>NC_091476.1:71584606-73037933 GCF_036971445.1 Narcine bancroftii
TTGTTCACAGTGTAACCTACCAGAAGGAAAGGAAACGTGATGAGGTTGAACCTTTGACTTTTGACTTTATTAATCAATGAGCTAAAAAAGTAACCAACAGGTAACTTCAATGGAAGGGAGCAATAACATAGATGCACTAATTATATCTTTCCCCACCCTACCCCAGTCAAAGATATTGAACACCCTTTAGCTACTGGTGTGGATGGGCTGCGGGTTCAATACAAGAACCCTCACATTGCTTGTGAGATGGGGTAGGGATGTCAAAGGGAACCGGGGGGTGGGGTGGGAGAAAATCAGATGGGTCTGATTTATTATCATAATAAAATTATGGGGGTAGTAAATGTAGGTCGGCTTTATCCACTGAAGGTAAATGAGATACAAACCAGAGGACATGGGTTAAAGGCAAAAGGGGAAAATTTAGGGGGAACTTCTTCACACAGAGAGTGGTACGAATGTACAATGAACTATCAACTGAACTAGTGAATCAGGGCTCAAAGTTAACATTTAAGAAGAATTTGGACTGATGCATGGACGGTGGGTGTATGGAGGGCTATGGACTGAGTGCAGGTCAGTGGGACTAGGCATGAAAATAGTTCATCACAGGCTGAAAGGCCTGTTTCGGTGTTGTACGGTTCTATGGCTCAGACCTTGATCAAAGTGCCATGGCTTCCCCTGCTCCTCCGAAAATGTAATTATTAAGGTCAGGGTTGGGCTTGGCCGGAAAATCCTTTATCCAACACTGTTGCACGGTTAGTGTAGCAGTCGGCGCAACGCTACGACAGCACCAGTGATCCGGGTTCTCCCCATGATGGCGCGGGTTTCCTCCGGGTGCTCTGGTTTCGAAGATGTGCAAGGTACTGAGGCGAGAGGAGCGAGGGTGGGGTTGGTATGCAAATTGTCTGTAACTTGTAGATTTCTAGCTATGTCTTTCCACTCCCCGCCCAGATGGTCAGTCTAGTCGATCCCCACATTAAGATCGACAGTGGCTATTCGGATACACAGCGAGTTGCAGTCCAAAAACCTCCACGTTAAGACAAAGGATAGAAAAGGTTATGAAGGTTGGTGCTGGCAAGGTTATGGAGAATTGACAGCAAGTCGACCTGTTACCATCTCCTTTCTTACATTAAAGCTCAATTTCCCATCTACCTTCCTGCGTCACGTCAGAGCAACCGTGTCAGGGTGACACGATTAGCACAACACTATTAAGGCAGCAGCGACCTGGGTCAAATCCGACATTGTCTGCAAGGAGTTTGTACGTTCCCACCATGTCTGCATTGGTTTCCTCCACCCTTCAAAAACGTACTGGGGTTGTAGGTTAATTGGGGGTATTTGGGTGTCACGAGCATATGGGCCAGAAGGGCCTGTTACCTTACTGAATGTCTAAATTAAATTAAAGTCAAGCATATAAACTTAGGAACAGCATTGCTCATTAATTGGCCTCCATGATGTTGTGTCACCAACACAGTCAATTGAGGCCTTCATATGGGTGTTGGATAAGCACAAGAGAATGTAATTAGCTCTTCCCTAGGGTTAAAGCAGTGCAATGGAACTGATGAGATTACTCTCCTGGGAGCTGGGATCAGCTCCTTGGGGAGAATGGTTCCCTTGTGCACTGCGTTAGTTTTAAAACGATTCTACAATTGGACAAGCCACCACTAGGGCAGCATACAATTAGCGTAGTGGTTACCGCAACTGCATCAGCAATCGGGTTCCAATCCGTCCACTGCCTGTGAGGAATTGGTACGCTCTCCCTGTGTCTGCATGGGTTTCCCCCCACCATTCAAAAACGCATGGGTGTTGTGGGTTAATATGGCAGCACAAGCTTATGGGGCAGAAGGGCCTGTTATCGTGCTGTGTGTATGTCTACATTTAAGAAGTTCAGGTCCAGTGTGAGCACCTAACTCCTTTCAAAGACAAAGCTGTCTGGCCAGTGTGATCAAAGCGGAGGGAAAACAACCTCGGCAACTTTAGGGTAGTAGCAGCTTTCACCCCTCTGGATGGCAAGCACTCCTGTTAACCAGACACCTGAAATACTTCCAGAATTTAGCAGCTGAGACTAAATTCAGAAATGTAACCCTCAGCGTTAACACTTCCTGACAGCCACACCAACTGTCCCACAACTTTATTGTGAGGCTGACGTAAAAAGCCCTGTCCACAGCAGTGACAGAGACCTCCCAGTAACCAACTACTTCAATTCTGTGACACTCTCCCACACTCACATGCCTGTCCATGGCCTTATATACTGTCCCACCAAGACCACCCGTAAATTGGAGGAACAACACCTTATTTTCCGTCTGGGCACTCTCCAGATGGCGCTAACATCGACTTTTCCCTTCCCTTCCCCTTTCCAGTTCTTCTCCCTCCCTCCCACCAGCCATCCCTCCTCCCCTTGATCGCTGCTGTCCCCTCTCTCCCTTCTCCTCTTAACACCTCCCGACTTTGCGTCCACCACTTCCCGCCTCCCTTCTCTTTTGTTCGGACACCTGGCAACATTTTCCCATACCTTGATGGAGGGCTCAAGCCCGAAACGTCAGTTATATATTTTTACCTTTGCTCTATACAGGACACTGCTTGACCTGCTGAGTTTCTCCAGCGTTGTGTTTTTCCTGATTTTGAGGCTGTTGTGAAGCCGTTGCTTCATAGAAACTGGATCCAGACTACAAATGCTCAACAAATTCTAAAATGTCATTAATACCAATTCTCAAAATGGTGCCATTGCCAGACCTGCTGAAATGGCGGTGCTACAGTTGCTGTGTACGCTGAAGCGTGGTGACTCAGCACTGCTCTGAAGGGTTCAACTGCCTGGTCCTAAGCTCAGCGTTAAAACGGCCTGTTAGAGGAGCCCACTAAAATCCTGCAACCACGAGTCTGTGTTCTCGTGCAAGGCACCGGCCACAAGCGGTTGCAGACTCCGGGGGGAGTAGGGCACCAGAAATGGGGAGAACACCCTTGTGTTGAGGAGAAATAGAGGAGTCGACCCTACAGGATGCTGACCATGGCACCGGACTAGTGATGGGCTCAGCAGTTGAGGGACCCACATGGGCTGCGGGCGACGTGATCGGGGTTCCCACAAAGGCTGCTGGAGACCAGCTTATGGGAGCCAAATATCGGAATTGGGATTCAAAAGGGTGCTGAGGGCAAGAAGGATTCCCCAGTGGCCTCGGGCGCTGAAGGCTTCCTGATCATGACAGAGATTTGGATCTTGAGCTCAGGTTGCCAATCGTTTGAACTGGAGTCTGTGTGACTGCCAAGGCTGTGGGAGTGTGAAGGCAAATCCATGGACACTCGATGTCTCTGAAAGGACTCTCATTTGCTTCTTTCTTTCTCTTGCTGTAAGGGGCACTGGGCAACATTTAATAGCAATTCTGTCTGCCTTATGGTAGGCAGAAGGCAATTTCATGTAATATTACGTTCTGAATCTTAAATATTCCAACCAGTGAGCAAATCTAGAGACCATTTGCAGTGCCAATGACCATCTCAGATAGATTTCCAACTACGGAAGGTGCAAATGCTGAGAATGCTAAGAGATGTATCCTGAATAATTCATAAAAACTTTTGCAAATCCTGAGTACAGGTACCCCCGATAGACGTCCGTGTTCCATTCTGGATGACCAGTCGTATCTCAGAATTGCCCTACCTGTGATACTGAAGAGTAAAACAATTGATTTCCTTCCATTCTATACCTCGGAATCCTTCTCATTCTCCCTGTTGCTGCAGACCCTGAGCCTCAGTTCCAGCAACCTCTGCTGGTCTGAGACCCTCAGACTCTACTGGCCCCTAAAATCTGTCTGACTATCAGAAATATTGACCAACAGAATCTCAGAAAAAATGGGATATAAGGAGTTAAAATGTGGTGTAATATCTCAACATGTCAGCCATGAAGGACAACTCTTGCGAGAGGTTGGCCAACAGCCAACATGGTGGCCACCAAGGACAGCTCTTACGAGAGGTTGGCCAACAGCCAAAATGGCGGCCACCATAGATAGGCCCAATTTTCACCACAATTGTGTAAGTTTTATATTTTTTACATTTTTGGTCGTATGTGTGGATGGATACAAGTTGCATAAGTCGCAAGTTGGGGAGTACCTTTATTTAAATTTAATGAGACCCCAATTACACCAGTCACATGGGAGTGTTCCAGGAATTCCTTGTGGGAGGTGGCTCAGGAAAGGCTTGTGTGAACTGCGGAAAAACATCTTCACTTACTTCTTTTCCTTTGTTCAGCTGTGATCAGGACCCCATCGGGAACAAAATGCTTGGTTTTTAAGCAGAGCAATTAAAAGCAGCTCATGAAAACCATTTCTTCGTTGCAGTTTCAACCAGTCGGTTTCCAGCTGCCTTGGCCACAGTTAAAGGAAAGTAAAACTGTTCCTTCGTTGGACTGTGTCGATGTCAACACTGTGTCATCTGTTCCCATCCTAGTGCTGGCAGTCATCAAACCATGACCAGAATTCTCTGTTTAACTGCAGTAATCAGGTGAGGTGAGATAGCCACTTCCTATCCAGTTGAGCACAGGTCAGTCTAATTCAGCATGGAATCGTTGGCAATCGACTGTTGCCTGGCAGACCCTGGGCTGCCTGTTAAATAAAAGAAAATATTGTATTGCATCAGAAACCAGAACAAAAATGTGTGCACCGATGTAGTATGGGAAAATCAACAGATTTAAATAGATGGATTTTAACATTGTGCGCAATATACTAATTTAAGACTGCACTGGCAATATCACTCCAGCTAAAAACAGAAAACCCCCTGGTATCTGGCACCCATGTGGATTAGTAGATGCTGGATAAGTGTATTTATCAGTTGCTTGAGACACTCTTACAATGCCTAACTAATGCACTTGTACTAAGAATAAAAGGTTTAAGTCAAGTTGCACAAGTACAACCCGACAAAAGAGGGTTCTCTGGTCCTCGGTGCAAAACGAGCAGACACACAACCAGACCTAACAGACAAATACAGGTGCAGGACAAGTATCCATATATACTGTGACAGAGGATATGGAAATGTTTTTGGGAGATACATTGGGAAAGGTCTGTTAGTGTAGGTCACATGCAAACACTTTAAAACAGATCTGATTTGAAATACTGGAGACATAGTGGCTTCTCACATCTTTTTGCAAGAGCTATGAAGAGTGCTCAAAAGATATCACTAATGGATTCTTGTTTATCAAGGCAACAGATGAAAGAGCAGGCTGAAACCGCTATTGTCTGCAGGAGAGTTTTGCTGTTGTAAGAGGGTCATGTGGTTTTGCAAGCAGAGAGAGTCAAACAGGCTTTCTCTCAGTCTCAATGTATGTGTGAGAGAGAGAAAGAGAGCAGAGACTCTGACAGTGTCAGCCAGCAGAGGTTGCTGGAACTGAAACAGGTCAAGCTGGCTAGCTTTTGGAAGACAGTCTGGTCGAAGCCCTTGTAATTCATGCAAGAGGAGAGGACTGCTGTCTAATGTTTCACTTGGAATAAGCGAAACAGAAAAGAACCCTGTGGTGACCTGAAAGAAAGAGGTTATCATCTGGAGAACCCTGATGGGGCAAGTTTCGTCAGCAAGACACTGAGGTGATTGATGGCAGTACATCAGTTGTGGATGGATGTCCTGGCACAACACATCTCTCTCTAAAAAACTTCCTGAGTGGTAACCATTTACCTTTCGAACACCAAAGCCTAGTGAACTTTATACAGGTTAAATTCTGTGCACAGTATAAGAATTGCCTGCAACCAGTGAACTTGGAGGAATGAGAAGTCAGATTGGACTGTGAATCAAAGAACTTTTCTGAACTTTCACACATATTACATACACGTGTGCTTAGAATTAGAAGTTAAGTAAGTAAATAGAGTTAAGTTAAAGTTTGATTCTATTTTCAAGTTTAAAGATAATTAAAAGCAACTTTTGTTTAAGTAATCATTTGTCTTGGTGAATATCTATTGCTGCTGGGATTATGGGTCCTCTGGGCTCGTAAAATTTTATGAGGGCTCTTCGGGAATTTGAACCCAGGACCTCTCGCACCCCAAGCACCCTCTGGCCTCGTAACAATACAAACAAACAAACAAACAAACAAACAAATAAATAAATAAATAGATGTTTCATGAATTTGAGAGTCTCAGATGTGAGCAGTTCCTTTGGTCATTCAGCATTCTCACTGCCCATGGGAAGAAGACAAAAAAGCAAAAATACTGTACTTACACTGAACAAACTTCACTTACATGAATACATAAACCTTAAAGTATTTTACTTCATTCACATTCTTTGAAAAATTTAACCATCACTGCATCTGCAGGTTCCTCCCCCTTTACGGAGCTGTTTAAAAGATGAACAGTCACATTACAGATAATTAACCCTCCCTTCCCCCAAGTTTACAGATAATGTCTCTGACCGGGGCAACTCTTACTAAGGAGGGAGAAGGAGGCACTTTAAGAAAGGCACCCCAACAGCGAGCCGCATCAACCAGCTCTTTATTCTGGGTGACACCATTGCTGTTTCACACAGCATTATTCAAACAGCTGCCACGAGCAAAGCACTCCACTGGCTGAATATTTGCTCCCATCTTCATCAAAGGTTTACATCAAAGAACATTTACTTCTACAATTTTAAACGTACATTTTTTTAACCTATTATTTTATTCTAATTTATTTAAATTTAAAAAAAATTATTTTCCTCAATTTGTTTGCCAGTTGCTTGAATTCCGGATAACAGGGGTTTTACTGTAATTTGAAAGACTCTCTCCTCTCTCTCTATTCCATATACAGTAGTTCATATTTGCAAAGTACTGCTGATGGGAAGAAAATTCCCAAGAATTTCACCCACCCACATAACTGAAATTTCGGGGGAATGCAACTTGTTAACTTAATAACTTGCCTGTAGCAAGTTATACAGGGTAATAATTCCACTTCCCAGCACTGATATACATCCAGAGGGTTAAGAAAAATAACTTGCCAATCACATTCGTACTCGTTACTGCACAACATTGTCCACTGAAAATGCTTTGTCCGTTATTTAACATTTTTACAAAGAACACCGGAATTCTATACAAAATCACTGCCATTTAGGTACGTACCTGGTTTTCATGAAACTGACTCATGAGAACTAGGTATCGGAACTAGGATTTGAGAGGGTGCTTGAAGGGCTCTTGAAGGGCTGAGGGTTCCTCATAATGTCGGAGGTTTGGATCTAAGCTTGGGTTCCCGATGGATTAAATTTTAAATTTAAATCTTAAATTTAAATTTAGACATACAGCACAGTAACAGGCCGTTTCGGTCCACGAGCCCATACCGCCAATTTACACCCAATTAACCTACAACCCCCAGCACGTTTCAAACAGTGGAAGGAAACTGGAGCCCCTGTGAAAACCCACGCAGACACAGAGAGAATGTACCAACTGCTTACATACAGCGTGGGATTCAAACCCCGGTCCTAATTGCTGGCCCTGTAAAGGTAAAGTGTTAACCATTACCTGCCTACACTCATTCTGTCCCTGCTCTGCTGACGTCTGCATTGAGGTAGTGCAGAGGGAACATCATTCTGCATTTAACCTTTGATTTGCCATGTTTTCTCTCTCCTGCAAGTGTCTCGCTAGAGGTAGCTTTGCACCGTATCTAACATTCCCTTGGAGTACTGTGAGCAGTTTTTACCTGCTCATTTAAGAAAAGATGTGCTGAAGTTGGAGAGGGCTCAGAGGAGGTTCATGAGGATAATTCTCAGAATGAAAGGGTTATAATATGAGGAACTCTTGGCCTGTACTTGTTTGAATTTAGGAGAATGGGGGGGTTCTCATTGAAACATCTTGAATGTTGAAAGGCATGCACAGAGTAGATGCAGAAAAGTTGTTTCTCACGTGGGAAAGTCTAAGACAAGTGGATACAACTTCAGGAATGAAGGGCGTCTGTTTAGAACAGAGATGCGAGTGATTTTTCAGCCGGAGGGTGGCGAATCTGTGAAATTTGTTGCCACAGGCGGATGTGGAGGCTGGGTCATTGGGTGTATTTAAGACAGAGATTGATAGGTTCTTGATTAGCCAGGGCATCAAAGGTTATGGGGAAAGGGCTGGGCAGTGGGGTTGAGTGGGGAAATGGATTAGCTCATGATTAAATGGCAGGGCAGACTTGATGGGCTGAATACTATCTCTGCTCCTATATCTTATGGTCCAACCCATGTTATACCAGATCGGAGGGTTTGAGAGGATAACATCTACATTCTACTGAAGCAAAAGAATTTAATGAAACAAGCTTTAATTTGTATCAAACCATGTTCTATTTGATCAGCAAGTACTTAATAGGTCTGCATCAACAGCTTTATTCTGTATTCTGACACAAGAACTTCAAACGCTGGAATCTTGAGCAGCTAAAATGGAGGAGCTGGGGAGACTTAGCGAGTCAAGCAGCATCCATAGAATATTACAGCACAGGGGCCTTCTAGTCTGTGCTGAACCATTTTTCTGCCTCGTCCCACTGACCTGCACCCAGTCCATACCTTTCCCATCTTTGTATCTGTGCAAATTCTTCTTAAATGTTAAAACTGGGTTCGCATTCACCACTTCAGCTGACGGCTCGTGCCCTAGTCCCACCACTCACTGTGTGAAGAAGTTCCCCATAAACTTTTCCCCTTCACCATTTACCTATGCTCTCTGGTTTGTATCTCTCACCTACCATCAGTGGGAAAAAACAATAAGTACAGTTAACCTTGTTTAGAGGGAGGTGATGGATTAGTAGGGATTAAAAAAAGATTAAAATTATAGAATGCAGTGAAGGTGGCTGTCAATTAAGGCCAAAGCAAGGTGCCACGATATAACAAACAGATCATGTCCATTTCTGACGTTGATGGAGGGATAAATCCCTTACTAATCACAGAGCACCTATTGCATAGGGATTATGAAGGTGGGGTGTGAGTGGAAAAAAAAGGTTGAGAACAACTGCTCTAGACCCAATTGTTACTGAAATACTTTGCTTGCAAAAATTGGCCACTGGCCCATTTCCTTTGGAGTTATGAAACCGTTCACATACCGAGTCAATTAGGTATGATTAAAACAGTGGTTTTCAAACCTTTTTCTTTCCACTCACATACCACTTTTAGTAATCCCTTACTAATCACAGAGCACCTCTGGAATAGGGATTACTGAGGTGGTATGTGAGTGGAAATAAAAAGTTTTTAAATCACTGATTTGCATCGACTTGATGAGGCCACAATCCAATAGATTGCACTCTCAGTCTACCATTGGGAGCATCCAATCAGAATTTGTGCTCAATAAGATTCAAAGAGTGGAGAGAAGATTTACTAGGATTTTGCCCGGACTTCAGGAACTGAGTTGTAGGGAAAGATTAAGCAGGTTAGAACTTTATTCCCTGGAGCATAGAAGAATGAGGGGAGATTTGATAGAGGTATTTAAAATTATGTGGGGTACAGACAGAGTAAATGTAGGCAGGTTTTTTCCTCTGAGGGTAGATGAAATATAAACCAGAGGACATGGGTTAAGGGAGAAAGGGGAAATGTTTAGGGGGAACTTCTTCACACAGAATGGTGGGAGTGTGGAATGAGCTGTCAGTTGAAGTGGTGAATGGTGGCTCAATTTTAATATAAAGAAGAATTTGGCCAGATACGTGGATGGGAGGAATATGGACTGGATGAGGCCAGTAGAGCTAAGCAGGAAAATATTTTGGAAATATTTTTGAAAAAAACTGCCGGACTAGAAGGGCCAAAGGGCCTATTTCAGTGCTGCAATGCTCTATGGTTCCATGGTTCTAAGTCACAGGAGTGGGTACTCAAAACAATGCCCTAATTTTCAGAGACAAGGCAGCCAATTCAAAGAAAGAAGTGGTGGCAGACCAGGAGCAGTGTATCCTGGTTAAAACAAGATCAATGATGACATGGAAGAAAAATCTCTGCGCAATTGATGGGAATAATCTTTTTATGAGAATAAACGTGTTTAGGTTTTAAGTCACTTCCTGCAACATGGGTCCCCGGACTGTTCCTTTCTAGACAGATCTGGTTTGAATTGAGGCAGACTCTCTCCAGATCATAGAAAAAAGCAAATTAAATGGATATGAGGTTCCGTTAACATGATTTCAAAAAATAATTGAGAGTTACTATACAAATGGTCTAGGAACCTGGCTACCTGATTATTTCTCAGATCTGAATGTTCACAACTAAATCACTTCTACCTCATGCCCTTAAATCCAGATTTTAATTTTTAAAATTTAGACATATAGCACAGTGACAAGCTCACTAGTCCATGCCACCTAAATACACCCAATCAACCTATAACCCGTGTATGTTTTTTTTTGAAGGGTGGGAGGAAACCCACGCAGGTCATGGGGAGAACATACAAACTCCTTGCAGACAGTGCTGGATTCGAACCCGGGTCGCTGGGGCTGTGGCCAATGCAAAATAGTTTTCACAAGTACACAACTAGACACCTCACTCCACCCTTACATTCTGAGGGCTGTGTCGAAATGTCACATAAGTAGATTTGTGCGACCCCAAATAACAAGGCTAAGAAATATGATCGAGGAAGCCTCTGACCTCTGAGGATAGATCCCCGATGCCAAATGTTTAGTGGTTTCTCTTTCCACAGATACTGCCTGACTGGTTGAGCTTCCTTGCGCACTGTCTGCCCGTGGTCTCCTGCACTGCCGGACTGAGACCATTTGCAAAATGGAGGGACAACACCCCGTCTTCCGTGCAGGCACTCAGATGGCATTAACATCAACTTCTCTGATTTCCATTAGCCTCCTCTCCATATATCCCTTTGTCTCCTCTCCTCCAGCTCTGTCTCGCTCTCTCTTACCCCTCCCCCTCTGCATTCACGGAGCCAAACTCTCCCACTCCACCCCCAATCAGTTCTCATCTTTCCTCTTTTCTTTTTATCCATATCCATTTTATACCTCCACCCACAAAATTGGAGGAACACCTGATTTTCCTTCTGTGCACTCTTCCAGCCTGATGGCATCAACATCAACTTTTCTGATCTCTGCTAACCTGCTCTCCTCTTTTCTCTCCCCTTTCCCTTCCCTCCTTTCCCCTAGCCATCCCACCTTTCCTAGATCTCTGCTGTCCCCTCCCTCCCTTCTCCACCTATCATCTCTTGTCTTTGTGGCCACATCTCCCCTCCTACTCTTTTGTTCGGATGCCTGCCAACATTTTTTCATACCTTGGAAGCCCAAAACTTCAGTTATTTTTTTTTATCATTTGCTGTATAAAGGACACCGTTTGACCTGATGAGTTTCTCCAGCACTGTTTTTACTTCAACCACAGTGTCTACAGATTTTGTGTTTTACTTCCTTTCCTTTCCACCTTTTGTTCCTGGTATGTCCCCCTCCCCCTGCCTTTCTTTGCTTCTACCCAGTCTTTTAATTCAGGCGTTTACACTGTGATTATAGTAAAAGCACAGAAATGCTGGAGGGACTCAGCAGGTCTCACAGCGTCCAGAGCAGGTAAAGAAATATTACCGACATTTCGAGCCCGAGGAAGGTTCCTTGAGGAAGTGCTGCAAGACCTGCTGAGTTACTCTGGCACTTCTGTGTTTTCACTACAATCACAGCGTCTGCAGACTTCCGTGCTTCTCTCCTCCAACATTTGTGCCTTGTTTAGATTCAACACAACTAGTTTTTTATTTGTTTTCCATCATGAAGGAAGCTTCTCCAGTAAGACATAAATGTAAGAGGCTTCAAGAAAACACAGCAGTAAAAGATAATGAATCATGGTGCAAGCTTCAATTGATTTTCACATGACATCAAAGTGCAGTTATTGCACCTCGTGAGAATAGTGGAATGCACAGATACACATTCTGTAGATTAGCCTCATGGAGTACTAATTATTTATACAGCTGTCATCCTCAAAGTATGTCTGGAACTGACTTCTTACCCACATTTATCTGATAAACTGAGCATCCTGAAGGTCTACTTGGAAAAATTATTATTGTTCTCTATGCAGCAATAAAACTCTACGTCAGCCATAAATGTATCCATGCAGAATGTAAATGTTCATCCATTTCACTGTAAGAACATCCCTGGTTTTCAACATTCTTTTCATTGCAAATGTACTCTAAATTGTGCTCTTTACAATACTGCATGAACGTTAGAGATATCTTGGAATAAAGGAAGCTTTTGGCTTTCATAAATCAAAGTACTGAGTGTAGGAGTTGGGATGTACAAGACAACCTCACCAAAGGCCAAATTTGGAGGATTGTGTGCAGTTCTGGTCGCCAAACTGCAGGAAGGACATCAGTAAGGTTGAAAAAATGCAGAGGAGATTTACTAGGATGTTGCCAAGATTTCAGAAGTTGAGTTCAGGGAAAGATTAAATAGTTTAGGACTTTATTCCTTGGAGGGGAGAAGAACGAGGGGAGATTTGATTGAGGTTTACAATATTATGAAGGTATAGAGAGAGTAAATGCAGGTAGGCTCTTTCCACTTAGATTAAGAGAGATAAATACAAGAGGACATGGCTTTAAGGTGAAAGGGGAAAGGTTTAGGGGGAACCAATCAGAGAGTAGTGGGAGTGTGGAATGAGCTGCCATCTGACTTGGTAAACGCAGACTCACTTTTAAGTTTTAAGAATAAATTGGATAGATACATGGATGGGAGAGTATGAAGAGTTATGGACTGGGAGCAGGTCAATGGGACTAGCGGAATGATATTTCAACCCAGACTAGAAGGGCCGAATGGCCCATTTTCTGTGCTGTAGTGTTCTTTGGTTCTAAGAACCCTTCTCATGTATGAGGTACTAATGCAACAAATAAACTTAAAACATAATCCAACTGTTTGCAGAAGACATTGATCAGAGGCTTGGCATTGCTAGACGGTGGTAAATTTTAAATGTTGACCTGAATTTAAAAGTGAACAGCTCACATAACCTAACATTTGACTGCCCTCAGGAATTGGAAAAGATAATGGCTCCCTTTTTATAAGAAAGACTTGGACTTTTAGTTTTATATATAGAAAACACGAGGAACCAAAGATTGAGTTGGGCAAATCAGACAGTGGAGACAGTGAGGAGAAAAAAAAACAGTTCAGCTCATGTACCATTCAATATTAAATGCTCAATGGGAACAATTACTGAACATGTTTAACTGCCCCTTCCCCTGTGACCGCAGGAGATGCTCTACTTGCACCCACACCTCCTCCCTCACCCACATAAGGGAGCCCCAAATAGTCCTTCCAACCGAAACAACATTCCACTTGTGAATTTGCAGGGTCAATGTATCCTGCACTCCAGTTGTGGCTTCCTCTACAACAGAGTTGAGTTGGCGCCAGAACGAATGTTGGGGGCGGGGGTGGAAATAGGGTAATGGTGGAGGGGTGGGCACAGTCCAACACTCGTGAACTAGCTCAACAGCGGTGGGGTGGGTGTTGGTGGTGGTACCTACCTACTGAACGTTAAGTTCTTTCATCCCTCCAACATAGCGGATGAAGGCGCTGTTTTTATTGTGTGGAGACTCACTAGCGTGTTTGAAGCTAGATGCTAGTGATGCTTGACTCACACTAGTGACCCGGGTAGGGATGGGTGGATCTGATGGCGAGTGATGGCCATGAACATACGGGGGCACAGCACCTTGCTTGGGGGGGTGGCAATGCCTGCAAATGCCCCCCCCCCCGACACATTGGACGGAGTCTCTAGGGGATAACTTCTTTGAGTACCTCGGCTCTGTCCGCTGCAGTAGCATAGATTTCTCAGTGGCCACCCATTTCAATTCTCATTCCCTTGCCACCATGTCTGTCCATGGTCTCAAGCGCTAATTGTCTGGGAGTGTCCGCAAACTGGAAGAACAACACCTCCTATTCCATCTGGGGAACCCTCCGATGGGATGGCATTAACACTGACTTCTCCGGATTATGTTAGTTCACCCTCCCACCCTTCCATTTATCCCTACGTCTGCTTTCCTTTAGCTCTCTTTCCCACTTCCCCTTTCCCTCTGGCTCCTTTCCCCCAGGCCTGCATTCGCAGAGCCAAACCCCCACCCTCCCCCTATCAATTCCCACCTTTCCTCACTGCTGTTCTCTGATCTCTTCTTCCCTCCCCAGCCTTTTTATTCAGGCCCCTGTCCGTTTTTAACTCGAAGAAGGGTTCGGACTTAAAATTGTCGGGTTTTTATATTTTTACCTCTTGTGGACGTTGCAAGATCTGCCGAGTTCCTCCAGCATTTCTATGTTTCCACATGACCACACACAGTTACTCTACATTAGCAGGTCACAACCTATTAGTAAGTTAGTGTTGGGAGGCCAATAACCTTCACTAACAAGCAGTTAAAAACAAGACTAGGGAAGAACAAATGTCATTGTTGTCACATTGAGCAATAACTGGCTTAAAATATTGCTCCCTTGAGGACATTTCGAACAACACCTTGTACTTTTGTGGACAACCAGTGGAAATGGTTGCTCTAGTTTTTTTTTGTTGGTGGAAAAATATATATAAAAGTAACTGGACATAAAAAAAAATCATTTCCAAGTTCAAGTTCCCTTCCTTTTCCTTTGAGGAAACTGCAGTTGTCAGATTGGTCACTGACAGTGAAGGTGATTAAAACTGCTGAGATCGCTGCGGTCTCCTTCCCTCCCTTTTGACCATATCTACAGCAAGCAGCACTTAAGGAGGACTCACCGAATCATCGAGGACCTTACCATCCAACCTGCAGTATCTTTGAGGCCCTACCTTCAAGGAAGAGGTACAGGAGAATTAAAAAAAAGGACTGCAAGGCTGGGAAACAGCTTCTTCCCACAGGCTGTGAGATTGTTGAACAAACCTAGAAACACATAATTTATTTTTATATACATTTATTTTGGATCGCTATGTCGTTTGTGTGTAGGGCGCAGTGTGTGTGTGTGTACTAGGGTATGGAGATATGCTGTTTTGTTAGGTTATAAATGTACAGATACACCATTTTGTTGGGTTATATCAATCATATGACAATAAAGAAATTACCTACTCATATTCAATGGTTACAGGCTTTCCCAAGTTTAGAAAAAAATAGCTAAAGCATTTAAGATCTAAAACTGAACTTTTAGAAGATGTGGAGCCTGTTCATGGAGTGTTGCCATAATTTATCAAATTAGGGTGTTTGGATGCACCCGAACAGCGCTGTTTTCTTCATTTCCTATATATTTCAGAAACACAAGAAACTTTATTTAGAAGGAGAGGTTTGATTAATGGGGGGGGGGGTTCTTTTCTTATTTTTTTCCTTTCTTTTTCCTTTTGAGATATTTTGTAAAAGGGGTTTGATTGAGAGAAGAACACACAACTTTCATATGTATTACTTTAATTATACTGGATAAGTACAAATTGTCTTTTTTCTTTTTATCTTTCAATCTATGTATTGGATCAATATGTGTTTTATTAAATTAAACTTAATAAAGATATTTTAAAAACAAAGAACTTGAACTATCGTAGTAAATACTGTAGTGATTCAAAAAATTTAAACAGTACAGTAACAGGCCCTTCCGGCCCATGAGCCTCGTGCCCCTCAAGAACACCAATGAGCCTATAAACAATGTATGTTTTGGAAGGGTGGGAGGAAACTGGAGTACCCGGAGGAAGTAAAAGCACAATGCTGGAGAAACTCAGCAAGCAATCAATGTAATTTATGGAGCAAAGATCAAGACACATAACCAACGTTTTGGGAAACCCACGCAGACACGGGGAGAGCGTACAATCTTCTTACAGACAGTCCTGGATTCAAACCTGAGTCGCTGGCACTCTAATAGTGATGTGCTAACCACTACACTCACCAGGCTGCCCTTCCTTTTTCCCTTTTATTAAGATACAAGATTCAATGTTGTGGATTCCTGGTGCAGTAAGCTGGACCACATGATATCCTTCAGGTAGGTAAAAACACAAAGCTGGGGAAACTCAGCAGATCAAACAGTGCACTTTATGGGATAAACATCCATAATCAATGTTTCAGGCATGAGGCCTTCATCAAGGTATCCTTCTTGACCAACCAACCAGAGGGGAGCTAGCTGCAGCAAGATCCAAGTGCATCCTATCCCTTTATGAGCATAAGTCATCCCAAACTTGAAATTTCCCGTGGATTTGCACACAACTCTGCATCTTTCTATGACCAAGACTACCAAGGACCATAGAACAACCTGGCCAAGAGTCACAAAAAAGCCTTCTAGCACACAGGAGATGGGACTCAGGACAAAATAACCATGTGTAAAAAGCGTGCTTGCTGTGCAGGTTGATAGGGTAGTTAAGAAGACCAATGGGATTCTGGGCTTCATTAATAGGGCGATTGAGTTCAAGAGTTGAGAGGTCATGTTGCAACTCTACAAATTTCTGGTGAGACCCCACTTAGGAGTCACCTCATTACAGGAAGGACGTGGAAGCTCTGGAGAGGGTGATTTACCAGGATGTTGCCTGGATTGGAAAATAAGCCTCATGAGGACTTTTCTCTTGGGAACAAAGAAGAATGAGAGGAGACTTAATAGAGGTGTACAGGATTCTGATTGGCACAGATAAGGTGGATAAGCCAGTGCCTTTTTCCCAGGGCAGGAATGGCAAACACCAGGGGACATCTCTACAAAGTGAAGGGAGGAAAGTTTAGGAGAGACATCAGGGGTATTGTTTTTTTTTAAACAGAGAGGGTACCTGGAATGCCATGCCAGGGATGATGGTGGAGTGTGAAACATTAGGGGCATTTAAGAAACTCTAGACTGGTACATGGATGAAAGAAAAACAGAGGGTTACAAGGTAGGAAGGGTTCTTTTTTTTGGTAGGACTATATAGGTCGGTACAACATCGAGGCCAAAAGTACCTGTACTCTGCTGTTACATGTTCTCATCGAAAACCCAAAGAGATTCAAGAACATAGGGCAGCACGGTTGGGGTAGCAGTTAGTGCAATGCCTTTACAGCGCCAGCGATTGGGACCTGATTTGGGTTCAAATCCTGCACTGCCTGTAAGGAGTTTGTATGTTCTTTCTGTGTCTGCATGGGCTTTCTTCAGGGACTCCAATTTCCTCCCACCCTTCAAAAACATAGGTTAATGGGGTGTAAATTGGGTAGGCCTGTTACCATGCTGTATATCTAAATTTTAAAAATTTAAATTGAAATAAAAATTTAAAACAGATTGACTAAGTTCACTAAAATATATTTTTTTTAGGCATAACAGCACGGTAACAAGTTCTTTCGGCCCATGAGCCTATGCCGCCCAATGACACCCGATTAACCCATATCCTCTGGTACGCTTTTGAATGGTAAGAGGAAATCACAGCACGCACAGGAAACCGACGCAGACATGGGGAGAATATACAAACTCCTTACAGACAGCGCAGGATTCGAACCGCGGAACTGATCGCTGTCGCTGCAAAGGCAATGTGCTAACCACCATGCTGAGGGGATGCCTTAATTTCTTGTGTTTGAAAGTGACCACCAGCCTCAAACCATTCCCTGGGAGCCAGGTAGAAACACAGAGGCAGTAATGATTAATACCTTGCTTCAATGACTAGCTAGCAGACAATCACAGACTCCTGTCAGCCAGGAGTCACCTCCTTGAAGTTAGGAATATGGATCATGGTCTGAAGCCACTGAGTTTATTTTATTCTCATGGCACAATTGGCCGATTAAGACACACAATAAAAATTACATTACACCAGTTTTCTGAAGATGACAACCGTTCCAATTCTGTCATAAACATGGAGACACCCAGACGAAAACGTGAAAACACTCCCCCAACTCTTAACACATCCTCGCACAAGTGGTCACACATGCGCTCCCCCTCTCATGCCTGCAAACCCAGGTTTGTGGTGGAAGGTGAAAAATATTTTCCAAACTTTATTAGTGATTCTTAAGATCAAATTAGATCCATGCCCTGTAATAATTAGGTCCATGCCCTGTAATAATTAGGTCCATCCCCCGTAATAATTAGGTCCATCCCCCGTAATAATTAGGTCCATCCCCCGTAATAATTAGGTCCATCCCCCGTAATAATTAGGTCCATCCCCCGTAATAATTAGGTCCATCCCCCGTAATAATTAGGTCCATCCCCCATAATAATTAGGTCCATCCCCCGTAATAATTAGGTCCATCCCCCGTAATAATTAGGTCCATCCCCCATAATAATTAGGTCCATCCCCCGTAATAATTAGGTCCATCCCCTGTAATAATTAGGTCCATCCCCTGTAATAATTAGGTCCATCCCCTGTAATAATTAGGTCCATCCCCTGTTATAATTAGGTCCATGCCCTGTTATAATTAGGTCCATGCCCTGTTATAATTAGGTCCATGCCCTGTTATAATTAGGTCCATGCCCTGTAATAATTAGGTCCATGCCCTGTAATAATTAGGTCCATGCCCTGTAATAATTAGGTCCATGCCCTGTAATAATTAGGCCCATGCCCTGTAATAATTAGGCCCATGCCCTGTAATAATTAGGCCCATGCCCTGTAATAATTAGGCCCATGCCCTGTAATAACTAGGAATGGGATGTTAAGTAAATAATTATGGTTATACTTCTGATTTACAATTTTCAGGTGATACAAATTTGAATTATGTTATTAATTAGAAGATCATGTATAATGGGTTTTGTCTATGTAACTCAATAAAATATTTTAACAAGAAAGAAAGGAAGGTAAGAACACATCTACACACCCAGTGTTCCGCCAAGTCACTGCCAGTCAGTCACGCCCAGAACCATGCTCGTTTCGTGCGAGTCCCAAACACACCCTGAGACAAGTTCAACATGACAAAAAAAACTCGACCGCGCAGTTGCTAGTAAGAATGAGGCGCACACACAAACACCAGCATGAGACCAAACACATCCACCTGAGTGGTTAAAAAAAAACTGCTGGAGGAACTCAGCAGGTCATGCAGCTTCCAAAGGAGGGAAAGATGTATGACCGAGGATGCGGGCCTGAGCCCTTCTTTCAGGTTTGAGCTGAATACAAAGGCTGGGGGAGGAGGGAATAAGGAGCAGGGGGAGGAGAACAGGCCAACAGTCAAAAGGCCACAATTGGACATGGATAGGAACCAGAAAAAGAAAGGTGAGAATTGCTCAGGAGGGGTGTGAATGCAGAGCTCGAGGAAAGGAGAAAAGGGAAAGGGGAGGAGGGCTAATGGAAACCAGAGAAATCAACGTTAATTATGGTTTTTAGACTGCAATGTCAGGAAAACTGTGGAACAATATTAACATAATTACTGCCCATGTGGTCGATCACACCTTTTTAGACTGCATGTACCTGAGTGCAACAGTCCTGGGGGTTGGACATACAGTCAAGTGGATGACCATCAACAAATTTTTCCAGTATGATTTACACTGCAGGCTTCCTCCAAAAAGTTGGAGGGGTCCTGCAGGACAAATTGTGGTGCAGGAATTGACTCAAAATTCCCGCACATTCCTTTTTTAAACCGCCTGTGTAGCAGCAAAATTCCTTAATTGGGCCGCTACATGCCTGCAGTATAAAAACCATAAATACCTTCTTGGTTGGATGGAGCCCAGATAAAATATGAGGTGTTGTTCTACCAATTTGTGTGCGATCTCAATCTGGCAGTGTATGAGACAATTGATGACTCATCAGCATGGGAATGGTGCGGGGTACTGAGATGGATGGCCACTGAGAGATCGGAGCGGAGGTGCTCCACAAAGCGATCTCCTGATGTAGAAGAGGATGCAGTAGATGACCCCTGATTGGGGCCCCGAATGGCAGTGAGGGAGAGGGCATAGGCGCAAGTGGAGCACCTCCTGCAGTCACAGGGGTAGGTTCCGAGGGGACAAGCAGAGAGGGAAGGGAGTGGACAAGGGAGCCATTGATAAATGGTCTCTGTGGCAGGCAGCTGCTGGGTTGCACGCTGAGCGAGTGTAACAATGGATGTGTTTGGGTGTCATGCTGAGAGTGGGAGCATTTTGCACATCCATTCTCATACTCCTTCAGCGTGAGACCCAAACACGTCCACTGTTACAGTCGTTAAGTATGAGGCATGCATGCAACCACCATCACCCTCACACATGGAAACACATCAATGTGCAAAGGCAAACTTGTTCAGCACAAAAACACTCACTCACGAGCCTTAATGACCATCTCGCAGAAGAACAGCAAGTTCAGCATCTACCTCCTCTACAGCACCCATCCCGTGAAGGGGGTTTGGCCCCTCTTCCCATCCCATGAAGGAGGTGGGGGGGGGGGTATCGGCTCCCCTCCCGTCCTGTGAATGGGGCTCGGAATCCCCTCCTGTCCAGTCAAGGGAAGGTCAGAATCCCCCCTGTCCCGCCAGCCCGCGAAGGATCACCCCACCGGCTTGTGATGGCTCACACACCCCCAAGACCGTGAAGAATCTCACCCACCAGCCTACGAAGGATCATCCTCCCACCCCCATGAAGGATCATTTCCTGCCTATAAAGGATCATCCCACCGCCCCGTGAAGGATCACCCCGGCCCGTGAAGAATCACCCCAAACCCTGAAAGATCGTCCCCAGACCCTGAAGGATCGTCCCCGGCCCCGCCGACATTCTGAAGGCGCCTGACACGAATATTTTTTTTACCAAACTTTGTCCCGAGTTGGTCGGAAATTTATCATCTGTGAGCATGAGCACTGGAGGCAGCCGGACAGGCCACTCGGAAGCCCGGTCGAAGCTGCTCGCGGGACTAGGTAGGGGAGAGGGATCCGACCGGGTCTTAATCCCGCTCCGCCACCGCTGCGTCCGACAGCCGATGCCGACGTTGTGCGCAGGCTCTCCCGGCCGCCGCCGCCGCGCGTGCGCACAAACAAAAGCCCCCCCCCCACGACCGCCATCAGGCCGATGGCCGTGCGCCTGCGCACAACGCAGTCCGCCCCCTCTCGACGACAGCCGACTCACGGTCGTGCGCCTGCGCAGAACTTGAAGATCCTGCCCATTGCGTCAGACACGCCTGTTTCAGCATCGCCTCATGGTAAATTGTAGTTTTAATATGTTTAAAGCGCAGTTTAATTTTTAAATCCATTAGAAATTTTCACATTAGTTTCATAGATGCTGAGCAAAGAAAATAGGGGATGGGTCGAAACATATGAACACAATAATTAAATCACACTTCGCGTCTGTCGCTAAGGATTGTAGGTTATGCAGTTTATGGGACTCTTAATTTGATTGACAGTCTCCTTTTGTAACTTAAAGTGGGTCATCGAGCCCATATGTCTAAAGTTAAATCGTCTCATTTCTATTCTGACATAAATCCTCTTTGTGACTGTGAGAAACACAGCTCACTGGTTAAATAATTTTGCAGAGTCAATAGGTGAAGTGATATAACCTTTTTATTCAACCTTGCAAGAGCGGGTGTCCTCCTTGTGTTAATAACCACTCCTCTGTTAGTTTAATTGGTTAGTTAACTGAGTAATTGATATGTTAGTTTATCCTATCAAAAGCTGTTCCTCTCCTCGTCTTTGTTTACTTCTCCCACTACCCTCATTTCACTACCCACTACCCTTATTTATTCCCATCCTTATTTGGTGGTCACATGTTCCAATTCTTCTCAGAATCAGAATCATGGATGAGCCACGAAATTTGTCATCTTACAGCAGGTCACAGTGCAAACACTTGTGTGAACCACCCGACAAAAGGAAAAAGTCAAAGTGAGGCTGTGGCCTTTGGTTCATCGATCATTCAGGAATCTGATGGCGGTGGGGAAGAAGCTGTCCTTGTGCCGCTGAGTGCTTGTCTTTAGGCTCCTGTACCTTTTTCCCCGATAGTAGCAGAGGGAAGAAGGTGGTGGGGGGGTCTTTGAGGATAGAGACTGCTTTTAGGTGGCCATTTCAAATTTACCAAATATGTAGGGTAGGGTTGGCGCCAGAACAAGTCTTAGAGGGGGCATTAGGGTAAACCAAGGTGGGGGTGGGGCACAGTCCAACACTTGTAAACTTGCTCAGCTGGTGGGGGGACAGGGGAGGGTTGTGTTACTGTGGTGCGCTGTTAGCCAGAATCAGACACACACAAGGTAAAGACTGTACAATTGGCTTTAATCCACAAAGACTTCCACAGAGCCAGGCTGGCTTTGGGAGGAAGGTGCAGGCTTATATCCCGGAGGGTAATTGACACCCGACCGGGTGAGGCTTGATCCATTCAGGCCGACTGATTGACAGCCGGCCAGGTGTTGTCCTGTCCCTTTACACTCCTGCAGGTACAGAGGTTGCCCCCTCTAGTAGGCCGGTGGTACACTCCTGCAGGTACAGATGTTGACCCCTGCTGTAGGCCGGTGGTGTACCACCACTTTTACCCCCTTTAAAATTGTCCTGGGGGGACAGTAACAAGGAATCGTACCCACTATACAACATACTATATTTACAGATTGAGACGATCAGGGTCTCTGTGACCATCGTAGGACTGGCTCTTGGTCACTGGTCAGAGGGGAAGTTGGGGGGCTGGTGGCAGGGGTCTGTGTGACTGGTGTGGTGCTGCGCAGAGGGGTGTCCGAGGGGACGGTCGACGTATGAGTCGAATTGGATAGGTGGGGGGGGGCAGGTTTGTCTCCCAGAGTTGAAGCGGGCCTGTGGTGGTCAAGGAGGTCCTGCGCGCCCCATAGCTGCCAGTTGGCATCATCCTGGGCTGAATGATGCCGTGGGGTGGTGACTGCTCCTGCTGGTGCCAGGTCCCTGGTTGAGATGGTGTCCTCCCTGCCACTGTCGAACCAAACGTAGGCGTAGTTGTGGTTTGCATGTAGGAGGAAGACCTGCTCGACCAGGGCTTCGGCCTTGTGTGTTCGTACATGCTTACATAGGAGCACCAGTCCCGGGGACATGAGCCATACTGGGAGGGACGTTCCAGTCGACCACTTCCTGGGGAATGAGAACAGACATTCATGAGGGGTCTCGTTGGTAGCCGTACACAGCAGTGACCGAATGGCATAGAGTGCCTTGGGCAGGGCGTCCTGCCAGTACTCAACAGCCCACCACTTCAACTTGAGAGCCAGAAGGACTGCTTTCCAGACCATCCCGTTTTCGTGTTCCACTTGCCCATTGCCTCTCGGGTTATAACTCGTCGTGCGACTGGTCGCGATGCCTCTCGCTGTCAGGTACTGGCGCAACTTGTCACTCATGAAACTAGACCCCCAGTCACTGTGGATGAAAGCGGGGTAGCCAAACATGGTGAAGATCTGCCCCAGGGCCTTGATGACGGTGGCCATGGAAGTGTCTGGGCATGGGATAGCGAAAGGGAAGCATGAGTACTCGTCCACTACCATCAGGAAGAAGACGTTTCGGTTAGTGGAAGGCAGGGTCCCTTTGAAGTCCATGCTGAGACGCTTGAAGGGCCAAGTGGCCTTTACAACATGGGCCTGGGGCGGGCGGAAGAAACGGGGTTTACACTTTGCGCAGACCCGACAGGCCTCGGTCATGTCCCTGATGGTATACGGCAGGTTCCGGGACTTAATGAAGTGGTACAACTTGGTGACACCCGGATGGGAGAGGGACTCATGCAATGCCTGCAGCCTGTCATCGTGCATAGATGCGCAGGTCCGAGAGAAGGCATCGGAGGAGCCGTTAAACTTCCCGGGGCGGTACTGGATGTCGTAGCTGTAGGTTGCCAGCTCGACGCTCCCGTGCAGGATCTTGTCGTTCTTGATTTTGCTCTTGTGGGTAGTGTTAAACGTGAACGCCACGGCCCGCTGGTCCGTGAGGAGGGTGAATCTCCTGCCGGCCAGGTAGTGTTGCCAGTGGCAGACTGCTTTCACAATCACCTGGGCCTCCTTTTCAATGGAGGAATGCCCTATCTTGGAGCCATGGAGGGTCCTAGAGAAGAAAGCGACGGGATGCCACCCCCACCCCCCCTTGGTTGAGGGTAGCGGCGAGGGCTATCTCGGTGGCATCATTCTCCACCTGGAAGGGGGTGTCCTCACCCATGGATTGCATTGTGGCGTCCGCAATGTCCTGCCTGATGCGGATGAAGGCTGCCTGCGCTTCAGGTGGGAGGGGAAAAGTTGTAGCTTGGGCCAATGGGCGGACCTTGTTCGAGAAGCGAGGGACCCACTGCGAGTAATAGGAGAATAGGCCAAGACACCTGGGGAGGGCCTTTAGCGTTGGGGGGAGGGGTAACTCCATTAATGGGCCCATCCTTTCTGGATCTGGGCTGACAACCCCATGGGCTACGATGTACCCCAGCATGGCGAGGTAGGTGGTGCTAAACACACACTTTTCCTTGTTGTAAGTGAGGTTCAGCTCCCTGGCCGTCTGGAGGAATTTTTACAGGTTAGCATCATGGTCCTGCTGGACACGGCCGCAGATAGTGATGTAATCCAGATACGGGAACGCCGCCTTTAGCTTGTGTTGGTCTACCATGTGATCCATCTCCCACTGGAATACAGAGACCCTATTCGTGACCCCAAAGGGAACTCGGCGGAACTGGTACAGGCGATTTTCTGCCTCGAAGGCAGTGTAGGGCTTGTTCTTTGGGTGAATGGGGATTTGGTGATATGCTGACTTCAGGTCATTCGTGGAGAAAACCCGGTAGCGGGCTGTATCGTTGACCGAGTCGGTGATCCTCAGCAGGGGGTAGGTGTCCAGTTGGGTATACTGGTTAATGGTCTGCCTGTAATTCATGACCATCCTTGGCTTACTTCTCCCTTTGACCACCAGGACTTGGGCTCTCCAAGGGATGTTACTGGGCTCTCTGACACCTTCCGCCAGGAGTCGCCGCACCTCCACCTTGATGAAGTCTCTGTCTGCGGCACAATAGCTCCTACTTCTGGTGGCAATCGGCTTGCAGCCTAGCGTAAGATGTGGAAAGAGCGCCAGTGGGGTGATGCATAGTGTGGAGAGGCCACAGGTTGGCCGGGGCTGGTAGGTTGGTGTGATGTGTAATGTGAATGGAGGTTGGGGCCCCCAAAGGCAAGGGTGACACTCTGCAGGTGGCACTGGAAATCTAGGCCCAGGAGGACTGGGGCTCAGAGATTGGGCATGACCAGTAGCCTGAACTCTGTGTATATCTCCCCTCCCACAGTTATATCAGCCGAGCAGCTCCTGAGGGTACCAACAGTCTTATCCTTGGCAGTGAGGGTGATCGAGCAGGTGGTGGGGTGGACTTTTAATCTCAGGGTGTGGGCCACGCTTAGTTGAATGAAGCTCTTGGTGCTGCCATTGTCGAAGAAGCACTTTGTGACTTGCCCGTTGACTTGCACATCCATCATGGAGTGCCCGAGGTCGTGAGGGATGTCCCTGGTCAATGTGGTGGCATCCAGGACTGTCTCGGGGTCGGAGTCGTCGCTCTCCGGTAGTGCTTGATGATTTATGGCATCCGGAAGCTTGGGGAGCGTCGGTAGGGCGGCCAGGTCATCGCCTGTGTTAACCACGTTGACTTCGGTCGTGGGGTATGGCGTACAGCAGCCGATGGCATCCGGAGGCATGTGGAGCGTTGGTAGGGCGGCCTGGTCATCGCCTGTGTTAACCACGTTGACTTCGGTCGTGGGGTATGGCGTGCGGCAGCCGATGGCATCCGGAGGCATGTTGAGCGTTGGCAGGGCGGCCAGGTCATCGCGTGTGTTAACCACGTTGACGTCGGTTGTGGGGTATGGCGTGCAGCAGCCGATGGCATCCGGAGCCCTGTGGAGCGTCGGTAGGGCGGCCTGGTCATCGCCTGTGTTAACCACGTTGACGTCGGTCGTGGGGTATGGCGTGCGGCTGCCGATGGCATCCGGAGGTGTGGGGAGCGTCGGTAGGACGGCCTGGTCATCGCCTGTGTTAACCACGTTGACGTCGGTTGTGGGGTATGGCGTGCGGCAGCCAATGGCATCCGGAGGCCTGTGGAGCATCAGTAGGGCTGCCTGGTCATCGCCTGTGTTAACCACGTTGAAGTCGGTCGTGGGTTATGGCATGCGGCAGCCGATGGCATCCGGAGGCATGTGGAGCGTCGGTAGGGCAGCCTGGTCATCGCCTGTGTTAACCACGTTGACTTCGGTCGTGGGGTATGGCGTGCGGCAGCCGATGGCATCCGGAGGCATGTGGAGCGTTAGTAGGGCGGCCAGGTCATCGCCTGTGTTAACCACGTTGACATCGGTTGTGGGGTATGGCGTGCGGCAGCCGATGGCATCCGGAGGCGTGGGGAGCGTCGGTAGGGCGGCCTGGTCATCGCCTGTGTTAACACGTTGACGTCGGTTATGGGTATGGCGTGCGGCAGCCGATGGCATCCGGAGGCGTGGGGAGCGTCGGTAGGGCGGCCTGGTCATCGCCTGTGTTAACCACGTTGACGTCGGTCGTGGCGTATGGCGTGCGGCAGCCGATGGCAACCGGAGGCCTGTGGAGCGTTGGTAGGGCGGCCTGGTCATCGCCTGTGTTAACCACGTTGACGTCGGTCGTGGTGTATAGCGTGCGGCAGCCGATGGCAACCGGAGGCGTGGGGAGCGTCGGTAGGGCGGCCTGGTCATCACCTGTGTTAACCACGTTGACGTTGGTCGTGGGGTATGGCGTGCGGCAGTTGACGTTGGTCGTGGGGTATGGCGTGCGGCAGCCGATGGCATCAGGAGGGGTGTGAGCGTTGGTAGGGTGGCCTGGTCATCGCCTGTGTTGACCACGTTTTTTTTTTTTTTTAATGTGACAATAAAGGAGAAACTTTAATCAGAGACAATAAATTTACAAATCCTGAAAACATTGTTGAGGTAAGAAGTTTAACAGATACTTCTGTGAGCCATCATTTCTACTTAAACTCTGGTTTTCGAATCTGCAATTGAATTGTGCTTTTCTTTTTTTTAAAATTTTTTATTTTTCACACCATAAATCACAATAGCCATGATATACACTTTTTCTTTTCCACACATTTACAGTGACTTTTTCTCCCTCCCCCCTCCCTCCTCCCAAGCCTCCCCCCCACCCCCCCCCCTCTCATCCATTTTAGGTATACAATCGAGGTTGCATTAATTCAGTTAGACAATGTTGTCATTCAACAAAAATACACCAGAAATTCTACTGAGTCCATTCTTTTCTTTTCTTCTCCTTCCATCAACTTAGGTAATGTTTGTTCCCGGTAGGTTTTCGCTATTGTATTTAATGTAAGGCTCCCATACTTGTTCGAATATTTCAATATTATTTCTTAAACTATATGTTATTTTTTCTAATGGAATACATTTATTCATTTCTATATACCATTGTTGTATTTTCAAATTATCTTCCAATTTCCAGGTTGACATAATACATTTTTTTGCTACGGCTAGGGCTATCTTGACAAATCTTTTTTGTGCATCTTCCAAGTCAATTCCAAATTCTTTATTTTTTATGTTACTTAGGAGAAAGATCTCTGGATTCTTTGGTATATTGTTTTCTGTTATTTTATTTAATATCTGATTGAGATCATCCCAAAATTTTTCTACTCTCTCACATGTCCAGATTGCATGAATTGTTGTTCCCCTTTCTTTTTTACATCGAAAACATCTATCAGATACTGTTGGGTCCCATTTATTTAACTTTTGCGGTGTAATGTATAGTCTGTGTAACCAATTACATTGTATCATACGCAGCCTCGTATTTATTGTATTTCTCATCGTTCCAGAGCATAACTTCTCCCATGTTTCCTTTTTTATCTTTATATTTAAATCTTGTTCACATTTTTGTTTAGTTTTACCATTTGTTTCCTCATTTTCCTTTTCTTGCAGTTTAATATACATATTTTTTATAAATCTTTTGATTAACATTGTATCTGTAATCACATATTCAAGGTTACTTCCCTCTGGTAAACTCAAGTTGCTTCCTAATTTATCTTTCAGGTAGGATCTCAGTTGGTAATATGCCAGCGCTGTATCTCCAGTTATATTGTACTTATCTCTCATTTGTTCAAAGGATAAGAATCTACTTCCTGAAAAACAATTTTCTATTCTTTTAATCCCTTTTTTTTCCCATTTTCTAAAGGCAAGGTTGTCTATTGTAAAAGGGAGTAGCTTATTTTGCGTCAATATTAGTTTTGGTATTTGGTAATTTATTTTATTTCTTTCTACATGAATCTTCTTCCATATATTGAGGAGATGGTGTAATACTGGAGAAGTTCTATGTTGTACCAATTTTTCGTCCCATTTATATAATATGTGTTCAGGTATCTTTTCCCCTATTTTATCTAATTCTAGTCTCGTCCAGTCTGGTTTTTCCCTTGTTTGATAAAAATCTGATAGGTACCTTAATTGTGCGGCTCTATAATAATTTTTGAAGTTTGGCAATTGTAAGCCTCCTTGTTTATACCATTCTGTTAATTTATCTAGTGCTATCCTCGGTTTCCCCCCTCTCCATAAAAATCTCCTTATTATTTTCTTTAACTCTTTGAAGAATTTTTCTGTCAGTTGTATTGGCAATGTCTGAAATAAGTATAGTATCCTTGGAAAAATGTTCATTTTAATACAGTTTATCCTTCCTATCAGTGTTAGTGGTAGCTCTTTCCAATGCTCTAAATCGTCCTGTAATTTTTTCATTAGTGGATTGTAATTGAGTTTATATAATTGGCCTAGATTTTTGTTTATTTGCACACCTAGGTATCTTATTGCCTGCGTTTGCCATCTGAATGGGGATTCCTCCTTAAATTTTGAGAAATCCGCGTTATTCATAGGCATTGCTTCACTTTTATTTACGTTTATCTTGTATCCCGACACTTCTCCATATTCCTTCAATTTCTTATATAGTTCTTTTATTGATAGTTCTGGTTCTGTTAAGTACACTATCACATCATCCGCAAACAGACTGATTTTATATTCCCTGTCTTTTATTTTTATTCCTTTTATATTATTATCTCTTCTTATCGATTCTGCTAGTGGTTCTATAGCTAGCGCAAACAATAATGGTGAAAGTGGGCATCCCTGCCGCGTTGACCTGCTTAAGTTAAATTGCTTTGATACATGTCCATTTACTGTCACTTTCGCTAACGGTCCCTTATATAATGCTTTAATCCAATTAATATACTTCTCCGGTAAACTGAATTTTTGCAATACTTTGAACAAGTAATTCCATTCTACTCTGTCGAAGGCCTTCTCTGCGTCTAAAGCAACTGCTACTGCCGGTGCTTTATTTCCTTCTACTGCATGAATTAAGTTAATAAATTTACAAATATTGTCTGTTGTGCGTCTTTTTTTGATAAATCCAGTTTGGTCTAAATTTACCATTTTCGGTACCTGTTCTGCTAATCTGTTCGCTAATAGTTTAGCTATTATCTTATAATCTGTGTTTAGCAGAGATATTGGTCTGTATGACGCTGGTGAGAGTGGATCTTTCCCTTGTTTTAGTATCACTGTAATTATTGCTGTTTTACATGAATCTGGTAAGTTTTGTGTCTCATCAATCTGGTTGATTACATCCAGGAGGGGCGGTATTATTAGGTCTTTAAATGTTTTGTGAATTCTATTGGGAGTCCATCCTCTCCTGGTGTCTTATTATTTGGTAAATTTTTTATTATCTCTTGTATTTCTACTGTTCCAAATGGTTCTGTTAATTTATTTTGTTCCTCTATTTGTAGTTTTGGTAGTTCAATTTTAGTCAAAAATTCATCTATTTTCCCTTCTTTCCCTTCGTTTTCGGTTCGGTATAATTGTTCATAGAATTCTCTGAAGTTTTCCTTAATTTCTTTTGGATTATATGTAATTTGTTTGTCTTTTTTCCTTGTTGCCAATACCATTTTCTTAGTTTGCTCTGTCTTAAGCTGCCATGCTAGGATTTTGTGTGTTTTTTCCCCTAGTTCATAATATTTCTGTTTTGTCTTCATTATATTCTTCTCCACCTTATATGTTTGTAATGTTTCATATTTTATTTTTTTATCCGCCAATTCTCTTCTTTTGGTTGTATCTTCCTTTATTGCTAATTTTTTTTCTATGTTTATTATTTCCCTTTCCAACTGCTCTGTTTCCTGATTATAGTCCTTCTTCATCTTGGTTGCATAACTTATTATTTGCCCTCTAATGAATGCTTTCATTGCGTCCCATAGTATAAACTTATCTTCCACTGATTCCGTATTTACTTCAAAGTACATTTTTAATTGTTTTTCAATAAATTCTCTAAAATCCTGTCTTTTAAGTAGCATGGGGTTTAATCTCCATCTATACATTCTTGGAGGGATGTCCTCTAGCTCTATTGCCAATAACAGGGGTGAGTGGTCCGATAATAGTCTAGCTTTATATTCCGTTTTCCTAACTCTCCCTTGAATGTGGGCTGATAACAGGAATAGGTCTATCCTTGAGTATGTTTTATGTCTAGTCGAGTAGTATGAGTATTCCTTTTCTTTTGGGTTTTGTTTCCTCCATATGTCCACAAGTTTCATTTCTTGCATTGATTTAATTATAAATTTGGTTACTTTGTTCTTCCTGTTAATTTTTTTCCCCGTTTTATCCATATTTGGATCCAAATTCAGATTGAAATCCCCTCCTATTAGTATGTTCCCTTGCGTATTAGCTACCTTCCAAAAGATATCTTGCATAAACTTTTGATCTTCTTCGTTAGGTGAATATATATTAAGTAGATTCCAAAGCTCTGAATATATCTGACATTTTATCATAACATATCTCCCTGCTGGATCTATTATTTCCTCTTCTATTTTAAATGGCACATTTTTGCTAATTAATATAGCCACTCCTCTTGCTTTTGAATTATACGATGCTGCTGTTACATGTCCTACCCAATCTCTCTTTAATTTCTTGTGCTCCAATTCAGTTCAGTGTGTTTCTTGGACAAATGCTATATCTATTTTTTCCTTTTTCAGTAAATTTAGTAGTTTCTTCCTTTTAATTTGGTTATGTATTCCATTAATATTTAGAGTCATATAGTTCAGCGTAGCCATTTTATATTTTGTTTATCTTCTCTTTCTGTTTTTCCATCATTACCTTTCCTCCTTTTCCATTTCTGTTTTCTTATTTTCAACTCTTTACCAGACAACATTCCTACAACATCCAACATTTTCCTTATTCTCCTATTTCTATCTTCTTTATCCCCAATCTCCCCTTCCCCTCCTGAGTTGCCCTTTATCCCTTGTCGGACAACCACATCTCCCCTCTCCATTTGGATTTGCGAATCCCCTCGCAAGCGTCAACTGATTTTGCAGTGACCGCTCTTTTCCCCCACCCAGCCCCCCCCAGAAAAGATTTCGCTTTTTATATGTCACAAAGGTCACTCTTTTAATTCCCTCTTTATTCTCTCTATTCCATTACCTTCCCTTATTAATTCTTGTCTATACTCTCTATGTTTTCCTCTAATTACAGATACTTTCACATATGCCCATTGTCTCTATTCACTCTTATACCTCTTTACCCGCATACATATCAATCGTGGTCATTTTTACCCTCCTTACCCGTCTTCATCCCTCAGTCTATTTTTGTCTTTACCCACATACATATCAATCGTGATGATTTTTGCTCTCATTACCCGTCTTCATCCCTCAGTCTATTTTTGTAATTGTTCTGCAAATTTTCGTGCTTCTTCTGGATCCGAGAATAGTCTGTTTTGTTGTCCTGGAATAAATATTTTCAATACCGCAGGATGCTTCAGTGTAAATTTATATCCTTTCTTCCATAAAATCGCTTTTGCTGCATTGAACTCTTTTCTCTTCTTTAGGAGTTCAAAGCTTATATCTGGATAAATGAAGATTTTTTGCCCTTTATACTCCAGTGGTTTGTTGCCCTCTCTTACTTTTTCCATTGTCTTCTCCAGTACCTTTTCTCTTGTAGTATATCTTAGGAATTTTACTACAATAGATCTTGGTTTTTGTTGTGGTTGTGGTTTAGGGGCCAATGCTCTATGTGCCCTTTCTATTTCCATTTCTTGCTGTAGTTCTGGACATCCTAGGGCCTTAGGGATCCATTCTTTTATAAACTCCCTCATATTCTTGCCTTCTACATCTTCCTTAAGGCCCACTATCTTTATGTTATTTCTTCTGTTATAATTTTCCATTATATCTATTTTTTGGGCTAGTAATTCTTGTGTCTCTTTAGTTTTTTTATTAGATTCCTCCAATTTCTTTTTTAAGTCTTCTACCTCCATTTCTGCTGCTATTGCCCGTTCTTCCATCTTGTCCATTTTTTTCCCCATTTCTGTTAAGGTCATATCCATTTTATTTATTTTCTCTTCTGTGTTGTTTATTCTTCTTCTTAAATCATTGAATTCCTGTGTTTGCCATTCTTTAAATGACTCCATGTATCCTCTAACAAGAGCAAGTATATCCTTTACCTTGCCTTTCCCTTTATCTATTTCACTGTATTCTTCCTCTTCTTCTTCCTCTAGGTTGACCATCTGTTGTTTCTTTGCTGCCCTTTCCTCCTCTTCTTTCTTGTTTCCATTGTCTTCTGTGGTCTCTTCTTGCTGCAGGTGTTCTGCAGCTGTCGTTGCCGGCTGTGGAGATCGACTCCCCAGCTGGTCCCCCCTCCCGTCGATGTGTTTTTTTTCATGCGCGGTTGCGCACTTTTACTCGGCTCTGTGAGCCATTGTTGTAGTTCTCTTTCTACCGACCTGAGGTAGTGGGGTCTTCTCTCCACAGCGGGCCTCTTCGGACAGGTAAGGCCTTCACCTTTTTCCTCCGTTTTCTTCTCTTCCTCTCTTCTTTCCGTTGATTTTGATTTTTCTCCTTTTGTCTCCATCTTCTTTCCACCTTTATACTCACTTTTCTTTAACTTGTATTTCTGTGCCTTTGTATTTTCTCTTGTTTTTCCCGACTTTTCTGGAGAGGGCTGGAGTTCACCGTCCGGCCACTACTCCATCACGTGACTCCTGTGTTGACCACGTTGACGTCGATCGTGGGGTATGGCGTACGGCAGCCGATGGCATCTGGAGGTGTGTGGAGTGTTGGTTGGGCGGCCTGGTCATCACCTGTGTTGACCACGTTGACGTCAGTCGTGGGGTATGGCGTGCGGCAGCTGATGGCATCCGGAGGTGTGGGGAGCGTCGGTAGGGCGGCCAGGTCATCGCCTGTGTTATCCACGTTGACGTCGGTTGTGGGGTATGGCGTGCGGCAGCCGATGGCATCCGGAGGCCTGTGGAGCGTCGGTAGGGCGGCTAGGTCATCGCCTGTGTTGACTATGTCGTTCTCATGATCATTAGGGCCCCTCCGTGTCGGCCGTTGCCTGGCCCAAGATGGTGGCAGCACGTGGGGGCCTGCTGCGTGGCTGGCCTCCTTCCCCAGCCGTATTCGTTGTGCTGGGGGAAGTGACGTCTTCGAGGCAAGTGGCAGTGATGTCATTACGTCAGCCGGATGTGACGTCACACCGTGAGCCAGAAGTGACGTTGCTGTAGTTCTCGTCGGGCAATGCTGGCAAGGGCGGGGGCTGGTCTAGGTGGTTGGGCAACACGCTGCGATCGTCGCTGGCGGAGCCAGATGCTGCACTGTCGGAGTCTTGGAAGGCGGAAGTTGTAGCAGGGACAATGGCGCCGCCCAGCACGCGCATGTGGAGGGGTCTGCGGGGGTGGTGGGGAGGTCACAGGTGGCCGCTGAGCTGCTGGCCGGTTTTGAGAGACACACTTTGGTGAAGTGGCCTTTCTTGCTGCATCGGGAACAATACTGGTTCCTAGCTGGGCAATTTTGTCGCGATCGTCAGTCTGACCCACACCAGGACCCACAGTACTTACAGGGGCACGGGATGCCTGCCGCAGCAACGTTCTCCTCCCCAGCTTGGTCTGGGGCTGCAGCTGCAGTGTGAGAGGGCCACGAGGGAGCTTGGGGAAACCTGGAATCGAAGGCTTCGATGTGCAGGGCTGCAGCTTCCAGGGTTCAGACCACTTCCACTGTCTTGGTCAGGGCATAGATATTATCTTCCGGCAGCTTTTGCCGGATGGCCCTCGAGTGTAGCCCTCGGATGAATGTGTCCCGGATCAGCCTCTCGACCTCCTCTACACCTACCCCGGGTTCAGCCAGACATGGTCAGGCCAACTCTTGCAGGGGTCCCAGGTAAGACTCAGCTGTCTCCCCGGGTTGCTGGGCTCGGGTGTTGAGGAGGTACCTTGCACAGACTGCATTCATGGGGGGCTTGTACAAGTTCTCGAAAGTGTCCATTGCGCTCTTGTACGTGGAGCAGCCTTTGGTTGCCTGGAAGGCGCGGGGACCCAGCTTTGACCGGAGTAGGACCAGCCTTGATGATTGCTTCGACAATGTGCCGCCAGATCTCGAAGCATGTCTGGGCTTCCGGGTGGTGTGGGTCGACTTTGAGGTTCCCTGTGCTCAGGAATTTTTCCATGGCAGCCGTGGGAAAATTTTGTGGATTAAATTGTGGTGCGCTGTTAGCCAGAATCAGACACACACAAGGTAAAGTCTGAACAACAGGCTTTAATCCACAAAGACTTCCACAAAGCCAGGCTAGCTGTAGCTGCAGTAACTCGGGAGGCCAGGACAGGCTTATATCCCGGAGGGTGAATGACACCTGAACAGGTGGGGCTTGATCAATTCAGGCCGACTGATAAACAGCCGGCCAGGTGTTGTCCTATCCCCTTACGTTCCTGCAGGTACAGAGGTTGCCCCCTGCAATAGGCTGGCGGTACACTCCTGCAGGTATAGTTGTTGCCCCCTGCAGTAGGCCGGTAGTGTACCACCTGTGGAACGAATGTTAATGTCCTCCGATGCAGCAGACAAAGCGCTACTTTTATTGCGTGGAGATCCTCTAGTGTGCGTGCGTCAAGCTAGATGCTACTGACTCTTGATATGTGCTGGTGACACAGGCGGGACAGCGTCAGAATCTCTTGGTGGGGGGGCACCACCATCACACCTCCCCCTCATCGTGCGTGCATGTGGGAGGAAACATGGTCATGCACATCCCATTTAATGGGTAAGTGCTTTTTCTGCCACTTAACATCAGGCTCGAGGTGGCGTCTGACTGTCCAGCCTAAAACTGTCCTGTGCCTCCTTCCCACTGGTAGCACGGCTGGGTGGTGGGGGTCTTTGAAGATAGAGGATGCTTTCTTTTCCTCTTATAGATGTCCTCAATGGAGTGAAGACTGGTGCCCGTGATGTCACAGGTCGAGTTAACAACCCTCTGGAGTTTTCCCTTGTGCTGAGTGCTGGCACCTCTGTACCTGACCGTAATGCAATCAGGAACAATGCTCTCCACCTGAAGACATTTTCAAGTCTTCGGTGACGTACCGAATCTTCTCAAGCTCCTCCTTGGCAAGCCTTCTTCAGTAGGATGAAGAGAACAGTTGATGTTCCAAAACTCTTCATGAAGACTGGGAATATTGGATAATTCTGGGAATGAAAGGGTTATCGTATGAGGAGTATTTGATGGCTCTTAACCTGTATCCATTGCTGTTAGGAGAATGAGGAGGAGGGATCTCTTTGAAACAACATTTTGAATGTTAAAAGGCGTGGGCAGAGTAGATGTAGGAAGATTGTTTTCCATGGTTTGAGAATCTGCGGTATTAATGAACCAAGAAGAGGAGAGGCATTGGCAGCACTGCCAAACCTTCTATTAACTCACTCCATCCACCCTATACAACCCTTCACCTGACCCCCTTTTTTTTAAACTTGCTTCTCTTTCCTTTTGCCAACCTACTGCTATATTTTGCCTCTCCTTGCTTCACCACATGGGTCCTCCTCAGGGTATAGGCTGTGGGGCACATTTTAGGGTTGTTAACATGAAAGATTTTTTCAAAAGCTCTTTACAACAGAATGATGAACTACCTACAGGTGGTACCATGGAGAGCATTCTGACTGACTGCATCACTGTCTAGTACGGAGATACCAATGGTCAGGACAGGATAAAACTACAGAGGGTTGTAAACTCGGCCTGCGACATCACGGTCACCAAACTTCACTCATGAGGATATCTACAAGGTGTCTTCAGAAAGCAGCCTCTATTCTCAAGGACCCCCACCACCCAGGCCATGCCCTCTTTACTCTGCTTCCATCAGGAAAAAAATACAGGAACCTGAAGATGAGCTCTCAGCGGCACAAAGACAGCTTCCTCCCCTCTGCCATCAGATCCCTGAATGATCAATGAACCACAGACACCGCTTCTCTTTGACTTTTTCTTGCACTCTATTTATTTTTGAAATGTGGTTTATAGAAATATTTGCTGCCACAAAACAACAAATTTCGTGACATGTTCATGGCCATAAATCCTGATTCTGATCATTCAATCATGAGCTGATCCATTCCCCCACTCAGTCCCACTGCCCGGCTTTCTCCCCATAACCTTTGATGCCCTGGCTAATCAAGAACCGACCAATCTCTGCCTTAAATACACCCAATCCAAACCACCTGTGGCTGCAAATTCCATAGATTACCACCTTCTGACTGAAGAGATTCCTTTGTCTCTCTGTTCTAAGCAGACACCCTTCAATCCTAAATTTTCCCCCTTGTCCTAGACTCTCTCACCATGGGAAAACAATATTTCTACATCTACTCCGTCCACGCCATTCAACATTCATGATGTTTCAAAGAGATCCCTCCCACTCATTCTCCTAAATTCCAACGAGTACCAATTCCAAAGAGTTGTCAAACACTCGTAATTTGATAATACTTTCAGTCCCAGAATCATAAATGTGAACCTTCTTCAACGTCAAAACATTCTTTCTTAAATGTAGAGGCTAAAACTCTGTGAGGTCTCACTAGTGCCTTATAATGCCTCAACGTCACTTCCCTGCTCTTAGATTCTATTCCTCTCGAAACAAACGCCAGCGTTGCATTTGCCTTCTTCACCACTGACTCAACCTGCAAGTTTACTTTCAGGGTATCCCACACGAGGACTTCAAAGTCCGTCGGAATCTGGGAATTTTCAATTTTATCCCTATTTTGAAAAAAAGTCTACTTATTTATTTCTTATATCAAAGTTCATGACTGTACATCATATTTCATTTGCCCATTCTCCTAATAGGTCTTAGTCCTTTGCAGTCTTCGTGTTTCCTTGCCGCTGCTCTCCGACGGCAGTGTTTCTCGTAGATGTCCACAATGGTGGGGAGGATTTTTTCTGTGATGTCCTGGGCTGTGTCCACTACGTTTTGCAGGGCTTTATGCTCAGGAGTACTGGCTTCCCCATACCAGACTGTGATGCAACACACCTTCCACTGCACTTCTGTAGAAACTTGCCAGGGTTTCCGATGTCGTACCAAACCTCCGGAAACTCCTGTGGAAGTAGAGGTGCTGACATGTTTTCTTCATGATGCCGTTAGTGTGTTGACACTAATGCCAGGGTTTCCTTCAAGATAGTGACTCCCAAGAACTTAAATTTGCTCACCCTCTCCACCTCTCTGATTCCCCCAATGATTAATGGACCTCTGAGTGCAAGGTTGTTGTTGGTGACGGAGGGATGCACATCACATATTTGTGTTTCTGCGTCAGCAGCTGTTTTGATTTTCATCAAACATCCAGAATGACCGGCCACCATCAAGGACATCTACAGGGAACGCTGCCATTGGAGTGCAGCAGCGATCATCCAGCGCACGCTCTGTTCTCGCTGCTGCCATCAGGAAAGAGGTCTCGGTGCCACAAGACTCGCACACACCAGGTTCAGGAAGAACTGCTCCCCCTCCACAATCAGACTCCTCAACGACAAACTCAACCAGGGACTCATTTAAAACCTCTGACTTTTGCACTCTATTTTATTTCTCTCTGTATTGCACTGTTGTTTTGTTTACATTTATTTATTTGTTTGCATGTGTGCGTTGTGTACAGTTTAGGAGGAACATTAGGGGAAGGTTCTTCACTCAGAGAGTGGTGGGAGTGTGGAACGAGCTGCCATTTGACATCTGGTGAACAGGGGCCCTGATCTTGAGTTTTAAAAATAGATCGGATCGACACGTGGATGGGAGAGATCTGGAGGGGTATAGAATGGGAGCAGGTCAGTGGAACTGGTGAAATAGCACATACTAGAAAGGCCAAATGGCCTGCTTTCCGTGCTGTAGCCCTCTCTAGTTGTATGTACTCTGACAATAAATCTAAAATCGGAGTCTCTGATTGAGGAGACTGATGGGGAGAGATGCACACTGCATGTTTTTGCTTTGGTTTCTGCAGTTGTTTTGATATACATGCACCGTTCGGAGCAGTGCAGGGGGTTGGGAGTGTTGGGGGGGGGGGGTGGGTGGGCCAATTATCTGCAGTTCCCACTCTCATCCACTTGATGGCGCAGACAATCTACTGTGCAGATTCTTGCAGCTTTTCCTGCTTTGACTGGTTGTCACTGCAGGCCACATATGGAAGACCTAAGAGTCCCCTAATCCACCGTTGCCTCACCTCACCTCGTTGCCCCAGAATGAATGAGGAAGGTGCATCCACATTGAATTACAATTATAAGGCTGCTGCCATTAGCAACAGAGTTTTAAGTTCAACAGGAATCGTGGCACCGATACCTATTTCCTGATGGCAGCAGTGAGGACAGAGCATGTGCTGTGTGGTGTGGAGTCTTTGATTAATGTGCTCCCCGATGGCAACGATTCCTGTAGATGTTCTCGAAAGTGTACAAAATACAGCTACTGATGGTAGAAATTTTGGTCTTCAGGAAAAAGAAGCTCAGCTGTCTTGTACTCTGACAATAACTTTGAACTTTGGATGATGGACAAATCCAAAAAAAATCCAAAATGGTTAGATACTTTGAAACTGAGCAGAGAGCACGCACAGAACTCGATGATTTGGCACAAGAAAATGATTGAAAGTAGAAAAAAAATGTATCCCCCCCCCCCAAAAAAAAAGAATACAGAAGATGGAATTAGTGTTGCAGTTAAACAGTGCTGAAGAAACTTAGCTGGTTTACTAGGATGTGGTCCGGACTTCAGGAACTGAGTTACAGGGAAAGATGAGACAGGTTTGGATTTTATTCCCTGGAGCGTAGAACAAGGAGAGATTTGATAAAGGTATTTAAAATTATGATGGCGTTAGACAGAGTGAATGTAGGTCGGCTTTTTCCACTGAGGGTAAGTGAGATACAAACCAAAGGACACAGGTTCAGGGTGAAAGGGGAAAGTTTAGGGGGAACGTGAGGGGGAAACTTCTTCACACAGAGAGAGGTGGGAGTGTGGAACGAGCGGCCAGCTGAGGTGGTGAATTTGGGCTCAATTTTAACATTTAAGAAGAATTTGGACAGATACATGGATGGGAGGGGTATGGAGGGCTGTGGACTGGGTGCAGGTCAGTGGGACTAGGCAAAAAAAAACCCAGTTCAGCACAGGCTAGAAGGGCCGAAGGGGCCCATTTCTGTGCAGTAATATTCTATGGTTCTATCATGAAGCATTGTGTTTTTACCTGCAGACCTTCGTGTTTTAATTCTGGTCCCTTTAGGAAGTTGATACCTTGACAAAGGCTCAGATCTGAAACGTTATTTACTCTTTATTTCCTTTAGAAGACAGAAAGTTACAGCACAGTACAGGCTTTTCAGCCCACGATGTTGTGTCAACCCATATAAAAACAATATTCAAAAAAACAAGACTTTCTCTACCTCATCGCCCTACAATTTTCTTTCATACATGTGCCTGTCCAAGAGTCTTTTTAAATCTCCCTATTGTACAATCCCCTACCAATGCATTCCCTGCACCCACCACTCTGTCTTAAAAAAGCATAGCCCTGGTGTCTCCCTGAAACTTTCTTCCCCTCACCCTGTACAGATGCCCTCTGGCATTTGTTAGTCTCACCCTGGGAAAAGGGCACTGGCTGTCATCATCTTGTAGACCTCTACTTGTCTCATCCTTCTCTCCAAAGAGAAAAGTCCCAGCTCTGCTGATCTTGCCTCATAAGACATGCTCTCCAATCCAGGCAACATCCTATTAAATCTCCTCTCCACAGCTTCCACATCCCTCCCGTACTGATCCGACTAGAACGGAACACAATATTCCAAGTAGGTTCTGCGTGACCTGCTGAGTTTCTCCAGCACTTTGCGTCTTAAAAAAAAATTGTTTGCATCATTGCAGGAAAAAAATGAATAAAACATTAACCAAATATTCATAGCCAACAATACAAAAAAAGGACTTTTATATATTTTCTCCCCATCCCCCCACCCAAAAGTAAGAAAAGGAAAGAAACACCTACCATTTAATATACAATAATATTAGCATTGACAATCTTTAATTGTTATTAAAAATTACTAATTAAGTGGAGCGGATAAGATAGAAGAGGTGGACAGAAAATTATCCATAAAATCCATATATGGTTTCCAAATACTATAAAATTGTTCAACTCGATCCTTTAAACTATACGTAATTTTTTCCAATTTCCCTTCTCATTATACCATCTACTTAATAACATTTCTCCATCATCTCTCCATGATATCGCTCGACATTTCTTTGCAGAGGTTATTGCAATAATTAATTTTTTTTCTTGGTATTTGTCCAATTTCAATTTTATATTCCTTTCATAAATATCTCCAAGTAAAAATATTCTTGGATCCTTTGGTATTTTTATCTTCATAATTTGCTCTAGTAATAAACTCAGTTCATTCCAAAACCTTTCCGCTTTTTCACAAGAATGCAAAAAAGTCCCTATTTCTTTCGCAGATCAAAAACACTTATTTGGATAATTAGGATTAAGTCCAATTAACTTATGTGGCATAATAATACAAATGATGAATAAAATTATATTGAACCATTTGATATCTAACATTTACTGTATTCGTAACACTTTCATAACATAATGTTGACCAAATCTCCTCCTGAATTTGTATATTTAAATCTTTCTCCCTTCGGATTTTTGATTTATATAAATCTTTTTTCTTTACAGTATCTTGTAATTTTCTATACATATTAGTAATAAATTTCTTAACAACAAATGTATCTGTTATTATATCTTCAAATTGACTTTGTTGATGGAGCCTCAAATCTGCTCCCATTCTTTTTTTCAAATACATTTTTAATTGATAATATGCAAAAATTGCATTATTATGTATATTGTATTTATCTTTTAATTGATCGAAAGTTAAGAAAAAAGATCCGAAGAAACAATCTTTTATTCTCTGTGTACCTTTTAGCACTTTGTGCCTTGAAGTAGTGTTGCAGTTGTTTCCTGAAGCAGGGTTTTATCTGAAACGTCGCCCGCCCATTTCCGTCCATGGACGTTGCCTGACCTGCTGAGTTTCCACATCTCTGGAACAAGATAAAACTCAACAGAGTGGTGGATTTACTTAGCAAACCAGGCAGCATCATTCGAAGCAGAAACTTTAATTTTTTTGAGATGTCGTATATATATTTGTGTACAAAACAAAACTGAAATTTTCCAGATGTAAAAGTCAACCCGAGCCTCTCACTTGGCCCTGGCTGCCCGCCCTTCAGAGGTCCTGAGACCTTGAATGCAGACTCTCGCCTTGGCCCCTGGCCCCCCGCAGGCTGGACCTCCCGATGCCTCCATCAAGAATGCTCACCTCATCCCTGGGTCTTCCTCTCACCCACCTCTCCGCTCATCGGAGCACCTGTCGCCTTCGATGTGGATTTCCCAGCCTGTCCCAGCCTGCCCACAGACCAAAGCCCCTGTCACCTCTGGCGAAGCAGCCTCCCTCCCAGTACCTGGCATCTGTGCTGACACCCATGCCAGTTCCCACATCAACCTCCGTCTCCACAAGGCTAACACCACTGCTGATCCCAAAGGCCCATTCTCCCCCACCACCACTCCTAACCCTTCCCTTTCCCTGCTCAACCCCATCTTCTCCTTTCTTCCCACCAACCAGCCCCACCCTCCACCCCCAACCCTTTATGATTTTACTTCAATCACAGTGTCCGCAAACTTTCGTGTTTTATGATTTTTGTTACTTGATAGGATACGTGGTTTGTTGCACAGACTCGCATCGTTACTTTAAATTAGGGGCCCTCAAACCTTTTAGACCATCGATCCCTTCATGGACTCCTTAATCCCTCATCGACCCCCCAGCATTGAAGTGTTCTTTGTATCTCGGGGATGGAGGGGTATCCAGGATGGCAGTGGGGTGGTGGCGGAGTCCGGGGGTGGGGAGTGGCGGTACTCTCTGGGCAGTGGTAGGCTTGATGGCATTGGCCGTCCACCATTTCTCCTTCTCCCATTCACTCTCAACTCATTAGATGGCCAAAGCCCAATACAACATGGAGGTCACCAAGGGCCGCTCTCGTGAGGGGTTGACTACCAATGCCAGCTCTCACAGAAGGTTGGCCACCCCTACCATAGATGTGATTTTCCATAGATACGCCCCTGCTTTCAAACCCAAAAGTTCAACCGCCAGGCACTTATCAACCCCTTGGATAGGCCCAGTGACCACCCCGGGTCAATATTGACCATTTTGGTGGTCCCTGCTTTAATTCATTGTGGTTTTGTTCTTTATTCGTTTAGCGATCCCTTGGACTTCTGCTACTGATACAGTATTTTGGATTCTAGTGTGAATTTCAGACCCTCATAAGTAGTATCCGTGTAATAGTTGACCCCATAAATTTAATATTAAAAAATGGTGTTGAAAATGCGTCTCACACAAGAATATATGGAAATTTTTTGACAGTGGCTGAGTATATTCGGGACAAAGATGGAAAGAGTTTGGATAACAGGGAATCAATGTGTGTGCACGTGTGCGTGTGTGTGCGTGCGTATGATACATATAATGATATATATAGTATATCTATTTATAGATAGCTATATATATATGTATCTATCTCTATCTATATACATCCACTGCATATATCTATCTCTATCTCACTCTCTTTTTTCTCTCTCTCTCTCAGAGGGAGCAGCTCGGTCCCACGGGCAGGGAGCAGCTCGGTCCCACGGGCAGGAAGCAGGATTCCACCCCCCCCTTCCCCACCGCTTGCTCTGCCGGACTACCTCCCCTTCTCCTTCCCTTCCCATCCTCCCTGTCTTCTTTCCTCCAGCTTTCCATCCCCTTCCCTCTCCATTCACTGAGCCACACTCTGTTAGGAACTACCAGTAACCACCGAGGTTTTTTAAATTTTTTAAATTTTTCACACTATGAACCATATTAATCAAAATACGCACAAACATTTCCCTCTTGAATACACACAGTGTAATTTTCTCTTCCCCCCCCCCCTTCCCTCCCTCCTTCCCACCCACCTCCATACCCATTAAACGTTCAACATATACAATACAATAAACCGATTTAACAATGTCATCACACAATGAAAAGAAAAAAGAAAATTGTGTCATCTACTTTTACACACTGGGTCAGTTCATTTCGTTTTCTTCTTCTGTCATTTTAGGGGGTGGAGGTCCGTGGTAGGCGCTCTCAGTTGTGTTCCATGTACGGTTCCCAAATTTGTTTGAATACTGTGATGTTATTTCTTAAATTATATGTTATTTTTTCCAATGGAATACATTTATTTATTTTTATGTACCATTGCTGTACTCTCAGGCTCTCTTCTGATTTCCAGGTTGACATAATACATTTTTATGCTACAACTAAGGCTATCATAATAAATCTTTGTGCTTCATCCAAATTGAGGCCTAGTTCTTTACTTCTTATATTTCTTAGAAGAAAGATCTTTAGATTATTTGGTATGTTGCTTTTTGTGATTTTATTTAATACCTGATTTAGATCTTCCCAAAACTTTTCCACTTTCTCACATGCCCAAATTGCATGTACTGTTGTTCCCGTTTCCTTCATACAGCGAAAACACCTATCTGATACTGTTGGGTCCCATTTATTTAACTTTTGGGGCATGATATATAGCCTGTGTAACCAATTATATTGTATCATGCGTAACCTCATGTTTATTGTATTTATCATAGTTCCAGAGCATAGTTTTTCCCATATTTAATTTTTTCTCTTTGTGTTTAGATCTTGTTCCCACTTTTGTTTGGGTTTACAGCTTATTTCATCATTTTCTTTCTCTTGCATCTTGATGTACATGTTTGTTATAAATATTTTAATTATCAATGTGACTGTAATCACATATTCAAAGCTGTTTCCTTCTGGTAACCTCAGTCTGCTTCCCAATTTGTCCTTTAAGTAGGTTTTCAGTTGGTGGTATGTAAACATTGTGCCGTGAGTTATTCCATATTTGTACTTCATTTGTTCAAATGATAATAAATTATTTCCCAAAAAACAATTTTCTATTCTTTTAATCCCTTTTCTCTCCCATTCTCTAAAGGAAAGGTTATCTATTGTGAAAGGGATTAGTTGATTTTGCGTCAATAGTAATTTTGGTAGTTGGTAATTTGTTTTTTTCCTTTCTATGTGAATATTCTTCCAAATGTTGAGCAGATGGTGTAGTACTGGTGAACTTGTATATTGCAGCAGTTTTTCATCCCACTTATAAAGTATATGTTCTGGTACCTTCTCCCCTATTTTATCTAGCTCTATCCTGGTCCAATCTGGGTTTTCCCTTGTTTGATAAAAATCTGATAGGTATCTTAATTGTGCTGCTCTATAATAATTCTTTTTTTTTTTATTTTTTATTTTTCACACCATAAATCACATTAGCCATGATATACACTTTTTCTTTTTCACACATATACAGTGACGTTTTCTCCCCCACCCTCCCTCCTCCCAAGCCACCCCCCCACCCCCCCCCTCATCCATTTTAGGTATACAATCTAGGTTGCATTAAACCAGTCAGACAATGTTGTCATTCAACAAAATTACACCAGAAATTCTACTGAGTCCATTCTTTTCTTTCCTTCTCCTTCCATCAACTTAGGTAATGTTTGTCCCCGGTAGGTTTTCGCTATTGTATTTAATGTAAGGCTCCCATACTTGTTCGAATATTTCAATATTATTTCTTAAACTATATGTTATTTTTTCTAATGGAATACATTTATTCATTTCTATATACCATTGTTGTATTTTCAAATTATCTTCCAATTTCCAGGTTGACATAATACATTTTTTTGCTACGGCTAGGGCTATCTTAACAAATCTTTTTTGTGCATCCTCCAAATCAATTCCAAATTCTTTGTTTTTTATGTTACTTAGGAGAAAGATCTCTGGATTCTTTGGTATATTGTTTTCTGTTATTTTATTTAATATCTGATTGAGATCATCCCAAAATTTTTCTACTCTCTCACATGTCCAGATTGCATGAATTGTTGTTCCCATTTCTTTTTTACATCGAAAACATCTATCAGATACTGTTGGGTCCCATTTATTTAACTTTTGCGGTGTAATGTATAGTCTGTGTATCCAGTTATATTGTATCATACGTAGCCTCGTATTTATTGTATTTCTCATCGTTCCAGAACATAATTTCTCCCATGTTTCCTTTTTTATCTTTATATTTAAAGCTTGTTCCCATTTTTGTTTAGTTTTACCATTTGTTTCCTCATTCTCCTTTTCTTGCAGTTTAATATACATATTTGTTATAAATCTTTTGATTAACATTGTATCTGTAATCACATATTCAAGGTTACTTCCCTCTGGTAAACTCAAATTGCTTCCTAATTTATCTTTCAAGTAGGATCTCAGTTGGTAATATGCCAGCGCTGTATCTCCAGTTATATTGTACATCTCTCATTTGTTCAAAGGATAAGAATCTACTTCCTGAAAAACAATTTTCTATTCTTTTAATCCCTTTTTTTTCCCATTCTCTAATGGAAAGGTTATCTATTGTAAAAGGGAGTAGCTTATTTTGCGTCAATATTAGTTTTGGTAATTGATAATTTGTTTTATTTCTTTCTACATGAATCTTCTTCCAAATATTGAGGAGATGATGTAATACTGGAGAAGTTCTATGTTGTACCAATTTTTCGTCCCATTTATATAATATGTGTTCAGGTATCTTTTCCCCTATTTTATCTAATTCTAATCTCGTCCAGTCTGGTTTTTCCCTTGTTTGATAAAAATCTGATAGGTATCTTAATTGTGCGGCTCTATAATAATTTTTGAAGTTTGGCAATTGTAAGCCTCCTTGTTTATACCATTCTGTTAATTTAGCTAGTGCTATTCTCCGTTTCCCCCCTCTCCATAAAAACTTCCTTATTATTTTCTTTAACTCTTTGAAGAATTTTTCTGTCAGTTGTATTGGCAATGCCTGAAATAAGTATAATATCCTTGGAAAAATGTTCATTTTAATACAGTGTATCCTTCCTATCAGTGTTAGTGGTAGATCTTTCCAATGCTCTAAATCGTCCTGTAATTTTTTCATTAGTGGATTGTAATTGAGTTTATATAATTGGCCTAGATTTTTGTTTATTTGTACACCTAGGTATCTTATTGCCTGCATTTGCCATCTGAATGGAGATTCCTTCTTAAATTTTGAGAAATCCGCATTATTCATAGGCATTGTTTCACTTTTATTTGCGTTAATCTTGTACCCCGATACTTCTCCATATTCCTTCAATTTCTTATGTAATTCTTTTATTGATATTTCTGGTTCTGTTAAGTATACTATGATGTCATCTGCGAATAGACTGATTTCATATTCCTTCTCTTTTATTTTTATCCCTCTTATTTTATTTTCTGTTCTTATCAGTTCTGCCATTGGTTCCATAGCTAACGTGAACAGTGAGGGAGATAGTGGACATCCCTGCCTAGTTGATCTGCTTAATTTAAATTGCTTTGATATATATCCATTTACTGTCACCTTCGCCAATGGTCCCTTATATAATGCTTTAATCCAATTAATATATTTCTCTGGTAGATTGAACCTCTGTAGTACTTTGAATAAATAATTCCATTCTACTCTGTGAAAGGCTTTCTCTGCGTCTAAAGCAACCACCACTGTTGGCGTCTTGTTTCCTTTACTGCATGGATTAAGTTAATGAACTTACAGATATTGTCCGTTGTTCGTCTTTTCTTAATAAATCCAGTTTGATCTAGTTTTACTATTTTTGGTACACAGTCGGCCAATCTGTTTGCTCATAGTTTAGCTATTATCTTATAATTTGTGTTAAGTAGAGATATTGGTCTATACGATGCTGGTGTTAGTGGATCTTTCCCCGTCTTTGGTATTACTGTAATTAATGCTGTTTTGCATGAATCTGGCATGTTTTGTGTTTCTTCAATCTGGTTCATTACTTCCAGGAGAGGAGGAATTAATAAGTCTTTAAATGTTTTATAGAATTCTATTGGGAGCCCATCCTCTCCCGGCGTTTTATTGTTCGGTAGTTTTTTTTAATATATCCTGTATTTCCTCTATTTCAAATGGTTTTATTAATTTATTTTGCTCCTCTTCTTGCAATTTCGATAATTCAATTTTTGCTAGAAATTCATCTATTTTGTTTTCTTTCCCTTCGTTTTCAGTTCGATATAGTTGCTCGTAGAATTCCCTGGTTTTCGTTGATCTCCATTGGGTTATATGTAATTTGTTTGTCCTTTTTCCTTGATGCCAATACCATTCTTTTGGTTTGTTCTGTCTTAAGCTGCCAAGCTAGTATTTTGTGCGCTTTTTCTCCTAGCTCATAATACTTCTGTTTTGTCTTCATTATATTCTTCTCCAGCTTATATGTTTGTAATGTTTCATATTTTATTTTTTTGGTCCGGCAACTCTCTTCTTTTTGTTGTATCTTCCTTTATTGCTAATTCTTTTTCTGTACTTGCTATTTCCCTTTCCAACTGTTCTATTTCCCGATTGTAGTCCTTCTTCATCTTAGTTACATAACTTATTATTTGCCCTCTGATGAACGCTTTCATTGCATCCCATAGTATAAACTTATCTTTCACTGATTCCGTATTTATTTCAAAGTGCATTTTAATTTGTTGCTCAATGAATTCTCTAAAATCCTGTCTTTTAAGTAGCATGGAGTTTAATCTCCATCCATACATTCTCGGTGAGATGTCCTCCTGCTCTATTGCCAATAACAGGGGTGAGTGATCCGATAACAATCTAGCTTTATATTCCATTTTCCTAAGTCTCCCTTGAATGTGGGCTGACAACAGGAACAGGTCTATCCTTGAGTATGTTTTATGTCTACCCGAATAATATGAATATTCCTTCTCCTTTGGGTGTTGTCTCCTCCATATATCCAAAAGTTGCATTTCCTGCATTGATTTAACCATAAATTTGGTGACTTTGTTCTTTCTGCTCGTCTTTATTCCAGTTTTATCCATCTTTGATTCCAAATTAAGGTTAAAGTCCCCTCCTATCAGTATATTCCCTTGCATATCTGCTATCTTCAAAAAGATATCTTGCATAAATTTTTGATCTTCTTCATTAGGTGCGTATACACTGAGCAAATTCCAGAATTCTAAATATATCTGACACTTAATCATTACATACCTCCCTGCTGGATCTATTATTTCCTCCTCTATTTTGATTGGTACATTTTTATTGATTAATATAGCTACACCTCTGGCTTTTTAGTTATATGATGCTGCCGTCACGTGGCCTACCCAGTCTCTCCTTAATTTCTTGAGTTCCACTTCAGTTAGATGTGTTTCTTCCACGAATGCTATATCAATTTTTTCTTTCTTCAGTAAATTTAACAGTTTCTTCCTTTTGATTTTGTTATGTATTCTGTTAATATTTACATTCATATAGTTTAACGTGGCCATTTCATACTTTGTTTACCTTTCCTTTCCGCTTCCTCATCACCACCTTCCCTCCTTATCCATTTCTGCTTTCTTTTTTTGAACACACTGTAAGACAACACTTCTAAAACATAAAATATTTCCACTATTCCCACATCTAAAATTCCCTTAACCCCAAAAGTCCCCCCCTCCCTCTCTGAGTTCCCCTTTGTCCCTTGTCGGAGTGACTGTTATTCTCCCCCACCCAGCCCCCTCCAGAAAAGACTTTTGTCTTCACATATAACAAAGCTCATTCTCTTAATTCTCCCCTTTCTTCCCCTTCTTAGTTCTTACTTATACATTATTTTTCTTCTTTATATGAAGTTTGTCATCATTCTTGTTCTTGTTACATCTCTTCATCTCTCTCTTTTGCAGGCGTTCAGCAAATTCTCGTGCTTTCTCTGGATCCGAGAACAGTCTGCTTTGCTGCCCCAGGATAACTATTTTAAGCACCGCTGGATATCTTAATATAAATTTATAGCCTTTTTTCCATAGGATCGATTTTGCTGCGTTAAACTCCTTCCTCTTTTTCAAGAGTTCAAAACTTATGTCTGGGTAGAAAAATTTTTTTTGACCCTTGTATTCCAGTGGTTTTTTGCCTTCTCTTATTTTTTTCATTGCCTTCTCCAATATATTTTCTCTTGTCGTATAGCTCAGGAATTTTATAGAATGGATCTTGGTTTTTGTTGTGTCTGTGGTTTAGGGGCTAAAGTTCTGTGTGCTCTTTCTATTTCCATTTCTTCCTGTAATTCTGGTCTTCCTCGGACCCTGGGGATCCATTCTTTTATAAATTCTTTCATATTTTTGCCTTCTTCATCTTCCTTAAGGCCCACTATCTTTATATTGTTTCTTCTATTATAATTTTCCATTACATCTATCTTCTGAGCTAACAACTCCTGTGGTTTTTTTAACTTTTTTATCAGATTCTTCCAATTTCCTTTTTAAGTCGTCCACCTCCATTTCTATGGCTGTTTCTTGTTCTTCCACCTTGTCTACTCTTTTCCCTATTTCTGTCATGACCATCTCTAATCTGCTCACTTTTTCTTCTGTACCTTTTATTCTTCTTTTTATTTCATTAAATTCTCGTATCTGCCATTCTTTTACTGCTTCCATATATTCTTCAAAAAATTCCTATCTATGTCCTGTCCATTCCCTTCATCTTCTATTTCTCTGTGCAGAGCTTGATGTTCTCCCTCCTCTTCCCCTGAGTCCACTCCAGGACCTGTGTCCTCTACCTCTATCTCTTCTGACTTTCTTGTTGGGTTGTTTATCTCAGTTTGCTGGGTGTTTTTGTTTTTATTAATGGTGTCTTGATGTTGGTCCTCTTCCCCTGGGCTGATCATCTGCTGTGTCTCTGATTTCCTTTTTTCACTCTCCTCCTTCTCGTTCCTGTTATTTTCTCTGTCTTCCTGCTGGGAGCCCTGCTGTCGGGTCATTCTCATCTGTTCAAGCTGTGGAGTTCCACTCCTCAGCTGGTCCCCCCTCCCGTCGGTGTTGTCTTTGTCATGCGCAGTTGCGCACTTCTGTTTGGCTTCGAGAGCCATCCTTGTAGTCCTACGCTCGGTGGATCATGACCCTTTGGGGTTTCCACTGACCTCAGGGAGTGGACGCCTCTCTCCATGGCGGGTCCCTGCTTCTTCATACAGGTAAGGGCTTCACCTTTCTCTTCCGACGTCTTTCCTTCTTCTTTTCTTCCCATTGTTTTGGCTTTTCTTTCTTTGGTGCCATTTTCTCCACACCTTTATTTTTAATTTGTTGTGGTTTGTGTGTCTGTGGCTTTGCTTTTTTTTAACTTTTTTCCTTCTTTTCTGGAGATGGCTGGTATTCTCCTACCGGCCACAACCCCATCATGTGACTCCTCGGAAGATATTCATTTTAATGCAATTTACCATTCCTATCAGTGTTAATGGTAAATCTTTCCAATGTTCTAAGTCATCTTGTATTTTCTTCATTAATGGCTGGTAATTTAATTTGTATAGATGGCCTAGATTATTATCTAGTCTAATACCTAGATATCGGATTGCTTGTGTTTGCCATTTAAATGGTGATTCTCTTTTAAACTTTGTGAAATCCACATTATTCATTGGCATTGCTTCACTTTTATTTGCATTGATCTTGTACCCCGATATTTCTTCATATTCCTTTAATTTCTTTTTTTTTTTTTTTTTTTTAAATTTTTTATTTTTCACACCATAAATCACAATAGCCATGATATACACTTTTTCTTTTCCACACATTTACAGTGACTTTTTCTCCCTCCACCCTCCCTCCTCCCAAGCCACCCCCCCATCCCTCCCCCCTCTCATCCATTTTAGTTATACAATCTAGGTTGCATTAATTCAGTTAGACAATGTTGTCATTCAACAAAAATACACCAGAAATTCTACTGAGTCCATTTTTTTCTTCTCTTCTCCTTCCATCAACTTAGGTAATGTTTGTTCCCGGTAGGTTTTCGCTATTGTATTTAATGTAAGGCTCCCATACTTGTTCAAATATTTCAATATTATTTCTTAAACTATATGTTATTTTTTCTAATGGAATACATTTATTCATTTCTATATACCATTGTTGTATTTTCAAATTATCTTCCAATTTCCAGGTTGACATAATACATTTTTTTGCTACAGCTAGGGCTATCTTAACAAATCTTTTTTGTGCATCCTCCAAGTCAATTCCAAATTCTTTATTTTTTATGTTACTTAGGAGAAAGATCTCTGGATTCTTTGGTATATTGTTTTCTGTTATTTTATTTAATATCTGATTGAGATCATCCCAAAATTTTTCTACTCTCTCACATGTCCAGATTGCATGAATTGTTGTTCCCCTTTCTTTTTTACATCGAAAACATCTATCAGATACTGTTGGGTCCCATTTATTTAACTTTTGCGGTGTAATGTATAGTCTGTGTAACCAATTATATTGTATCATACGCAGCCTCGTATTTATTGTATTTCTCATCGTTCCAGAGCATAACTTCTCCCATGTTTCCTTTTTTATCTTTATATTTAAATCTTGTTCCCATTTTTGTTTAGTTTTACCATTTGTTTCCTCATTTTCCTTTTCTTGCAGTTTAATATACATATTTTTTATAAATCTTTTGATTAACATTGTATCTGTAATCACATATTCAAGGTTACTTCCCTCTGGTAAACTCAAGTTGCTTCCTAATTTATCTTTCAAGTAGGATCTCAGTTGGTAATATGCCAGCGCTGTATCTCCCGTTATATTGTACTTATCTCTCATTTGTTCAAAGGATAAGAATCTACTTCCTGAAAAACAATTTTCTATTCTTTTAATCCCTTTTTTTTCCCATTTTCTAAAGGCAAGGTTGTCTATTGTAAAAGGGAGTAGCTTATTTTGCGTCAATATTAGTTTTGGTATTTGGTAATTTATTTTATTTCTTTCTACATGTATAGATGGAGATTAAACCCCATGCTACTTAAAAGACAGGATTTTAGAGAATTTATTGAAAAACAATTAAAAATGTACTTTGAAGTAAATACGGAATCAGTGGAAGATAAGTTTATACTATGGGACGCAATGAAAGCATTCATTAGAGGGCAAATAATAAGTTATGCAACCAAGATGAAGAAGGACTATAATCAGGAAACAGAGCAGTTGGAAAGGGAAATAATAAACATGGAAAAAAAATTAGCAATAAAGGAAGATACAACCAAAAGAAGAGAATTGGCGGATAAAAAAATAAAATATGAAACATTACAAACATATAAGGTGGAGAAGAATATAATGAAGACAAAACAGAAATATTATGAACTAGGGGAAAAAACACACAAAATCCTAGCATGGCAGCTTAAGACAGAGCAAACTAAGAAAACGGTATTGGCAACAAGGAAAAAAGACAAACAAATTACATATAATCCAAAAGAAATTAAGGAAAACTTCAGAGAATTCTATGAACAATTATACCGAACCGAAAACGAAGGGAAAGAAGGGAAAATAGATGAATTTTTGACTAAAATTGAACTACCAAAACTACAAATAGAGGAACAAAATAAATTAACAGAACCATTTGGAACAGTAGAAATACAAGAGATAATAAAAAATTTACCAAATAATAAGACACCAGGAGAGGATGGACTCCCAATAGAATTCTACAAAACATTTAAAGACCTAATAATACCGCCCCTCCTGGATGTAATCAACCAGATTGATGAGACACAAAACTTACCAGATTCATGTAAAACAGCAATAATTACAGTGATACTAAAACAAGGGAAAGATCCACTCTCACCAGCGTCATATAGACCAATATCTTTGCTAAACACAGATTATAAGATAATAGCTAAACTATTAGCGAACAGATTAGCAGAACAGGTACCGAAAATGGTAAATTTAGACCAAACTGGATTTATCAAAAAAAGACGCACAACAGACAATATTTGTAAATTTATTAACTTAATTCATGCAGTAGAAGGAAATAAAGCACCGGCAGTAGCAGTTGCTTTAGACGCAGAGAAGGCCTTCGACAGAGTAGAATGGAATTACTTGTTCAAAGTATTGCAAAAATTCAGTTTACCGGAGAAGTATATTAATTGGATTAAAGCATTATATAAGGGACCGTTAGCGAAAGTGACAGTAAATGGACATGTATCAAAGCAATTTAACTTAAGCAGGTCAACGCGGCAGGGATGCCCACTATCACCATTATTGTTTGCGCTAGCTATAGAACCACTAGCAGAATCGATAAGAAGAGATAATAATATAAAAGGAATAAAAATAAAAGACAGGGAATATAAAATCAGTCTGTTTGCGGATGATGTGATAGTGTACTTAACAGAACCAGAACTATCAATAAAAGAACTATATAAGAAATTGAAGGAATATGGAGAAGTGTCGGGATACAAGATAAACGTAAATAAAAGTGAAGCAATGCCTATGAATAACGCGGATTTCTCAAAATTTAAGGAGGAATCCCCATTCAGATGGCAAACGCAGGCAATAAGATACCTAGGTGTGCAAATAAACAAAAATCTAGGCCAATTATATAAACTCAATTACAATCCACTAATGAAAAAACTACAGGACGATTTAGAGCATTGGAAAGAGCTACCACTAACACTGATAGGAAGGATAAACTGTATTAAAATGAACATTTTTCCAAGGATACTATACTTATTTCAGGCATTGCCAATACAACTGACAGAAAAATTCTTCAAAGAGTTAAAGAAAATAATAAGGAGATTTTTATGGAGAGGGGGGAAACCGAGGATAGCACTAGACAAATTAACAGAATGGTATAAACAAGGAGGCTTACAATTGCCAAACTTCAAAAATTATTATAGAGCCGCACAATTAAGGTACCTATCAGATTTTTATCAAACAAGGGAAAAACCAGACTGGACGAGACTAGAATTAGATAAAATAGGGGAAAAGATACCTGAACACATATTATATAAATGGGACGAAAAATTGGTACAACATAGAACTTCTCCAGTATTACACCATCTCCTCAATATATATTCCTTTAATTTCTTATGTAATTCTTTTATTGAAAATTCTGGTTCTGTTAAGTATACTTTGATGTCATCTGCAAATAGACTGATTTTATATTCCTTCTCTTTTATTTTTACCCCTTTTATTTTATTTTCTGTTCTTATCAGTTCTGCCAGTGGTTCTATTGCTAAAGCGAACAGTGAGGGAAATAGTGGACATCCCTGCCGAGTTGACCTGCTTAATTTAAATTGGTTTGATATATATCCATTTACTGTCACCTTTGCCATTGGACCCTTATATAATGCTTTAATCCAATTAATATATTTCTCTGGTAGGTTGAACTTCTGTAATACTTTGAATAAATAATTCCATTCTACCCTGTCAAATGCTTTCTCTGCATCTAAAGCAACAGCCACTGTTGGCATTTAATTTCCTTGTACTGCATGGATTAAGTTAATGAACTTACAAACATTGTCTGTTGTTCATCTTTTCTTAATAAATCCAGTTTGATCTAGTTTTACTATTTTTGGTACACAGTCGGCCAATCTGTTTGCTAATAGTTTTGCTATTATCTTATAATCTGAGTTAAGTAGAGATATTGGTCTATACGATGCTGGTGTTAGCGGATCTTTCCCCGTCTTTGGTATTACTGTAATTATTGCTGTTTTACATGAATCTGGCAAGTTTTGTGTTTCTTCTATCTGGTTCATTACTTCCAGGAGAGGAGGAATTAGTAACTCTTTAAATGTTCTATAGAATTCTATTGGGAGTCCATCCTCCCCAAGCATTTTATTGTTCAGTATATTTTTTAATATATCTTGTATCTCCTCTATTTCAAATGGTTTTATTAATTTGTTTTGCTCCTCTTCTTGCAATTTCGGTAGTTCAATTTTAGCAATAAACTCATCTATTTTGTCTTCTTTCCCTTCATTCTCAGTTCGGTATAATTGCTCGTAGAATTCCTTAAAGTTTTCATTGATCTCTGTTGGGTTATATGTAATTTGTTTGTCCTTTTTCCTTGATGCCAATATAGTTCTTTTAGCTTGTTCTGTTGTAAGCTGCCAAGCTAGTATTTTATGCGTTTTTTCTCCTAGCTCGTAATACTTCTGCTTTATTTTCATTATGTTCTTCTCCACTTTATATGTTTGTAATGTTTCGTACTTTTTTTTGGTCCGGCAACTCTCTTCTTTTTGTTGTATCTTCCCTTGTTGCTAGTTCTTTTTCTGTACTTACTATTTCCCTTTCCAGCTGTTCTATTTCCCAATTGTAGTCCTTCTTCATCTTAGTTACATAACTTATTATCTGCCCTCTGATGAAGGCTTTCATTGCGTCCCATAGTATAAACTTATCTTTCACTGATTCCGTATTTATTTCAAAGTACATTTTAATTTGGCGCTCAATAAATTCTCTAAAATCCTGTCTTTTAAGTAGCATGGAGTTTAATCTCCATCTTTACGTTCTTGGTGGGATGTCCTCCAGTTATATTGCTAATAACAGGGGTGAGTGATCCAATAACAATCTAGCTTTATATTCCGTTTTCCTAACTCTCCCTTGGTTATGGGCTGACAACAGGAACAGGTCAATCCTTGAGTATGTTTTATGTCTTCTCGAATAATATGAGTATTCCTTCCCTCCTGCGTCAAAAGCAACCGTCACTGTTGGAGTCTTCTTTCCTTGTACTGCATGGATTAAGTTAATGAACTTACAGATATTGTCCATTGTTTGTCTTTTCTTAATAAATCCAGTTTCATCAAGTTTTACTATTTTTGGTACACAGACAGCCAATCTGTTTGCTCATAGTTTTGCTATTATCTGATTCCACCTGCATTGAATTCGCCCATTGTTATTGAATGAAGATCTACTGGGACCAATTGCTGAAGAGGGCGCACAAAATCAGTGAACCGGTGTGGACTTGAAAGGCCAACATGGCCTGTTTCTACTCCGTAAATGGTTATATGGTTATTTATCCAAAAGTTGCATTTCCTGCATTGTTTTAACCATAAATTTGGCTACTTTGTTCTTTCTGCTAGTCTTTTGTCCAGTTTTATCCATCTTTGAATCCAAATTAAGGTTAAAGTCCCCTCCTATCAATATATTCCCCTGCGTGTCTACAATCTTCAAAAAAATATCTTGCATAAATTTTTGATCCTCTTCATTAGGTGCACATATATGACCAAATTCCAGAGCTCTGAATATATCTGACACTTTATCATTACATATCTCCCTGCTGGATCTATTACTTCCTCCTCTATTTTGATTGGTACATTTTTATTGATTAATATAGCTACACCTCTGGCTTTTGAGTTATATGATGCTGCCGTCACGTGGCCTACCCAGTCTCTCCTTAATTTCTTGTGTTCCACTTCAGTTAGATGTGTTTCTTCCACGAATGCTATATCAATTTTTTCTTTCTTCAGTAAATTTAAGTTTCTTCCTTTTGATTTCGTTATGTATTCTGTTAATATTTACAGTCATATAGTTTAACGTGGCCATCTCATACTCTGTTTACATCTCATTTCCGCTTCCTCACCACCACCTTTCCCCTTTTCCCCATTTTCATTTCTCAGTTTTCTTTTTTTGAACGCATGACAACTCTTCTAAAACATAAAATATTTCAACCATTCCCACATCTAAAATCCCCCCCCTCTCTGAGTTGCCCCTCGTCCCTTGACGGGCAACCACAACTCCCCTCTCCATTTGGACTGCCAACTCATTCTCAAGTGTCAACTGATTTCACAGTGATTCTTATTCTCTCCCACCCAACCCCCTCCAGAAAAGATTTTTATCTTCACATTACAACAAAGTTCCCCCTCTTTTCTTCTTTATCTTTTTATTATTTTTTTAACCCCCTCCTCTTTCTTTATTCCCCCCTTCTCCCTTACTTCTCTTTTCTTCCCTCTTTTTGTTCTTACTTGTACATTATTTTTACATCTTTATATGTAGTTTGTCATCATTCTTTGTTCTTGTTACATCTCTTCATCCCTCTTTTTGTCTTGCAGGTGTCCTGCAAATTCTCGTGTTTTCTCCGAATCTGAGAGCAGTCTGTTTTGCTCCCCGGGATAACTATTTTAAGCACCGCTGGATATCTTAACATAAATTTATAGCCTTTCTTCCATAGGATCGATTTTGCTGCGTTAAACTCCTTCCTCTTCTTTAGGAGCTCAAAACTTATGTCTGGGTAGAAAATATTTTTTGACCTTTGTATTCCAGTGGCTTTTTGTCTTCTCTAATTTTATTCATTGCCTTCTCCAATATATTTTTTCTTGTCGTATATCTCAGGAATTCTACGGCTCCTAGAACGCTTCCACCAGCGTTGTCTCCGCTCCATCCTCAACATCCATTGGAGCGCTCACACCCCTAACGTCGAGGTACTCGAGATGGCAGAGGTCGACAGCATCGAGTCCACGCTGCTAAAGATCCAGCTGCGCTGGATGGGTCACGTCTCCAGAATGGAGGACCATCGCCTTCCCAAGATCGTATTATATGGCGTATGGCGAGCTCTCCACTGGCCACCGTGACAGAGGTGCACCAAAGAAAAGGTACAAGGACTGCCTAAAGAAATCTCTTGGTGCCTGCCACATTGACCACCGCCAGTGGGCTGATAACGCCTCAAACCGTGCATCTTGGCGCCTCACAGTTTGGCGGGCAGCAGCCTCCTTTGAAGAAGACCGCAGAGCCCACCTCACTGACAAAAGGCAAAGGAGGAAAAACCCAACACCCAACCCCAACCAACCAATTTTCCCTTGCAACCGCTGCAATCGTGTCTGCCTGTCCCGCATCGGACTGGTCAGCCACAAACGAGCCTGCAGCTGACGTGGACTTTTTTACCCCCTCCATAAATCTTCGTCCGCGAAGCCAAGCCAAAGAAAAAGAAGAAAAGTTTTGGGGTTAATGTCTGTGTGCCCTTTCTATTTCCATTCCTTCCTGCATTTCTGTCATTCCCAGGACCTTTGGGATCCATTCTTTTATAAATTCTTTCATATCTTTGCCTTCTTCATCTTCCTTAAGGCCCACTGTCTCTATATTGTTTCATCTACTATAGTTTTCCATTATATCCATCTTCTGAACTAACAACTCCTGTGTTTCTTTAACTTTTTTATCACTTTCTTCCAATTTTCTTTTTAAGTCGTTCACTTCCATTTCTACCGCCATTACACATTCTTCCACATTTTCTAATCCTTTCCCTACATCTATTATGATCAGCTCTATTCTATTCACTTTTTCTTCTGTACTTTTCATTTCACTAAATTCTAGTGTCAACCATTCTTTTAATGCTTTCATTTGTTGTTGAAAATGTTTTGATCTATGTACTGTCCATTCATTTTACCTCCTATTCCTCTGTGCAGAGCTTGGTGTTCTCCTTCTTCTTCTGTGTCTGCTCTTGGGTTTGTGTCTTCTATTTCTCTTCCTTGTATCTGTGTCTCTTTTGACTTTCTTGTTGGGTTGCTTGTCTCAGTTTGTTGGGTATTTTCTTCCATGATTTCTTTTTTTTTCATTTTAATTTTTCACACTATGAACCATATTGACCAAAATACACAAAAACATTTCCCTCTTGAATAAACACAGTGTCATTTTCTCCCCTTTTCCCCCTCCCTTCCCTCCCTCCTTCACCCCCCTCCCCACCCACTCAACGTTCAACATATATGATACATTAAACCCATTATACAATGTCATCACACAATGAAAATAAACAAGAAATTTGTGTCTTCTACTTTTACACACTGGGTCAGTTCATTTCATCTTCTTCTCCTTTTGTCATTTTAGGTGGTGGAGGTCCGCGGTAGGACTTCTCTGTTGTGTTCCATGTATGGTTCCCAAATTTGATTGAATACTGTGATGTTATTTCTTAAATTATATGTTATTTTTTCTAAAGGAATACATTTATTCATTTCTATGTACCATTGCTGTATTCTCAGGCTATCTTCTAATTTCCAGGTTCACATAATACATTTTTTGCTACAGCTAAGGCTATCATAATAAATCTTTTTTGTGCTCCATCCAAATCGAGTCCAAGTTCTTTACTTCTTATATTACTTAGAAGAAAGATCTCTGGATTTTTTGGTATGTTGCTTTTTGTGATTTTATTTAATACCTGGTTTAGATCTTCCCAAAACTTTTCCACTTTCTCACATGTCCAAATTGCATGTACTGTTGTTCCCGTTTCCTTCTTACAGCGAAAACATCTGTCTGATACTGTTGGGTCCCATTTATTTAACTTTTGGGGTGTGGTGTATAGCCTGTGTAACCAATTATATTGTATCATGCGTAACCTCGTGTTTATTGTATTTCTCATAGTTCATTTACCCCCTCCATAAATCTTCGTCCGTGAAGCCAAGCAAAAGAAAGAAGTTCCAGAACATAACTTTTCCCATGTTTCATTCTTTATCTTTATGTTTAGATCTTGTTCTCATTTTTGTTTAGGTTTACAGCTTGTTTCCTCGTTCTCTTTCTCTTGCAGTTTGATGTACATGTTTGTTATAAATCTTTTAATTATCATTGTGTATGTAATCACATATTCAAAATTGCTTCCTTCTGGTAACGTCCGCCTGCTTCCCAATTTGTCCTTCAAGTAGAAATATATTAATTGGATTCAAGCATTATATAAAGGACCATTGGCGAAGGTGACAGTAAATGGATATGATTCAAACTAATTTAAATTAAGCAGGTCAACTAGGCAGGGATGTGCGCTATCTCCCTCACTGTTCGCGTTAGCCATAGAACCACTGGCAGAACTGATAAGAACAGAAAATAAAATAAGAGGGATAAAAATAAAAGAGGAGGAATATAAAATCAGTCTATTTGCAGATGACGTCATAGTATACTTAACAGAACCAGAAATATCAATAAAAGAATTACATAAGAAATTGAAGGAATATGGAGAAGTATCGGGGTACAAGATCAACGCAAATAAAAGTGAAACAATGCCAATGAATAATGCGGATTTCACAAAGTTTAAGAAAGAATCACCATTTAGATGGCAAACACAAGCAATTCGATACCTAGGTATACAACTAGATAATAATCTCGGCCATCTATACAAACTAAATTATCAGCCATTAATGAAGAAATTACAAGACGACTTAGAGCATTGGAAAGACTTAACACTAACACTGATAGGAAGGGTAAATTGTATTAAAATGAATATCTTCCCAAGGATACAATACCTATTCCAATCGTTACCAATTCACCTAACAGAGAAATTCTTCAAGGAGCTAAAGAAAATAGGGAAACCGAGGATAGCGCTAAATAAATTAACAGAATGGTACAAACAATGGGGCTTACAGCTACCAAACTTTTCCATGATTTCTTGATGTTGGTCCTCTTCTTCTGGGTTGGTTATCTGTTGTGTCTCTAGTTTCCTTTTTTCTTTATCACCCCTCCCTTTCCCGTTGTTTTCTTTATCTTTCAGCTGGGAGCCCTGCTATTGGGCATCTCCCAGCTGTTCGTGTTGTGGAGTTTCACTCAACAGGTGGTTCCCCCTCCCGTCGGTGTTCTCCTTGTTGTGTGCAGTTGTGCACCTCTGTTTGGCTCAGTGAGCCATTTTTGAAGTCCCACGGTCGGTGGGTCTCCACTAACCTCGGGGAGTGGGCTCCTCTTTCTACGGCGGATACCTGCTTTTTTGTGCAGGTAAGGCCTTCACCTTTCTCTTCCGGCGTCTTTCCTTCCCGTTGTTTTTGGCTCTTCTTTCTTAGGTGCCATTTTATCCACACCTTTATTTTTTAATTGTTGTGATTTGTGTGTCTGGGGCTTTGCTTTTTCTTTGCTTTTTTTCCTCTTTTCTGGAGAGGACTGGTATTCTCCTACCGGCCACTACTCCATCACGTGACTCCACCTAGTCTAGGTTGAGGGAACGATAGGCTTTAATATGCAGAAGAACCTTGCTGGCCCGGATCCAGGTATAGGAATGAAGGGAAGGGAGAGGTGGCTCGTCCTTTATGGCCCAGGACCACGGGGGAGGAGTCATAGGGTATGAGTCATCAGTGGGCGGGCCAGCTCCATGTATACAGTAGTGAACAATAACTATATACAATGGAGGAAACATATCACCACACTCTCCCTCCCCCACTGCCCGTGGGACCCTGCTCCTCCCCTTGGCCCTCCTCTCCCACCATTTTGTTTGGGCGCCGGCATCCAATTTGTCCGCATCTGATGAAGGGCTCAAGTCTGAAATGTTGGTCATGTGTCTTTCTCTTTGCTGTATAAAGTACGCTGTGTGACCTGCTGAGTTGGTTCAGCACTGTTTTTACTTAATATTCTATGAAGTCATTTAAAGACAATTTTTTTTAATATGGAGTAAAATAATTAAAGGGACTCAGAGGCTAAAGTCAGACTGCAATTATTTACACTGACTCCTGACAATAGTTTGGCAGTGCAATGCATCAATCAGCACCGATGTTAATGTAGTTCAAATGTGATTGTTAATATGTTAATCGAGTCCCCATTCACTTAACAAGAAAAATGCCCCTGATTCAGAGCAACAAAACCCATTGTAAAATTTTGATTTTACAGAAACTGGAGTTTAAAGAGTGCTCTTTTTTTTAATAAAAAGATTTTCTGGTTTTGCATCCCTTTAGCACAGTGGTTTTTAACCTTTTTCTTCCTACTTTATGTGATCCCTCTGCCATCGGGGCTGTGATTGGTAAAGGATTGCTTAAGGTGGGATGGGAGTGGGAAGGGAAGGTTGAGAACCGCTGGTCTAGAACCAATTATTTTGCTTGAGAAAAATTGTCATTGGCCCATTTCCTTTGGGAGTTCTGAAACCGTGCACATAATGAGTCCATGAGGGACGATTAAAACAGGGGTTTTCAAACTTTCTTTCCACTCGCAGACCACCTTAAGTAATCCTTTACTAATCAGAGAGCACCTATGGCATCGGGATTACTTAAGGTGGCCTGCGAGTGGAAAGAAAAAATTTGAAAGCCACTGCTTTAGTGCGATAAAATGATACAGTCAAACCCCCAGAATCCAACATCTCTGGGGATTGGTGGATTCCGGATATGCACATTTTCCAGTTGCTTGAGACTCACTCTAACTAATAAGCCAGCATTAAGAATAAACAGTTTAAAAGAGAAAAGACAGTGCAAAATGTAAAATAATCTAAAAAAAAAATCAGCATCTTAATCCTTCATTATGTAAAGTTCACTTTAATTAGGTAATTACCATAACTTACAAAATTTAAATTTAAATTCGAACCCCTGGTCGCTGGTGCTGTAACAGCGTTGTGCTAATTGTTACGGTAATCGTGCCACCGTCATAACTAACGCCCTACAAGTTTACAGATAAAGCTTTACTAATATACTTAATAATATACTAATTAAATACTCTTAATAAACAGGGATATTGATTTATTCTTACTTGTTTTAATTCTATCTATTTATTTATTAATTTATTTACCTCAAGTTTTTTTTGCCGGTTGCTTGAGGTTGCCGTTTGCTTGGATTCTGGATAATCAGGGTTTTACTGCACCATATTTAAGTTATCATTTTACCAACCTTACCAACTCGTGAATCTCGAAAGTCTGCTGACAGAGAATTGCTGGAAGAACTCAGCAGGTTCAAGACTAGGTAAAGAGGTACCAGGTATTGGAGCCAGGATGTGAGAGGGTGCCAAAGGCGCTGAAGGTTTCCCGATCGTGTTGGAGGTCCGGATCTAGAGCTCGGGCTGTCGATGGTTTGGACTGGACCCTGTGTGGCTGCGGGGGAAGCGGTAAGCGCCGGAGGCGAATCCACCGGCACTCCTTGACTCGGTGGGGGGGACACCTCTCTTTTGCTTCTCTTTTTCTGACTGTAAGAAGCACTTCAGGCAATTTCTGCCATTGGCAAATCTGTCTGCCTTCCAGTGGACAAAAGCTATTGCACTGTCTTTATTACATGACAATAAAGGAACCTTGAATCTCCAATCATTCAATTCCACAAGGCCTGAAGGCAAGCAGGGGGTTGCTGTGTGGAATTAATATGCATGAACTTTAAGTAATAAGTGTGTATTGATCTCTTTAATGCATGCTATAACTCCCATTTAAGTGTTTTTAGCCAGGTAAATACCAACTAGCGAAACTGTGTGCAATTGGGCAGCATGGGGTTAGCGTAATGCCAAAACCGCTCCAGAGTCCCGGATTCAAATCTGGCACCCTCCCTTCTCCCCGTGTCTGCATGGGGTTTCCCCACTTCCTCCAGTTTTCTCCCACTCTTCAAAATGTATGGGGATGTAGGTTAATTGGGTGGCGTGGCCTCGCGGGTAGGAAGGGGTCGAGGTCTAAATGATGACACCGATGGACGATTGAGCATCGAAGAGCTTTTCTTTGAGATGGCTTCTCTGTCACTTCCTCGGAGGACCTTTCCTAGACCCATCATAAATGTCATTGTGAAGAAAGCACGGCAGCGCCTCTACTTTCTCAGGAGTTTGCAGAGGTATGGTATGACATCGGCAACCCTGGCAAATTTCTGCAGACGTGTGTTGACCGGCCTGGTATGAGGGCACTAATACCCCTGAGTGGAGAGGCTTGCGAGAAAACATAGTGGGCGCAGCCCAGGACATCACAGGCAAAACCCTCCCCGCCATCGAGAACATCCATGGGGGGAGCAGCAGCGATCATCACCAACCACCACACGCTCTCTTCTCGCTGCTGCCGTCAGGAAAGAGGTGTCGGTGCCACAAGATTCGCACCACCAGGTTCAGGAACAGCGGCTACCCCTCCACCATCAGACTCCTCAACCATAAACTCAATCAGGGACTCATTTAAGGACACTTGCTTTGCTCATTATTCATTACTGTATATTTATTTTCTGCATTTGCACAGCCAGTTTGTTTCTTTCTTCTTGAGCCCAGGTTATAGTGACCAGTAATCAGAAATTCTCTGGCTCCCTGAAAAAAAAAAGAATTTCAGGGTTATATGTACTTTGACAATAAATCTAAATCTTGACTTAGACTTTGACATTGACTCTCCCTGGATTATTGTCTCATGATGCCAGGGCTCATTCTCGGCACTTATGGTCACATGATGCTTGTTGCTCGCTCCCTGTGTCCAACCCTATCCTGACCCCACGTAAGATCATGCAACTGTTACATCACAGATGGGACCATTCAGCCCATTGATCCTATGCTGTATTGCTGTAATGTTCCACTTGCTCCCACACCTCCTCCCTCACCACCAGTCCTTCCAAGTGAAGCAACACTTCAAGTCGAGTCAAGCCACCTTTATTTGTCATTCGTACCATGCATTGCACGGTAAAGATGAGATAGCGTTTCTACAGGACCACTTCACTTGTGAATCTGCAGGGGCTGTCCACTGCATCCCATCGTGTCCTCCTCTATATCGGAGAGACAGGACACAAGCTGGGAGATCGCTTCGTTGAGCACCTCGGCTTTCTCCGCCGCAGTAGTGTGGATCTCCCAGTCGCCACCAATTTCAATTCCCCGTCCCATTCCCTTGCTGACATGTATGTCCACGGTCTTGTGCACCGCCAGACTGAGACCACCCGTAAATTGACGGAACGGGCCCTCATCTTTCGTCTGGGCACCCTCCAACTGGATGGCATTAACATCGACTTCTCTGATTTCTGTTAGTCCTCCTTCCCCATCACCTTTCCTCTAGCTCTGTCTATCTGTCTGTCTGTCTGTCTCTCTGCCACCCACTCTCCAGATTAACTCTTACCTTTCTTCTCCTGTCCTCTGTGATGCACTGTGGTGACTGTAAGCAGACACAAGATTCGAAAAGACTGAACAACAGGCTTTATTCTACTTAAAGCCTTTTGCTGTAGTTAACTGCAACTCCGTGTGACTGACCTCGAGGGGCTAGATGTGGGGCTTATATCCCGGCAGATGATTGGGAGCTGACTGGGCGGGGCTTGATCCATTCAGGTCGGCTGATTGACAGCCAGCCAGGTGAGGTCTGTCCTCCATTGATCTTCCTGGAGGTCCACAGGTCACCCCCTGCAGTCAGCTAGTGGTGCATCACCACATCCTCCCTGTCCAGTTTATTGCCTGTTGGCCTGCTCTCCTCCCCCTGTCCTTCCTTCCCTCCTCCCCGGCTGCTTTAGTCGGATGCCTCCCTGCTTTTTACCCATACATTGAAGAAGGGTTTAGACCCGCAATGTTGATTATATATCTTTACCTCCAAAGGACGTTGCAAGACCTGCTGAGTTCCTGCAGTATTCCCGTCCTTCCCCCCCCCCAACTATATCAGACCTACTCAGTCACTTGCTCCACAGTCCTGCAAATTATTTTCCCTTGAATGCAGTGGCATTCCCACCTTCCATACAGGATCAGCTCTTACTCCCAAAAGCTCCATGGTGCTTGAAGACGGAGCTTGAATTATCTTCTCGCAGTTGCTGGACGGCGGCCAACTCTCTCGTAATTAAATAAAAATGAATTGGTTGGAAATTATCTTTGGAAAATTAACTTTTCACTCTTTTGGCTGCGTTTCAAAGGTTCTGGCCCCAGTTAACTTGGCTCATTAAAACATAATGTACGTTCCTTAAATCATTCACACAGAAATGCCGGAGGAACTCAGCCTGTCTTGCAGCGTCCATGGGAGATGAAGGTATAATTCTGATGTTTCGGACCTGAGCCTTCTTCAATGTGTGAGTTAAAAAGCAGGTTAAAAGTTTGGGGGCAAAGGAAAGAAAGGGCAGGGTGGGGGGGGGGGGGGGGAAGTACAGGCCGACAGATAAAAGATGATAAATGGACAAATATCTTTATTTCTCCTTCCCTCTTACTCTGTCTCCTTCTCTCCACCTCTGCACTCACAGAGCCACCCACCTCTCCACGGTTAATTCTCACCTTTTCCTCTTGATAGGCATTATCAATAACCACAAGAGTCGAGGACTGAGGGAACGATAGGCTTTAATGCACACAAGACTTAGGCTGGTACAGGAACGCTGGAAAGAGTGGGGGGGGTAGCTCGACCTCTATGGCCAGGACAAAAGGGGAGGAGACATGGCAGATGAGTCATTAGTGGGTGGGCCAGACTCATATGAACAGTAGCCAGTAGGAACTATAGACAATGGAGGAATACATATCAGTACACCTTTCCTGTGCATTACTTTTGTCTGTACTCTTCCCCCTGCCCTTTCTTCTCGCCTCCCCCACCCTTTTAATTCAGCCTTCTTTCTCCTTGTGCCTTGCAGGGGGGCTCAGGCTTGAAATGTCAGCAATATATCTTTATCTCCTATGTACGCTGCGAGACCGGCTGACTTCCTCCATCATTTCAGGGTGTTTTTTTTTTCTGCAATCACAGTGTCTGCAGTCTTTTGTTTTTCACTCTTCAATCATTCACAGTCCCCATATTTGCTTGGCTTATACTTCCCTTGATGTTTACGACTGCTCTCAAATTGTCCCCCCATGGACTACAAATAAAGTGATAAAGTATTCACAATCTCACATCAGGTCATTTTGGCCCCGTGAGTGTGTGCTGTCCAATTTACACCCCGTTAACCAAGACCCCCAGTATGCTTTGAATGATGGGAGGAAACCGAAGCCCCTGGAAAAAACCCACACAGACATGGTGGGGGGGGGGGAAGAGGGAATGTACAAACGCCTCACAGATAGTGTGGGATTTGAACCCCAGTGCGGTCCCGATCACTGGTGCAGAAAAGTGTTGCGCTAACCGCTACACGAACCGTGCTGCTCTGTGGTTCATTGTTCATTCAGAAATCTGTTGACGGAGGGGAAGAAGCTGTCCTTGTGCCATTACGTGCTCATCTTCAGGCTCCTGTACCTTTTTGCTGAGGGTAGCAGAGTGAAGAGGGCATGGCCTGGGTGGTAGGGATCCTTGAGGATAGAGGCTGCTTTCTTAAGACACCACCTCTTGTAGATGTCCTCGATGGAGTGAAGTCTGGTACCTGTGATGTCACAGGCCGAGTTAACAACCCTCTGAAATTTATTCTTGTCCTGAGAGCTGGCACCTCTGTACCAGGCAGTGATAATACAACCAGCCAGAATGCTCTTCATGGTACCACCTGTAGAAGTTTACAAGAATCTTCAGTGACGTACCAAATCTCCTCAGACACCTCACAAAGTATAGCCACTGGCAAGCCTTCTTTGTGGTTGCATCGATATGGAGGCTCCAGGTCATATCCTTGGAAATGTGGCACCAGGAATTTGAAGTTATTGACCTATAAAGATATCTTTAAAGATGCAAAAGAAAATGCTATGATAATGTTGGTAGATTGTTGCAACCTTAATTGAAAGGTGCAACAGGCCAATCAGCCCTTTGCCCTTCTTCGTCATTCAATGAGAACAAATCATTTACCCCAATGCGACTTTCCTGCACTAACCTTGGTTTCTTTTAATATCAAAAACATTCTGTCTTAAATATATTTCATGTCCGAGCCTCCACAACCTCTTCGATTTCCAAAGGCGTGCCACTCTCTAGGTGAAAGCATCTCATCTCTTCAAAGTTCAAATTCATCGACAGAGTACAGACAATAAAACCCCTGTTATCCAGAATTCAAGCAACTGGCAGCCTCGAATATCCGGCAAAAATTTGTGGAAAATAAAATTAGCGTGCCTCACCATTCAGGCAGCGTGCAATCTTAAGCAGGTGGAAAATTCACTTATCCGCCATCTACCAATCCCCATAGGTGCCAGGTACCAGAGATTTTACTGTACATAAAAATCACCACATACGACCCTGAAATTTTTAATCCTGTGGGCCATTCAGCATTTCTAATGATCGGAAACTGTAAACTGTCCTCAAGAAGAAATGTATACAAAAGAAAGAAATGTAAGCAAACTGACCGTGAAAACACAGAAAAATAAATATTCAGTAATAAATAATGAGCAAGGTAAAAATCCTGATTGAATTTGTCATTGAGGAGTCTGATGGTGGAGGGGTAGCAGCTGTTCCTGAACCTGGTGGTGCAAGACTTGTGGCACAGATGGCAGCAGCGAGAACAGAGTGTGTGCGCTGGGTAGCGTGGGTCCTTGATGATCGCTGCTCCTCTCGGATGGCAGTGTTCCCTGTTGATTTTCTCAATGGTGGAGAGGGTTGTGTCTGTGATGTCCTGGGCTGTGGCTGCTACTGTTTGCAGGGCTTTATGTTCAAATGTATTGGTGCCCCCATACCAGGCTGTGATGCACTCTTTCCACTACACATCCCCTATCAAAGCCACACACAAGGCCACTTAACAAGATAAGAGCCCATGGTATAACAGGAAACATACTTGCGTGGGTAGAGGACTGGCTGATTGGAGGGAAGCAGGGAGTCGGAACATAGATATCATATTCTGGTTGGCTGCCAGTTGCTAGTGGTGTTCCACAGGGGTTAATGATTGGGCCACTTCTTTTTTGTGTTGTCTGTCAGTGATTTAGAATAGATTATGGAATGAATGGCTTTGTGGGCAAGTTTGTCATGAGACAGGCTCTAGCAGCCCATAGCCTGTGTGGGCCCTTCAATCGCAAGCTGCCAACAGCCTGCAGCCTGTGTGGGCCCTTCACCCACTGAACTCCTCACCGGTCCACTGCTGTGGCCACGGTCTCCGACGCTTCTTGGCAACGGAGCACGTTATCCCTGTTTCTGGCACTCTGGTCCAGTCCGCTGCTCCCCCTGGAATCTGCAACTGCTGCCCTGCAGGGGCGCTGCCATCTTCAACACAGACCCCACGGTTGGAGGATTTAAAGAAAGGACACTGTCGGCTCCTTTAACGGGCCGCTTAAAATCCGCTCAGAGCCATCGGAGCCATCAAGTGGAGCTTGGTGGTCAGTCTGCACGAAGAATGGCAACGGGCCAAGTTTCCGTGCCGTCCAACTCTGTATTCTACATACTGTGTGCACACTCCTGATTCAATATGTAACACTTGGCCCAGTACAGTTTTCATCTGGATTCTTGGCACCTGTTTTAAAATGAAATTCAATTTGTGTTATTTGTGCCTGAATGCATCCAATTATTTCCATGGATTTTTGTAGGGACTTCATCCTGTGGAACACAGAGCCCTCCCTACCCACAGAACCTCAGGCTCCAATCACAGCCTGAGCGTTACTTTAATATCCGTTGAGTGGTAGGGGCAAGTGCGGTGGGAGAGTAGATATTTTGCCCTCAGGAAAGTGAAGGTTAGTGTTTTCGTTTGCGATAGGTGTCAGGAGTGTATTATTTCTCATCCAGGAGGCTTGCTAAATTATTGCAGAGGGGGCTTAAGATTGAACTAAATCAGTGCCCCCCCCAAACTCACATTCCACCTGAAGTAATCTCGATGCCATTGGGGCTCTGTGATTGGTAAGGTGGGATGTGAGTGGGAAGGGTTGAGAATCGAGATCCAATTGTTACTGAAATATTTTACTTGAGAAAAGTCGTCACTGGCCTATTTCCTTTGGGAGTTCTGAAACCGGGCACATAATGAGTCAATTAGGTACAATTAAAGCAGTGGTTTTCAAACTTTTTTTCTTTCCACTCACATTCTAATCACTAATCACAGAGCATTTATGGCATAGGGATTGCTTAAGGTGGATTGTGAGTTTGGGGGGCAGTTTGAAAACCACTGAACTAAAATGTCTGTATTAGCATGCCCACACTACTGACTCATGACAGCGTCGCCAGATCCAGCTCTAAGAGTGTCATTCAAGTTTGCAGAGGACACAACAGTCGTTAGCCTCACCACCAATGACAATGAGTACAGAGAAGAGGTGGAAAATCTCGTGATTATGGTGTGAGAGGAACAACCTGAATCTCAATGTGGACAAGATGAAGAAGATGATCGTGGACTTCAGGGGGACAAAGAGCGACCACCCTCCACTACACAACAACAACTCTGTAGTGGAGAGAACCAAGTTCCTTGGAGTTCACTTAACTAGTGACCTATCGTGGACACTCAACATCTCACTTGTCAGGAAGGTGCAACAGGGACTGCACTTCCTGAGAAGACTGAGTTGGGCAAGGCCACCATTATGTCAACCTTCTCTAGGAGCTCTATTGAGAGCGTCCTGGGTGGGTGCATCACATTGTGGGTACAGTTGCTACAGAGAAATGGATCAGAAGTCAATCCACAGGGCCATATGAGTTACAGAGAGGATCACTGGAGTGTACCTCCCCATCTTCCATCGATGTGATCTACTGGGATCGGTGACTGAAGAGGACATGCAGAATCATTGAGGACTCCTTCCGCTCTGCACACAGCATCCTTCAGCTTCTCCCATCGGGGAATAGATCCAGGAGGATCAGAGCCAGCACCACCAGGCTGAGGAACAGCTTCTTCCAACGGGTAATGAGAATCTGAACAACCAAAGGAACTGCTCACACTGACCACCCGAGACGTTCATTTTCCTGAAGTGATATTTATTTATTTATTTGTAAAGATGAATACTTGACCTGCATATGTATTGTTTGTCTGTATGTGTGTTATGTTTGGTTGTGCGTCTGCATGTTTTGGACTGAGGACCGGAGAACGCTGTTTCATTGGGTCGTACTTGCACAATCAGATGACGATAAACTTGACTTGATTCATTTCAAGAAGATGAGAACGTAAAGGCAAGGATGTAATACCAAGGCTTTAGAAGGCAAAATAAAAATGGTGGCACTGCTGGAGCTGATGTAATGATGACACTGACACTGGTGCAGACCCGGGAGATGGAGCTCGGAGACACAGCGGTTCTCTGAAGGGTTCATCTGCCTGGTTCTAATGCCAGCAGCTCCATATAGGCATTAAACAGCCTGTTAGAGGAGCCAGCAGTGTTTTTAAATTAAAATCCTGGAGTCTCGAGGTCTGCGCCCAAGTTGGCGGCACCTGTGCTCAGTGTTGCACATTCCAGGGGAGCAGCGGGGCACCAAATATTCCCCCCTTCCCTTGGGAGATGGCCCTGCAGGCCAGTGACCACAGCAGCGGATCAATGGGAGGCTCAGCGGCTGAGGGACCTGCACAGGCTGGGGGCTGCTGGAGGCTGGCTTGTGGGAAGCAGGTATGGGAGCCATTATTTGAGAGGGTGCTGGGTTGCAAAAAAGGCTTTATGGGCTGAAGGCTTCCTAATCGTGGCAGAAGTTTGGATCTGGAGCTCAGGTGGCCAATGAATTGAACATGAGTTTCAGCCAAGGCATCAAAGGTTATGGGGTGAAGGCTGGGCAGAGGGGCTGAGTGGGAAAATGAGTGAAAGGCGGGGCAGACTTGATGGGTGGAATAGTCTATTTCTGCTCCCATGTCTTATGGCCTCTCATTATTTTGTGACTCTCCTATATGACTATCAGGTCATCTCTCAGCCCTTTTTTGCTCCAGGGGAAGCTGAGACACAATGTTGAGAAATGTACTGATTGCATTTGTGACTAGCAAGGTCTTAAGGATATAGTTCCCGCTTGATTACACTTGGCTACCACAGAAGGGGAGACTGCACTATGTAAGATCTGTAATGGAGGCTTACAGCCTCTATGGCATGCCTCGTGGGCTGTTTACATCAACTATAAAGAACCTTTTCCTCACACATACAAATACAAGATGAAACACTGATGTTGGAGAGAGTTCAGAGAAGATTGACCAGGGTGATTCCTGGAATGTATGAGGAATGTTTAGCGGCTCTTGGACTGTATTCACTGGAGTATAGAAGAATGAGAGGGGATCTCATCGAAACATTTCGAATCTTGAAAGAATGGTCAGAGAGGATGTGAATAAAATGTTTCCCTTGGTGGCCAAATCTAGGACAAGAGGGCACGGTCTTAGAATTAGAAGGGACCCATTTAAAGAAGAGATGAGGAGAATTCTCTTTAGCCAGAGGGTCATGGATTTGTGGAATTCGTTGTCACCTACAGCTGTGGAGGCCCGATCATTGGGGGAGTTTAAGGGGGAGATTGATAGGTATCTAATTGGGGTATCAAGAGATATGGGAAAAAGGCTGGAAATTGGAACTAGATGGGAGAACGGTTTAGCTCAGGGTGGAGCGGAGCAGACTTGATGGGCTGAATATCCTACTTCTCTTCCTTTATCTTGTGATCCAGTCCCGTTGGCTAACTAAACCCCTCCAATCCAGGCAATGTTTTGGTGAATCTTCTCTACCCTCTGTCCAGAGAAATTCACATCCTTTCTCTTGTGTGGCCATCAGAATAGCTGATAGAACCAGTGCAGACCATTTCCAGCAGAGTACAGGGCCTTTGGAGCACAATATTGGGCCAACCTATATAAGCCCACTCAACAATCTAAACCTTCCCCACCTCACACCCATTACCCTCTATTTTTCTTACATCCATGTGCCTGACAAAGAATCTTTTAAATGTTCCTATTGTACCAGCCTCCACCACCACCCCTTGCAATGCTTTCCAGGCACCCACTACCCCCGAAGTCTCTTCTAAACCTTCCTTCCTTCACCTTGTACAGATATGCTCTTGTGTTTGCTACTCTTGCCCCAGGAGGGGCAAAAGGTTTGAGAGAGCCGTGGTTTTCAAGGAATATTGGAATATTGGAAACTTGGTTCGAAGAAAAAGGGAGGCGTACATTAGATATAAGAGGCATGGAGTTAAGGAGATGTTTGAAAGATACATTGAATGTAAGAGGAATCTTAAGAGAGGAATTAGGAAAGCTAAAAGAAGGTACGAGAAAACTATGGCAAGCAGGGTGAAAACTAATCCAAAAGAGTTCTACAAATATGTTAATGGTAAGAGGAAAGCTAGAGACAAAATTGGTCCTTTAGAAAATCAGAGTGGAAAACTGTGTGTGGAACCTAGAGAAATGGGGGAGATATTGAACAGTTTCTTTTCTTCGGTATTCACTAAGGAGAAGGATATTGGGAGATGTGGGATAAAAAAAGCAAATTGGGTAAATATGGGGAATATAGAGATTACAAAAGGTGTAGTTTTAAGGCTTTTGAAGAATATAAAGGTGGATAAGTCTCCAGGACCAGAAGGGATCTTCCCCAGGACATTGAGAGAAGTGATGGAGGAAATAGCAGAGGCTCTGGCGGTAATTTTTCAAATGTCATTAGATATGGGGATAGTGCCGGAGGATTGGCGCATTGCGCATGTGGTTCCGTTATTTAAAAAGGGTTCAAGGAGGAAGCCTGGCAACTATCGGCCTGTAAGTTTGACGTCTGTGGTAGGTAAATTAATGGAGAAAATTCTTAGAGATAGTACTTATAAACATCTGGATAGACAGGGTCTGATCAGGAGCACTCAACATGGATTTGTGGGAGGAAGGTCATGTTTGACCAATCTGATTGAATTTTTTGAAGAGGTGACTAGGAATGTGGATGAGGGTAGCGCAGTGGATGTTGTCTATATGGACTTCAGTAAGGCCTTCGATAAGGTACCACATGGAAGGTTAGTTAGGAAGGTGCAGTCTTTAGGTATAAATTTTAAGATAGTCAAATGGATTGAACATTGGCTGAAAGGGAGAGGCCAGAGAGTGGTAGTGGATAATTGTCTGTCAGGTTGGAGGCCGGTGACCAGTGGTGTGCCTCAAGGATCTGTATTGGGCCCATTGTTGTTCGTTATATACATTAATGATCTAGATGATGGGGTGGTGAATTGGATTAGTAAATATGCAGACGATACTAAGATAGGTGGAATAGTGGATAATGAAGAAGGTTTTCAAGGATTGCAGAGGGATTTGGGCTGCTTAGAAAAGTGGGCTGAAAAATGGCAGATGGAATTTAATGCTGATAAGTGTGAGGTGCTTCATTTTGGTAAGAAGAATCAGAATAGGACATATGTGGTAAATGGGAGAGCATTGAGGAATACAGAAGAGCAGAAAGATTTAGGAGTAACGGTACATCGTTCCCTGAAGGTAGAAACTCACGTGAATAGGGTGGTGAAGAAGGCTTTTAGTATGCTGGCCTTTATCAATCATTGCATGGAATATAGGAGTTGGGAGGTGATGTTGAGATTGTATAAGACATTGGTGCGGCCTAATTTGGAGTTCTGTGTGCAGTTCTGGTCGCCTAATTATAGGAAGGATATAAACAGAGTGGAGAGAGTGCAGAGAAGGTTTACCAGAATGTTGCCTGGGTTTAAGCATCTGGAGTATGGGGAGAGATTGGACAGATTGGGTCTTTATTCTTTGGAGCGTAGAAGGTTGAGAGGGGATTTGATAGAAGTATTTAAGATTATGAAAGGGAAAGACAGAATGGATGTGGATAGACTATTTCCGTTAAGAGGAGGAAAGTTTAAAACAAGAGGACATGAGTTAAGAATTAAGGGGCAGAGGTTTAGAGGTAACATGAGGGGGAACTTCTTTACTCAGAGAGTGGTAGCTGTGTGGATTGATCTTCCGGGAGAAATAGTGGCGGCGGAGTCAATTGTATTATTTAAAAAAAGGTTGGACAGGTATATGGATGAGAAGAAGATGGAGGGTTATGGGCATTGTGCAGGGAGGTGGGACTAGAAAGGGGTGTTTGGTTCGTTGCGGACTAAAGGGCCTAATGGCCTGTTTCCGTGCTGTAATTGTTATGTTATGAAACATGCGCCGGCTGTCCACCCTATCTATGCCTCTCATAATGCTGTAGACCTGTATCAAGTCACTTCTCACCCTTCTTCACTCCAACTTAAGGCACGTTCTCCAATCCAGGCAATTTCCTGGTAAATCTCCTCTACACCCTCTCTAAAGCTTCCACATCCTCCCTGTAATGAGGCAACCAGAACTAAACAGAACATTCCAAGAGTGGTCTCACCAGAGTTTTATAGAGCTACAACATTACCTCTCTACTCTTGATCCCAATTCCCCAACTAGTGAACACACCATAAGCCTTCCTAACTAGCCTATCAACCTGCCTGGCCACCTTGAGAGATCAATGGATTTGGACCCCAAGGTCCCTCTGTTTTTCCGCACCGTTAAGAATCCCGCCATGACCCAAGTACCCTGCCTTCAAGTTTGACCTTCCAAAGTGCACCACTTCACACTTATCCGCGTTGATCTCCATCTGCCACCTTTTTGCCCAATTCTCCATCCTGTCTATATCCTGTTGTAGCCTACGGAAACTATCCACAATAGCTCCAACCTTTGCCTTATTTGCATACTTGCAGGGTAATGTCCCAACTTTTATATTGTCTTCTTCGCTACTCTGTTGACTTCTTGACAGCTGTTGCAGCTACACTCCTGCAAGATTCTCACTCTGACTTGTGCCCTAGAAAGACCCTGGGGTGTCGGGAGCCAATTGACTTCCTGCATTAACATGTCTGCCTGTAAGATTTACAGAGTGGATATTGCTCCCTGCAAAGACAACCGACTGACGTGCAATTGGTTGGAAAATCCTGTGGGCTGTATTGTGACAGAGATCTGTCTACTTATGTTCTACTTATGTAGAACAGCTGCTTTGATGAGATGCTGAGGGGCACCTGTGGGAGAGGAAGCAGCGCCCGGGTAGCTTCAACTGAAGTAGGGAAGAACGCGGGAGAGAAGCTGATTAGGATGCACAGCCTGGTTACTGTGAAGATTGAGATTCTGACTGAGACAGCAGAGACCTTCACTTTCAGGTGGGCCTGGCATTGTGATGGATGTTTTAATCATTTTCAAAGCTACCTGCTGAGGAGGCGACGCTCACTGTCTCCCCTTGGGTCTTGTCTGCCAACGTGCTTGGCCCAGACTCACTGAGCTCAGCGCCGGTGCACCTCAGTTTGATAAATCCCTGTTGGGACGTCTTCAAACTAAGGCAGGGATGCCACAGACAGGATGGTAATTAGGTTCCCCTTTCCAGGAAAGAAACCTGGCTTACAAATCCAGTTCTTGCTCGATGGGACTCCAGAACCACAACTATAATGATTGTTTAAACGGCTTGGTAACTCATAGATGTAACAAATGTCTACAGGTCCAGAATCCAGAGGTGAGGGGGTTAGCCTTTGAGGAGAGATTGAAATAGTTGGGACTGTACTGGAATTGAGAAGAATGAAAGTGGATCTTATGGAAATGTATAAAATTATGAAAGGCATGATAAGTTGTTCCCATTGGTGGGGGAGACCAGAATGAGGGGACATAGCCTCAAGATTGAAGGGACATAGCCTCAAGATTGAGGGTAGTAGATTTAGGACGGAGATGAGAGGCACTTTCAGGTGGCCAAAATACCTTGATGTAAAGCCGCCTATTGGACTCCAATGCAGCTGTCGGGTGGCCACCTGAAAGTGGAGAACCCAGCCAGTAGGACCACTTACCTAACCCTCCTCCTGTAGGTATATTCTTATTCTCTGGCTCAGAGCATCCCCCATTGCACCTGAAAGCAGCAGTGGGACTACAACCACAGTCCACAGGAGCCCGATTTGTGTTCGCTCAGACGTGGCTCTCCTTCAGCCGGCAGGTTCAGGTGACCAGAAAGGTGTCTTCTCCGCGGCCACCTGAACGTCCCAGCTACACTTCCCCCCAGCTGTGTCTGCCGGCGCATTATCTGTGTCCGAGCACTTGAAAGTGGCTGAGGAGGAACTGCTTTCCCCAGAGGGTGGCGAATCTGTGCAATTCATTGCCCATTGAAAGGTAAAGGTTCCATCATTGTCACGTAGTACTAATTTTAGAACGTAACGTAGTACTAATTTTAGAATGTAATGTACGTGGAATTCTTTAACTTCTGTCGACTGTCAGGGAGACAGAAAGTCACCACTTTGTCCAGCGGCCCTCACAGAAATCTACAGCCCCTGGTGTCCTTGGTGGTCTCCCCTCCAAGAACTGATCAGTCCTGAGCCTGCTTGGCATCCAAGATCAGTCAATCTCAGGCATTTTCAGGCTTCCCTAATACCCGCCCCCGTCAATACCCAGCCAATATTGAAGCAGTAGAGGCTACTTCAGTAAATATATTTAAGACAAAGTTGGAAAGATTTTTACTGAGCCGGAGAATTAAGGGATATGGAGGAAAAGGCAGGTCGGTGGAGATGAGCCTGTCATCAGATCAGCCATGATCTCATTGAATGGTGGAGAAGGCACGACGGGCCAGATGGCCGACTCCTGCTCCTATGAATAAATCTGCACAGACCACCCAGGCACTGGATCTCCCCCACCCACAAATCAGAGGAACAATGCCTCTTTTTCCATCTGGACAACCTCTAACCGGATGGCATTAACATCGAACTCTCCAGTTCTGATAGCCACCCCCCCCATCTTCTCTCCTGCAGCTGTCTCTTTACATCAGCTCTGCATTCACCCCTCCCCTGATCAATTCTCACCTTTTCTCTGTCCTGGGCCTCTTCTCTATATCCAATTATCACCCTTTGTCTGTTGGTCTGTATTCCTCCCCCTGGTCCTAAAGAGCGATACTATTAATGGGAGCCAGAGATGAATGCTGCACCTTGGGTTAGATACATAAAAGCTGTGAAGGTAAGCCACACAGCACTGCAGTGCACGAAGAAGTACAGTGCAAGTGCAAAAGCCGGTGAAAATGAAGACACAGCTGTAGCCATAGTTATAAACAGAGAACCAAACATGGAGAAATTCTTCTTTGGCTTGGCTTCGCGGACGAAGATTTATGGAGGGGGTAAAAAGTCCACGTCAGCTGCAGACTCGTTTGTGGCTGACAAGTCCGATGCGGGACAGGCAGACACGGTTGCAGCGGTTGCAGGGGAAAATTGGTTGGTTGGGGTTGGGTGTTGGGTTTTTCCTCCTTTGCCTTTTGTCAGTGAGGTGGGCTCTGCGGTCTTTGGAGGTTGCTGCCCGCCAAACTGTGAGGCGCCAAGATGCACGGTTTGAGGCGTTATCAGCCCACTGGCGGTGGTCAATGTGGCAGGCACCAAGAGATTTCTTTAGGCAGTCCTTGTACCTTTTCTTTGGTGCACCTCTGTCACGGTGGCCAGTGGAGAGCTCGCCATATAACACGATCTTGGGAAGGCGATGGTCCTCCATTCTGGAGACGTGACCCATCCAGCGCAGCTGGATCTTCAGCAGCGTGGACTCGATGCTGTCGACCTCTGCCATCTCGAGTACTTCGACGTTAGGGATGAAAGCGCTCCAATGGATGTTGAGGATGGAGCGGAGACAACGCTGGTGGAAGCGTTCTAGGAGCCGTAGGTGGTGCCGGTAGAGGACCCATGATTCGGAGCCGAACAGGAGTGTGGGTATGACAACGGCTCTGTATACGCTTATCTTTGTGAGGTTTTTCAGTTGGTTGTTTTTCCAGACTCTTTTGTGTAGTCTTCCAAAGGCGCTATTTGCCTTGGCGAGTCTGTTGTCTATCTCATTGTCGATCCTTGCATCTGATGAAATGGTGCAGCCGAGATAGGTAAACTGGTTGACCGTTTTGAGTTTTGTGTGCCCGATGGAGATGTGGGGAGGCTGGTAGTCATGGTGGGGAGCTGGCTGATGGAGGACCTCAGTTTTCTTCAGGCTGACTTCCAGGCCAAACATTTTGGCAGTTTCCGCAAAGCAGGACGTCAAGCGCTGAAGAGCTGGCTCTGAATGGGCAACTAAAGCGGCATCGTCTGCAAAGAGTAGTTCACGGACAAGTTTCTCTTGTGTCTTGGTGTGAGCTTGCAGGCGCCTCAGATTGAAGAGACTGCCATCCATGCGGTACCGGATGTAAACAGCGTCTTTTCGATCTTCTTCAGCATGATGCTGAACCAAGCCACATGGAGAAATACTCAATTGTAAATGACGTGGCACTCAATGTGCACCAAAACAATGGAAAAGTCTGTAATAAATCACTATTTCTGGAAGAATCACAATACAAAGCAATGTTTTTCCAAAGGGAAACAAAAGCATCTGCAAAGGAGACAAAATGCAAACTATGGCAAGTCAGCAAGAAGCTTATGGCCAGTGGTACAACATGTCACAGAGAGACTCGGAGATTCCAACGCCTGGAATAAGAAGGCTACTGTTCTGGAGGAAGTAAATCCAAGCTCCTACATCGTCAGAACAGAGGAGGGTCAAATACTGAGGAGGAATTGAAAGAGCCTGCTGAAAATGCAAGTGACGCTGCAATAACAGACAAATGCAGAAGGTCTGGCCTGCACGCCACCAGTGCTGGACAGTAGTGGGCCAGCAGAGCCAATGCGTACACCGGTATTGAGAAGATCCACACGCGTTATCAAAGCACCCAACAGGCTGAACCTCGAAAAGAAAAGAACTGCACACTTAAAACGTTTGTGCTGCTGATATTTGTGTTTATGTTGGTGTTTAAACAAATGAATACTGTATTAGTGTGTAATGTTGCTAGATTGAACATCTTAAGGAAAGGGGATGCGTTGATAGAGTGTCAGTGATACACCTGACCACTAGAGGGAGTCAGAGATGAATGCTGCACCTCGGGTTAGATACAAAAAAAATGACTGCTCCACGAGGCCGCGTGTTGTTAATAAAATATTGTTAAAATCAAATGAGCCAAGTTTTTTATACTTAAAAGAAACATTGCACAACCCTTTCTTTTATTCAAATGCTGCCTGCTTTTTCCACACCTTAAAGAAGGGCTCAGGCCCGAAATATCCTTTACCTCCTTTGGAGGCTGCGGGATCTGCTGAGTTCCCCCAGAATTTCTGTGTTCTTACTCACACTCACGTGAGTCAAACTTTCAAGGTCCCGCATATTAACCTGGAGTCTAAATCGGAAGAGCCGTTCTACAGTCTCGTCAAGTAACAGCCAGATGCACTTAAATCAGGCCTAATAGATAACTTGCCAGATTCCTCTCACATATAACACAGAGGCTTAATTCGTAGAGTTACTGCCTCACAGCTCCAGTAACCCAGGTTCAATCAAATCACCCCTTTGGCACCCTCCCCTGCAGCTGTAGGAAGTGCTGCACTTGCGCCTGCACCTCCTCCCTCACCATCATTTGGAGCCCGAACAGTCCTTCCACGTGGAGCAACACTTCACTTGCGCATCCACGGGAGTCATCTACTGCATCCGGTGCTCCCATTGAGGCCTTCTCTACAGCACAGATCAGGAAATCGCTTCGTCGAGGTCCTTTGCTCCATCTGCATTGGTGACAGGGATCTCCCAGTGGCTGACTATTTCAATTCCGTGCTGACGTGTCTGTCCCTGGCCTCATGCACCGTCAAACAAAGACCACCCATACATTGGAGGAGCAGCATCTAATATTCCATCTGGGCACTCACCTAACCCGGATGGCATTAACATCGACCTCAGTTTTATGCTAGCCTATTCCTTGTTCTCCCTCTCTCCCTTTTCCCTCGTTCTCCTTTCCTCCAGCTCTCCACCCTGACCTTCCCTCTCCATTCACAGAGCCATCCCCTCTCCCCCTGTTTGCTGGTGTGTCCCCCTACCTATGGGTCTGTGAAAGGATAAGTCTAATAAAGGGGTTAATGAATTGGGTGAGGGTTACAGGTAAATTCACCAAAATCAATTCACCAACGAAAATTCATCCTAAGAAAATTAACCGACTATCAAATTCACGGACGGAAAAATAACATAATATATCATTTTAATTTTTAATGAATCTAAACCTTTTAATTAGGTATTAATTGGGAATTCCTGCAGACATTTGTCTAATGAGCTCCCGTGGCTCCCTGTACTAGTTTTCCTGCCCTCCTGTCAGTGAATTTTCCATCAGTGAATTGATCTTGGTGAATTTGCCGCACACCTGGGTGAGAATATAGTTGCCTTTTAACATAAGTGGGAATGTGACTGCTTTTGAACGTGACCTTCCCTGTGCTGCAGTAGTGAGATAGTAGCAAACACCAAGGACATCTTGTTTTGGCCTGCTTGTCTGCAGACACACTCACAATGGAGCATAATGTAGCAAAAACAGGAATCGCCAGCTGTGTGAAACCCATATGAAACTTGTAGGGTCTCATGCAGACCCCTGCATAAAAATGGGATGATTACTCTGTATGCTTTGAGTGGGGCTCAGTGCAGAGAACGAGTTACCAAACGAGTTACCCTCACTCCTGCTAGTGCTATCAAGGCTGAATAAAGGAAACTGTTGTACGCTTAATTGGTTTTGCTGTATTCTGCTGTTTGTTTTATTACAGCGTGGGCTGCCTTTCACAGTACTTTGCCCCTCCCCACCATTTTGTTCGGGCGCCTGCCGACATTTTTCCATACCTTGATAAAGGGCTCAAGCCTGAGATGTTGGTGATGTATCTTTATCTTTGCTACATAAAGGACACTCTTTGACCTGCTGAGGTTCTCCAGCATTGGGTTTTACTTGGGTCCCAAACCTCTTGCTGTTCACCTCAGATGGCATTCCTTACTATATCACTGTTAGTTTTAATCTACCATTCATCTACTTGTTTGGCTCCATTCTAATTTGCCTACCGTAGCCACAGGTCATCTCACTGGCTCTACACAAAGCTGTGGAACACCCGGACAGCAGCCCCACCCCTCCCATCCGCAGTACTAGCATCACTAGTTTCATGGCTGGTACTGCCCGCCGAGCAAGTTTTCAAACGTCAGATTGTGCTCCCCCCGGTAACCCTAAAGCCCTTTCATTAGACTTGTTATGATGTTGACCCCGACCCCACAGTTTGGAATTCAACATCATGATCCCCTCAAAACTGATCAGCAAACTCCAGGACCTGGGTCTCAATGTCAGAAACCTTGGCAAACTTCTACGGAGCTGCGGTGGAAAGTGTGCTGACCGGCCTGCATCATAGCCTGATAAGGGGGCACCAATACTCCTGAGCATAAAGCCCTGCAAGGACACAGCCCAGGACATCCCAGGCAAAACCCTCCCCACCATCGAGTGCATCGATGGGGAATGCTGCTGTCAGAGCAGCAGCAGCGATCATCAAGGATCCACCCCACCCAGCGCACGCTTTGTTCTCGCTGCTGCCATCAGGAAAGAGGTGTAGGTGCCACAGGACAGTTCTTTCTTTTGTTTACAGTTCTTTATCTTGAGTATAGTTTATAGTTTACCTGTAATTTCAAGATTCTGCCTAGTCCACAGGAAAAAGAATCTCAAGGTTGGTGATGTCTTGCATGCACAGTGACAATAAATTTGAATTTTAAAGACTTCAAATTTTACATTTTAAATTTAAATTTATACATACAGCACTGGCCATTTCAGCCCATGAGTCTGTGCCGCCCAATTACATCCAATGAGCCTGCGACCCCTGGTACATTTTGAGCGGTGGGAGGAAACCAGAGCCCCCCCCCCAGGGAAAACCCATGGTCATGTGGGGAGAACGCACAAACTCCTTACAGACAGCACAGGATTTTAACCCCAGTCCCAATGGCTGGCGCTGCACTAACTGCCTCGCCAACCGGGCCTTGCTTGCTTAGTTAGACATAGAGTCATTGGCAGAGAGAGCATGGGGCCCAAAGGGTTTGCACTGTCCTAAATCCTGCAACAGCCCATTTGAGGTTTACATGGAGCCACCGGCATTAGGACCAGGTGATTGAATCCTGCGGAGCACTGCTTTCTCTCTGCTCTCCCATGTCCGCACCGATGGCAACGTTACCGTTACTGCAGCTCCGAACAATGCTAGAATTTTTTTTGGCCTTTTCTAACTCCTGTTGTTCATTTGCAACAAACACCCTAGTTGTAACTCCCATCAGTGTCTTTTCACACTTGCTTTTTCCAATGCTCCCCACAAGGTTTCGACATCCTCTGATCCTTAGTCCCTTCTCACTAAGGAGTTGATCTAATTTTTTTTTACCAACAGATCCACCCCCCTGCCCACCTGCCTGCCTTCTTGACGAGATCTGCTACATCATAGGAATAGAAATTCGCCAAGATAATGGTATCTTAAAACAATCATTTTTATTAATAACTATTAATATTATAACATCTTACTTATAATCTAAATGTAACTTCAACTATGTGCAAATGTATATATGTATGTGTGTGCATCAGCCAAACTATTACAGTTTAGGCAAAATTCTGAAAAGTCAATTCAAAGTTTAGTCTTAGAAATCTTGTGTTGAAACTCAAAATCTTCAAACTGATGTTCAGAAGTAATTATGTAGTAGAAGACTAGAAAGAACTGTAAATAAACTGACAGAATATAAATATTCAATAAAATAATGAGCAGAATTAGAGTCCTTAAATGAGTCCCTGATTGAGTTTGTCATTGAGGAATCTGATGGTGGAGGGGTAGCAGTGGTTCCTGAACCTGGTGATGTGAGTTATCAGAATTCTCAAAACTCATGAATTCTTGTTGAGTTGCTTTCATAGAAAAGTTCCTTCATACTTGTCACAATCCCCCCCCTTTCTTGAGAAGCGGTTACGGAACTTGTGACTTTCACCAGGCATTGCTTCCACAAATCCAGGCAAGGGTTAAATGAAATGACTATTAAAATGATCACGATCCAAATATAAGCATGATTTTGCTTTCTTTACCCAGATGCGGGTAGTCAAAAGTGACCATTACAATTGCCAATTGCTCTCTCCTGACAAAGAGAAGTGGACAAAGTGACCATCTTCCTCTGAAGTCACTTTAATTCTGTCTTTTTAGATGATTCTGGTTGAATACAAAAATGCTGGGGTTTTTATTCAAGTGTCTTTAATCACCATGACTTACTTGAGCAATACATGGTTCTTAGTTTCAATTTCCCAAAAGCACGAATCATCTGAAGATGGCTGTTTGTTTGAACAGGGTGTCTCTATGACTAAACATTCCATTGTCACAGTATTTCAATAGAACAATAATGTTGGTTTTTGTGACTTTGAACATAGGTGTCTTTGCGTCTGCTATAAAGGTTTGTTATCTGTGAGAGTGTCTTTTCCTGATCCAATCCCCCACAGTAACTACTAAAATATAATATATATTAAACCTAAAGAATAACATCAGCTTGTAATAGCTCCCAGCTGTAATCCTCCTTCACACCTCCATTATGCCCCACAATGTCATACCTGCCCATTTCTAACTGCTCTTTGCACTCATCCACCTTCTTTTGTACATGCGTACATTTAAATACACCTTCAGCCCTGTGTTCACCGCCTTTCTCATACTGTCTCCATGTTGCCTAAGTTTAAAGCTGTATCCTTTTCAATACTTTCTGCCCTATTATTTAATGGAGGTAAGTGTGAAGTGCTTCATTTTGGGAAGAATATACCAAAATAGGACATATGCAGTGAAGGGGAGGGCATTGAGGAATGCAGAGGAACAGAGAGATCTTGCAATAATGGTTAATCATTTTTTGAAAGTGGATTCTCATGTAGATAGGCCAGCTTTTGGTATGCTGGCTTTTATAAATCAAAGCATGGAATATAGGAGCTGGGAGGTGATGGTGAGACTGTTTAAGGCATTGGTGAGGCCACATTTGGAATATTGTGTGCAGTTCTGGACCCCAAGTTATAGGAAGGATATCAATAAGGTAGAGAGGGTGCAGAGAAGAGTTACTAAAATGTTGCCTAGATTGCAGTATCTAGAATATGGGGAACGATTGAGTAGACTGGGTGTTTATTCATTGGAGCTTAGAAGATTGAGGGGGGATTTGATAGAGGTATTTAAAATTATGAGAGGAATAGATAGAGTGGATGTGAATAGGCTCTTCCCCTTGAGGGTTAAGAGGAAGTTGGATGTGCATGGATGGGAGGGGGTTGAAAAGTTATGGACAGGGAGCAGGTAGGTGGGACTAGTGGAGTTCACTTAAATCGGTGCGGACTAGAGGGGCCGAGATATCCTGTTTCCGTACTGTAATACATATAATATATTCCAGAGGCTTCAATAACCTCTCCCACGCTCTCCTTCCCTTTTCACTTTATCCACACTTTCCCAATCTGTTGAACCCATCCCTCACCCTTGACCTAACAGGTAACATTCCTGCCGCACACACCTCCTGAACTGCCTTTCCCTAATTTGCACCTCATTGCGCAACATCCGGAGAAATGCAGAAAAGCACGGGCCTGTATACACAACGCGAGCTTGTGTGCACACCCGTGCTTGCATTATAGATGCACATCACCCCAAGGGGAAAAAATGTACAGAAACAAAACATTTAAAAAAACTGAACATGCAAGCAAACACAGACAGTTATAAAATTTAATTTTAAAAATTCTAACTTTTATTTACAACATGGTAGAAGCTGATTCTGGCCGTTTAAACCATACCACCCAATTGAACCCAAATTGACCTCCAACCCCCATATATTTTTGTAGGGTGGGAGGAAGCCAGAGCGTCCTGGGGAAAATCCACGCAGACGGGGAGAATGTACAAATGCCTTACAGACAGCAGCAGATTCGAAACCCGGCACTGGCTCTGTAATAAACTATCCACATGAACTCACAGTCATCTACAAATAGGTGCACACTAAGGCAAACACAGACACACACGAATAAATACCAATACCATTTGAATTACTGCAGCAGTGTATTTGCTTAAAGCTTAAACAATGAAAGAATTAATTAACGGCAGCTCTCATTAAAATAAGCCAGGCTGTTGTTTTTAATGTTTTGTTGTGTGTTAAATTCTGTGCTGTAAGCCACAGTTAAGAAGGAATCAATACCTTCTACACAGTTTGAGTACCAATTAGTCACCAAACCCGACAATAGATTCAGTTCAGGAAACCAACAGGGATTTATATAGCTGGTGAGATTTGTTTACATTATTTGTGAGACCATCACTAAGGGCCTTTTGCATTTCAAAGCACTGTATATTTAAAATGAAGCCATGATATTTTATTGACTTAAAAAGTGCTGGTAATCCTGACACAAAGTTCTGCTCCAATCAATTAAACTTCAAACACACGAAAGACAAATTTACGTTCCTGGGAGTCACTATCTCGGAGGACCTTTCCTAAACCCAACGCACTAAGAAAGGATGTCAGCGCCTCCACTTCCTCAGGGGGTCTGTGGAGGTTTGGTATGACATCGGAAACCTTTGAACATCTCTACAGATGTGTCGTGGAAGTTGCAATGACTGGCTGCATCATGGCCTGGCCTGAGCGGAAAGCCCTGCAAAAGATAATGGTCAAAGCCCAGTCTTCTCCTTCTTCTGGCCCTCCATCCCATTGTATGATGAGGGTTCCTCTCAGTCAGTTTGTGGGGTTTATACCCCACTTTTCAGAAAGGAACAGCATGTGCATGAATAGATTTAGGTGAGCTGGGGGCTGCACAGGTCCAGGCCCACCCTCGTGACATCCACTCCTGGATCCAATGGCATGGTGAGGTCCAAGATGGGGGGGGGGGGGGAGCAGTGAATGGCCGGACCCAGCTTCGATGCAAGGGCTGCCCTATCCTCGTTTCACATCACGTGCTTGCTAGATGGCCATTGACTCTACAAGAGAGTTCATCTGCCCCTTGACAAGTCTTGTTTCTCATCATGCAGGGTGGCCAGCCACCCTCCTCACCAGGCAAGCCCGGTCAGGGAGCTGGTTTAGTCGCCGACCATGCGACAGGTGGTACTGGGTTACATGGTACTACCAGTAGCACTCAGGTGAGTGACGTGACCTCGCCCCAGTGCATCATGGGCAAAACCCTCCCCACCATCGAGAACACCACCCAGGACAGACACTCACAGCCTTGTGTCTTTCACAACTAATTAATTTCACTGGTGGTTTACCTCTATTTTTCTCAACGTAACTGGATGCAACTAGTCCTCTGAATTCTCCACATTGCTTTGATGGCTTGAATTGTGAAGGCCAGTATAGTGGCAGGGCTGCGACCACTGCACCAAGTTCTCTCACTTACCTGGAGTCTGCACATTCTCCCCGGGACTGTGCTGCACTCTCGTAAGTCAGCGGCACCATTAGGGCTGGTGTCACCCAGTGCAGTAACTCACAGTTCTCCCCCTCCCTGCAACACTCCATGGGCCTCCTCCCGTACCAGACTAGAGAGAATCCTCAGTCATGTATTTTTTGTACTAATGTGACTTTGCAGTGACTTTGGGGAAGCAGCACACGAGAAACAGGGAGACGGCCCCTCCCTCCACTGAGAAGGAGGAGCAGAGGGGACAACCTGACAGGGAAGCTGAGCATGGCGGCGGACTGGCGAGGGGCTTCAGCGGCTGAACGAGCGACCCGTGGTTTGGGGGCGACCTGCGCTTTGAAGGACTCTGGAGGCCAGCTCGTACGAACTCGGGATCGGAAGCAGGATTTGAAAGGGTGCTGAGGGCGAGAAGGATTCCCGATCATGGTGGTGGTTTAGATCTGGAGCTCAGGTTGTCGATAGTCCGTGTGGCTGCGGGAGAATCCATGGACACTCAGGGACCCACGTTTGCTTCTCTTTCTCCTCTTGTTAGGGGCAGCGGGCAGTATATCAATGTATCTTAATGGAGCCTTGAACCTTGTGAGACATGTAATTTCAAGGTAGTCATGGGGGATGAGTTGCAGGTGGGCTGGAAAATAAGGTGGGCGCCGGAATCCAAGAAGGAACCTGGGGAACGTCTGTGAGTTGGCTTCTCAGAGCAGCTCCTGGTCGAGCCCACTGGGTAGAAGGAAGGCAAGGAACCAAATCTCCCTCACCAACATGTCACTGCAGTTATTACAGTGCCAGTGAGCTGTCTGTCAGGAGTTTCTACCTTCTCCCTGTAGGCTTCCCCACCCTTCAAACATACGGGGTGTAGTGCGCGTCGAAAGAACCAAAGACTTGTTGATCCAAACCAAGGCTTTTATTAACTAAAAGACTGGAGCAGATCACAAGTAGGTCGACCAGTCCAGAATGACCTGATCTGGCTAGGAGCAATCCTTTAAGACCTGGCAGTAGAAGTGGCTACACTCTCAGCCAATCACAGTCATCCTACACTACCATCTGTACATATGTACATATATACACATTGGTGATAGAATCTAATCTGTACCATCACAGGGGGGTTGCAGGTTAATTGGTGCATTCGGGGCTCGTGGGCTGGAAGGGCCTGTTACTGTGCTGTTTGTCTCTAAATAAATTAAAAAACTGTGGGTTCAGTTCTAAACTCCACCACTAGGCTGTCACCGAAAAGGCAAAGATATCTTTTGGTCTGGTTGGCTCTGTGCGTTGCAGAGCTTCAGTGAAGGACAAACAGACTTGAAGGCTTTGTTCTCACAGCAGAGATAATAAAAAGCCATTTGGAGCGATAACACTGTTTGTTGCAGCTCTCACACCCCCAAGCCACGTCTCTCCTTGGCCAGCAATACATTGGCAAATCTCGGCACTGGAAATGCATGAGGCCTGCAGCGCTGAACATAAACTGTGCGATGTAGTAATTGAAGCAACATTATGATATGGATGGAAGAACCGGGCGATCAGCCAAGTCAAGCTTATCTTGGAGGAGGAAGACTCCTGAATCTACAAGCACTTGCAGTGAGAATTAACCTCTCCTGTGCCTCCAGGAACTGGTCATGATGGTTAAGGAGTGTAAACTGCCACACAATTATTTGAACGTGAAAATAACATCTTTCTACAGTTGCAGGCTCAACCAATTAAATAATTCATTTAAAATCTGAAATAGTTTTAATTTGGCCATTTCAAAGAGAAGGTCAGCGATACCATCTGTAGAACCATAGAACACTACAGCATAGAAACAGGCCTTTTGGCCCTTCAACTCTGTGCCAACCTCTTTTATTCTGCCTAGTCTCCCCGATCTGCATCAGGATCATATCCCTTCAACCCCCTCCTGAACGTGTACCCATCCAAATTTTTCTTAAATGTCAAAATTGAGCCTGCAGTCACCATGTCAGCTGGCAGCTTGTTCCACATTCCCACCGCTCTCTGAAGAGATTCCCCCTAATCTTCCCTTTAAACGGTTCCCCTTTCAACCTTAACCCATGACCTATAGTTTTTACCTCTCCTAACCTCAGTGGAAAAAGCCTGCTGGCATTTATTCTGGATTTCAAACTTTTGCTTTCCACTCACCCGCACCACCTCCTCCCACCGGCACCACCCCCTCTTACCGGCATCCATCCCCCTCCCACCGGCATCACCCCCTCCAACCAGCATCCATCCCCCATAGGTGCTCTGTAAGGGATTGCTTAAGGTGGGATGTGAATGGGAAAAAAAGGTTGAGAACCACTGCTCTGGACCTAATTGTTACTGAAATATTTTACTTGAGAAAAATTGTCATTGGCCCATTTCCTTTGAGAGCTCTGAAATCCTGCACATAACGAGTCAATGAGGACGATTAAAACAGTGGTTTTCAAACATTTTTTTCCCATTCACGTACACTTTAAGTAATTCCTTACTAATCACAGAGCACCGATGGCATAGGGACTGCTTAAGGTGGAATGTGAGTTTAGAGGGGCAGTTTGAAAACCACTCTCCCAGACTCAATGCTTTGATTTATGAAGGCCAAGATTCAAGATTGGCAAATGCTCCCTTTATGACCCTATCTCCCTGTGAATTTCAGGGAATTGTGCATCTATATTACAAGATCCCACTGTCCTATCATATTCCTCAGCGCTCTACTGTTTACAATGTATGTCTTACCTTCACTTGTCCTTTTAAAGTGCATTACATTCCCTCTTCCATTTTGCAGCCCAGTTTTCCAGCTGGGTCAGATCCCACTGCAAACTTTATATAAATAAATAGTCAGTAGAAATCTAGACAACTTCTCCATTTCCCAAGGCAGCTTGGGAAATGTTCCCAAGGCTCTGAGGAGGAAGGGTGGATCAAAGTTCAAAGTTCAGTTCAAAGTTCAGAGATGTATTGTCAGGGTACATGCATGACGGCACATATGACCCCGAGATTCTTCTTTCCTGCGGGTGAGGCAGAATGACCACTTACTGGTGGTGTAAGATCAGATGTAACTTTCATGTCTGGAATCCCCAGCGGTTTCAACCCTTTTTCTTTCCACTCACATCCCACCTGAAGCAATCCCTATGCCATAAGTTATCTCTGGTCAGTAAGGGATTACTTCAGATGGGATGTGAGTGGAAAGAAAAAGGGTTGAAAACTACTGTTTTAATTGTACTTAATTGACTTGTTATGTTCCTAACTCCAAAGGAAATGGGTCAAATGACAATTTTTCTCAAGTAAAATATTTCAGTAACAATTGGATCCAGAGGAGTGATTCTCAACCTTCTCTTCCCACTCACATCCCACTTTAAGTAATCCCTTAGCAATCACAGAGCACCCATAGCATAGGGATTACTGTATTTTTACACGTATAACACACACTTTATATACATATTTTACAAGCCAGGTACCCCCTGCACGTTATAGGTGTGTGTCCACTACACAAGAATATTTTTTACACGTTGAAAGAATGCACATAATTAATAGCAGGCATGGGGAATTGAACCGGCAATTTATAGCAAGCGTGGGAATATAATAGTGACATTGAAAGAACGTGCACAATTTATAGTGGCTGTGGGAAAGATGTAATTTACAGTGAGCATGGGAATATTATAATGAGGATGAGAATGTAATAGCGGCAATGAAAGGACAGCACGATTTATAGTGGCCGAGGGAAATTTTGATTCTGGTGAGGGCACTGCACTTTATCAACATTAATTGCCCAGACCCGTCCCTGAGGGAGGATATTAACATATCAAGTACCTCTGATTTGAGACAACATTAGAATTAAAATCCTGCTTAACTCTGAAGCCTGTCTTCAATCTATTTAATTGATTCCTCTCCAAAGCTTGTTAATGTGCAATTGACAGATTGACACCTCTGGGGGAAGTTGATTGGGTGTTAATTGTGGGAGATTAACTACCGGGATGGTGGTATGTGCTTTGCCTCATGTCCCATTTAAATGCAAATTTCTTTAACCAGTTGGAATTTAGAATGCGACACCCACGCATTATATGCGTGTGCGCGTTACCCAAAAATATTTTTTTACACAATTCATGATTTTCTTTGTGCTATATGCACGTGTGCATTATATGCGTGTGCACGTTATATGAGTGAAAATACAATACAGTGATTATGTGAGTGTAAAGAAAAAGTTTGAAAACCACTGGAATAGACCTTGGAGTCATGAAGTAAGGTTTAAAATAAAATACAGCACAGCCCAAGAGTTTGAAACATTCCTCATCTACAGAAAAAAATGCACAATTTGCAGATGAAACTACGACATTATGTAAAGAAGGGCATGTTTATCCCATAAATATCTGGCCATTATCCCACTGCTATTTGCAGATCCATTGTAACAGTTCATAAAGTCCTTTGAGCTGTCTGGGAATGTGGGGAACTCTATATCCTGCTTTAGAGCACTTACACAGTGACTAGCCAACCCTTCCAATTCCATGATGACTTGAATTAAAATAGGCTTAAAATAAGCAAGGAAGCTTAAATTCTTCACACCAAGGTGAAATGAGCCACGGTTATTAATTAATCTCACATTCGAAGAAATTACAGCGCATTTTCAGACAGACAAAATTAAGGTGATTTGAAATGTTAACCTGGTCTCACCATCCAAGGTGAAAACAGTGGTGTAAAAAATAATTAGCACAGACTGCACATCAGGGTAGGGGACTGAAATATCAGAGGAATATTTTGGGAGTAAGGACACACACACACACAAAAGCAAAATAAAATGGCGGTGCTGCTGGAACTGATGTAAAGGCAGCCCCACCACTGGTGCGGACCCAAGAGAGCTGGGAGCTGAGGTACAGTGCTGCTCCGCAGGGTCCTACTGCCCAGTCATGAGGCTGGAGGCTCTGTATCAGTTTTAAACTGTTAAAGGAGCGATGTTGCTTTTTTTTCTCCATAAGTCCTGTGACTGCAGTGTCTGTGCCCAAGATGGTGACGGGGTGGGGGAGGGGTGGAGGGGGGGGGGGAAAGCACACCCCTCCATTGAGAAGGAGAAGAAGAGGTGACCCTACAAGACCAGTGAGGGGCTCAGCAGCTGAAGGCCCAGACAGGCTGCAGGCTGTTGGCTCATTGAGATCTGAGAGGCAGTTGAGGGCAAGAAGGGCTCCTAATGGGCCTCGGGAGCTGAAAGCCTCCTGGTCATATCAGAGGTTTGGATCTGGAACCGATGGTTTCGACTGGATCTTGAGTGACTGCAGATGATCCCCCAGTGATCACTGGATCGTCCACCTCTGGCTTTCCTTTCCTGAAGTCAACAATCAACTCCTTGGTTTTGGTGAGTGCGAGGTGGTTGCTGGTGGACCATTCGGCCAAGTTTTCAATCTCCCTCCTGTTTGCCGACTCATCCCCCTTCCTTTATACCCACCCACCACTGTGGTATCTTCAGCAGATTTGTAGCTGATGTTATTGCCGAACCACACAGTCGTAGGTATGAAGTGAGTAGAGCGGGGGGCTTTCGTGCAGTCCCTGAAATATTGAATACTACTGAGTATTTCCAGCATTTTGTGTGTTAGCTCCATGACACTCCCCCTCAACCCCCCCCCACTACTGGGTGTTGCGGGCATTGCCTTTGTAAATTCTCTTTGTTCCAATGCAAAGGACGGCCCAGGCATCTTGTCCTCAGTGATCTCAGCTCCTGGGGGACTTTGAGACCAATATTTTACAACCCATCCTCGACTTAATTGAGCTCTTAGCTGACAGATCGTAAACCAAGAGCTGAATGATGTGCATTTATCCCACGGGAGGCCGTTGTGCCATAATGTAATGGTCTAAATAGAAACAAATCAAATTACTGCATCCAAAGTTACCCCCAGTGAAGGTGACCTGATATGTGAATTCATGCTGTGCTCCTGGAGGTTGAATTGGTGAGCTGAAGGCACTGAATTCCACTTTAAAAAAAGTTGTATCAAGATGTACAGAAACGGTTCTCAACTTTTTTTTCCTTTTCACTCACATCCCACTTTAAGTAATCCCTCTGCCATCAGTGCTCTTGTGATTAGTAAGGGGTTGCTTAAGGTGGGATGTGGGTGGAAAGAAAAGGGTTGAAAATCTCTGTTTTAATCGTTCCTCATTGACTCGTTATGTGCAGGGTTTCAGAGCTCCCAAAGGAAATGGGCCAATGACAATTTTTCTCAAGCAAAATGTTTCAGTAACAATTGGGTCCAGAGCAGTGATTTTCAACCTTCCCTTCCCACCCACCTGAAGCAATCACCAACGGCATTGGGATTCCTTGAAGTGGAATGTGAGTGGAAAGAGAAAGGTTGAGAACCACTGATGTACAGTATTTATAAATAAATAAATAAATAAATTTTAAATAGATGTACTCCGAGCACCTTTGCTCCATCTGCACCAGTGATTGAGACCACCCAGTGCCCAATCACTTCACTCCCATGCCTGTCCATGGCCTGATGCATTGTCCCACCAAGACCACCCACAGATTGGAAGAACAACACCTGATTTTCACTTCTGGCCACCCTCCAGCCAGAAGGCATTAACATCGATTCTACTAACATAGCCTCCTCTTCCCCCCTTCCCCTTTCCAGTTCTCCTCCCTCCCTTTCCCTTCCCTTCACCCAGCCATCTCTCCTCCCCTTGATCACTGCTGCCCCCTCCATACCTCCTCCACCTGTCATCTCCTGCCTTTGCGACCACCCCTTCCCCCCCTAACTCTTTTGTTTGGACACCTGCCAACATTTTTCCATACCTTGATGAAGGGCTAAAGTCCAAAACATTGATTATGTATCTTTATCTTTGCTAATATAAAGGACACTGTTTGACCTGCTGAGTTTCTCCAGCGTTGTGTTTTTACTTTAACCACAGTGTCTGCAGATTTTCGTGTTTCACTTCCAGTAAACACCCCCACCCCTTCCCGGTATCCAGCACCAATGGGGTGTCAGATATGCAAATTTTCCAATTGTTTGAGACTCTTTTTTGCAATGCCTAACTAATTCACTTGTGTTGAGAATAAAGAATTTAAAAGACAAAAGGCAGTGCAAAATCCAAAGCAATATGAACAAAATTATGTAAATGTAATCAGGTATTTCCTGTAATTTTCAAAATTTAAATTTAAATTTGAACCCCAGTTGCTGGTGCTGTAACAGTGTTGCGCTAACCGTGCCACCATCATAATTAATGCCCCCCTCAGTTTACAGATAAAAACCTTAATCCCACCTTGTGGAAGGACTCAGGTCCGAAACATCAGCTCTGTATCCTCATAAAGAACGCTGTGTTAACTTGCTGAATGTCTCCAGCGTTTTTACGCTGCTACATACCAGACAGCAACAACAGAAGTGAGCTCAGATGGTGTTATAGTTAAAATAATATCTTTAATTGATAGAACACCTTATCTAACTTAGTTACACTTAACTAAACTTATCTACACTTAACCCCCAACTATTCTTGGAAGTCAGTTCAAAGTTCAGTTTCGGAAATTCAGTGTTGACACATAGGCCTGAAATTGATGCGACATGCAGGTGTTAGATGAAATGATCAGTTCATGAAGCAGGTGTGAGAGTCCGGGGTGGGGGGGTGGGGGGGGGTGACAGAATATCTATTAACTCATGAAACTCTTGTGGAGGTGCTTCCAGCGAGATGTCCTTTTTTTTTAGATGAGTGACAAACAAAACTCCCCTTTTCTTTGGTGAGGGGGACACGAAGCGAGTGGTGTTCACAAAGCTTCCGAAACCCTTTCCGTGGGGCAGCTGAGCTCAAGTGACCCTCACACAGGTCACCATCCAAACGCCGTATTTCTTCTGCCTTCAGAACCCTTTCTGTGGGTCAGCCGAACAAAACGACCTTCACCATTTGGTCCCAGAGTGGTATTCTCATTCCCCTATGATCTGGAGAGATCAGACCGTTTGCCTATAATCATACACGAGGCACAATATCCCTTCAAAGGATGGTTCCCCAGTATTGACTCCTCGAAATGACCACTACTTATTCTCCGATATCATGGGGAATTCAGACGGGTTGACTATTATCACACAAGACTACTTCAGCACAGCATACCCTTCCTTAAAATCCCCCCGAGCAAAACTGTGCACTCAGTCTTGAAGCTGTTGGCCACATGGTCTCTGCCCCTGGGTTTCCTCTCTCTTCAAGATGTATCTCATGCGGCCTTAAATCTGTTCTCTTAAAGTGACAGTCCCACACAAATAAAATGAGCTGAAAAGAGGGAGCACATAAGAGGGCAAACTAAGAAGATTGTAGTGATGTTCAAAGTCAAGGAAGATTTCAACGGGGCATAAAAAGAGTGGCAGGAGAATTGAAGAAGGAAGATTGATGGTGATGCAGGCAGAAGGTCAAGCACTTGCACCCGCACCCCCTCCCTCACCATGGTCCGGGGCCCCAAACAGGCCTTTCGAGTGAAGCAACCTTTGTTCATCCAGAGGACAGATTCACTGCCTCCCGATGCTCCCTTTGTGGCTTTCTCTACATCGTGGAGACTGGTCGAAGACTGAGAGTGGCTTCGCTCAGCATCTTCGCTCCGTCTGCAACCCCAGCCACCTCCCAGTGGCCAATTCCGGGTCGCACTCCCGTGCTGGGATGTCTGCCCATGGCCCTTATGTACTGTCCCACCCTGACCACCCGCAGATTGGAGGAACAATACCTTATCTTCTATCTGAGCGCCCTCCAGCCACATGGCATGAACATCGACTTTACAGTTTTCCATTGAACCTGCTCACCTTTTCTTTCCCCTCCCCTTTTCTTGCCCTTCCAGTCACCCTCTCAGCCCACTGCTGACCTTTCCCTCCTTTCTCCACCTATCCACCCCCCTTCCCTCCTCCTACCCTTTTGTTCGGATCCCTGCTGGCATTTTCTCATCCTTTGATGAAGGGCTCAAGCCTGAAACGTCAGTGATGTATTTTTACCTTTGCTACATGAAGGAGACTGACCTGCTGAGTTTCTCCAGTATCTTGTGTTTTTACTCCAACCGCAGTGTCTACAGATTTTTGTGATTTACTTTTGACGGTGATTGGTGTATTATTGTGTGTGTATAATAAAGAACTACATTGCTCTGCCATACAATTTGAAAATTGTCGCCACCACATGTAGAAAAGGAACATGTGGTTTAGAGTTCACAGAAAAGGTCCTTTTATAGTGAGGGGAAAAAGAGATTCTCTGTGTTTAAATAGCTTCACTCAGCTCCGAAGGAGGATTGACTGGTCGAACTCGCTCCGTCATCCATCTGTCTGGGACTCAAAGGTGGTGCAACTTCGTTCCACCTCCACAGTAAAAGGGGAGGGCTAATGATGTTGTGATGACGCCGTCAGCCTGCGTGCGACCCAGAGGCGTGAATTTTAAAGAGCCTGTGCGGTCAATAACAGGTGATTACCTGGCGCGGGAGATCTGCCCGAATCCTAGGACTGCTGGCGCAGATCCTCACTCGTGCTCGTACCTGCTCTTCGGACGCTGGGCCGCTTCCCCTTCCCGGGGTGTATGTATGATGCCATGGTGGAAGGTGGCACTGCTGCACTTCTCGCTCCCCGCCTCCCTCAGCTTCGGAAGCAACACGCGATCCACATTATTGGTCATCAGCATAAAAGGTAAATTGGCCTTTTTAAAAAAAACTTGAGCAGATGATAACGCACCTTTCGTGTTTAAAAATCCCTAAAGACACAAATGCTGACGCAGCAAATACACCGATTGAAACACATACCAGACCAAAAAGGACCATTAAATCACCTGAGAGACTGATTGAAAGCTGCTGAGTGGAAAGAAACTGGCCACGGAATGTAGATGCCCTTGTTATGTAGACATCGTATTGTGTTTGTGGTTTTTTTACAAAAAAAGGGGAAAGATGTGTTATTGTGCGTGCATAATAAAGAAGTACATTTCCCAGTAGGCAATGCGCACACGGGAACAAACAGTAGACAGAGGTCGAGTGAGTTCAAGCAGCTCGAAAGATAAAGTTGCTTAAGCATTAAAATCCACGCCAGGTTGCTCTTCTTCAAGGACAATTGGCCCAAAAACCAAGGGGGAGACAAGGAAAGAATAGTTTTCGGCGCCCAGATCTATCGTGTGTGGCGGGCTGCCTGACACAGCTACGAATCAGATTTAATAGTAACTTTAAAAAAAATTGGATCAATACTTGAAGTGAAAAACAAAAGGAAAAGGAATTGACAGAGAAATTGTCTGTTCCTGAAAGGGCTCCTGTGATGCTGCATCACTCTGTACAGCCTCTGCGTTGGAGGTGCACAAAGCAAGATCCCGCAAGATCTCACAGTGATAAGCTACTTGAGAAGGCCTATGGAACGCTGGGCTTCATTAGTCGGAGGACTGAGTTCAAGAGTCGAGAGGTCATGTTGCAACTCTACAAATCTCTGGTGAGACCCCACTTAGAGTATTGTGTTCAGTCTGGTCACCTCATCACCTCTCTCTATGGAGAGGGGGCAGAGGAGATTCACCAGGATGTTGCCTGGATTGGGAAACAAGTCTCGTGAGGCGAGGTCAGCAGAGACTTTGGAGCGCAGAAGGATGGGAAGAGACTTGATATAGGTCTACAAGATTCTGAGAGGCATAGACAGGGTGGACGGCCAGCGCCTGTTTCCCAGGGTGGGGTCAGCAAACACCAGGAGATGTCTGTACAAAGTGAAGGTGGGGGGTGAGGTTTAGGGGAGACATCAGGGGTAAGTTTTTTTTACACAGAGAGTGGCGGGTGCCTGGAACACCTTACTGGCAGTGGAGGCTGGTATAATAGGGACATTTAAAAGACTCATAGACAGGTACATGGATGCAAGAAAATAGAGGGATATGGGTGTGAGATAGTTTGTTGGGTAGGTTTATAGAGGTCAGCACATCATTGTGGGCCGAAGGGTTTGTACTGTTGCTGAAAGGTTATATGTTCTAAACTTCATTAAAAAAAACACGACGACAAGAATAGACCTGAAATCAGTGAATGGAAAGAGATCATAAAAGATAGATGGAAAATAAATATTCATGGTTACCAGACAAGCCTTATTGTGGTTATACTTAAGGTGCAGATTACTCTGTTCTCGCTGCTGCCATCAGGAAAGAGGTCTGGGGCCACAAGACTAGGGCACCAGGTTCAGGAACAGCTGCTACCCTTCACCATCAGACTCCTCAACCTCAAACTCAATCAGGAAAGAGGTGGAGGGGCCACATGACTCACACCAGCAGGTTCAGGAACAGCTGCTACCCTTCACAGTCAGACTCCTCAACCACAAACTCAATCAGGGACTCATTTAAGGACTCTTGCATTTCATTGATTTAAAAAAAAATTCTTTCTGTACTGCAGTCAGTTTGTTTACATTTGTTATCTGTTCACAGTTCTTTATTTGTTTACATGTGTACGTTGTGAATAGTTTTAATTCTGCCTGGCCCGCAGGAACAAGAATCTCAGGGTTGTATCTGATGCCATAACAATAAATCTGAAATCTGAACCACATTTGAAAGATCGAGGAACTGGGGAGCTGGCACGGTAGGAGGTGGGGAGGTGAGTTCAGGACAGCCTGGATCAACCACGATCATTTCGAGTGGCGCCGCAGGCCTGAGGGGATCAGGTATCTACTGCTGTGCCTCGTGGTTTTTAACAGAACGCTAAACCGCCTCCCCGCACAGCCCCCCAGCTATGCGGTGATATCGATTCCCCGGAGCCCTTGACATTGTCTCCACTCGTTCTTGTATCAGGGGGTTAACAGGCTATTTAATAGCGGTGGCTGCACTCAAGAACACAGCTGGATGCAATTTCACTTCTCATTTGGTCTGCAGCCTGGCAGAATCTCTTGGGACAGAAACCGGAGCTGCTAGGAGCTGATTAATCTTTAAATGCAAAGGCCTCTCTCCACCCTGTTAATACTCTCCCTCCCTACCCCCCAGCACTTAAAATGGTTGAATGATCGCACTTTGTGAAGCAGAGGTCTTTTCATCTACTCAGGAATTACCTGACGAATATTCGCCTGATGAGAATTAATGACACATGGTTGGAAGGTCATCGCCTCTCATGTTGTCTTCATCAGCTACTCCCCCTTTTCTATTATTCCTAACATTTCTCTGTGTGCGAGCCAGAGAAAACATATCCCCCCGCTGGTCCTTGGAGTTAACTCGTGACCTATCGTGGACAGCCAATATCTCCTCACTTGGCAGAAGGCTCAACGAGCAACTGCACTTCCTGAGAGGACAAAGCTATCGGCCATCGTCGTGTCAACCTTCTACAGGAGCTCTATTGAGAGCGTCCTGGCTGGCTAAATCACAGGGTGGGTACGGTCGCTGCAGAGGAATGGATCGGAGGTCAATCCACAGGACCATAAGTGTGGCAGAGAGGATCACTCTCCCTCCTCCCCCCCTCCCCACTCACCATCAACGTGATCTACTGGGATTGTTGTCTGAAGAGAGAGAGCAAAAGCATTGAAGACCCCTTCCACCTTGCACACAGCATCTTTTAGCTGCTCCCATTGGAAGAGAGATCCAGGAGGATCTGAGCCAGCACCACCAGGCTGAGGAACAGCTTCTTCCCACGGGCAGCAAGAATGCTGAATGACCAAAGGAACTGCTCACACTCACCCTCTGAGAGACTCATTTGTACAAAGCACAATTTATTTATTTATTTATTTAGACAAAATACTTGTCCTACATATCGAACCATAGAACATTACAGAACAGAAACAGGACCATTCAGCCCTCTAGTCTGTGCCAAACCATGTTTTTGTGCTCAGTCCCACTGACCTGCACCCAAACCATTGCCCTCCGTACCTCTCCCATCCATGCACCGGTCCAAATTTTTCTTGAGTGTTAAAATTGAGTCCGCGTTCACCACTTCAGCTGGCTGCTCGTCCCACACTCCCACCACATACGCATTGCTTGACTTTATGTATGTGTGCTATGTCTGGTTGGTGTGCATGTTTTCCATGGAGGACCAGAAAACACCATTTCGCCAGGTTGTACTTGTGACATTAAGCGCCAGGTTGTCGTTGGTGCACCATTCGGCCAAGTTTTCAGTCTCCCTCGCCTTTTGTCTCTACAACCCACCACTGTGGTATCGTCAGCAAATTTGTAGATGGCGCCACTGTTGCCCCGAGCCACAAAGTCATAGATATAAAGCAGGTGGGGGATGAGGGCTAAGAACATAGCCCCCATGGTGCTCCGCTACTGATGGAGATTGTGGAGGAGACGTGCGGAAGATTGATCCTGGGCTTGTTCTCAAGGTCAGGGGCTGGTATCTTGGCATGGTTTGGAATCAAAAGTGGCTTTCAATAGTTGCTGTTAACAGCAGTTTATATTTTAAGGCTGGTGTAAATCAAGCAGCATGGAGAGCCTCACAGAGAAGGTAGACAGCAGGGAGGAAAAATATAGATTAATGTGCTTGAACAATCTCCATCCCGACAATAGAGGCTAAAATAAATTTATAACCAAATGTACCAAGCTGCAACCTGGTGCTGGATCAGCCCACGTTATGACAGCCCTGCCGAAGAAGATACAGTGAACAATTGGACCAGTTCTTCTTTAACGTGAATCCATTCAACACGAAACACAGGGCAGTAGAGCAGTGAGGGGGGGTCAAGTGGCTGGAGGGCCCATGTGGGCTGCCAGCAGCTTGCAGCCGAAGGGGCCCACGCTAGTCTGCATGACTGCTGGCTACTGGGCCACGGGAACTACTATTTGGGATCCTAGAGGGGGCTGAGGGCAGGAAAAGGGCCCCCAAAGGGTGCTGGAGTCTCCCCGATCGCGTCAGAGGTTCAGATCCGGAGCTCGGGGAGCTGACAGGTTGTATGGCCGCAGAGGCTCGGGGGGTGGGGAGCACTGGAGGTGAATCCATGGGCTTCTGGTGTCTCCGAGGGGACTCACTTTTTGCTTCCCTTTCTCCTATTGTTAGTGGTGCTGGACAACGGTCACGGTGACTCTTTGTTTACGGCAGACAAAATGTTGAAGCCTATCATGCACGTTATGTTTGTGACAATGTAAGGAGCCTTGAACAGGGAGTGGAACAACAAAACAAATCCACTCAAGATGCCAGAGATCTGAAACAATGAAGGGACGGGAAAAGAGTCTGTGGACCAGGCAATATCCATGAAGAGAGAATGCTCAAGGTACACACATCATCTTGACTATCAAAGCAACTTCTTTCTTTCTTTTTCAATCTTTTTTATTGGTTTTTATAACGAAGAAAAGGGAACAAAACTGAAAATACAATATTACGTGTCTATATATCAAGATAAAACTTCAAACAGTATAAACTCAGTGCCTCCTCCATTGCAGAAAAGACATCAAAAATATTATATAATATAACCCACCTAACCTACTCTATTAGAATAAAAGGTAACCAAAAAAAATCATCTTGAGCATCTTATCCTGAGGTTCACATATATTTTGTAGTTTTTGGTTCCTACCGTGAATCAAAAAACCAAGGTAAGACTATATCTCATCTGGAAGAGTGAGCGCATCTAATCACATTAAAAACATTTACGTCAAATGAAAATAAGACGTAAAAGGTCACTGTGTATCTTCAAATTTCACCGATGAATCAAATACATGATGTCTCATTTTTTTTCTAAACTTAAATAGGACATAATATGGGAAAACCAGTGAAACACTGTCGGATGTCTAGAGCCTTTCCATTTGAGTAAGATGGCTCTTCTAGCCGACACTGTAGAGAAGGCCACAACCTGTTGAACAGGTACAGAAAAACTCCCCATGTCTGGTTCAATAACACCAAAAAGAGCAGTTATTGGATTGGGACGTAGCTCCACGGAGTAGAATTGAAAAGATGTTAATTTCCAATAGATTTCTAAGGATGGACAAGACCAAAACATATGGGTCAATGTAGCAATTTCAGATTTGCATCGGTCACAAGTAGGGTTAATATTAGAAAAGATACAAGCCACCTTATCTTCGAACATGTGAACATGATGCACCATTTTGAATTGGATTAATGAATGTCGGGCACGTATTGAAGATGTATTCACCAGTTTAAGAATCCTGTCCCGTGGATCCTCCAATAAAGGCCTTCCAAGTTCCATTTCCCAGGCCTTTTTAATCTTCTCATGAAGTACTGGATGTAATTTCAATAATTTATCATCTATAACTCCAATTAATCCTTTCTGAGAAGGATTCATTTGAAAAATATTGTCGACTAGATCTGCTGGATATACAAAGGGAAAGTATGGTATTTAATAAATTTCTAATCTGTAAATATCTAAAAAAATGAATATTTGGAGAATCATATTTATTTGCCAGATGTTCAAAAGACATTAAACAAACTCCCTTAAATAAATTTGCAAAAGAAATAATACCTTTGATTTGCCATACAGAGAAAGATTGATGGTTGAAAAAAATAATTATGAGAGGTAGCACTAACAAAAAAAAAAATTAATTTTCTAAATTATATAACCAGGTAACCATATAACAATTATAGTACGAAACAGACCATTACGGCCCTTCTAGTCCACACCGATTTAAGTGAACTCCACTAGTCCCACCTATCTGCTCCATGTCCATATCCCTCCAACCCCCTCACATCCATGCACTCATCCAACCCTATCTTAAATAACAAAATTGACCCTGCTCCAACCACCTCTTCTGGAAGGTCATTCCACTCAGCCACCCCTCTCTGAGTGAAGAAGTTTCCTCTCATGTTACTTCAAAATTTCTGCCATATAACCCTTAAATTATGATCCCTCGTTCCAATCTCCCCTACCATCAAGGGCAAGGGACTATTCATATCTACTCTGTCTATCCCCCTCATAATTTATATATCTCTATCAAATTCACCCCCCCAATCTTCTACCCAATCTACTCAACCTTTCTCCATATTCTAGATACTGCAATCCAGGCAACGTTTTTGTAATCCTTCTCTGCAACCTCTCTACCTTATTGATATCCTTCCTATAATTTGGAGACTAGAACTGCACACAATATTCCAAACTTGGCCTCACCAATTCATTGAACAGTCGCAGCATTACCAGATTCCCAATATATGTTTGAGTATTGATTAGATATATCCTTATTGATCTTAGAAAAACTAAATGGAAGAGAGGTGTCCAATAAAGAAGCTCCTGGATACTGCTGTAATTCTAAATCTGTCCATAATGACAATCCAATTTGTCAAAAAATTTTTTTTAATCCATAAAGTTAGATACCGAATATTATCAGTCCAATATAATAAAATCTAAAATTAGGTAGGGCCTCCATCTTTTATCAATTTTTGTGAATGAAATTTACTAATTCAAGGGTTTTTGTTCTTCCAAATAAAGGAAGAAACTTTTGAGTCAATATTATCAAAAAAAATAACTTCTATATAAGGCAATATTACCTCTCAAGCATTTGACACCAGACATCAAAGGTTCAAAGGTTCCTTTTATTGTCAAGTAATAATACATTAAAAATCTAATATACATGATATGCTTCAACCTTTCCCGCCGTATGGCAAATGAAGAGTCGCCATGAGCATTGCCTCCTAATGATAGGAGAAAGAGAAACAGAAGAGACTCCCTTCAGAGACACCGAGTGTCTGTGGATTTGCCTCCCACAGCCCCTGCAGCCGCTCAGACCATCGGCCACCCGAGCTCCAGGCCCAAACGCAATCAGGAAGCCTTCAGCGTCCGAGGACCTTTGGGATCCCCTCCTGCCCTCTCTCGAATCCTGGTTCTGATACCTGGTCCTCACGAGCCAGTCTCTGGCAGCACTGCAGCCTGAGTGGGTCCCCCCGACCTCAACTCGGCAACAGCCCGCAGCCTGAGTGGGTCCCCCCGACCCCAAGTCAGCAACAGTCCACAGTCTGTGGAGGTCCTTCAGCCGCTGAACACCTCGCTGGTCCTCTCGGGTTCAATGGAGGGGGAAAGGGGGGCCATTCTTCCCATTTCACATGCTCTCTGCCGGTCCGCTGCTCCCCCTGAATCTGCAGCCCCTCGTGGTATGCAGCCCAGCACAGGCGCTATCACCTTGGGCACAAACATCCATGGATGCAGGATTTGACAGGATCCTCTAACAGCCTGTGTGGAGCCATCGGTATCAAGACCGGGGAGTAGGACTCTGTGGAGTAGCACTGTGTCTCTGCTCTCCCAGATCCACATCAGTGGCAGCGCTGCCCTTGTAAGGAAGGGGGAAAGAGAGGCGGGCGATAGTCCAATGCTGAGGACCAAGGAGCAGTCAACAACAGTGGCTAAATGTGCGACCTTAACCGACAAATATCTAAAAGGTATAGTGGCGCTCCAGGAACCCTGGTTCAGTCCTGTCCTCTGGTGCTGTTTGTGTGGAGTTTGCACCTACTCCCTGTAACTGTGTAGCTTTTGCCAGTTTTCACCCATATCCCAAAGCCATAGGAGTCAGTTAACTGCCTAATGTAAATGGTGTGTCGTGTGGAGAATCCAGGGACAAGATGGTGGCACCGGTGTACGGCAGCGATCTCGAGGGTTTGCACACTCTGGCAAAGCAGAGGACTGGCACCAGGCACCAGAAAATGGGGAGACCGCTCCCCTATTTGAGAAGGACAGACAGAGAAGGCAACTTGCAGGACACTGACCACTGACCAGCGGCGGGACGTTGAGGGACTCTGCGGCTGAAGAGGGCACAGGCGGTGGGTGGTTGGTGACTCGGGGAACCCACGCAGGCTGCGGGCAACCATGGTCAAAGGGCTCCCACCAGGCTGCTGACTGCTGGAGAGGTACCAGGCATCGGGACCAAGATGCAGGAGGGCGCCGAGGGCTCTCTGACCGTGTCGGTGATTCCGATCTGGAGCTCAGGCTGCTGACGGTTTGGACGAATGGCTGTGTGGCCGCTGGAGGTGAACTCATGGACTCTCAATGACTTGAATGAGATGGAGTGAATGGGAGCACTCTTTTACTTCTCTTTCTCTGATTGTACGGGGCATTTTGTGCTGAATTTTAAATGTTTAAACTTTAGGAAGACAGCTGGCCAATTTCTCCTTACAAGTCTGTTCCCCCAATTTACACCCCATTAACTTACACCCAGGAACGTTTCTGAAGGGTGGAAGGAAACCGGAGCCCCCTCGGAGAAAACCCAAATGGACACGGGGAGAACATACAGACAGCGCTGAATTCAAACCCCTGTCCCGGTCGCTGTAATGGCATTGCTCTAACTGCTCAGCCAACTGTTCCGCCCACGCCCACCATGATGGTGAATGTTTGTCTGCCTTACGCTAAAGGAGACTTTGTGCAATATTACATTTTCTGTTTTATTACATGACAAAAAAAAGATTCTTGAGTTTGTGAAAAAGGTTGTGAGCAGATAGAGAAAGATCGATGGTCGAAAAAAATAATTATGAGTGAGAACACTAAATAAATAATTTTAAAATTTCCTAAATTTGAACCAGATTTCCAATATATGTTTGAGTATTGGATTATTGATCTTAAGGCTCTTTCAGGTGGCCAGAATACCCCGATGTAAATCCGCATATTCTATCCCTTAGTGGCCATTGGAAGGCCACTTGAAAAACCAGGAGACACCTCCAAGGCACACTTTCCAACCCTCCTCCGAGAGAGATAATCACCCAGCCCTGTAGTCCCCCGCCAGCAGCCCCAGCCCTGACGTCCTGCGCTGGCAGCCCCTGCCCTATAGTCCCACGCCAGCCACCCCAGCCCTGATGTCCCACGCCGGCCACTCCAGCCCTGATGTCCTGCGCCAGCAGCCCCTGCCCCGTAGTCCCACACTGGCTGCCCATGCCCTGTGGTCCCGTGCCAGCTGCCCCTGCCCCGACATCCCACACTGACAGGAACCGGAGTGCACTCCGAGGCGCCTCTCCTGCAGCTGTCCCTTTCTGGTGGACAGCGCAATGCTTTCAGGGCTGCCAACTGAACGACCATTTCACAGGTGTGCATCCGCTTCTTCAGGCGCATTCTTGAAGGAGAATGCACCTGAAAGCAACTTTAGAAAAACTAAATGGAAGATACGTGTCCAATAAAAAGGTCCCCAAATACTGCTGTATAAACCTGTCCATAATGGATTATCCGATTTGTCAGGATAAAAGAAAAATCCATAAAGTTAGATTTTGAATATTATCAGCCCAAAGTTCAAGGATATGAATGGCAGGAGAAATGAGATAGCATGGATTCTATCGGCTGAGTGGCCTGAGGCATCAGGAAAGAACATGAGAAACGTGTGTGTGTGTAGAAGCTTGGGAGCCTTATTCGAGAAATGACATGGTGGTCCCGGAGAGGGGCTACTCGAAAGAACAAGCAATATGAGGAACGGTCATGGGCTTTTGGACTGTACTCATTTGAGAGATGAAGAAGTCTGAATTTCAAGTGCTGAAAGGTCTGGACAGAGTAGGTGTGGCCAGGATGTTGGAGCCTCGAACAAGATGGCACAACTTCAGGGTAAAAAGGCAGCGACTTTAAAATGGGGGGATGGTGCCATTTCTTCAACCAGAGGGTTGTGAGGTCTGTTGAACCTGTTACCACAAGCACCTGTGGAAGCTAGGTCGCTGAGGTGACAGGTATTTGATTAGTCAGGGCATCAAGGGTTACTGGGTGGCTGAGTGGGAGGATGGAACAACTCAAGATAGAATGGCTTGAAGGGCCTGTGGGCTTATTTCTCCTCCTGTGTTATGAGCCCAGAGGACCCCAAAACCCAGCAGCAATAGATATGCACCACGACAAAGGGTTACTTAAACAAACGTTGCTTTTAATTATCTTTAAGCATGAAAACAGAATCACACTAACTTATCTCTATTGACTTAACCTTCTTAACCACCCCGCCCCTCCCCCCCCCGCTAATTCTAAGCATGGGTGTGTGTAATGTGTGTGTAAATTCAGCAAAGTGCTTTGGATCACAGTCCAATCTCACTGGTTGCAAGCAATTCTTGTACTGTGCACAGAAGTTAGCATTAATAAAGTTCACCAGGCTTGGGTGCTTAACAGGCAAATAGTCACCACTCAGGAGGGTTCTTGTTGGTTTTCAGAGAGAGACTTTTCTCATTCCAGGACAACCACTCTTGCTGATGAAACTTTCCCCCTTTCAGGGTTCTCCAGATGATCACCTCTTTCGTTCAGGTCACCACAGAGTTCCTTTCTGTTTCGCCTATTCCAAGGGAACCAGTCCTCTCCTTTGACCAGGCTGTCTTCCAAAGCTTGCCACCTTGTCCCTCTGGAACTGAAGTCCGTGTCTCTCCTCTCAGACTCACTCCCTCCCACTCCAAGAGCAAAGCTTGTTCTGCCTCCTGCCGGCAAAGACCACCTGCTCTTCCCGACAGTAAATTCTGTTTTCCAGACAAAGCTGCTGCTGCCTGTTGCTACATTTGTTGCCTTTTGCAAATGACAGTCCATCATGAGTCTGTGAGCACCCTGCAAAACTCCTGCAAAAATTCTGTGTTTTGAAGTGTTTGTGTGTGACTAGCTCTGACAAACCTTCCAATTTATCTCCCAAACACCACTATATACTCTGTCACACCCATATCTTGTAACATCTTTATTACTTTAGCAATGGGCTCATTCCAGTTAAGACAAGGGAATGTTTAATTAAGCACTCACCTTTAAACAATGACTTTTTAAATCTTGCCTCTCTTACATTGGCAACAACTCTTAGGCCCTCTCTGATCGAAGGAACACTTGTGATGTTCATTGTTTACACTATAGTTCATGATCGGGACAGAGAGGCTCTGGCAGGGATGGATAAAATAATTTACAAGGGTGATCGAAGAGCTCTTTTGTGGTTGCACAGACTGGAGCTCTTTTAAGTATACTTAACAATGTGGAAGAACAGAGGGTCCAAATCCATACATCTCTCAAGGTTGCCTCACAGGTTGATAGGTTCGTTAAAAGGGCTTATGGTACGCCTAGAGATATTTGTGCTATAGAAGGCAGACAAAATCCGCTGGTTGTGAAACATGAAAGTCTGTGATGGCTCTTGTGGTAGAAGAGCCTCACTCTGAAACAGGTCACCTAGAGGTGGCCACAGGTGAATTTAGGTCAAGTTTATTGTCATCTGATTGCAAGCAGCAAACCCCAGCACTTAACATTAGCTGGCCAACACCCCCAGCAGGCTGCAGGCAGCAGCCCCTGCTCCTCGATGCTGACAGCTCCAGCCCGACTGCATCCTTGAAGTCACCATGCACACGTAGTGCACTTCAGGCCTGATGCTGCGTGACGTCATCACGTAAGACTCCACTGTTCCCACCACAGGTCTCTGCATCAGTGACCCTAGACCAGGACTGCCCCCATACCCTTACAAAAGCAATGGAACTGATTAAAGTGCATGGACACCGTACCAATTGCTTATTTGACATAGGAACATAGGAACATAGGAAGTAGGAACAGGAGTAGGCCAAAAATGGCCCATCAAGCCTGCTCCACCATTCAATACGATCATGGCTGATCTAATTTATGACCTAACTCCACCTACCTGCCTTCTCCCCATATCCCTTAATTCCTCTATCATGTAAAAATTTATCTAACCAAATTTTAAATATGTTTAATGAGGCAGCCTCAACCACTTCCCTGGTTAGAGAATTCCAAACATTCACCACTCTCTGGGAAAAACTATTTTTCCTCATCTCTGTCCTAAATCTACTCCCCCGAATCTTGAGACTGTGTCCTCTCATTTTAGTTTCCCCGGCCAGCTTAAAAATCCTTCCTACATCTATCCTATCCATACCCTTCATAATCATTTATTTCTATAAGATCTCCTCTCATTCTTCTGAACTCGAGCGAATACAATCCTAGATGATTTAATCTTTCATCATAAGTCAACCCCTTCATCCCAGGGATCAACCTAGTAAACCTGCTCTGGACCGCCTCCAAAGCCAGTATATCCTTCCTCAAATATGGAGACCAGAACTGGACACAGTACTCCAGGTGCGGATTCACCAGTACCTTATACAGTTGCAACATTACCTCCCTATTCCTGAATTCAATTCCTCTAGCGATGAAGGCCAACATTCCATTTGCCTTCTTAATAACCTGCTGCACCTGCAACCTAACTTTTTGCGATTCATGCACAAGCACTCCCAAGTCCCTCTGCACAACAGCATGCTGTAGTTTTTCACCCTTTAAATAATATTCAGCTCTTTTATTTTTCTTGCCAAAGTGGATAACCTCACACTTACTAACATTGTACTCCATCTGCCAGACCTTTGCCCACTCATCCAACTTAACTATATCCCTCTGCAGACTCTCCACATCCTCATTACAATTTGCTCTTCACTCAATTTGGTGTCATCCCCAAACTTGGTTACACCACATTTTATCCCCTCCTCCAAGTCATCAATGTAAATGATGAACAGTTGTGGGCCTAACACTGACCCCTGCGGCACCCCACTTACCACTCTCTGCCAACCTGAAAAACTCCCATTTATCCCGACTCTCTGCCTCCTGTCAGACAACCAATTTTCAATCCATGCCAATATACTTCCCTGGACTCCACTTTCCTGTAACTTACTGATAAGTCTCTTGTGCGGCACCTTATCAAACGCTTTCTGGAAATCCAACTATACAACATCAACCTGTTCCCCTCTATCCACCGCACCCATTATATCCTCAAAGAATCCTAACAAGTTTGTCAAACAAGATCTTCCCTTTCTAAAACCATGCTGCGTCTGCCTGATTGAACCCTTACATTCCAAAAGTTTCACTATTTCATCTTTAATGATGGCTTCAAGCATTTTTCCAACTACAGACATCAAGCTAATTGGCCGATAATTTCCAGTCTTCTGCCTACATCCCTTCTTAAAAAGTGGCGTGACATTTGCTGTCTTCCAGTCTGCCCGGACCTGCCCAGAATCCAAGGAATTTTGGTATATGACCACCAATGCATTAACTCTAACTTCTGCCATTTCCTTCAGAACCCTCGGATGCATATCATCAGGACCAGGTGATTTGTCTGGCTTTAGTCCCATTAGTTTCTCCATCACTACTTCCTTTGTAACAACTACTTTGTCAAGGCCCTTCCCAACATTTGCATCCTTAACTCCGCACTTGGGCATGCTGGACGTGTCTTCCACCGTGAAGACTGACACAAAATATTTGTTTAATGCCTCGGCCATTTCTTTATGTTTTGCTACCAGTTTTCCTTTCTCATCCTCCAAGGGTCCTATGTTAACTCTGGCCACCCTCTTCCATTTTATATATTTATAAAATTTTTTGCTTTCTGTTTTTATATTTTGTGCCAATTTACTTTCATAATCCTTTTTCCCATTTCTTATTACCCACTTTGTAACCCCTTGATGTCTCTTAAAGTTTTCCCAATCTTCCAGTTTCCCACTGCTCTTTGCAACTTTGTACACCTGCGCCTTCAATTTTATACTCTCCTTTATTTCCTTTATTAACCACGGTTGATTTTTCCCTCCCTTGGTGCCCTTTTTCCTGACCGGAATATATTTTTGTTGAGCATTACAAAATATTTCTTTGAAAATCTTCCACTGTTCCTCAACTGTTTCATCAGTTAGCCTGTGCTCCCAGTCCACTCTGCTCAGTTCCTCCCTCATCCTATGGTAGTCACCCCTGTTTAAGCAAAATATATTAGTTTTAGATCTAACTATTTCCCCTTCCATCTGAATGAGAAATTCAATCATACTATGATCGCTATTTCCCAGATGGTCTCTATTACATCATTTACTCTACCCATCTCATTGCACAACACTAGATCCAGGAGAGCATTTTCTCTTGTGGATTCCTTAACATGCTGCTCAAGAAAGCTATCGCGGATGCATTCTATGAAGTCCTCCTCCAGACTCCCACGACCAACTTGATTTTCCCAATCTATGTGGAAGTTAAAGTCCCCCATGACGACTGCCGTATCATTATTACATGCCTCACTTATCTCTCTATTTATTTCCTGTGCCACTAAACTATTGTTATTTGGTGGGCGATAGATAACACCCACCAATAATTTTTTCCCTTTGTTATTCTTTATCTCTACCCAAATGGACTCAACATTATGCTCTTTAGATCTTATATCATCCCTCACTACTGCCTAGAGCTCATCTTTGGTTAAGAGTGCAACTCCACCTCCCTTACCATCCTGTCTATCTCTTTGCACCACCTGATACCCTTGAAAGTTTAATTCCCATTTAGGGTTACCTTGTAGCCATGTTTCTGTGATGGTTACCAAATCATCTGTCCAGACCTGGCCCACTGTTGCGGACTGGTCATTCAACTCTCTGACCCTGCTGTGGAGGACGACAGCCATCGACTACTAGTATTGATGTCTATGGTGTCCCCGAGAGTCTATGAGAGTATCCAGGATGCACCCACTTACACTGCAGCCATGAAGATGTTGAAAGGACTCTATGAGCGACCGGTAAACAGGGTCTATGCCTCTCCCCACCAACCAGAAGATTTAATTGGTGACCAGATGTAGAGCTCGTCGAAAGAACCAAAGACTTGTTGATCCAAACCAAGGCTTTTATTAGCAAAAGACCGGAGCTCTTCACAGGTGGCCGACCAGTCTGGAATGATCCGACCTGGCTAGGGACACAACCCTTTAAGGCCCAGACAATAGGTGTGGCTTAGCTCTCAGCCAATCGCTGTAAGCACAGTCTAGATACAGTAACTATATTTACTATGTACATTGGTGATAGATCTGTACTGTCACACCAGATCACACTCGTCTGGGGTAAAGGGGTATTGCATGGTGACCCTGAAAGTCCAGGGCATCACATTTACCGATTTTAAACTATTAGTCGTCCTCCAACTGTGCGCTCCCATATTGCTGGGACTGGATTTTCAGTGCCAGTTCCGAACTGTTTCCCTGCACTATGGGGGGGGCCCCATGCCCCACTCTCTGTCTGCAACCACTCCACCTCGGAGGCCTCTTGCCAGCAACAGCCCGAACCACCAGCCCATGTGCCCCAGCGCTCCACTTGCAGCCTCTCCACCCTCCATTGCTCTGCCAGTGCTCTTCACAAACCTCACCCCTGGCTGGAAGCCTGTGGCCACCAAAAGCTGGCAATATAGTTACAAAGACAAGAAATTCATCACAAGCGAGGTGCGCAGACTGCTGGATGAGGGCTTTATCAAACCGAGCTCAAGTCCCTGGAGAGCTCAGGTGGTGGTTGTTAAAAATGGGGAGAAGCTGCAGATGGTGGTTGACTACAGCCAGACAATCAACTGCTTCACGCTTCTGGATGCGTACCCCTTCCCACAGATCATCACCCAATACCATGTATTCTCCACCATTGACTTACGTTCGGCCAATCACCAGCTCCCGATTCACCGAGAAGACCGACCTTTCATGGCCTTCGAAGCGAATGGGTGGCTGTATCAATTCCTCAGGATACCCTTTGGGGTCACGAGTGGCGTTGCGGTTTACCAGTGGAAAATTGACTGGATGGTGGACCAGAACAGGCTAACAACTACTTTCCTGTATCTGGACAATGTCACCATCTGTGACCATAACACGCAGGTCCATGATGCCAACCTTGAGAAATTTTTTCAGACTGCGATTCGGCTGAACTTAACCTACAATTTCGACAAGTGTGTCTTCCGGACCACTCGGTTAACAATTCTAGGTTGTGTGGTGGAGAACTGAGTGGCCATGGCGGACCCTGACCGCATGTGTCCCCTCATGGACTTTTCACCCCCCCCCCCCCACACCCAGACAGCACTCAGACGCTGCCTGGGTTTCTTTTCGTACTATGCCCAATGGGTTCCACCCTATGCCGACAAGGCACGGCCACATCAAGACCACCTCCTTCCCCCTGTCAACCGAAGCCGAAGTTGCCTTCGACTGCATCAAATCGGACATCGCCGCTGCAACGCTGCACGCCATTGATGAGTCCATTCCATTCCAATCAGAGAGCGATGCATCCAATTTTTCACTGGTGACCACTTAGAACCAGGCCGGCTGGCCAGTAGCCTTCTTCTCCAGGACCCTCCAGGGCCCTGAGAGCTGACACTCCTCTGTTGAGAAGGAGGCCCAGGCCATAGTCAAAAGTATGTCGATGGAGACATTACCTCACTGGCAGGTGCTTTACACTGCTGACCGACCAACGCGCGGTCTCGTTCATGTTTAGGAATACCCAGCGAGGTAAGATCAAGAATGACAAAATCGCTAGGTGGAGAATCGAATTCTCCACCATCAATTATGACATACTGTACCGACCTGGTAAACTTAATGACCCGCTAGATGCTCTCTCCAGGGGGACATACGCCAACATACAACTGGACAGGCTGTAGAGACCCCACGAGGAGCTCTGTCAACCAGGAGTCACTGGGTTCACACACTTTGTTAAGGCTCACAACATGCCCTACACAGTCAAGGAGATTCGCTCCATGACCCCAGCCTGCCCAGTGTGCGCTGAGTGCAAGCCCCACTTCTTCCATCCGGAGAACACCCATGTCATCAAAGCCACCCAATCCTTTGAACGTCTAAGCGTGGACTTCAAGGGGCCCCTACTGTCGACCAACTGTAACACCTACATTCTTACAGTGATCGACGAGTATTCTCACTTCCCATTTGCTGTGCCCTGCTCGGACATGACCGCCTCCTCAGTCATAGAGGCCCTGCATAGCATCTTCGCCATCTTCGGGTACCCCAGTTACATCCTCAGTGACCGGGGGTCCTCATTTATGAGCGCCATGCTGCGGCAGTACCTTCTGGAGTGTGGTATTGCTTCAAGCAGGACCACCAGCTATACCCCATGCGGTAATGGGCAGGTCGAAAGAGAGAATGCCACCGACTGGAAAGCGGTTACGCTTGCTCTCCTAACACCACTCGCTGGCAGGACATACACACTAGCGCCCTACACTCCATCTGCACCCTCCTATGCACCGTGTCCAATGCCACCCCCCAAGAAAGGATGTTCTCTTTCCCAAGGAAATCTGAATCGGGAATGACCATACCGTCGTGGCTCACGGTTCCCGGGCCAGTCCTCTTACGACGCCACGTCCGGTACTCAAAGATTGACCATTTGGTTGACCGAATGATGCTGCTCCATGCAAACCCGCATTATGCCTACATTGAGTACCCAGACAGGTGGGAGGACACAGTCTCGGTAAGGGACCTAGCCCAAGCCAGATCAGGCGCAGCAGTGCTTCCAACCCATCCTCCCACTATTCCTTCTCCCCCAGGTCACGTGCTTGAACAGAGAGATCACCACCACCCCACCAGCTCAGGCCAGTCTGTCGACAATGCCATTGGGGAATTGAGCGAAGTGGTGCCCGCACCCAATGAGCCTGCCAGTGACATGACTCCAGCGACCCCAATCCCAGTACCACGGAGGTCATGCCAGACGATCAGGCCCCCCCGACCATTACAGCCCCTAACCTCACACCAGTTTCCCCCCCACTTTCTTTTTTACAGCCCTCCATTCACCCCGGGGTCAGTTCTCAAAGAAGGGGTGAATGTGATAGTACGTATTCTATCACTAATGCGTATATGTATATATTGTGGTATAGGATGGTGTTGATCGGCTGAGAGCATAGCCACGCCTACTGGCAGGTCTTAAAGGGTTGCTCCTAGCCAGACCCAGATCATTCTGGACTGTGACATACATGTCATATGCTCCAGTCTTCTAGTTCATAAAAGCCTTGGTTTGGATCAACAAGCCTTTGATTCTTTCGACGTGCACGACAATAGCTTATTTAACCTTTCCTTACAACTTAGACCCCGTAACCTGGCAACATTCTAGTGAGCCTTCTCTCCAATTTGTTGATATCGTTCCTATACTCTGGCGGCTTGAGTATATTCCGGCCCCATTGGTTCAGTTCCCCTCCCTCCATTTACCCGTGGCCTTGCAACTCATTCTCCTTCACCGGTCCGACGACTCCCCCATTGATTATTTGGCCACTTACCCATGCTGAAGAGGTGATTTACAAGGACCAATGAACCTACCAGCAGGCCTTCAGAGGCAGGAGGAATGAGGAGGAAGCCATTACAGGCAGCACCCCAGCCCAGAAACGGCAGCAAGAGAGCGTTACCTCCCATGGATGGTGCCTGCGAGACCAACTGATTTTCTCCGGCTCCTTATTCACAGGCACCACCTGAGCCCAGCTCTGCCCATGATCATCAATTCAAAATTTTCAAAATGTGTGAATTAAACCAAGTGGAATATTGCACAGGGATCATCGGATGGATGTGAAGGGAATGCAGTGTAACCAAACGTCCGCCCGCTTGAAAGCACAGGACCTTTGACGGTTATTACTGGAATCCAGAAGGTTAGTGCCAGTAATTAGACTCAATATACTCTGCAAATTAGAACATGGACATCGCTGCACTGTATGGGTTGTGGCAACCTATATAGATCTATGCACCGAACACAGCCTTCCCTGCCTCACCCCCTCAACCGGCCACCATCATGCCACCCTATTGAGAGCGTCATCACTGCGTTGGTACAGTCGCTGCAGAGAAACGGATGGAAGGTCGATCCACAGGACCGCAAGAGTGGCAGAGAACCCCCCCCCCCCCCATCAATGTGATCTGCCGGAATCGTTGTCTGAAGAGGGTGTGCAAAATCCTCGTGGACCCCCTCCCGCTATCTTTCAGCTGCTCCCGTCGGGGGGAGGAGATACAGGAGGATCTGAGCCAGCACCACCAGGCTGAGGAACAGCTTCTTCCCACGGGCACTGAGAATGGTGAATGACCAAAGGAACTGCTCACACTAACCACCCGAGACGCTCATTTGTACAAAGCAATATTTATTTATTTGAACGGATGAAATACTTGTCCTGCTTTGTCTGTATGGGTGTTAAGACTGGTTGTTTAGTCGGGTTGTACTTGTACTATAAGATGACAATAAACTTGGCTTGATAACCCCCTATTGCATCCATGTGCCTGGCTTAGAGTCTTTTAGATGTTCACGAAGTAATAAATAAAGAATGCAACATACATTATATATATATATATATATATATATATATATATATAAAAATTTAAATACCGGAGCTAGGATTTGAGAGAGGCCTGAAGACAAGAGGGGCGCTGAAGGCTTCCTGATCATGTCGGAGGTTTGGATCGGGAGCTCGGGTTGCCGAGGGTTTGAACCCGGGCCTGTGAACAGCTGTAGAGGCTGGGGGAGTGCTGGAGGTGAATCCACAGACACTCGGTGTCTCGGGCGACACTCTTACGGCAGGCAGCAGGCAATTTCGTGTAATGTTACATGTGCTGTACGTTACATGACAATTACATGGCAGTAAAGGAATCTTGAATCATGAATCCACTCACTGTGTGGTGCATGACTTGCAACTTTCGAGGGCAAACCATGCAACGAGACCCAAGGTGCCTGTTGCAATAAATAGCAAAATGAAATGACCCAGTCCTCATTGAGGGCTCAGTCGTGGAGAGGGTTAAGAACTTCAAATTCCCAGGTGTCAACATCTCTGGGGATCTGTCCTGGAGCCTCCACGTTGATGCCGTCACAAAGAAGGCTTACCAGTGGCTACACTCTGTGAGGTGTCTGAGGAGCTTCGGGATGTCACCGAAGACTCTTGTACACTTCTACAGGTGGTACTGTGGAGAGCATTCTGGCCAATTGCATCACTGCCTGGTATGGAGGCGCCAACTCTCAGGACAAGAATAAACTCCTGAGGGTTGTTAACTCAGCCTGGACATCACAGGCACCAGGCTTCACTCCATCGAAGACATCGACATGAGGCGGCATCTTAAACAAGCAGCCTCTAACTTTGAAGACCCCATCACCCAGGCCATGCCCTCTTCACTCTGCTACCATTGGGAAAAAGGTACAGGAGCCTAAAGACGAACAATCAATGGCACAAGGACAGCTTCTTCCCCGCTGCCATCAGATTCCTGAATGATCAATGAACCACAGACACTGCCTGACTTTTCGTGATCTATCATTTAAATTTTTTTATATAGTAATGTTGTAAGATGGTTATAATATGAATGTTTGCCCTGTGACGCTGCCGCAAAACACCGAATTTCATGACTTGTTCATGACAATAAATTCTGATTCTGAAAATCATAGCGGTGACTACAGCCTTCCCACGCCTGGGAGTGTGTGACAGGACAGTATGAAGGGAGTTTAGCTCTGTGTCTAACCTCTGCCCTGCTCTGGGAGAGTGTGACTGGATGATGTAGAGTGAGCTTTGCTCTATATTAAACCTCTGGTGTCCCTGCCATAGGAGTGTGTGATGGGGAAGTATATTCTGCATGTAAATCACACTGTAGCTGCCGAGGGAATATTGAATGTGACAACGTAGAGGTTAATTTTGTGATCTGTGAATTTTTACATCAAGCGCATCACTGTTCCCTTATTTCCTTTACTTTTCTTTCTACCTTTTCAGCTGTGGTGACACCTTGTGCCAACCGTGACATTTTATGATATTTGTTCTTTTAGACGTACAGCACAGAAACAGGCCCTTGTGGCCCACGAGCTTGTGCCACCAAAATACAACTGCGCCTCGTTCACCAGGCTGCTGTTCATCAGCTTCAGCTCGGCGTTTAGTACGATCATATGCCAGAGGCTGGCAGAGAAGCTGTCGTCACTGGGACTGGATTCTGGGCTTCCTGGTGGAAAAGCTGCAGCCCGCCCAGGGCGGTGGCAGTACATCGAGCACTGTCACGCTGAGCACAGGCGCACCCTCAGGGCTGCACCCTCAGCCCGCTCTGATTCACGCTACTGACTCATGACTGCATCGCCAAGACCAGCTCCAAAAGAGTCATCAGGTTTGGACTCATCAGCAACAATAATGAGTCATGCTGCAAAGAAGAGGTTGAAAATCTCGTGAAATGCTGCGAGAATCTCAACAAGATGAAGGAGATGATCATGGAGGACCTCTAATCAATAACTTGGTAATGGAGAGCATCAGGTTCTTTGGGGTCCAATTGAGCTATTGTGGACACTCAACATCTCCTCACTTGTCAGGAAGGCGCAACAAGGACTGCACTTCCTGAGAAGACTGAGTCGGGCGAGGCTACTGGCTACCGTCACATCAACCTTCTACAGGAGCTCTATCGAGAGCATCCTGGCCAGCTGCATCATAGTGTGGGGATGGTGACTGCAGGGAAATGGATCGGAGGTCAATCTCCAGGACCATAAGAGTGGCGGAGAGGATCACTGGAGTCATCCTCCCTCTCATCGATGTGATCAATTGGGATCCTTATCTGAAGAAGGTGCACAAAATCATGGAGGATCCCTTCCACCCCGCACACAGCATCTTTCAGCTGCTCCCATCAAGGAAGAGACCCAGGAGGATCAGAGCCAGCACCACCAGGCTGAGGAACAGCTTCTTCCCACGGGCAGAGAGAATGTTGAACGACCAAAGGAACTGCTCACACTGACCCTCCGAGACACTCATATTCAATCAGCCAACCCGAATATAGATCTGAGCTGGCCCCTCTTGAGCCAGTCACACAGGGAGCCACCAAGGCTTGAACTGGTGTTCAGACTTTTACTGGAATAAAGCCTGTTCAGTCTTTTTGAGTTTTGTGCTTGCTGGCTGCTACCACAGCATATGTATTGTTTGTCTGTGTGTGTGTGTGTGTGTTACATCTGGTTGTGTGTCTGTGTGCTTTTGCACTAAGGACCGGAGAACGCAGTTTCGTCAGATTGTACTTGTACAATCAGATGATAAATAAACTGGAGCACCCATTCAGACACAAGGAGAATGCACAAACTCCTTACAGACAATGCTGGATTCGAATCTGCGGTCCCTCCCGTGACGCCTGAAATCTAGGTGAAGCTCGACATGGTAACTTGGCAGGTTACGTGAACAATTTAACAATCCCCAAATGTATGTCATTGAGGCTTTGGTTTATATGCAATGACTGACATGCACTTCTGTTTCCGCTGAACGCCACTGGGGAGAAGTCATGTTTAGTTCTCTAGGGAAATTCAGGGAGGAAATAATTGAATGAACTGTAGCAACCTTGAGTTGGAAAGATTTTAGGTTTCGGAATTGGGGCACGGTTAGCGCAGCCCTGTTACAGCACCAGCGACCCATGTGCGAATCCCGCACTGTCTTTAAGGAGTTTGTACCTTCTCCCTATGTCTGTGTGGGGCTCTGGTTTCAAAGAATGTGACTTATATATCCAGGCGTGAAGTTTGTTCAGTGCAAGTACAGTCTGGTATTTTGTCTTTTAAACTGTTTATTCTTAATGCAAGTGCATTAGTTAGGCATTGTAAGAGTGAGTCTCAATCAACCGGAAAATACACTTATCCAGCATCTACCAATCGGTGCCAGATATCAGGGATTTTAATAAAAGGAATCTCAAGCCTTTGATCCTTTGATTGGGGACCAAATCTTTTAAAAAGAAGTACAGTAAATATAGAGTTTCACATGAATCACTTTATTATTCCAGACCCAAACCATCAAATACAATGATATCAAATCAAATCACAATCAATAGAGAACAGATTCACTCGCACCAAGGAATTAGATAGGAAACGGATTTGTTTTTAATGGGGGCAAAGGTCGAAGCAATGGTTGAAAAGCAAAAAAAGAAAACTGCAGATGCTTGAATTCAAATCAAAACAGAAAAAGCTGGCGCTATCCAGAGAGAAAGAAAATGATGGATGACCTTTCACACCAATAACCTTTCAACTGAAGTTGAAATATAAACTCCCTCCCTCTCTCTCTTGCTCTCTCTCTCTCTCCAGAGATGCTGTTTGGCATTTCCAGCATTTTCAGTTTATTTTACTTAAATGTTAATCACCTGTCTGCTAATCAAGGGAGAGGGGGCAACGGCGTAAGGGTCAGAGGATTCTCTCATTTATCAGAGAGTTGGTAGACTCTTTCAAATCACCTTGTAAAATGGGGTTGACTGGAAAATCTACGTGGTTGAAGACCCAGGTGCAGGGCTATTTGAAAGGGCTGAAGTGGGCAAAACCTACCCAGGTTCCAGACCTACCTCGAGGGGGTCAGGGCGCCTGGGTGTCCTCCTCCGCCTATTTGAAAGGGGAAATGGCTCACCCGGTTACTCTGGAATTTTAAACAGAAAAGGGACAGAAAGGTTGCAGGGTACTCACTGCATCATTGGAAGGGGGTGGGATCCCCCTTAAAGCAACCGCCGGGTTGGTGATTTAACAGGGAAGTTAGGCTGCTGTTTGAATGGTGCAGGAGGCGCACATGACCCAGTCATCTCACCTGGGTCCCAGGAGGCCTCCCGGGTGTTGCAGTTTGGAAGGGCCTCGTGACACGAAGGTTACGTCTCAAACAGCAGCCACCCTCGTCTCTCTGTCAGACTCCATATAAAAGGCAGCAACCAGTTCATTAAAATCAATGTCAATTAACACTCCTTGTTGTGTGCATCTTATTTCCGAGCTAGAACCTCGAGACAGGCCACATATTATCACATTAGAAAGATATTACCCTGTGTTATGACCAAGGTTTGCTATAATGAACTCATTCGGTTTCTATCCAGAATTATTTTTTTAAGAAATAACATTCAATCAATAATTATGGATGGACTTGAATCCAATTTATAGTAATTTGTGAGATGTGTATGATATGACAAACTTTCTTTGCTATATCAACAGATTTTGTATGCAGGATTAATGCGTTAAACTCAAAAAATTTTAAAAGGAGAATATTTGAATTTTTTTTTCTCGAATTTTGTACAATTGTTTATAAAGTTTCCATTATTGCAGCGTCAGCGTCAGAACGAATGTTATGGGGGGGGCATCAGCACGTTAGAGGGGAGAATGTGGGGGCTGGGGGTGGGGGGGGTCACCATCGCCCTTCTCCGATGTAGGCGGCGAGACCGCTGCTTTTATGGCATCAAACTCCATTAGCTGCTAGCCACATGGGAGGGGGTGGGCCTGACGGTGAGCGATGGCCACAGCTGTGGGGGAACAGCATCTCGCTTGGTGGGGTGGGGGGGGAAATGCTCACGGATGTCCCACCCACTTTGGCGCTGGCCCTGCATTATTGCCACTACATTTAGAATGTAACACACATGGAATTCATTAACTTTGGCTGGCCATGAGGTGGACAGACGGTCACCACTTTGTCCAAAGCCCCTCGAGGAAACCTACAGCACCTGTTGTTCCCAGTTGCACCTGTTTTCCCCTCCAAGTACTGACCAGCCCTGAGCCTGTCCGAGGTCAGACAATCCCAGGCTGTTAGGTGCTGTAGACTGTAAAATATCAATAGAAATATTTTTAAAAATGGAAAAATATAAGGGTAGATATTTAGGGGCAACTTCTTCACACAGAGAGTGGCGGGAGTGTGGAACGAGCTGAATGCGGGTCCATTTTAACAGACAAGAAGCATTTGGATGGGTAGGGGTGTGGAAGGGCATGACCCGGGTGCAGAATAAACTGCTCGGCACAGACTAGAAGGGCCAAAGGGGCCCTGCTCGTGGCTGCAATGTTCCACAGCTGTATGGTTCGAACAGGTTGCAGTTTCGAGGACAGCAGCTTGACGATGGGAGTGCCACGCTCACTCTCATCTGAGCCAGGCGGGTGGGGCTGGAGAACGGGCAGGAAGAGTCAGTTTCAGAAAATGGAGAGGCATCAGGGAGTCACTTAGAGAATTAAAAATACATTGCAATCACCCGTTTAGACGCCTCTGACGATCAGCGTATTGATTTCAACAGTGAGTGTGCTTCATAACCAAGTATTTATAGCCGATATAATTTTTGTGCCAACATAAATCTTCTGCTTGTAAATCAGAAGCCCCGAGTCAAGAGGAATTAAAATGGGAGCCACGAGGAATATATCTCGGCCTGTGCGTCATTGCTTCTCACGGCGAGGGCTTCATCCTTCACTGACACTGTTCTTGAAGCTGGCTCTGCGGCTTGGCACCTAATCCATCAAAGGCACAAGCTAAATGTTAATGAATGTGGGTTGGCAATTGGGAACGGGCAGAGTAGGTTAATCTAACTGCGCTGGCCTCTTGTTTCCCATGTTTCAGAGCGGTATTATTGTGCTAATGTGGGAGAGGCAACATTTTTCACACTCTAGCCGAGGGTGACAGTGTGTCAAACGTATTCAGGCCTGGCTGAATGCAAGCCAGAGCCTCACACTATCCTCCAAGCCTCAAGGATGAGAATTGGGGTTCTGGGTGAGGTGAGCTGAATTGGACCAGCACAGTCCCACGGGTAGGAGGTGATGGTGGATAAGGCAGAGAGGGTGCTCTCTCTGGTTTCTGCCAGCCCCCTCTCCCTTCTCCCTTCCCTCCCCATTCATAAGCACCCCACCGCTGCCCCCAAGTTTGCTGCTGTGCCCTCCCTCCCTTATCCACCTGTTACCTCCTGCCTGTGGGACCGTGCTCCCCCCTGCCCCTCCCCACCCCCTCTCCTGCCATTTTGTTCAGGTGCCTGCCCCACATTTTTTCCCATGAAGGGTTCGAGCCTGAAACGCTGGTTGTGCGCCTTTGCGGACGGTGCCCTGTGACCGGAAGAAATGCTACCCGTCTGCCCGCACTTCGCCCCTTACCACCACTTGGGGGCCCCAAGAGCCCTTCCGGGCGAAGCAACTCTCTGCCTGTGAACCCATGGTGGGGGGGCGGGGAGGGGTGGGGTCGTCTGCATCTGGTGCTCCCGCTGTGGTCTCCTCTCCGTCGGCGAGACGGGGGGGGGGGTGTGCGGGGATCGCTTTGTTGAGAACCTTGGCTCTGTCCACTGCAACAGCCCGGATCTCACGGTGGCCACCAATTTCAATTGTCCCGTGTCTCATGCACTGTCAGGCCACCCACAAATTGGAGGAACGACATATTCCATCTGGACACCGACGTCTCTGGTTTCCATTATTCCACCCCCCTTCCCTCTCTCCCCCTCCCCTATTTTAATGTCTCCTTTCTTCTGCCTCTCCCTCTTCCAGCTCCGCAGAGCCAACCCCCTTCCCTCTCTCGTCCTCCTATCCATGTCCAAATATCACCTTTAACCTGCCCCCGCTTCCCTTTTCCCACCCCCGCCTTTTAATTCAGGGACCTGCCTGCTTCTTGAAGAAGGGCTCAGGTGTGAAACGCAGGTGATATATCTCTACCTCCTTTGACCTGCTGAGCTCCTCCAGCGTTCTGATGTTCACCTATCGCTATAAGCCATCTCACCCAATCCTGTCTCCTCCTCTTCAGCAGCACATTCCTATCCACTCAAACGCCCTCCACACAGACACTCCCATAACAATTTCAAATCCCCTTCTCTATGAAAAGCTTGGCCGACACGACTCCTTACGGACAGCGCCGGATTCACAGCTGAGTTGCTGCCGCTGTAACAGCATTGCGCTAACCATAACAGCCTCTTGAAGCGAAACAAGATTGATGGGATCTCTCGTCCCTTTTAAGAGACCAAGATCTGTTTGGCATTGAAAGGGCTCCATGATCTATGTGGCTCAGATCACAGTATTAAGATTAACATTGGCGCCCCGCTAGTGGTACTGAAAATGCAAGAAAGCTTTAACGATCAACATTACATCATTACACATATAAGCACTCTATGTAGAATCTTTTATAACATTGAGGCAATAAATTACTTAGAAGTTGTGGCACAATAGCTAATTTGTATACAACATCCTCCCTCAATTTCACGACCAAATCATCTTCTTTAACAGGTGGAGGATGAGGACATTGTTTTCTCAATCCTTATCGCACAGGAGGAAGATATTCTCCGTAGCAAAACACGAATGTCTGCAGACACCGTGGTTGAAGTAAAAACACAGCGCTGGAGGAACTCAGCAGGTCACACAGAGTACTTTCAGCCCCACAAGTCCCTGCTGGCTCTGATATATATTGTTCAGTGCTCTCAGCAGAATGCAGAATTTCTTTAATTTTTAAGAACATTTAGACGGACAGCACGATAACCGCCCTTTCTGGCCCAAGAGCCCATGCCGCTCAAATACCCCAATTACCCTCCCGCGCAGGCTTTGAAGGGTGGGAGGAAGCCGTTGCGGCAGGAGGAAACCCACACGGGGGCGGGGGGGGGAGGGGGGAAGCGTCCTTACAGACAGTGCTGGATTTGAACCCTGGCGCTGTGACGTGCCTGACCAGTTCAAAAGGTCCTGTTGGGTAAACAAATTACCTCCCAGCCCCTCGCCCTCCTACGCTGCTTGGACAAGATGGCCTGAAGTGCTGACGTTTCTTGGGAAAGAAGAAGGGGAAGGAATTCTGGGATTTCAGAATCAGAATCAGGATTTATTGCCACGAACAAGTTACGAAATTCGCTGTTTTGCAGCAGCGACACAGTGTAAGCGTTCATATTGTAACCATCTTACAACATCACTATAAAAAGGATTAAAATAATATTGCACAAAAAGTCAGGCAGTGACTTTGGTTCATTGACCATCCAGGAATCTGCTGGCAGGGAACAGAATCTCATCCGAATCGCTGGTTATGTATCTTTAATTTTGTGATATAAAGTACTCTGACCTGCTGAGTTTCTCCAGCGCTGTGTTTTTACTTCAACCATGGGTTTTTGGGAGGAGTCACGTGATGGAGTAGTGGCCGGACGGAGAACTCCAGCCCTCTCCAGAAAAGTTGGGAAAAACAAGAGAAAATACAAAGGCACAGAAATAAAAGTTAAAGAAAAGTGAGTATAAAGGTGGAAAGAAGATGGACACAAAAGAAGAAAAATCAAAATCAACGGTAAGAAGAGAGGAAGAGAAGACAACGGAGGAAAAAGGTGAAGGCCTTACCTGTCCGAAGAGGCCCGCTGTGGAGAGAGAAGCCCGCTTCCTCAGGTCGGTAGAAAAAGAACTACAACAATGGCTCGCAGAGCCGAGTAAAAGTGCGCAACCGCGCATGCGCGAGGAGTCGCGCATGCGCGATGCGCATGAAAAAAAACACACCGACGGGAGGGGGGACCAGCTGGGGAGTCGATCTCCACAGCCGGCAACGACAGCTGCAGAACACCTGCAGCAAGAAGAGACCACAGAAAACAATGAAAACAAGAAAGAAGAGAAGGAAAGGGCAACAAAGAAACAACAGATGGCCAACCCAGAGGAAGAAGAAGAGGAAGAATACAGTGAAATAGATGAAGGGAAAGGCAAGGTAAAGGATATACTTTCTCTTGTTAGAGGATACATGGAGTCATTTAAAGAATGGCAAACACAGGAATTCAATGATTTAAGAAGAAGAATAAACAACACAGAAGAGAAAGTGAATAAAATAGATATGACCTTAACAGAAATGGGAAAGAAAATGGACAAGATGGAAGAGCGGGCAGTAGCAGCAGAAATGGAGGTAGAGGACTTAAAAAAGAAATTAGAGGAATCTAATAAAAAAGTTATAGAGACACAAGAACTGTTAGCTCAGAAAATAGATATAATGGAAAATTATAACAGAAGAAATAACATAAAGATAGTGGGCCTTAAGGAAGATGAAGAAGGCAAGAATATGAGGGAGTTTATAAAAGAGTGGATCCCTAAGACCCTAGGATGTCCAGAACTACAGCAAGAAATGGAAATAGAAAGGGCACATAGAGCATTGGCCTCTAAACCACAACCACAACAAAAACCAAGATCTATTGTAGTAAAATTCCTAAGATATACTACAAGAGAAAAGGTACTGGAGAAGACAATGGAAAAAGTAAGAGAGGGCAACAAACCACTGGAGTATAAAGGGCAAAAAATCTTCATTTATCCAGATATAAGTTTTGAACTCCTAAAGAAGAGAAAAGAGTTCAATACAGCAAAGGCGATTTTATGGAAGAAAGGGTATAAATTTATACTGAAGCATCCTGCGGTATTGAAAATATTTATTCCAGGACAACAAAACAGACTATTCTCGGATCCAGAAGAAGCACGAAAATTTGCAGAACAATTACAAAAATAGACTTAGGGATGAAGACGGGTAATGAGAGTAAAAATGATCACGATTGATATGTATGTGGGTAAAGACAAAAATAGACTGAGGGATAAAGACAGGTAATGAGGGTAAAAATGACCACGATTGATATGTATGCGGGTAAAGAGGTATAAGAGTGAATAGAGACAATGTGCATACGTGAAAGTATCTGTAATTAGAGGAAAATATAGATAGTATAGACAAGAATTAATAAGGGAAGGTAATGGAATAGAGAGAATAAGGAGGGAATTAAAAGAGTGACCTTTGTGACATATGAAAAGTGAAATCTTTTCTGGGGAGGGCTGGGTGGGGGATAATAGCGGTCACTGCAAAATCAGTTGACGCTTGCGAGTGGATTCGCAAATCCAAATGGAGAGGGGAGATGTGGTTGTCCGACAAGGGATAAAGGACAACTCAGGAGGGGAAGGGGAGATTGGGGATAAAGAAGATAGAAATAGGAGAATAAGGAAAATGTTGGATGCTGTAGGAATGTTGTCTTGTAAAGAGTTGAAAATAAGAAAACAGAAATGGAAAAGGAGGAAAGGTAATGATGGAAAAACGGAAAGAGAAGATAAACAAAATATAAAATGGCTACGCTGAACTATATGACTTTAAATATTAATGGAATACATAACCAAATTAAAAGGAAGAAACTACTAAATTTACTGAAAAAGGAAAAAATAGATATAGCATTTGTCCAAGAAACACACTTAACTGAATTGGAACACAAGAAATTAAAGAGAGATTGGGTAGGACATGTAACAGCAGCATCGTATAATTCAAAAGCAAGAGGAGTGGCTATATTAATTAGCAATAATGTGCCATTTAAAATAGAAGAGGAAATAATAGATCCAGCAGGGAGATATGTTATGATAAAATGTCAGATATATTCGGAGCTTTGGAATCTACTTAATATATATTCACCTAACGAAGAAGATCAAAAGTTTATGCAAGATATCTTTTTGAAGGTAGCTAATACGCAAGGGAACATACTAATAGGAGGGGATTTCAATCTGAATTTGGATCCAAATATGGATAAAATGGGGAAAAAAATTAACAGGAAGAACAAAGTAACCAAATTTATAATTAAATCAATGCAAGAAATGAAACTTGTGGACATATGGAGGAAACAAAACCCAAAAGAAAAGGAATACTCATACTACTCGACTAGACATAAAACATACTCAAGAATAGACCTATTTTTGTTATCAGCTAGTATGCAGGATAGAGTAAGAAATACAGAATATAAAGCGAGAATGCTATCGGACCATTCACCCTTAATACTGACAGTAAAGCTAGAGGACATCCCTCCAAGAATGTATAGATGGAGATTAAACCCCATGCTACTTAAAAGACAGGATTTTAGAGAATTTATTGAAAAACAATTAAAAATGTATTTTGAAGTAAATACGGAATCAGTGGAAGATAAGTTTATACTATGGGACGCAATGAAAGCATTCATTAGAGGGCAAATAATAAGTTATGTAACCAAGATGAAGAAGGACTATAATCAGGAAACAGAGCAGTTGGAAAGGGAAATAGTAAACATAGAAAAAAAATTAGCAATGAAGAGAATTGGCGGATAAAAAAATAAAATATGAAACATTACAAACATATAAGGTGGAGAAGAATATAATGAAGACAAAACAGAAATATTATGAACTAGGTGAAAAAACACACAAAATCTTAGCATGGCAGCTTAAGACAGAGCAAACTAAGAAAATGGTATTGGCAACAAGGAAAAAAGACAAACAAATTGCATATAATCCAAAAGAAATTAAGGAAAACTTCAGAGAATTCTATGAACAATTATAACGAACTGAAAACAAAGGGAAAGAAGGGAAAATAGATGAATTTTTGACTAAAATTGAACTACCAAAACTACAAATAGAGGAACAAAATAAATTAACAGAACCATTTGGAACAGTAGAAATACAAGAGATAATAAAAAAATTACCAAATAATAAGACACCAGGAGAGGATGGACTCCCAATAGAATTCTACAAAACATTTAAAGACCTATTAATACCGCCCCTCCTGGATGTAATCAACCAGATTGATGAGACACAAAACTTACCAGATTCATGTAAAACAGCAATAATTACAGTGATACTAAAACAAGGGAAAGATCCACTCTCACCAGCGTCATATAGACCAATATCTTTGCTAAACACAGATTATAAGATAATAGCTAAACTATTAGCAAACAGATTAGCAGAACAGGTACCGAAAATGGTAAATTTAGACCAAACTGGATTTATCAAAAAAAGACGCACAACAGACAATATTTGTAAATTTATTAACTTAATTCATGCAGTAGAAGGAAATAAAGCACCTGCAGTAGCAGTTGCTTTAGACGCAGAGAAGGCCTTCGACAGAGTAGAATGGAATTATTTGTTCAAAGTATTGCAAAAATTTAGTTTACCGGAGAAGTATATTAATTGGATTAAAGCATTATATAAGGGACCGTTAGCGAAAGTGACAGTAAATGGACATGTATCAAAGCAATGAAACTTAAGCAGGTCAACGCGGCAGGGATGCCCACTATCACCATTATTGTTTGCGCTAGCTATAGAACCACTAGCAGAATTGATAAGAATAGATAATAATATAAAAGGAATAAAAATAAAAGACAGGGAATATAAAATCAGTCTATTTGCGGATGATGTGATAGTGTACTTAACAGAACCAGAACTATCAATAAAAGAACTATATAAGAAATTGAAGGAATATGGAGAAGTGTCGGGATACAAGATAAATGTAAATAAAAGTGAAGCAATGCCTATGAATAACGCGGATTTCTCAAAATTTAAGAAGGAATCCCCATTCAGATGGCAAATGCAGGCAATAAGATACCTAAGTGTACAAATAAACAAAAATCTAGGCCAATTATAAAAACTCAATTACAATCCACTAATGAAAAAATTACAGGACGATTTAGAGCATTGGAAAGAGCTACCACTCACACTGATTGGAAGGATAAACTGTATTAAAATGAACATTTTTCCAAGGATACTATACTTATTTCAGGCATTGCCAATACAACTGACAGAAAAATTCTTCAAAGAGTTAAAGAAAATAATAAGGAAATTTTTATGGAGAGGGGGGAAACCGAGGATAGCACTAGATAAATTAACAGAATGGTATAAACAAGGAGACTTACAATTGCCAAACTTCAAAAATTATTATAGAGCCGCACAATTAAGGTACCTATCAGATTTTTATCAAACAAGGGAAAAACCAGACTGGACGAGATTAGAATTAGATAAAATAGGGGAAAAGATACCTGAACACATATTATATAAATGGAACGAAAAATTGGTACAACATAGAACTTCTCCAGTATTACACTATCTCCTCAATATATGGAAGAAGATTCATGTAGAAAGAAATAAAACAAATTATCAATTACCAAAACTAATATTGACGCAAAATAAGCTACTCCCTTTTACAATAGACAACCTTACCTTTAGAAAATGGGAAAAAAAAGGAATTAAAAGAATAGAAAATTGTTTTTTAGGAAGTAGATTCTTATCCTTTGAACAAATGAGAGATAAGTACAATATAACTGGAGATACAGCGCTGGCATATTACCAACTGAGATCCTACTTGAAAGATAAATTAGGAAGCAATTTGAGTTTACCAGAGGGAAGTAACCTTGAATATGTGATTACAGATACAATGTTAATCAAAAGATTTATAACAAATATGTATATTAAACTGCAAGAAAAGGAGAATGAGGAAACAAATGGTAAAACTAAACAAAAATGGGAACAAGATTTAAATATAAAGATAAAAAAGGAAACATGGGAGAAATTATGTTCTGGAACGATGAGAAATACAATAAATACGAGGCTGCGTATGATACAATATAATTGGTTACACAGACTATACATTACACCGCAAAAGTTAAATAAATGGGACCCAACAGTATCTGATAGATGTTTTCGATGTAAAAAAGAAATGGGAACAACAATTCATGCAATCTGGACATGTGAGAGAATAGAAAAATTTTGGGATGATCTCAATCAGATATTAAATAAAATAACAGAAAACAATATACCAAAGAATCCAGAGATCTTTCTCCTAAGTAACATAAAAAATAAAGAATTTGGAATTGACTTGGAGGATGCACAAAAAAGATTTGTTAAGATAGCCCTAGCCGTAGCAAAAAAATGTATTATGTCAACCTGGAAATTGGAAGATAATTTGAAAATACAACAATGGTATATAGAAATGAATAAATGTATTCCATTAGAAAAAATAACATATAGTTTAAGAAATAATATTGAAATATTCGAACAAGTATGGGAGCCTTACATTAAATACAATAGCGAAAACCTACCGGGAACAAACATTACCTTAGTTGATGGAAGGAGAAGAAAAGAAAAGAATGGACTCAGTAGAATTTCTGGTGTATTTTTGTTGAATGACAACATTGTCTGACTGGCTTAATGCAACCTAGATTGTATACCTAAAATGGATGAGGGGGGGGGTGGGGGGGTGGCTTGGGAGGAGGGGGGGGGGGGAGAAAAAGTCACTGTATATGTGTGAAAAAGAAAAAGTGTATATCATGGCTAACGTGATTTATGGTGCGAAAAATAAAAAATTAAAAAAAAAAAACCATGGGTTTTTGCATTTTAACCTCTCTTTCCACAGAAGCTGCCTGATCCACGGAGCAGCCGCAGAATTTTCTACTTAGGGTGCAGTGCAAAATGCACCATAGTAGGGGTTGGATGCAGTGCCGTCCCAGCGCCAGCGATCAGGACCGGGGTTTGAATCCGACGCTGCCTATAAGGACCTTGCCCATTCTCTCCGTGTCTGCGCTGGTTTTCCCCGGGGGTGGGGGGGGGGCTCCAGTTTCTTCCTACCATTCGAAGTGCACTGGGGATTGTGGGTGTAATTGCGAGGCATGGGCTAGTGGGCTGGAAGGGCCTGTTACCATGCTGTGTATAAATGTAAAAATAAATACGTTGAGCATCAGATGTAATATAAGATCGGGGGTATTTAAGACTGAGATTGACAGGTATTTGACTAGTCAAGGCATCAAAGGTTAAGGGGATGGTGGAACAGCCTCGATGAGCCGATGGGTCTACTTCTGCTCTTATATCCTGTGATATCAAAGTAGGGGAAAGAGCTCTTGGGGATGGGGCTGTTAAAATGTAAGAGGGGGGTGATGGGATATTTGAGATGGCCAAGAAAGAAGAATCAGTCACCCAAAGGTGTGTTTTTTTTCTACCTGTCACACAAGTTTGTCGCCCATAATGTCTCCCAACACAAGGAAGCATCTTTTCTCAAGATCCTTGAAAGCAGCTTGGATGAATCTTTTTAGCCAGAGAGAGAATTTGCACCCATGGATGGCTGCGGAGGCCAGGTCATCGGGTGTATTTAAGGCAGAGATTGATAGGTTCACTAAAACCCCTGTTATTCGGAATTCAGGCAACCGGAAAAAAAAATCATAGGAAAAAATATCGGTTAAAAAATACTGAAGTTTAAAATTGGCGTGCCTTGCCGTTAGTTCACCATGCAATCTCAAGCAACTGGAAAATTCACTTATCCGGCATCTACCAATCCCTATAGGTGCCGGATATCAGGGATTTTTTTTTTACTGCACCTCAATAGTCAAGATGTCAAAGGTGATGGGGAGAAGGCAGGGGAGTGGGGTTGAGTGGGAGAATGGATCAGCTCATGACGGAATGTGGGTTTTTCCCACTGAGGGTGGGCGAGATACAAACCAGAGGACATGGGTTAAAGGGCGAAAGGGGAAAAAGTTTAGGGGGATCTTCTTCACACAGGGAGCAGTGGAACGAGCTACCAGCTGAAGTGGTGAACGCGGGCTCAATTTTCACATTTAAGAAGAATTTGGACAGGTGCGTGAATGGGATATGGATCTGGGCGCAGGTCAGCGGGACGAGGCAGAACAATAGCTCAGCACAGATGAGAAGGGTTGAAAAACCTGTTTTCTGTGCTGTAATGCCCTATGGTTCTATGTTGGAGGGGCAGAGCAGACTCAATGGGCTGAATGGGCTACTTCTGCCTCTATATTTTAAGGTATTGTGGTCTAATTCCACGCCAGACCACTTCTAAGGTGGTGGAGAGCTCACGTCGACGTGGCGCAAGGGGATGCAGTACCAAAGACAGATGGTGAGACTTTTATTACAAGCACCTGTTTTATTTAGTGGCCGTCACTTTAGGGGTTGGTGCAGGCTGCAAACATTTCCATTTTTCACAACATTCACAGACAGAGTGGCACCGCTAAGCCCAAACTATAAACAATGTTGATGTTCTCAACTAAGGCCGAGAACAATGGTTGTTTATTCAGGAAAAACAGATGGTGAGAGAGGGTCATGTGATCATGAGTCACGTGATTGGGACACTTAAAGAAGCAGAATTCAGTATTGATTAGCCAGAGGTGGAGTGATTCTGGGTAGAAATGGACATTTCTGCTGATACTCCTTGTCAGGGGAATTATTGACCTAAAGGAAGCAGGAGAATTCCTGCATTGGATCGTGACCATTGTGAGGGTCATTTTCACTGACCCATGCCTGGGTTTTGGAAGCATCGGGTAAGTCACACATTTTGTTTCCCCTAGGCAAGGAACAGGGGAGTTGTGACAACCATTCGTATGAAAGAACATTTCTCTGGAAACAACTCAACAAGGATCTATGAGTTTTCAGCAGTCTGATCACTGAAGCTGCTTTCAGGTGCTTGGACGCAGATGATGCGCCGGCAGACGCGGCTGGGGGAGTGCAGCTGGGATGTTCAGGTGGCCACGGAGAAGACACCTTTCTGTCACCTGAACGTGCTGGCTGAAGGAGCGCCGCGTCCGAGCGAACGCCAGGCTCCTGTGGCTGTCATCCCACTGCTGCTTTCAGTTGCAACTGGGGATGCTTGGAGCTGGAGAATATACCTACAGGAGGAGGGTTAGGTAAGTGGTCCTCCTGGCCGGGTTTTCCACTTTCAGGTGGCCACCCGACAGCTGCATTGGGGTAGAATAGGTGGGTTTACAGTCGGGTATTCTGGCCACTGCTCGTGTCTCACCTCCTTCGTAATTACATCTGAGCAACAGTTTAAAAGTCTGAGTTTCACATACACACACACACACAGATATATTCAAACATAGTTGAGGTAGATTTAAGTAAGATGTTACATTCTTATTTTAAAAATAACAGTCTTGGTGAATTTCTATTGCTGTGGGACTGTGACGCAACACTCTACTCAAGAAGAGTGATGAAGGAGCATGGACGAAGGGAAGGAGAGCATAAACAATGAGAAGAAAATCATCTGCAATTATTGCTGCTCTGCCATTTGATAAGTCCAGTTATTAATGCAGTCAATCCCTGTGAAATGTTGGTTACTTTTATTGGTTAAAGCAGAGCTCACAGTGGGAAACATCCACAAAGAAACCTTCCTGCTGCGTATGTAATATTTAACAAAGACGTATAACTGGGATAATTTAGCTGTAAATTATTCACCAGTCTTTACGATTCTAACAACTGATGAGGTGGGAAAAGGGCAGCTTTCTATGGTAAAACTCAATCTCTAAGATATTAGTTTGCTTTAAGGTTTTGCACATTTGTGGCCTTCTGCACTGAAGTGGCAAGATGGAAGCATGAATGCAAGATGTGATCATTGCCAGGTGCAATAAAATACAGTGATAAGCTTCCTTTGGTGTGCTGCTCGAAGGCGAGCAAAGAGATAGCACGCTCTGGCATCGCTCTGGTAAAAATAAATGGAGAGAAAGTGAATTTCTTTTACACATGCAGCATGGTAACAGGCCACGAGCCCGTGTTGCTCAATTTACACCCAATTAACCTACAGCCTCAATATGTTTCAAATGGCGGGAGGAAACCGACCCCCCCAGAGAAAACTCACGCAGACACGGGGAAAATGTACAAGTTCCTTACAGACAGCGCCTGGCCCTGATTGCTGGTGCTGTGAAGGCATTGCGCTAAACGTTAGGCCAATTGTGCCACCTCGTGAGTGGTCAAGGATCTTCCTGCCTCCTCCGATGTCACCGTCTTCTCTGAGGTCACTATCTTTTCTGGTCACCACTTCCTCTGATGTTGCTGCCTCTTGATGTCACCATCTTCTCTGATGTCACCATCTTCTTTGATGTCATCGTCTTCTTTGATGTCATCATCTACTCCAATGTCACCACTTCAACTGATGTCACTATCTTCTCTGATGTCATGACCTCTGATGTCACCAGCTCTTGTGATGTCACCACCTCCTCTGATGTTGTTGCCTCTTGAAATCACCGTCTTCTCTGATGTCATCATCTTCTCTGATGTCACCACTTCAACTGATGTCACCGTCTTCTCTGATGTCACCAGCTCGTGATGTCACCGCCTCCTGTGATGTGATCACCTACCCTGATGTTGCTGCCTCTTGATGTCATCATCTTCTTTGATGTCATCATCTTTTCTGATGTCATCACCTTCTCTGATGTCACCACTTCAACTGATATCACTGTCTTCTCTGATGTCATCACCTCTGATGTCACCAGCTCGTGATGTCACCACCTCTTCTGATGTTGCTGCCTCTTGAAGTCACCGTCTTCTCTGATATCATCACCTTCTCCTGATGTCACCACTTCAACTGATGTCACTGCCTTCTCTGATGTCACCAGCTCCTGTGATGGCACCAGCTCCTGTGATCATCTCCTCCTGTGATGTCACTACCTCCTCTGATGTCATCATCTCCACTGATATCACTGCCCCCTCTAATGACATCGCCTCTCTGACATGAGCACCTTCTTAGACAGATCTGTCTGCTTCTTGACCGCTGGTCCTGACTCCAGGAATACTTTGGAGGCATCGTCTCCTGCGGCCTGCTGAAGGCCTCCAGCCACTGGATGTGATGCATGCCTTTTCCGGAAGGGGCTCCCCACCAATCATTGCTGCTTTAGTCATGGTCTCCTGATCACTTCTGGATGTGTACCTTTGGGCTTCAGTTGAAGTGGAGGCATTGATGCACCTTCTTGGCCATTGCATCAAGGTGGTGGACAGGAATGCCAACAGATCATAATGCATGCTGTAAGTTAATTTTTAGAGACTTACATGTGTCCTTTTAATTCCTCAACAATGCTAAATTATTTACATTAAAAAATCAGAAATTCCATTTTCTTCACTGTAGATAAACTCTCACTTTACTGCTCTCTTCTCCATTTGTCAGTATGTTGCCTCCTCCCTGAGTCCATCTTCTCCTAAACCCTCTTCGCATTCTCAACAGTACACAAATTCACTGCTTCACCAAACCTCATCACCAGAGCCAGCTTAACACTGCAGGGGGCAATCAGATAAGAGCCACGGTGGCCAGGGTCTGGTCTCACTCAGGGAGTGGGGCGCAATGGGGCATGAAAGGGGAAAAAATGGGCTTCATGGATAGGAGTGGAGGGAAGGGGGAAGGAAGCTCGGAGGGATGCAGACTGAGGGAGAGGAGAGAATGAAGGAGGCAGTTAAAGAAAGGGGTTGAGATCAATGTTTTGTGTGTGTGTGTTTTCAATCTAGGTCTTATCCCTCTAATATTACCCAGTAAGAATTATTCTGGGTTTTGTGGAAATTTAATTCCCATAATTTGCAGTAAGAAATTTCCCAGATTGATCCAAAAGTTCTCACTTTAGAACATAACCAGCTTGAATGTAAAAAAGTTCCTATCTCTTTGCCACATCTAAAACATCAGCGCGATGAGGTCTGAATTTAATTTGTTTAATTTCTGTGATGTAAAAATTTATATTGTACTAATGCATATTTTACATTGATCGTGTTAGTCATACTGTCGCAACATAGTTCAGACCAGGCTTCCTCATCTATTCTTGCATTTAAATCTGATTGGGAACGCCTACATCATTGCTTACCTGGAAAAGTGATTGAGCTCTCCCCTTTGTCTCCCGTGTGTTAATGAACATTATGTGTGATTGTAACACTTGCGTCTAGATTCATCTCTCTGTGAACCCACCAAACCTGTAACTCTTCCCAACACAACAACTGCCCAGTGCCAGTAAATAGGAAATCCACGGTATATATATTATGTAATCATCGAACTTTGGGACCACTTTTTGAGCCTATAAAAGCCGGGGAGGGGAATCAACTTTTACACGGGTCAAACATTTGACCTCATTCATGACCTGCATCGATCGAGGCATCGGGAGCTCAGATGGGTGGGTGACCAGGGCATCGGGACGAAGGGTGGCCAGAGCAGGGGTCCGTGGTTGGGCAGTGGGAGCTCGGATGAGCAAGCGGTCAGTGCCAAAAAATAAGTGGGGGGGGGTGAGTGGGGTTGACTTTGTCACAGGTCACATGGAAAACACACAATTTTTGGGGCAAAAAACGTGGAGGAGAGATCAGCTATTACATGGCATTGACTATTACACGAATATATACCATAATAGATCTGTTGCAAATCCATTCTATTTCCAATGTCCACTGTTGCCATTGCTCAAGAACAGGGATTCCAAAGAGTCGTTTTTGTAAAGAAAAATTCCTCCTGTGTTTAACTGGGAAACTTCATTGCCTGAAAGTAAATAGTGCGCCGGGCGAATCGTGGGGCTGGATCAGGCTGCAGGCTGGAGGGGAACAGGAGTTGTGACATGGGACGTGAGGACAAGTCATCCGCCTCCCACTCTCTGGTCTTTAGAATGTGCTCATTCTCAGGCTCTGGTCCTGATGAGGGGTCCTTCACTCGAAAGGCCGCCTTGGATTTGGTTAGCACTAGACTGTCACAGCGCCAGCGACCCAGGTTTGAAAGCCAGCACCATCCGCAATGAGTTGGCATGTCTGCGCGGGTTAAGGAAGTGGTGCTTTCTCTCCGTGCCTGCGGGGGATTTCCTCTGGGTGCTCTGGTTTCCTCCCATTCTTCGAAGATGAACAGGAGTTGGAGGTTGTTGTCTTCAGAATAGGTTCAGTGGGTTCAAAGGGAATCAAAGCTGGACACGTGTTGTTAACACACAGGGGAATTCACAAAAAAGTGCACACACTAACATACAATACACAAATAAATATCACACCAGGTACAAATAGATCAGTGCTAAACATTCTCAACCACCAGTTGGGAACACATGGTACATATCAACCTCTCTATCTCAAGCAATCACAGCACAGCAATCACAGCACACTTAATTACAACTGACTAGTATATCAAATGGACCTGGTTTCCAGCATCACCCACGGCTCAGGATCTGGGACGGGCCCATGGCAGCCGGCCCTCCGATGCCCACCTGTGACCTGGACTTCAGTGATGGTGTCGAGGCAGCAGCAAAAGGCAATGAGCAGGCTCCACGTATGCCATTTAAAGACAGGGCCTGGTCACATGCAGGCAGATTTGACCCTTGATTGGCAGGTGAGTCCACTTCAGGCTCACCGGAGAGGTTGGCTGACTCCTCCCCTCCCCGCCCCCCACCCCCACCAATGTTCCAGCTGGTCTAGTTACAAAATCCGCCCTCATGTAGAACAATTCTCAAAACTTTAAAAAAATGTTTTCTTAAAACCGGGTTGTCCTACACGGTGGGCCTAAAATCTGTACCTCGACGACGGTGTCAACATTGCTGCCATCTCCCCCCCTACCCCCCCGCAGGATCTATCTGCCTGGTCCGACCGCTGTCAACTCTGTACAGGTTTTAAATAGTCCGATACCAGAGCCACAGCCCAAATAAAATTGACACCTTTAGAATTTATTATTAAGACATTGTGATTTGGTTTAACACCATCCACTGGCCAGTGGTAAGTTCTAGATTTCTGGAGGCTGTCTCATTCAAAGGGTACCAACATTTTAAGTGAAAATTCCAGGAGTCGCTCTATCCACGAGCTGTCCTATTCGGTAGGTTAATTGGGCTCAGGCTTGTGGGCCTGTTACCCTGCTGTAGGCCTTAAAAAGAAATTACAGCGCTGCCTGGCCTGCTGAGTGCTCACAACTTTCCCATCCACTACCCCAGCCGTCGTGAACCCAGCAATTCCAGCACGAAAGGGAGCAGTCAGTCCCTGGACAAAAGAAAAGTCCACTCTATTCCCTTCTGCTTATCCACTCATCAGAGGAACAAATCAAGTCAAAATGAACAGCTGGAAAAGCAAAACAGATGCAGAGAAATAAAGCTGTCATGTCACGCTACCATCTGATGGACTGCATGTCCCATCACACTATTTAAGCATCTGTTTTACCCGAGCATCTTGTGAGACAGTGCGAGTGATTGCAAATTAAACTTCATCAAGACAGCGCTTAATATGGTGTATGGTTAGTTGACTCAGTCTGCTGGTGTTTAAATTAAAATATCTCCTTCACAATGTCCTTAAGAAAACAGACCAATGGCATCGTGAAGGAATCACGCCAGCGCCTCTACTTCCTTGAGAGTTTGCGGACGCTCGGTACGACGTCGGAAACACGAGAAAAGTTCTACAGTTCTGCATCATGGCTTGGAGCGGGGGCACCAGGACTCCTGAGTGTAAAGCCCCACCAAAGGTAGTGGACGCATCCCAGGGCATCACAGGTAAAAGCTCTCCCCTCCGTCGAGAACATCCGCGGGGAGCGCCGCCGTCGGAGGGCGGCAGCAGTCGTCAAGGATCTGCATCACCCAGCGTGCACTCTGTCCTCGCTGCTGCCCTTGGGAAAGAGGTATCAGTGGCACAAGACTCGCACCACCAGGTTCAGGGACAGCGGCCTCCACCGTCAGAATCCTCAACCACAAACTCAATCAGGGACTCATTTAAGAACTTCACTCCATTGAGGACATCAATATGAGGCGGAGTCTTAAAAAAGCAGTCTCCATCCTCAAAGACTCCACCACCACCCAGGCCATGCCCTCTTCACTCTGCTACACTCAGGAAAAAGGTACAGGAGCCTGAAGACGAGCAGGACAGCTTCTTCCCCGTGGCCATCAGAGTCCTGGATGAACAATGAACCAAAGAAACTGCCTTACTTTGACTTTATCTTGCACTATTTTGATGTATTTAGTGAGGTGGTTTATAGAAATGTTTGTATTGTGACGTTGCCATCAACCATTGCTCACGTCAATAAACTGATTCTGATTTTGATGTTGCAGATGCTGGAAATCAGAAATAAAAAAGGGGAACATGCTGAAAATTCTCTGCCAGTCAGGCAGCGTCTGTGGAAGGAGGAACAGTGTTTACGAGGAGGCTCTTTACAAATCCAAGAACTAACATCCATTCTTATCCTCAACTTCTTAAGCTCAAGTTTATCGTCATCTGATTGAACAAGTACAGCCCGACGAAACAGCATTCTCTGGTCCTTGGTGCAAAACACGCAGACACACAACCAGACATAACACACATACAAACAATGCACATGCATGACAAGTATTTGTATATACAAATAAATAAATAGTTTTGTACAAATGAGTCTTGGATGGTTGGTGCGAACTGTTCCTTTGGTCGTTCAGTGTTTTCACTGCCCATGGGAAGAAGCTGTTCCTGAGCCTGGTGGTGCTGGCTCTGATCCTCCTGTATTTCTTCCCACGATGGGAGCAGCTGAAAGATGCTGTGTGTGGGGAGGAAGGGACCCTCGATGATTTTATGTGCCCTCTTCAGTCAACAATCCTGGTAAATCATGTTGATGAGGGGGGAGGGAGACCCCAGAGATCCTCTCTGCCACTCTTCTGGTCCTGTGAATTGACCTCTGATCCATTTCTCTGCAGCAACTGTACCCACACTGCAATGCAGCTCTCGATAGAGCTCCTGTAGAGGGTTGACATGATGGAGGCCGGCAGCCTCGCCCAACTCAGTCTTCTCAGGATGTGCAGTCATTGTTGTGCCTTCCTGACAAGTGAGATGTCGAGTGTCCACAATAGGTCATTAGTTAAGTGAACTCCAAGGAACTTGGTGTCCCCACTCTCTCCACTATGGAACTGTTGATGTGTAGAGGAGGGTGGTCGTCCCTGGTCCTTCTGACGTCCACGATCATCCCCCTAGCCCTATCCATGTTGAGACTTGGGTTGTTGCTCTCGCATCATAATCACGAGATTTCCTACCTCATCTCTGCCATGCGGTTCATTGTTGTTGCTGACGAAGCCTCATCTGCAAACTTGACGATGCTGTTGGAGATGGGTCAGCAGCATGAATATGAGTGGGCTGAGCACACAGTCCAGAAGTGCGCTGGCACTCAGCGTGATGGTGCTCGACATTCCGGATGGGCTGTGGTCTCACTGTTCAGGAGCCCAATATCCCGTTGCAGAGAGGGGGTGTCGAGTCCCAGTGAGGACAACTTCTCTGCCAGCCCCTGGGGAACAACAGCATGAAAACGCTGAGCTGAAGTTGACGATCTGTAGCGACCAATTCCACTGCGGCCTCTATTATCCCAAAGCCTTCTGTATGAATCCAAAGATTCCTCTGCGCATTCGGTGAAGGGAGATTACTTCAACTGTAACTGACGGCCTGAACTCCATTTAGGGGCTCGGAGAAGAACTCCCTTGTCAAAAGGAAGTGCTCTAGACTGAACAGCTGAGCTCTTTGTTGTTAAGCAGCCCACCGAGGTCTGGCCGCTCATCAGAGGCCAAGCAGAGTTATTGAGAAGGGACACCTGGGTGGAAGATGAATGAGGGGCTGGCTGACTATGAGGCAGCTCGGTCGTACCTTCGGGGGAAAGGCACCAGCAGGATAGTTTTGAAAGCGCTGATTTGTGGCTTTCATGTAGTGTGAACGTTTACACAGGCTCTCTGTTCTGAAGCTCCCGTTCCTTGCAAATTAATGTTTCAGGACTGTGCCACATACAAATCGATCTGAAGCAAGTTAAGACAATGCTGGAGGAGCTCGGCTGATCCAACAGTGTTCTTTATGCACTGTACATAACCTACCTTACTGCATACCCTCTATTCTTCTTGCATCCATGTGCCTCAGAGCCTATTCTACCAGCCTCCACCACCACCACCACCACCCCCCCTCCCCTCCGGCACCCACTAGTCTCAGCTTAGGAGAACTCCTGATGTCTCCCGTAAACTTTCCTCCCCTCACCTTGTACAGATGTCCTCTACCGCCTGCTACTCTCACCCCGGCAAAATGTTGGGGTTGGGGGAAGGGGTGGGGGGAGGAGGGGTAGGGTGAGGAGCACGGTCCCACAGGCTGCAGGAGGTAATGGGTGGATGAGGGAGACAGGGAGGGCACACCAGCAAACAGAGGGAGAGGGGACAGCTCTGTGAATGGGGAGGGAAGGGGGGTGAGAGCCGGGGGAAAGGAGACAGGGGGACGGGGAAGGGAGAGGAGGAGCAGGGAGTGGGCCGGCAGAAACCGGAGGAGATTCCGGTTCTCTCCATTCATAGAGCCAGCCCCCCCCTGTTTGCTGGTGTTCCTTCCTTATCTACTTCAGGTAGACCCCGACTTTCAACAGGTCTAGGCTCTGGGATTCGCATTGTAAATTTAAATTATGATTAAGCTGGGATCTATGTGCACAGATTTAAAAGAAACATATTCTTATTCCTGGAGTAAGCCACAAAATATTATTGAAAACAGAGGTCAGACACAAGTAGGCCGGGAAGTTGGGAATGCAGATGCACGGACGGTCGGAGAGAGGATTTGCAGTTGGAAGCACAGATGCTTGGGTGATCTGGGAGAGGACGCTGAAAACCTTTATTCACATGTTGCCGTTTGATTCCCCATGGCCGTGGCATCACGACAACTGAAAATTTCACAGTACGGAGAAGGCTGTGTGCAACGTGGTGGAGGGAGTAGCGCTCAACGCTCCTCTTCCTCCTGCCACCCAATCTAATCCCCCCCCCCCGCAGCATCATTTTTTGGCGGGGTGGCAACCAAGATGACCCCGCTCTTGACACTCCCCCTCCCTCATTGACCGTCTTCTCCTTCCGTCACTGGGTAACTAGGGACAGGTGCCTCCTCGCAAGGCATTCCAGGCCCCCACCACTCTCTGTGTAAAAAGCTTATGTGCATTGGTAGATGCCGGATAGGCGTATTTGCCAGTTGCGATTGCGTGACTGGCGAAGCCCGCCACATTTAAACTTCCATATTTTCTACCTATTTATTTTCCACAATTTTTTTTTGCTGGTCGCTTGAATTCTGGATAACAGGGGTTTTAGTGTATTTGCATCATACTTCAGATTGAGGAAAAGTTTAAAGTACACAACGTCAGAAAGACAGCGTTCTCACCAAATGGGAAGTAAAATGGCATCTTCTCCTTGTACAGCACGTAGTCAAGTTTCAAGAAGACGCAGAATATGATGCGGTCAAACTGGAAGAGAAAGAACGTGGTTCATCATCCTTGCCAAGTCTCAGAATTTCATTTACGCTCCCATTTCTGCCACAGCCCCACCAGGCGATTTCTCGCAACATGATTCTGCCCGAAACATCAACCATTCTTTCCAGATTTCAGATTCAGATTTTTATGGTCTGAGTACATACATGACGTCACATACAACTGTGAGATTCTTTTTTCTGCGGGATGGGCAGAATTACCACTAATTGGTAGTGCAAAAAAAAAACTGTACTCACCAGCAGCGGGGAAGAAGCTGTCCATGTGCCGCTGAGTGGTCCTGTACCTTTTCCCCCCGAGGGTAGCAGAGTGAAGAGGGCATGGCCTGGGTGGTGGGGGTCTTTGAGGATAAAGGCTGCTTTTTTAAAACACAGCCTCATGGAGTGAAATCTGGTGCCTGTGATGTCGGAGGCCCAGCTAACAACCCTCTGGAGATTATTCTTGTCCTGAGAGTTGGCGCCTCCATACCAGGCGGTGACGCAACCAGCCAGAATGCTCTCCACGGTACCACCTGTGTGACATCCCAAATGCCCTCAAACCCCTTACGGAGTCCAGCCTTTGATGAGCCTTCTTGGTGATTGCATCAACATGGAGGCTCCAGGAATTTGAAGTTCTTGGCCCTCTCCCCTACTAATCTCTTGATGAAGACTGGGCCGCGCTCTCCTGATTTCTCTCTGAAGTCCACAATCATCTCCTTGGCTTTTGCTAATGTTGAGCGCAAGCTTGCTATTGTGACAGCAGTCGATGAGCCGATCTATCTTCCTCCTGTACCCTTCCTCATTGCTGTCTAAGATTTAGCCAACCACTGCGGTGTCATCAGCAAATTGGTAGAGAGCATTGGAATTGTGCTTGGCCACAAAGTTTAAAGACAGCTTCTTCCCCTCCACCATCAGATTTCTGAACAGACAATGAACCACGGACATGGCCCCACTTTTTTACTTCTTTTGTATTCATTTATTTACTTTTTTAAATGGTGTATTTATGGAAATGCGATTGATCACAATTTTGGTACCTGTAATGCACAATAATGTTGCTGCAAAACAACAAATATCCCACCAACAACCACCTCGCACTCATTGTCACCAAAACTAAGGAGCTAATTGTTGACTTCAGGACGGGAAAACCAGAAGTGGACGATCCAGTGATCATCAGGGGATCAGAGGTGGAGAGGGTCAGCAAATTTAAGTTCTTGGGAGTCACCATCTCGGAGGTTCTTTCCTGGACCCAACACACCATCATGAAGAGAGCCCGTCAGTGCCTCAACTTCCTCAGAAGGTTTGGGACGACACCAGAAAGCCTGGCCAATTTCTATAGAGGTGCAGTGGAAAGTGCGTCACGGTCTGGTATGGGGGACGCCAATGCCCCTGAGTGTAAAGCCCTACAAAAGATAGTGGACACAGCCCTGGATATTACAGGCAAAACTCTCTCAACCATCAAGAACATTCAAGATTCAAGATATAATTTATTATCATGGTAAAAAACAGTGTCGTATTCCATGACATTTATTTTTGCCTGCTGCGAGGCAGACAGATTCACCACCGACAGGAATTGTCTGACCGCTTCTTACAGTCAGAGAGAGAAGTGAAAGAGAGACCCCCAGAGCCACTAGTGTCTGTAGATTCGCCTTCAGAATCTCCCGACAGCAGTCACCAGCAGCCCTCCGCTTTCACGGCTCCTCGCCGCATGCACTGGCCCCTCTGATTATAGGTTAATGGGGTGTAAATTGGGGAGCATGGGCGTGTGGGCCGAAAGGGCCTGTTACTGGGCTGTTACTGCAACTGACGCAGAGGAAAGTTGGAGTAAATAATTTTTAGTGTAACAATAAAATGAACCGAACAACTGTACATTTTTCTTGAACAAGCCCTCATCTGGAATTGGCGATAGTTGCAATATTAACAAATGGGCTCCTTTTATTTGAGTCCACGTCCCTATGTTTAATCATGTGATTGAAGAGAGCTGCCATGATGCCCTGTGGAAATAATACAGGGTTCCAACAGGGCATCTCCAGAGAATGTGGCCTCACATCTTATCGCAGCTCGGCACCCAACACTGAATGACTGCAACATTAATTTCAGTGTGGAATTCCAATTAAAAAAACTGATGGAGTGGCCTGCTCTCTTAAAACAGCCAAGTGCTGAGACTGATGGGGGCATTATCCATGCCGTTCTGAGACAGGGAGGGGAGGGAACTTAGAAAATGATATCCGTGTACTCAAAGACTGAGGTGAAAAGCTCTATTGTGATTAAAAAGGGCTACACTTCATATACACTCAAATCAGAACACATTCTAAGGTCACTGCAGAAAATCGTGTCTGCCCACCAGTAATAGGGAATTGGATTTATTTCCCAGCTGCGACAAAGGAACTGTCGTCAAGATGACAGTTTTTATCTTTTTGGCTCTCGAGGGCACCGCGGTTAGCACGACGCAGTCATGGGTGTGAATCCGGCGCTGCCGGTGAGGAGTTTGTACGCTCTCCTTGTGTCTGTGTGGGTTTCCTCTGGGCACCCCGGTTCCTTCCTGCAGTGAACTGGAATTCACTGTCCACGGATAGATTAGACGACTGGCCCCCTCCTCTTGGCTCCGCCCCCCCCCATCGGACCCGACATAAACCCCGTTTTCCTGCCTTACCTCCAATTTACCTGAAGACCATTGCAGATGCTGGCCGTCAATTGTAAGCTAATAAAAGCCCGCTTGTGCTCCACACAAGCCTCCGAATACTCTCAATCACGTTACACCTCCCACCCCCCAAAAAAAATGAACCGGGGATTTGTAGGTCAATTGGGGGTTTTGAGAGGTACGGGCTGGTGGCAGAAGGGCCACCAAACAGTAAGTTCCGACTTATTGACAAATTCGACAGACCTAGGAATGGATCTTGTTTGTAACCTGGGGACTCTTTGTATTTTATGAGGCAAAGATGAAAGTACAAAACCAATGTTTCGGGCTTGACCCTATATCCAAGATGACGGGCTCAAGTCCGGAATGTTGCCTCTGTGTCTTTATCTTTGCTACATAAAGTTCACTGTTCGACCTGCTGAGTTTCTCCAGCATTGTGTTTTGATGTCTCAATATAAAAATGTTGAATTTAATAAACAAAATCAGGATCAGTGCTGTTGATTTAGTCTTCGGGGATGTGGACACACTCTGAATCCTGCTGCTATATGAAAGGAGTCTTATTTTGAGGGATTACTTTCCTGGCGCGTTGTTGGCTGGGAATTAAGGCATCTCCGAGGGTAGAGTTTGCAACTGGCAGGGAACCAGCTTTACTCGTGCAGCCTTTCCAAGGGAAGCCACCCTTCTATTGCATCCAGTGCTTACCTTGTGGCCAACTCTGCATTGGAGCGACCAGATGCACTCCGGGAGATCGCTTCGCTGAGCACCTTCACTCTGCCTGCGTCCGTGGCGGGGATCTCACTTCAATTTCACGCCCCACCCTCCCCCCACTTTACCCACATGTCTGGCCATGGCCTCGTGTGCTGTCAAACCAAGGTAAATTGGAGGAACAACGCCTAATCTTCCTTCTGGGCGCTCTCCAACCCGATGGTATTAACATCGACTTTTCTGGTCTCTGGTAGCCCATTCCCCGTTCTCCCCATCCCTCTGTCTTCTTTCCGTCCACTCTCCACCCCATCCACAGAGCCATCTGTGGTAAACCCCTGTATGTATATATTTATCTGTGTCCCAAACCACACCCCCCCCCCCCCAAATATGCCTATGTGGCGTAACCCGATGGGCACAAAGACACCATCTCCTTTAGGGACCTGGCACCCTCAGGGGCTCTGGAGACCACTCCGCATCCCTCCTTCCAACCCCTCGCCGCTCACAATGTGCACCAGGATGACCCCCAACAAACGGCACACCAGACTCACCCCCCAGCTCAATGCCGATGACCACGCACAGGTGCCCCGGACTGCCCAGGACCCCATTTTTGCTGCTTTTATGACGCCATTAGCAGCTGGGGGTGGATGGAGAGTCACTAGTGGGCGCCAAGCTAGGAGCTAGTGACATGAAAGGGGGTGAAGTGGGTCTGACGGCCGCGACCACAAGGGGAGGCCCAGCACTTTGCTTGGGGGGGGACAATTCCCATGAATGCCCCCTGATTGGACGCATGTATCCGGGGCTCCTGTTCTTGTCTCCACTACATCACAGTGACTGGACTTTCAGGTATCTAACCCCTGCCTTAGAATTATTCAAAGATTCTGCTTCTGATGTTTTTTGAGTGAAGAGTTGCAAAGACAGGGCTCTTTGAGAGAAACAAAAATTGCATCATTTCTAAATCACAACCCGGCAGCATGGTTGGTGGTTAGCGCGGCGCCTTTACAGCGCCAGCGATTGGGACCAGGGTTCGAATCCTGCACTGTCTGTAAGGAGTTTATACATTTTCCCCATGTCTGGGTGGGGTTTCTCCGGGGGCTCTGGTTTCTTCTCACTGTTCGAAATGTTCAAAATGTACCAGTTTGTAGGTTAATTGGGCAACACAAACTCGTGGGCCAAAATGGCCTGTTATCATGCTGTATGTCTAAATGTAAAAAAAAATTAATCAGGAATTACGGCAAATGGGTTGCAAATCCCCAGACCATTTGCAAAGTAAAAGCAAAGCGAGGACATGTCTGTGGTCATGGGGCGTTCTAACTTCACATTCCTGGGTGTCAACGTCTCTGAAGATCTGTCCTGGGGCCTCCATGTTGATGCAATTATGAAGAAGGCTCGCCAACGGCTAGACTTCGTGAGGAGTTTGATGAGATTCAGGACATCTCCGAAAACTCTGACAAATTTCTACAGGTGGTATCGTGGAAAACATTCTGGCAGGTTACATCACTGCCTGGGATGGAGGTGCTAATGCACAAGACAGAAAAAAATGATAGATGATTGTCAACTTGGCCAGCGCTGCCACGGGCACCAGTGTTCACTCCATCGAGGACATCGACGTGTGTCTTACCAAAGCAGCCTCTATCCTCAAGGATTTCCCCTCCCCCAACCACCCTCTTCACTCTGCTACCATTGGAAAGAAAGGTCCAGGAGCCTGAAGGGTGGCTACTTCCCCTCCAGAATGAACAATGGACCCAAGAGACGGCCTCACTTTCCTCATATTTTCTTGCACTATTTATTTATTTTGAAATGTAATTTATAGCAACATTTGCACCTGTCATGCGGCTGCCAGACAACAGAATTTTGTGACAATGAAGTCTGGGTCTGAATCGATATCTCAATTCGACTGCTTTCTGCACCCAAGCTGACTTTCCATGTACTGAGCTACCAATAGATGGTGCTGAAGTTGAACACTTCCAGCAGGGACCAGATCCTGGCGGAGATCATTTTGAGTGGGGGGGGGGAGGGGTTGCTTTGGGCAAGACCTATCTACACCAAACTGCGTGCCCCTCTCCCCAACAAACGTTGAAGGCCAGAACAATTGGAAGAGCACTGGTTTCAGGTCAAGAATGTTTAAAATCTTTAGGCATGCCAATTAACACAGCAGTCATGACAGATGGGGTGCGAAGGCTGATGACCTCTCCTCTTGGAGAACATTGGAACATAGACCACTACAGCGTGGTGCAGGCCCTTCACCCCTCGATGTTGTGCCAACCCATATATTCCTTAAAAAAAAAGGACTAAACCCTCCCTACCCTGGAACCCTCTATTTTACCTCCATCCACGAGCCCGTCTCAGAATCTCTTAAATGCCCCAATGTTCCAGCCTCCACCACCATCCCCGGCGAGGCGTTCCAGGCACCCCGTAACTCTCTGTGTTAAAAAAAACCTATTCCCTGATGTCTCCCCTAAACTTCCTTCCCTTTACTTTGTACAAATGATCTCTTCCCTGGGAAACAGGTGCTGGCCATCCGCCCTATCTATGCCTGTCACAACCTTGTAGACCTTCATTAAGTCTCCTCTCATCCTTCTACACTCTACAGGGAAAAGTCCCAGCTCGGCCAACCTTGCTTTGTTTCCCAATCCGGGCAACATCCTGGTGAATCTCCTCTGCCCCCTCTCCATAGCTTCCATATCCTTCCCATAATGAGGTGACCAGACCTGAACACAATTCTCTAAGTGCAGTCTCGTCAGAGATTTGAAATAAATGACGAAAATCCCGTATTTCAGCGAGTAAATCCTCCCCAAGTTAATAAGCATAAACATGTCTTGTTGGCGACCAGGGATCCGAGAGGGTGCTGAGGGCAAGAAGGGCTCTGGACGGGGCTCAGATACTGGAGGATTCCTGATTACGTCGGGGGGTTCAGATCCGGGGCTCGGGAGGCCGATAAATCGAATGGGAGCCTGCCCGGTAGCAGAGGCTGCGGGATCACTGGAGGTGAACCCACGGACACTTGGGGTCTCTGAAGGGACTTGTTTTTGCTTCTCCTTGCCTTGTACTGCAAGGGAACACTGGGGCAATACAAATGGCGACCATTTGTCTGGCTTACGACGGGCAAATGTTAAAGTATATCATCGTAATTGTATGCTATGTTTTAATGCATTCTTTCTTTCTTTCTTCTTTGGCTTGGCTTCGCGGACAAAGATTTATGGAGGGGTAAATGTTCACGTCAGCTGCAGGCTCGTTTGTGGCTGACAAGTCCGATGCGGGACAGGCAGACACGGTTCCAGCGTTCTTGGTTGTGGTTGGGTGTTGGGTTTTTCCTCCTTTGTCTTGCATTACGAGACAATGAAAGGATCTTTGAACTCTTCCTTGATTCTTGAGGTGTGAGTGGAGGTGTGATTCTTGAGGTGTGAGTGGAGCTGATGAAGCTAAATTTATTGCTCCTCTTCCCTGTTTTGACGAGTTGAATGAACCATCTGTGTTTCAGGTGCTGGCACAGTCAGGATGGGATGAAGGTTTTCCTTCCTCCAAAAGGAATCCGTTTATCTCCCCCGAAGACTGTGCACAACTTGGCCGCTTTCCCGATTGTCCTTTTGCTGACAGCCCACATGGAGCCCGATTTGTTCTCCGGCCATCCCACAGCAAGCCACCTATTTTGATTCCCTGACCCATTCCCATGCCAAAACTTCTGTCACCTTCTGAGACCCCCTGCAAGTTGGAGGAACGACACCTCATCTTCCGCCTGGGGGTGCCCTCCAACCTGATGGCGCTAACATTGACTTCTCAGGTTTCCATTTGCCCCCTTCCCCCCCTGCCTCCAACTCTCTCTCCCTCCCTCTTTTTCCTACCTTCCAGCTCTGCATTCGCAGAGCCACTCACCTGATCTATTCTCACCTTTCCTCTCCTGTCCTATCCCCGTTTGGCTGTTGGCCTGTGCTCTCTCCCCTGCCCATCCCTCCACCTCCCCCACCCCCTCCTCCCTTTTTGCTTCATAGTCTCACAACTTGTCCTGCTGTGATGAGGAATCCAGAGCGGATGCAGTCGCTTCCTCACGCAGCCGCACACTTAATCTGCCCAATTTGTTGCCCCAGGCGGTGGTGGAGGCCAGGTCATTGTGCGTATTTAAGGCAGAGATTGGTAGATTCTTGATTAGCCGGGGGTGTCAAAGGATATGGGGAGTAGGCTGGGGGAGTGGGGTTGAGTGGATCAGCTCATGATTGAATGCCAGGGCAGACTCGATGGGCTGAACTGCTGCTTTCTGCTCTTACATCTTTTGGACTTATCACAAGGTACAGCAGCAGAAGTCAGCCCTTTGAGTCTGCTCCGCCATTCTAATCACGAGTCGAGCCATCCACCCTCTTAGCCCCAATCTCTGGACTTCTCTCCCTGTAAACCTTGATGCCCGACTAATCTGCCTTAAATGCACCTTCGCTTCCACATCTGCCAGCGGCAACAGGTTCTACAGTCATGCAACCCTCTGACTGAAGGAATTTTTTTCACCTTTGAAATTGACGGCCTTTTTGATCCTGAAGTTGTGCGTCTTATCATGGACTCCCCTACCATGGGAAACATTCGAGCCATATCTACTCAGCCCAGGTCTTTCAGCATTCGAGATGCCTATATGAGGCCCCCACCCCTGCCCTCATCCAATGAGTACAGTCCAAGAGCTAGCAAATATGCTAACTCTTTTATTCCTGGGATCATTCCTGTAAATCTTCTCTGAGCCTTTTCCAATGCCAGCACGTCTTTTCTCAAATAAGGTGCCCAAAACTGTCCACAGTTCTCCGCGTGAGGTCTCACCAGTAGCTTACAGAGCCCTATCATCACATCCCTTCTGTGGTGTCCTATTCCCTGAGAAATGAATGGCCAACATTGCATTTGCCATCTTCACCACCTGGAGGGTAATCTTCACAGTATCCTGATGATCGAGGGCTCCCTTTGCACCTTGGAATTTTGAATTTTCTCCCATTAGTCACCCCATCCATTCTCTCCACCAACCATATGCTTGCCCGTTTCGCCTTAATTGACCTGAGCCTCGCTGCAGCCTCTAGGAATCCGCACCACCACCCCGCCCTCCCGCCTTACTTTGGGATCATCTGCAAATTGAGCCACAACCCCATCTATTCCAGCAATCCATGTCATCTTCTAGATCACGTGAAAAGCAGCAGCCATCATCAAGGATCTGTGTCACCCAGCGCACGCTCCATTCTCGCTGCTGACAACAAGAGAGAGGTGCAGTTGCTACAAGACCCACACCCACCAGGTTCAGGAACAGTGGCTCCCCCTCCACTGTCAAACTCCTCATCGACAAACTCAATCGGGGACTCATTTAAGGATTCTAACTCATGCACTTTATTGATTTTTTTTTACTCTCTCTGTATTCCACTGTTTACATTTCTTTGTTTACATGTTTATGCTGTGTACAGTTTATTTTTTGTATTACCATATAACCATATAACAATTACAGTACGGAAACAGGCCATCTCGGCTCCTCTAGTCCGCACTGATTTAAGTGATCTCTTCAAGTCCCACCTACCCGCTCCCTTACCCATAACCCTCCAACCACCTCACATCCATGCACTCATCCAACCTCCTCTTAAATGACAGAATTGACCCTCCCTCAACCACCTCTTCCAGAAGGTCATTCCACTCGGCCACCCCTCTCTGAGTGAAGAAGTTTCCTCTTATATTATTCCTAAAGTTTTGCCCCCTGACCCTTAACTTACGACTCCTTGTTCCAATCTCCCCTACCCTCAGGGGAAAGAGGTTATTCAGATCTACTCTAATTTCATAATTTTAAATACCTCTATCAAATCCCCCCTCAACCTTCTACACTCCAATGAATAAAGACCCAGTCTACTCAATCTTTCTCCGTATTCTAGATACTGCAATCCCAGCAACATTTTAGTAACCTTCTCTGCACTCTCTCTACCTTATTGATATCCTTCCTATAATTTGGGGACCAGAACTGCGCATAATATTCCAAAATTGGCCTCACCAAAGCCTTGAACAGTCTCCACATCACCTCCCAGCTCCTATATTCTATGCTTTGATTTATAAAGGCCAGCATACCAAAAGCCTTCTTCACCACCCTATCCTCAGGGGAATTCACCTTCAAAGAACGATGAACCATTATTCCAAGATCTCTCTGTTCTTCTGCATTCTTCAACTCCCTCCCCTTCACTGCATATGTCCTGTTCTCATTATTCTTCCCAAAATGAAGCACCTCACACTTATCCACATTAACAATTAGGGGTCATTCTGCTGTGCCTGCAGGTAAATGGAATCTCCGGGTTGTATGTGCTCTGACAATAAATTTGAAATCTGTAAAAAGAAATGGTCTTAAGTAAGAAGTGGCCTTAAAATACATGGCAGTGGCATGGTTGGCATGCTGCCTTTACCGTGCCAGCGATCGAATCCCAGGTTCAAATCCCTACACCCGTCTATAAGAAGTTTGTACATTCTCCCTGTGTCTTCATGGGTTTTCCCTGTGGTTCTGAAATGTACTGGGGTGGGGAAGGGGTGGGGAAGGGGTGGGGGCGGGGGTGGTCTGTAGGTTAATGGGGTGTGAATTGGGCAGCATGGATTTGTGGGGCTGAAACGGCCTGTTACCGTGCAGTAGGTCTAATATTTAAAGCGGATGCAAAGTTCCGGAGGTGCTCCGACCACGGCAGTAAGCACGGAGATTAATGTCAGGATTAGCCTGCAGGGTTAAGGCCACAGATCAGGATGCAGCAACAACTGTGTAAACCCGTCCCCCCCACCACCCTCCACTGGCTCAAACCTAGGCTTAGCGCAATGGGATCTGCTTATTATCATATCAGAGTTATCCTATGCATTCAAATAAAGTATTCAAGAGGAAAAATTATTTTCACAGCTTGATAATGAGAAACGTTTTATTCAAAGGCTGACAGAGTGTCAGCTTCTGTTGACTGCTCTCCTCTCTCTCTCAATTGTTACACACACTTTTATTCCGTCAATCAAAACAGCAGTCTAATTTACAGTTCCGAGTCTGGGTAAAACAAACTGTCAGACAAGGGGCTGTGCGGGTTAGCGTAGAGGTTAGTGCAACGCTGTTACAGTACCAGTGAACCAGGGTCAAAACCGGCGCCAGTACGTTCTCCTCTGGTTTTCTCCCACCCCTCAGAATGTGCTGGGGTTGTAGGTTAATGGGGTGTAATGGGGTGCACATCTAAATTAAGAATGTAAAGATCGCTGTTCTTTGTGACTTTCCCGTTTTCTCTGGAAAACTCCAATTCCCAATCTTAAAACTCCTACCAAGCTTGGGAACCCTCCTCTCCCCAGCTGCGGGCTGGGAGTCCCGGCTGGTATTGAGTGTTTGATGCTCGGGTCCAGATCTTGCACCCAACCTGCTCCTGATTCAAACGCAAAAACTAAACCAGAGCAAAAAAAGTGATTGCTACTCATGGGACTTGCATTTGTAACACAGACAGAGGCCATTTGGCCCAACAAGCCCACGCTAGCTCCCAGGGGAGCAATCCATTTCATCCCATTGTCCTGCTGCCCTAATTCTCTCGCACATGCCTATCAACTCCCCTTGAACCTTTTACCATTAACCTCGCCCCACCAGGTTCAGGAACAGCTACTACCCCTCCACCATCAGACTCCTCAACCACAAACTCAATCATTTAAAGCCTTTGTACTTGTGCACTTTATTGTTGTTCTTCTCTTCTCTGTATGGTGCAGTCAGTTTGTTTACATTTCATGGTTGGCATAGCGCAGAGGCTCTCAACCTTTTTCTTTCCATTCGCATCCCACTTTAAGCAATCCCTCTCCCATCGGTGCTCTGTGATTAGTAAGGGGTTGCTTAAGATGGGATGTGAGTGGGAAGAAAAGGTTTGAAAAATCGTACCTCATTGACTCGTTATGTGCACGGTTTCAGAACTCCCAAAGGAAATGGGCCAATGACAATTTTTCTCAAGCAAAATAATTCAGTAACAATTGGGTCCAGAGCAGTGATTCTCAACCTTCCCTTCCCTTATCATTTAGATCATTAATATCAATGACAAACAACAATGGTCCCAGCACTGATCCCTGAGGCACATCACTAGTACAGTCCTCCAGTCTGAGAGGCAATCATCTGTTAATCTCTGGCTTCTCCCGTCCAGCCATTGTCGAATCCAGTTCACTACTTCACCAAGAATACTTAGTGTCTGAACCTTCCTTTCTAATTTCCCATGTGGGACTTTGTCAAAGTCTACGTAGACAACATCCACAGCCTCTCCTTCATTAACTTTCCTGGTAACCTCCTTGAAAAACTCTACAAGACTGACTAAACACAACCTACCACACACAAAGCCATGTTGATTATCCCTAATCAGTTTCTGGCTATCTAAATAATTGTATATCTGATTTCTTAGAACCTCTTTCAATAATTTACTTATTACTGACGTCAGGCTCATCAGCCTTTAATTTCCTTTTTTAAATAATGGAACAATGTGAGCTACCCTCCAATCATCTGGCACCACACCTGACATTTTAAATATTTATGCCAGAGGCCTGAGGGTATATCTTGTTAGACCCTGGGGATTTATCCACTCTTATTTGCTTTAAGGTAGCAAGTATGTCCTCCTTTTTAATCTGTATAGATTCCATATGGAATAACACGGAGCAGGGAGCTAGTGATGGATGCTGAAAGTTGGCAGATGGAGTTTAATACTGATAAATATGAGGTGGTACATTTTGGTAGGATTAATCAGCAAACGTCATACACGTTAAATGGTGGACAATTGAGGAGTGCAGTAGAACAAAGGGACTTAGGAATTCTGGTACATAATTCCCTGAAAGTTGAGTCACATGTAGATAGGGTGGTGAAGAAAGCTTTTGGTGTGTTGGCCTTTATAAATCAGAATATTGAATACAGGAGTTGGGATGTCATGTTGAAGTTGTATAAGGCATTGGTGAGGCCAAATGTGGAATATTGTGTGAAGTTTTGGTCGCCGAATTATAGGAAGGATATTAACAGAATAGAGAGAGTGGAGAGGAGATTTATGAGAATGTTGCCGGGGTTTCAGGATTTGAGCTACAGAGAAAGGTTGAGCAGGTTGGGACTGTATTCCCTGGAGCATAGAAGATTAATAGAGGTATTTAAAATTATGGGGGGAAGCCTTTTTCTATTGAGAGTGCCGGAGATTCAAACAAGAGGACATGGATGGAGATTGAAGGCGGAAGGGTTTAGGGGAAAGGTGAGGGGGAGTGGGGGGTGTGGAATGAGCTTCCGTCCGAGGTGGCAGATGCTCTTTTTAAGGCAAGGTTGGAGAGGTATATGGACAGGAGAGGTGTGGAGGGTGATGGGCCGGATGCAGGTCTGTGGGAGTAGGAGAAGGTGTTTGGCATGGACTAGAAGGGCCGAACTGGGCTTGTTTCTGTGCTGTAATTGCCATATAGTTTAGAAATTATGATTTGGAAATGCAGGTGAGATTAGATTAGTCCTCTTATTATCCCCTATCAGGGCAGAATCAATGCTGGACGATTCTACTGGGTTTAACACATTTCTTTCATTATTAAAAATCTTAAAAGATTTTGGAGAGCTCTCCCGTATGATCCGTCAGCAGTTGATAACCATTTTTCAAGGAAAATGAGGAATAGGGAGAGAAGCAACGACGGTGACTCTAAATGGCCAAAGTCGAACATAGAACATTCCAGCACAGTACAGGCCCTTTGGCCAAAGACCCGTATAAACTGACTAATAATCTAAACCTTCCCTACCTCACACCCATAACCCTCCATTTTTCCTTGCTTCCAAGTGCCAATCTAAGAGTCTTTTAAATGCCCCTAATGTTCCACCCCCAGCAAGACATTCCAGGCACCCACTGTCTTCTGTGTAAAAATTATTCCTGATGATTTCCTGAAACATTCCACCCCTCACCTGGCGTTTGCTCATCTCGCCCTGGGAAAAAAATGCTGGCTGTCCACCCGATCCATGCCCCTCATAATCTTGCAGAGGGTTTGATGGTTTGGTGGGATTTCCAAGCAGTCAGTCCACCCCTCTCCACTCTTTTTCTATAGCCCCTGCAATTTATTTTCCTTCAGTGCCTTTTGAATAACGGTGCCGCCTACAAATGTGTCCTTTCCAAGACTGTGACTGCAAGCATCTTCGATCGTAAACAAGGGGCTTCAGTTCAGTATCTCTGGTGAGATCACAGTTAGTTCAGTTCTGCTCCTCTCATTTATAAGAAGGATGTGGTAGCTGTGGAGAGGGGGCAGAAGAGACTTTCCAGGTTGCTGCCTGAATTGGGAAACAAGTCTTACGAAGGCACTGAAGGCTTCCTGATCGTGTTGGACATTTGGATCAGGAGCTCGGGCTGCTGATGGCTTGGACTGGGCTCCGCAAGGCTGCGAAGGCCACAGGAGTACTGGAGGTGAATCCATGGACACGAGGTGACTCTGAGGGGTCCCTACTTTGCTTCTCTCTCTCTTTAAAATATTTTTATTGAGTTTAATAAATAAAACCTATGTACATAGTTATTAGTACACAACAGGCCATACCATATTCATAACACAGGTAAATTGTAAATCAGAAATAAACCCATAATTAATTACTTAACCTGCCTCCAAAACATCAAAATTATTTTAAAAATATTTTATTCATAATTTTACAAATGCAGTTTCCATATTCAAATATTTACAAATATAATTATAGCCATGTACAAAATCAACCGCCAGGTTCAAGGCATTATCCTTTCCCCTCACCACCAACCCCCCGCCCCTCACCACAACCCTCCACCCCTCACACTCACATTCGCCCATGAGATATCTACAACAGAGGGAAGGGAATCAGCACTGGAATGAGCCCTGCCCCTTATTCCTCGGGGGATGGGAATCAGCAGTGGAATGACCCCTGCCCCTTATTCCTTCAGGGAAAGGGATCAGCACTGGATTGACCCCTGCCCCTTATTCCTCGGGGGATGGGAATCAGCACTGGAATGACCCCTGCCCCTTATTCCTCGGGGAAGAGGATCAGCATTGGAATGACCCCTGCCCCTTATTCCTTCAGGGAAAGGGATCAGCAGTGGAATGACCCCTGCCCCTTATTCCTCCAGGGGATGGGAATCAGCACTGGAATGACCCCTGCCCCTTATACCTACAGGGAAGGGAATCAGGACTGGATCCGCCCCTGCCTCTTATTCTTCCGGGGCTTTCTATACACACTAATCTGTTCAGACACACCTAAAGCACGATTGGACATCCTCAGACTAACGGGAACCAAGGAGAAGATGGAAAGGAAATTAACCAGTAAATAAGGGTCGACGATTTGCCATGTCTCAGCCTGGGCTGTCGATTGTGGTATGAGGGAACGACCCATTTTAGCAGGGCAGCCAACAACCTGAAAAAGCTTGGCCACCCCCGGCCATCACCTATTTGACCTACTGCCTCTCCAGTAGACATTTTAAATGGACTTGAAAAGAGTTTGTCTCCCCAGAGCCATACGTGAACTGAAGATCGCCGAACACTATTGCACTGTTTTTCTGCTTTATTGTTTGATGTACATGTGCACAGTGAGGATGTGTACTCAATTTCATTGTACTGTGCAATAACAATAAAAGAGTATCTTATCTAACCTTAAAATTTGTATTGAATAGAGAATAGATAAGATACAGTTAAAATTCTGTTATATAAAAAAAGGTATTTTCATCTTATTCCGTGATCTGATCTGGATTAACACACACTTGAACCCAATTTTATTCAATAAATCCACTAATGAGAAAAAAAAGAACAAAAAAGAAAAAATTAAAGATCCCTGCCCCACTACTAATCTAACCCCTCCCTGTTAAAAAAAAAGGTTAACTTGCATAAATTATAAAGATGTGGATCGAATCATGGCCTTCAGATACCAGGCAGGGAGTCTCCAATAGCTCAGCGGTTAGAGGACTGGCCTCGTTCCTCGCTGGGGCCTCACCTCTGTGAGGCGTGCTGGACAAAGTGGCGACCTCTTATGGTAGATAAGGTCAAATAACTTCTCAAAGCAGTATTACATGACAATAATGGAACCTTTACCTTATCTGGCCCTTAAATCTTCAACCTTGTCCCCGGGTTGAATCACGATGGGGACTGATGGCCTCATCCCCAGGACACTGGCGTGCCAATTAAACCAGTGGAAGAAAGGTCAACTTGCATCCACTCCATTGGAAGGTAAACTATCCAATTCCGGGGAATGAGTTGTGTTCAGTGGGAAACCAGTGTCCCGGTGGAAATGGTGGAAATGGCTTCTTATCCTGGGATACTGTGCGGCCAATTAACTGGGAAAGGGGCTGATGAATGGGTTCCATATCTTTTCAAATTCAAATTTCAATATAAGATCTAATTTTCTCCAAACTTAAATAACTATCACATCACCTATTGGGTATGAGTAGGCGAAGAGTTATCTTTCCATTTCAATAGAATTGCTCCTCTCGCTATCAGCGAGGTAAAAGCTACGATTCTCATTTGGGTTGAAATCAAGGATTTTGAGAAAAACAAGATATAGCAATTACAGGGCATGGTTCTAATTTGATTTTCTCTTTCTCTGACTGTAAGAGGCGCTTCAGGCAATTTTTGCTTGTTTGCCTTACAGCCAACGAAAGCAAAATTACACTGTTTTTTGTTACATGACAACCAGTGGTGTGACTAGGGTTGGTGTCACCAGGTGTGGTAACCAACGGTGTCACCCCCCCTGCCCATCACCATGGACCTGCTCCTGTACCAGACCGTACGGAATCCTCATTCACAAATTGCTCGCAAATACTAATGGCCGCAGGATTGTAGCTAAAACACCAGAACATTTTACAAAAGCAGCGACTGTAAAAACCCTAGCAGCAACAAAAACAACAGCGCTCGCTTATTTCCGCGTGTAGTCCATGCGATTTGAAATGTCGTTGTTGTTGGGTAATAATGACAGCTCTGACCTGAATGCGTTAGAAGGTTCAAAAAGTAAACGAGCATTGGGTCTTAGCCTGGTAGGTCTATTGATCCATAGAAGCCGGGCTGACGAAAAATAACTGCGATATTTTTAGAAAAAATAATACATTCCTGGTGAAACTTTGCACAAATATTATACGGACAGTCATTTGGGTGTCACCCCTTCTGATGCTGTCACCCGGTCCGCACCTCCCTAGTGACGCCAGTGGTGACAACAAAGCAATCTTACACCTGAGTAGCCGCCAAGGCACTTCAAACAGCCATTATCAAGGAGTTTTAGGCAGCCCCTCCTGCAGACATTTAAGGTGGGGGGGGGGGCTCCATGAACTTTAATCGAAAAAAAATTGTTATGTTTCTCATGTCGTCGGTCGGAGAGAAGTACGGAAGGAACCAACTAGGCTTGACCGCTTTACGGGGATTATAGGCTCATAAACTTTGAGCAGAGCCCTCAGTGAGACGTAGCCAAAAAAGGTCGAGAATGGTTGATGTAGAAGCATAAAACATTACAGCATGGGAAAAGAAGCCCTTCTGCCTGTCTAGTCTATGCTGGATTAATTTGAGATACGCTTCTGAAGGAAAATGCCTGTGGTCAATGATCGGACCGATTTGCATAGATACTCACTGAGTTTCTGCGTTCCTCCAGATATTGTCTGACGGCCTTCAAGGCGGTTTCTGCAGCTTGCCCATTGGGATAACCTTTGGGTAGAATAAGGGTTCATGAAATGCGCTGAAGAATCACGGAATGGCTGCAAACAAGTCCCATAGGTGTAGAACTTGGCCTATCGGGTCTGCCCCGCCATTCCATCATGAGCTGATCCATTCTCCCATTCAGCCTCACTCCCCTGCCTTTTCCCCAGAACCTTGGATACCCTGACTATTTGGATGCCCATCGATCTCTTCACAGCCACCCATGGTATCGAATTCCAGAGGTTCATCGCTCTCTGGCTAAAGAAATCCCTCTGTACCTCTGATTTAATGGGCGTCCTTCAATCCTCGTGACATGATGCAAAAGTAGCAACCTGGACACAATGAAGGAGATGATCGCAGACCAGGAATGACCAGCCTCCACTACACATCATTAATTCCTGTGGTGGGGAGTGTGACCTATCATGGATGCTCAGCATCTCCTCACTTGTCAGGAAGGTGCCACAGCAATTGCACTCCCTGAGAATGAGTCGGGCAAAGTTACTGGCCACCATTTTGTCAACCTTCTACAGGAGCTTCTATTGAGACTGTACTGGCCTGGCTGCATCACCGTGTGGGTACAGTCGCTGCAGAGAAATGGATGGGAGGCCAATCCACAGGACCATAAGAGCAGATCACTGGCGTCTCCCTCCCTCAGTATTTCCGAGATCAACCTGGATCGTTTTCTGAAGAGGGCGCACAATATCATTGAGGACCCCCTTCCACCCGCACACAGCTGCTCCCGTTGGGGAAGAGATGCAGGAGGATCAGAGCCAGCACCACCAGGGTGAGGAACAGATTCGTCTCATGGGCAGTGAGAAAGCTGAACGAGCAAAGAAACTGCTCACACTGACCATCCGAGACTCTCATATTAATGAAACAATCTTTATTTGTATGGATTAAATACTTGTCCTACATATGCATTTTTTGTCTGTAAGTGCGTTATGTCCAGTTGTGTGTCTGCGTGTTTTGTATCGAGGACCAGAGAACGCTGTTTCATTGGGTTGTACTTGAACTTGCCCTGGACTCCCCTTCCATGGGAAACAACTTTGGTACATCTGCAGACCTCCGTGCTTCACTCCTCTTCTCACAGCCTGCGAATACCATTGGATTCTCTTTTATACGAGCTGCCAGTCCTTAGTCTCTCATATCATGGAGCCATATCATAGGGACGAGCCCATTCAGCCTATCTTGTCTGATCTGACCGCCATGCCAACCTGCCCAAATCCCATTTGCCTGGTCTAGGCCCACATCTTTCCATGCCTGTCTTATCCAAGAATCAGTTCGGCACTGACTAGAAGGACCAAGTGGCCTGTCTCTGGGCTATAGAGTTCTATGGATCATATGAAATGCCTTTTAAATACAGGTAAACCCTGGATTAAGAACGAGATCCATACCTGAGTCTGTCTTGTGAGTCTGAATTTGTAGGCAAAGCCAAAACAGGAACCTACGGTTCTGATTTAGCAGCAGTTAGTCAAATTTCTTGAAGTCGGCATCAAAGGGAGGATTGTACGAAGCTTTTCTTCCATTGGATTTACACTTTGGAGGCATGGTTGCAAGGGTAAATAACTGTGATCCAACTTAAAAATGGCGGACGGTGTTCTCCTTCCTCAAGCTGAGGAACCGCTGAAGCCGCAAGTAGCCTGTTTGTAAGTACGAGTTGTCCCTGAGTAACTCGGAGCCTGCCTGAATATGAGAGTCTTGGAGGTTCCTTTGGCCATTTAGCATTCTCACTGTCCGTTCTTCAGCCTGGTGGTGCTGGCTCTGATACGCGCTCGTCCTGGATATCGTGCCCAAATTAAATGAAGGCTCTGCATTACGACAGATGAAGGGGGGAGGGGGGACAGCTGGAGGAAAGAGGGATGGGGAAGGGAAGGAGAATCGGTGTCCATGGGGCTACATGGATGACACATGGATGAAAGAGAAACTTTTTTTATAGGAAGGAATGTATGGGTCAGCACAACATCGAGGGCCGAAGGACCAGTACTGTGCTGTAGTGTTCCGTGTTCTTATACCTTTTTCACTCCACTGTCCATTTTCTTTTCTATTTAAAATATATTTTATTGAGTCTAATATAAAAAAACCCTTCTAATAATAACATAAATCAAATCTGATCATTTACATATCACACATAAGTTGTAAATCAGTATAAACCATAATGTATCCCATTCAAAACATCAAATTAACAGTTAATCCATTCCTCATAATGTAGTCAAAATTAACGTTGAATAGAAAATAGATAAAATATAATTAAGATTCCCTTATTTATAAAAAAAGGAATTTTCGACTAATGCACAATATTAATGATCCACAGTTAAACCCATCTTTACCTCATTTAATTCTACTAAGAGAAAGGAAAGAGAGAGAACACCCCACTAATAATCCAACTCCTCCCTCTAAAACAGGGTTAACCTGTATAAATTATATCTCCTTCTTCTGGCCCTCCATCCCATAGGGTGATGAGGATTCCTCTCAGTCAGTTTGTGGGGTTTACACCCCACTCCTCAGGAAAGAACAGTGTCCACTGTTTAGGTGGTACTGGGTTACATGGTACGAGTGACACTCGATGAGTGACCTGTCATATAGATATGAATCGAAGAATGGCTTCGAGATACCAGAGAGGGAGTTTCCGGAGTATCCGAACACCTTAAAACGTCAAGATGTGATAATAATCTTACCAAATTCAAACATTACATCTTTTCCAAACTTAGAAAAAACATGATATCATGTAACTATTGAGAGGGTGAAGAGTTATAGCTCCATTTCATCAGAATTTCTCGTCTCGCTGATAGTGAGGTAAAAGCTGTGATTTTCGTTTGGGTTGAAGTCAAGGATACAACCTCTTCTTGAGGAGGAACCAGATAAAGCAATTACAGGCATGGGCCTAATTATTACAGGGCATGAATCTAATTATTACGGGGCATGGATCTCATCATTACAGGGCATGGATCTAATCATTACAGGGCATGGACCTAATTATTACAGGGCATGGACCTAATTATTACAGGCCATGGATTTATTATTACAGGGCACAGATCTAATTATTACAGGGCATGGACCTAATTATTACAGGGCATGGATATAATTATTACAGGGCATGGACCTAATTATTACAGGGCACAGACCTAGTTATTACAGGGCATGGACCTAATTATTACAGGGCACGGATCTAATTATTACAGGGCATGGATCTAATTATTACACGGCATGGATCTAATTATTTCAGGGCATGGACCTGATTATTACAGGGCATGGACCTAATTATTACAGGGCATGGATCCAATTATTACAGGGCACGGATCTAATTATTACATGGCATGGATCTAATTATTACAAGGCATGGACCTGATTATTACAGGGCATGGACCTGATTATTACAGGGCAGGGATCTAATTATTACAGGGCATTGACCTAATTATTACTTGGCATGGATCCAATTATTACAGGGCATGGATCTAATTATTATAGGGCATGGATCTAATTATTACAGGGCATGGACTTAATTTGCATTTTCATGTTACCATTTTCAGGGAAATATTTCAAATTTTATATTTCTAATTTATTGTCAGAGCCCATACATGACATCACATACAACCCTGAGATTCCTTTATCCTGTGGTCGAGGGGGAATTACCACTTCTCGGCAGTGCGACAAAAAGCTGACTCCATGTACACATGTAAACAAATAAAGAAATGTAAACAAACTGACTGTGCAATACAGAGTAGAAAACAATCAATAAAGTGCAAAAGTAAGAATCCTTAAATGATTGAGTTTGTCGTTGAGGAGTCTGATGGTGGAGGGGGAGCAGCTGTTCCTGAACTTGGTGGTGTGAGTCTTGTGGCATCTGCACCTCTTTCCTGATGGCAGCAGCGAGAACAGAGTGGGTGGTGGTTGGTGTGGATAATCGCTGCTACTCTCTGACGGCAGCTTTGTCAATGTTCTCGATGGTGGGACAAGTTTTGCCTGTGATGGCCTGGGCTGTGTCTGCTACCTCTTGCATGGCTTTACGCTCAGGATGGGGGGGGGGGCAGGGGTGGTATTGGTATTGGTATCACAATCTAAAACAGCGTGGAGATGCTCCTTTGATCTAAAATGAGACAAAGGGATGTTGATGAGGTTGGGGAGAGGATGTTTTGTCTTGCAATCCACGACTGCCAGAAACTGCTGTTTAAAATACTGGCCCTGTTTTCCTCCGTTCCAATTCACTTATGTCCATTATTACCTCAAATACTTCACTGTTTCGTGGCTCAAAATTATCAATCTGCAGAGACACCACAGGGTAGCAAGGGACAACTACATTCATATTCATGAATCAACAAATATTGGATAGATGTCAGAAATTTGCACTTAAAATGCAAATCAAAATGTTACCTCACCCGGGATTTGTTTCTGCAAATTTCCGATTCCTTTATTGCGGTGAATTAATGACTCGGAAGGCAGATGGATTCATGAAGGAGCAGCTCAGGGATCTGGAGATGGGCTTACTGGAGATGGGTGGCTGGGAGCGGGAAGCATGCAGGCTGGGATCTGTTCGTCCTTTGCCACACACTGCTCGCCAACTGAAGGAGCGGCACCTTACATCGACCGGTTTTCATTAAGAACCCACCTCCCCCCCACCTTCTTTATCCCCATCTCTTTCCCTCTAGCTCTCAACGTGGACAAGATGAAGGAGATGATCGTGGACTTCAGGAGGACCACCCTTCACTGCATGTCAACAACTCTGTAATGGAGAGAGTGGAGAGCACCAAGTTCCTTGGCATTCACTTAACCAGTGACCGATCATGGACACTCAACATCTCCATGCTTATCAGGAAGGTGCGACAGCAGCTGCACTTGCTGAGAAGACTGTGTCGGACAAGGCTACCAGCCACCGTCACACCAACCTTCTAAAGGAGTTCTATCGAGAGTGTCCTGGCCGGCTGCATCAACGTGCAGGTACAGTCGCTGCAGAGAAATGAATCGGAGGTTGATCTGCAGGACTGTAAGATCAGAGAGGATCAATGGAGTCTCCTTCCCCCACCCCCCCACCACCATCCACGTGATCGACCTGGATTGTTGTCTGAAGAGGGCGTGCAAAATCACTGAGGACCCCCTTCCACCTCGCACACAGCATCTTTCAGCTACTCCCATCAGGGGAAGAGATCCAGGAGGATCAGAGCCAGCACCACCAGGCCGAGGAACAGCTTCTTCCCACGGGCAGCGAGAATGCTCAACAAAAAGGAACTCACACTGACCACCCGAGACTCTCATATTCATGAAACAATGTTTATTTATTTGTAAAAATGAAATACTTGTCCTACATATGTAATGTTTGTCTGTATGTGTGTTATGTTTGGTTGTATGTATGCGTGTTTTTGCACCAAGGACCAGAGAACGCTGTTTCATTGGGTTGTACTTGTGCAATTGGATGACAGTAAACTTGATCTAGTTCTCTCTTTCTCTCTCTCTTTCTCTCTCTCTCTCTCTCTCTCTCTCTCTCTCTCTCTCTCTCTCTCTCTCTCTCTCTCTCTCTCTCTCTCTCCCTCTCCCCTTTTCCCTCCAGCCGCTTTCAGGTGGCCAGAATACCCCGATGTAAAGCCGTCTATTCTACCCGAATGTAGCTGTAGGGAGGCCATCTAAAAGTGGAAAACCCGGCCATGAGGAGTACTTACCCAACCCTCCTCGGGGAGTAATATTTTCCGCTTCTGCATGCTCCCCCAAGGCACCTGAAAGCAGCCGTGGCTGCTAGGGGGTGGGCTGAGGACGTCACGGTGACGTCGTCAGCCTGAGACACTTTTGCCGTGATTTTTGATAAAACTGGAGAGCGTGCAGGCCCGGCATTTCCAGTACGGTCGCATTTTTCTCTGCTCCGGGGCCCGCCGTGATCCCTATGTCCCTTTCTGCTTCAGCCTCAACGCGGCTGCAAATGACATCGGCCACGGTCGACAGGAGCCGGCGTTCGCACCGAGGCGCCCCTCCTGCAGCTGGCCATTTCAGGTGCCAGAACAGCTCCTTCAGCACTGCCACCTGAACGTTGATTTGAACACACCCACAACCGCTTCTGTGGGCGCATTCTCGGAGCAATTTTCAAAGTGGTTTCTCTCTCCTTTCAGAGCCAAAATCAATTCTCGCCATTCCCCTTATCATATCCAATTAATAGCTTTTGGCTGTAGGTCCGGATTCCTCACACCTTGAGGAATCCCTCAGACCTGAAATGTCGGTGATAGATAATTTCCCTCCTGTGGACACTGAGAGACCGGCTGAGTTCCTCCTGCGCTTCTGTGCATTTTTACTACAAACCCAGCGCCTGCGGGCTTTCCTGTTTCACTCTATTCCAACGTTCCTGCCGAAGCAGTGGTAGGGGGGGCAGAGGGTAGGCTCGATATTAACACTCCCTCCTCCCCTTTCCTTTGTACAACCCCCTACCCTGGTATTGCCGGCGAATTCCTCTCAGTTTGTTTACGTTGTGTACGTTGAGTACAGGGGTTTTTTCTCTGAGCACTGCCAGCAAGTGGCAATACTGCCAGAATCTCAGGGTCATATGTGATGTCTGACACTTCACTTAAATCGGTGCGGACTAGAAGGGCCGATATGGCCTGTTTCCGTACTGTAATTACTATATGGTTAAGACAAAGACAGCTCCAAGAAAAGTGCAGAGAACTTGCAGTGTGCAGTGTGTGGCAAAGGACTCTACATCACCTTTGTTGACCTCACCAAAGCCTTCGACACTGTGAGTAGGAAAGGGCCCACCAAAGTTCCTCAACATGGTTATCCAACTGCACGAAAACCAACAAAGTCAGGTCAGATACAGCAATGAGCTTTCTGAACCCTTCTCCATTAACAATGGCGTGAAGCAAGGCTGCGTTCTCGCACCAACCCTCTTTTCAATCTTCTTCGGCATGATGCTGAAACAAGCCATGAAAGACCTCAACAATGAAGACGCTGTTTACATCCGGTACCGCACGGATGTCAGTCTCTTCAATCTGAGGCGCCTGCAAGTTCACACCAAGACACAAGAGCAACTTGTCCGTGAACTACTCTTTGCAGACGATGCCGCTTTAGTTGCCCATTCAGAGCCAGCTCTTCAGCTTGAGTCCTGTTTTGCGGAAACTGCCAAAATGTTTGGCTTGGAAGTCAGCCTGAAGAAAACTGAGGTCCTCCATCAGCCAGCTCCCCACCATGACCACCAGCCCCCCCACTTCTCCATCGGGCACACAAAACTCAAAACGGTCAACCAGTTTACCTATCTCGGCTGCACCATTTCATCGGATGCAAGGATCGACAACGAGATAGACAACAGACTCGCCAAGGCAAATAGCACCTTTGGAAGACTACACAAAAGAGTCTGGAAAAACAACCAACTGAAAAACCGCACAAAGATAAGCGTATACAGAGCCGTTGTCATACCCACACTCCTGTTTGGCTCTGAATCATGGGTCCTTTACCGGCATCACCTACGGCTCCTAGAACGCCTCCACCAGCGTTGTCTCCGCTCCATCCTCAACATTCATTGGAGTGACTTCATCTCCAACATCGAAGTACTCGAGATGGCAGAGGCCGACAGCATCAAATCCACGCTGCTGAAGATCAAACTGAGCTGGGTAGGTCACGTCTCCAGAATGGAGGACCATCGCCTTCCCAAGATCGTGTTATATGGCGAGCTCTCCACTTGCCACCGAGACAGAGGTGCATCAAAGAAGAGGTACAAGGACTGCCTAAAGAAAGCTCTTGGTGCCTGCCACATTGACCACCGCCAGTGGGCTGATATCGCCTCAAACCGTGCATCTTGGCGCCTCACAGTTCGGCGGGCAGCAACCTACTTTGAAGAAGACCGCAGAGCCCACCTCACTGTCAAAAGACAAAGGAGGAAAAACCCAACACCCAACCCCAACCAATCAATTTTCCCTTGCAACCGCTGCAACCGTGTCTGCCTGTCCCGCATCGGACTTGTCAGTCACAAACGAGCCTGCAGCTGACGTGGACATTACCCCTCCATAAATCTTCGTCCACGAAGCCAAGCCAAAGAAGAAAAAGAAAAGAAGAAATAAATCTGAAATCTGACCAGTGAAATCCTAGATGGAGAGAGAAAAAGGGATTGGGGATGAACCAGATAACCCCCTAATGATGTGGTTTTGGACAGGGAAACCACAGCAAAAGGAGAGCATTTAAGATGATGGGACACATGTTGAGATGTTTTGCCAGTGGGAGAATATTAAATGAGGGGCCATGGAAGCCAAGATGCATAGAAAGTTAAGTAGCTTCCGATTTCATCGGGATGTTTCGAAGAGAGAAGCAGGAGCTCCTGCGTAAGGTTTCGTCATGAATACGTGAGAGAGAGAGAGCTTTATTCCCAGCACAAAATAAACATAAATATGCTCATCAATATTGCATAAATGGTTGCAAACAAGTATCTACCAGTGATGACATTGCTTTTCCACTTTCCAAGTAGCTAATGGGGCATTTATATAACAAATATAAATCCCTCAAATGTTGCCAATTCAGCAACACATTAAAAAAGAAATTTGGCAGAAAAATCCCTGGTATCCATGATCCAACCAACCGGCAAAAAAAATCGGGGCAAATTAAAAATAAATTTAAAAAAAGGTCTGCAACTGTGAAGGTTGGCGTTCTCTGAAGCAATGAACAACCCCTTGGGAGCAAACGTTCAGCCAGCGGGGCATTCCCCCCCCACCCCCCCGTCCCCCCGGCAGCTGCAGTTTGAATGAAATGGCAATGCCCGGGATGGAGAGATGGCTGACAGAGGGGATGGGGGCGACTCTCCCAAAGTGTTGCCGGGGTTTCAGGGCTTGAGTTACAGGGAACAATTGAGCAGGGTGTGGCTTTATTTCCCCTCGGAGCGTAGACAACTGAGGGGTGATCTGATATTCAAAATTATAAGGGGGACGCATAGAGTTGAGTTGGACAGCTTTTTCCACTGAGAGTGGAGGTGATTCAAACAAGGGGGCACAGATTAAGAGTTAAAAAGGGGCATAGTTTAGGGGAAACATGAGGGGGGAGTTTCTTCACACAGATGGTGGTTGGTGGACGGAATGAAGGTCCGGCAATGGTGGTAGAAGTATATGGACAGGAGAGGTATGGAGGATTATGGGCCTAATGCGGATCGGTGGGACTAAGTGGGAGAAGATATTCGGCATGGACTAGAAGGGCTAAACTGGCCTGTTTCTTTGTTGGTCTCCCTATCCCTGCCTGGTAGTGGTCTTTATCTTTATCAGTATGAAGTATATTAGTAAACTTGGGGGCCGGGGTGGGGGATAATTATGATGGTGTCATGTTTAGGGTAATGGTTAGTTCAACGCTGTTACAGCGTCAGAGATCATGCTTCGAATTTAAATTTTATAAGTTACGGGAATCACCTGATTAAAGTGAACTCTACATTACTAAGGACTACAGTACTGATTTTTTTTCCAAATTACTTTACATTTTTCCATGTCATTTGTATTTTAAAGGGTGTATTCTTAAAGTGGATTAGTTAGGCATTGGAAAAGTGAGTCTCAGTCAACCGGAAAATGATTCCCGTAGGTGCCGGATACTGGGGAATTTTGCTGTACGTGCAAAAAACCAGCTGAAACCCCCCCCCCCACCCCTCCCCAGCACTTTAAATGTCCAGAATCTGCAGTTTTGGCTATTCACAGTCCCCGACGCAACTGGGGTAAAATGCTAGGGTTGTGTGTTTTTTTAAAAATTGCCTTTCTCCGCTGTTCTGGCCAGCTCACCACAGTCGCTGTGAGGAGGCAGTCTGAAAATCCCAGGTTGCCTCGGCTCCTGATTTTGGACAGGGATGCAGGGAGTTGTGGTGGATTGGGGGGGGGGGGGAATTAAACGGTGGCATTTATATAGCGCCTTTCCCGACCTCATGGCATCCCGAAGTCGCGACTGCAATTTGGCAGCTGAGCCGTCCACTTTGTGATCAGCAAGGTACTTCCTTGTAAATGGGATGTAAGTGTCAGTGGGGAGATCACAGAACATAGAACAATTCGGCACACTACAGGCCCTTCGGCCCTCGATGTTGTGCTGACCTACATATTCCTTAAAATAAAGTACTAAACCCTCCCTACCCCGCAACCCTCTCTCTTTCTTTCATCCATGTGTCTGTTTTAGAGTCTCCTAAATGCCCCAATGTTTCAGCCTCCACCACCACTCCTGGCAAGGCATTCCAGGCCCCTGCAATTCTCTGTGTGAAAAAAACTGACCCCTGACATCTCCCCTAAACTTCCCTCCCTTCACTTTGTACAGACGTCCGCTGGTGTTATTTAAATTAGGTAACAGGGCCGTCTGGCCCATGAGCCCATGCCACCCAATTGAATGAGAAACCCGGAACGTTTTGAAGGGTGGGTGGAAACCGGAGCACGCGGAGGAATCCCACGCAGACCCTCCTTACAGATGACAAAAACAGGATCTCTGCTCCATGAAGTACACTCCAGTACTGCAGTTTTACTTCAACCGCGGTGTCTGCAGACTTTCATGTCTTAGTTTGCTTACAGAGAGTGGCCGGACTTGAACTCTGGGTCACTGGCGCCAAAACAGCGTTGCACTCACCGCTATGTTAACCTTGCTGCCCACTGAACTGCCTTTAATGGGCTTGCAGACACTTTCTTAACAGGTACTTAACCCTAACCTCAGTATGAAAATAAATTAAAGAATGATTAACAAAAAAAATCATATCTTACCATAAGCTCCAGTTGACACACAAGGGAATGCCTGCAATAAAACAGACAGGCAATTAGTTGGCACTTCTTACGATAAGTTACCTTTTAAAGGGGCATTTACAAGCCTCGACCACATTCCCTCTGTTTCTCAAAAGCACTGTTCACTCAGTAAACCTTGATGCGAACCTCGCAGCAGAATCTTCACATTTCCAGAAGGCATCCAGACGCTTGGGCTGTAAATCCCGAGACAAATCCCACCAAGTTCCAATTAATTCAATGAATCTGGGATTAGAAGCTAGTTTTAGTTTTAAGAGATTCAAGGCTCCTGTCATAAAACAGGTGGAAGACTACCCGAAATTGACTTTAGGCGGGCAAAGGCTCACCATCAACAGAAACTGCCCGGTGCCCCTCACTGCCAGAGAAAGAGAAGCAAAAGAGAGTCATCATTCCACCCCCCCCGGAGTTGCTGAGCATCCACGGATTCACCTCCAGCGCTCCCGCGGCCCCCACAGCCTCACAGGCTCCGGTCCAACTGATCGGCAACCAGAGATCCACATCTCCGACAAGATCAGGCTTGGTACCCGATTCAAGACTCAATTTATTGCCATAGTAATTAAACAGTGTCGTATTACATGAAATTCCTTTTTTTCTGCTGCAAGGCGGACAGATTCGCACTGGCAGGAATTGCCAGACTGCCCCTTATAGTCAGATGTACAGTTAGAGAGAGAGCAGCAAAGGAGAGAAACCCCCCTTCCCAGTATTCAAGTATTTTATCTATAAAAATAAATATTGTTTCGTGAATATAGGAGTCTCAGATGGCTAGTACGAGTAGTTCCTTTGTTCATTCTGCGTTCTCACTGCCTGTGGGAAGAAGCTGCTACTCAGCCCAGTGGTGCTGGCTCTGATCCTCCTGGATCTCTTCCCCGATGGGAGCAGCTGAAGGATGCGGTGTGCAGGGTGAAAAGGGGATCCTCAATGATTTTCCGTGCCCTCTTCAGACCACGATCCCGGTTGATCACGCTGATGGGGGAGAGGGAGTTTCCGGTGATCCTCTCTACTGCTCTTGTAATCCTGTCAATTGACCTCCAGTGCATTTCTCTGTAGCCATCGTACTTGAATTCAAAGGGTCATCATGGGATGGGGCAGGGGCGTGGGGAGCACTCCAATAGTAAAGGAATATCTTGCACGCCAAGGTAGTTGTGGTCATTGGAGGTCGATCACCGCAGCCCGAGGACATCACTGCAAGGGCCCAGACATCTGAACTTCTCCCCCCAGCCCCAATCGACGTGATCGACCGGGATCATTGTCTGAAGAGGGCCCGCAAATCCATCGAGGACCCCTTTCCGCCCCCGCACACAGGGTCTTTCAGCTGCTCCTGTCGGGGGAAGAGATCCAGGAGGATCAGAGCCAGCACCACCAGGCTGAGGAACAGCTTCGTCACGTGGGCAGTGAGGATGCTGAATGACCAAAGGAACTGCTCATACTGATCATCAGACTCTCACATTTGCGAAACAAAACTTATTCATTTGTATAGATAAAATACTTGCCCTCCATGTGTGTTGTTTGTTTAAAGGCAGTTTGTTTAAGACGTGTGTTACGTCTGGTTGTGCATCTGCATCGATTGCACCGAGGACCGGAGAACGCTGTTTCATTAGGCTGTACCTGTACCAATAAACTTGACTTAAGTGATCAGTTGCACAAGAATCTACATTTACTTCGACTCTTTCCCCACCCTCCTTGATTTTGGTGCCAAAGTCAATCTCCCGCAGATGACAGAGAAGTAAAACCTCGGAGATGAGATGTGCGGCTAAGTGGCCAAGACCGTCGTTCTGAGAACACCCTTGTTCTTTGCTGACAGAATGGTTGCCTGATCCAGCGTAATCTGTTCAGCAGATCCTGGAATCCGTGAGTAAAAGAATTGTGATCAAATAAAGTTGTGGCAGACATGAGGTGTTAACCTTCTGCTTGAGATGCTCTCATGCAAGCAGGAATTAAAATTAACGGGCTTAGTTGTTTTGCAGATAGATAATTCCACATACAATTGCTCCAAGGGGACAGCACGACACATATCAGTGCCCAGAGAGTCAACCCAGAACCCGCTAGTAAGAGTGCAAACACATCCTGAGGCTGTCTGCTGGTGGGCGAAGCCAACACAGAATCATCTGGCCAGGACAAGGAGTCAGTCCAGTTTTTTGAAGCTGCATTTCTCAGGGAACGCGGCAGTCGGGAGGGCAGCAGCGATCGTCAAGGATCTGCGCCGGCCAGCACACGTTCTCGCGGCTGCCGTTGAGATGCAGGTGCCACCGGGTTCAGGAACAGTTGCTACCCTTTTACCATCAGGGCATCACGATTAGCACAACGCCGGCAACCCCGGGAAAGGGGTTCGAATCCCACGCTCTCTGTTTAATTACATGGGATTCCTGCCAATGTTCAAAACGGACCAGGGGTTGCAGTTTAATTAGGTGGAATTGGGCTCATGGGCTAGTTTATCGTGCTGTATTAAAATTAAAATTAAATTTTTTCTCTATTGCACAGTCAGTTTGTTTACATTTTTTTCCCTGTATTTATATTTCTCTCTTTTGTTTCTTCGGCTCAGTTTTTGCACTACCGTTAAGTAGAAATTCTGCCTCCTGGTAAAAGGACCTCAGGATTAGATGTGATCTCATGTTTCTACTCTGACAATAAGTTCGAACTTTGAACCTTGCATGTTTGCTTCAAAGTGAAACTTTCGAGGATTTGAAAATAATTTTTTTTCAAATATGTGTTCAAAACACAATCAGAAGGAGCTATTGGCAATGGCCTACATCTTATTGTGGGGTTAGACTGTATGCTTTGCTCAAGTCTGGAGATTGCAGGAATCTGAAGCCAAACATGCTCTGCTGGAGGAACCTGGCAGCTAAAGTAGCAGCAGTGGAGTGGGGGGGGGGGGGGGGGGGGGAAAGATAAAACATAAGATATGAAAGTCTGCAGGCACTGTGGTTGAAGTAAAAACAATGCTGGAGAAGGTCAGCAGCTCAAACGGTGTCCTTTATAACCATATAACAATTACAGTCCAGAAACAGGCCATCTCATCCCCTCTAGTGATCTCCACTAGTTCCACCTACCTGCTCCCTGTCCATAACCCTCCAACCCCCTCACATCCATGCACTCATCCAACCTCCTCTTAAATGACAGAATTGACCCTGCTGCAACCACCCCTTTTGGAAGGTCATTCCACTCAGCCACCGCTCTCTGAGTGAAGAAGCTTCCTCTCATGTTACTTCTAAACCTTTACCCCTTAACCCTCAACTTATGACCCCTCATTCCAATCTCACCTCCCCTCAAGGGGAAGAGTCTATTTACATCTACTCTATCTATCCCCCTCATAATTTTATACACCTCTATCAAATTCCCCCTCAACCTTCTATACTCTGATGAATAAAGACCCAGTCTACTCAATCTTTCTCTGTATTCTAGATACTGCAATCCAGGCAACATTTTAGTACATCTTCTCTGCACCCTCTCTACCTTATTGATATCCTTCCTATAATTTGGAGACCTGAACTGCACACAATATTCCAAACTTGGCCTCACCAAAGCCTTGAACAGTCTCAACATCGCCTCCTTATGCTTTGATTTATAAAGGCCAGCATACCAAAAGCCTTTATGGAGCAAAGATAAAGATACAGAACCAATGTTTTGGGCTTGAGCCCTTCATCAAAGTGTGGAGAAAATGTCGGCAGGCGTCCGAACAAAATGGTGGGGGGAGGGGCAGTGGGAGGAGCCCGCAGGCAGGAGGCAATAGGTGGATAAGGGAGGGAGGGCACAGAAAAAATCAGATGGACTGGGATTGGCTCTGTAAATGGAGAGGGAAGGGGTGGAGAGCTGAAGGAAGGAAGGAAAGGGGAGAGAGGGAGAACGGGGAGTGGGCCAGCGGAAAGCAGATGCTGATGCTGTCCGGTCTGAGAGTGCCCAGATGGGAAAATCAAGGGTGGCTCCTTCAATTTACGGGTGGCCTTGGTGGGATAGTGCCTGAGGCCATGGACGGACGTGGGAGTGAGGCATGGAATTGGCCACTGGGAGCTCCCTATCACTGATGTGGATGGAACGAAGGTGCTCGGCGAAGCGATCTCCGAGATCTGTGTAGAGGAGGCCACATCGGGAGCAGTGGATGCAGAAGGAAGCTCCCGCGTGGTGGTCAGCATCAGGCCGAAGGTTTTTACCGAGACTAGGGATGTGGGGAAGCCAGTGTGAGCAGGACAGGACGGCAAGGGTGGAGTTGGTGAACCAGGTTGAAGCGACGCATGACAGGTAGGGATGGAGCGAGAAAGAGACATGAGAGAAAGAGGGTAGAGGAGGCAAAAGTGAGGGTGAAAGGAGAGGAAGGAAAGGAGAGGGGATACAAAGAAATGAAAGATAGGGGAGAGTGAGAGAAAGATAGAAAGAGAGAAAGAGAGAGGGAGGGAGAGAAAAAGAAAGAGTGAGAGATAAAGAGAGAGTCAGGGAGATTGAAAGAGAGAGAGAGTGTGAGAAATAGAGAAGAGAGGGAGAGAGAGAGAGAAGCCGCTTTAAGGTGCTCGGACGCAGATAATGCCCTGGCGGTCACAGCTGGGGGAGTACAGCAGCTGGGACGTTCAGGTGGCCGCGGAGAAGACGCCTTTTGGTCACCTGAATGTGCCGGCTGAAGGAGACCGCATCCTAGCGAATGCCGGGCTCCTGTGGTCTGTGGACATAATCCCACTGATGCTTTTAGGTGCAACAGGTTTGGGGTGGGGATTCTCGGAGCCAGAGATTATACAGGAGGAGTGGCCGGGTTCTCCACTTTCAGGTGGCCACTCGACAACCGCATTGGGGTAGAACAGGCAGCTTTACACTCGGGGTATTTTGGCCATCTGAAAGTGCCTAGAGAGAGAGAGAGAGAGAGAGAGAGAGAGAGGGAGAGAGAGAGAAGTACTGGCTAGGAGAGAGAAGAATTTCTATCCCAAACATGGTGACAATGAAACGGCTGCAAATCAATGTGGATGACGTTGGGAAGTGTAAGAGGCGCGTGTGGTTAATCCAGTTTAAGATGGGTTCCTGCCATTCAGTGCACAGGGGACACTTCCCAGGACCTCTCCAGTCTGAAACATAAATGGTAACATTCATCTCAAGCAGGGATCATTCAGTAGCATAGAGAAGGCCTCCCGTCTCACACTTTAATTCATTTAGTAATGAAAGCAAGAAGCTCCTGGAAGCAGGAGGGTTGGTTGGGGGAGGGGGGGGGGGTGGTGATGGTAATAGAATTTCTGTCATTCTTCCAAATCCACTTGAATCACATTTAACAGGGCACTCAACGCTGCAGCCAGCAAGGCCTTCTAAATGACGCGGTTGGTGCTCTGGCTTAACCAGGGAGTAAGGGATGGTGGAACGTAGATTTGAATCAGGATCAGGATTTATTGTCATGAACAAGTCATGAAATTCGCTGCTTTACAGCAACAATCACAGGGCAAACATTCATCTTATAACATTACTATATAAAAAAATAGTGCATGAAAAGTAAGGCCGTGTCTGTGGTTCGTTGATTATTCAGGGATCTGATAGCGGAGGGGAAGACGCTCTCCTTGTGCTCATCTTCAGGCTCCTGTACCTTTTCCCCCCTGATGGTAGCAGAGTGAAGGGGGCATGGCCTGGGTGGTGGGGTATTGGAGGATAGAGGCTGCTTTTTTAAGACATCGCCTCATGTCGATGTCCTCAATGGAGTGGAGTCTGGTGCCTGTGATGTCGCAGGCTGAGTTAACAACCCTCTGGAGTTTATTCTTGTCTTGAGTGTTGGCGCCTCCGTCCCAGGCAGTGATGCAATTGGCCAGAATGCTCTCCCCTGGTTCACCTGTAGAGGTTTATGAGAGTCTTCGGTGACATCCTGAATCTCCTCAGACACCTCATAAGAATCTCCTCACAAAGTCTAGCCGCTGGCAAGCCTTCGTGATGGCATCAACGCGGAGGCTCCAGGACAGATCCTCAGAGATGTTGACACCCAGGAATTTTAAGTTCTCGACCCTCTCCACTACTGTGTTCTCGATGAGGACTGGGTCATGTTCCACTGACTACCTGCTGAAGTCCACAATCATCTCCTTGGTTTTGCTGACATTGAGTGCAAGGTTGTTGCCACCGTTCAACAAGGTGATCTATCTCCCTCCTGTACGCTTCTTCATTGCCGTTTGCGATTCTGCCGACAACTGTGGTGTTATTGGCAAAGGATATAGGAGGAGAAGTCAGCTCTTTGGCCTGTTGGGTCTGCTCCATGAGGTGATCAATTCTCTCACTCAGCCCCTCTCCCCAACCTTCTCCCCATAACCTGAAGGGAGCTGGTATTCTGAGCGATCTGGGTGCCCTTGTCCATGAATCACTAAAAGTTAACAACACAGTTGGCTCATGACAAGGAAGGCAAGTGCAATGATTTGGAAAGTAGAATGCTGCCCCAATTACAGTGGATGCCAGATAAATGAGTTTTCTGGTTGCTTGAGACTGCATGTTGCATGAAAGGCAAGGCGTGCCAATTTTAAACGTCTGATTTTGGATTTCAGATTTGCTGTCAGAGTACATACATGATGTCACATACAACCCTGAGGCCAGGGAGAATTACCACTTATTAGTAGTGCAAAAAAAACTGTACACAACGGAATGTAAACAGATAATGAATGTAAACAAACTGACTGTGCATTACGGAGAGAATAAAAATAAAATCAATAAAGTGCACAAGTAAGAGTCCCTGATTGAGTTTGTCATTGAGGAGTCTGATGGTGGAGGGGTAGCAGCTGTTTCTGAACCTGGTGGTGCGAGTCTTGTGGCACCGATACCTCTTTCCTGATGGCAGTAGCAAGAACAGAGCGTGTGCTGGGTGGTGCAGATCCTTGATGGTCACTGCTGCTCTCCAACATCCCGTAGATGCTCTCGATAGTAGAGGAGGATTTTACCTGTGATGTCCTGGGCTGCGTCCACTACCTTGTGGAGAGCTTTACACTCAGGTGTATTGGTGTCCCCGTACCAAACTATGAAGCAGCACGATTCCCCCTGCACCTTTGTTGAAATTTACCAGGGTTTCTGGTTGTGGTGATACAAGCCGAATGCAGGGGGCGATCTCTGTACCTGCAGGAAGAACTCCTAAGGGGCTGACTCCACCTGGCCGGTCAATCAGCCGACCTGAATATAAATCTGAGTCGGCCCCTCCTGGGCCAGTCAGTCGTGGAGCCATCAGGACAGAAACTGGTGTAAAGAATGAATTGATTGAAGCCTGTGGTAGAGTTTTTGCTGAGTTTTGTATTTGCTTGTTGCACCACAGCGCACCACACTGGTGTTGTATCAAACCACCACAAATTCTTGAGGAAATCGAGGTGCTGATGGGCATTCTTCATGATCCCATTGGTGTGTTGGATCCAGGAAAGATCCTCCGAGATGGAGCATCCCAAAAACTCCACCTCTGATCCCCCAATGATCACTGGATCGCCCATCTCTGGCTCTTCTTTCCTGAAGTCAACAGTCAGCTCCTTAGTTTTGGTGGCATCGAGGGTGAGGTTGTTGTTGGTGCACCATTCAGGCAAGTTTTCAGTCCCCCTTCCTGTATAACCATATAAAAATTACAGTGCGGAAACAGGCCATCTCGGCCCCTCTAGTCCACACCGATTCAAGTGAACTCCTCTAGTCCCACCTACCTGCTCCCTGTCCATAACCCTCCAACCCCCTCACATCCATATACTTATCCAACCTTCTCTTAAATGACAGAATTGACCCTGCTGCAACCACCCCTTCTGGAAGGTCATTCCACTCAGCCACCGCTCTCTGAGTGAAGAAGCTTCCTCTCATATTACTTCTAAACTTTTGCCCCTTAACCCTCAACTTATGACCCCTCATTCCAATCTCACCTCCCCTCAAGGGGAAGATCCTATTTACATCTACTCTATCTATCCCCCTCATAATTTTATACACCTCTATCAAATCCCCTCTCAACCTTCTATGCTCCGTTGAATAAAGGCCCAGTCTACTCAATCTTTCTCTGTATTCTAGATCCTGCAATCCAGACAACATTTTAGTACATCTTCTCTGCACCCTCTCTACCTTATTGATATCCTTCCTATAATTTGGAGACCAGAACTGCACACAATATTCCAAACTTGGCCTCACCAAAGCCTTGAACAGTCTCAACATCACCTCCCAGTTCCTATATTCTATGCTTTGATTTATAAAGGCCAATATACCAAAAGCCTTCTTCACCACCCTACATGGGAATCCACTGTCAAAGAACGATGAACCATTATTCCAAGATCTCTCTGTTCCTCTGCATTCCTCAACACCCTCTCCTTCACTGCATATGACCTGTTTTGCTTATTCTTCCTAAAATGAAGCACCTCACACCTCCATTAAACTCCATCTGCCACCTCTCTGCCCACACTCCCAAACAGTCCAAATCCTTCTGCAGTCCCTGAAAACCATCCTCACTATCCAAAATAATCTTCTGACTCCTTCCCCAATACTCTGACAATAAATCAAAACTTTGAAGTAAAATCCTTGTTTTTACCTCGTGTAACAGGAATATTTTTTCGACTGATCGGAGAGAAACCAACTGAACTTGACTGCTGCGCAGGGAAGCTTTGGCCGGAGTTTTAAGGGGGCCCTCATCGGAAAGGTGATGAGAATGGCTGCTCCAGATACTGACGAGCATCCAGGTGGCCACTGAGGTACATTTTTAAAAGCAACGGTGTTCTCAGGAGAGAATGAAAGGAAAGCAGTGGTCTAGAAGAAATCAAATTATCAGCACCCCACTGAAGGACGAAGTCTCACTTGGTTGGAGCCTGTGTGAAAGAGGAGTGAAGAAATATCACTTACGATGGAGCGCAGGCCATTGACGTCAGCAAGCTTCAGGCTTTCGATGTAGCAGCTACTCAGCACCTTCTCCGGAAGCCTTTCCTTCCCCTGAACGAAAGGTCCCACTGTGTGAACAACGTCTGTGGAGGGAGGAAACCGCATTGAACCAAGAGGCAGATTGTGCTGTTTGAATTGCGCACACGCACGCAGATGCTGTTGAAATCTTAATACCTTTCAGGTTTACAACAAGGAAAAAAAACTGTGAGACAAAGACCATAAGATTAGGGAGCAGAAATATGCTATTCAGCCCATTGAGTCTGTCCTGCCATACAATTGTGAACGTATCCATTTTTCTACTGCCCGGGTTTTTCCCCATAACCTTTGATGTCCTGGCTAATCAAGAACCTGCCTTAAATGCACCCAATGACCCGGCCTCCACAACTCCCTGTGGCAACTGATTCCTCAGACTCGTCACCCTCTGGCTGGAGAAATCCCCCCGCATCTCTGTTCTCCCTTCAGTCCTGAAGCCCTCCTGTCCTGGACGCTCTGTTGTGGATATACGCAAACGTTGCTGGCCCTGGCAGACAGCTACATCTTAAAGCCTCATCCAAGAAATCTCCAAAATGCCATTTTTCAGCCAATGTATGCGATGCCGCCAAATATTTGCTCACAGTCTCGCCAGCACTTTGGTTCCTGGTATAAAATTTCTATCTGTCTGCGAACACCACTAGTTTTGGGAATAGGTGCTCTCCGACCACCGCATTTGGATCTTCATGAGACCTACTGGCTGGTCTCACCAAGAGAGATCTCATCAAGCCGTACATCCTGCTCCCCAACTCGCTTAGAAACAGTGCCTGTTTCCTTCCGTAGACATCACTATCTCTTATATTATGGAATATAGATATGTTTTTGGGAGATAAATTGGGGCAGGGGTTTTAGTGAAGGACACATACAAACACTTTAAAACAGATCTTATTTAAAATACTGGAGCTCTGCTCATGCTAGACAGGCCAGCTCCAAGATTCTTTGCAAAAGCTTTGGAGAATGCCCAAGAGACTACACGAATGGATTGTTGTTTACAAAAAGGCAACAGATGAAAGAAGTAAGTGGATTTTGAACTTTACGACTGGTTTTCTTTTGAAAATAAAGAGTGCAGCCTCATCGTGGAAGGAAACTCTGTGACTCTTAAGGAGATACGAAGATCACTAATGTGAGAGATGAAGAAGAAAACTCTTCCTGGAAAATGGCTCAAAAAGATTTGTGAGTTTGAAAAAACCTAAGAACTTGAATGTTAACAAATATTTCAAGCAATTTTCAAGCAACAAGTTAAAGAAATCGAGCGCCTTACTCTGGCTTTATAATTACTTCTGAACCATTTTTAAAAAAAGGATCCTCAAAGTTCAACAAGATGTTTGAAACTGGACTTTTTCAGAATCAAGCTTAAACTGTAATGGTTTTGAACTTTAACACACACACACACACACACACACACACACACACACACACACACACACACACACACACACACACACACACACACACACACACACACACACACACACACACACACACACACACACACACACACACACACACACAGAGACTCATATACCTAGATTTGTGCATAGTGGGGTTTTAAGAAAGTTAAGTTTGGTGATAAGTAAGAAATGCTCTGTTATTAATGGTTTAATTAAACCATAATTTTGAATTTACCATTGTCTGGGGAATTTTCCATTGCCATTCCTTTGTTAGTACTAATAAGATTTTATTAGTTTGTAACAAAATAAAGAATGAACAAAGCACACACCTCTCCTTGTGCTAATGTATTTTATAAGGACTGAAAATCGACACTCTCCCACCATTGGAAAACAAAATCTTTCTACATCGACTCTCTCCACGCCCTTCAATGTTTGAAATGATTCCAACAGGTATGGTCCAAGAGCTGTTATGTGAAAACTCTTTATTCCCTGAACCATCCTTGTGAACCTTCTCTGAACCCTCTCTAATGAGGAGCCCAAAACCTGCTCATAATTCTCTGAGTGAGGTCCCGGCTGTGCCTTACAAAGCCTCCCCATATACTTAACGATGAGAAGGCTCTGCACTTTCCAACCTCATATCCTGGGATAAGAATCACCTTTGAATATTTCTGAGACTCGGGGCAAGATTCTCAAGGGCAAGAGGGTGAAAGGGTTAAGTCAGAATTCAATAAGGGTGCAATTTGATCAACTGTGACTGTTATGAATGGTAGTACAGCCCGATGGGTTGAATGGCCTGCTCCTGCTTTTAATTTGTATGCTCCCCTGAGTTCCTTTGGGGAGATCTAATAAAAGATTAACAATGCAATCAGGTAGTAAATCCACCTTCCCTAAATCCTGCCGTTTAGAGATCAGACAATTCATTTTGAACTGTCTGCAGCTTTCCATCAGTAATTTAATTGATTTTAATAAACAAACAAAAAAAGGTACAAGATGATATGGACAGTTACACAAACTAGTCTAATAGCCTGAATAAGCCTGAGTTGGTCTGACCTCGGAGGTTAAGCCGGCTCAGGCCTGGTCAGTACAAGGAGAGGAGACCGCCTTGGAACACCAGATGCTCGACAAAGTTGCAACTCTCTTGGTCCCTTTTACCACTGGTGTCCCAGTTAATGGGCCATGCAGTGCCCTGGGATAGGAATCCCTTTATGGGGCGCCCTTAACCGGGACACTAATTGCTTTTCCACTGAACACAATTCACCCCCCCAACCCCATTAGGGATCGGAGTGTTCTACCTTCAACTGGGAACGGGTGACTTTCCGCCATCTCTTTTCCCACACTGGCGTCAGCAAACACCGGGGCTAGGAGTGAGGACAGAGGTGGTTAATCCCCGGAGAGAAAGGACATCACTTGATGCTGGCATTCGGTCTATGTTCCTTTCCCACTGGACTCTGTCGCAGTAAGTTCCCAGTTAATTCCTGGGACAGGGTGCCAGTGGAAAAGGGCTACAGTCTGCTTTATGGTAGGCAAAATTTAACGAATCTGTTTTAAAGTGTTTGTATGTGACCTACTCAAACAAACCTTTCCCAATTTATCTCCCAGAAACATATCCATATACTCTGTCACAATACCTTTTTAGAAAAAAACCTCATAATAATGCAAAAAAAGGAAGAAAATAGTAAAGGATAAACTAACTGTTGCCAGACTATACAAAAGCAAAACAAGGTAGAAAAATAAACTAAAGAACATGGAAAAGATACAAGTCAGACAATTTAATTACATTGAAGTAAAATGATAAAGTAAGATGGTGAGACCCCTTTCACGCATATAACAATATAACCATTACAGCACGGAAACAGGACATTTTGGCCCTTCTGGTCCGCACTGAACCAAGCCCTTTCCTCTCGTCCTACCTACCTGCACCCTGCCCATAACCCTCCATTCCCCTCCCATCCATATACTTGCCCAATTTTTCCTTAAATGACAAAATGGACCTGGCCGCCACTACTTCTCCCGGAAGCTCATCCCTTTCATTCAGACATAGCCAGGGCACAAGATACTTCCGCAAAAGGAGTGGAATTGCAAGGACCTTCCGGGCACCCAGATGTTTCGGTGGATGGACTTGGATGTTAAAAGCCATGTTTTGTGTATATTAAATGTAGACAGACTAACCGGGCGGTTACAGGCCCTTCCGGTCCATGGGCCCCTGCCACCCAAATTAACCTACAGCCCCCGTATGTTTTGAAGGGTGGGCGGAAAGCAGAGCACCCGGAGGAAACCCACGCGGACACATAGGGAGAACGAACAAACTCCTGCCAGACAGCGCTGTGTGGGAACTTGGGGTTGCTGGCCCTGTAACAGTGTTGCACATATTGTAGTGGTGAACCTTTGCTTCACATGTCCTTAAGCACAAAGCAAATTCAACCCACAATGGTTAAAATCAAGCTGTCAAGTTTAATTCTCATTTTTCAATTTAAATTAAATTTCAATGCAGACATACAACATTTCGGCCCGGCAAGCCCATGCCGCCCAATTAACCCTCTGGTACGTTTTGAATGGAGGGAGGAAACCGGAGATCCCCCCACCCCCAGAGGAAAACCCACGCAGACACGAGGAGAGCGTGTAAACTCCTTGCAGACAAGGCAGCCTACGAGCCCCAACTCCGAGGCTGGCGGTGGAAAGGCTTTGCGCTAACCCGCTAAGGCGCCCCACAAGTTCTCTGGTGCTCGGTGCAAAACATGCAGATGCACAACCAGACAAAACACACATCCGGACCAACATATGCAGGATGGGTATTTCATCGGTGCAAATAAATGCTGCTTCATGAATACGAGAGTCTTGGAGATTCATCTAATGGATGCAGTGCAGAATCAATTGATCACTTCCCGACTGTACGGAACATTTCCTGCTGTATTTTCAGTCTGTCCAGTGCCCTCCATCCCCCAACTGACAATCCAAAAGTAAATGTAAACATGATTTACTGGCTTTCATACACTTACATTAATGACAGGACTGAAGGTCCTTGGTATTCACTTGGAAAATATGCTTCTGTTAAATGCTGTTGGCTCATTCTTTTCTCAATGAAGTCTTTCACGAGGATTAAACAACGCTCTATCAAAATGAATGTGACTTCAAACTGCGATTTCAACAGTTAGAGAAGAGAGATTGAACAGGATTCTCCATGCCGGCTGGCAGCCAGTGAAGGCAGCAGTGGTGATGATGGGAACAGAGTTAATGGTTGAGCTGATGACCTTTCATCAGAACTGAGAGGCTTCAGATGTGCGGCCACTGACTTGCAGCGTAAGATCTTGTTTCTCTCGCCCTTTGCCAGCTGAGCCTGATGGTTTTCGCTTTTATTTCACATTCCCAATTTGATTTTGCTTTCCACTGTTCCCTGTGTGGAAATAATGATGGTCCAAAAGGGGGCCATTGGCTCACTGGGCCCACCTTGGCTGTCTAGAGGAGCCTCCCCATTGGTCCCATTACCCTTGTGGCAAAGTTCCCCCTGCAGCCGATTTGTTCTCATGTGCCCGTTAACTCTCCCTTCGCCGTGAACTTACACCAAGGGGCGTTTTGCCGTTGTTGAGGAATGTGGGAAGGAGGAAGCAAGACCGTTCCAACAACGTCCTAACGGGCACGGAGTGTGTGGGCATGTGTGTGGGTGTGAGTGAGCGTGTGAGCGTGTGTGTGTGTGTGTGTGTGTGTGTGTGTGTGTGTGTGTGTGTGTGTGTGTGTGTGTGTGTGTGTGTGTGGGTGTGTGGGTGGGTGTGAGTGTGTGTGTGAGTGTGTGTGTGTGTGTGCGTGTGTGTGTGTGTGGGCACGTGTGTGTGTTGGCATGTGGGGGTGTGTATGTGTGTGTGGACATGTGGGTGCATGTGTGTGTATGTGTGAGTGTATGTGCATGTATGTGTGTGGGCATGTGGGAGTGTGTGTGTGTGGGCATGTGGGTGCGTGTGTGTGTGTAGGTGTGTGGGAGTGTGTGTGTGCATGTGGGTGCGTATGTGTGCATGTGTGTGTGTGTACATTATGGATAAATTGGAAAAAAACAAATTGCCTTTAAACAGCATCTTTCACAACCCCTGAACATCCCAGAATTCCTTGATTCACAATTGATTTGGCCACTCAGCGATGAAGCAGCCATTTGGGCACGAGATACAACAGTAAAATAACGTTTAGAATTGTTGGACTGTTGATTGAGCAACGACTATTGGCCCAATTCAGTGCTCGATATTTCGAAAGGGGGCCTGCATGAAGCTCTCTGTTCAGTTGAGAGGGCTTCACTGTGGTGATATGGCCACCAGCCAACTGCAGGGGGCAACCTGTGTACCTGCAGGAAGGCCACCTGAGGGGGCTGACTCCACCTGGCTGGCTGTCAATCAGCCGACCTGAATAGAAGCCTGAGCCGGCCCCTCCTGAGCCAGTCACCGAGTCATGAACTGGTGTTCAGACTTTGACTGGAATAAAGCCCTGTTGTACTGTTTCCCTGAATTGGCGCTTGCTCGTCACATTCACACACCATCTGAACGCTTACCGCCCCTTTGAGGCAGATATCAGTAGTGCCAATGCAGACTGCGATTGGGAAATCTGCTGCAGACTGGGCATGTCTTGGTGATGCAAGATAAAAATGTTATAGTCATGGCCAAGTCCATCACAGGCTCCAACCTCCCATCCATTGCTGGTATGAAGGCAGCCAACATCATATGGCACCCCCATCACCCTGGTCACAACCTCTATTCACTTATACCTTCAGGCAGAAGGTGCAGAAGCCCAAAGACCAACCCCTCTCGTTTATTTGCAACAGCTATCAGACTCTCAAACCTCCCCTTGGTACAGGGATTAAGGGTGATAGGGGAAAAGTTTAGTCAAGTCACCTTCGTTTATCGCACGGTAAAGATGGGCTAGTGTTTCTCCAGGACCACAGAGCATATTTACAAACATACAAGTTAGAATAGAAGTTAAACACATTAAAATATTAAGATGTATGCAGCAACATTCCACGGTACCCAATCCCCGAATGTTCTGGGAGTTCAGGAACCTGATGGCTTGGGGAGGGGAAAAACTGTTGCTCAATCTGGACGTAAGGGCCTGTGTTTGACAGTACCTCCTACCAGGTGGCAGAAGGGAGAACAGTTTATGTTTATCGCCTTTCTGCCTGCATTGAGTTTACTAGATGTCCTTCATGCAAGGAGAGGTTCCCCAATGATCTTTTCCGCTGACTTCACTATCCTCTGCAGGGTCTTGTGTTCTGAGGAGGTGCAGCTTCCAAACCAGGCGGTGATCCAGTTGCTCTTGAAACATCCTCTGTAGAATGAAGTGAGGAGGGAGGGAAGTCGAGGCGCTGCTGGGCTTTCTTGGCTATGGAGCTGGTGTTAAGGGACCAAGTGCACTCCAAGGAACTTGATACTCTTGACAACCTCAACAGTGGAGCTGTCAATGGTCAGTGGAGTGAGGCCCCCCCGGTTTTCTTGAAGTCAACAACCATCTCTTTTTTAACATTCAGGTACAGGTTGTTGGCTCTGCACCAGTCCGTTAGTGACTGTACCTCATCTCTGTACGCTGCCTCCTCATCCTATTGATCAGGCCCACCACGGTCATGTCGTCAGTGAACCTGATGATGCGGTTAGAGCTGTGTTTAGCTGCATGGTCGTGGGTCAGCAGAGTGACAGCAGTGGACTCAGCACACAGCCCTGGAGGGCCCCCGTACTCAAGGTGATGGTCTTGGAGGAGCTGTAACCAATCTGGACTGCCTGAGGTCTCCCCGACAGGAAGTTGAGAACCCAATTGCAGAGGGAGGTGTTTAGACCCAGCAACTCAACGTCTTTATCAGGTACTGAGGTGTGATCATGTTGAATGCTGAGCTGAAGTCGATAAACAGCATTTGAACTTATGAGTTGTCGTTTTCCAGGTGGGTGAGGGCTGGATGGAGGGCAATGGTGATGGCATCGTCCGTAGAGCGATCGGGTTTGTATGCAAACTGCAGGGGGTCCAGTGACAGGGGCAGCAAGAGCTTGATGTGCCTCATGACGAGGCTCTCGAAGCACTTCACAACCAAGGGACACGAGTGTGACAGGGTGGTATATCATTGAGGCAGGACACTGACGATTGTTCAGCATGGGGACAGCAGTTGCAGCTTTGAATCACGTTGGAACCACGACGCTGCTCAGGGAGAAGCTAGAGAGGTCGGTGAGAACATCTGCCAGCTGAGCTGCACATCCCCTGAGCATTCTGCATAAGGGGGAACTTCTCTTTTTTAAATTTTTTTTATTTTTCACACTATGAACCATATTGACCAAAATACACACAAACATTTCCCTCTTGAATACACACAGTGTCATTTTCTCTGCTTTTCCCCCCTCCCTTCCCTCCCTCCTTCACCCCCCCTCCCCACCCACTCAACGTTCAACATATATGATACATTAAACCCATTAAACAATGTCATCACACAATGAAAATAAACAAGAAATTTGTGTCATCTACTTTTACACACTGGGTCAGTTCATCTCATCTTCTTCTCCTTCTGTCATTTTAGGGGGTGGAGGTCTGCGGTAGGACCATGTACGGTTCCCAAATTTGTTTGAATACTGTGATGTTATTTCTTAAATTATATGTTATTTTTTCCAATGGAATACATTTATCCCTTTCTATGTACCATTGCTGTATTCTCAGGCTATCTTCTAATTTCCAGGTTCACGTAATACATTTTTTGCTGCAGCTAAGGCTATCATAACAAATCTTTTTTGTGCTCCATCCAAATCGAGTCCAAGTTCTTTACTTCTTATATTACTTAGAAGAAAGATCTCTGGATTTTTTGGTATGTTGCTTTTTGTGATTTTATTTAATACCTGGTTTAGATCTTCCCAAAACTTTCCCACTTTCTCACATGCCCAAATTGCATGTACTGTTGTTCCCATTTCCTTCTTACAGTGAAAACATCTGTCTGATACTGTTGGATCCCATTTATTTAACTTTTGGGGCGTGGTGTATAGCCTGTGTAACCAATTATATTGTATCATGCGTAACCTCGTGTTTATTGTATTGCTCATAGTTCCAGAGCAAAGCTCAGACAGTGGTGGGAGCGTGGAACGAGCTGCCAGCTGACGTGGTGAATGCGGGCTCAATTTTAACACTTAAGAAGATTTTGGACTAGTGCATGGATGTATTGAGGTATTGAGGGTTATTGAGGTGCAGGTGAACGTGACTAGGCAGAAAAATGGTTTGGCACAGACTAGAAGGGCCGAAGGGGCCTGTTTCTGTGCTGTAGTGTTCTATGGTCTGTGGTTCTACACTAATCTGTTACAATTCACTTTTTGCATCAAGATTACTGCGAGTCTTGTCTATCTTCCATGTGTTTTTTAAAATTTAATTCGATTACCGTAAATATGTGTGTAGAATGTGAAAAACCTTCTACCAAAATTCGATCTTCTAGGGTTTGCATTCTACATGCATATTTACGTCAGTGTGAATTGGGTGGGTGAGGGGGAAGAGAGACAGCAGTGCGAATCGGGCGGGCGAGGGGGGAGAGATATAGCAGCATGAATCGGGCAGGCGAGGTGGGAGAGAGACGCCAGGGCGAATCAGGTGAGAGGTGCCGGAGTATCGGAGCCAGAACCACCAGGCCGAGGAACAGCTTCTTCCCATGGGCCATGAGAATGCTGAATGACTGAAGAATCAGCTTTATAAAAACCCTCCACGCCTTTGCTGTTTATTAAAAAAATATTTACTTATTTTAATATTTGTATGTAGATATGGTGGACATGTATCATTTGTCTGTCCAATGCTGATTTACCCGGAGGACATGGGAGTGCTTTTTCATCTAAATTTTTTAATGTAGACATGCAGCATGGTGATAGGCCATTTCAGCCCACGAGCCTGTGTCACCCAATTTACACCTCATTAACTTACACCCCCGATACGTTTCGAATGGTGGGTGGAAACCAGAGCTCCCAGTGAAAACTCATGCAGACATGGGGAGAAACTCCTTCCAGGCAGCACGGGATTCGAACCCCGGTCTGGTCTCAATCACTAGCGCTGAAAAGGCGTTGCATGAACCGCTACACCAAACATGCCACCCCAGTTGTGGGTAGATATATTGTCAGAGTGCAGACATGACGACACATACAACCCTGAGATTCATTTTCCTGTGGGCCAGGCAGAATTAGCACTTAGTGCAAAAAAAACGGTCTCAATGTACACATGTAAACAAATAAAGAAATGTAAACAAACTGACTGTGCAATCCAGAGAGGGAAACAAATTAATCAAGTGCAAAAGTCCTTAAATGAGTCCCTGATTGAGTTTGTTCAGAAATCAGAATCAGAATTTATTATCATGAGCAAGTCATGAAATTTGTTGTTTTGCGGCAGCGTCACAGTGTAAACATTCATATTATAATCATCTTACAACATTACTATAAAAATAAAATAATAATAACAATAACAGGGCCCGAAAAGTCAGGCAGTGTCTTTTGTTCATTGATCATTCAGGAACCTGATGGCAGCAGGGAAGAAGCTGTCCTTGAGCTCGTCTTTAGGCTCCTGTACCTTTTCCCCCGAAGGTAGCAGAGTAAAGAGGGCATGGTCTGGGTGGTGGTGGGTCTTTGAGGATAGAGGCTGCTTTTTTAAGACCCCGCCTCATGTCAATGTCCTCGATGGAGTGAAATCCGATGTCCATGATGTCGCAGGCTGGGCTAACGACCCTCCGGAGTTTATTCTTGTCCTGAGTCGTCAGTGTCCAGGCAGTGTCGTCGAGGAGGCTGACGGTGGAGAGGTAGCACCTGGTGGGTGTGAGTCCTGTGGCACCGAGACCTCTTTCCCTGACGGCAGCAATGAGAATGGAGTGGGTGCTGGGTGGTGCGGGTCCTTGGCGGCCATTGCTGCTCTCCGATGGCAGCGTTGGGTCAATGGCAGGGAGGGTTTCACCCGTGATGTCCTGGAATGGGCCCACGGCCTTTTGCAGGGGTTTATGCTCAAGGGTATTGGACAATCAGAAGATAAATAAACTTGAACGACAACGTGTGTGACAATAAACAAGGAAAGGCGGAGAGCAATTACCAAAAAGGAGGGGAAAAAACAATAGAGGGGGAGGGAAATAAAGGGCTGTCAACTCGATTATCTCCAAAGGTGCGTTCCAATCTAATTTGCACTTTGTGCCTGTTTGTTCAGACACAAACCCTTGCTGTGTGCAGTGACCTGGGGCAGAGCAATAGAGGAATGAAGAACCAATCTGAGACAGCATCCACAGAGATAACCCCGGCACACAATATGGCAATTAGACAGGGCTCTGCGTCTCTAAGCAGCAGTTTAAGATGGCTGTGCCTGTTTGCACGATCGCTCTGCAGGGCCCCCATCTGTTTAAGTATTAAAGGGGCTGTGTCAACTTCTAGAAAATGGAGAGGAATTGTTAGAAGGTTCACAGCCTCATGAATACCCGCAATACTCACCAAACTGATAGTAAATTTAACATTATTTGAATTTTAATGCAATGTACAATTTTGGCTCATTTTGCAGTTAACAGACGCTACTGAACAGCTGTGGTTAGTAGTCGAAAAGCCATTTTAATCTATATTGCACTGTATAATATTCCCCCCCTCCAAAATCTCCGATTTAGGGAGGCATTGAATTTCTGTGTTGTCACTGAGTCGAGGTCCAGTCCGAAAGTATCATGCAGTGTGTGGAAGATGGTCAATTGGCACCTCATGGTAACAGGGGAAGCATCACCTTGCCATCAATGCAAACACACAATGAACAAAATCATTAAAATCTGCTCCAGTTCATGGCAATATAAATAAGCCTTTAAAGGCACTGGGGTTTGAATCCTGTAATAGTTTACCCTGAATATTTCATGTAAAAATATCACATTGTATCAGTTACCAGTCAAACATTTCTCACTAAATAATGATATTGTTTAGACTTTAGAGTATTAAAAAACTTTTTAAAAAAGTTGTGATTAGAAGTCTCAGCTGATCCCTTGAAGAAGGGCTCAGGCCCAGAACGTAGGCAAAATATCTTTATCTCCAGCTGAGTTCCTCCAGCAATTTTGTTTTTTTTACTTTTAACCACAGTAGGTGGGCTGGTTGAAAAATGGGCTATAAAAATGCAAAATGCTGGAGGAGCTCAGCGCCCGTGAGAGAGAGAGAGAGAGAGAGAGAGGCAGAGATCACTTGTACAGTGGCCTTTTTTATGTAGCAAATGCTAAGATACGTGACCGACGTTTTGGGCTTGAGTCCCTCATCGAGGTAGGGACAAATGCTGGCAGGCGCCCAAATGAAAAGATGGGGGTGGCAAAGGCAGGGCATGTCCATGGAGCTCAAGAGCAGCAGAGGTTACAGACAGGGGAGCCATGAGAGAGGATCCAGCAGAACTCCCCTCGGACAGCAAAGGCGGACTTCTCCAGGGTAGGAACCACTCGAAGAGATTTCACAGAGTGGAGATGCAGTCATCAGAATCGTGAAAACAGCGGTTGAAGCAAAGACACAAAATGCTGGAGGAGCTCAGCAGGTCAAACAGTGCCCTTTACATAGCAAACGTGAAGATATGTGACCGACATTTCGGGCTTGAGCCCTCCGTCAAGGTATGAGAGAATGCTGGAAGGCGGGTGTCCGAACAATAAGGTAGGGGGATTGGGGGGGATGGGGATGGCAAGGGCAAGATGCGGTGAAGGGGAATAAAGGCATGGCTGTCAGAGCACACCAGAGCACTGATCCGGCACCTGGGGGAGGGGCATCTCTGGGCACCTCACGGGGCAACTCCAGCATCTCCTTGTCACCGTTTCTGGCAGGCTCTGGCACCTAAAAAAATCAAGCACTGAACCCTGATAAGCCACACTATGGGAAGGAAATTGAAAACCTGGCTGGATGATGCAAAAAGATGTCACATTTGTAATGCACAATACTGCTGCACAATGCAACAAATTTTGTGGCACGTGCTTATGACAATAAATTCTGATTTCTCACCTGTCTCCATCTCTGGCGAGGCGCCATTTAAAGATTCAAGATTCCTTTATGGTCGTGTTATAGAACAGAATATGTGTGACAGAATATAGATATGTTTTTGCGAGATAAATCGGATCTTATTTAAAATACTGGAGCTCTGCCCCATGCTAGACATATCAGAGCCTCAACAGCTTTTGCAAGAGCTTTGGAGAGTGCCCAAGAGACTTCACTAATGGATTGTTGTTTACAAAAAGGCAACAGATGAAAGAGCTTGTTGGAGCCGTAGACTGTCTGGAGGGGAATTTGCTGTTTTAAGGGGGTCATGTGGTTTTGCAAGCAGAGAGAGTCAAACAGGCTTTCTCTCAGAGAGAGAGAAAGAGAGAGAGGCAGAGATCACTTGTACAGTGTTACAGCCAGCAGAAGTAGCTGGGTCTGGAACAGGACAAACTGGCAACCTTATGGAAACCCCCATTTGGAAGACGGCCTGGTCAAAGCCCTTGGGATTCATGCAAGAGGAGAGGACTGGCTGTCTAATGTTTCACTTGAAATAAGAGAAACAAGAAGGAACCCTGTGGTGACCTGAAAGAAAGAGGTGATCATCTGGAGAGTCCCGAGGGGATAAGTTTCTTCGTTAAGACACTGAAGTGGCTGATTAAAAAGGAATCAGTTATGGATGTCTTGGAGCAACAAATCTCTCTCTGAAAACTGATAAGAACCTTCCTGAGCAGTAACTATTGACCTTTCAAGCACCAAAGCTTGGTGAACTTTATAAATGTTAAATTCTGTGCACAGTATAAGAATTTCCTGCAACATTGAACTTGGAGGAATGAGAAGTGAGATTGGACTGTGAACCAAAGGACTTTTCTGACCTTACACACACATTACACACACGTGCACTTAGAATTAGAAGGGGGTTAAGTAGGTTAAGTAGAGATAAATTAAAGTTTGATTCTGTTTTCATGTTTAAAGATCATTAAAAGCAACTTTTGTTTAAGTAACCATTTGTCTTGGTGAATATCTATTGTTGCTGGGTTTTGGGGTCCTCTGGGCTGGTAACACATGACATCGCCTTCTACCTGCTGTAAAGGCAGGCAAAGAGTTCCCTATGGTGTCGCCTGGTGCCCCTTACAGTTCGAGAGTAAGCGAAGCTCTTGTTCCCTTGAAGTGTTTTTGGTTGTTTCTCAGGACAGGGGCACTGTGCAAATACACCCTGTTGTAACGTTTTCAACAATTCAAAGATTCAGAAGCAAGCACCCATGAGATTGCTGGAAATGAGAATTATGAAGTGGGTCATGGACCACAAGGAGGAAACGACTGGACTCATTTTCTCTTCAGGAACCGTGTTTCATAGAACATAGAATATCACAGCTCAGTACAGGCCCTTCAGCCCTTGATGTTGTGCCAACCCATATCCTCCTTCCTGAAAAAAAGTAGTAAAGCCTACCCTGTAACCCTCTATTTTTAGTTCATCCATGTGCCTAAGACTTTTTAATGCCATCAATGTTTCAGCCTCCACCACCATCCCCACCAAGGCATTCCAGGCCTCCGCAACTCTCTGTGTGAAAGATTTTCCCCCTGATGTCTCTTTTAAACTTTCCTCCCTTCACTTTGCACAGACATCCCCTGGTGTTTGCTGGTCCCGCCCTAGGAAACAGGCGCTGTTCATCCACCCTATCGATACCTCTCAGGATCTTGTAGATCTCATCCTTCTTCACTCTAAAGAGAGAAGTCCCAGCTCTGCCAACATTGCCTCAAAGGACTTGTTTCTCAATCCAGGCAACATCCTGGTGAATCTCCTCTGCTCCCTCTCCACAGCTTCCAAATCCTTCCTGTAATGAGGTGACCAGAAATGAACACAAGACTCTTAAGTGTGGTCTCACCAGAGATTTGTAAGTTGTAATATGACCTCTCTACTCCTGAATTCAATCCCCCTATTAATGAAGCCCAGCGCCCCATAGGCTTTCATCAACCTGTCAATTATTAGGAGGGTCAATGATTTCTTGCCCTCTTTTCTTGTCCTTGAACCAGAGCCACTTGATTGATCCCTGTGGAGCCAGGACAAGATTGGACGGCAGAATTCCTTGACTGGAGGACATGAATGAACTTACATCTACACAAAAATGCTGGAGAAACTCAGCTAGGTCACGCAGCACTCTTTGTGCAGAAGTACATGACCAATGTTTCTGGTCTGAGCCCTTCATCAAGGTTATGAGCTAAAAAGCAGACAGGCTTCTGAATTAAATGGTGGTGGGGGTGGAGGGGCAAGGGAATGAGAACAGAGACACACAGGTAAGAGATGGTAGGTGAATATGAGGAGGAGGGAGGAAGAGGATAAATTCTGGGAACTGATAGGGGGAGAGATAGGTTTCTGAATGGAGAGGGAAGGGGTGGAGAGTTGGAGGAAAGGAGAGAGAGGGACAGGAAAGAGAAGGAGACGGGGAGAGCCCTAACAGAAACTGGAGACGATGTTAATCCCATCCGGTTGGAGAGTGCCAATTAGGTGTTGTTCCTCCAGTTTGCGGGTGGCCTCAGTTTGGCCACATCAGAGAGGGATGCAGAAACGAATTGGGTGGCTACCAGGGGAAATCCCTGCCCAGAGCGAAGGCGCTCAACAAAGCAATCTCTCAGTCTGCGCCCAGCCTCCCCGACCCACTGGAAGCCACAACGGGAGCAGGGGGATGCGGGAGATGATTCCCTTTCACTGGCAAGGACTGTCTGATACCCCGAGTGGTGGGGAGGGTGCAAGTGCAGCAGGCCCAGCGGCCGTAGTGGAGTGGGGGGTGGGATTTGGTGGGGAGGGAGGAGCAGCTGAGGGAGTGACGGAGGGAGTTGATCCCAGTGGAAGGCGGAGAGGGGAGCAGCGCGGACGATGTGTCAGGTGTTGGGATGAACAAACCTGACAGGTTTTTTGGTGGAGTTTGCAATTTTAATTATTGACAAGTAATTTTTAAGAAAGTTGCTCAGTTATTAACTGAATTTAAATTCCACGGCTGCAGTGATGGGATTTGAATTTATGTTTCTGTATTACAAATGCAGTAACCTCATTCGTGGAACAGCAGTGAAGCATCAAACCAATCCATAAAACAGTAAATAAAGCTTCTGACTTAGATCTGCATACGGGAAAGGGATTGGAAGCTTGGCTGAAAAATGCACCAACAACAACCTCAGTGTCACCAAAACCAAGGAGCTGACTGTGGACTCGAGGAAAGGAAAGCCAGAGGTGGGCAATCCAGTGATCATTGAGGGGATCAGAGGTGGAGAGGGTGAGCACATTCAAGTTCTTGGGAGTCACTATCTCGGAGGATCTTTCCTGGGCCCAGCATGCTAATGTCACGGTGAAGAAAGCCCGGCAGCGTCTCAACTTCCAGAGGGGTTTGGCTGAGATTTTGTATGGTATCAGAAACCTTGGTAAACTTCTACAGAGGTGTGGTGGAAAGTGTCCCCACTGGCTGCATCAAGGTCTGGTGTGGGGGCACCAATACTCCTGACCGTTACATGCTGACCGTCTGCTTCACGTTCTAGTATGGGGAAACAATACCCCTGAGATTCATTTTCCTGTGGGCCTGGCAGAGTTTCTACTTATCAGTTCTGCAAGATAAAAATTACCGGGTGTAAAGCCCTGCATCAGGTAGTGGTCACAACCCTGGACATCACAGGAAAAACCCTCCCTTCCATCGAGATCATCTACAGGGATCACTACCGTCAGAGAGCAGCAGCGATCATCAAGGATCCGCAACACCCAGCACACGCTCCCTTCTTGCTGCTACCATCAGGGAAGAGATTTTTCTTGCCCTGAGCATTGGAAACCCCATACCAGAGAGTGATGCAACCAGAAAGAACGCTCTCCAAGGCGCACCTATAGTAGTTTTCGAAAGACTTCGGTGAGCTACCGAATCTCTCTAAAAGAAGATGGCAGCGCGGACTAGGTCTGCTGCGGCTTCTCTGCATTGTAGGCACAGAGCCGTTCTTACCATTGGTTCTCTGAAGTTGTACATCTGATTGCAGTGAGCCGCGTGGTGCGGGGGAGAGCACCGAACAGGAGTCGACTTGTGCGGGGTGCTTCAAATTCACAAAGGGCTCGACTGCTGAAGGAAACGGAGCTGAGGTTGCGGCCTCGCGGAGGGAAATAGTTGTTGCGACAGAGTATATGGAGGTGTTTGGGAGATAAATTGGGGAGGTTTGTTAGAGCAGGTCACACACAAACACTAAAATACAGATTTTTTACAGGAGCTTTTGCAAGAGACTCATGATGGACTGTCCTTTGCAAAAGGCAGTAAATGTAACAACGGGTAGAAGCTTTGTCTGGAAAACAGAATTTACTGTCTGGAAGGTCATGTGATCTTTGCAGGCAGAGAGCAGAAGAAAAAAACAGGCTTTGCTCTCAGAGAGGAGGGAGTGAGAGAGAGAGAGAGAGGAGAGACACAGATATCAGTTCTAGAGGGACGGCCTGGTCAAAGGTAAGGATGGGATGTCTAATGTTTCCCTTGGAATAGGAGAAACAGAAAGGAACTCTGTGATGACCTGAAAGAAAGAGGTGATCATCTGGAGAACCCTGAAGGGGGCAAGTTTCATCAGCAAGGCACTGGAGTGGCTGATTAAAAAGGAATCAGTTTGTTCCAGGCTGTCCTGGAACAAAAAAAAACTTTCTCTCTGAAAACCAACAAGAACCCTTATGCTTGTTAAGCACCAAAGCCTGGTGAACTTTATCAATGTTAACATTAACTTCAGTGCACAGTACAAGAATTGCCTGCAACTGTTGAGATTGGATTGTGAACCAAAGAACTTTGCTGAACTTACACACACGTGCGCTTAGAATTAGAAGGGGGTTAAGTAGGCTAAGTAAGTCAATAAAGATAAGTTAAAATTTCATTCCATTTTCATGTTCAAAGATAATTAAAAGCAATTTTTGTTTAAGTAACCCTTTGTTGTGGTGCATATCTATTGCTGCTGGGTTCTGGGGTCCTCTGGACTTGCAACTGTGTCCGGTGGCAGGATCATGCAGTCGGTAACAGGAATGGCAGAGGAGGACATGCTGGCTACGGAAGCTGACAGGCAAAGGATGAATCGACCTACTCCTGATCCAGATCCGTCCTCACCCTCAATAGGTTTCTTGCCATTTGCAGCCACCTGCAAGATTAGAATCTGCAGCGCGGTGTGAAGCCCCACGCTGGCTCCCAGCCGCTATTAATATCTCAGCTGCCACGGTTAACGGAGGGCTTTGGAATTGCTTGGTACTGAGACTGCAGTTCAAACCAAACATCAGCGAATTCAGCTGTCAGCTGGGGTTAACCTCAAGGCTTTAATGGGAAGCGGGCCAATCTCGGCAGCGATTTATTTCGAAAGGCTGCACTCTAATGTGCAGAGGTGATTCCATCCAAAATTAAGGGTCAGAAATATGGGAAAATCACTAATAAATCCAAGAGGGAATTCAAGAGAAACTTCTTTAGTCAAAGGGATGAGAACGTGGAACTTAATCCCACAGGAAGTATTTGAGGCAGACAGTAATGATCTACTTAAGGAGAAGGTAGCTAAGTGCATCGTAGAGAATGGAGTAGAAAGATTTTCTCATATCGTGAGATAAATATAGAACTTGCCAGCACAGTTTAGGCCCTTCGGCCCATGATGCTGTGCTGACCCATATAAATCTAACTAGAAACCCTCCCTACCTCACAGCCCTTTAGTTTTCTTGCATCCATATGCCTCTCGAAGAGTGTCTGAAATGCCCCCTATTGTGCTGGGCTCCCCCACCACCCCCCTGGCAATCATTCCAGGCACCCACAGCTCTCGGAGTTAAAAAAAAACACACCCTGATGTCTCTCCTAAACTTCCCTCCCTTCACTTTGTACAGATGTCCTCTGGTGTTTGCTGATCCTGCCCTGGGAAACAGGTCCACCTTATTCTATGTCTCTCATAATCTTGTGGATCTCTAATAAGTCATCCTTCTATGCTCCAAAGAGAAAAGTCCCAGCTCTGCCAACCTTACCTCATAACACTTGCTTTCCAATCCAGGCAACATCCTGGTGAATCTCCTCTTCTCCTCTCCATAGCTTCCATATCCTTCCTATAATGAGGTGACCAGAACTGAACACAATGCAGCCATTCCCCCGATGTATGTCTGAGTTCCGTTCTGACCTACTGGGCAGATCTCGAAATGGACGCAAGTATATTAGTTTGGGGTGTAGTCCCCACACTATTGGTCCGCACACTGATCCCACTGTTCTGCTCTCTCCTGACAGCCCACTATCGGTCCCCCCACTGCTCCATGTGTGGTAAACAATTGTTGCATGTAATTGCCTGGTCAGGCACACCTATTGGCCAATTGTACCTGTGACCCCCTCCCCCACAGACTCCTGTATAAAGGTAACTGTTCCACAACCCTCTTAGTGCAGGGCAGACGAACAGTATGGATGTGCCTTTGTTCCTAAGTGATTAAAAGCCAATTGGTTTCTCAAAAATAGCCTTTCGCGTAACTGATGGTGCATTACCGTGCTCTCCCCGCTCGGTCCCCGTGCTGATCCCACTGCCCCGTGCTCTCCCGACAGCCCGCAGTTCCTGTCCAGCATTCTTTTAATGTGAGAACTGAGAGAGAGATGCTGTGATGTACACAATGCCGGGATATAGTCTGATGGCCACTACTGGATGCCCGCAGCCACTAGCACTGGTGGACGTATGACCAAGCGTAATTTTTTTATTTACATATATTTTTAAGAATATATGTAGTATTTTTTTTGGTCATATGTATGGATGGTCGTAAGTTGCATAGGTCGTAGGTAGGATAGAGGCTGATCTCACAGAGATTTATAGTTTACCTCACAACTCTTGAACTCAATCCCTTGACTAATGAAGGCTTCTTAACTAACCTGTGTGGCAGCCTTGAGAGATCTATGGAGTTAGACCACAAGGTCCCTCTGTTCTTCCACTCTCTTAACAGTAATCATCTACTCTCCTTCAACCTTGACTTTTATTTTACATGTGTATGTAGCATCAGTTTTTCAGCCCTGTTAATAAGAGGAGATCCTGCCGCACCCACTTGGAAAAAGGAATCTCAGTGTTGTATGCAATGTCTGACAATAGATCTGAAATCCGATTCGCAGCTAGAACTTTGCTGATCACCATGGCTTTAATGCCTGGTTCTTTCGCAACCAAGTCACCAAAATGTGGCTCAGATATATTGGGTTGCAGTCTCACTGCAAGCCACCAATGGATGGATACGACGGTTTACCCTATATCCGACTGGTTGAGGTAGGCCACAGAGGGTTTGCAGCCCCCTCGACACCAAGGCTTCTCCGGGAGACGGGAGTGCGAGAGAAGATACATCGACGAGCAGTCAAAGATCTCCTTAGATTAGGGTAGCCCGTGGCTCTGGATGAGGGGAAAGGACCCCATCTGGGCCCCCAAGTGAGTGAATGGCATCTAAGGGAGGGAGGTGATGCTGGGATTCACTGCTGAACCCTCTGGAGGTGCCGTAGGTCTATCAGCGAAACACTGAGGAGGGAGGGAAGGAGGGCGGGCACCCACATGACAACCCAGAAGATGCCACCACTCACTTGGCCACCCTGCAGAGTCCAGGCAGCAAGTCTCAGGATTGCTTAATGGATAAATGTTGGGAGGAATTTGGTAAGATTAGAGTGGGTTACATACATACATGCACACATTTTAAAACAGATCTTATTTGAAATACTAAGAATTCATATTCAGTAACATTGCAGAAACTTTTAAGAATGATATGCACATTTCACAAGTAGTGAAATCGTGATAATTGAAATGACATCATGAAATGAATAGACCATTGTTTGGAATTGGAGACAAACTGGCTGTTTGGAAGTACCTACAGAGTGCTCACAGAAAGGTCACTCCTGGGTTTTGTTTATCTAGGATAATAGCTTGATCAAGAAGGAGAACTCTTGTGGTTTCCTGAAGAAGGTGGGGTTTTTTGCAAGTGAGAGAGTCACATGGGCTTTCTAGCAGTTGGCAATTGGAGAGAGAGAGAGGGAGAGGAGACAAGCTCTCTCAGCCAGTGTGTGTGACACTGAAAGCAGCGGAACAGTGCAAGCCAGGAGAAGCTGGTTGGAAACAGAAAGCTCCAAAGCGGCAGATGGCTGGAAGTGTGATCTGTCTGATGTTTCTCTTGGAATAAGTGGAACAGGAAGAAACTCTGTGATAGCCTGAAAGAAAGAGGTTATTATCTGGAGAATCCTGATGGGCCAAGTTTCATCAGCGAGACATTGAGGTGACTAATGGTGGTACCTCAGTTGTAGAAATCCTGGAATAACAAATCTCTCTCTGCAAACCCTACAAGAACCTTCCTGAGCGGTAAACATTTACCTTTTGAGCACCAAAGCCTGGTGAACTTTATACATGTTAAATTCTGTGCATACTATCAGAATTGCCTGCAATCAGAGAACTTGGAAGAAGGAGAAGTGAGATTGGACTGTGAACCAAGGAACTTTTCTTAAATTTAAACACACATTACATACACTTGGACTTAGAATTAGAAGGAGGTAAAGGTTAGTTAAGTTAATAGAGATAAGTTAAAGTTTGATTCTGTTTTCATGTTTAAAGATAATTATGAACAAATTATGTTTAAGTAACCACTTGTCTTGATGAATTTCTATTGCTGCTGGGTTTGGGGGTCCTTTGGGCTCGAAACAGTGCAATAAGGGATATTAACATCTAGTCCTAAGTAACATACCATACTTGTTCTGCCCCTACCATGGGAGTGGGTGATGGAACAGAACAGAGGGAATTTCTCTCTGTATCTAACTTGTAGTATCCCTGCCCAGGGCATGTTGTTAGGGATCATGAACTATGCTGCCCCTTCTCTTGGAGAGTCTGACAAGTCAATGTGGAAGGAACTTCACACTGAATCCGACCCCTTCTGAATGCGCTATGGTAGTAAGTGATGGGGCAGTCTGCGTCTGTCCCAGGACTAACGCATGGGGCAAGGTGGGGAGGGGTCGAGCAAAGTCAAGCTCATTGCCATCTGAGTGCACGACGAAACAGCATTCACCGGCCCTCGGCAGACAAATGATCAGACATAACCCACATACACAATACGCATGTAGGACAAATCTGGGGCGGCAGGTTTGGCGAGGCGATTAGCGCAACTCCTTTACAAGCGCCAGTGATTGGAACTGAACCGGGATTCGAATCCCACACTGTCTGTAAGGAGTTTGTCCCTTCTTCTCCCCACGTCTGCGCAAGTTTTTCACAGGGGCTCCGGTTTCCTCCCGCCATTCAAATCATACCAGGGGTGTAGGTTCATGGGGTGTTAATTGGGCGGCATGGACTCGTGGGGCGGATTGCCGGTTATCGTGCTGCATGGCTAAATTAAAAAATAAATAAATAAATAGAATTTATATATACATATATATATATATAAAATATTCGACGTTAGGGATGTAAGCGCTCCAATGGATGTTGAGGATGGAGCGTACTCGAGATGGCAGAGGTCGACAGCATCGAGTCCACGCTGCTGAAGATCCAGCTGCGCTGGATGGGTCACGTCTCCAGAATGGAGGACCATCGCCTTCCCAAGATCGTGTTATATGGCGAGCTCTCCACTGGCCACCGTGACAGAGGTGCACCAAAGAAGAGGTACAAGGACTGCCTAAAGAAATCTCTTGGTGCCTGCCACATTGACCACCGCCAGTGGGCTGATAACGCCTCAAACCGTGCATCTTGGCGCCTCACAGTTTGGCGGGCAGCAACCTCCTTTGAAGAAGACCGCAGAGCCCACCTCACTGACAAAAGGCAAAGGAGGAAAAACCCAACACCCAACCCCAACCAACCAATTTTCCCCTGCAACCGCTGCAATCGTGTCTGCCTGTCCCGCATCGGACTTGTCAGCCACAAACGAGCCTGCAGCTGACGTGGACTTTTTACCCCCTCCATAAATCTTCGTCCGCGAAGCCAAGCCAAAGAAAGATATAAAATATTCAGATATACAAATAAATAAATAGAGATTGTGAAGATGAGAGTCTCGGATAGTTTAGATTAGTAGTTCCTATGGGCGTTCAGCAGTTCCTATGGGCATTCTGCATTCTCACTGTCTGTGGGAAGGTTTACTCCAATCTAATCAGAGATTACATTGTGCTTAAAATGGAAGGTTCAAATTCACGGTTTTCAAACAAGATTGAACACAGAACAATCCAGCCTCTTTGGCCCACGATGTTGTGCCGACCTATATAAACCTTGTCAAAATATGAAACCTTCCCTATCTCACACTGGTACTCTCTGCTTTTCCTTCCTAACTTAAGGTGGTGTGTGAATGGAAAAAGGTTGAGAACCACTGAGCATTTAAATGTTTAAATTTAAATTTAAATTTAAAATGAAGCATTTTAAATGTTACTTTTGTACCAGTCTCTACCACCACCCACATCAAGGCATTCCAAGCACCCTCAACTCTCTATGCACTTTCCTCCCTTCACTTTGTAGAGCCATCCTCTGGTGTCTCCTAGTCTGGCTGTCTACCCTATCTCTGCCTCTCACAACCTTCTCATCCTTCACTGCTCCAAAACTCCCAACTCTGTTAACCTTGCCCCATAAGACACGTTCTCCAATCCAACATCCTGGTAAATCTCCTCTGCTCTATCTCTAAAACTTCCACATGCTTCAGGAGTGGATTTGCGCAACAGGTGGCCCATGGGAGCAGGACAGAACACCTGCAACCACTGTCCACTGGAAACAGAGGTGAGGTGGAAAGTGGTGCTGACCGGCTGCATCACGGTCTGCTATGGGGACACCAACGCCCCTGAGCGTAAAGCCCTCCAAAAGGTAGTGGATGCAGCCCAGGACATCACAGGCAAAACCCTCCCCACTATCGAGTTCATCTATGGGGAACGTCGGAGAGCAACAGCATTCATCAAGGATCCGCGCCACCCAGCACATGCTCTGTTCTCGCTGCTGCCATCAGGAAAGAGGTGTAGGGGCCACAAGACACTCACCACCAGGCTCAGGAACAGCTGCTGCCCCATCACCATCAGAACTCCTCAATGACAAACTCAATCGGCGACTCATTTAAGGACTTTTACGTGCACTTTTCGTTCTCTCTGTATGGCACAGTCAGTTTGTTTGCATTTGTTGATGGTTTACACGTTTACGCCGTGTACGGATGATCTTTTGCATGACCAATTAGTGGTGATTCTGCCGCACCCGCAGGATGAAGAATCTCAGTGTTGTACGTGATGTCTGACAATGAATCTGAATCAGGTACACTTTTCTTCACCTTGAAGAGATGTTTCGCTAAAAAAAAGAAAATACTCAAACGTGACTCTACAATGCTTGATCTCCTCCCCACTTCCACTTCCCGCAATAATGCCAGAGGTAATCACACCACGCTGCCATGCTTCTGAGAGTTTTATTAGTCACAGCCAGCTAAACTGCCTCATATTACTGTCAGTGTTTTACGGTGAAGGAGACTTATTATGCTTCAGCTTGGTGGTTGTCAGATTTTATTACTGTTCAAATTGATGGGTGAAAATTGGTGGACATTGTGTCCCTCTAATGTATAATTGCCATTTACAGAAATTCAGTTGTAATTATAGACATATTGAATTTCAATGGTAATTATAACAGTTAAACACAATGGCCACTATGTGTGCACTGCAGATGTTGCTTTGCCTTCTGCAGACCTTGCTCTGGAAAAGTATATCCGTACTTTTGTCTGAATCATGGAAAACCTTTCCACTCATCCTCCGCTTTTACCTGGAGGCAATGTCACCCAGCTCATTATCTTGGGCCGCGTCAAAGAAAATGTCTCTGTGGTGCTGTTGGCGCCGACCCGCGGGGAGTGGAGACACAGTGCTGCCCCGCGGCGTTGAACGGCCCTGTTGCAGGAGCCGATGGTGGTGTTATTTTAAAGTCGTGCATCCGCGGTGTCTGGGCGCAAGATGGTGGCACCTATGATCGGCAGTGTGGTGATATGTTTCCTCCATTGTATATAGTTATGATTGGCTACTTTATACATGGAGCTGGCCTACCCACTGATGACTCATACCCTATGACTCGCTCCCCCATGGTCCTAGGCCATAAAGGTTGAGCCACCTCTCCCTTCCCATACCTGGATCTGGGCCAGCAAGGTTCATTAAACCCTGTAGTTCCCTCTGCCTAGTCTCTGTGGTTACGGGTAGTGCACTACAGGCAGTGAACATGAGGGGGGTTGCAGAATCTGGAGAAGCAGAGGATCAGCGCAGGGCACCAGAAAATAGGGAGACCACTCCCCCCCCGTTTGAATAGGAGAAGCAGAGGAGGTGATCCCATGGGACGGCGACCCAGTCAGTGGACCCGCGAGGGGCTCCGAGGCTGAGGGAACATAGGGGGCGGGCTGCTGGTGAATCGAGTGAACTGCTGGTGGCTGCGGTCAAGGAACTCGTACCAGGCTGCGGACTGCTGGAGACTTGGCTGAAGGGGTACCAAGTGTCTTTCTGGAATTGAGAAGTACGAGAGGGGATCTTATAGAAACATGCACAATTATGCAAGGCATGGATAAGATAGAGGTAGTACGCTGTTTCCATTTGGTGGGGGAGACCAGAACCAGGGGACATAGATTCAAGATTCAGGGCAGTAGATTGAGGATGGAGATGAGGAGGAACTGCTTTTCTCAGAGGGTGGGGAATCTGTGGAATTCGCTGTCCATTGAAGCAGTGGAAGTGACCTCAGTAAATATATTTACGACAAGGTTGGATAGATTTTTACAGAGTCGGGGAGTTAAGGGATACATGGAAGAGACAGGTCGGTGGAGATGAGCCCATCTTCAAATCAGCCACGATCTCATTGAATGGCAGAGCAGAGCTCGACGGGCCAGATGGCTGACTCCTTCTCCTGTTTCTTGTGTTCTAAGTATTGGAACAGGGATGAGTAGGGATGAGTAGGGAAGATTAGGGATGCCGAGAGAACTGGAGGCTTCCTGACTGTGTCAGAGGTTCAGCTGACGCACCCAGTGCGGGGCTGAGAGAGCGCCTTTCAGATGTGCAGTAGAACAGAACCCCAGTTGCCCTATGAAGTGGAGGGAGAAGAGCCGGGGGGAGGCTAACGGGCCCTTTAGCTTGCTCTTCTCTTCAAGATTCCAGTTCCCTTCTACAGTGCACCCGACGGTCAATTTCTCCACTGAAAGTATTCAACAACGGGGCAGCATGGTTGGTGGAGCAATTTGCGCGATGCTGTTGCAGCGCCAGCGATTGGGTCCGGTGGTCGAATCTGTAAGGCAGCCCTGGATTGACCATCAAGCAAAATAAGCATGTGCTTAAGACCACCAAGGGAAGGGGGCTCCACCGGGGTTTTCCAGGGCCGGAGTTGCTGTGGTGCAGTTGAACTGGGTCCTGACAAAAAGGGACCTCTCCCCCCCCCACAATAAATGAAAGAAAAGATTTATATCCATAAACAACCAGTAGAGGTAAGTGATGGCCTTGATATAGGCACTGAGGTTATATTTAAAGTAGTTGTTGGTCTGGACGGGAAGAAAATGGAATTTTTAATCTATTGTTTCACATTCAGCGCTTAATCACCCCATTTATGCAGTTCCTTCAAGGCAGGAATATTGCATCACACCATTCTGTGTATGGGAATGGGGGAAGGTCATTGTAGGCCTGTCTTTAAGCCAGCGGTGGAGGTAGTCACAGTGTCAGACTGACGTAGGCCGTTGTTTGGCTCTGCGTTAAAACAAAAAGCAAAGCCAGCCTAATGGAAGGCCTTCTTTACGCCAGTGCTGCGGGATCTAGGCGTAAAAGAGGGCTGAGGCCTTGTCAGTTGGGCAATGGAAGGGACGAGGAGCACCTGTAGGCCTTAGTCCTGCACTGAACGTAAGGAGCTCGTGCGTTCTGCCCATGCCTGCCTGGGTTTCCGCCAGGTGCTCCGGTTTCCTCCGACCCTTCAAAACATACTGTGGGTTGTAGGTCAATTGGGTGGCATGGGCTTGTGGGCTGAGAAGTCCTGTAACAGGTGTTGTATGCCTAATTAAAAAAAATAACTTTACACTTGCAGTACTCTGGGATAGAAAATTCCAAAGAGCCAAAGCTCTCTGGGAGGAAGAAATTACTTCCCGCTGAATTGGATAGGCCCTTGCTCCGGAATGTGGCTTCTTCAGGGGTGACACCTCAGCTTCCATCATGTCAATTGATGTCAATATCTTAAATGTTTCATGCCATGCATACTTTAGCACAGGATGCGGCCGAGTAAAGCTTCTATGTACAGGGCATTAGACCTTCCAGCCCCGAGTCCATCCAGCGGACCAACGTGGGGCCCAGCGGCCGAGGGGCACTGTATGGGGGACCTGCATGGGGCGCTGGAGTCTGGCTCGGGAGCCAGGTGTCAGAGGCGGGATTCGAGAGGGCGCTGAGGGCAAGGGTGAGGTGGGGAGGGGTGCAGCTCCCAAAGGGCCTCTGTTGCTGGAGGCTTCCTGATCGTGTTGGGGGGGGGCTTGGATCTGCAGCTCGGGTTGACTGATGGATTGAACAGGAGTCTGCGCGGTGTGGGAGGCGAATCCACGGACATTCATTGTCTCTGAAGGGACTCTCATTTGCTTCTCGTTCTCTTGCCTTGTAAGGGGTGCCAGAGACGCTAACGGTGACTCTGCCTTACAGTAGGCAGAAGGCAATATCGTGTAATATTACATATTCTGTAAGATTGCATGACAATAAAGGAATCTTCAATCTTGAAATGAACAGTTATTAAAAAGTTACTGGGCTTTTTAGTTGCATGAATCCCTGCTGCATGAATTCCCTAAAAGTGGAGTCACATGTAGATAGGGTGGTGAAGAAAGCTTTTGGTATTGTTACGAGCCCAGAGGACCCATAAACCCAGCATCAATAGATATTCACCAAGACCTTTGTTACTTAAACAAAAGTTGCTTTTAATTATCTTTAAACATGAAAACAGAATCACACTTTAACTTAACTAACCTAACTTAACCCCCTTCTAATTCTAAGCGCACATGTGTGTAATGTGTGTGTAAGTTCAGAAAAGTTCTTTGGTTCACAGTTCAATCTCACTTCTCATTCCTCTAGGTTCACTGGTTGCAGGCAATTCTTATACTGTGCACAGAATTTAACATTTTTGAAGTTCACCAGGCTTTGGTGCTTGAAAGTTTACCGCTCAGGAAGGTTCTTGTCGGTTTTCCGAGAGAGATTTTTTGTTCCAGGATATCCACAACTGATTCCTTTTTAAGCAGCCACTCCAGTATCTTGTTGATGAAACTTTCCCCCTTCAGGATTATCCAGATGATAACCTCTTTCTCTCAGGTCACCACTGAGTTCCTTTTTGTTTCACTTATTCCAAGTGAAATATTAGACAACCAGTCCTCTCCTCTTGCATGAACCACAAGGGCCGTCTTCCAATGGGACTTTCCACAAGCTTGCCAGCTTATCCTATTCCAGTCCCAGCTGCTTCTGCTGGCTGTAACACTGTAGAATGATCTCTCTGTCTCTCTCTCTCTCTCTCTCTCTCTCTCTCTCTCTCACTCTATCTCTCTCTCTCTCTCAGAGAGAAAGACTGTTGGATTCCCTCTGCTTGCAAAACCACATGACCCTCTTTGAACAGCAAGCTTGACTCCAGACAGAAGGCCCTCCGACAAGATCTTTATCTGTTGCCTTTTGTAAACAACAATCCATTAGTGAAGTCTCTTAGGCACTCTCTGAAGCTCTTACAAAAGCTGTGGAGCCGATATGGAGAGCTCTAGTATTTTAAATAAGATCTGTTTTAAAGTGTTTGTTTGTGACCTACTCTTACAAACCTGCCTTAATTTATCTCCATAAAATATATCTATATACTCTGTCACAGTATGTTGGCCTTCACAAATCAGAGTATTGAACACCAAAGTTGGGATGCCATGTTGAATTGGTAAGGCCAAATTTGGAATATTGCATGCAGTTTTGGTCATCGAATTACAGGACGGTCATCAACAAAATGGAGAGAGTGCAGAGGAGGATTATGAGAATGTTGCCAGGGTTTCAGGGTTTGACCTACAGTTTAGGACTTTACTCACTGGAACGCAGAAGATTGAGGGGTGATTTGATAGAGGTATTTCAAAATGATGAGGGGGACGGACAGAGTCATTGTGGACAGGCTTTTTCCAATGAGACTCAACCAGAGGTCATGGACTGAGACTGAAGGGGGAAAGGTTTAGGGGAAACATGAGGGGGAGTTTCTTCATTCAGAGGGTGGTGAGAGTTTCCATCCAAACTGATCGATGCAGGCTCGATTTTAATATTTAAGGAAAAGCTGGATAAGTGCATGGACGAGAGAGGTGTGGAGGGTTCTGGGCTGGGGTGCGGGTCTGTGGGAGTAAGTGCTAGAAAGGCCTGTTTCTGTGCTGTAATTGTTACATTTTCGGCATTGAAACCAAAAATGGGGGAATGGAGTGGAGGATTTATGATGCTCTTTGTTTCCAGGATACCCTGGGTGTGGGGAGGCGGGGGGGGGGGGGGTGTGGAGGGAAGGACGATGAAAGAGGGCTGGTATTATTGACTCAGTCAGGCTCCACGAGGACTTCTCCCTGAGAAGTGCTTAGCAACCAAGCAACAGATTTGCGTATAACGTATCTGAGTACAATTAAGAGAGTTCAGGGAATGCTGTGCTGGAGCCACAAGAGCATACTGTTCATTTATTGGACAACTCAGAGGGGTACAGCAGATGGTCTGACTGTCTTGTATAAATAGCACAAAGCTCCCACAGGATGCACATCCCACTGTCAGATTTTAAGCACTCGGTACTCTATCCTGACTCAACAACTTGCACTGCAGAAATGTTATCCACTAATAGTGATGGGCTTAGAAGAGGATTCCAAGAAATTAAAGGACAGCATTTATGAGAAGTGAGTTTTTCTTTTGATCGGCTGTCAGATCTGACACTCAATTCTGGCTGATGTTCCAGAGTATTCAGAACCTTCGTGAGCACGTCACGCAATTTGTGGCTTTGCGGCAGCATCACAGAGCAGACATTTCTATCAAGCCACCTCACTGAATAAATAGAAAGAGCGCAAGAAAGCGTTGAAGTGAGGCCGCGTCTGTGGTCTGTCAATCATTCAGGGATCTGATGGCGGAGGGGAAGAAGTTGTCCTCGTGCCCATCTTCAGGCTTCTGGACCTTTTCCCTGATGGTAGCAGAGTGAAAAGGGCGAGGTGGGGGTCTCTGAGGTTAGAGGCTGTTTTTTTAAGACACCGCCTTGTGTCGACATCCTCGATAGAGTGAAGTCTGGTGTCCGTGAAGTTGCAGGCCAAGTTAATGACCCTCTGGAGTTTATTCTTGTCCTGTGAGTTGGTGCCTCCGTACCAGGCAGTGATGCAACTGGCCAGAATGCTCTCCACGGTACCACCAGTAGAAGTTTACGAGAGTCTTTGGGTGATGTCCTGAATCTCCTCAGACACCTCACAAAATCTAGCCGCTGGCGAGCCTTCTTCATGACGGCATTGAAGTGGAGGCTTTGGGATGGATCCTCGGAGATGTTGCCGTCTGGAAATTTGAAGTTTCCTGACCCTCTCCACCACTGAGCCCCTCGACGACTGGGTCGCATTCACCTGACTCCCTCCTGAAGTCCACAATCATCTCCTTGGTTTTGCTAATGTCGAGGAGAATATTACCTGGAATGATGCCAAACCAATTTGTTGTGGCTGCTACCACACTTTGAGTACTTAAAGGCCCCAACTTAAAGCGGCCGCCTCTTTGATATGGTTCACGAGTCTTGAGATCACATACAACCCTGAGATTCTTTACTCTTGAAGGGGAGGCAGATTGACCATGTATTGGCAGTGTAACATAAACCCTGACTCAACGTACACATGTAAACAAATTTTTAAAATGTAAACAAAACAACTGTGCAATATAGAGAGAAAAAAACTCAATAAAGTGCGTAAGTAAGAGTCCTTAAATGAGCCCTGATTGAGTTTGTCGTTGAGGAGTCTGATGGTGGAAGGATAGCAGCTGTTCCTGAACCTGGTGGTGCGAGTCTTATGGCACCGATACCTCTTTCCTGATGGCAGCAGTGAGAACAGAGCTGGGCTGTGTGGATCCTCGATGATTGCCATTGCTGTCCTGATGGCAGCATTCCCATGGATGTTCTCGATGGTGGGGGAGGGTTTTTTTTGCCTGTGCTGTGCCAATACCTTTCAGAGGGCTTAACGCTCAGGGGTATTTAAAGGATGATATTTACAAGAGTGTTTTTTTAAAATCAGATGGAAGATATGAATGTCAGATTCATTACGCAATGTTGGCTGACGTTCCCAAGAATTTAGCTCAGAGCCAATAGTTTCTGAAAATCTTGCTCCCGTGTTTAACAATCAAATGAGGCGAGAGGAGGGATTTGCGACTGAGAATGATGCCAAACCAATTGTTGAGACGACTGCCACACTTTGATTACTTTTTTAAAATGAAACAGCTGGCACAAGCTTCAAAAGGCCGCCTCTTTGATGCAGCTCAGGAACTTTGACGCAGCCCTTTCAAATCTACACCAGCTAGTAGCTTGTGGACAATAAAATGATTGTTTTTGTGCGTCATTGGCAGATTCAAGGTGGAAAACGAGGTGAGTGCGGGAAGGACCAAAGACGCTAATGCAGTAAAACTCCCGGTATCCGGCATCTACGGGGATTGGTGGACACCAGATTTGCAAATCTTCTGGTTGCTTGAGACTCACTCTTACAAAGAGTAAACATTTTAGAAGGCAGTGCAAAGTGTAAAGCGATTTGAAAATACTCAGTATTGTGCACCTTAACTATGTAAAGTTCACTTTAATCAGGTAATTCTCCATAACTTATGAAATTTAAATTCGAACTCCAGTCACTGGCACTGTAACAGCATTGCGCTAACAATCCCGCTATCATAATTAACCCCCCAAGTTTACAGATAAAGCCTTACTTATACATTTAATAATATATTAATCAAGATAAAGATTCTCATTAAGCAGAGCTAAGAAGACACTTTAAGAGAGTCACTCCAGCTCTTCATCCTGGGCGACGCCATTTTATTCAAGCACAACTTTATTAAAACAACTGCAATGAGCAAAGCACGACCAAGGCAGTCCACCGGATGAATATTTGCTCCCATCTTCACAAAGAACATTTATATTTACAATTTTAAACATTTGTTATGGAATGGGTTAATAAAATTATGATAAAATATATCTTAAAAAGGTATAGATTGTGGGGTTTTAGTTTAAGTCACACTTCACAAACAATGTGCTGCTGGAGCCTTCATGTCTACCGTTGATTTCACAGAAACCATGAAGAGTGCCTATGAAGACTTCACAAGTAGGTGTTAATTGGATAATTGGATTGATGTTGTAGAATTGAAATGGTCTATTGTCTTTAAAGGCACATCATGTTTGAACAGATGTCCAGGCTCAGAAACTGATGAATCTTTTATTGCTAAGCTGGTGTCAGCGATCCAACTTTTTGGTTGAAGTCTGCTGTTCTAGGAGGGGTCATGTGGTTTTGCAAACAGAGTGAAAAAAACATTCCATTGGAGAGACCGTCAGTTTACTGCAGCAGTTGGTGTTAAAGACTGCAAATTTTGCAGACTTGCTGAAGACGGGTTTTGAGTTCTGAGTTCAGCCTATTCTAAACCCTTGTAGTCAATTACAAGAGATTGTGGCTGGTTATTGTGTTTCTCCTGAAATAGGGGAAAAAGACAAACTCTGGAAGAAGAGGTTATCTTTTGGAAACCCCACGAGGGGGGGCAAGTTTCTTCAGCAAGACACTGAAGTGGCTGATTGGAGGAGATTAGTTTGTGTGTGTGTGTCCAACGAACAACAAGTATCTCTCTTTGGAACCAACTTCTTGAACAGTAACAATTTAAGTTAAAGTCCAAGAGCCTGGTGAAGATCATAAATGTTTAATTCTGAGCATGGTATGAAACTTGCCTGATCCCAGTGAACTTGGAGAAGTGAAAAGTGAATGAATGGATGTGAAACAAAGAATTTTCCTGAACACAAACTCATTACGTACACATGCAGTTAGAATTAGAAAGGGTTACGTTGTTAATAATAACAAATTAAAGATTGATATTATTATGTATGAAGGAAATTAAAAGCATCTTTGCTTAAGTAACCATTGTCTTGGTGAATATCTCTTGTGGCTGGTTTTTGGAGTCCTCTGGGCTTGTAACATATTTATTTACATTTTAATTTATTTTAATTTTAGTTATTTCCTCAATTTTATTTCGCCAGTTGCTTGATTTCCAGATGCCGAGGATTTGACTGTATTTGTGAAAACCAGTGCAGTAGGAGAGTGTCGTTTTCAACACAGGGTAATAGAGTTTGACAGGATTTTAAAATCCATCATATCAAGGTCCCCCAGGAGGGCTGGGCTGAAGCTTTCCAGAACGCCGTGGTGCAATTGTTCACCAGGCTTCAGAAGATTCACTGCCCCTGGTCATTTTCAGGATCCCTGGGAGGCTCTGGGCTTGGTGTCAACTGAAAAATGAAACCCCGCACTGCAGTGCAAATAGGTCATGATTTCACATTCAGAGGCGCGGGTAGACTCAAGGGGTAAGTGAAAATGAAACATTCTCTCATTTAGATTTAGAAAAAAACATAAGAAACAGGAGCAGGAGTTGGCCATCCGGCCTGTCGAGCCTGCCTTGCTGTTCAATGAGATCACGGCTGATCTGATGATGGGCTCATCTCCATCCACCTGCCTTTTCCCCAGATCACTTAATTCCTCTATTATGTAAAAATCTATCCAACTTTGTATTAAATATATTTACTGAGGTTGCCTCCACTGCTTCAATGGGCAGCGTATTCCACAGATTCCCCACCATCTGGGAAAAGCAGTTCCTCCTCATCTCCATCCTAAATCTACTCCCCTGAATCTTGAGGCTGTATCCCCCTAGTTCCAGTCTCCCCCACCAATGGAAACAACGCCCACCTCTATCCTATCTGTGCCTTTCACAATTTTATGTTTCTAAAAGATTCCCTCTCGTTCTTCTGAATTCCAGAGAGTACAGTCCCGCACGACTCAATCTCTCCTCATTGGCCAGTCCTTTCATCCCTGGAATCAACTTGGTGAACCACCTCCAAAGTCAGTCCATCCTTTCTCAAGTAAGGAGACCAGATCTGCATGCAGTTCTCCAGATGTGGACTCACAAGTAATGTGTACAGTTGCAGCAGGACCTCCCTGTTCCTAAATTTAATCCCTCTACCAAATGTCAGCCATCATTCCATTTTCTTTCTTGACTGCCCGCTGCACCTGCAAACCAACCTTTTGCGATTCATGCACAAGCCCTCCCAGGTCCATCCACATGGCCGCCCACTGCCATCACTTGCCGTTTAAATAGTAATTTGATCTCCCGCTTTTACTCCATCTGCCAAACCCTAGACCACTTACTTAACCTATCCATAACTCCCCGCAGACTCTCCAAATCCTCTGCTTGGTTGAAAGGCTGGGGCTATCCCTCAAAGTTTACTGAACTCAGAGCAACAATTTTCTTGTGACAGAGTCGGGCTTTAGAGTTGATTGCCGATGACAACTTGTGTGTTTTTGTTTGTGGTAAACTGATCATGGAGAAACAATAAAGGAACATTTGAGAATAATCCAACATAAATGCCTCCTTCACCAATGGAGAAGGACCCTGATTTTTTTGAAAATCAAAGGACCCCAGAACCCAGCAGCAATAGATATTCACCATGACAAATGGTTACTTAAACAAAAGTTGTTTTTAATTATTTTAAACATGAAAACAGAATCAAATTTTAACTTATCTCAATTAACTTAACTAACCCAAATTAACCCCCTTCAGATTTGAAGTGCACGAGAATGTAATGTGTGTGTAAATTTAAGAAAAATTCTTTGGTTCACAGTTCAATCTCACTTCTCATTCTTCCAAGTTCTCTGGTTGCAGGCAATTCTTATACTGTGCACAGAATTTAACATGTATAAAGTTCACCAGGCTTTAGTGCTCAAAAGGTAAATGGTTACCACTCAGGAAGGTTCTTGTAGGTTTGCAGAGAGAGATTTGTTGTTCCAGGATTTCCACAACTGAGGTACCACCATTAGTCACCTCAATATCTTGCTGATAAAACTTGCCCCATCAGGGTTCTCCAGATTATAACTGCTTTCTTTCAGGCGACCACAGAGTTCCTTTCTGTTCCCCTTATTCCAAGAGAAACATCAGACAGATAGCACTTCCAGCCATCCACCACTTTGGAGCTTTCTGTTTCAGTTCCAACAAGCTTTTCCTGCTAGCTTCAGATGTGACTGTTCAGTCTCTCTCTCTCTTCATCTTCCAACTGCTAGAAAGCCCATGTGACTCTCTCACTTGCCACAAAACCCCCACCTTCTCCAGCAAACAATAGCAGTTAGTATTTTGCTCCCATCTGTTGTCTTAGGTAAATAAAACTTCTCATTGACCTTTGAGTGAGCCCCTTGCAGAAAGGTCAGAAGCCTTGTAAAAATGTTCAACACAGACGACGTGCATAGCATTCTCCATAGTTTCTGTAATGTTGCTGAATATGAATTCTTCAATATTTCAAATAAGATCTGTTTTAAAATGTGTGTACATATATAACCTACTCTAATTTTACCAATTACCTCCCAAACACCAATTTCGGGATTAAAGGGCATCCTCTTAGAATAGAGATGCAGAGGAGCATCTTTAGCCAGACCATAGTTCAATGAAGATTGGTAAGAACTTCTCCACAATCTCCATCGGAACCGGAGCTCCAGAGGACTGCGCTCTTTGCCCCCATGGTCGACTTGCTTTACACCTGCGACTGTGTGGCTCAGTATGACAGCAATGCCATCTCCAAGTTCATTGGCGATACCAGGGCAGTGGCTTGTATAAAAAGGGGCAATGAGTCAGTGTACGGGAGGGAGAATGAAAACCTGGCTGAATGGTGCATCAACAACAACCTTGCACTCAATGTCACCAAAACTGCGTTGCTGATTGCTACTTCAGGAAGGAAAAACCAGACGTGTGCGATCCAGTGATCCATGGGGGGAATGACAGGTGGAGGAGGGTAAAGTAAGTTTGTGCGAGCCACTACCTTTCCTGGACCCCACACACCAATGGCATCGTGAAGAAAGCTCGTCAGTACCTCTACTTCCTCAGGGGTTTGCGGAGGTTTGGTATGTCACCAGAAACCCTGGTAAATTTCTACAGAGGTGTGGTGGAAAGCGTGCTGACAGTCTGGTATGGGGGACACCAAGGCCCTTGAGTATAAAGCCCTGCAAAAGGTAGTGGACACAGCCCAGGGCATCACAGGTAAATCCCTCCCCTCCATCAAGAACATCTACAGGGAACGTTGCCGTCAGAAGGTAGCAGCGATTATTAAAGACCCCACACCACCCAGCACATGTTCTGTTCTCGCTGCTGCCATCAGGAAAGAGGTGTAGGTGCCACAAGACTCGCACCACCAGGTTCAGGAACAGCTGTTACCCCTCCACCATCAGACTCCTCAACGACAAACTCTATCAGGGACTCATTTAAGGACATACATTGATTTTTTTTTCCTCTCTGTATTGTGTAGTCAGTTTGTTTACATTTCTTTATTTGATTATTTGAGTCAGGGTTTTTTTTGCACTACCAATAAGTGGTGATTTGTAGAACTATTTGTAATTCTGCCATGCCTGCAGGAAAAGGAATCTCAGGTTTGTATGTGATGCCATGTATGTACTCTGACAATAAATCTGAATCTGAATCTGATGAATCTGTGGAATTTGTTGTCACAGGAGGTTGTGGAGGCCAAGTCCTTGGGTGTATTTAAGGCAGAGATTGATAGGTTCTTGATTAGCCTGGGCATCAGAGATTTTGGGGAGAAGGCCAGGCAGTGGGGGTGAGTGGGAGAATGGATCAGCTCAAGGTTAAATGGAGGGGCAGACTGGATGGGCTGAATAGCCTATTTCTGCTCTTGTCTGACTTCGAAACAGAACAAAACTGCAATTAAAAACTGACCCAACACTAATCGCCCTCTGCAGCAGTTCTGAATTTCTCCCACCCGCTGTACGTGGAAATGCTTCTAACTTCCCTCTTGAAGTAGTTGGCTCTAATCTTGAATACCAACCGCATTGCCCAAATGTTAAATTTAGACATACTGTACAACATGGGATCAGGCCATTTTGGCCCATGAGCCCGTGCCGCCCAATTACACACAAATGACCTATAATCCCTTGCATGTTTCGAACGGTGGGAGGAAACTGGAGCTTCCGGGGAAAAACAAACGCAAACACGGGGAGAATGGGCAAACTCCTGACAGACGCATGGATTTGAATCCCGGTCTTGATTGCTGGCGCTGTAACAGCGTTGCGCTAACCACTACGCCAACTGTACTTTCTTCAAGGTATAAGCAAAATTCAGACAGGCATCTTAATTAAAGACTTGAGATTAAGGGAGAGCAATGGGAGAGGAAGGAGTCCAGACCAACAGCCAAAAGGGGTTCATTGGAAAGGTGGGGATTGATTTTTAGCTCTGTCAAACGAGACAGAGGGAAAAGGGAAGAAGGAGCGAGACGGAACGAGGGGGGGAGGGCGATTACATCGGAAACCGGAGAAACCGGAGAAGTAAGTGTTGATGCCATCCGGTTAGAAGGCGGCCAGACGGAAGATGAGGCGCTGTTCCTCCAGTTTGCAGGTGGTCTCAGTCTGGCGGGTGCGTGAAACCATGGACGGACATGGTAACGGGGGTGGGGAAACGAAACGGATGGTCACTGGGAGATGCCCGCTAATTGCGGCGGACAGAGCCACACACAGCAGACAGAGGTAGGGAAGGCTCAGCTTGTTGAGCAGGTTTCCATTGGCCGGCACAGCACCGTGGGCTGAAGGGCCTGTACCTTGCCATAATGTTCGATGTTCGATGGAGTCAATTGTGAGCGGTGGCAAACACTAATTCCTCGATTTATGATTGTTCAATTTACAGATTTTTGCTCGCTGTCTCGGGGGAATGTGTCTTCGATTTACAAAGCCATTTTTCACTTTAACAAATGGTGTGCTTTCTTCTATGTATTCGGAGAAACACACACTTTTAAAATACCATTATTGAATTTGGCCGCAATTATTTTTTTGGGGAAACATTTCATTCTAATTTTTGTATAAATTCAGACAACAATACACTTTCTTTCAACCCTCATGTATATCATACAGAGTCCATTTTTCCCCTCCCCTCCTCTCCCCATGCCCCAATGCAGAGTGAAGGACGAGTCCGACGGTCAGGGGGTTCAGCCGGAGCCTGTGAGTTTATTTTTGACTTGCACACAGCATTTTTAAAGCGCTTGAACCGCACCCCCGCCCCCAAAATCACAGCAGGGCTACGCAAACTCACTCTCAATGGGAGAGAAGGACGTGTGGTGCCACCTTATTGCAGAGGCTCCCGTGACATGCGTGCCACCCTCAGAGCTGGTTCGCATGACCGCCAAGTGCGTGAGTCACCACAATATAAATGATACAAATGCAGAAAAGAAAAATACCGGTGAGGTCAACGACTCTTGTGATGTAGATCTGTCCCTCTGTTCGTATCCTGTATATCCGGGTTACCGAGGTTCCGGGGGATTCTTTATGGTGACGCACTCCAATGGCCATGTTCTGCTTCCTGACTTCCTCGATGAATACAGTTAATAAACTAGGTTTGACGTTGATCACTGCTTTCGTTGATCGAAAGGCAACATGGTGTCAGAAATGGGATATCCCTGTGTGGTGGTACACCACTGGCCTACTGCAGTGGACAATCTCTGTACCTGCAGAAGAGCACGGGGATAAGACAACACCTGGCTGGCTGTCAATTGACCAACCTGAATGGACCAAGCCCCATCCAGTTGGCTGTCAATCACCCTTCAGGATATAAGCCTGAGCTGGCCCTTTGAAGACACTCTCAGAGGTTACAATAGCACTCCTCACAGCTGGCTCTGTGGAAGTTTATGTCAAATAAAGCCTGTTGAACAGACTTCATGTTTTGTGTGTTTGCTTCTGTTCGGTAGTGCACCACACCCTGACTTTTCAAGCTCACTGTTTCTTCGTCCGGGATTTGTTTTTTTATTTTGAGTGAGGACAACTAAGCCAGCTGAACAAGAGCCCATCGTCTGTGCCATGTCCTGCTTCTTAAGACCTCAATCGTTTCCCTGCTGGGACGGGTAGTTTCATTTCCTCTTTTCCGAAGGGTTGAAATCATATCTGTGTACCTAAGAGTTTCAAATAAGGTTGCCGCATCTGACAAATACGCCATATTTCCTCCTTAAATCGTACATGATTTTCCACAGGGGAATACAGCCCTGTATTTCTATATTCCACTGTGTAATATTTAGTTGGGAGCCAGACTTCCACTGCCATGCCAATGCCGTTCAATCCAAAAATGATGGAGACACACAGGAGAGCACAGCTGAAGCTGAACGCAATCTGCAGGAGGCACTTCAGTCATTCATTCCTCCACCGTCGTCAATGAAGAACTTGACACCATTAAGTGTCTAAGACTGGAAGCGGTGCGTCCAAAGTTGACCCGGGCATGAACTGTCCTGGTGCAGGTTGGGCAGCTCTGCAGCTGAGGCGCCGGTGGCTGTGGGACCCGTGCAGCTCGCACTTATGTTGAGTCTCATCAGTGCCTCATATGCTTGGCCACCCATGCAGATGAGGCCACGCCATGTGGGGTGGTTCTGTGCCGGCCATTAACTCAGATGGGTGTGACAATGCAGGCGGCTTTAGTGTGTCTTCACGACGCTTCTTCTGCCCGCCACGTGAGCATCTGTCAATGGAGAGTTCCCCAAAAAGGGTGTGCGCTCGTCCGGCGACCAGCCCACCAGGTGTAAAAGAAACCTTTTATCGAGGCTGGAATTGTGGACCTTGCACAGGCTGCATGGACCAAGGTAAGGTGGTTAACTGTTCACAGGGCACAGTGAAACAGGGTGGATATAGCCCACCTCTACTTATAACATTATTTTACTCTAGGGTATTTTACTGTCAGGGTTGGTCAGCAAATTGGGTTTCAGTTCATCCTGATGTTGGATCCAGGAGGCATAGAACATTACAGCACAGTTCAGGTATGCATCGCTTATCGTCCACGATACGACCTGTGCGAACACCGTATTATATACTTTGCAAATACTGCACCATTATGAATGAGTATTTTACAGACAGATTCAGTTAATATGGGGCCACAATAGCAATGTGGTTATAGAAGAGGACTAAGGCAAAGTTTTGGGTTCTGTAAAACTACTGAAGTCGGCTACCGGTGGCTTTGTCAGCAGCATGTTTGTTAACCTACAAAGCCAAACTCTTACTTAACCCTGTCTTTCAAAGACAAATGAACGCCTGCAGGGTGAACGACACAATACCAAGGGGCGCGGTAATAACCAATGCAGGAAACACTCATTGTACATCAATACCGTCAGTTCAAAGTTTAGGGCTAGAATCTTTCCTGGGACAATGTGGTCAAATGGACGGTATGCAGTGCGTGACTGCAGGCACTTGGGCCCACGACTAAACCTTCCCCACCTCACACCCATAACCCTCTATTTTTCTTGCATCCATGTGCCTGTCTAAGAGTCTTGATTGTACCTGCCTCCACCGTCATCCCCCGGCACCCACCACCCTCCGTACCCGTGATGTCTCTCCCTGAATATCCCTCCCCTCACCTTGTACAGATGTCCTCTGCCGTTTGCCGGGAAACTGGTGCTGGCTGCCCACTTTCTTTGCACCTCATGTAATCTTGTTGCCCTCTATTAGGTCGCCTCTCCACCTATTTCACTCGAAAGAGAAAAGCCTGAGCTCTGCTCACCTTGCCTCATGGGGCATGTTCTCCAGTCCAGTATCTCGGCAAATCTCTCCTCTCCAGAGCTTCCACATCCTGGCATGACACGACCAGAACTGAACATTGCATTCCGTGCACGGTCTAACCAGAGGTTCATTGAAGTGGCAGCATTAACCTCTTTCTTTTTTGAGAAAAAACTTTATGGGAAAGCTACTTGAAATCACAATCATTTCACGTATATTTGTGGCAGGATCAATTATAATTTTAAATCTGTTTTTGACAAACAAGTGGGAAACTAAACAACTTCACCAACTCAAACATTTTACCCTTCTTATTTTGTTCCCAGACTATTTAAAAAAAAATTATTTAATTGTTTGCATCCTTACAGGAAAAAATGAATAAAATATTAATCAAATATCCATAGCCAAAGATACAAAAAAAGTACTTTTATAATTTCTTTTCCCATCCCCACTCCCACCCAAAAATAAGAAAAGGAAAGAAACCCCTACCATTTAATATACAACAATATTAGCGTAGACAATCATTAATTATTAAAAATTACTAATAAAGAGGAGTGGATAAGATAGAAGAGGTGGATGGAAAATTATCCATAAAATCCATATATGGTTTCCAAATACTATAAAAATGTTCAACTCGATCCCTTAAACTATACGTAATTTTTTCCAATTTCGCATCTCATTATATACCATCTACTTAATAACACTTCTCCATCGTCTTTCCATGATATCGCTTGACATTTCTTTGCGGTTGCAATACTTAAAAACTTTTCTTGGTATTTGTCCAATTTCAAAAACTCATGACTCTTGAACTCAATCCCACCTTTGCAGCGCCCAGCGATCGGGACTGGGGTTCGAATCCCGCACGGTCTGTAAGGTGTTTGTATGCTCTCCCTATGTCTGCATGGGTTTTCCCCGGGGTGGGGGCTCCGTTTTCCTCCCACTGTTTGAAACATACCGGGGGTTGTAGGTTAAGTTGGGCGGCCAAACTGGCCTGTTACCAGTTTAATTTTGAAAGATTAATGAAGGGCAGCGTACCAGCTCACTGTTCTTCACAACCTTGGGATGCCCTAAATTCAACGACTTCATCAACCTGCACGGAAGCCTTATGGATTGGAACCCCCAAGTTCCCTTCGTTCTTCCACACTGTTAAGATGTGTGGCAGTGGCATAGCCAGGAGGTGCAGGGGGAGCACACATTTCAGAAGTGGCGCTTCTTTTGAACTGTGTTCCCCGCCACTCAGTCTCCTATGATGTGCGGGTGGGCCACCAGAGACTGAGCAGGGAGCACGCAGTTCAAAAAGGCACCACTCGGGGGAGCGGTCTGGCCGCTGGCATCCGGGGAGCCCCTCCACTCTGAACCGCATCCCACACTCCAACGCCCTCCCCACACTCAGGGCGGCCCGCCGATCGACCACTGACTCACCACCTGGTATGTGTCTGAGGTGCCTTTTTTACATCTAGCAGCCTGCAGCAAGTGCGGGTTCCCTCGACCGCAGGGTGCCCGCAGCCCATACGGGTTCATGCTAGTAATTCTATGTAAGATTTGGTGAGGCAGTAGGACAACTGGAAATATCTTAAGATTAACGAAGGGGTGGGCACCCAAATACCTGGGCTTTCTATTTGCAATCAGCAGGTAGCTGGAGGGGGTTATGGTGCACTTGCTATATTCAACAGCAAGGACACAGTATATTTTTCACTGCTCTCTCATGACGATTCAGATAAAATAATGATTATCAACCGAATGTTGACTCATTAGGCTCTTTGGGGTTACAAGGCTGTCACAGCTCAGTACTTATCTATTAACCTTCGAGCACAGTAGTGACATGCCCATCAATTAATCTTTACCCGCAATCAGTCTAGCAACCATTTTTCCCATCCATTAATAATTTGTAAGACCTGTCAGACATCGGAGCCGAGATAGGCCATTCAGCCCATTGGGTCTGCCCCATCATTCAATCAGGAGCTGACCCATTTTCCGACTCAGCCCCTCTGATGACTCCGCCCAGTGCGGTGTCCACACCCCCCCCCACCCCCGCACCTCCGCCCTGGGGTGACACCAATGGCTCTTCTCAGAAGGCTCAATGCCACCTCTTTCTTGATCTCAAAAATCTTCTAACATACAAGTTTTCTTCTCCCTCTGGTCCTCTCACACAATAACCTTCCACTTGGTTAATGTTGATGCAAAGTACTCATTTGTGACCTCACCCACTTCCTCCCTGCATAAATTCCCTCCATCTGTGACTGGTCCTGTCCTTTTCCCTAGTCCTCCTCTTGCTTTTAGAGCAAGTATAAAATATATTTCATGGTCTCTTTCGCCCTTTCTAGTGCCCTGCTTGAGTTCTGCCCTGAAAGCTTTTCTCCGTCCAGGGCCTGGTTTCTGAACCTTACAAATGCCTCCTGCATCACCGGGTGGCTGCGGAGAAATGGATCGGAGGCCAATCCACAGGACTGCAAGAGTGGCAGAGAGGATCACTGGAGTCTCCCTCACCCCCACCCCCACCCCCATCGACGTGATCTACCGGGATTGCTGTCTGAAGATCATGGAGGACTCCTTCCACCCTGCACGCTGCTCCCGTTGGGGAAAGAGATCCAGGAGGATCAAAGCCAGCACCACCAGGCTGAGGAACAGGGGAAGAGAGAATGCTGAATGACTAAAGGAACCGCTCACACTCACACTCACCCTCTGAGACCCCCATATTTACTAAACAATATTTATTTATATGTTTCTTTCTCTTGCCTCTCTTTCTCTGGCTGTAAGGGGCACCGGGCAATTACTGCTGAAAGCGAATCTTTGCCTGCTTTATGATAAGCTTAAGGAAATTTTGTGTAATATTACATAACAATAAAATAATCTTGAATCTTGTTTCATCCCCTTGGGGAATTTAGGGCATCCCAAGGTTGTGAAGAACAGTGAGTTGGGATGTGCCTCATCCCAAAACCTGCATTTGGATAGAACCATGTAAGGGGTGGGGTCACGCATCTGTGAGACATTAGTTTCTCTTTCAAGCCTTAAAGAAAAGGTCTAGTGAGGTCTATCAATTGTGGTCTTCAGGAGGAAGTATAAGGAGGAGGAGAACGTGACTCTCGAAAACTTCTATAGGTGGTACCGTGGAGGGCATCCTGGCTGGTTCAGACGTGCCAACGCTCAGGACAAGAACAAACTCCAGAGGGTTGTTAACTCAGCTTGTGACATCACGGCCACCAGACTCCACTCCATCGAGGACATCGACATGAGGTGGTGTCTTAAGAAAGCAGCCCCTATCCTCAAAGACCCCCCACCACTCTCTTCACTCTGCTACCATCAGGGGGAAAAGGAACAGGAGCTTGAAGATGTGCATTCAGCGGCACAAGGACAGCTGCCATCAAATTCCTGAATGATCAATGAACCACAGACACTGCCACACTTCGACTTATCGTGCATTATTTTTATTTATTTTTGGAAGGGGGTTTATGTAAATTTTCTCTGTGATGCTCCCACAAAATAATGAGTTTTGTAACTTGTTCATGGCAATAAATTCTGATTCTGAAGTGTGCACATGCCCGTGGAATAAATCACTCTCAGTCTTTTTCTCATTCCAAGCTCTGTCTTGACTTAAATAACTTAAAAACATGATCATTTCAACACTATAACAAAGACACATTTTGCCCCCCTCAACAGCAGCAACAGAGAACATTACCATAATTCTAAAGCCCACATCCAGGGCTCATCAAGTACCTTGCTGACTAAAACAGCATTAACATTTCAATGCTTTGAAGCAATTTCCTTGAGTGCTAGCACAAACTCCTAATTAATCACAAGGGATAACCTGTTAAATAAATTGAAGCTCACTTTTGATTTTTTTGGGACATCTGCAACGGTTTTGGGCACGGTGGGAGGTAAGAAATGTGACCACATTTGCCAGATTCGAACCATAGAACACCACAACACAGAAAACAGGCCATTTGGCCCTTCTAGTCTGTGCCGAAACATCATTCTGCTCGTTCCACTGAACTACATCCATTCCGTAACCCTCTAGACCTCTCCCATCCATGTATCAATCCATTTATTTCTTAAAACGTAATCATGATCCCATATTGACAGCAGCAGATGGCAGCTCGTTCCACTCTCTGAGTGAAGAAGATCCCCCTAAACCTTTCCCCTTTCACCCTAAAGCTATGTCCCTCATATTTATCTCTTACTATCTAAGTGGAAAGAGCCAACTCGCATTTACTCTGTCTATCCCCCTAAACCTCTATCAAATCTCCTTCTCATTCTTCTACGCTCCAAGAAATAAAGTCCTAACTTGTTCAATCTTTCCCTGTAGTTCAACTCCTGAAGACTCGGCAACATCCTAGTAAATCTTCTCTGCACTCTTTCATTCTTACTGATATCCTTCCTGAGTAGAATATTTCATGCAACGCTGGTGTTTTTGGCGTACAATAACCATTTAACCATATAACCATTTACGGAGCGGAAACAGGCCATGTCGGCCTTTCGAGTCCGCACCAGTTCACTAGAACAACTCCACTAGCTCAAACCTCTCGCTCTCCACCAATAACCCTCCAACCCCCTCACCTCCACGTACACATCCAACCTTCTCTTAAATGACAGAAGGGACCCTGACGCAACTATCTCATTCGGAAGATCATTCTATTCTGCCACCACTCACTGAGTGAAAAAGCCACCTTTAATATTTCTCCAAAAGTTTTGCTCCCTTACCCTTAACTCATGGCCCCTTGTTCCAACCTCCCCTGCCCTCAGGGGAAAGAGTCTGTTTATGTCTAGTTTATCTATTCCTTTCATAATTTTAAATACCTCTATCAAGTCCCCTCTCAGTCGTCTACATTCCAGTGAATAAAGTCCCAGTCTCCTTAATCTCTCCCTGTAATCCAGATGCTGAAAGCCAGGCAACATCCTTGTAAACCTTCTCTGCACTCTCTCCACCTTATCTATATCCTTCCTATAATTTGGAGACCAGAAATGAGCACAGTTCTCCAAACCTGGCCTCACCAATGCCTTCAACAGCTGCAGCATCACCTCCCATCTTCTATACTCTATACTATGATTTATGAAGGCCATATGTCTTCTTAACCACCCTGTCTACATGGGAATCCACCTTCAGTGAACTCTGTACCATATCCCCCAGGTCCCTCTGCTCCTCTGGGTGCCTCAATCCCTTAACTGTATATGTCCTATTCTGGTTATTTTTACCAAAATGCAACACCTCACACTTGTCTACATTGAATTCCATCTGACATCTTTCAGCCCACTCTTCCAAACAAACCAAATCCTTCTGTAATCCAAGAAAATCTACCTCACTATCTACCACTCCCCCTATTTTCGTATCATCCGCATATTTGCTTACCCAGTTAACCACTAAATCATTAATATAAATGATAAACAACAAGGGACCCAGGACCGATCCCTGAGGCACCCCACCTGTCACAGGCTTCCAACCTGACATACAGTTGTCCACCATGACTCTCTGCTGTCTATCTCCCAGCCATCTCTGAACCCATGTCACAATCTCTCTACTAATTACTAGTAGCTGCACCTTCCATGCGGAACCTTATCAAAAGCCTTACTAAAATCCAAATAGATCACATCCACTGCTCTACCTTCATCCACCTTTTTTGTCACTTCCTCAAAAAACTCATCAAGGTTTGTCAAACATGACTTTCCTTTTACAAACCCATGCTGGGTGCCCCTAATCAATCCTTGCCCATCCAGATATGCATATATACTATCTCAAAGAATACCCTCCATAACCTTCCCCACCACCAAAGTCAAACTTACTGGCCGATAATTATTTGGCCTACACCTACTGCCTGTTTTGAACAACGGAACTACATTTGCAACCCTCCAATCCTGTGGTACCACCCCCTCCTCCAGTGATCTTTGAAAAATCAGTCAGTGCCCCTTAAAGTCCAGGGAAAATCCCGTCAGGACCAGGAGATCTCCACCTTAATTGACCCTAGAAGCTCCAAAACCCTCATTTTACTAATCCCTATCCTCTCCATAACTAAGCCCTTTGCCTCTCTTATCTCGTATAGGCCAATGTCCCTTTCCCTCGTGCATATGGATGAGAAAAAAATTGTTCAATATTTCTCCCACCTCATACAGTTCCTGACATAGCTCACTGGTCCCATCATCCAGTGGAACTATTCTATCCTTAACCCTCCTTTTACTGTTCACATTTCTGTAAAAACCCTTATGATTCGCCTTCACCTTATTTGCTATGGACACTTCATACCTTCTTTTTGCCTTTCTAATTTCTCTCTTAAGGTTCTTCCTGCAATGGCCCATTGTTGCGACAGATTGCCGGTATCGTAAGGGTCAAAAAGCAAGTTGCAAACAAATTCTGCAAGCAGCCGGTAGATGTTGACATATTTCATGCTGTCTCCTAGCAACATCTTTGCTTCAAGGTTATAGCTAGTTTTCTCTGCTTGTTTAAGATAAACGTTCAGTTTGAGATAAACGTTCAGTTTGATTATCTTTGTTTTACAACAATGCAGATATTAGAAGAGTTCCGACAACTTTTATTGACCATTTAATCATAGTTTTAGTACCGTCTAACAAAGTTTTAACAGTTTGTAATAATGTAGTGACTGATACAATGTTTAATAAACCGTGATAACTCAACTCGACTTTAGTACGAATTTGTTTGAATGAGTCATAGACAATGACCTTCTAATTTCTGCAAGCAACTATAAAGGAAAATAAAAATCGACTAAATTAACTTCAACTTACTTCAGCTTTCCAAAGGCTCCAATTTCCAAAATATTTCTGCAAAAATTCCTGTTTTCCAAGAGATATTCTTTCTTCATCAGGAAACCAAATCAAGTCAAGCTTATTGTCACCTGATTGCACAAGTACAACCCAATGAAATATGGAGGCATACAACCAGACATAACACACATACAGTCGATCAATCCATACGCAGGACAAATACCAGTATTTCATCTACACAAATAATTAAATAAATATTGTTTCAGGAATATGAGAGTCTCGGAGGGTGAGTGCGAGCAGTTTCTTTGGTCGTTCAGCATTCTCGCTGCACGTGGGAAGAAGCTGTTCCTCAGTCTGGTGGTGCTGGCTCTGATCCTCCTGAATCTCTTCCCCTGACGGGAGCAGCTGAAAGATGCTGTGTGCATGGTGGAAGGGTCCTCAATGATTTTGCGCACCATCTTCAGATAACGATCCCAATAGATCATGTTGATGGGGGGGTGGGGGAGGGAAACTCCAGTGATCTCTCTGCCACTCTTATGGTCCTGTAGATTGACCTCCGATCCATTTCTCTGCAGCAACCGTACCCACACGGTGATGTAGTTGGCCAGGATGCACTTGATTGAGCTCCTGTAGAAGGTTGACATAATGGTGGCCTTGCCCGCTTCAGTCTTCTCAGGAAGTGCAGTCGCTGTTGCTCCTTCCTGACAAGTGAAATGTTGAGTGTCCATGATAGGTCACTAGTTAAATGAACCCCAAGGACTTTGGTGCTCTCCACTACAGAGTTGTTGTTGTGTAGTGGAGGGTGGTCATTCCTGGTCCTCCTGAAGTCCACGATCATCTCCCTCTTGTCCATGTTGAGATTCAGGTTGTTCCTCTCGCACCATAATCACGAGATTTTCCAACTCTTCTCTGCTGTGCGACTCATCGTTGTTGCTGATGAGACGAACGACTGTTGTGTCATCTGCAAACTTGATGACAGCTTTGGAGCTGGACCTGGCAATGTGGTCGTGGGTCAGTAGTGTGAACAGGAGCGGGCTGAGCACACAGCCCTAAGGTGCACCAGTACTCAGTGTGATGGTGCTTGATGTTCTGTTACCTATCCGGACTGCGGTCTTTCCATTAAGAAGTCCGGAATCCAGTGACAGAGGGGGGGCATCGAGTCCCAGCGAGGACAGCATCTCCACCAGCCTCTGGGGAATGACTGGGCTCATTGCCAAATTAGCCGATGCAGGAAATCTTCCCTTGGCAGAGAAAGTCTCAGCACCTTTTGCCATTTTTCATTCAGTCATAATGGCAGAGTGGAGGGCCTTGCTGAGTGCTATCCAGTCAGCCCCATCTCCCCACTCGATCCCTGGGACACCGGCACATGCCTCTCACAAGTTCCTTCCAATTTTTATTCAAGACTTGCAACATGCTCTTGCAGTGCAAAACAGCATTTGGTGTAGCATATGGCAACTAACAAAGTATTCCCCTCAGGCCCACTCCTCTGTTCATTTCCCTGTAATCTAATCATTCTCGCGCATGCACTGATTCTCCCCTGATTCTCTTACAAGCAACCCGCAGACATCTATCAACCTGTTGTTGGAAGGTGAGAGTAAACCTGGAATACTGGAGAGAAGATCATGGGAGCAGGAGTCATCCATCCAGCCCGTCAAGCCTGCTCCACCATTCAATCTGATCTGATGATGGGCTCATTTCTGCTCTCGTAAACCATGAGGAACATTCTGGCCGGTTCCATCACTGCCTGGGACAGAGGCGGCAACTCTCAGGAAAAGAATAAACTCCAGAGGGTCATTAGCTCAGCCTGCAACATCATGGGCCCCAGATTCCAATCCATCAAGGACATCGACCTGAGGTGGTGTCTTAAGAAAGCAGCCTCTATCCTCAAAGACCCCCCACTACCCAGGCCGTGTCCTCTTCACTCTGCTACCATTGGGGAAAAGGTACAGGAGGATAAAGATGAGCACCCAGTGGCACAAGACGGCTTCTTCCCCTCCGCCATCAGATTCCTGAATAATCAATGAATGCAACCTTACTTTTCATGCACTGTAATTTTTGTTTTTTTATAGTAATGTTGAAAGATGTTTATATTATGAACATTTGCCCTGTGACGCTGCCGCAAAACACCAAATTTCATGACTTGTTCATGACAATAAATTCTGATTCTGATTTACCTTCCCATTTCCCTTAATTCCTCTAAAAATCTCCCCAACCTTCTCTTAAATCTATTTACTGAGGTCGCCTCTACTGCTTCAATGGGCAGTGAATTCCACAGATTCACCCCCCTCTGGGAACAGCAGTTTCTCCTAATTTCCATCCTCAATCTACTACCTTGGAACTTGTGGCGATATCTCCTAGTTCTGCTCTCCCCCACCAATGGAAACAGCTTATTTATGCCTTTCATAATTTTTAATTTCCTCTCTCATTCTTCTAAATTCCAGCGAGTTCAGTCCCAGACAACTCGATCTCTCCTCATAGGCCAACCACCCTCATCTCTGGAATCAACCTGGAGAACCTCCTCCGCACTGCCTTCAAAGCCGGTCCATTCTTCCTTGAGTAAAGTGACCAGGACTGCTCACAGTTCTCCGGATGCGGCCTCACCAGGACCTTGTCCAGTTGCAGCTGAACCTTCCTGCTCCTAAATTCCTGCAAAGTCAAAGGGAAAGCAGCCAGACAGCATCAAAGGTTGAAACTTTGAGGCAGAAGCACTTGGGAGTTTGTGGAGGTTTGGAATGTCATTGGAAAACCTGGCAAATTTCCACGGATGAGTGGTGGAAAGTGTGCTGACCGTCTGCATCGCGGTCTGGGATGGGGCACCAATACCCCTGGGCGTAAAGCCCTGCAAAAGGTAGTGGATGCAGCTCAGGATATCATGGGTAAAAAACCCTGCCAACTATCAAGTTCATCTACAGGCAACATCGGAGAGCAGCAGCATTCATCAAGGATCCACACCACCTAACACATGCTCTGTTCTCGCTGCTGCCATCAGGAAAGAGGTCTCGGTGCCACAAGACTCACACCACCAGGTTCAGGAACAGCTGCTTCCCATCCACCATCAGACTCCTCAACGACAAACTCAATCAGGGACTCTTACTTTTGTACTTTATTGATTTTTTTCTCTCTCTATGATTTACAGTCAGTTTGTTTACATTTCTTTATTATTTTTATACAAGTCAGATATTTTGCACTGCCAATAAGTGGTAATTCTGACTCACCCACAGGAAAAAGAATCTCAGGGTTGTATGTGATGTCATTAAAATTTTTAATTAAAAAAATATTTAAAATGTTAAATTGAGACCTACGGTATGGTAACAGGCTGCTTCGGCTCACGAGCCCGAGCCGCCCAATTTACACCCCATTAACCTACATCCCTGGTACATTTTGAATGGTGGGAGGAAACCGGAGCCCCTGGGGAGAACGTACCAACTCCTTGCAGACAGCACGGGATTCGAACCATGGTCCAGTCTCAATCCCTGGTCCGTGAAGGTGTTGCATGTACACTGGCAATAAATCTGAAGTTTAACTCTGCTGTTCTGACTGACTCTGTGTCCACCATACTTCCAGGCAGTGAGTTCCAAAAATCATTACCACCCTCTGTGTAGGATATATCCTCCTCCAATTCTCTCTTTATGCCTTGCCCCAAACCTTCAATGTGTTCGTGAAGACCCCAGCTCACGAATTACCTGAGCTGTATTAAGCTCTCGGTAGTCTCATGGACTGAGTACGTCTCAGTTAAGCTGTGTTAAGATGATGAGAGCCTGTGGATGTAGCATTGGCAGGAAACTGAGAGTGGGAATAAAGGGATCCCTATCCTGCTTATGAGTGATGTTCCACAGGGGACGGTGATGGGGCTGCTTTTTTTCACGTGGTTTGGTTCGGATGGTGGAAATAAAAGGCTTTGCAGCTAGGTTTGCAGGTGAGGCAAGGATAGGTGGAGGGGCAGGTTACGAGGAGGAAAGAGAGAGGCTGCAGAAAGATTGAAGATGGGCAAAAGCAATACAAGGTCGGAAAGTGTACAGCCAGGGAAGAGATAAAAGGGCCAGTGATTGTTTGGATGGGGAGAAAACTCAAAATGCGGAGGTGCAAAGGGACTTGGGAGTCCCCGTGTAGGATACCCTAAAAGTTGACCTCCAGGTTGAGCCGGTGTTGAAGAAGGCGAATGATGCAATGTTGGCATTCATTTCTGGAGAAATAGTTCACCACAGTAGGGATGCGATGTTGGGGCTTTTATAAGGCACCGGTGAGGCCTCCCTTGGAGGACAGGAGTTCAGAAGAATTGCGGGGGGTGGGGGGGACCTCATAGAAACATTTCAAATGTTGAAAGGCCTGGGCAGTGCAGATATGGCAAGGTTCATTAGAGTTTTACATAGTAAGGGATATGGGAAAAAGGCAGGTCGGTGGAGAAGGTTCTCTCATCAGATCAGCCATGATCTCATTGAATGGCGGAGCGGACTCGACGGGCCAGATGACCGGCTCCTGCTCCTATTTCCTACCTTCTTGGTGGGGGGGGGGGGGGATTTGAAACAGGGATGCAGAGGAATTTCTTCAGCCAGAGAGCAGAGAACCTCTGGAATTTGCCTCCATGGGTGGAGGCCGGGCTGTTGGGCATATATAAGGCAGAGATGAGCTGGTATCTGAATAGTCAGGGTTCAATAGTTCTGGGGTGGGGGGTGGTGGGGGGAAAGGCTGGGGAGCAGGGCTGAGTGGGAGACTGGATCAGCTCATGATAGAGCAGCTTTGATGGGCTGAGTGGCTTATTTCTGCTCCTATATCTTATGGCTTATATTCTAATTATGTTATGCTTGGGTAAAATGCACATTCACAGGTAACATAGAATGCAAAAGGTAACAAAAATAATGTTCTAAATTAGCAAAATGAGTCCCCAAGGCTCAGATACCATCTCAGCGGTAGCAGAACAAAACATTTTAATGTAAGCAGATTAAAATTTTTCGATAGGAACCACAAAGTCGCTGAATAATTGCTCAAACCAGCTGGTTTACCTGCGGACCATGACCACCATGGCAGTCTGTGTGGTTCTGAGACACCAAGGGAGAGGAGGTTGGACCGATGTTCTGAAGTTCTGTGACAGATTGACAGGACTGCCTGAAGGATGACGGTCGCCGTCAAAACGTGGGGAGCAGGACGTTGCGGAAGGAGACAGAACGATAAACCGGGAAAGTAGCAGAGGAGGAGAAGAGAGAACGAAAGGAAGGCCTGCACCATGCAGTCCTTGACGATTGCGATCAGACTAGCCAACAGAGAGCTGAGTTTAAATAGAGTTTTATTGTCCAGACTTTAGGAATCCTAACCACATAAACAATGGAAATGTTGTAAAAGAAAATGGGAAAATGGCAGAAATCTGAAATAAAGGCACAAAACACTTGACATGTGGCAAAACAGAGACTGAAGATCTTTCAGTATGTGTGTCAAATCTGGTTGTGTCGGCATGTTTTGGACTGGAGAACACTGTTTCGTCGGGCTGTCCTTGTGCAATCAGATGACAATAAACTTCATTTGACTTGACTTTATTAGAACTGTGAAAATGAAGTTAGTTTTAAGTTACACAAAGACTATTGATGAAGCCATGGTGTTGATGGGTTTCTGACAGGAACCCTCTCCAACTCCTCTCTGCAACGTCAAAGTAGCTTAGAACCATAGAACATTACAGAAACAGGCCGTTCAGCACTTCTAGTCACACTGACTTACAGAAAATATCGTACACTTTAGGAGGTCCAGGAATGACCCCTCTCCACTACACATCAACAACTCTGTAATGGAGAGAGAGTGGAGAGCACCAATTTCCTTAGAAATTAACTGAACCAGTGACATTTCGTAGACACTCAACATCTCCTCACTTATCAGGAAGGCGCAACAGTGACTGTACTTCCTGAGAAGACTGAACCGGGCGAGGCTGCCAGCCACCATCATGCCAACCCTCTATAGGAGCTCTGTCGAGAGAGTCCTGGCTAGCTTCAACGCAGCATGGGCACGGTATACAAAGGAAACGAAAGGCCACATTTGGAAAACCAGCAGCGCAGCTCAGGAGCATATCCAAATGCCCTAATTCTTTAAATTATGGTAAAACTCCATGAATGGGCACCACGTCTTGTAGAAATTAACCGTTACATCTTCAATATTATATTTGAATTTTTTTCTAAACGTAGGAAGGACGTGACCTCCTGTGACCATTGAGTCCGAGTAGGTGGGGCGCTGTCTTTGCATTTCGTCAAAATCGCTATCAATGAGGTAAACGCTAACATTCGCTTCTGAGATGAAGGCAGCAGGATTTCCTCTTTGTGAGCAAGACCAAATCGAACAATTAGGGGGCATGGTTCTTGTTTGACTTTAAAAATAACTGATAAAGTTGCAAATAATTTCTCCAAAAATTTTCTAAACTAGTTGAAGTCATAAACTTTTACGTTGATCACATCAATGTTAGGGCAAAAACGAGATCGTTTAACTTTTGAAATATGTGCTCTGTGCACTGCTGTGAACTTTTCAACAACCAGTTTGAAAGACCCTGAGTTTCAACACAAAAGATTTCTGAAACTGAACTTTAAAATCATCCTTCAGAATTATGTGATGGTTTTGGGATTTGCCACACACATGCACATACATATGCATGCACACTCACACACGTGCACCATCGCACACATGCATAGACACATGTGCACACAAACCGAGGCGTGCGTGTGCACATCTGCATGCACACCTGCATATGCACATGCACACAAACACACACACACACACACACACACACACACACACACACACACACACACACACATTCATTTGCACATAGTGGGGTTGTTTAGAGCTAAATAAGATTTTATATTATCAATAGTTATTAATAAAAATGTTTGTCTTGAAGATGCCATTGTCTTGGTAAATTTTTACTGCTGCTGTGCTGGTCTACATTGTAAGAGCGGTTGAAGCAAACACGTTGAACACAAAACACAGGAAACACATGGGCAAGATAATGAAAACTTTGCACGCTTTCTCTGCAACATTCTGTCCAGATTTCTGAGTAATTAACGTCCAGCTGTTGTTCAGCTTGCTTCAACTTCTCAAGGTCCCCTTGCTGTCATTCTAAATTGCTCCCTGTCAACAGGCAATGACAGCACTCAGCACCACGCAGGCCTCACTGGAGCCCATTAGGTGAGCAGGCACTTCGTTCCAGCCCTTTCCGAGCTCCGCAGACTGATGTTTTCAACACCACGCTGACCGAGCACTCCAGCCTTGCACCACCATCTCCATGCCCGCCGGCCGGGCAGCGTCAAATGGAGTGTTCCAGCTTCTTCATGTCAGCCAGGTAATGCTTCAATATAATTAACTCGCCCATCTGCTTGTAACAAACTTGTAAAATAATGGTTCAAACTGCCAATGCAGGGGATGCGAATCCTGTTTTAATGTGTTCCCAGTTTCATGATTCAAGATTATGTGATAAAACAGAAAATGTGCTATTACACGAAATTAATTTTAATTTTTTTTTAACTTAGCAGGTTAACAGGCCATTTCAGCCCATGAGCCCGCGCTGCCCAATTTACACCCCATTAACCTACAACCTCCAGTTCGTTTTGAACGGTGGGAGGACAAGCTGGCAAGCTTTTGGAAGACAGCCTGGTCGAAGTCCTTGAGGTTCATGCAAGAGGAGAGGACTGGCTGTCTAATGTTTCATTTGGAATAAGTGAAACAAAAAGGAACTCTGTGGTGACCTGAAAGAAAGTGGAGAACCCTGAGGGGGCAAGTTTTGTCAGCAAAACACTGAGGTGACTTATGGAAGTACATTAGTTGTGGATGTCCTGGAACAACACATTTCTCTCTGAAAACCGTTAAGAACTTTACTGAGTGGTAACCATTTGCCTTTCAAGCACCAAAGCCTGGTGAACTTTATACAGTATAAGAATTGCCTGCAACCAGTGAATTTGGAGGAATGAGAAGTGAGATTGGACTGTGAACCAACGAACTTTTCTGAACTTACACACACATTACATACACATATGCTTAGAATTAGAAGGGGGTTAAGTTAGGTTAGTTAAGTCAATAGTGATAAGTTAAAGTGTGATTCTGTTTTCATGTTTAAAGATAATTAAAAGCAACTTTTGTTTAAGTAACCATTTGTCTTGGTGAATATCTATTCCTGCTGGGTTTTGGGTCCTCTGGGCTCGTAACATGACAAACTTCTCATTCCACGTAGCTGCCATCTTCTCCTTTCTTACAGATTATGGCACAACTGTTGAAAAATTTGGGGAATTGGACATCCCATTTCTGAGATTCACAATGAAACACAGCCCTGCCTGAATAATATGATTCCTTTTTAAAACTGCAACAATACCAACAAGCACGGAAATCACCAATGCTGGCATTCATTTCAAGAGGAATAGGGTCCATGAGCAGGGATGTGATGTTAAGGCCCTGGTAAGATCTCACTTGGAATATTTTATGCTGTTTTAGGCTCCTCATTTAAGAAAGGGTGGGCTGACGTTGGAGAAGGTTCAGACGAGGTTTACAAAGATGATTCCAGGAATGAAAGGGTTATCATATGAGGAGAGTTTTAAATCTCTTGGCCTGTATTCATTGGGATTTAGGAGAATCAGAGGAGAGGGGGTGGTGGAAGTGTGGGATCTCATTGAAACATTTTGAATGTTGAAAGGCATGGACAGAGTAGATGGAGAAAGGTTGTTTCTCATGGTGGGAGAGTCCAGGACAAGAGGGCACAACTTCAGGATTGAAGGGCGTCCACTTAGGACAGAGATTTGGAGGGATTTCTTCAGCCAGAGGGTGGTGAATCTGCAGAACTTGCTATCACAGGCGGTTGTGGAGGCTGGGCCATTGGGTGTATTTAAAGGCAGAGATTGATAGGTTCTTGATTAACCGGGGCTTTGAAGGTTATGGGCAGTGGGGCTGAGTGTGGAAATGGATCAGCTCGTGATTGAATGGCGGGACCAGACTCGATGGGCTGCTCCTGTGTCTTGTGGTTTTTTGGAACCATGTCAGCTATAAAGAGATGGGATAGGGCATTCAGAAAGTTGTGGTCTTATTAGGGGATAACAGGGCCAGCGAATGGGACCGGGGTTTGAATCCCGTGCTGTCTTCAAGGAGATGGTACGTTCTCACAACTTTCTGTGAAGGTTTCCCCCTGGAGCTCTAGTTTCCTCCTGCCATTCAAAATGTAGGATAATTGGATGAAAAATGGACAGGACGGGCTCGTGGGCGGAAAGGGCATGTTACCGTACTGTATGTCTAAATTTTAATTTAAAAAAATTAAATTTACACCTTTCATCCATGTACTGTTCAAATTTTTCTTAAATGTCAAAATTGAGCCCATATTCACCATGTCAGCTGGCAGCTCATTTTGCACTCCCTCCACTCTCTGTTAGGTGGAACTCACCATTAGGTGGAACTTTTCCCCTTTCACCCTTAACCCATGTCCTCTAGCGTTTAATCTTTCCTCGAGGAATGTTTGACGGCTCTTGGCCAGTATTCATTGGAATTTAGGACCATGAGGGGGAGAATCTTAGAGAAACATTTTGAACGTTGAAAGGCATGGGCAGAGTAGATGTAGAAATGTTGTTTAACATCAGTGGAAAAATCCGGCTTGCATTTACTTTATCTGTTCTCATCATATTTTTGTCTACCTCTATCAAATCTCCCCTCATGCATAGAATGCTACAGCACAGAAAACAGGTAATTTGGCCTCACTAGTCTGTGCTGACCACTCTTTTTGTTAGTCCCATTGACCTGCCAGAAACCTTCAGGCCTCTCCCATCCATGTATCTATCCAATTTATTCTTAAAACACAAGATTCAGCCTGCATTCACCATGTCAGATGGCAGCTCGTTCCACGCTCTCTGAGTGAAACCTCCCCCTAATGTTCCCCCTAAACCTTTCCCCTTTCAGCTTCAAAGTATGACCTCTTGTATTTATCTCCCCCAATCTAAGTGGAAAAAGCCTATTCGCATCAACTCTGTCTATACCTCTCATAATTTTCTAAACCTCTATCAAATATTCCCTCATTCTTCTACACTCCAAGGAATGAAGTCCTAACCTGTTTAATCTTTCCCTGTAACTCAACTCCTGAAAATCAGGCAACATCCTAGTAAATCTTCTCTGCCCTCTTTCAATCTTACTGATATCCTTCCTGTAGTTACGCGACCAAAACTGCACACAATACTCCAAGTTTGGCCTCACCAACGTCTTACACAACTTCACCACAACATCACAACTCATACACTCCATGCTTTGAGGCCAATATGGCAAAAGCTCTCTTTCTGACCCCATCTATCTCATGTGGAAGAGTTACTCGATTATGGTTGAGGAACAAGTTCTGCAAGAGTCCATACATTCGGATGTGAGGGGAATCGGAAAAGAAAGCTTGAGACCAGGCCCTGGTTCTAAATAGTGACTGTCCATTTCCCTCAACAGATGCTGTCCAACCCACTGAGTCCCTGAGCAGTTGGATCTTTTTTTGAAGAGAAATTAATATCAGAATCATAATTTATGGTTATGACAGATCGTCCACCACCCCAGACCCAGGTCCTAGCAGATCACCCTCATTTGGCCCTCCAGGTCCTGTTACAGTCTGACAAAGCAATCAATAAATTTGGAGTTTGGTGGCAGCATCACAGTGGAAACATTCATATTATAACCATTTTACAACATTACTATTAAAAAAAAGTCAAAATTATAGTGTAAGAATGTGTCTTTGGTTCAGGAATCTGATGGCTGAGGGGAAGAAGCTGTCCTTGTGCCGCTGAGTGCTCGTCTTCAGGCTACTGAACCTTTTTTTCCCAATGGTAGCAGAATGAAGAGGGCATGACAGGTGGTGGGGGTCTTTGAGGATAGAGGCTGCTTTTTTAAGACCCCATCTCATGTCGATGTCCTTGATGGAGTGGAGTCTGGTGCTCGTGATGTCACAGGCCAGGTTAACAACCCTAGGAATTTATTCTTGTCCTGAGAGTTGGCGCCTCCTTACCAGGCAGTAATGCAACCTGCCAGAATGCTCTCCACCTGTAGAGGTTTATGAGAGTCTTCGGTGAAGTACCGAATCTCCTCAAACACCTCACGAAGTATAGCCACTGGCAAGTCTTCTTTGTGATTGCATCAACAGATCCTTGGAGATGTTGACCCCCAGGAATGGAGTTCTTGACCCTCTCCACTGCTGAGGACTGGCCCTTCTTCTGGATATTAGAAGGTATTCCTGCTGACCATGCAGGGTCAGCCTCTCACTCTCGACTCAGACCACGAATTGTTACATTATCAGCTTAGCTTAAAGGATTACGGGCACGTCACGATTTCTTAGCTGATGAAGGGCCGTCATTGGAGAACTGAATTCTTTACCATCCATAAACCAGCCAACCTCCCTTAGTGGCACATTTATCGTATTAATTTTGGTCACTATTCAAGATTTAACACTAAACAAAGCTCAAGGCTACACGACTCCATATTCCCTGAAACAAAAGTGTGCAGTCAGACATGGCTAATGTTCCACTTATGGCAGTGATTTATTTTGCTCTCTTGGCTAGTGACTCTGATGTCATTTGCATGCATAAGTGATGGGGTTTTACAGGCCCCGAACATTGCCCGTTTGTCCATATTTCATAAATTCTTCATCGTATATTGCTGTAACTAAATGCACCTTGTGACAACATGTGTGGCTAAAATTTGGATGCGATTCTCCATCATCAATCTTATTGTCCTTTTAATCCACCCTTCTGCTTTGGTCCGTGGTGAGTGGTACAGAGGCTTTTTCTTTGTGCTGGAACAGGAAATTAAACCAAATCATTCCCATGGCTAACAGAACCATGGGTTTGGCGGAAGTTGGGGTGGGGGGGGAGCGGTTGAGGACCAAGCAGGTCACTTTGCACCTCCCTCAATGCAACGGAAATACATAACCGATGTTTTGGGCTTGAGCCCTCCTTCAAGGTACAGAGAGACATCGGTGGGCGACCGAACGAAAGAGTGGGATGGGACGCAAAGGCAGGAGGTGGTGAAGGGAGGGGAGCAAGGGGAAGAGGGGTGGCGAGGTGAATAGAGAGGGAAGGGGGGAAAGGATAGCTGGAAAGGGGGGTGGGGGGTGGGAAGAGGAGACCAGGTTGGCAGAAACCTAAAAAGTCAATGCTGGAGAGTGACCAGACGGAACATCAGGTGTTGCTCCTCCAATTTGCAGGTGGTTTTGGTGGGACAACCCATAAGGCCGTGGATGGACATGGGAGTGTGACACAAAACTAGGATGGTTGGCTTCTTGGCGGTCTCTGCTAGAGCAAAGGAGCTCAGTGAAGTGATCTTCTGGTGTCTCCGAGGTAGAGAAGGCCACAAAAGGGAGCACCGGATGTGCTAATCAGTCCTGCGGATGCACGTGAGGTGTTGCTTCACTTGAAAGGCCTGTTTGGGGCCCCGGACTGCCGTGAGGAGGAAGGTATTGACGTAAGTGTGGCACCTCCTGCGGCCAAAGGGGAAGGTGCAGGAGGGGAGGGATGAGCACAGAGGGGGTGATCCCTAAGGAAGACAGAGAGGGAAGATGTGTCCGTTGCACGTGCCGGAAATTCTGGAGGATAATGCGCTGGATGTGGAGGCTGGCGGGGTGGTGGGTGAAGACGAGGGGAGGGGGTTTTTCCATGTTTGTTGCATCTGGGGGCAGAGGGTGGGACCGGGGCAGATGAGTGGGAAATAGAGGAGATGCGGATGAGGGCTAAGTTGTTGGTGAGTGGAGGGGGAGCCACGTTTGTGGAAGAAGGTGGACATTTCCAAGAATTGCGAGTGGAAGGCCTTCGTTTTTGGAGCAGATGCGGTGGAGACGGAGAAATTGAGAGAAGGGAACAGGGTGTGAGGGATTTGTTGTCAAGGTACTTCATCCACAGTGGTGGATTTTTGTTCTTTTTTCATTTTTGATGATTTTTGTTCTTCTCTCCCTCAATGCAGCTTTCACGTCTCTTGGAGTTTTGAAAAATGTGCTTATAAACTTAGCTGTCTGAACCCAAAATGCTTTCCCCATACGGTCATAAACCCCTTCCATTTTGCTTCACTATTCCGTGAAGCCAGTACAATTGGGCAGCACCGCTAGCACGATGCGCTTACAGTGCCAGCGACCCGGGTTCCAATTGCAAGGAGCTTGCCCATTCTCCCCGTGACCTGCATGAGATTTCCCCTGGGTGCTCCAGATTCCTCTCACCCTACAAAAGAAATTGCATGGGGTGGGGGCTGTAGGCTAATTTGGGTGAAATTGGGCAGCGAGGGCTGAAGAGGCCGGAATCGGCTTGGACTGCGCTGTAAATAAAATAATTTTTTTAAAAAATATTCGCAATAGTGTACTGCCAGAATAATGGATGGAAAGAGGGGTAGGAGACAGTGGCCACTTTGTTTTCTGTGAACTCAGATTGTCAGTTAATCAGAAGCACTGGAGCCCATGCCCTTCCTTGAATCACAAAATATGTTCTCATTATCCCTGACTTTAATGCAACCCATGGGCCAACGCATTGATCTCAGTCTAACTTAACCTGGAGGTGCGTGCTTCCATCCAAGTTGTTCACCGCATGGACTCCGTCTTGTGTCTTCTATCTGCTTCATGTTTATTGTCATCTTCACTTGTTCAGGTGCTTTGCCGTTCAACGTGGATGATCATGTTGTGACAGAGTATATAGAGGTTTTTGGGAGATAAATTGGGAAAGGTTTGTTTGAGCAGGTCACACACAAACAGAATTTTTTCAGGAGGTTTTGCAAGATGCTCACAGACTGTCATTTGCAAAAGGCAACAAATGTAACAACAGGCAGTAGAAGTTTTGTCTGGAATTTTTTTTTACTGTCTGGAAGGTCATGTGATCTTTGCAGGCAGAGAGCAGAAAGAAACAGGCTTTGCTCTCAGAGTTGGAGGGAGTGAGAGAGATGGAGAGGAGAGACACAGACATCAGTTCCAGAGGGACAAGCTGGCAAGTTTTGGAAGACGGCCTGGACAAAGGAGAGGACTGGCTGTCTGGTGTTTCCCCTGGAATAGAAGAAGCAGAAAGGAAATCTGTGGTGACCTAAAAGAAAGAGGTGATCATCGGGAGAACCCTGAAGGGGCAAGTTTCGTCAGCAAGACACTGGAGTGGCTGATTAAAAAGGAATCAGTTCTGGATGTCCTGGAACAAGAAAAACTCTCTCTCTGAAAACCAACAAGAACCCTTCTGAGTGATAACCATTTACCTGTTAAGCACCAAAGCCTGGTGAACTTTATTAATGCTAACTTCTGCGCACAGTACAAGCATTGCCTGCAACCAGTGAGATTGGACTGTGAACCAAAGAACTTTGCTGAACTTACACACACATTACACACACGTGCACTTAGAATTAGAGGGGGAGTTAAGTGAGTCAATAGAGATAAGTTAAAGTTTGATTCTATTTTCATGTTCAAAGATAATTAAAAGCAACTTTTGTTTAAGTAACCCTTTCTTGTGGTGCATATCTATTGCTGCTGGGTTTTGGGGTCCTCTGGACTTGTAACAATGCTCTCCATCCATCATGGTCTCTGACCTTGCGAATTGTAGTTGTTACCTCCCCTGTTTCTAACCCTGATATTAATCCATCTCTCATTGTCTGCGTCTTCTTCTTTGCCCTTCCAACTTTCCAGTTGTAACTAAACGTTCCAATGTATCTCTTCGCATGATGTGTCCAAAGAATGTTGCTTGCTGATTCTAATTCTTTTAAGTAACGTGGGGCGATGGGGTGTCTCGGGAGAGGTAGCACCTCTGGTGGTTGGGAGGGGGCGCCTGCCGTGCCATTTTTGGGCAGCTAGTCCACCTCTCACCTGTGGCTTCAAGCAGCTGTAAGCATGCATGCAGTGGCCACACCCCAGTAAACCGCCTTAGGCTAAACCAGGTGGGGGAGGGGATCTGTCTGTCCCGGCAGGTGAAGTCAGGACCTGGCGAACTGAGTGGAAGAGACTGGTGAATGGTGCAACAGTCTGGGAGGCAGGCCCAGCAGGTGCTGTGGAGCACTGAGTGAGGGACAAGGCACTTGGACGTCCCTTGCTGTGGCTGTTCCTCTTAAAACTCCATCATGCACAGGTTTCAGTTTTGCGATTCCTCTCAGTTCCACAGATGAAATGTACCACATCGTGTCCTCTGTGAACCAAAGGACAGCCAATATTAAGTCATACATGCTTTGCTTTTGTTCTTTGCAGAACCTCTTCATTTGTTATCCAGTCCGTATGGGCTATGCCTCCCATGGAACACGTAATATGACAAAAAGTTGCCTACTGAAAGGCAGACGAAGAGGCGTCACTAATGTTGCCTGGTGCCCCCCTTATAACCATATAACAATTACAGTCCGGAAACAGGCCATATCGGCCCCTCTATTCCGCACTGATTTAAGTGAATTCCACGTCCCACCTACCTGCTCCCTCTTCATATTCCTCTAACCCCCTCACACCCATGCACTCATCCAATCTCCTCTTAAATGACAGAATTGACCCTGCTGCAATCACCTCTTCTGGAAGGTCATTCCACTCAGCCACCCCTCTCTGAGTGAAAAAGCTTCCTCTTATATTACTTCTAAACTTTTGCCCCCTGACCCTTAACTTATGAACCTTCATTCCAATCTCCCTTACCTTCAAGGATAAGAGCCAATTCACATCTACCCTATCTATTCCCTTCATAATTTTCTATCAAATCCCCCCTCAACCTTCTACGATCCAATGAATAAAGACCCAGTCTACTCAATCGTTCCCCGTATTCTAGATACTGCAATCCAGGCAACATTTTAACAAATCTTCTCTGCACCCTCTCTACCTTATCGATATCCTTCCTATAATTTGGGGTCCAGAACGGCACACAATATTCCAAACTTGGCCTCACCAATGCCTTAAACAGTCTCTACATCCCTGTAAGAGAGAAAGAGAAGTCCCTTTAGTAAAAACAAAATGCTGGAGAAACTCAGCAGGTCAAACAGTGAACTTTATTGGGCAAAGATAAAGATGCAGAACCAACATTTCAGGTTTGAACATTGATGAAGGGTTCAAGCCTGAAATGTTGGTTCTGCATCTTTATCTTTGCCGTATAAAGTTCACTGTTTGACCTGCTGAGTTTCTTCAGCATTTTGTTTTAATCTTCAACCACTGTATGTTTTATGAGAGTCCCGTGAATGTCCATGGATTCACCTCCAGTTCTCCCGCAGACTCCACAGCCGCACTGGCTCCTGTTTGACTCAGAGATCAAATGGCTCGCCATCTGCCCTCTCATCACAACCGCAAAAGCCTGGCTTCGCTTCCTCTCCCCTGCGGGAGGTTTGGGCAATCGTCACGAAATGAACTCCCCCTCCCCAAGACCTGCTGCCAATGGCACCCTCCCAATGGCCAGGGAAAGTCCAAGGCAGAAGGCGCACAGAAGGAAGGATGCATAACGACTCGCCCACCTGATGGGTGCGCCGGTACCAGCGGCATCTGCAGAGATGGTCAGAGCAGACCCCGCAGTCGATGGCTATTGGCTCCACCGGGCGTTGAACACCCTGTTGGGGGAGCAGGCGATGGTTTTAGTTGAAGTCCCACGACTGCAGGGTCTGCGCCCAAGATGGCGGTGCCTGTTAATTGGCAGCAGACTCCAGGGAAGTGGAGGGGTCTTGAGCAGGGCACTGGAGGATGGGAAGATCACACTGCCATCTGAGAAGGAGCAGTGGGGGGGGAGGTGAGAGGACCCAAGGAGCAGCGAGTTGGGGGGGCTACTGGCCACTCGCAGTGAGGAACCTGCGGAAACTGGGGGCCGCTGGAGACTGCTGCTGGGAGACTCGCTCCGGGCTGTGGGACCGCTGGAGACTGCCCCAAACTGGCTGAAGGGGTACCAGGTATCGGAACCGGGATGAAAGGAGGTGCCAGTGGCGCTGAGGGGGTTCCTGACTTCTGGATGTGGAGCTCGGGTCACCAGTGGTTTGGATTGGACTCTGTGTGGACGCGGGAAGCGTTGGAGGTAAATCTCGGTGACTTGGGGAACTCTTCTTTGCTTCTCTGTCTCTGACCGTAAGAGGTGCTTAGGCAATTCCTGCTGGTGGTGAATCTATCGGCCTTGCAGCAGGTAAAAAGAAATTCCATGTCACACTGTTTGGAAATATTAAGAAATTTCCTTCTGCAATATATTTTTTACTGCAAAAAGGAACTATTAAACAAGGAGTGCATAAATCTCAACAGAAATGGGAGCTGGACTTGAATATTACAATTGATGAGCCAAGATGGTTAGATTTCTGTCAAGATAGTATGACAAATACTATCAATGTAAGAAATAGATACATTCAGAATTTTTTTTACATCAGCTATATTTAATACCACAAAAATTGAATGAAATCAGATCAATGTTTTAGATGTGAAGAGACAGGTACTTTCTTGCATTCAACTTGGGCATGATCTAAGGTCTTTTGAGTGGATCGAGAGAACTTCTTAGAACAAGTTACAGGTACAGTATTTCCATTAAAACCCAGATTTATTCCTGTTGGGAAATCTAGATGGAACAAGACCTAAGTTGAAATGATCAATATATCAAATGGAATTTGAGAAATAAATATCCTATTTTTTTGTGAATTTGGTGCCCGTTTATAGGCATAAATATGTAGAAATGTTCTTCTAGCCAGGATATCGATAAGGTAGAGAGGGTGCAGAGAAGATTTGTTAAAATGTTGCCAGGATTGCAGTATCTAGAATATTGAGAAAGATTGAGAAGACTGGGTCTTTATTCATTGGAGAGTAGAAGGTTGAGGGGGTGGGGATGTGATAGAGGTATTTAAAATTATGAAAGGAATAAATAGAGTAGATGTGAATAGGCTCTTTAGGCTCTTCCCCTTGAGACCCGTGTAAACTTTCTTCCTTAAAATATAAAATCTGTTGAATTCCATTGTCTGGAATCCACGATACTACACTATTCCCCCCACCCCCCCACCCCGCTTTTTACTACTCCAGTACAACTCCGATTATCGAAAATCCGGGCTTGAAAACAGCCCAGTAGTTACAGTGTTCAAACAGCAACAACAGGCAACAAGGTCAGGTTTTTTTACGCATTAAAATAATGTTCAATTCTCACCAAAAAAAAGAAAAAAAATTGCTGGCCGCCCTCTGATTGCCGACACCTCCCCACCAAGGCCCCGCTAGCGCTGGGAGCCCGGAATCTGCTGCTGCCGTGCCGTGAGCCCGACCCCCCCCCCCCCACCCCCCAGACGTTCCTGGCTCCAAGAAAGCTTCAGCTAAATGAGGATTTTTGATTTGTTTCGGATATCCTCATTTCAGATTAACTGAGGATTTCGGATAATAATTAATAATCGTTTGCACATTCTTTATGAGGGGAACCATCATGTAATGAATGAAACTGTCTTCAATTTAAACATCTATTTTATTCTATAACAATTTATTAATTACACATATGGAAAAACTTTTAAATAAAATATTCAACAATATGACAATATAACAATAGTTATAAAACAATGATAATAAACTGAATCTCGATCTTGATCTTATTTGGCTATCAGAAGCACTTGTGTTCTTTGATTACATGCCAGCCTATAACTTACTACCCACCATATCTGCCGTTCTATATGTGAAACATCAGTATCTCTTGATTAGATTTTAGTCTATAACTTACCCCCAGCTCTCTGTTATTCTAGATACAAGGCGCTCATCCGCATTGATTAGATTCTGCCTTATAATTCACTCCCTGGTATCTGGTGTTCTGTATATAAAGCATCCATCTCATTTGATTAATTTCAAGCCTAAAATTCACTCCCAACTATCTGTTATTCAATATACAAAGCATCCGTACCTCTTGATTAGATTCCACCCTATAATTCCATATTTTATGTGAAAGATTTGAACTTGTTGAGATTATGTTTGGGATTCGTTACTCTGTGTATAACCCTTTAAAAAATAGATGTCAGTCTGTGCAGTACATAATGAGCCACGCCCCTCATTGGGAATACTATGACCTGATTACTCCTGAAGATCCATTACCCCTTTGTGCAAACAAGCGACTCTATCATCCAAAAACCTGCTTCATCATTCATCATGTTAAAGTGCAGTTGTTCATGTTGAGCTGTAAAAGCTATTAGCATTTTTGCTTTGATTTTATTAAACTTCTCATAAATATGTAAACACTTGTTATCACATCGAAAATTTATAAATTGCTTTTAATTGCAGTCGTGATGACAATGTGTTGCTTCAGTAAAAAACAGAGAGCAAATTCTCACAGACTTGTGACACAGAGGGAGGCCATTTGGCCCATCGTGTCTGCGCCAGCCAGTGAAAGAATCAGAATCAGAATCATGAAATTCGGTGTTTTGCACAGCATCACAGTGCAAGCATTCATATTATATTTTTTTATCTAAAAAAATTAAAAATTATAGCGCAGTGTCTTTGATTCATTGCTTATTCAGGAATCTGATGGCGGCGGGGAAGAAGCTGTCCGCTGAGTGCTCATCTTCATGCTCCTGGACCTTTTCCCCAATGGTCGCAGAGTGAAGAGGGCACGGCCTGGGTGGTGGGGGTCTTTGAGGATAGAGTGCTTTTTTAAGACACTGCCTCGTAGATGTCCTCGATGGAGTGGAGTCTGGTGCACGTGATGTCGCAGGCCGAGTGAACAACCCTCTAGAGTTTATTCTTGCCATATGGTGGTACCTCCATACCAGGCAATGATGCAACCAGCCAGAATGCTCTCCACGGTACCACCTGCAGAGGTTTACGAGAGTTCTCAGTGACGTATCAAATCTCCTCAGGCACCTCACAAGGTCTAGCCACTGGTGAGCCTTCTTTGTGATTACATCAACGTAGAGGCTCCAGGACAGATCCTCAAAGACGCTGACTCCCAGGAATTTGAAAGGGTTACTTAACTGAATTTCACCTGAGATATTGCAGATTTTCAAGTCCCGATCTAAATGATTTAAGAACACAGGATTTAAGATCAAGGTGTAAAAAATGGGAACAGAGAGAGCATGTGATCTTGAACATGCTGCCCCATTGAAGAATAAACAATTTTCCGAAAGAAATCAGGAAAGATCGGCTCATTGAGTTGCGTCACATCAGCAACCTTGCACTCAATGTTAGCAAAAACCGATGAGATGATTGTGGCGTAGGGAATACTTAAAGTGGTGTGTGAGTGGAAAGAAAAGGTTGAGAAGCACAGCCATTTGTGCTCTGTGATTAGTAAGGGGGGTTGCTTAAGGTGGGATATGGGCGGGAAGAAAAAGTTTGAAAACCACTGTTTTAATCGTCCCTCATTGACTCGTTATGTGCACTGTTTCGGAACTCTCAAAGGAAATGGGCCAATGACAATTTTTCTCAAGCAAAATATTTCAGAAACAATTGGGTCCAGAGCAGTGATTCTCAACCTTCCCTTCCCACTCACATCCCCACTTTAAGCAACCCCTTACTAATTGCAGAGCACCGACGGCAGAGGGATCACTTAAAGTGGGATGCGAATGGAAAGAAAAAGGTTGAGAACCACTGATGTATTTTATTTTAATGTATGTATCATTTGGCCCAGTGAGTGTTATGTCTCCAAGCTCTGAACTGTGGACTGGAGAACACCAGATCATCAGGTTGTACTGGTCCAATCGGATGACAAATGGTAGTTGTTATGAGCCCAGAGGGCCCCAAAACCCAGCAGCAATAGATATTCACCAAGACAAATGATTACTTAAACAAAAGTTGCTTTTAATTATCTTTAAACATAAAAAAAGAATCACACTTTAACTTAACTAACCTAACTTAACCCCCTTCTAATTCTAAGCGCACGTATATGTAATGTGTGTGTAAGTTCAGAAATGTTCTTTGGTTCACAGTCCAATCTCACTTCTCATTCCTCCAGGTTCACTGGTTGCAGTTAATTCTTATACTGTGCACAGAATTTAACATTTATAAAGTTCACCAGGCTTTGGTACACGAAAGGTAAATGCTTACTACTCAGGAAGGTTCTTGTCAGTTTTCAGAGAGAGAGATTTGTTGTTCCAGGACATCCACAACTGATGTACTTCCATCAGCCACTCCAGTGTCTTGCTGATGAAACTTGCCCCCTCAGGGTTCATCTCTTTCTGTCAGGTCACCACAGAGTTCCTTTTTGTTTCACTTATTCCAAGTGAAACATGAGACAGCCAGTCCTCTCCTCTTGCATGAACCCTAGGGCTTTGACCAGGCCATCTTCCAAATGGGGCTTTCCACAAGCTTACCAACTTGTCCTGTTCCAGTCCCAGCTACTTCTGCTGGCTGTAACACTATAGAAGTGATCTCTGTCTCTCTTTCTGTCTCTCTCTCTCTCTCTCTCTCTCTGAGAGAAAGCCTGTTTTACTTTCTCTGCTTGCAAAACCACACGACCCTCTTAGAATATCTCCAGACAATCAGCGGCTCCAACAAGATCTTTCATCTGTGGCCTTTTGTAGACAACAATCCATTAGCAAAGCCTCTTGGGCACTCTCCAAAGCTCTTGCAGAAGCTGTGGGGCCGATATGTCTTGCATGGGGCAGAGCTCCAGTATTTCAAATAAGATCTGTTTTAAAGTGTTTGTATGTGACCTACTCCAACAAACTTATCCCAATTTATCTCCCAAAATCATATCTATATACTCTGTCACATGGTGACTGTGTTTAATGGGAGGGGTTAGATTAGTCTGTGAGGATCTATTCTATCATTTTTTATTTTGTTATTATTTTTGATTTTTTTTCCGACAACTAAAAGAGATTGGTCTGCTGAGAAAATCACAATGCATATCTCAGTATTGGAATATGAGGTAAATTCTTATAAGGAGAATTATTTAAGACAATGATATGTGACCTATATTCAGTATCGCATTATATAAAGGCTGTATAATTAATATCTAAACAATATATACCTAAACATTTCTCTCAATCAAATTAATTAAAATGTGTTTATAAGAAAAGGAAGTGCTTTCAAAGGCGAGAGATCAAATTGTGAAACAGAGTGGCAGAGGGGAAAGAAATCTGTTCTCCCAAAGATCAATAATAAAGGCCATCACCATCAGCCATTTTCACCTCTGGAAATCTTGAGCATCAAAGAATAAACGTTTTCAAATCAAGTACAAAATGAATCATCCTACAGGGATCACTGGGCAAACAGAACAAAAATCAAATTCTCCAGGGATAGAAAATCCGATTCAATAAAAGTGCATTGATTGAATTACAATTCCCTTTGGGACTGCAGTCATTTGAAGACCTGGATGATCAGACGCTGGTGTTTATATGGGGAAAGGCAGTGGCCGAAGGAAGGGAAAAAAACATAACGATGAAGTTGCACTGGAACTCAGAAGCCTGTAAGGAGTGATGCTGCACCAAATGTGTTCATTCTCCAACCGTGAAACTTGGGTGCATGAAAGAAAGCAGTCACCTCCTGAAGGCAATCCTTCACTCACAGCTGTGGCTGTCAACGTTGGGCATCAGGACCACCTGCCCGGGGTGTGGGAAGCTCTTTGTGAGGGCAGATTCACAACTCTAGTCTAAACCCACTCCTACTCTCTGGATTTGGAATTTCTCATCAATGGAGTCAAGTTTATTCTCATCTGACTGTATAAGTACAACCCGACATTCTCCGGTCTTCGGTGCAAAACACAGACACATAACCAGACATAACACATGTACAGACAAACAATACATATGTAGGACAAGTATTCATATATATAAATAAATAAGTAAACATTATTTAATGAATATACGTATCTCGGAGGGTGAGTGTGAGCGGTCATTCCATGTTCTCACTGCCCGGGGGAAGAAGCAGTTCCTCAGCCTGATGGTGCTGGTTCTGATCCTCCTGGATCTCTTCCCCAACGGGAGCAGCTGTGTGCAGGGTGTAAAAGGTCCTCAATGATTTTGTGCGCTCTTTTCAGACAACAATCCAATGAGATGACATTGATGATGGGGAAGGGAGGCTCCAGTGATCCTCTCTGCCGCTCTTATGGTCCTGCAGATGGACCACCGATCCATTTCTCTACAGCAACTGTACCCACACTGTGATGCAGCCAGCCAGGACGCTCTCGATAGATCTCCTGTAGAAGGTTGGCATAATGGTGGCTGGTGACCTTGTCTGGTTCAGTCTTCTCAGGAAGTGCAGTCCCTGTTGCACCTTCTTGAGAAGTGAGGAGATGTTGAGTGTCCACGATAGATCACTCGTTAAGTGAACTCCAAAGAACTCAGTGTTATTAACGTGCAGTGGAGGGTGGTCGTTCCTAGTCCTCCTGATGTTCACAATCATCTCCTCTGTCTTGTCCACATTGAGATTCGGGTTGTTACCTTTGCACAACATCTCGAGATTTCCCACCTCATCTCTGCAGGGCGACTCATCGTTGTTGCTGGCGAGGCCGACAACTGTCGTGTCGTCTGCAAACCTGACAAGGCTGTTGGAGCTGGACCTGGCGACACAGTTGTGGGTCAGCAGCGTGAACGTGAGTGGGCTGAGTGTGCAGCCCTGAGGTGTGAAGTGTGTGTGTTTCAGCCTGGCACCAGATTCCTGAAACCGTATCTCAATTCTAGGCTCTGTCATGGCCAGAGATTCCTAATTCAGATTTCTTGTCAGAGTACATACATGACATCACATACAGCCCTGAGATTCTTTCTCCTGTGGGTGAGGCAGAATGATCACATATTGACTGTCCACAAAATAAACACTGACTCAACACAATACAATAAAGAACAAAAGTAAATGAGCCATGATTGAGTTTGTCATTGAGAAGTCTGATGGTGGAGGGGTAGCAGCTGTTCCTAAACCTGGTGGTGCAAGTCCTGTGGCACCTGAAGCTCTTTCCTGATGGTAGCAGCGAGAACAGAGTGTGTACTGGCTGGTGTGGATCCTTAATGATTGCTGTTGCTCTCTGACAGCAGCGTTCCCTGTAGGTTGCTCAAAGGTGGGACGGGATTCGCCTGTGATGCTGTGGGCTGTGTCCATGACCTTTTGCAGAGCTCGACGCTCGGGGGTAGTGGTGCCTCACCCCCCCCCCACCCCCACCGTACCAGACTGTGATGCAGCCAGTCAGCGCACTTTCCACCTCACCTATGTTGAAATTTGCCTGGGTTTCTGACGTAGTATCGAACCTCCGCAAACTCCCGAGGAAGTTGAGGCTGTTGGTGTGTTGGGTCCAGGAAATGTCCTCCGAGACCGTGGTTTGCAGGTGACAGAGGAAAAGATTCAGCATTCAAAATGGAGCAGGAGTGGTCAAGATAGTATGGGGAGTGCCAAGTCTTTGCATTCAAGATTCACGATACAATTATTTATCATAGTTATAAAACAGTGTCGTATTACATGAAATTTTTTTTGCCTGCTGCAAGGCAGACAGATTTGCCACTGATACGAATTGCCTGAGTGCCTCTTACAGACAGAGAGAGGGAAGGAAAAGAGAAACCCCCGGAGCCACTAGTGTCCGTAGATTTGCCTCTAGTGTTTCCGTAGCCCCCTGAGCCTCACAGAGTCCAGTCCAAACCACTGGTGGCCTGAGCTCCAGATCTGAACCTCCGACACTGTCAAGAACCCTTCAGCACCCTCAGCACCTCCTCGCATCCTGGTTCTGATACCTGGTGCCCCTTGAGCCAGTTCGAGCCAGCGGTCCGTGAGCCTCCCACCAGCGGTCTCCAGCAGCCCACAGCCTCCGCAGGTTCCTCGCCTCGAGTCGCCAGCAGCCCCGCTGTATGCACTTGTCCCTCAGCTCCCTTCACTGGTCTTCTGCTGTGGTCGCAGAACCCGCGGGTCGTCTCCCCCTGATTCGCCATCTCAGATTGGGGTGGGTGCCTTCCTGTCCTCTGGTGCCTGGCTCCAGTCCCTTCTGCATCCCCTCGTGGCTGCTACTGATTAATAGGCGGTGCCATCTTGGGTGCGGGACCCCGCGGTCGAGGGACTTCAACTAAAATCTGCCATCGGCTCCTCCCACCAATGGCCCGTGCGGAGCTGACGGCTGGGCCCTGTGGGAGTGCTGTATCTCCTCTCCCTCACTCCTGCAGGCCCTCACCAGCGGCAACATCAGGTGTGCCCAGTTCATCTCCAAGGTAATCCATCAAACAACCCCCGACAAAGCCTGTGCCAGAGCCAGCAGGTACCTCTTTGCCCTCATGAAAGAGGCTGGAAGGTGCCAATTCTGAGCGACCGCCTCAGGGAAAGAAATTATCGTTTATTCTGTCAATTTGATCAAGGAATGTTTCTGGGGGTGGGGGAGGGGGAATCAGCTAAACTGTGCAAAAAAAATTATGCTTTTAACTATTATTTATGACCCAATCAAAATATTTATTAACATCAATCCCCTTATATTTGTTTTCGCTGACAACATTTGTCAGACTCTGAATTAATGGAGAATGACAAAGTCAGCCAGGACGGTGAGAGGAAGCCTTTCTCAAGAAGGCCCTCTGTTCATTGATTAAATCGGATGAGCAGACAGTTTAGAGCCTGAAAGCTGGAAGGAATAATGATATTAATACTCATTAACACTGCGTAATTTGTCTTTGTCAAACAACTGGCTGACACAGTGAACCATGTCTTCACCGTAATTAAAAGCAAGGGACAGTAACAAGGCTCTTAGGCCAGGGGTGTTTTTATACCCGGCCTCCTCTTCGAGGACAGCCCCATCCGCGGAGACAAATCTGAACTTACTGTTTTATAGAGAGGCCACTTTCATAGAGAGCAATGTAGGTTGGGTGTGTTGCCCGCCCACATGCCAGCATAAACATGCGGCCAGCAATGGCCGCCTTCACTACCCATAATCCCCCTCTGCATAGCTGGAACCGCTCTGTGGGATTACGGGTCATGAAGATGGCAGCTGATCATTCTTCTGCCTGGCGCTGGGATAGACCGTTTTGATCCCATGTAAACATGCGGGTAAATTCTGGAGGACCCTTTCACCCCCACTCCCTCCTGAAATAATAAACATTTCATTCATGTACGTAGCAGAAAGTAAACGTTGCTGTGCGTTTCCTCGGTAATCGGCATTGGACTTGACTCGACTGGGTCGCGGGCTGACGGTGTCATTGCTGGGACTACCCCCGGAAAAATCAAGTCAGCGTCTCGCGAAGCATTAATGAAAGTCGGGTCAGTGATGTGAGAATCACCTCCTTTACAGTCGCATTTTTTTCTCACCATAAAAGGGCATAAGGAGTGATAATGGCCCTTGGCAACAGGGCCTTGGGAATGAAAGTTGTTTGTTGCCTTACTTTTCTGCACTCACCTCAGAATTAATTTCACCCTTGGAGAAATTCACTGCAGCCAATGCTCCCATGGAAGCCTCCTCTACCTCGGAGAGACCGGTCACAGACTGGGAGGTCACTTCGCACAGCACCTCCTCTCCATTCACAACCACAGAGACCTCCCAGTGGCTGACCACCTTCAATTCCGAGTCACACACCCAGACTCCCATGTCTGTCCATGGCCTTGTGTACTATCCCACCCAGACCACCCGCAGATAGGAGGAACAACACCTTATCTTCCATCTGGCCACCTTCCAGCCACATGGCATGAACATTGACTTTACTGCTTTCCCCCTAACCCTGGCTTATCTTTCCCCTCTCCCCTTTCCTGTCTTCCACCCACCCGACTCTGCCCTCCTCCCCCTCTTCGCTGCTGTCCCCTCCCTCCTTTCTCCACCTATAATCTCCTGCCTTTGCCACCCTCCCCCACTTGTTTGTTTGGACACTTGCCAGCATTTTCTCATACCTCGACGAAGGGCTCAAGCCCAAAACGTCAGTTATATATTGGGGTGTAGATGTATGGACAGGCCAGTCCAAATCTACCTGACCTTCCCTGACCCCTCCCTGGATTTCCCAAAAAAGACTGGCCTGTCCGGACTTGCCCCCTCTTGATCCTGTACCTGGGACCTGGCCGAGTATCAGTAATGCTCAGGGTTTTGGGTAATTAGAGCTGTTTAATCACTCCATCGTTGTGTGTCCCACATGCATCTTTGCAACGTAAAGAACACAGTTTGACTCGCTGAGCATCTCTTAGCCTTTTGTGTTTTCTCATCAACCACGATGTGGGGGGGGGGGGGGTGGGGGGTTGTCTGCGATTTATTTTTTGCCCCGGAGAAAGGCGCACACATGGTTGCACCAGTGAGTCCGGGCTGGGAACGGCCTGAGCTGTCCAAACTCTGGTGAACAGGGATACTGTTTCAGCACAGGTTGCCCTCCCGGTTAACATATTCATCAGCATTTTCCGATCGCAGCAAAGTCATCGGTGCTTTGGCACAGTGTCACGTTGACCTCTGCAGTGTTTTCTATTTTTCTTTGAAAAATATTTTTAACGGAGATTAACATAATAGTCCGACATACAAAGTCTAATAATCTAACAAAGAGCAGGTCATGTCATATACATCTCACAATTAAATGTAATTCAAAGCGTCCATCCATAATTGTTAATTTAACATTATTTCTTCAAAAATAATTCTGGATAGCAACCAACTGAGTTACATTATACCGACCAATGGCTCAAGACATAGTATGATCTGTCCAATGTGCTGCCCCCTTGGCTCCAAGGCTGTATCCCGAGTGCCCCTCCCCCACCTGCCATATAATGGTAGGGTGGCAGCAGCGCCGAGCATAGGGGGTTGTGGTGGGGATGCTGAGCCGGGTGGGCGAGGGGGGGAGAGGCAGTGGTGCTGAGGGGCAGGGGGTGATGAATGGCGGCCACCGAAGCCTGCACTCATGAGATCTCCTTGTTGCCATTTATTTTGCTCACTGCGGACCATCCCCCCCCCCCCCCTCCCCCACCACCCACCAAGTCTGGCCATAGCAACTTCCAGAGACTGCGATGCCAGAAAATTACTGCACTGGCTTCTTCAATAAACTCTGCAGCACAGAGAATAAGAACAAGTCTGAAGGTTTGGACCATCTCCTTTTTTCCCCACCACCCCCTTTCTCCCACCGCTCCCTTTCCCCCACTGCCCACTTTCCCCACCACTCCCCTTTCCCCACCACCCCACTTTTCCCCACCACACCCTTTTCCCCACTGTCCCCCTTTATCCCCACCACCTCCTTTTCCCCACCACCCCCTTTTCCCACACCACCCCCTTTTTTCCCACAGCCCCCTTATCCCTACCACCCTTTTTCCCCACCACTCCCTTTCTCCCCACTGCCCCCTTTCTCCCACCACCCCCATTCTCCCACAGCCCCCTTTCCCCCACCGTACCCTTTATCCCCACTGCCCCCTTTTTCCCCCACAGCCCCCTTATCCCCACCACTCCCCTTTCCCCACCACCTTTTTCCCCACCACACCCTTTTCCCCACTGTCCCCCTTTATCCCCAGCATCCCATTTATCCCCACCACCCCCTTTTCCCCACCACCCCCTTTTCCCCGCCACCCCCTTTTCCCACACTACCCCCTTTTTCCCCACAGCCCCCTTATCCCCACCACCCTCTTTTTCCCCACCACTCCCTTTCTTCCCACTGCCCCCTTTCTCCCACCGTACCCTTTATCCCCACCATCCCCCTTTTTCCCCCACAGCCCCCTTATCCCCACCACCCTCTTTTTCCCCATCACTCCCTTTCTCCCCACCACCCCCTTTCTCCCACCACCCCCATTCTCCCACAGCCCCCTTTCCCCCACCACCCCCTTTCTCCCACCACCCCCATTCTCCCACAGCCCCCTTTCCCCCACCATACCCTTTATCCCCACCGTCCCCCTTTTTCCCCCACAGTCCCCTTATCCCCCACCGCCCCCTTGGATCTTTCCACAAAGGGGCGGCAGTGCCCATTTTGGGAATCACTGATCTTGTACAACTGTAATTAAACCTGTATATAATCAACTAATCTAAAAAAAAGGAATAAGAAGAAAAAAGGAAACAAAAGAGAACTGAAACTAAATTTAATTGAGCCCCTCCTTCTAATCAAGGTTACGTTGTGTAAAAAGCAAGTAACACTATGGATCGAATAAGCGCCCTTCAGGAACCAGACAGAGAATTGTCGGAGTCTCCATAAGACCTAAATCTGCCAATCACGATAATGTTCTATAGCCCTTTCACCACGGAATCCTGGATAATTGGCCGTGCAGGGTCCGTTTCCACTGGGACACCGACTGCTTTTCCACTGAACACAACTCAACTCCGGGGATCAGTCAGTCAATCTTGGACCGGAAACAGTTTCCACTGGTTTAATCGGCACGCCCGAGTCGGCTGACGCCGGGGATGTGAGTAGGGGGTCGAGGCCGTCAGTGCCTGGCGTGATGATTGATTTCCTTTTCCACTGGAGCCTTAACCGGTTAATTCCCCGTTAACTCCTGGGACAAGGTGCCAATGGAAAAGGGGGGCCATATCTTTCAAACTAAAACTTTCTATCTCTAATATTATATCTAACGACAGCATTATCTGATTGAGTGCAATCCTTCTGTTTTGAATGGGGTCTCCGTGGGTGACAGCTGACTGACTGTAGGATATCCGAAAGAGGGGGAACAAACGGTCCTGTGGGGTTAGAAGTTGGGCAAGAAAAACAAACACGCTGTCCGTAATTACACCACAATGAAGGGATGCGGGAGCTCAGAGATAGCACCGGCTTCTCTGGATCTAGTGGTGGGGTAGAGTTCCACAACACATTTGTGGCCCCACTGTCAGTAAGAAATGGGGGTGGGGGGGCCGACACCTTTTGGATAAGATGTCAAACCTCATCTGTCCCCTGAGGTGCCAACATGACAGCTGCCCTGAACAATGCTGTTGAGCAAAAATGAATCAATTAGCAGAGAACATTACAGGCCCTTCAGCCCACGGTGTTTTTCTGACCCACAAACCTGCTCCAGAATCTAACCTTTCCAGACCTCACACCCATAACCCTCCAATTTTCTTGCTTGCATGTGCCTGTTTGAGAGTCTTTTAAATGTCCCCGTTGCACCAGCCTCCACCACTCACTATTCTCTGTGTAAAATACTTATTCTTGATGTCTCCACCTAAACTTTCCTCCCCTCAGTTTGTATAGATGTCCTCTGGTGTTTACTACTCTCACCCTGGGCTGGCTGGCCCTCTTATCTATGCCTCTTGTAATCTTGTCGACCTCGATGAAGTCACCTCCCCTCCTTCTTCTCACAAAAGCGAAAAGTCCCAGCTCTGTTAACCTTGCCTCTCATTCAGGCATCATCCTGGTAAATCTTGACTGCACCCTCTCCGAAGTTTCCACATCCTTCCTGCCATGAGGCGACCAGAACTGAACACAAGTGTAACCTAGAAAGTATTTTATGGAGCTGTAAGATTACCTCGCGAGTTAAGTGGTAGTGGAGGCTGGTATTAATAGCGACATTTAATGGACTCTTAGACAGGCACAGGGATGCAAGATAAATAGAGGGTGTATGTCTCTGAGTTACTTGGGAGCTTCTTAAATAACTTAGAGATGCAAGATTCAAATATCAGAAGAGATTTTACTTATTGATGTCTTCCACCATCTCAGAAAACTGTTCACATATGCCTATATACATATACATACGCCCCACAGTGGAGCACTACAGTTACTACAATGTGAAAGGTGTATTCTTACACAGTTACAAAATAGTTCACATTATCCTGACTAGATAACAGAGGGTTATGGGTGTGAAGTACAGAAAGTTTAGATTGCTGAGTGGGATTTTAAATGGCAAATGGGGTTGGAGAGAAGAGTGGGGAGGGAAGGACAAGCAAGAGAACCATGGATAGAGTGCTCTCTGCCCCAAGCAGAAAGGGATGGTCTCCCTTCAGGAGATGCATCAATGCTGATCTGACAAAGACTCCTTGTGAGTGAAAATTGAGGGTAAAAACAAGATTGGATTCCTTCAGATGTGACAGTAAGTTTGTGGTTTCTTTTAATGGTAGTGAAATTACATATCAGTGATGCACCATCAGTTGCTCCAAAAGACTGAAGTTGAACAAATGGATAGGCTTTTATTTGCTGGAGAACAAGTGCACATCCTTGCTGGTCGACTGCTCTGCCCTGGGAAGGGCTGTGGGACATTTTGGAGCCTGTGGCAGTCGACCAATGGGTGTGCCCAAACAGACAAACATACACATCCAGTCGTTTACCACAACCAGGTAATTTCGGAAGGGTAGGGTGCAGAATTTGTCGAATAGTTTCATATTTACTTTTTAAATCTTTTTCAGTTAGCCATTCTTGAAGTGTTTATTACTTTTTTTAAAACTGTTATGATATTGTCTAGATATAATAGTTTTATTTTAATGTAATTTTTTTCTGTATATTATTTTATTTTTTATGTAATTATCCTATATAATTTTTTCTTCATTTCTATTTTTCTTACGTAATTTTTTTCTGTATATTCTTTTTATTTTTTGGTGTAATTATCTTATATAATTGTTTTTCTGTATATTCTTTTTATTTTTCTTATGTAATTTTTTTTCTCTATGTTCTTTTTATTTTTCTTATGTAATTTTTTTTCTGTACATTCTTTTTCATATATTACCTTGGATTTAACAGCTTCTTTACATAATATTTCTGTAAAATCCAATAAAAATATTGAAAAAGATGTGACAATATGGAAAGGAAATAGATTTTTTTCCCCTGAACTCTTAAGTTTGAAGAGTTGTTGGAGGGCTCGAGTCTGAATCGTTGGTCCTTTGCTACCTGAAGTACATTGTGTTTTTCCTGCACTTACAAGTGTTGGGGATTGAAAGAGGAGCCTTGAGCTGATTGAATGGTGATGTACTAAGCAATCATATAACCTATTCCTGTTTCTATTCGGCTCCTTTATATCTCTGGGTGGAAGTCACAAGTGATTTGGCATGTCGACACTGTTCTTTAATGCCTCTGCTGGCTGAAATGTGATCCGACCACTTGCCATATACCACTCTCACCTCTTTCTGTTTTTGGCAGGGACTGCTCTCTCTTTGTGACTCCCTTGTTCCCCCCCTTCTTTCCACACTAATGTCCCCTCTCATTTTAAGTAGGCAGTTGGCATCTTTACACAGAGACTTTGGAATTACAACCCCCCCCCCCCAAAATTAGCATGCCAGCGATGCGGCCGTTTGCACTGGGGCACAGTTAGGGCACTTTTACACAGCCATCCCGCAATGTGGAGTTTGTTGGAGGGGGAAGCGGTGTATCCATTAGGCCTGCTTCTTACGGAATGGCTGCAGTCAATTCACACAGCAGCTGCTCCGTAAAAAAAATGTGTAGGGGCACGAGTACAGATATTGGGGATGGAATTTGCATTGAAAAAAATCTGTCTTGACATTTTAACACTGCCACCAGAGCCGAAATTTTCCTGAAATGTTCAGTGGCTGGGTAAAAGTGCCTAATGTGCACAGAAATCTGACGTTGCGCACATTCCCCCCCCGCCCCCCCTCCCCCGGTAGCAAAAGAATGTGCACACTGAATGCTTGTGCAATTGTAAACATGAAATTGTTACAAGGTAATTTTGGCACAGTCTATCTCCCATGGGTAAGGTTTTAATATAGTACAAGATTGATTGCATTCTATAAAGTAACATATTTAATTAAGATTTTATTCTATATTTTGAACTAGGTAACAAACCTTTTGTGTGCACATTAATTTCCTTTGTGCACTGGTCGCAAAACATGTGTGCGCATGCACAGGCACACAGCTTAGAGGAAATAGTGCTTCACACCCATCCCTCCGAACTCCTCTCCCCAGGCATCTAACATGTCACCGTCTCTATTTCCTCAGAAGTTGGCGGGGGTTTGATGGGTCATTGGGAAGCTTCTGCAGAGGTGTGGTGGAAGGTGCACTGACCGGCTACATCACGGCATGGTATGTGGACACCAATACCTCCCCACCCCCGAGCGGAAAGCCCTGGAGAAGGTAGGAGAAGCAGCCCCAGGACGTCCCTGGAAAAACCCTCCCTACTATTGAGAACATCCACGGGGAAAATTCCTGCCCGGGAGCATCAGTAAATCATCAAAGACCCTCATCGCCCAGCCCGCTCTGTCCATGCTGCTGCCATTGGGAGAGAGGTCTCGGGGCCACAAGACTTGCACCAGCAGGTTCAGGAACAGTGGATACCCCTCCACTGTCAGACTCCTCAAGCACAAACTCAATTGGTAATTAGAAATTCTGCCTGGCCCACAGGATAAGGAATCTCAGGGTGGTACATGATGCCATGTCCGACAACAAATTGGAACTTTGAACCTCTCTCCTCCACTCTAAGCCTTACAGCACCCCTGCACATTTTGAAGGGTGGGAGGAAATCGGAGCACCTGGAGGAAACCCGCACAGGTCACGCGGAGAACGTATGGGCAGCGCGGCCATCGGACGTGGGTCGCTGGCGATGATGGAGAAAGGATTGATGGTGTAAGGGGGAAGGGAGTAAGAGGGGAGCCGCGCACAGTAGGAATCAGCATAAATGATAAAAAACAAGGATGGAGCTTTAAAATGGAGTCTTTTCCACCACAGCAGGTCTGCCAATGCAAGCGGGAATGATGGATGGATGGGATGCAGTGTTGGCTGTAATACAGTGCTTGGACTGAGTGCTGGGTGAAGCTTTGAGTTGGATGATTACACTGTACAAGGTTAAATCAAGGCATTGTTCAGTAAACCTGACTGACAGCTTTGGACAGAGATTCAATACAAGTGACAGCTCAGGACATGAAATCTATTCGCTTTGAAAATCCTGCAAAAAAATATGTAGCTTGTGACATTCCACGCTCGGACCTGGAGCTCTGCATAAACTGCAAGGAATGAAAGTGGTTGCATCCAACTGCTTTTCATTCGACAATCGTCACCATTCGTTCCCCCCAGTCTCCACCAACACAGATATGAGTGCCAAAGGGTTGCTGTTAGGGAATAAAGCCCAGAATGAGTAAACACAGCACCCCTAATGTTTTTAATCACAATATAAATTGATGAAAAGAAGGACAAGAGGAGACTTAACAGAGGTCGACAAGATTCTGAGAGGCATCGACAGGGTGGACGGCCAGCGTCTGTACAAAGTGAAGGGAGGGAAGTTTAGGGGAGATGTCGGTGGAGGGGGAGGGGAGATTTTTTTTTACACAGAGAGATGAGAGGGCCTGGAATGCCTTGCCGGGGTGGGGGAGGGGGGATGATGGAGGAGGCTGGAACATTAGAGGCTCTTTAGCCCCACTTGCAAGTGGTCCCAGGATTTAACGGCCAGTCAGCCTAAAAAGGGTCAAGTGTGAAAGGAAAATCCTCTCAAGGCCGGTGTGAGATGACTTCATCTCACACCAGGGACAGATGGCCTCGAAACCTAGTACAGTCCCCCGTGTCTGCAGACGTCGGCGTTGCAATCAGGCAAGTGTAGAAGGGGCAATTGCTTTCTGGGATTAAAAATGATCCAAGTTTTGCGTGAGTGCAGGAATGTGAAGGAAGAGAAGATTAAAATGAAGGGAAAGTCTCAATGGGGAAGGGAAAGGGGGAGGGGGTATAAATAGCAATAAATAGCAATAGCGGGCAATTTTTAAACAACGTGCGGAAGTTGGTAGCACTAAAGTGCATAATTTTTAAAGACCATGGAAGAAAGTGATGGCGAACCTGACTACCCAGAATGCTGTGTGGCAGAGAAACCCCTCCACGAGTGCTCCCTGCATGCAGCCGTGCACACACCCCTTTCTCAACCGCACACAGCATTCTGGGAGGGCAGGTCCACCATCGCGTTTTCCTCACGGTATTTATAAATTGTACGTAATAGCGCTCCAACTTTCCCACGCTGTTTAAAAATTGTCCGCTAGTGCTATTTATTGCTAGCACTTTCCCACGGTCCCTTAGAAAGGTTTCTATAGGTCAGCACAACAACAAGAGGGGCTGAAGGGCTCATACTGTGCTGCACATAAAGCTGAATTATGTTATAATTAGGCCTGATTAATTTTATTCAGGGTATTGGTCAACCTTCGGTTCGAAGAAGATACGTTGTTCATTTGTGGACACCAAGGTGACTTTACAGTCCCAGTCTGGAAGTGTAATGTCTGGCACTGGACATCTGTTCTTCTTGTAACCGTGGCTGCTTTGTGATGCTGTTCACAGTTTCTGGAGTGTTGTTCTTGGAGGCAGTGCAGAAGAGGTTTATAGAACATAGAACATTACAGCCCAGCACAGGCCCTTTGGCCCACAATGTTGTGCCTACCCATATATATCAAGTAAAAGAACTGAACCCTCCCTACTTCGTAACCATCTGCCTAACCAAGAATCTCTTAAATGCCCCTAATGTTCCAGCCTCCACCACAATCCCAGGCAATGCCCTCCAGGCACCCACAACTCTCTGTGTAAAAAAATGTACCCGATGACACAGTCGTCGGGTATACACCTTCGTCCAGAAATGCACTGGCCGGGAGTCACGTTGCCACCTGCATTGACACAGCAACAGGCAAACCTTGACCGATTAATTTGGCACGGTTAGCATAACACCAGCGATCAGGACTGGGGGGGTTTCAAATCCTGCGCTGTCTGCAAGGAGTTTGCACATTCTCCCCGTGTCTGCGCGGGTTTCCTCTGGGGGATCTGGTTTCCTCCCACCATTCAAAAAAGTACTGGGGTCGTAGGGGTGGCACATGCTTGAGGGCCGTAAGGACCTGTAGCTGTGCTGTATGTCTAAATCAAAATGAAATTAAAATGGAGAAGACCTCATCCCCCTTGCTCCTGATTCACGTAAATTGGAGGATCAACACCCAATATTCCATCTGGAACTGGATGCAATTAACAGTGTCTCTGGTTCTTGTTAGGCCTCTCCCTCCCTTCCCCACCCCTCTGTCTTCTTTCCTCCAGCCTCCTTCCCTCTCCATCCAGAGAGCTGTCCCCTCCCAGCTTTTATCACTCGTCCCCTCCCCCTTGTACCCACATCTTGACTGTGGACCTGTGCCCTTGCACCGGCGCCTGCCTGCTTTTAGCTCCCACCTTTGGCAACAGGTTCGGGCCCGAACCTTTATCTCTATGGCGTAAAGGACGCTGTGTGATTTGTGGAATTTCTTCAGCAGTTTTGCATAAAATACTATGATCACAGAGTCTGCAGACTTTCTGGTTTATAAGACCATAAGGCACAGGAGCAGAAATAGGCCATTCAGCCCATCGAATCTTCCCCATCATTTAATCATGAGCTGATCCATTTTCCCCCACTTAGTCCTTCTCCCCATAATCTTTGATGGCCTGGCTAATCATGAACCCATCAATATCTGCCTTAAATGCACCCTGACTCGGCCTCCACATGTGACAGAGTATAACACACTGTGGCAACAAATTCCACGGTTCCACCACCCTCTGGCTGAAGGAATTCCACCGCATCTCTTTTCTAAGTGGACGTCTTTCAATCCTGAAGTTTAACTTTATTTACTTTTAATTTTTTTAAACTTTAAATTTAAGTACACAGTGCGGTGACAGGCCCTTTTGGTTCACGAGTCCGTGTCGTCAAATTTACACTCCTACACCCCCCGATATGTTTCGAACGGAGGGAGGAAACCGAAGGCTCCCACCCCCATGGGGAAAATTCACACAGGCATAGGGAGAACATGCAAACTCCCTATGGGCAGCATGGGATTGGAACCCGGTCCCAATGGCTGGCGCTGACCGCTGCGCCCTCTTCCCTAGGACGCGCCCACTGCCTACATCTACTCTGCCCGCGCCTTTCAACTTCCGAAATGTTCCGATGAGATCCAACCCCCCCTCCCCCACCCCACCGCCAACCTCTTCTAAATTCCATTGAGTACAGGCCATCACACAGTCCTCACATGGTAACACTTTCATTCTGGGAAATTAACCTTGTGAACCTTCACCAATGCTCCTCTCTGCCCAATGTACCCCAGATACGACAGTCCATTTGGGACGGACAGCATCTTCCAAGAAGTTAATAAAAACAGAATTTATTTATTTATTTGCCATGTAATTAAATTTATCAGCCTATTTAAATCTTTGCCATTTATTTCTCCTTACGCAGTGCCAACAGCATAAAATCACTTAAAATTAATAGGCGTTTCAGATTATTATGAGCCTTTCAAATGCTAATTGCCTGCAGCATCATCAAGCAGAAGACTGATGGATAGTTTAATAAGTGCTCCCCCACTAACCTGCTGGATGCCGATGAGGCGAAGGAACATTGGCTGGAAAGAGAAAAGTGAAATCTTGACCTGCAGCTCGTGGGATCATTCATGGTGGCTCTAATTTAACAAAACTCACACACAAATAAAGAGCACCCTCGCTCGCTTCTTTCTGCACATCATGAAGCCAGATTCCTCTTATTATTCACTCGGCACAATGTTGCGCTCTTCAATTCCCCGAACACCGCCCAGCTGAACTTCTTTGACCTTCTCCTTGGCTCACTGCCACTCGGGTGATCCCAACGCTCTCACTCGCCCCCACCTCCTGCAGTTGAGATTCATCACCCATGTACTGAACGCACCCGCGCATAGAACAGGCAGCACAGTACAAGCCCTTCGGCCCTCAATGTTGTGCCAACCTTTTTAAAAAAAGTTAAAAACCCTCCCTACCCCATTACCTTCTATTTTTCTTCCATCCATGTGTCTAAAAGAGTCTCTTGAATGCCCCTAAAGTTTCAGCCTCCACCCCACCCCCAGCAAGGCATTCCAGGCCCCCACAACTCTCTATGTAAAAAAAAACCTTCCTCCTGACATCTCCCCTAAACTTCCCTCCCTTCACTTTGTACAGATGTCCTCTGGTGTTTGCTGATCCCGCCCTGGGAAACAGGCGCTGGCTGTCCACCCTGTCTACGCCTCTCAGTATCTTGTCGACCTCGATTAAGTCTCTTCTCGTCCTTCTTTGCTCCAGAGAGAAAAGTCCCTGCTTTGCCAACCTTGCCTTATGAGACTTGTTTCCCAATCCAGACAACATCCTGGTGAATCTCCTCTGCCCCCTCTCCACAGCATCCACATCCTTCCTGTAGTGAGGTGACCAGAACTGGACACAACATGTGAGCGATTACCCCCTCGCGTCACATCGTGTCTGTGATCAGCGGCAGCTGGCACCACTCCTGATGAAGGTAAGTACGTGACTGCGACACATTAAGGGACAGTCTTCCGTGAGAGACAAGGTTCCTATTTTTCAAAATGGTTCGAATAAAATGTAATCTGTAAGGAGTTTGCACGTTCTCCCTGTGTCTGCATGGTTTTCTTCAGGGGTCTCCAGTTTCGTCCCACCATTCAAAACATACCGGGGCTTGTAGGTTAATTGGGTGTAATTGGACAGCATGGACTCGCGGGCTGATACTTGCTGCATGTTGATACCAGGGACGTGAGTTAATTGGGTGTAAACTGGGCGGCATGGACTGGTGGGCTGAAATGGGCCATATGTCTAAATTTAAAAAAAATGAAATTTACATCCTTACAGATAGGGCAGGATCCACACCCCGCCCCCCCACCCCCAGTCCCAATCGCTGGCGCTGTAGCCAACTGTGAACCCTGAGGTAAAGTCACCTTCTCAGCCCGAGCTCGCTCCTTATCGGTAGCTGTTTGGTGATTGGAATTGCCAAAAGCTGTTCCTTCTCTCAAAACTGTGCCCAAGGGAGAGAGGGCGGTGGAAATTCAAGTCTTTCTTCCCAAGGCTGCTGTGCGTGTGGCAAGATCACAAGAGAAAGGAATGGAAGCCGGTTATTCGGCCCATCAAGTCTGCTCCGCGACTCCACCCTGAGCTAAATTGTTCTCACGTCTGGTTCCAAATTCAGGCCTTTTCCCCATATCCCTTGATTCCCTGACTAATTAGATACCTGCCAATCTCCCCCTTAAACTCCCTCAATGATCCGGCCTCCACGGCCGTAGGTGGCAATGAATCCCACGGCCCTCTGGCTAAAGAGATTTTGCCTCTTCTCTGTTTAAAATGGGTCCTTTCTCATTCTAAAAACATGCCCTCTTGTCCTAGATTCACCCACCAAGGGAAACATTCACATCGACTCTTGTCAGATCCTTTCAGCATTTGAACTGTTTCTATGAGATCCCCTCGCATGACTCTGTACTCCAACGAATACAGTCCAAGACCCAGTAAATGCCCCTCATATGTTAGCCCCTAAATTCTAGGAATCATCCTGGTCAATCTTCTCTGATCTCTCTCCAACATCCATTCTAAGGGGCCAAAAACTGCACACAGTCCTCCAAACAAGGTCTCACCAGTGCCCCACGGAGCCTTATCAACACCTCTTTATGACACTATTCCTCTTGAAATGAAGGCCAACCGATCATTTACTTTTGTTCCTGCCGATCCAACCTGGTATCCTGCATGAGGACCCCACAAACCCCCCCCCACCCCCACCACAAGTTTCCTTGCACTTCCAAATTTTGTCCCCATCCAAAAGGCTGTTGACGACAACAATCAGGGACCTGGAAGATTTTAAATAGATGATGCCACATTGGGTGAGTGGAGTATATTTGTTGTGCAGGATGGTTTACAAAAGTAAAAAATAAACACAATCATCTTTCTTTGACTCCAGCAAGAGATTAGAGGGTTTGAAAAGCTCGGAGTACTGCTTAATGTTCTCATCTTTTCTGTCAGTGGCGTTTGGGAGCCACACAGTGCAGCAATGCCAGAAAATCTGCAGGCATCCCCCCTTCATCCCGCTGGCCGTTAATAGCATTTGACCAGGGTCAAGCTGGAATCGCCCCGTCAAGATCAGATTCCGGGCAGTTAAGCGGGCCACTGCGGTGGCAGGCTTAGGCCAGAGACTCTGCTTCCTGAATGAAATGGCAGAAACCAACCTCAGACCAGACCTGGTGCTGTGGTCGGCCTTGCTCCAGCTCCTTTACATCCACAAGCTTTCAGTGCCCTGGGAGGAGGCCTGTGAGTGCAAGACACTGAGGTGCGCTGGGCCTGCAGCTGATGTGCAGCTACGTGGCTGGAAGGCAAGGGTCCGACCAGTGAAGGTAGGCTGCAGAGGGTTTGCAGCCGCCTTGACATCAAGGCTTCTCTGGGAGTCGGGAGCATGAGGGAAGATACACTGACAAGCTGTCAAAGATCTCTCCACAACAGGGTAGCCTGTGGCTCTGGATGAGGGGAAAGGATCCCATCTGGGCCCCCAAGTGAGTGAATGGCATCTAAGTGAGGGGGGGGGGGTGAAGTGACTCCGGGATTCACTGCTGATCCCTCCAGAGGTGCCATGGGTCTATCAAGTGGCGCCCACTTGACAACCCAGAAAATGGCCCCACTCACTTTGCCATCCCGCAGAGTCCAGGCAGCAAGTCTCAGGAGGCACATTAAACATCTAGTCCTACATAACATACCACACAGCGCAGATGATTTGCAAAGGTAAAAATTAACCAAAAAGAAATTAGAGTGCCGCTTAATGTTCTCATCTTTTCTGTCAGCAGTGCTTGAGAGCATGTAGTTAAGCAGAACAAATGCTTACCTCAGTCCGTTGTGTTTGCAGAAATCAACTAGATTAGAATGGTTCTGCTGTGGGCGGACAGAGAAGGTAGAGGCTGGCGGAACAGCCACAGACTAACTAATTTAGTTTTAAAGGCAAAAATGTAATACTACATTTAGAATGTAACATACATGAAAATGTAACAAGTCATGTTCAAACTTTAGAACCACAGAACACCACATCATAGAAATGGACCCCTCAGCCCCTTCCAGTCTGTGCCAAACTATTCATAGAAACATACGTGTGGGAGGAGGCCATTAGGCCCTTCAAGCCTACACCATCATTCAATACAATCATGGTTGATCAGTCCCCGGTTCATGCCTTCTCCCCATACCCTTAGCAACAAGGGCCAAATCTAACCTACTCTTAACTATTGACAAGGAACCGGCCTCAACTACTTCCAGTGGCAAAGAATTCCACAGATCCACCACCCTTTGGGAGAAGAAATTTTTCCTCATCTCAGTCCTAAAAAACCTCCCCCTTATCCTTAAACTGTGACCCCTGGTTCTGGTTATTCCCTGCATTGGAAACAATCTACCTGCATCTAGTCTGTCTAAACCCTTAAGAATTTTATATGTTTCTATAAGATCTCCTCAATTCCAGAGAATACAACCCTGGTCTATCCAAATTTTTCTCATATCCTTCCATCACTGGTATCAGTCTAGTGAACCTTCTCTGCACCCCCTCCATGGCGAGGATGTCCCTCCTCAGATAAGGAGACCAAAACTGCACGTAGTACTCCAGATGTGGGCTCACCAAGGCCCTGTACAGCTGGAGCAGGATCTCCCTACTTCTGGACCCGAATCCTCTTCCTATGAACGCCAACGTACCATTCGCCCTCCTCACCGCCTGCTGCACCTGCAGGCCCACTTTCAATGACTCATCTGCCTAGTCCCACTGAACTGCTGCCGGACCGTATCCCTCCATACCTCTCTCATCCATAGACCTGTTTACCAATTGGGCTAGAAGCCTGCTTCCACCACTCTCTGCACGAAGGCCGATTTAGCCGGATGCCAATGTGAAAGCAGCTTCAGATTTATGAAGGTCAATATGCCATACGTTGGCTTCACAACCCTCTCCACCTGTGATGTCACCTTCAGGGAATTAGAGATTCATTTAAGAGCTCTTACTTTGCTCATTTATCACTGAATATTTATTTTCTGTATTTCTGTTTGTTTTGTACTTCTTTCTTTGTTGACATTTCTCTCTTACACGCGGCGCGTGCATCTTTTTTCTTGAGTACAGTTACTGATAAGGAGCTATTTCTGGAATCGCACACAAGGGGAAATGGATCTCAGGGTTGTACATGATGTCATGTATGCACTCTGACGGCTTTGAAGTTTGAAGAGTTATTGTTCCAGGTTGAAGATACTTAATCTCATGATGTTGCTTGAGGGACTCACAATTGTCCGCAAGCACGGAGAACCCATCTTCTGCGGCCCTGCCATCGGATTGAGCCCATTTCTCAGAGAGGGCTCGATCTAATGTTTTGTCCAGTTGCCTTGGGGAGAAGGAGTTTGGCTGAATAAGGAGATTATAAAAAAAGGCTCTGGTAAAAACAAGAAACCTGTGGGTAAATCGCTCTTTCGTGATTAAGACTTCCATTATTCCTGGATAACAAAGCTATCCGGTGCTTGAACGACCTGTCAATTGCCTCTATGCACATGCTGCATCTGGACGAGATTTAAAAAAAACGAGGCTGTTGATCCAACCCATTCCAGGCAGACTCAGAAATCTCACTGGGGCACAGGCGGGACAAAGTCCCTGAGAACTGCAATTTTTACTCGATGAAGTATCCTAAAGTGTTGTAAACTGCTTTGCTGCCGTCCTTTTACTCCGATTGATTTGAAGGGGGAAGGAGCCGAAGGGTGTGCTCCAAGTAGTTTATATTAATCAAGCCCCGTTAAAACAGCCCGCTGGTATTGACGCCATTGACAGCTTTATGTACAGTGAACCATTTATAAAGTACATTATTTTTAATGGATGCCGATCGATGGTTTGCTTTGCACTCTTGTCTTCATTGATGAATCATTTACATTTTAAAAGAAAGTGGCCTTCATGCCATTTCCTACATATATCTGATTAGATAAGCCACAAAGTAGCCAAGCACTTTCCACCACTAAATCAGATAGAATGCATTTGGTGCAGACAGTGGGCGAACAACCATTCTTCCCTTTCCGACAGTTTAACGAGCAACTCTGAAGGGAGTGGAGTCGGCGCAAGGGGATCACTTCAGTTAATCACCCTCATGCTACCGAAGGTGTTACCTATTTAACCTCTCTTGCACGGCTTGGTCTTTGGTGCCAGGCTGTTTGCATGACAGAACTCCTCCATTTCAATGGCTCTCTCTCTCTCTTGGCTGGCGCAACGCCTTTACAGCACCGGCGATCAAGACTGGGGTTCGAATCCCGCGCTGTCTGTATGTTCTCCCCATGTCTACGGGGCTTTTCCCCGGGGGCTCTGGTTTCTTTCAAAAATGTAGGTTAATAGGAGTGTAAAGTGGGTGGCATGGGCTTGTGGGTTGAAATGGCCTGTTACCGTGCTGTCTGTCTACATTAATTTAAATTTAGATGTATAATGTGGCCTTTCGGCTCGATCTTTATGCCTGAGATAGCTCTGGATCATGGGAAGCAGGTATCAGAGCTGGGTTTCAAGAGGGACTGAGGGAAAAAAGGGCTCCAGAAGGGCCTCGGGTGCCGAAGGCTTCCTGATCGTATAGGAGGCGCACAACAGCAACTCCATAGTGGATAGAGTGGAGAGCACCAGGTTCCTCAGAGTTCACCAGTGACCAATCTTGGACACCATTTCCTTACTTGTCAGGAAAGTGCAACAGCACTTCCCGAGAAGAGTGAAATGGGCTAGGCTGCCAACCATTGTGTTTTACCCCTTAAACTCTCAGGAGATGTATCATGTGTGTCCTGGCTGGCTGCATCTCCGTGTGGGTACAGTTGCCCACAGAGAAACGGATCGGAGGTCAATCCTCAGGACCATAAGAGCAATAGAGAGGATGACTGGGGTCTCCCTCTCCCCCAGCAACGTGATCGACTGGGATCATTGTCTGAAGCGGGCACGCAAAATCATGGAGGACCCCTTCTGCCCTGTACACGGCATCTTTCAGCTGCTCCCATCGGGGAAAGAGATACAGGAGGATCAGAGCCAGGCTGAGGAACAGCTTCTTCCCACGGACAGTGAGGACGCTGAACAACCAAAGGAACTGCTCACACTGACCCTCCGAGACCCTCATATTCACGAAACAATATTTATTTATTGTTATTGCTGAATACTGGTCTTGCATGTGTACTGTTTTTCTGTATGTGTGTTGTCTGGTTCTGTGTCTGCGTGTTTTTAACTGACACCAGATAACACTACAGGGGTATTGGTGTCCAGTATTAATCCAGGGAATGCTGTTTTGTTGGAATGTACTTGGACAATAAACTTGAACTTAACCCGTTAATAAGCATAAAGTTTATAAACTTGGCTGCAATACCTGGTTCCCATGAGCCAATCTCCCAATTCAGAGGCAGGTTTATTTAAAATCCCGCGACTGCAGGGTCTGTGGCCAAGATGGCAGTGCCTCTGACTGGCAGCAGCCACGAGGGGTTGTGGAATCCAGGGGAGAGGAGGACCAGAAAATGGGGAGACCATCCCCCATCTGAGAAGGAGAAGCAGAGGAGTTGTCCCAGGGGGACGATATCCAGAGGGGGTGGGGGGGGCTCTATGGTTGGAAGATCCACATGCGCGGCGGGGCTGCTGGCAACTCGAGGCGAGGGACCCACGGAGGCTGGGGGGGGTGCGGCCAGAGACTCGGGAGACTCAGGGACTGCGAGCTGCTGGAGACCAGCTTGAAACCAGCTGAAGGGGTACCCAGCTATCGGAACCGGGATGTGTGGGGGTGCCGAAGGCGCTGAAGGGCTCCCAATTGTGTCGGAGGTTCAGATCTGGAGCTTGGGTCGCCGACGGTTTGGATTGGACTCTGGGGTGGAGGCGAATTTACGGACTCTCGGTGACTCTAGGGGGACCCTCTTTTGCTTCCCTTTTTCTACTGTAAGAGGCGCTTCTGCCAACGGTGAATCTGTCTGCCCTACAGCAGGCAAAAGCAATTTCATGTGATATGATCCTGTTTTATTACAATGACAGTAAATTGAATCTTGAATCTTGACTTGAGATGTTCCGGTGGAGTGGAGCCTGGTGGCCATGTTGTCGCTGGCCGAGTTAACAACCCGCTAGAATTTTTCCTTGTCCTGAACATTGTCATCACCGTACCCGACAGTGATGCAACCGGCCAGAATCAGAATCATGTTTGCCCACTGCACGAGAATGTAAAAATGAACCTCTCAAACTTTGAACGCTGTCACAAGCCACATCCTCCATTACTACTACTACATTCCATGTTTCATGATGAACCACTCTGGTTTTGAAAGATGCTGTACAATGAAAGCACTTCAAATGTTTCCAGCGTTATAAACAATTCACTTCTCAGTGAAATCATTAAGATAAATGGGAGCTATTGAATCAATGAACAAATTTCTACTTTGAGAGACGAACAATCGCTTAATGAAACAGCTGAATTTTGACAGATATTGCAGACACGTGAAGCCCCTTGGCATAGAGCAGAAGATCGCTGTCTCCAAACACTCCCCCCGCCCAGGAACCTGTGCTTTATGCACTATTCCCACCCTAACCACCAGCAGTTTGGAGGACAACCCCTTATTTCCCATCTGGACCACATGGCATTAACATCGATTTCTCCATGAACCTGCTCCCTGGTTTTTCCAGTTCTCCCCCACCTTCCCTTCCCCCTCCACCCACCCATCCATCCCTCTTCCTACCCCCTGCCCGATCGCTGATGTCTCCTCCCTCCCTCCTGCCTTTGCTTCACGCACCCCCCTCACCCTTTTGTTCGGACGCCTGCCAACATTCTTCTGCACCTCAATGAAGGGCTCAGGCCCCAAAACATACCTTTACCTTCACGACAGAGAGGACACTGTTTGACCAGCTGGGCTTCTCCCGTATTTTACTGTGGATTTTCGTGAAGCTAATGCTCCAACTGCAGGCCACGTTTGTAACTTCCACATTAGTGTTGTTGCCTCATGAAACAAGACGGGTGGACGAGGCAGAACGTGAGAACATTAGGCACATAAAAGCAGGTTACCTACTACTGTAAGATTCCTCTGAGAGTTGTGAACAAGATACACAAAGAGATTTTTAGATTTATAAAATTCCATTCCATGAACCTAACAGATGTGTCTCTGCTCAATTCTGCTTTTGAATTTATCATTAGATTATGCCATTAAATGTCTCAAGTTTTTGTTTGCACGATTGGTATTTATTCCTGAAAGTCTCGTTTAATTTACAGCATGGTGATTGAATGACTGTGGCATGGCACAGCAGTACGGTGCTCTGGCTAACTGAGGCGGTAGGGCGGAGAGGCGGACAATGAACTGCGACACAGCTGTCGGAAAAGAACTGCTCAGAATGTTCAGCACACCGCTCATGGAAACCTTGAACGCAAAAAGTAGTGGGCACCTCACAGGCGAAATCCTCCCTATTGTTGAGTATGTCTACAGGGAGCACCAAAGACCCTCCCCACAAGGCGCACGCGCTGCCATCAGGAAAGAGGTATCGGGACCACGAGACACGCTCTGCCAGGTTCAGAATGGCTACTTCCCCTCCCCCATCAGATGCCTCAATGACAAACTCAATCAGGGACTCATTTAGGGACTCTTACTTGTGCACTTTATTGATTTTCTTTTTCTCTCTGTATTGCACAGTCAGTTTGTTTACATTCACTATCTGTTTACAGTTCTTTATTTGTTTACAAGTTTACGCTGTGTACAGTTTATTTTTTGCACTACTAATTAGTGGTAATTCTGCCTTACCCGCAGGGAAAGGAATCTCAGGGCTGTGTGTGATGTCATGTATGTACTCTGACGATAATCCGAAATCTGTAAATGTGTGACAGCAATGTCTATTTATGAAGAGCATTTACTGTTGGAAAACGGGTCAGTAACAGAACGCTGAGCACCGTCACGCTAAGTACTGGTGCACCTCATGGCCGTGCACTCAGCCTGCTCCTGTTCACGCCACTGACCCACAACTGCATCGCCAGGTCCAACAGAGCCAACAAGTTTGCAGATGACACGACAATCGTCGGCCTCGTCAGCAACAATGAAGAGACGCACTACAGAGACGAGGTGGAAAATCTCGCGAGGTGGTGCAAGAGGAACAATCTGAGTCTCAGTGTGAACAAGGCAAAGGAGATGATCGGGGACTTCAGGAGAACCAGGAACGACCACCCCCCACTACACACCAAATGATTGGTAGTGGAGAGAGTAGAGACCACCACTTTCCTTGGAGTTCACTTCACTAGCATCCTATCCTCGATGCACAACATCTCCTCGCTTACCAGGAAGTTGCAACAGTGGCTGTCCTTCCTGAGAAGACTGAAGCGGGCAAGGCTACTGGCCACCAATTTTTCAACCTTCTGCAGGAGTTCTATCGAGACCGCCCCGGCCGGCTGCATCATGGTGTGGTCGGTGTAGAGAAATGGATGAGAGGTCTTTCCACAGGACCATAAGAGCGGCAGAGAGGATCTCTGGGAACTCCCTCTCTCCCATCGACGTGATTGACTGGGATCGTTGTCTGAAGAGGACGTGCAAAATCATTGAGGAACCCCTTCCACCCTGCACACAGCATCTTTCAGCTGTTCCTGTCGGGGAAGAGATATAGGAGGATCAGAGCCAGCACCACCAGGCTGAGGGATAGCTTCTTCCCATGGACACTGAGTATGCTGAACGACCAAAGGAACCGCTCACACTCACCCTCCGAGATTCATGAAACAATTTTAAAAAAATGTTTGTATATGTATAATTTGTCCTGCATGTGCATCATTTGTCTGTACGTGTGTTATGTCTGGTTGTGTGTCTGCGTGCTTTGCACCGAGGACTGGAGAACCCTGTTTCATCGGGCTGTACTTGTACAGTCAGATGGCCATAAACTTGAACTTGAAGGTCCCAATGCAGTTCACAGGAGAAGAGGTGACACCAAGTCACATAACGAGGTAACAGGACAAACCTTGCCCGTCAGGGGTGTATTGGAGGAGGGAAAAGGAAAGTCAAAAGAAGTTTTAGGTTGCCCACTCTTTTCTGCAGACACCGCCAGGCCCGCAGACAATTTGTGGTCAGTTCCAGATTCCAGCATCGTCAGTCTCTTGTGTCTTCAGAAGAGAAATCCTGGTTTTCCCCTCTACATTAGAGAAGTGCAACGGTCAATCTTCTCGCAGATTTGGCGGAGACAAGTTAGCAGCACAGACGACTATCCTTGTGGCCGCGCCTCACCGGAGAATCATGCAAAGCCACCAGAGAGTGGCAGTGCTTGATTGAATATTTCACATGGAACATAGAATGCCTCAGCATGGTACAGGCTCCCCGGTCCACGATGTTGTATATTCCTCCCAACATATATAAAAAAGGAGCCCTCCTGATGCCCCATTAATAATCACAAACAATTGGAGTTGTGAAACCATCAGGCTTTTATCAACTCTAGAATGGAACAGCTATCAACCTCATTCACTGATCAAGGCCAAGTGGAATGGGGAGCATTACAAGGGGCGAAGGGTAGATTCGATCTCAGGAGACATCCAGCCGGCAGCAGCCAATCATGACATAACAGTGGTTTACCACACCTCCCTATCCCATAACCTCTATTTTTCTTTCATCCTTCTGCCTGTCTCTCTTAAATACCCCTTGTTCCAGTCTCCACTGCCATCCTTGACAATGCACCCACAACCCTCTGTGTAAAAAATTATACCCCCTAATGTCTTCCCTAAGTTTTCCTCCCTTCACTTTGTACAGATAAGGACGTTGAGCTGCTGGGTCTAAACATGCAATTGGATTCTCGACTTCCTGTCGGGGAGACCTCAGGCAGTCCAGATCGGGAACGGCATCTCCAAGACCATCACCCTGAGTACGGGGGACCCACAGGGCTGTGTGCTGAGTCCACTGCTGTCACTCTGCTGACCCAAGACCGTGCAGCTAAACACAGTTCAAACCGCATCATCAAGTTTGCTGACGACACGACCGTGGTGGGCCTGATCAGTAAGGATGAGGAGGCAGCATACAGAGATGAGGTACAGTCGCTAACAGACTGGTGCAGAGTCAACAACCTGTATCTAAATGTTAATAAAACAAAAGAAATTGTTGTTGACTTCAGGAGGCCCCAGGGGGATCCTTGCTTCGCTGACCATTGACGGCTCCACTTTTGAGGTCGTCAAGAGTATCAAGATCCTTGGAGGGCACTTGGCAGAAAATCTCACCTCGTCCCTTAACACCAGCTCCATAACCAAGAAAGCCCAGCAGTGTCTCGACTTCCTGCGAAGGCTGAGGAAATTCCATCTCCCACCCTCCATCCTCACTACATTCTACAGAGGATGTATCGAGAGCAACTGCATCACTGCCTCGTTTGGAAGCTGTACTTCCTTGGACCGCAAGACCCTGCAGAGGATAGCGAAGTCACCAGAAAAGATCATTGGGGGCTCTCTTCCTACCGTGAAGGACATCGACAACACGATGCAGGCGAAAGGCAATAAACATGGTGAAAGGCTCCACACTCCCCTCACATCAACCGTTCTCCCTTCTGCATCCAGTAGGAGGTACCGCAGCACTCGAGTCTGTACATCCAGATTGGGCAAGAGTTTTTTTTTACCCCCAACCCATCAGACTCCTGAATTCCAAGAGCATATGTGGACAGAGTACCAGGGACTCTTACGGTATACATCTTAATATTTAATATTTTTGCATTTAACCATTTTAACTTATATTTATATAAATCTGCTCCATGCTCCTGGAGAAACTCTATCTCATCTTTACCATGCAAGCATGGTTATGAGCAATAAATAAAGGTGACTTGACTTGACGGGATGTCCTCTCATGAAAAAGGCGCTGGCTGTCAACCTTATCCATGCCTCTCTGAATCTTGTCGACCTCTATTAAAGTCCCCCAGCTCTGCTAACCTTCCCTCATGAGACTTATTTTCCAATCCAGGCAACATTTTGCACTCCTCTGCACCCTCTCCACAGCTTCCGCATCCTTCCTAAAATGAGGTGACCAAATATTCTGTTTGGTCTCACCAGAGGCTTGTAGAGTTGCAAATCGGCCTCTTGGCTGAAACACGAAAGTCTTTAGACACTGTGACTGTAGTAAGAACACACAGAAAGGCTGGAGGAATTCAGTCAGTCTCGGAGCGTCCAAAGGAGGATTTTGAACTCAATGACTATTGAACTCAATCCCCTGACTAATGAAGTCCAGCGTCCCATAGGCCTTCTTAACTTTAGAAAACAGCATTTTGTATTTGTGCACATTTTATTTCAGAGGGTAAACGTAACCTTCAGCATGTTATTATTTGAAAAATAAATATTTTCAAAATATAATAGGGCAACCTGTTATCAGAGAGGTCAGCGCAAGTGACCCGGTACTGTCTGTAAGGAGTTTGCATGATCACCCTGGGTTTCCTCCCATCTTTCCAAAAAAAGATGCTCAGGGGTTTTCGGTTGATTGGGGTACTTGGTTAGCATGAGCTCGTGGGCTGGAATAGCCTGTTGCCATGCAGTATGTCCAAAAAAATTTTTAAATTAAAAATAATATTACTGCACCGATAAAAATTACAAACAGAATGTCACAAGCAATATCAAAAGAGAATTGGCAAGGAATTTATTTTATGTATCAAGAATGATAAGGGATCAACGCTTACATACATACAGCACGGTAACATGAGTCCGAGCTGCCTTATTTACACCCAATTTATCTGCCACCCCGGTATATTTCGAATGGTGGGAGTAAACTGGAACCCCCTGGAGAAAATTCACGCAGCTACGGGGAGAAACTCCTGACAAACGGACAGCGCAGGATTCGAAGCCCCATCCTGATGGCTGGAGCTAATCGCCATGCCAAAACCATGCTGCCCCTACTCCAAATTTGGTGGGCCAACAACAAATATGAATTTAAACAGCCCCTTTCACGCCTCAGAATGCCCAAATCCTGAAGCAGCCAACAAGTTTAGTTACAGTTAAAGCAAACGCCCATATGTAAGGCAGCAATGATCAAAATTAGAATCAGAATTTAATGTCACGAATGAGTCGTGAAATTCGGTGTCTTGCAGGCACCATCAAAGTGCAAACATTTATATTAGAACCATCTTCCACCGTTACTATAAAAAATAAAAACAATAGTGCACGAAAAGTCAGGCCGTGTCTGGTTCAGTGTGAGAGGGATTAGATTTAGGAGCAGGGAGGTTTTACATGACAATAAATAGAATCTCGAAACTTGAACGATTAAGATTTCAACTTCTTCACCAGAGATTTGAGCAGCGAAAAACAAAACCAAGGTTAGGCTGCATTGGCGGGGATATTGGCCTAGAAACAGGTCCACGACACTTTCTTGCTTTAAAACATGGAATTGCGAGTCACATCAAGGTCAAGAGTTTCAATTACAAGGTTCAGGGAGCAGCCTTGTTGAGTTTTCCTGTCATTTTGGTTCTCACCACCATAAGCATTTTGGCCCAGCAAGAGAGATCTTTGCAGCCAGCTCTTAAAACCACAAGTTAAGAACGTAAGGAATAGGAGAAGGAGTCAGCAATTCGGCCCATCGATGAGATCCTGGCTGATCTGATGATAGGGTCATCTCCACCAACCTGCCTTTTCCTCATATCCCTTAATTCCCTTAGTATGTAGAAATCTACTCAGCCTGGTCTTAAATATATTTACTGAGGTCGCCTCCACTGTTTCAACGGGCAGCGAATTCCACAGATTCACCCACCCCCGGGAAAAACATCTCCATCCTAAATCTACTACCCTGAATCTTGAGGCCATGTCCCCTCATTCTGCTTTCCCCCACCAATGGAAGCAACTTATCTACCTCTATCTTATCTATGCTTTTCATAATTTTTACACGTTTCTATAAGATTCCCTCTCATTCTTCTAAATTCAGTGAGTACAGTTCCAGACGACTCAATCTCTCCTCGTAGGCCAACCCCCTCATCCCCGGGATCAAACTGGTGAACTTCCTCTGCACTGCATGCACATATGAACCAAGATGGCTGCGCCCAGCCTACGGACCTCGGGATGCCGACTGATAAGGTAAGTACTGTTATGAGCCAAGAGGACCCCAAAACCCAGCAGCAATAGATATTCACCAAGACAAATGGTTACTTTAACAAAAGTTGCTTTTAATTATCTTTAAACATGAAAGAATCACACTTTAACTTATCACTATTGACTTAACTAACCTAACTTAACCCCCCTCTAATTCTAAATGCACGTGTGTGTGTGTGTGTGTGTGTGTGTGTGTGTGTGTGTGTGTGTGTGTGTGTGTGTGTGTGTGTGTGTGTGTGTGTGTGTGTATGTGTGTGTGTGTGTGTGTGTGTGTAAATTCAGAAAAGTTATTTGATTCACAGTCCAAACTCACTTCTCATTCCTCCAAATTCACTGGTTGCAGGCAATTCTTATACTGTGCACAGAATTTAACATTTATAAAATTCACTAGACTTTGGTGCTTGAAAGGTAAATGGTTACTGCTCAGTAAGGTTCTTGTCGGTTTTCAGAGAGAGATTTAATGTTCCAGGACACCCACAACTGAATCCTTTTTAATCAACCACTTCAGTGTCTTGCTGAAGAAACTTTCCCCCTCAGAGTTCTCCAGATGATCACCTCTTTCTTTCAGGCTACCACAGAGTGCCTTTTTATTTCACTTATTCCAAGTGAAACATTAGACAGCCAGTCCTCTCCTCTTGCATGAACCACAAGGGCTTTGATCAGGCTGAACCAAGCACTCACAACCTGTCTTCCAAATGGGATTTTCTACAAGCTTGCCAGCTTGTCCTGTTCCAGTCCCAGTTGCTGCTGCTGAATGAAAAATTATAGAACTAATCTCTCTCTCTCTCTCTCTCTCTCTCTCTCTCTCTCTCTCTCTCTCTCTCTGAGACTCTCTCTGCTTTCAAAACCACATGACCCTCCTGGAACAGCAAGTTCCACTCCAGACAGCCTGCAGCTCTGACAAGTTCTTTCATCTGTTGCCTTTTTGTGAACAACAATCCATTAGTGAAGTCTCTTGCGCACTCTCCAAAGCTTTTGCAAAGATCCTTGGTGCTGGCCTGTCTAGCACGAGCAGAGCTCCAGTATTTTAAATAAGATCTGTTTTAAAGTGTTTGTATGTGACCTACACTAACAAACCTACCCCAATTTATCTTCCAAAAACATACCTTTAATCTGTTTACAGTAAGCAACTCTGACTAATGTACATTCTGAGATGCGACCGGCCATCTAGAACAGAACATGGACGCACGTCGGGGAGGTCTCTCTTACTACTCTGCGTGAAAATTTAAGTTTGGAGAGAGTATAGAGAGACTTGGAGCATCAGAGGTTAGAAATAACTGAAGGTCCAAAGCGATACAGAAAAGTAGATGAGAATAGTTATGAGGAAGGCTGCATGGGGGTAACAATTAGAATGGTAGATGTGCAAAGAGCAACTGTTTCATCAGGCTGGACTTGTGCAATCAGATGGCAATAAACTTGACTTGAAGAAAGTCAAGGAAGTAAAGGAGAGAACTAGTGTTAAAATCTCAAGGGAAATTTTAGCTTTATCTGGCTGGAATGAGAGATAAATGAACTTCGCTCTCACTGAAAGCACTTTATACTTAAAATGGAGAAGAAAGGGAAGTGGAGCGGTGATGTTAATTAATGATTACAGTCAAGGAAAGAAAGATTTTATTTCATTAATGGTCACATTTAAATGGAATCTGTCTGGGTTGAAATAATGAAGGATCTGAAATCCATTGTGCACCATGAACCATCAGGAAAGAAATGAACAGGAAGATTTGTGGGCAATTTGGAAAGATTTGCAGTGATAGCAGGGTCAAAATCATCTGGAAGATTCACTATCTAAAAGGTGGAAGAAATCTTTTCAACGGAAGTAGCCAGAATGGTTCCCATTGAATGATGCTGTTCAGGGTCCCATTTGAGGTAATAAAACAAGACCAATATATTATGTGAAGGTTCAAAAACTCTTGTAAAATAGTGACTATAACCTCATTATGGTCAAACTGAAATCAGATAAAGGGAAGCTGGAGTTGGAGTGGGAACCAGATCATTTCATTGGGTCGTGCCCTGACTAATCAGTCAGAATAAATGACGCCTTAGACTGTACACCAGCAGAGGAGATATTCCATCTTTGCAGTGGATAATAAGAATTAAATGTACTGCAATTAGGAATAAAAAGGAGCAGATCAAAGGCTAAGATGCCTTGGGGAATTAGGAGGATCGTGCAAAATGATGCATGTAATAACTTATTTTAATTCATCAACAGGTGGAAGATGACCAGGATTTTCTTAAAGAAGCCAATGAAGTCAGTCAACCTCGTTGGAGGGCCAGGAGTCACATACTAGCCAGACAAGGTAAAGATTGTAGTTTTCCTTCTTTGAGAATATATCAGAATCGGAATCAGGATTCATCGTCATGAAATTCGCTGCGGCAGCGTCACAGAGCAAACATTCATCTTATAACCGTCTCTCAACATTACTCTAACAAAAAAATAACAGTGCATGAAAAATGAGAGTGTCTTTGGTTCATGATCATTCAGGAATCTGATGGCAGTGTCTTCAGGCTCCTGGACCTTTTTCCCGATGGTAGCAGAGTGAAGGGGGCATGTCCTGGGTGGTGGGGGTCTTTGAGGTTAGAGGCTGCTTTCTTAAAACACTTCCTCATGTCGATGTCCTTGATGGAGTGGAGTCTAGTGCCTGTGATGTCGCAGGCCAAGTTAACAACCCCCTGGAGTTTATTCCTGTCCAGGCGGTAATTTAACCAGCCGGAATGCTCTCCACGGTACACCTGTAGAAGATTTTGAGAGTCTTCGGTGATGTCCTGAATCTCCTCAGGCACCTCACAAAGTACATCCACTGGCGAGCCTTCTTTGTGATTGTATCGACATGGAGGCTCTGGGGTCAGATTTCAATTTCAATCTGCAGCGCGGTAATGGGTCCTTCCGGCCCACTCGCCTGCGCCGCCGAATTTACACCCAATTGACCTACAGAATCCCGCCCCCCAGTACGTTTTGAATGGTGGGAGGAAACTGGAGCCCTCCCGGAGTAAACCTACGCAGACACGGGGAAGACATACAAATGCTTTACAGGCAGTGGAGGATTCCTGGTCCCTAACGCTGATGCTGTTAAGGTGTTGCGCTGACCGTTACGCCAACTGCGAGTGACAGTTGATAAGAAAAAGGACGGTCATCAAGAAAGCCGAGGTTATGTTGATTTGCACAGAATGAAATGGACCTTTCTGAATTAAATTAAAAAAAGCAAATAAAGCCACAAAAGGTTGTTGACCAATATTAATGGGATAAAGAGAGGATCATTGTCTTCAGAAGAGGGGAAGAGAACAAGCAACTCAAATCCCTGAAGGTCTGGGATCAAAAATACAAAAGCCTGGTCTTGAACTCCATGGCAACGTGCTATTAGCTGAAAGGTAGCTTTGAAAAACAAGTTGGAAATAAGCATGGAACAACCCCCACTCTTGTGCTCTGCTTAACTTGGAGCCTTGCTAACCAATGCCGTCATGCCAATGCAATTGGCCAGAGGCTTTGGATAAATGAATAATTTGCCCACTTCTCAGCAAAGCATTCACCTCGTCGGGAGCGAGGGCTACGTTACGGCCACATCCTGGGGGTTTTGTCTCATGTTGAGTGCAGTAGAAATACACAGATAGAGCTCAGTGGAGACATGTTAGCTTAGTGGTTAGCTGTTATAACGCCAGTGATTGTGACTTGGGTTCGAATCCTGCTCTGTCAGTGGGGAGTTTGCATGCTCTCCCTGCATCTGTGTGGGTTTTCCCCGGGGGCTCCAGTTTCCTCCCACTGTTCAAAACATACCGGGGTTTGTAGTTAATTGTGTGTAATTGGTCAGTACAGGTTTGTGGGCCAAAGGGCCCTGTTACCGAACTGCATAACTAAATTAAAAAATGTTGCATTTACCCTCTTGTGAACTTGATGTAAGCTGCACAAATCTATAAACTCTTCTAGTTCTTTTCCTCAGTTCTGTTCTCAGTCAAACCCGATGCTGTGATTGTCATAAAAACACACAGAAATGCTGGAGCAACCGAGCCGGTCTCGCAGCCTCCAATGGAAATGGACCAGAGGTAAATCCACAGGGCCATCAGAGTGGCAGAGAGTCCCCCCTCCCTCATTGACGTGGTCTACTGGGATCATTGATATGTGGGTGAGGGCCGAGTTAATGGTGGTAGAGGGAAAGCCATGTTGTTTGAAGAAGGAGGGCAATCCTTGGCAGATGTGATTACCCCTCCATAAATCTTCGTCCGCGAAGCCAAGCCAAAGAAGAAGATAATGTACAGTGTGACAGATTATGTTGTGTTTGTACTGTGTATGGATATGTTTTTGGGAGATAAATTGGGGCAGGTGTTTTAGTGTAGGTCACATACAAACACTTTGAAACAGATCTTTTTTTAAAATACTGGAGCTCTGCTCATGGTAGACATGTTGGCCCCAGAGCCTTTGCAAAAGCTTTGGAGAGTGCCCAAGAGACTTCACTAATGGATTGTTTACAAAAAGGCAACAGATGAAAGAGCTTGTCGGAGCTACAGACTGTCTGGAGTGGAACTTGCTGTTCTGAGAGGGTCATGTGGTTTTGCAAGCAGAGAGAGGAAAACAGGTTTTCTCTCAGAGAGGGAGAGAGAGAGACAAAGAGAGAGGAAGACAGACAGACAGAGATCACATGTACAATGTTTCAGTCAGCAGCAGCAGTTGGGACTAGATCAGGACAAGCTGGCAAGCTTGTGGAAACCCCATTTTGAAAGAGGGGTTGTGAGTGCTTAGTTCAGCCTGGTCAAAGCCCTTGTGGTTCATGCAAGAGGATATGACTGGCTGTCTAATGTTTCACTTGGAATAAGAGAAACAAAAAGGCACTCTGTGGTAACCTGAAAGAAAGAGATGATCATCTGGAGAACCCTGAGGGGGCAAGTTTCTTCGGCAAGTCACTGAAGTGGATGATTAAAAAAGGATTCAGTTGTTGGTGTCCAGTATTCAACAAATCTCTCTCTGAAAACCAACAAGAACCTTCCTGAGCGGTAACCATTTACCTTTCAAGCACCAAGGTCTGGTGAACTTTATAAATGTTAAATTCTGTGCACAGTATAAGAATTGCCTGCAACCAGGAGGAATGAGAAGTGAGATTGGACTGTGAACCGAAGAACTTTTCTGAACTTACACACACATTACACACACGTATGCTTAGAATTAGAAGGGGGGTGAAGTCAGGTTAAGTAGGTCAATAGAGATAAGTTAAAGTGTGATTCTGTTTTCATGTTTAAAAACAATTAAAAGCAACTTTTGTTAAAGTAACCATTTGTCTTGGTGAATATCTATTGCTGTTGGGTTTTGGGGTCCTCTGGGCTTGGAACAACAGAAAGTCCACCGCGGAATCAGGATGGACCAAAATAGAGTGCAAGTTCATCACTCCCATAGAGTGAAAAAATAGAATTGCAATAGATGTCCACAGGGTAATCATGTAATGAGTGTGATAATCTTTTGCAAAGAAGTCCAGGCAAGCCTTTTCAATTTTTCAGAAAGAGGAATTGCGATTGCGGCTCTGTATTGTTTTTAATTAATAAGAAGGAAGTAAAGCTCCAGACAATGATCTCTTTCAACTGTGAAAGGTTGATGAGGTAAACCATTGTTTTGGCTGTGTTGCTACATGTTGTATCTCATCTGGACACGCCCCTGGCTGACTGCCTGTGGATCCTCCCACAGACCCCTGGATAAAGGCCTCCCCAGCCCAGGACAGTCGACCAGCACGGACGTGCCTCCACTGTTGTTTCTCTATAACTTCCAGTCTTTTGAAATGATTGATGATGCATCCAGTTGGCCAATTGCTTTCAGTGAATAAACAGAATCAGAGCACTTCACCAAATCCCGCTGTTTTTCCGCAGAATTATGGTGCAGACATTTATGTGACCCACTTTACAAAATAAATAAAAGTAGTGGAAGGAAAAGACAAAGTAAGGTAGTGTTTATGGCTCATTGATCATTCGGGAATCTGATGGCGGGGGTGGGGGGGTAAGAAGCTGCCCTTGTGCCGCTGAGTGCTCGTCTTCAGGCTCCTGTACCTTTTTCCCCGATGGTAGCAGGGTGAAGAGGGTATGTGCTCTTGAAACCGAAATCGAGGCAAAGACCTAGGAATGATCATTCATGAGCGCTGCTGGTCCAACCTATGTCAGGACAGGATGACAGCCATCATTAATGCCAGATATAGGCAATACAATTTCTTGAATCAGCTGTATCTTACACTGCAAAAATTACACTGGGTATAATCAGAAATGTGTTTCAGATGTGGCACAGCGACAGGAACCTTTGTGCACTCAACCTGGCCATGCACCAAGGTGAGACTCTTTTGAGTAGAGTTAGGGGACATTTAAAGGCTGGCATATCGACATGATCCAGTGCTGTTCCTGTTGATACGAGCCCAAGTCTATCCAAGCACCAAATTCAATTTGCCAGAAAATGCATCACGGTTACCTGGAAATCTGACCCCCAACTAAGCACTGTACGAGGGAAATGTGGAGCTGTGTTCCCCTGGAGAAAACTACTTGTAATTTAAGAGGGAGATACGACATGAATGTTAAGGGGTGGCAGCCATGCTTGTGATGCATTGAAATGCAAGTGTGATTAACCTTCCTATTGCCTTCCTCAAAAGGGAATGGTGGACAATAGGGCTCACACAAGTCCTGGAATGCTGAGAATGGGAGATAATTCAGAAGCCTGGCCGGCACACCCCACCCCTCCTTTTTTTTAAAACATATTTGTATTGTCATTCCTAGTAATTGATACATATTTGTCTTTCTTAATGTTGGGGTGGGAGGGAAAATGAAGGGTCCTATAAAGAAATGACCAGAACTGAACACAATACCAAGTGTGGTCTTACCAAAAATTTGTAGAGTTATAACACGATCTCTCCACTCCTGAATTCAATCCCTGCATCCCACGGGCTTTAATTATTATATCAACTGGTGCGGCAACCTTGAGGGATGTATGTGTGGTGGAACACAGTAGCACAGGAGGTGTCCTCACTTCTCTGTAGAGGCTGTCCCACCTCCAACCCTGTAACGCCTTGCCGTAAGATCCCCAATAAAGGCTAATTACCCTAGTCTCCTCCCTCCATACCAGCCTTGGATCTGGGCCAGCAGCATGTAGAGATATACCTGAAGTTTCAGGTTATTAAAGCCTTTAGTCACTCGCTTTGAGTCTGCTTGTGGTTATTGATCGTGCTATGATATGGACTTGCACCCCAGTGACCCTCTGTTCATCCACATTCTTCAGCCACCCACCATCAGCCTCCTGGTTTGTCCTTTCAAAATGCATCACCTCACACTGATGTGGATTGAACTCTGTCTGCCACTTTTCTGCCCAACTCAGGGACTGCAGATGAGGAGCACTGAAAGAATCACAGAGCCGTCTTCGAAGAGAGCATCATAACTAGAATTTATTCTCGTGAATCTGTTGCAAAATTCGAGGTTTCGGCACAAACCTTTCCAGAGTAGGCGTCCCTCGAAGGGATTTCGAACAAACTGAATTCAGTGAAACACGAAAGTCTGCAGGCTTTCTGATTGGAGAGGGAGGGACGTCCTACAGACGTGATGTGGCCTGCTGAGTTCGTCCAGCATTCCTTTGTTTCTACTCTCATTGGGCCCCCAGCAACAGCTGGAAAAACAAACGGGATGTGGGGCACACATTCTGTTTGACAGGAAAGCACAGGACTAATCCTGTGGCGGTAGAAAGCAAGGCTTAGAATTCTCAATGTGAGCAGTTTGCTCTTCAGAATGTGCCTGATCAGCGATCAGAACTGCAGTGGATTTATGGCCCAGATCAGCCTAGCAGAAGAGCTATCAATGGTAAGGTCACAGCATGAATCTGGCTCCCTGTGGGACTGCGGTAAGTTATTAGACAATACCTCAACCCATTCTACAGCGCTGTGGCCATTGGAGCCCTGTTGGAGCATCAAATGTTCTCATCCACAGCCCCATTTAGCTACTCTCAGTGGGTTGCAGTGAAACCTATTACTTCTTCAAAATTACACGTCAGAAAATGTAGAAAAGTGTTAGTCAATGTTAGGTATAGATTAGTGACTTATAATTTCATACATCAACTATATTTAGCTCCAGAGCATTTGAAAATATATAAACTTAGTGCTTCAGATTTGTGTTTTTGATGTAATGGGCAGAAAGGTACATTTTTGCATTCAGTTTGGTCTTGTGAGAAAGCTAAGGGTTTTTTGACTAGATTAAGAGTCTTTGCAGGATATTTTGAAAATAAAATTTTCTCTTGATCCAAAGATCTTTTTAATTGGGCAAGTTAGTGAAATAGCTTTAATTTATAAATTAGGTAAATTTCAAATGGCAGTAGCAAAGCAATGTATAGCTGTTTCATAGAAAGATCAAATGAAGCTTAATTTACAAAGTTGGCATTCAGAAATGAGGACGTATACCGATGGAGAATATAACATAATTTACAGGATAAATATTATGTATTAAAAAAGATTTGGAGCCCATATATGGATTATTATTCTAATTTGAAAATTTGATATTGATCTAGAATGCTGCTGGATCTCCTGACCAGATAGGAAATGAATGATACGAGTTATTCTCCTTATCTATTTCTTTCTAAGCCTTTCTTTCTATTTAGGGGGATAGGTGGGTTAGAATTAGGTTAAGGAGATGGGTAAGGTTTTTTTGGGGGGGGAGGGGAGATTAGGGTTTTTTTAAAAAGATTTCTTGTAGTTTCTTTTATGTAACCACAAATGATTATGAAAATTTCTTAATATTATTATGTAATTGTGGTTATTACCTGTTTTTCTAATAAATAAAATATTTAATTAAAAAAAAAGAAAAGTTAGGAATGTGACACTGTGATATTCACTATTCAGTTCGCTCCAAAAATATTTCGGATTTCTGATTTGTTTCGGATATCTTCATTTACGTGAAATTTTTAAAACATTTTCAGATAAATGAGGCTGTCAGATTTTGGATAATCGGAGTGGTACTGTACCTCAAAAACATTTAATTGAAATGACCCATGCGACCATGTTAAACCCGTTTATTGCATAAAATAAAGGAAAAGAAAACAAAAACCTGGTTGTAAATCTAATCTTACCCCCTCCCTCTGATCAAGGTTGCCTAATGTAATTAATAAAAAAAAAAATCAATAATGTGGCGACCCCCGGAAAACAGGCAATGATTCACTGGAACATATAGTCATTCTTCATTCTTTCAATTACGGAATATAAAAAATTCTCAGCATAAGCCCCACATTTTCGTACATTGAAACTTTCTATCTTTAATATTATATCTAATTTTCTCCAAACTTAAATAGATCATTGCGTCATGTAGCCACTGTGTGTGAGCTGTTCTTCTCAACTGAAACACAAAGGTCTGCAAATGCTGCAATTGTAATAAAAACACTGAAATACTGGACGTAGCGACTTCCTTGACATTTATCCGTGAAGCGGTTTCAATCATTTCAAACACAAATTCAGTTGTATTTTAAATCCTTTATTCTTAACAACGCATTGAACAAGGCCTAAAAGATATTCAACAGATAATTAAATGATTCTGAAAATGGTCAATAGAAATTATAGACCCCTAACTCCCCTCCTTCAGGTATCAACTGCCCACGCTGGCTGAAGAACCCCCCTTTAAATGCTGCCGAAATGCATGCACGCCATGCTCCACATTGCGGCCGTTCACTGCTGGACCCGAGCCAAGGGTGCATACGCCGACCCAGACCGTGGCACGTGTGCACTGGCGGGCTTGCCGGCCCCCAGCTGAAGCCACCGTGCATGTGCCAGCCGGGCTGCAGCTCTGTAAGCAGTGCCAGGCCACATGGGAAGAGGCCCACGGACATTAGGCTGGCGCCTATGGCCAAAACAACAGGTAAAATAATGAGTTTATGGCTCTTCCACTGGTGAAACTCAACAGGTTGCGTTCAGAGGAGGTAAACAAACGTATGTAACCATTGTTTCGGGCCTGAGCCCTTCTTCAATTTATGAAGTTCTACCATTGTTCTCTCCTTTTGGCTAGGTTCAAATTCCAGACTTATTGTCAGAGTACGTGCATGGCATCACATACAACTCTGAGATTCCTTTTCCCTGCAGACCAGGCAGAATCACCACTTATTGATAGTGCAACAAAAAAAAAACTGTACACCGTGCACGCATGTAAACAAATAAAGAAATGTAAGCTACATATAAAACATAAAAAATAATTTATGATTTCAGTCTATGGCCGTGCTTAAATGTGCTGTGGCCGCCAGATAATGGGGGGGAGGTGTGGCATTTGGCCCCCATTGAGAATGGCTGATGTAAGCAGCTCCAAGAACTGGGAATGGAGGCAAACATCTTTTCCTAAAGGTCAAGTTAAGTTTATTGTCGTCTGATTGCATGAGTACAACCTGACGAAACAGCATTCTCCAGCCCTCTGCACAGAATATGCAGACACGTATACGAACAGCACACATACCGATAAGTGAATAAATATTGTTTCAGAAATACAAGAGTCTCACGTGGTGAGTGTGAGTGGTTCCTTTGATCGTTCACTGTTCTCACTGCCCTGTTGGAAGAAGCTGCTCCTCAGCCTAGTGGCGCTGGCTCTGATCCTCCTAGATCTCATACCCCAACGGGAGCAGCTGAAAGATGCCGTGTGCGGGGTAGAAGGGGACATCAATGATTATGCACGCCCTCTTCAGAGACAATCCCGGTAGATCACGGTGATTGAGTGGGGGTGGGGTGGGGGAGGAGAGAGGGAGACCCCAGCATTTCTCTCCATCACCTTTATGGTCCCGTGGATCGACCTCTGCAGCAACTGTACCCGCACCCACGGTGCAGCCGGCCAGGACGCTCTCAAAGGCCAGCTAAGGGTTGAGGAGTCAAATCCTCTGTGCGGGATTCGATACTTCTGCGGCTCTCCTCTCGTCTGGCCTTGCATATTTTCCCATGGTTAAGCAAGGCCCAAGAAATATCATCAGGATGGAAAAATAAATCTGTGGTCCCCCGATTGGCTCTAATCCTTCTTACCAAAGCAGACTCTTCAACCCGAGCAGGCAGGAGGTTTTCAATGACCCCCAAAGACCACCCAAACATTCTGCTCTGACTGAAGTATATACTTCCTCTGAAATTCGTCAGAAAACCAGATGCTACTGACTTCCAGCGGCTCTATCCTGTGCCTAATACTTTAGGCTGCTGAGAGAATGATTTATGCGGTTCTAGTCACAGAAATCTGTCTGTAAAACCTGCACAACTTGTTTCCCAAGACCACGAGATATTAACAGATGAAGTCAGCCTTTCAGTCCATCTGCTATCCAGTCGTGCTCTCCACTTTGAATTGTTTCCCATGCTTGTGCCTGCACCACTTTTATGCAGCATACCGTATACTTCGGCCTACCAGGCAGGAGTGGCGACCTTGGGCCTACCAGGCAGGAGCGGCACCTCAGGCCTTCGGTGCAGGAGCAATGACCTTAGGCTCACGGATAGGAGCAGCGACCTTGGGCCTACCAGGCAGGAGTGGCGACCTCAGGTCCTTGGGGCAGGAGCAACGACCTCAAGCTCCCGGGTAGGAGTGGTGACCTCGGGATCCACAATTGTAGAATGTCTGGGTGGATTATGGCAGCGCTGGGCAGTGGGGAGATACTTCAGGTCGTCTTATACGCTGAATCTATGTTGAGTGTTTTTTTTTTTAGTTGAATTAAGGATTCAAAAGTTTATCTGGTGTATAGATTGACCCCACCCCCCTATTTTTGAATGAGAGTTTCAAGACTCGACTTATACACTGAAGTATATGGTATCTTATTTTTAGTAAAATCTCTGGTAACTGGCACCTCATGGGGATGGTGGATGCCGGTTAAGTGAATTTCCCGATTGCTCGAGTCTGCATGCTGCGTGAGTGGAGAACCAAAAGCGTGGCACCCCAATTTTTAAACTTCCGTATTTTTAACCCATTTATTTTCCGCAATTTATTTTTGCCGGTTGCTTGAATTCCAGATAACAAGGACTTTACTGCATCTGTGGCTGCAGCAGGCTCAAATCTTGGTTCCGATGTACATGTCAATAAACACTCTTCTCACCTCTAGTAAATTCAGGTGTTCAAAGAAATCTCCTGATGTCCGTCCTCGGGTTAATGTTTGATACCAGGAACATGTCTGACTGTTGTCCTGCTTCCATCAGCCAGTAACCCAGATGCATATTTTACTTTCTCAAACATTTTTAGAACTTAAAGAACATTGAACATTGCAGCCCACTACAGGCCCTTCGGCCCACAATGTTGTGCTGACCTATATGAAGCTATTCAATAATCTAAACCAGTGGTTCTCAATCTTTTTCTTTCCACTCACATCCCACTGCTCTACTCACTATACACCCATGACTGTGTGGCCAGGCACAATTCCAATGCTATCTACAAGTTTGCCGATGACACCATAGTTGTCGGCAGAATCACAAACGGCAATGAGGAGGCGTACAGGAGGGAGACAGATCAGCTCATTGAATGGTGTAACGACAACAACCTTGGACTTAACGTCAGCAGGAGGAAGTCAGGGGAACATGACCCAGTCCTCATCGAGGGCTCAGTTATGGACAGGGGTCAATTCCTGGGGGTCAACCTCTCCAAGGATCTGTCCTGGAGCCTCCACGTTGAAGCAATCAAGGCTCGCCAGTGGCTACACTTTGTGAGGTGCCTGAGGAGATTTGGTAGTCACCAAAGATTCTTGTAAACTTCTACAGGTGGTACCATGGAGAGCATTCTGGTCAATTGCATCACTGCTTGGTATAGAGGCGTCAACTCTCAGGACAAGAATAAACTCCAGGGGGTTGTTAACTCGGCCTGCGACACCACAGGCACCAGACTTCGCTCCATCGAGGACATCAACATGAGGCGGTGTCTTAAAAAAGGAGCCTATATCCTCAAAGACCACCCAGGCCATGACCTCTTCACTCTGCTACCATCGGGGGGGGAAAAGGTACAGGAGCCCAAATACGAGCACTGAGCAGCACAAGGACGACTTCTTCCCCTCTGCCATCAGATTCCTGAATGGCCACACTTTTTGTGCAGTATTTTTGATATTTTTTATAGTAATGTTGTAAGATGGTTCATAATATGAATGTTTACACTGTGATGCTGCCGCAAACAATAAATTCTGATCTTGATTCTGGAGCAGAGTTCGTCAGTCTGTGGAAGCAAGGTTGTTGGGTGTATTTAAGGCAGAGATTAGTTAGAATCACAGACACACAATCTCACATCCATGAGCCAAGTCAACACAAGTCAAGTTAACTCAAGTCAAATCATCTCAAGTCAAGTCAAGTTTATTATCATCTGATTGTACAAGTACAATCTAATATTACAGCGTTCTACGGTCCATGGTGCAGAACATGTAGACACATAACCAGACAAAACACACATACAGACAAATAATACATATAGAGAACAAGTATTATATCTAAAAAAATAAATAAGCAAATATTGTTTGATTAGTCAGGGCATCAAAGCAGAAAGCCAGGGAGGAGGGCTGAGTGTGAGGATGGGTCAGCTCGTGATTAGAAGGGCGGAGCAGACTCGATGGGCTGATGGGGCTTCTTCTACTCCTATATCATGTGATCTTTCTTTTTAGTGGGGCTGGTTTGAAATTTAATTCAGTCATCCCAGTGTTTATTTCATTGGTTGCTCACCTGATTGCCTCAGCTTCTAGATGCCCTTCTTTTACCACTGCAATGTTACCATCTCACACTTGCAACGCGGACAATGCAAACTCAACATAAAAAGAGAAAACTGCAGTTACAGATAAATGCTTCAATGAAGCAAAACTGAGCCCCAGGTTTCCTCAATTCACCCTCTCTGACCTCATATGCATTTCAAGCATTTACTTTAAGATTCAGAATTTTTAAATTTAAGCATACAGCACGGGAACAAGCCATTTCATCCCACAAGTCTATACTGCCCAATTTACACCCCATTAACGATGGAAGGAAAACGGAGCTTTCCCCCCTCCACCGGGGATAACCAGGGAGACCCGGGGAGAATCTACAAACTCCTTACAGACAGAGCAGGATTTTAATCCCGGTCCCGATCGCTGGTGCTGGAAAGGTGCTGCACTAACCGTTACGCCAACCATGCCCCCCTTAAATTTCTCCTCATTTTGTCGCTGTTCTCTACGGTCTAGACTTGTTGACTGATTACCGATAAGAACAATTTGTCAATGCTATTGTTTACTCCATCCTTCACTCTACATTTGTCTGCATTGAACTTCACTGCTGAAGTACACATTTCATTCACCAATTTCTAATTGCCTCCTTCAATTTCACTCTGCTTTCTTTCACAACAGCTTCAGATTTAATTAATTTGCTTTCAATTTTAGAAACCAAATCAGTGATATAATTTAGAATCACAGGCACACAATCTCACATCCATGAGCCAAGTCAACTCAAGTCAAGTCAACTCACGTCAAGTCAAGTCAACTCACGTCAACTCAAGTCAACTCACGTCAAGTCACTCATCAACTCAAGTCAACTCACATCAAGTCAACTCGTCAACTCACATCAAGTCAACTCAAGTCAACTCACGTCAAGTCAAGTCAAGTCAAGTCAAGTCACTCATCAACTCAAGTCAACTCACATCAAGTCAACTCGTCAACTCACATCAAGTCAACTCAAGTCAACTCACGTCAAGTCAAGTCAAGTCAAGTCAAGTCACTCATCAACTCAAGTCAACTCACATCAAGTCAACTCGTCAACTCACATCAAGTCAACTCAAGTCAACTCACGTCAAGTCAAGTCAAGTCAAGTCAAGTCACTCATCAACTCAAGTCAACTCACATCAAGTCAACTCGTCAACTCACATCAAGTCAACTCAAGTCAACTCACGTCAAGTCAAGTCAAGTCAAGTCAAGTCAACTCACATCAAATCAACTCACCTCAAGTCAAGTCAACTTAGATTAAGTTTATTATCATCTGATTGTACAAGTACAATCTGATAAAACAGTGTTCTCCGGTTCTCAGTCAAAAACATGCAGACACATAACCAGACAAAACACATATAGGGACAGATAATACATATGCAGAACAAGTACTATATCTATGAAAATAAATAAACAAATATTGTTTTGTACAAACAAAAGTCTCAGATGGTCAGTGTGAGCAGTTCCTTTGGTCGTTCAGCGTTCTCGCTGCTCGTGAGAAGAAGCTGTTCCTCAGCCTGGTGGTGCTCGCTCTGATCCTCCTGGATCTCTTCCCTGATGGGAGCAGCTGAAAGATGCCGTGTGCAGGGTGGAAGGGGGGATTAATGATTTTGCATGCCCTCTTCAGATGATGATCCCAGTAGATCATGTTGATGTGGGGGGGGGGGGGTGGTGAGAGACTCCAGTGATCCTCTCTGCCACTCTTATGGTCCTGTGGATTGACCTCCCATCCATTTCTCTGCAAACCCATTTCCATCTTCAGGCATTTAGGAAGCAGAATCAGAATTCAATGTTGTTGGGTGGGAAGGGAAAAGTTTGGTGGGTTCAAATAGCGGGGCAAACGGTGTCTTTTATATAGCAAAGGTAAAAATACATTACCATCATTTTGGGCTTGAACCCTTCATCAAGGTATGGAAAAATGTTGGCAAGCATCTAAATAAAAAGGTAATGGAGGGGGGAGTCATGGGGGAGAAGTACAGTAGCAAATAGATGAGGTAATAGGTGGAGAAGGGAGGGAGGGCACAGCAGCGAGCAAGGGGAGGGGGGGGACGGCTCTGTGAATAGAGAGGAAAGGGGGTGGAGAGCTGAGGGAAAGAAGTCAAGGGGGAAAGGGAAGGGGGAAAGAAACTGGAAAAGTCAATATTAATACCATCTGGCTGGAGAGTGCATGGATGGAAAATCAAGTGTTGTACCTCCAATTTACAGATGGCCTTGGTTGGACAGTACATGAGGCCACGGACAGACATGTAAGTATAGGAGTGGGACTCTGAACTGAAATGGTTGGCCACTGGGAGATCTCCGTTACTAGTGAAGACAGAGTGAAGGTGTTCAGGGAAGCGATCTCCCAGTCTGCACCCAGTCTCTCCAATGTAAAGAAGACCACGACGGGAGCCCCGGATGCAGCAAATCAATCCTGCAGATGCACAAGTGAAGTGTTGCTTCACTTGAAAGGCCTGTTTGGGACCCTGGACTGTGGTGAGGGAGGAGGCATTGGAGCAAGCGTGGCACCTGCTGTGGCCACAGGGGAAGGTGCCAAGGAAGTGGGGGGGTGCAATTGGTAGAGAGGGATGAATTCATGAGAGAATCACAGAAGAGGTCCCTATGGAGAGAGAAGGGAGGAGAGGGGAAAATATACTGTATCTGGTAGTGGGATCCTGTTGTAAGTGCTGGACATTCTAGAAGATAATGTGTTGGAAGTGGAGGCTGGAGCAGCGATAGGTAAGGACAAGGGGAATCCTGTGTTGGAGGGTCTGGACACAGGCTGAATGGAGAAATAATTTTTATTGAAAGTAACACACAGAAGTGGATAGCGACAGAGGTAACACATGCATTCTTCACATCGGAGAGACCGGTCGCAGACTGGATAATCACATCGCTCAGCATCTCCTCTCCGTCCGCAACCCCAGAGACCTCCCAGTGGCCGATCATTTCAATCCTGGGTTCCACTCCCAGACTCACATGACTGTCCATGGCCCTTGTATATTGTCCCGCCCAGACCACCCGCAGATTGGAGGAACAGCACCTTATCTTCCATCTGGGCACCCTCCAGCCATATGGCATGAACATCGACTTTACTGTTTTCCACAGAGCCTGCTCACCTTTTCATTGCCCCTCCCCCATTTTCCTGTCCCTCCAATTCTTCCATTCCTCAATGCTGCTGTCCCCTCCATCCTTTCTCCACCTATCATCTCCTGCCTTTGGCTCCCCCCCACAACTCTTTTGTTCAGAGGCCTCCTGGCATTTTTTCACACTTTGATGAGGGGCTCAAGCCCGAAATGTCAGGTTCTGTACCTTTACCTACATAAAGGACACCATTTGACCTGCTTAAATTCTCCAGCATTTTGTGTTTTTACTTCAACTGCAGTGTCTACAGATTTTTTGATTTATTTCTGACACACAAAAGCATTCTCAATTACTCCCACGGATCGGATGCTATCTGCAACTACAACAGTGTACAACAGCCCCGATCCCTATGTAGAACATACCTTACCAACAACTCCTCCAACGTTGACCACGGCAGGGTTCATCTCAAGGCTGAACAGCAAGAGAGACTAAAGGCGGTGTATGGCCCCTCACCCCAAGTCCAAAGCCCTCTGCGCAGCTCATACGGCGAAGTCCTCCTCAGCGACAAGATCTCCATCCTCAATTGATGGTCAGAACACTTCCAATCACTTTTCAGTGCCAACCGCTCAGTCCAAGAATCCGCCCTGCTCCAGCTCCCTCAACAACCCTTGAGGCTAGAGCTGGATGAGGTCCTTACCCGGGAAGAGACATATAAGGCAATTGAACAACTGAAAAGTGGCAAAGCATCAGGTATGGATGGAATCCCCCCACCCCCCCCAGAAGGCTGGCGGCAAAGCTCTGCATACCAAACTCTGCATGAGTTTTTCATGCTCTGCTGGGACCAAGAAAAGCTGCCTCAGGACCTTCGTGATGCCATCATCATCACCCTGTACAAAAACAAAGGCGAGAAATCAGACTGCTCAAACTACTAGGGAATCACGCTGCTCTCCATTGCAGGCAAAATCATCGCTAGGATTCTCCTTAATAGACTAATACCTAGTGTCGCCGAAAATGTCCTCCCAGAATCACAGTGTGGCATTCGCGCAAACAGAGGAACTACTGACGTGGTCTTTGCCCTCAGACAGCTCCAAGAAAAGTGCAGAGAACAAAACAAAGGACTCTACATCACCTTTGTTGATCTCACCAAAGCCTTTGACATCGTGAGCAGGAAAGGGCTTTGGCAAATACTAGAGCGCCTCGGATGCCCCCCCAAGTTCCTCAACATGGTTATCCAACTGCACGAAAACCAACAAGGTCGGGTCAGATACAGCAATGAGCTCTCTGAACCCTTCTCCATTGACAACAGCGTGAAGCAAGGCTGCGTCATCACACCAACCCTCTTTACTATCTTCTTCAGCATGATGCTAAAACAAGCCATGAAAGACCTCAACAATGAAGACGCTGTTTATATCCGGTACCTTACGGATGGCAGTCTCTTCAATCTGAGGCGCCTGCAAGCTCACACCAGGACACAAGAGCAACTTATCTGTGAACTACTCTTTGCAGATGATGCCGCTTTAGTTGCCCATTCAGAGCCAGCTCTCCAGGGCATGATGTCCTGTTTTGCGGAAACTGCCAAAATGTTTGGCCTGGAAGTCAGCCTGAAGAATACTGAGGTCCTCCATCAGCCAGCTCCCCACCATGACCACCAGCCCCCCCACATCTCCATCGGGCACACAGAACTCAAAACAGTCAATCAGTTTACCTATCTCAGCTGCACCATTTCATCTGATGCAAGGATCGACAAAGAGATAGACAACAGACTCGCCAAGGCAAATAGCGCCTTTGGAAGTCGACACAAAAGAGTCTGGAAAAACAACCACCTGAAGAAACACACAAAGATCAGCGTGTACAGAGCCGTTGTCATACCGACGCTCCCATTCGGCTCCAAATCATGGGTCCTCTACCGGCATCACCTATGGCTCCTAGAACGCTTCCATCAGGACTATCTCCGCTCCATCCTCAACATTCATTGGAATGACTTCATCACCAACATCGAAGTACTCAAGCTGACAGAGTCCGCAAGCATCGAATCCATGCTGCTGAAGACCCAACTGTGCTGGGTGGGTCACATCTCCAGAATGGAGCACCATTGCCTTCCCAAGATCATGTTATATGGCGAGCTCTCCACTGGCCACCAAGACAGAGGAGCACCAAAGAAGAGGTACAAGGACTGCTTAAAGAAATCTCTTGGTGCCTGCCACATTGACCACCGCCAGTGGGCTGATATCGTCTCCAACCGTGCATCTTGGCGCCTCACAGTTCGGCGGGCAGCATCCTCCTTCGAAGAAGGAGGAAAAACCCAACACCCAACCCCAACCAACAAATTTTCCCTTGCAACCGCTGCAACCGTGCCTGCCTGTCCCGCATCGGACTTGTCAGTCACCAACGAGCCTGCAGCAGACGTGGACATACCCCTCCATAAATCTTCGTCCGCGAAGCCAAGCCAAAGAAAAGCTGGAGGGTCCAGCCCAGGTGATCATCAGGTGATTAAAAGGGCCATTAGTCAGATGGGCACTAATGGGTGGGCAAAGCCCAACCTTGATTGTCAGGTGATGCGACTTCCGATTAGGTTCCAAAACACAGAGGTCACATGACCATCCACAATCTGCATTCCAAACAGGTACATACAGAGAGGTTACATGACACAATCCACATTTCAAACAGGTTCCAGGCACAGAGGTCACATGACCCTCCATAATCCACACCCGCCCAGGTTCCAGCTAGCGAGGTTACATGAGCGTTCACAATCCACACTCCCACCAGGTTGCGTACAGAGAGATCACAATACTTGCCACAATCCTCACTACAATTGACATGAACGGTAGCATTGCAGTGAAAATCTTGCCATAAAATTAAATATAAAACAAATAAATTAGTGCAAATATAAGAGGAAGTGAGGTAGTGTTTCGAGTTCATTGTCTGTTCAGAAATCATTTTCAGTTCTCTCTTTGGTCAGTGCCTTCCACTGAGCACCACAAAGTCATAGTTCCCTTTCTTAGACCAATAAAGGCTATATGATAAAGGAAACATTCACCTCATTGAGTATGTTCCGCCATTCAATCACGGGCTGCTCCATTCTCCCACTCAGCCCCACTCTTCTGCCTTACCTTACGCTATCTACCAATCTCTATATTGAAACAAGGTAGGATGACAGCTCGACGAGGGGTTTAGTCTTCATTAATTAAAAAAAAAACATTTTAGGCTTTAAACATTTTTAGACATGCAACACGGGTAACAGGCCTTTCTGGCCCATGAGCTCGTGCTGCCCAATGACAGCTGATTGACCTACAACTTCCATTATGTTTTGAACAGTAGGATGAAACTGGAACGCCCGGAGGAAACCCATGCAGACACGGGGAGAATGTACAAGCTCCTTATAGACCTCATTGGATTTTAACCTAGGTTGCTGTAACTGTGTTGTGCTAACCACTACGTTAACCAGGCCATCCATGGAGCTTGTGTGTTTTCAATGGCAGCTTGGGTCCCAAAGGCTCCTATTTAACCCCACATTGCAAGGTTTAGTAGGTCAATGGCTACTATAAATTAATGTAGGAAGCTGGCATGGGAATTTGGGCATGGGGCGTGTGTCCCAAGGTTAGCATTATGCTATTACAGCACCAAAGGCCCACATTCAAATCCAACACGGTCTGTATGGTCCCGATCGCTGGCGCTGTAAAGGCACAACATTGGCTTAGCTTCAGAAGCCCCTACCGAGTCACACTGCAGTGCGATGACCTCAGGTGATGAAAGGTGTGTCTGGAGACCAAACCCACTGGCCTTTGCACGCGAGACTTGGTTGAGTGTTTTTAAGGCAGTTTAATCCATCTACTTCGGCAAAGAAAATTAGAAGGAAAAGCGAAACAGCCTCACTTAAATATCTAACGACACCCACCACTCAAGATCAATTATATTCCTGGGCTTGCCTGACAAATGGATTCTTGTAATCACTCTGGCGCCCTTAGCTATCGTCAGATCCAAGGCTGCTGCTTTGTTTTTCAAGCCGGGCGCTAATCAATTCATTCCACAGAAAAACACTTTTATATGTGCTCAGCCAGAAGCGACAGCTCGGAGGTGCCTGTCAAGAGACAAATGAAATGGGGAGGAAGCAAGTGTTGCTTCTTCAAGGACAATGCCTGTCCCCCTGAGGAAATGGCTCTGAAAATTGTGGCTGTGCCAAGCGGCTGCACTGGAGGGGAGGCAGCTGCACTGCGCCTGTGAACGGGCTCATGGAGCTGGTTTCTCTAATGGGAATCTTCATTATGACAAAAGCAAAAAAGAATTTTCAAGGAACGATTTCCCCAGAGAAGGAAATAATTCCGATCATACTTCAAATGATGAAGGAAAGAAATGGGAGGAAATCTAATCATTTATTCTTTCGGTGCATTCTTCCCTTATCAAAATTTTTATTAGTCATATTATAGGTTAACAATACATGAGGAGAATAGGAGTGAATAATCAGAAAGGGAAAATATATCTCTACATGACATCACACGATATAACTGTGACAGAGTATATAGATATGTTTATGGGAGATAAATTGGAAAAGGTTTGTTGGAGTAGGTCACATACAAACACTTTAAAACAGATCTGATTTGAAATACTGGAGCTCTGCTCATGCTAGACATATTGGCTCTACAGCTTTTGCAAGAGCTTTGGAGAGTGCTCAAGAGACTTCACTAATGGATTGTTATTTGCAAAAGGCAAATGAAAGAGCATGTCGGCGCCGCTGCTGCCTGGAGGAGAGCTTGCTGTTGTAAGAGGGTCATGTATTGGAATGGTGGCTTGAGCACGCATGGTGTGTTCGTGTATTGAAATGGCAGCTGGAGCACGTGCAGTGCATTCGTGTATTAGAATGGTGGCTGGAGCATGCATGGTACATTCGTGTCTTAGAATGGCGGCTGGAGCATGTGCGATGCATTTGTGTATTGGAATGCCAGCTGGAGCATGCGCGGTGCATTTGTGTATCAGAGTGCCGGCTGGAGCTCGCACGGTAAGGCACGAGTTTGAGCATAGAAGTAGGTGGTAGAAGATCATTACCAGTTTTCGTGTTAAATAAAGGATTTAAATACATCTGGATTTGTATTGGAAATAATTGAAACACGTCCCGAACAAGTATCTTATCGAGTCTTGAAGCGAGTCTTTATTGGATCGAAGTCACAATACTATCGTTAATGTATACATCTTCATCTCTATTCCTCGCCAAGCAAGCGCAGAAACCTAACATAACTCGTTGTCCAACATTACAGAAACCAGAAAAACGTGGTTCCAACTTCAAGGTGGCCGATACATTAATGTTGTAATTTATAAAATGAGGCAGCCAAATGATGCACAGCAAGATCCCACTCTGTCAATAACCAAATCATTGAGGTTGGGCAATGTTGACTGAGGGATAAATATTGTCCCAGTCCACAGGGGAGAATAGACACATCCTGCTTGGCTCATTCCGTTTCTTGCTGTTCAAGCCGACCATTTAAGATTCCAGATTCCATTTATTGTCATAAAACAGTGTCGTTTAACAAGAAATTTCTTTTTACCTGCTGAAAGGCAGGCAGATTCACCACCGGAAGGAATTCCCTAAGTGCCTTTTATAGTTTTTACAGGCAGACATAGTCAGTGAGAAAGAAGCAAAAGAGTCTGTCCCCTACCCCAGAGTGTCTGTAGATTCGCCTCTAGTGTTTCTGCAGTCACACAGGGTCCAGTCCAAACCATTGGCGACTCGAGCTCCAGATCCGAACCTCTGACAGGGTCAGGGACTCTTCGGCGCCCTCGGCACCTCCTCGCATCCTGGTTCCGATGCCCGGTGTCCCTCCAGCTCCATTTCGAGCCGGTCCGCATGTCTCCCGACAGTGGTCTCCAGCAGCCCACAGCCTCCGCAGGTTCCTTGCCTCGAGTCTCCAGCAACCCCGCTGCATGCACTGTCCCCTCAGTCCCCTCAATGGTTCTCCACTGTGGTCACCGTCCCCTCGGATCGTCTCCTTTGCTTCTCCCTCTCAGAGACCGTGACGGATGGAGATCATGTCTCTCCATCCACCCATGACCCTCTGAATTGTAGATGTTGCCTCCCCTGTTTCTAACCATGATGTCCAAACCATCGGCAACCCGAGCTCTAGATCTGAACCTCCTACACGGTCAGGGACTCTTTGGCGCACTCCAGCCCAGTTTCGAGACAGTTCATAATCCGTCTCTCATTGTCTGTTTCTGCTTTTTCCTTCCAACTTTCCAATTGTAACTAAACATTCCAATGTATCTCTTCACACAATGTATCCAAAGAACTTTGGTGTTTTCTGATTCTTTTAAGTTAACGTATGTCTTGTCTCCGTTCTTTGTAGAACTTCTTAAGTTTGTTTTCTCATCCATATATGATATGCTTTGCATTCTTCTGAGAAGCCACATCCCTGCTGCATAAATTAATATCTACCATCAACACAGAGAGCGAAAGACTTGGCCTAACTGTAAATGAAAAGAAAACTGAAAGAATATCAAAGAAACCTGATATTCCAAGTTGTAGGATCGTGTTGGGAAATGAAATCCTGAAACAAGTTCACCATTTCAAGTACCTTGGATCTGATGTCAAACACAAAATAGACATAAAAGGAAGAAGAGCATTTCTAGAAATGAGAAGCATCCGAACGGACAAGAAAATAGCAATTGACATCTGCCTTCGAACTCTCAGTGGCTACATTCTTCCTCCATTGATGTCTGGCGGCGAGTCATGGAATGGAAAAAAGAATCAATGCAGCAGTTTCTCACAAGAATATCCTGGTTAAAGGTAGTAGAAGGTAAATTTAGACATACAACCTGGTGACAGGCCATTTCAGCCCGCGAGGTCCATGCTGTCCAATTACACCTAATTAATCTACAACCCCCGGTACGTTTTTGAAGGGTGGGAGGAAACCAAAACCGCCAACGAAAACCCACGCAGGCACAGGGAGGGCACAAAAACTCCATACAGACAGCAAGGGAATTGAAACCCGGCCCTGATCGCCGGCACTGTAACATGCAAGTTTACCTTGAGATGATCCCGTGCGCGGACTCCCAGGTCACTTTGCATCAACATTCTCGCTGTTCAGAAAATAATCTTACTTTTTTCTCTGCCAAAATGCCTGGTCCTTAATCAAAGTAAATCAGACCCCGTGGTTGAAGTAAAAATACTTCTTAACCAAAGAATAATGGGATTAGTCAATCTAAGTTTCAGGTCCCTGGTAACTCAGGATTTTATCTCTACTGGTAGAAAATGGTTGACAGATAGAAAATAACAATTAATGGGTCATTTAGGGTGGGGCGATTAGCATAGGGGTGAGTGAAAGGCTGTTACAACACCGGTGACCCGCATCGGACTCCGCCGCTGACTGTGAGATTTTACATTCTCCCCATGTCTGCATCAGTTTCCAAAACGTACGGTGGGGGTGGTTGGAGGCTGATTGGGAGCAATTGGGCAAAACTGGCTGGTGGGCCAGAAGGGCGTGCTGTACGACTAAATGTTAAAAAAAAGCATTAAAATAGTAAAAAGAACGAAGGAAGGTTAATCAGGACATGCATCTCCCTTCCCCTCCATCTCTTCCTCTTGTTTTTATTTCGGCCTCATTCTCCAATTGTTTGATCTGACGTCTTTGTCTCTCATTGATCAGATCTCGATGGAACATCTCATTCCCATGCCCTGTTATCTTTTCATCTTCGACTTGCTGAAACACTGCAATCTTTAGCCTTCGAATTGTCACATAAAAAAGATAGGTGTGCCTTTGAACTTAAAGTTTTTGCATCAATCGAACATGGTTGCAGCAGAGAGCATCAAAGTCACAATAAAATAGCCATGGCTGTGACTGTTTGGATGTGATGTTACCTCTATAAATCCTGGCAGACCACATTCTTATAAGAAGGAGCATAAATGTTAGGCTCGATGGGTCCTTTACTAATCCGGATGCAGCTTCTTTGAAGCTGTTCAAAGGGACTAGTTGTCAGTTCAAACTTGCAACTATTTGTATTACTGCAAAAAAAAACACGAACTTCAAATTCCTGGGGGGCTCCACATCTCTGTCCTGGAGCCTCCACGTCGATGCAATCATAAAGAGGGATAGTTAGACTTTGTGAGGTGCATGAGGAAATTTGGGATGTCACCAAAAACTCTTGTAAACTTCTACAGATGTTACCGTGGGGAGCATCCTGGCTGGTTGTTTCACTGCCTGGTAAGGAGGCGCCAACTCTCAGGACAAGGATAAACTCCAGAGGGTTGTTAACTGAGACATCACGGACAGCAGACTCCACTCCGTTGAGGACGTCCACATGAGATGGTGACTTAAATAAGCAGCCTCTATCCTCAAAGACCTCCCCCCACCACCACCCAGGCCATCACTCTGCTACTTTCGGGGGAAAAGGGTACAGGAGCCTGAAGACGAGCACAAGGACAGGTTCTTCCCCAATGCCATCAGATTCCTGAATGATCAATGAACCTGCCTTACACTGTCTTATTTTGCAAGCATTATTATTATTTTTATTTTTATAGTAATGTGGTAAGATGATTATAATATGAATGTTTGCCCTGTGATGCTGCCACAAAACATGCATTCTATGACTTGTTTACGACAATAAATTTTGATTCTGAAAGAGAAAGCTCAAAGAACTCGGTGAGTCAGGCAGCATCTGTGGAGGCAAAGACAAGGAGCTGATTGGTGACTTCAGGAAGGGAAATGCAGAGGTGCACGATCCAGTGATCATTGTGGGGGCCAGAGGTGGGGAGCGTGAGCACATTTAAGTTCTTGGAAGTCACTATCTCGGAGGATCTTGTCTGGACCCAACACTACAATGGCGTCGTGAAGAAAGCACGTCTGCGCATCTACATCCTCAGGTGTTTGCGGAGGTTTGGCATGACATCAGAAACCCTGGCAAATTTTTACAGAGGTGTTATGTTTGGTGGATAGTGCGCTGACCAGCTGCATCACTGTCTGGAATGGGGACACCAATATCCCAAAGCATAAAGCCCTGCAGAAAGGTAGTGGACACAGCCCAGGATATTACAGGCAAGACCCTTCCCATCTACAGGGATCCCTGCCATTGGAGAGCAGCAGCGATCATCAAGGATCCACACCACCCAATGCATGCTCTGTTCTCGCTGCTGCCATCAGAAAAGAGGTCTTGGTGCCACAAAACTCGCACCACCAGGCTCAGGAACAGCTGCTCCCCCTCCACCATCAGACTCCTCAACGACAAACTCAATCAGGGACTCATTTCAGTGACTCTCACTTGTGCACTTTATTGGGTTTTTTTCTCTCTCTGGATTGCACAGTCAGTTTGTTTACATTTCTTTATTTGTTTAGATGGGTACGTTGAGTACACTTTTTTTGCACTACCAATAAGTGGTTATTCTGCCGTGCCTGCAGGAAGAAGAATCTCAGGGTTGTATGTGATGTCAGGTACGTACTCTGACAATAAATCTGAAATCTGAAAAGATGGAAGTCAACATTTTGGTTCGAGACCCTGCATTGGGATTGAGGGCAAAAAAGAGACGATTGCAGTTAATATATCGGCTTTCAGGGAGATGGGCCGTGCCTGTGTGAAAGGAGACAGGGAAAGGAGAGACCACCGGGTGAGAAGGGAAGCCAGCCTGAGACCACCAATAAAGTGGAGGAACAACACCTCATCTTCTGACTGGACACCCTCCAACCGGATGACTTCACTGGCTTTTGTTAAGCCCCCACCTCCCCACCACCCCTTCTTGCCCTGTCTCCTTTCACACAGACATGATAAATTCTCACCTCGTCCCTGATCATATTCTTTTGCCTGGTCTCCTCCCCCATTGTTTGAATTCTGAGACTTTCTGATATATCCTGCTTTTCTCCTTGAAGAAGGGCTCAGGCCAGAAACGTTGGCAAGATATCTTTGTCTCCTCGAGATGCTGAAACGACCAGCTGTTCCTCCAGCATTTCCATGTGTTTATCCCCCAGGGGTGACCTGGAAATGACAGTGGCTTATGGACTCCGGAGAAATCAATCAGCTCCTAATCTCCACAGAAGAGATATTATGAAGTGGAATTAGTCAAGTCAAGCTTGTTGTCATCTGATTGCACAAGTACAACTCGATGAAACAGCATTCTCCGGTCCTCGGTGCAAAACACACAGACACACAACCAGACATATACAGACAAATAGTACATATGCAGGACAATTATTTAATCTATACAAATTAATAAATATAGTTAACGAATAGGAGCATCTCGGAGGGTCCACGTGAGCAGTTCCTTTGGGCATTCGGCGTTCTCACTGCCCGTGGGAAGAAGCTGTTCCTCAGCCTGGTGGTCCTGGCTCTCATCTTCCTGGATCTCTTCCCCTGATGGAAGCAACTGAAAGATGGTGAAGGGACCCTCTAAGCTCTATGTGTATGTGTGTGTGTGTGTGTGTGTGTGTGTGTGTGTGTGTGTGTGTGTGTGTGTGTGTGTCTGTGTGTGTGTGTCTGTGTGTGTGTGTGTGTGTGTGTGTGTGTGTGTGTGTGTGTGTGTGTGCACAATGGAAATGAATGTGTACATAAAAAGGTGAGTTACCTAAAAATGTCATAATTAATAATCATACTTATTGAAAGTTATCTCTTACCTAACTGTTTCTGTTAACTTGTTAGTCGCTTTATCAAATACCACATTTGCACATCACTTATTTACGTCACCTCACCTTTCCTGTTACGGTTTGTACAGCACTGCTGCTGTCATGTTTGCCCATCAATATTCACATCGTAAAGTTTAGGAGCATGCAGTGCACACGCATTTTTCTGAAAAAACTTTGCACACCGTAAGATTTTTGCGCACACTGACCACTAAAAATCAAAGAGAACACTGGTCCTCGGTGATTTTGCGTGCCTTCTTCAGACAACGATCCGGTAGATCACATCGATGAGAGGGAGGGAGACTCCAATGATCCTCCCTACCACTCTTATAGATAGTCCTCCAATCCATTTCTCTGCAGTGACCATACCCATACTGGACGCTCTCGATAGACGTAATGATGGTCGGTAGCCTTTCCCGCTTCAGTCTTCCTGACAAGAGAGGAGATGTTGACTGTCCACGATAGGTCACCAACTAAGTGAACATCAAAAAACCTGGTGCTCTCCACACCAAGTTATTGAAGTGCAGTGAAGGCTGGTCATTCCTGGTCCTCCTCAAAGCCACGATCATCTCCTTCATCTTGCCCACAAGAGACACCTTTCTTCACGTTCCCGGAAACATTGCTGGCAGAGTTGCCCCAGCGGTTGTCCCAGGTAACCAAGGTTGGATGTGTTGCTAGCTTCAGAGCAGGTTAAACCAAGTAGGTCATTCAAAGAGTTTAAATGGAGACCTTTCAAAACATAAGCAAAAAGAAAGATCCCTCCCTCCATATCCGTGGCGCTGACTTGGAAATGCAGGTGCTGGGGGCTGGCAAATTAAAATTCTGGTGCCATAACATCCAGACCAAAGGAGATATGTGGAGCTGCAGTCGCCTAAAATAAAAAGTGACGGGCTTTTAATTGATAATCACGGAATTTAACAGAACAGCACAATTAAATCACCCATGAACAGCGTAGATTATTACTCAGTGATAATGGAAAAAAAAAACCCCGCATTGATTAATCCTTATTTATTTGAACAATTAACTTTTTGGCAGAAATATTCTTTTTAAAAGCTGACAAGCAAACGTTTGTTACCAGGCAAAACAGTAACAGCCCAGATTTATGACAGGCCACGATATTGGGAAGCACAGGACTGGATAAACCTACGGTACGGAATAGGAATTATCCAAGAATGGATTAACCCCAGTGGACGGACATAAAAGGACCCTCACTTGTCAGGAAGGTGCCACAACTGCACTTCCTGAGAAGACTGAAGCGGGCAAGGCTACCGGCCCCCATTAAGTCAGCCTTCCACAGGGCCCTGGCTGGCTGCATTGCAGTGTGGGTACGGTTGCTGCAGAGAAATGGATTAGAGGACCGTAAGAGGGGCAGAGAGGATCACTGGAGTCTCCACTCCTCCGTCGACATGATCAACCAGGACCGGGATCTGAAGAGGGTGCGCAAAATCATGGAGGTCCCCTTCCGCCTCCGCACGCGGCATCTTTCCAGCTGTTCCCGTCGGGGGAAGAGATCCGGGAGGATCAGAGCCAGCGCCACCAGGCTGAGGAACACCTTCTTCCTACGACCAAAGGGAACTGCTTGCACTGACCCTCCGAGACTCTCATAGTCACAAAACAATATTTATTTGTTTAATTGTATGGATGTCCTGCATGTGTGTTGTTTGTCTGTATGTGTGTATGTCCATGAGGACCAGAGAACGCTGTTTCGTCAGGTTGTACTTATACAATCAGGTGACAATAAACTTGACTTGATATAGGTGCGGACTGGAGCGACACTGGTGTGCCAGGGAATAGTAGAATCTGCCGGGTGTTCAGAGAAATGTGGAAGGGAATAAAATAGCTTTATGTGGGATTTAAGTAAATGGGTGTTTGATGGCTGGACTCAGAGCACCAGTTCTGCCATCTACTGTGATCCTACCATCAGTCACCTATTCCCTTCTCTCCCTTCCACATGGACTTCTCCCTCTGTGTCTCCCTTGTCCACTCGTCCTTCCTTTGTCATTCATACCATGCATTGCTCAGTAAAGATGAGATCGCGTTTCTACAGGACCACCTCACTTGTGAATCTGCATGGGCCGTCGTGGCCTCTTCTGTATCAGAGAGACTGGACGCAGATGGGGAGATCGCTTCATTCAGCCCCTCGGCCACCCATTTCAATTTTGCATCCCATTCCCTTGCTGACGTCTGTCCATGGCCCTCATGCACTGGCAGGCTGAGACCACCCGCAAATTGGAGGGACAACAACTCATTGTCTGTCTGGGCACCCTCCAACCAGATGCCATTAATGTCAACATCTCAGATTTCCGTCAACCATCCATCCCCCCACTCCTTCATCTTCCCCCTGTTGCCTTTTTCCCAGCTCTGTTTGTCTGTCTGTCTCTCCCCCCTCTCCCTCCATTTTCCTTCTGTTTCCTATCACAGGGCCAAAATCATTTTGCCCCATTCTTCTTAACACCTTTGGTTGGTCTGGATTCCTCCCCCTGCCAGTCTTCAGTCTTTAAGCTGACGTCTTCCTGCTCTTTGCTTATACCTTGAGGGAGGGCTCAGGCCTAAAACGTCAGTAATATATCTTTACCTCCTAAGGATGCTGCGAGACCAGCTGAGTTCCTCCAGCATTTACTGTTTGTTTTTCCGGCAGTCACAATCAGAGTGACTTTTGTGTTTCACTCAGGGTGTCGAAGGGCCTGTTTACATGTTGCATGATTTCATTGAGTGGCCCCTGCGTTCGAGAAAAGAGGAGCATGAAAAAATGGGGCCGAAGCATTCTCTAGGCTTTGGGCTCTGACTGATCCCGATGTTCAGGACTGGGTTGACCGCAGAATTCTCAGTTTTCAGGAGCGATCCAGAGTTACTCCACAGTTCAGGACTGGAGTTAGCATAGCGGTTAGCGCCCCACTGGTAAAGCACCAGCAACTCTGGCACTGTCTGCAAGGCTTATGTCCGATCTCCCCATGCCCGCGTGGGTTTCCTCAGTTTCCTCCTACTGTTCAAAAGGTTCTGGGGGTTGTGGGTTAAAGGGTGTAATTGGGCGGCATGGGCTCATGGGCTGAAAGGGCCTGTTACCTCACTGTACATTTAATTTAAAAAAAAATTCAAGACATGAGTTACACGGCATTCAGGATTGGAGATACCTCAAGAGTTCAGAATCCCATTGACCTTAGAGTTCCTGCAGTATGGGACCAGAGTCGTGTGGTGATATGTTTCCTCTATTGTCGGTTGTATATATGGTGCTGACCCGTCCACGGATGACTCATACCCTATGACTTCTCCCCCATGGTCCTGGGCCATAAAGGTCACGCCACCTTTCCCTTGCTGCCATTCCTATCCTGGGAGGTTCCTCTGTGCATAAAAGCCTATCGTTTCCTCTGCTTGTCTCTGTGGTTACTGGTAGTGCCCAACAAGTCATTTCAGCGTGGTGGACTGAAGGGACCCAGTCTGGTTAGGAGCGATCCCAGGGTCAGGGGTTGAGAGCGACTTGACTTCTGAGCGACCCCAACGAGGAGCCTGAAGTGATTTGGCAGTTCAGGACAGAGTTAATCCCAGAGTATGGGAGAGGAGTGCCCGCTCCTTGAGAGAGCAAGGCACCAGACTCAGCCCAGACTGGGCTTGAGAAGATTGAACCTTTCTGCTAATGTTCAGATTTCAGATGTATTGTTACAGTACAATCGTGACATCACATACAGCTCTGAGATTCCTTTTTCCTGCGGGTGCGGCAGAATGACCACTAATTGGTAGTGCAAAAAATAAACTGTACACAGTGTAAACATGTAAACAAATAAAGAACTGTAAACAGATAACGAATGTAAACAAACTGACTGCGTCACAGAGAGAACAAAGAAAATCCATCAATGAAGTGCACAAGTGTGAGACCTCGAATGAGTCCCTGATTGAATTTGTGGTTGAGGAGTCTGATGGAGCAGGGGTAGCAGCTGTTCCTGAACCTGGTGGTGCGAGTCTTGTGGTACTGACACCTCTTTCCTGATGGCAGCAGCGAGAACAGAGTGTGCGCTGGGTGGGGTGGATCCTTGATGATCGCTGCTGCTCTCCGACGGCAGTGTCCCTGTAGATGTTCTCGATGGTGGGGAGGGTTTTGCCTGTGATGTCCTGGGCTGTATCCACTACCTTTATGGAGGGCTTTACACTTAGGGGTATTGGTGTCCCCGTACCAGACCATGATGCACCTGGTCACCACACTATCCACCGCACCTCCGCCGAAATTTACCCCGGTTTCCGACATCAAACTGAACCTCCGCAAGCTCTTGAGGAAGTTGAGGCGTTGACGTGCTCTCTTCACAACGTCACTGAGGTGTTGGGTCCAGGAAAGATCCTCCTAATGACTCACAAGAACCTACATTTTCTCTCCCTCTCCGAACCCCCAATGACGGCTGGATTGTACATCTCTGGCGATCCCTTCCTGAACTCAACAATCAGCTCCTTAGTTTTTCTGACATTGAGTGCAAGGTTAATGCACCAGTCAGCCAAGTTTTCAACCTCCCTCCCGTATACTGACTCATCAAATATTGCATCTTATTTTAATACAATCACATTCAGTGCAAATGATAATGACGAACGTTCAGCAAATCAGGAATCTTCTTGGTTTTGAAACAGTCCCTAAGGGTTGAAGATGGCATTTCCACTGTCATTTTAAGAAGTTCATTTGCAGCTAACGGGGTGGCCAATGCATACTGGCTACTCGTCTTCAGGCTCCTGTACCCTTTTTCCTGATGGTCACAGAGTGAAGAGGGCATGGCCTGGGTGGTGGGGGTCCTTGAGGATAAAGGCTGCTTTTTTTAAGATAAATGATGGAGTGGAGTCTGGTGTCTGTGATGTTTCAGGCTGAGTTAACAACCTTCTGTTTATTCTTGTCCTGAGAGTTGGCGTCTCCATATCAGGCAGTGACGCAACCAGCCAGAATGCTCTTACCTGTAGAGGTTTACGAGAGTCTTCAGTGACGGATCGAATCTCCTCAGACACTTCACAAAGTATAGGCTCCGGTGAGCCTTCTTCGTGATTGCATCAACGTGGAGGCTCCAGGACAGGTCCTCAGAGATGTTGGCACCCAGGTATTTGAAGTTCTTGACCCTCTCCACTGCTGCGGCCTCGATGAGGACTGGATCATGTTCTATTGACTCCCTCCTGAAGTCCACAATCATCTCCTTGGTTTTGCTGATGTTGGACGCAAGGTTGTTGTCGTTACATTATTCAACGAGCTGATTTATCTCCCTCCCCTTCTCCCCTTATCATATCCAATTAGCACCTTTTGTCGGTCTGGGCATCTCTCCCTGCCAGCACTGCCTCTATTCTGAGATATCCTGTTCTTCGCTTATTCCTTGAAGAAGGGCTCAGGCCCGAATAGTTGGCCATGTACCTTTACCTCCTGTGGTCACTGCGACACCGGCCGACTTCCTCCAGCATTCACTGTGTGTTTTTACTAGAATCAAACCATCTGCAGACTTTCGTGCTTCACTCTGTTCTATTTCATTCCGTCATGGAAACCAGAAAATAATTTTCTGCTGCTTGTCTTTCTTAAAATAGTTACCAGTTAATGAGAATCATTCTTTTGTTGGAGATAGTTTCTTTAACACCAGTGCAATTGAAATAAAAACTGACTGCTTATCGTTAATGAGGGGATTTTAATATCAAGGCCAATTCCATTTTTTCAGGCATTCCAATGAATGACTCCAACATTTGTACAGGTTTGTGCCCACTGGGTATATCTTGTTCTATTTTCTGCTCCCCAACGAAGTTTTAAAGGACCGAATATACACGTGTAATAGTCACGTAAACGTCGACCCCTGATATTTTCCATATATCATGTGTAAAAGTGGTCCATGCCACCTGCCTTATGCCTGGCTGCCTGCCCATCCTATCTCCCGATGCCTCGACCGTGGATTCTCACCTCGGCCTCATGCCCACCGGAGTTCCCGACGCCTTGGCTGCCTGCCCACGGAGCTCCCAATGCCCCAACTGCTGATCCTCGCCCCGGCCGCCCGCCCACCAGAGCTCCCGACGCCCCGACCGCGGATCCTTGCCTTGGCCACTTGCCCATAGGAGCTCCCGACGCCCTGATCACAAATCCTCACACCGGCCGCCCGCCCACTGGAGATCTCAACACCCTGACCACCATCCCTCGTCTTGGCCACCGGAACTCCCAACCGTGGATCTTCGCCCCGGCCATCTGCCCACTGGAGTTCCCAACATCCTGACCACCGTCCCTCGCCCAGGGTCCAGCCGATCCGCCTTCCCATCTGAGCTCTCAATGCCCGCCCACCCATCCAAGCTCCCAACACCTCGCATGCAGACTTACCACCCGGTCCCGGCCATCCAACCTCCCAACACCTCGAACAACGCAGGTACTTACCGCTGTCAAAAGTAATTTACGTGTAATAGTCGACCCCCTAAATTTAACATGAAAATTGGTCCACAAAACTTGACTATTAGACCTGCATGTCCAGTACTCCTGGATGTGATGGACCTTCATGTTATCCCTTTACAACATGTAAGTACCTCACCTTCAAGAGGAGCTGCAGTTTCTCCTTTGGTATTTTTTTCATGGTGAAAGCCTCATTGCTTTTGATGCACACCTCACCCCACTCTTGGTGAGACATTGTGGACAGTTTTGGTCTCCTCTGAGGAAAGACATCCTGGCCATCGAGCGAGTTCAAAGAAGGTTCACGAGATCGATACTAGGGATGGCAGAAGTTGCATATGAAGAAAGGCTGGATCGACTAGTCTTAAACACTGGAATTTAGAAGATTGAGGGGTGGATCTTATAGAAACCTATAAAATTCTTAAGGGATTGGACAGGCTAGATGCAGGAAGGTTGTTCCTGATGTTGGGAAAACCAGAACCGGGGGGACACAGTTTAAGGATAAGGGAGAAGTCTTTTAGGACTTTTAGGTGGTGAACCTGTGGGATTCTTTGCCACAGGAAGTAGCTGAAGCCAGTTCCTTATCTATATTTAAGAGGGAGTTAGATTTGGCCCTTGTGGCTAAGGGGATCAGGGGGTCTGGGGAGAAGGTAGGTACTGGGTAGATGATCAGCCATGATCATAATGAATGGTAGTGTAGGCCTGAAGGGCTGAATGGCCTACTCCTACACCTATTTCCTGTTTCTACGAAAGAAAGGCTGACTGAACTGAAAAGGAATCTAGAGAAAACAGTTATTTCAATAAATGGAAGGGCAAGAAATCACCTTCTAGCTCCAAGGCTGCTTGACCATTGGCCAAAGATCAAAGTTAAAATTTATGGTCAGAGTGCACACACAACATCACATACAGCCCTGAGATTCTTTTTCCTGGGGGCGAGGCAGAATTTCTACTTACTGGTAACTGCAAACTGTACTTTGTAGAAGAAATGTATACACAAGAGAGAGACATGTAAAGAAAGAACAAAATGTAAACAAACTGACTGTGCAATACAGAAAAAAAATGAATATTCCATCATAAATAACGTGCAAAGTAAGTGTTTTTAAATGTGTCTCTAATGCAGGAGAAACTCACCAGGTCACACAATGTACTTTGTATAGCAAAGATAAAGGTACATAACCAACGATTTGGGCTTGCACCATTCATCATACTTCTATTGTTAGGGACACTGGGCATCAAACCATGTAAATAAATAACGAATGTAAACAAACTGTACAAAACATTGAGGGAGAAAAATCAATAAAGTGCACAAATGCAAGTCCTTAAACGAGTCCCTGATTGAGTTTGTTGTCGAGGAGTCTGACGGTGGAGGGGGAGCAGCTGTTCCTGAACCTGCTGGTGCGGGGCTTGTGGAACCTACACCTCTTTCCTGTTGGCAGCAGCGAGAACAGAGAGTGTTGCTGGGCGACGACTGCCACTGCTCTCTGATGGCGGCATTTCCCGTAGATGTTCCCGATGGTGTGGAGGGTTTTTTGCCTGTGATGCCCTGGGCTGTGCCCGCTCTCTTAATGCTCAGGGGGCGTTACCAACTATGCTAAAAATGGGCAAAATAAATGAAAGCTGTTATTGTGAGCGAGCCATTAATAAGTATTTGAAAGGTTCCCTGCTCTGTCCAGTATCAGACGTGCATGGCTGTCAGAGATTCAGAGATCATTAAGTTGATCAGAAAGGCAGGAAAGCATAACAAGTTGAGATTATCAAGTGTGTTTCCCTGGTTAATTCGAAGAGGAAAAAAAATCAATTCTTTTTTTAAGATCAAGACATACTCAAAATGGTAATGGAGAGCTGACACCAACATTTTCCGTTGTTGGATTCAAAATCAAAATTCAGAGCCAAATACAGCCACGGTGGAAACCACAAATAAAATCTCAAGAGCATCTTTGGAGTGAGGACCAATTGGCTGACGATACCACGGTAGTGGACTGTATAATAAAATGGCAATGAGTCAGCATTCGGGAGAGAGAGAGAGGTTGAAAACTCTGTCGATGTCACCAAAACCAAGGAGCTGATTGTGGGCACGAGATATCCTCGGGGAGATTGAGAAATGGATTAGGAATTGCTGAATGGGAGAAGGCAGAGGGTAGTGGTAGACGATGGCTTCTCAGACTGGAGGCCTGTGATTTGTGGCGTGCCACGAGGGGGGAGGGGAGGGATCGGTGCTGGGGCCATCGCTGTTTGTTGTCCCTGTCAATGATCTGGATGGTCATGTGGGAATTGGAGCAGCAAGCTTGCTGCTGACACTAAGATTGGAGGCTTTCAAAGCTTGTGGAGGGTTCCGGATAAATTTGAAAAATAGGCCAGAAAATGGCAGATGGAATTTATTGAAGACGAGGGTGAGGTGTTGCATTTTGGAAGGACAAGCCAAGGTAGGACATACACCGTAAATGGTCGGGCACCAAGGATGCGGAGGAACAAAGGGATCTGGGAATACAGATACATAATTCCCTGAAAGTGGAGTCACAGGTGAACAGGGTTGTACAGAGAACTTTTGGCATCTTGGCCTTCATAAATCAACACATTGGGATGTTATGGTGAGGTTGTATAAGACTTTGGTGAGGCCAAATTTGGAGTATTGCATGCAGTTCTGGTCGCCAAACTACAGGAAAGTATCTGTAAGATTGAAAGAGGGCAGAGAGGATTTACTAGGAGGTTGCCAGGACTTCAGAAGTTGAGTTACAGGGAAAGATTAAACAGGTTAGGACTTTATTCCTTGGAGCATAGAAGAATAAGGGGAGATTTGATAGAGGTTTTACAAAATTATGAGGGGGACAGACAGAGTAAATGCAAGATGCCTCTTTCCACTTAGATTAGGAGAGATAAATATGAGAGGACATGGCTTTAGATTTAAAGGGGAAAGGTTTGGGCGGTTCTTCTTCCCAGAGAGTGGTGGGAGTGTGACGTGGTAAATGCAGGCTCACTCTCTGGTTTTAAGGACAAGTCAGATAGATACATGAATGGGAGAGGTCTGGAGGGTTATGGAATGGATGCAGGTCAGTGGGATGAGCGGAATAATGTTTTGGCACAGACTAGAAGGGCCGAATGGCCTGTCTGAGAAGCCATCGTCTACCACTACCCTCTACCTTCTCCCATTCAGCAAAGAGCTATAGTGCTCTTTGGTTCTATGGTCGTTAGGAAGGGAACACCAGGTGTGTGCAATCTAGTGATCATTGGGGGATCAGAGGCGGAGAGGGTGAGCAGATTGAACACTTTGGACACCGTGCCTTGGTTTTCAGGGACTACCAGCAAGTGCACCAGTTTCCCGGGACTGGTTTATAAATTATACCCTTACAGTACTTTATTACTGTAAAGGTTTACCCATGGATCCAGTCTGGAGCATATATGTTGAAAGGTTTAAAATGGCGGGAGTCCAAAGGATTAAATTTCAGGGAGGACCATTCCTGAACCCCACATACTAATGACATGATGAAGAAAGCACATCAATGGCTCTACTTCCTCAGGAGTTTGCAGAGGTTCAATATGTCTTTGGAAATCTTGATGAACTCCAACAGCTGTGCAGTGGGGAGTGCGCCTATCGCCTGCGACATGGCCTGGTATGGGAACACCAGTACCTTTGGGTGGAAAGCCCTGCAAAAATTAGTGGATCCAGGCAAGACTATCCCCACCATCGAAACCATCCGGATGGAACGCTGGCGTCAGAGAGCAGCAGCGATCATCAAGGAGCCACACCACCCAGCTCTCTTCTCGCTGCTGCCATCAGGAAAGAGGTGTAGGTGCCACAAGTCCCGCATCCACTAGGTTCAGGAACAGCTGCCACCCCTCCACCACCAGAGTCCTCAGCAACAAAACTGGAGACTTATTTAAGATCTCTTACTTTGCGCATTATTTAACACAGAATGATTTTTTTCCATATTTGCAGTTTGTTTACATTTCTCTCTTTGTATACATATTTCTTCTCAAGTACAGTTTACGGTTACTGATAAGTAAAAATTCTGCCTGGCCCGCAGGGAAATAAAATCTCAGGGTGGTATGTCATGTCAAGTTTGAACACTGACAATAAAATTGAAATTTGTGTTTGAACTTGTACAAAGGGTGCAGCCAAGATGTGGCCTGTCACCTGTGAAGCTCACTGATTGGGCGGCAAGGTTGGTGCCATGTCTTTACAGCGCCAGTGACCGTGACTCGAATTTCATGCTGTCTGTCAGGAGCTGGCATGTTCTCCCTATGTCTGCGGGGGCTCCCACCGTTCGAAACGTACCGGGGTTGTAGGTCAATGGGGTGTAAATTGGGCGGCACGGGCTTGTGGGCTGAAATGGTCTGTTACCAGGTTAAATTTTAAAAATTCCTGACATCTCCATTGATTTTCCAACAATAACTTAAAGACAACCTGATTAAATTGTCCTTCCTCCAACATAGCAAATGTTCTGTCACTACAGCCACAAAATGGAATTTCCCTTGATAGACTATAGAATTAACTCGGCCTGAGACATCACAGGCACCAGACTCCACTCCATCGAGGACATCGACATGAGGCAGCACCTTAAACAAGCAGCTTCTAACCTCAAAGACCCCTACCACCCAGGCCGTGCCCTCTTCACTCTGCTACCATCGGGAAAAAGGTCCAGGAGCCTGAAGTCGAGCACAGGGACAGCTTCTTCCCCGATGCCATCAGATTCCTGAATAATCAATGAACCAAAGCCTTACTTTTCGAGCATTATTATTACAATTTTTTTAGTAATGCCATAAGATGGTTATAATATGAACGTTTGCGCTATGACGCTGCCGCAAAACACCGAATTTCACGACTTGTTCATGACAATAAATCCTGATTCTGATTACGAATTAAAACGTTACACAATGCATTATATGGCGCTTATTTACACTTCGACGGAGAAAGTTAAAAAAAAGGTTATTCAAGAATAATTAATATTGTTATTTCTGGAATAATCACAAGTATCTGGTATGCAAATCAGGGATTTGGGCAACAGTCTTATCGCAAATCCCATTGGTGAGATTACTATCCGGTCAGACACTAGTCGAAACGCAGTATTGTAAATGATCATGACTTCCTACAGCTTTCTCCATTCCTTTCAACGGCTTTTATTCAGTTTAATTTCACTATTTGGCTGCTGTGGCCCTAAGCTTTAATTTTCTCAATCTTCAATACACTTCTTAAGGGCTTCTCCACCAAAGTTCCCTCTAATTTTTGGATGTCAGCGTGCACAAAAATCTTAGGTTGTACAAATTGTTTTGCCTGTGACAAAAGTCTGAATGTACTGAATACTTGTGCAAATGTAAACTTGAAGTTGTTGCAAGGTCATTTTGGTACTTTTCATGACTCATCAGACAGTATTGACAGGTTTTAATCTAATACAAGTTTGATTGCATTCTGAGTTGTGATTTGAGTTAAGATTTTATTCTGTACTTTGAATTACTTTGTGTGCACATTCATTTCCTTTGTGGGCTGGTTGGAAAACGTGCGTGCACACGCACAGCTTAGAGGGAATAGGGCTCTCCGCTGATTTTGGTCAATTCAAGATTCAATTTATCGCCAAGTAATAAAACATAAAATTTCCTTTTGCCTGCTGCAAGGCTGACAGATTCACCACCAGCAGGAATTGCTTAAGCGCCTCTTACAGTCAGAGAGGGAGAAGCCAAAGAGAGATCCCCCCCCTACCCCCCCGAATCACCAAAGATTTGCTTCCAGAAGTTCCCGCAGCCACACAGAGTCCAAACCACTGGAAACCCAAGGCCCAGATCCGAACCTCCGACATGGTTAGGAACCCTTCAGCCCCCTCGGCACCTCCTCGCATCCTGGTCCCAATACATGGTACCCCTTGAGCCAGTTCGAGCCAGCCTGCAGTGGCCCGCAGCCCGGCCGTGTGTCTCCCAACAGCAGTCTCCTTCAGCCAACGGCTTCTGCACGATCCTCGCCTCGCACAGATTGGGCGTAGACCAGGATCTGGTCTGAGGCCTACTATGCTTTGGCAATTCAAATGATGTTCTAGATCATTGTTAGTGTCTGATTCCACCATTCCACTCCCCCCCCCCCCAACATCTTACAAGATGGTCATTTAAAAAAACCTGATTTTTGGGCCAATAAAGTGTGGGGGAAACTATTCCTCAGTTTCAATGATTACAGGAGTATATACAGTATGTGAGGTACTGCCTCAAGAAGCCAGTCAACATTATGAAGGGCCCCCATTATCCTTGTCACAGTCTCTCCACCACCTTTTTAATCCTGTTGTTTAAGTCAAGATGTCGTCCGCCCTGATACCTACTCATGATTTTTAAAATTTATAAAAAAGTTTTAAGAAAATGATTGGCATCAAATTTTGCTTCCAATCACATCTTATTGCAATAATGGCACCACAGTTGGTATTGCAGATTCTGCTCCTCTACACCCTTGGGGTAAAGGCAGAACGACGCCGTGATCGGGGCTGCTGCTATTTCAGCACCGACAGAGAAGATTAAATTCCTTTGCACCAGAAATTTTGTGCGAGTTCAATGTTAGGACCTGAAATATTAGTTTCAAGGGAAATCCTCCAATTTACAGTGATACATTATGTAAGCATTTGGTGTCTTGTATCTGTACTTTTCCATTGCTGAATCAATTTTTTTCCTGTGTGTTTCATGATGTTCCCAACCATAAAGACCAGGCTGTCGTTCCTTTTGATATACATTATTTGCCAAGTACTTATTTGCATGGGATTTGGGGAAATGAAGACATTAACATTTTACAGGCAGTCAGGGAGATGGTCCTTAACCTTTCAGATCCGCGTCTCTTTTAGTCACTATGGTAACCAACAGGACCCTTGCTGATCAAAGGTGGTATCTGACAGGGACAGTGAAGCAGGGGATTTCAAAAGAAGACAGGAGCTTCACAGTGAATCCTGCATTTCAGTCAACAGGGAGCCACTTGTTGTTCTTATTTCATTCATATGGCTGAGAGTATCAGAACATGGGAGCAAGAGTTGGCCCATTCGGCTCGTCGGGCCTGCTGCGCCATTCAATGACCTGATGATGGACTCATCTCCTCCGACCTTCCTTTTCCCCATATCTCTTAATTCCCCGACTATCTAAAAATCTATCCAGCTGAAGTGTCCTAATTATATTTACTGAGGTCGCCTCCACTGTTTCACTGGGTAGCGAATTCCATAGTTTTACCACCCTCTGGGAAAAGCAGTTCCTCCTCATTTCCATCCTAAATGTACTCCCCTGGACCTTGAGGCTACGTCTTCTATTTCTAGTCTCCCCCCACCCATGGGAGCAACTCACCTACCTCTATTTTATCCGTGCCTTTCGTAATTTTATACGTTCCTGTAAGATCCCCTCTCATTCTTCTAAATTCCAGTGAGTTCAACTCAAATCTCTCCTCACAGGCCAACCTCTCATCTCTGGAATCAATCTTTTCAATAATGAGCAAGGTTGAAAGAGTGCAGAGAAGATTTATTAGGATGTTGCCGTTACAGGAAGAATGAGGGGAGATTTGATAAAGTTATGAGGGGGATGCAAGTAGGCTCTTTTCACTTAGATTTGGAGAGATAAATATGAGAGGACATGGCTTTCGGGTGAAAGTGGGAAAAAGGTTTAAGGGGAACATTCTTAAAAATTAAGAGTGAGCCCACATTTACCTCGTCAGATGGCATCTCATTTCACACTCCCACCACTCTCTGAGTGAAGAACTTCTGCCAAATGTTCCCCCAGCTCTCCACCCCCTTCCCTCTCCATTCACAGAGCCATCCCCCCTCCCCCTGCTACTTCTGGCTTTTGGGACCGTGCTTCTCCCCTACCCCCCCCCCCACTATTCTGTTTGGGCACCTGCCGCCATTTTTCTATACCTTGATGAAGGGTTCAAGCCCGAAACATTGGTGATGAATCTCTATTTTTGCTCTGTAAGGGACACGGTTTGACCTGCTGAGTTTCTCCAGCATTGTGTTTTTACTTCAACCGCGGTCTCTGCAGGCTCTCTCGTATTTTATTTCTGTTTCTGTTCTCGAGAACAATTAGAAATTCTGCCTCAGGCAAAAGAATCTCAGGTTTGTATGTGATGTATGTTCTCGGACAACAAATGCCTGCTGATGGCTTCATGGAACTTTGAACCACCCTTTTAACAGATGAGGAGAATATGAAAGTGTTGCTTTCACCACAAGCATAGCAGCTGAAGCGAATGAGAAAGAAGTTTGTACAGTTTTGGCAAGTTTGAAGGTTGAGGAATCATCTTTAATCTGACCCTTAAGACTGATGAAGAGACAAGATGTCAGCCACCAAAGGGCAAAGCCACTTAAAATTTACTGTAAGCTTTTAATGGTTTAAAAGATAAAACAGGTTGTAATACCATCGTAAACATTATTAAGCATCTTTATGACCAGACATGAGAGCTTGACAGGGTGAAATACACCAGAGAGTGCAACTGCTTGGACGCTTTTTTCACTGTCAAATCTCCAACTATTGATTCTCTTCAAGATGCAAGGCCCCACAATTAACTTGTTCTTTCATCAGTGTGGGAGCTAAAAAAGCCTGCTTCGAGGAGCAAATTAAAATAATTGACGTTTTCCAAGTGCACCCTCCCCACCATCGAGGATGACCGCGGGGGGTGGGGGGACGTTGCTGCCAGAGATCGGCGGCGATCGTCAAGGATCCATGTATCGCCCCAGCACACGCTCTGCTCTCGCTGCTGCCATCAGGGAAGAATCCTCGGGGCCACAAGGCTCGCACCAGCATGTTCAAGAACAGCTGCTGCCCCTTACAGCATCAGACTCCTCAACGCCAAACTCAATCAGAGCCTCATTTAAGAACCCTTGTACTTTGTTTCTTTATTCTCTGTATTGCACAGTCATGTGTACATTGTGCAGTTTATTTTTAATACTACCAATAAGTGGTAATTCTGCCATGCTTGCGAGAAAAAGAATCTCAGGGTTGTACGTGATGTTGTGTATGTACTCTGACAATATATCTGAAATCACTATCTCAGAGGATCTTTCCTGGACCCAATGCACAAATGACATCATAAGGAAAGTGCCTCTACTTCCATAGGAGTTTGCGGAGGTTCGGCATGACATTGGAAACCCTGGCAAAATTCTACAGCTACCTAGTGAAAAATGTGCTGCCCGGCGGCATCACGGTCTGGTGCGGGGGATACCAATACCCCCGAGTGTAAAGCCCTGCAACAAAGGTGGCGAACACAGCCCAGGGCATCACAAGCAAAACTCTCCCCACCGCCAAGGACATTGACAGGGAACACTGCTGTCGGAGAGCATTACCGATCTTTGAGGATCCGCACCACCCCCCAGCGCACGCTCTGTTCTCGCTGCTGCCATCAGGGAAGAGGTCCAGGTGCCACAAGGCTCGCACCAGCAGGTTCAGGAACAGCTGCTCCCCCTCCACCATCAGACTCTTCAACGACAAACTCAAACAGGGACTCATTTAAGGACTTACACTTGTGCACTTTGTTCTCTCTGTATTGCACAGTCAGTTTGTTTACATTTTTTATTTGTTTACATGTGTACGTTATGTACAGTTTTTATGGTGGTAATTCTGTCTCGCCTGCAGGATAAAGAATCTCGGTTGTATGTGATGTCATGTGTGCACTGACAATAAATCTGAAATCTGATCTGATCTATTGAATCACCAATATTTCTTTTAAAAAATAAATACTATTTATCAATCATGATAAATCATTCAATATTTCTGTGGTGCAGACAAAATGGGTGCAAATTCTACCCAACAAGATCCCATTCACTCATCCAGAACCAGGTGACAATTCTATGTTTATGTTGATTGAGGGATAGATATTGACCCAAGACACAAAGAAAATGCCTTGGCTCTCTTCAGATGGAGCGCAGAAGGATGAGGAGAGATGCGATACAGGTTTACAAAATTATGATGGGTATAGATCAGCCATTCTTACCCTTTTGTTGACTCTGGCCCCCTGGGACTGCTCAAAGTTTATGATCCCCTCCCCTTCTCAAGGTTAGTTGGTTTCTTCCGTACTTCTTTCCTACCGACTGTGTATAAAACATTAAAAATATTTTATAAGTAGTGCCAGCAATAGAGATGGACAGGGGTTCGATTCCGGCGCTGTCTGTAAGGTGTTTGTCCAGTCTCCCGAGTCTGGGAGGGTTTCCTCTGGGAGTTCCGGTTTCCTCCCACCATTCAATATTTACCAGGAGTTGTCGACCAACTGGGTGTAAATGGGTGGCAAGGGCTTGTGGGTCGAAAGGGCCTGTTACCGCACTTTACATCTGAATTTAAAAATTACATTTAAAATTTCAATCTGTGCCCCTCCCCCCCACCTTAAACATGCTGTGGCCCCTGTGGAGAACGGCTGGCATAGATGAAGTAAATGCAAGTAAACTTCTTCTTCTGAGGTGAGGAGAGATAAAAACTAGAGGACCTGGGTTAAGGGTGAAAGGGAAAAGTTTAGAGAGAACATTCACACAGAAAGTGGTGGGTGATTGGAATGAGCTGCCAACTGAGTTGGTAATGCAGGCTCAATTTTGCCATTTAAAGAAAAATTGGTCAGGTACATGGATGGGAGGGGTATGGAGGGATATGGTCCGAGTGCAGGTCAGTGGAACAAGGCAAAATAAAATAGTTGGGCACATATCAGAAGGGCTGTTTCTGTCCTGTCCCCTTCTCGGGCGAATGACTCAAGTTCAACAAGGAGCTCTGACAGACTGAAAATGTTCCCCATGAAAGGATTCAATGAGAGTTCACCCTATTTTAACCCAAGGGGTTGGCATGGCGACGAACCCACACTGGCTGCGGGTGACTGCGGCCAAGGGACTTGCGCCGGGGCTGCGGGCCACTGGAAACCAGCTTGAAACTTCAGTGCTCGGAATTAGGACGGGAATGCGAGAGAGTGCCGAGGGCGCTGAAGGATTCCTGATCCTGTCGGAGGTGTGGATCTGGAGCTCGGGTCACCCATGGTTTGGACTGGACTGCATGGATATGGAGGCCGCGGGAGTGCTGGAGGTGAATTCACGGACACTCGGTGACTCTGTGTGGGGGGGGGGATGGTGAACTCTCCTTTGCTTCTCTTTCTCTAACTGTAAGAGGCACTTCAGGCAACTTTTGACGATGGTGAATCCGTCTGCCTAACAGCAGGGAAGAGCAATTTCATGTAATGTGACACTGTTTTATTACAATGACAGTAAATTGAATCTTGAATCTTAAATCTTAAATAATTTAATATGGGGATAAGGCAAAAAAAATTTAAATTTACTGCACAGTAACAGGCTGTTTCAGCCCACGAGTCCGTGCTGCCCAATTTGAATAGTGGGAACCCCTGGGGAAAACCCACGCAGACACGGGGAGAAAGTACAAACTCCTTAGAGACAGTGCGGGATTCGAACCCTAGTTCCCATCACTGGGGCTGTAAAGGCATCGTGCTGACCATTACATCACCCCTGCCGCCCCCAGAAAAGAAGGCAGAAGCAGATTTTCAATGTTTTTAAGGTGGAGATAGCAAGGAGCTGACAAGCTTCTACTTGCGAATGAGTGGCGGTTACAAGCAGAGCAGAGCAGCCATGATCTTACTGAATGGTGAAGCAGGCTCAAGCAACCCAGTCCTTATATGTTTTATGACTGCTCTGTAAGCTTTCAAAGGGATTTATTGTAGCTCTTTCAAGTTACAATAGGGCATGATTGCTAGCTGTTCCTCCAATATAATTCGAATTAAACTGGGAGATGGTAGTTGGCACAGACTAGAGGGGCCGAATGGCCTGTTTTCTGGGCTGTAGCATTCTTTGCTTCTATCAGAACCCAGGTGATGATGGTTGGCACAGACTAGAGGGGCTGAATGGCCTATTTTCTGTGCTGCAGCATTCTATAGTTCCATTGGGATGAGGGAGATGTGGGTCAGCACAGGCTAGCAAGGCCAAATGGCCTGTTTTCTGTGCTGTAGCATTCTATAATGTTATCAATGCTTACATCATTTGCTGTTGAAGAAAACAGTTATCTATTATATTATCAAAATCAAAAGAAAGAAATAAAACAAAAGAAGATCACAAACAAAAAACAGAAAAATAAACCTTATAAATCAAAGCCCCGACCACTAAGCAAGGTTTAAAAAAAATGTAAGTTCTTCCCAGTGTGTGGTAAACCAATGTTGTGCTACGATTGGCTGCAGCCGGCGGGATCTGCCTCCCGAGACCGATCCTACCCAGGGCCCCTTGCATGCTCTCCATTCCACTCTGCTTCGATCTGTCAATGAGGTTGGCGCCAGTTCCAGTCTAGAACTTCAGTCTTTTGTGGTTATTGATGGTGCATCACACAGTGCAAGAAAGCAAATTAGAGCACAGCTGGACCCTAAACCAGACTGAACCATATTATTTTACTTTTTTAATGAATCTACCAGCTATTAGAGACAAAGTTTCCTTAATTAATATCGAAAAAAAGTCGTGTAATTCTGTCTTCTCTGAGCAAGCTGCCATGTCATAACTGTTAACAGGGAAGGCATAAAAGGGACATCTCCCAGCATGACTAGCGTCGGGCAGGAGTAAACAGCAGGCCCCACGATTCTATACTTTCAACCTGCTCTGGTTGCGAATATCATTTGCATGCTTTTAAACCTCCAGTGACATTCTTGTTCAATGACGGGGAAACGAGGTGACGGAGGGTACAAATATTCCGAGGTAATAAGAGGATGCCATTATACCATTCGGTGTGAGTGAAATTATTTGAATCAAATGAACCGCGGCTCAGAAGCAATGACTTGCGGTTGAGTGGGAATAATTTGCCACCTACTGCTTCTTCCGGCTGCAGTTCAAATCTACTTTCCAATATATAAAAGGAAGCTAATCATATTGAATGTGGAAGGGGCTTCATACAGTCATTTCAGTTTTAAATATCTGTCGCCGTCTTGTACTCAGAATTTCTTTCTCCTCTGGTTCCAAAACAAAAATGGCGGTGCTGCCAGAGCTGCTGTGACAGTGCCGTCTCGCGGGGAGTGGAGACACCGTGCTCCCCCCGTGGGGTTCAGCCGCCCAGCCCATCTGCCGTCGGCTCTGTACAGGGTTTGAGCAGCCCTGTTAAAGGAGCCGATGGTGGTCTATTTTAAAGTTCTGCGACCACAAGGCCCATGATGGCGGAGCCTGCGCTTGGCAGTGGCCACGAGGGGTTGCAGACTCTGGGGAAGCAGAGGACTGGCACAGGTTACCAGAAAACAAGGAGAATTCTCCCACCCCACCCCCTCCCCCCCCAAGCTTTTTGAGAAGGAGAGGAAGAGGAGGCAACCCACGGGACGGTGACCGCGACGGCAGACCAGCGAGGAATTCTGCGGCTGGAGAACACACAGGGCGAGGAACCCAGGAAGGTGAACGCAGCCAAAGGACTCACCCCAGGCGGCAGACTGCTGGGGACAGCCTCAAGATCGGCTAAAGGTGGTACTAGGTATGGCACGAGATTCGAACACGGGTCGCCGGCGCTGTAACACCTTTACACTAACCGGACCACTCTTTGGTAGGTTTCTGTCATGGGTGCGTCCTGCATTTTGAATCTTATAACCATATAACAATTTACAGTACGGAAACAGGCCATCTCAGCCATTCTAGTCTGCACTGATTTACGTGAAACACAACTAATCCCACCTACCCACTCTCTGTCCATAACCCTCCAACCCCCTCACATCCATGCACTCAACCAACCTCCTCTTAAATGACAGAATTGACTCTGCTGCAACTACCCCTTCCGGAAGGTCATTCCACTCAGCCACCGCTCTCTGAGTGAAGAAGCTTCCTCTTATATTACTCCTAAAGTTTTTCCCCCTAAATCTTAACTTATGTCCCCTTGTTCCAATCTCCCCTACCCTCAGGGGAAAGAGCCTATTCACATCTACTCTATCTATTCCCCTCTTAATTTTAAATACCTCTATCAAATCCCCTCTCAACCTTCTACGCTCCAATGAATAAAGTCCCAGTCTAAATCTTTCTCTGTATTCTAGATACTGCAATCGAAGCAACATTTTAGTAAATCTTCTCTGCACCCTCTCTCTCTTATTGATATCCTTCCTATAATTTGGAGACCAGAACTACACACAATATTCCATACTAGGCCTCACCAATGCCTTGAACAGACTCAACATCACCCACCAAATTTCCTGACCATGTGATTATGAAAAACCTCTCTCACTTCTGGCTATTCCTAGTCTCAGAACATAATAATTGTTCAAAACAAAAAAAAAGAGCATAATTTCTTGAACACCAGTGCACCCTACACGTTAAGAATTGTGACCAGTGTTAACAGAGCATTGTCCATTTGCAATCGACCCAGGGATTGCTGGGTCCATGCAATCTCTGAAAGAAATGCATGTATTTAATGTGCGCTTACCATTGCAAGAGTAATCCTGATGTTTAAACATTTAAACTTAACCTTTGTATAATTTTCTACATGGTTTCACTGGTGAAATTGCCAATATGGAGACTCCTGCCACAAAGGTTGGGGGACTGGCTGAGACGAGGGAAAATTCTTGCGTAAAGGTGAATACGTGACACAGGTTTATTATGGAGTGAAAGTCTGCTGGCGCTGCGATTGTCATAAAAACACAAAAATGCTGGAAGAACTCAGCCGGTCTCACGGTGTCGATAGGCAATGGTCAAGGGAAAGGGGAAAAGTTCCATTATTGTCATGTGCTACTACATTTAGAATGTAACTGCAGTAAACCATTGTTGTGCTAAAATTGGCTGCCACTGGCTGGACCCGCGTCCCAAGTTCGATCCTACCCATAGCCCTTTGTGTGCTCCCCATTCCACTCTGCCTCCATCAGTAAGTGAAGTTGACCAGTCTATAGTTAATGAAAGCCCATCATTTCCACTTTTGTGATTATTTATGGTGCATTGGTAACATACATGAAATTCCTTAACTTTTGTCCACTGTGAGGCCACTTCGTCCAGCGTCCCTCACAGAAAAATACAGTACCTGGTGTTCCAAGGTGGTCTCCCCTCCAAGTACTGACCAGGCTTGTGCCTGCTGAGCTTCCTAGATCAGACAATCCCAGACGTCTTCAGGTGCTGGAGGTAAAGATATAAACTTGATGTTTCAGGCCAGAGCCCTTCTTCAAGGAATAAGCCATGGAAAAATAGAAAGAAGAAATTATTCCTTGAAGGAGGAGTCAGACCCAAAACATCAGTAATATATCTTTACCTCCTGTGGATGCTGCGAGACCAGCCGAGTCCCTCCAGCATTTCTGTGCATTTTCAAGGCAATCACAGCAACATTTCACATGAACAAATCGCCTGCTGGTATGTGACTTAAAAACTGGAGAGAGGAAGGGGGAAGAATGGGAGGGGGAGGGGTCCAGACCAACAGACAAATGGTAGCAATTGGATATGATAAGAGGAAAGGTGAAGATTGATTTTAGCTGTGAAAGGAGACAGAGGGAAAAAGGGAGAGGGAGAGAAAGGGAGAGAGGGGGGCTTTAACGGAAACCGGAGAAGTCAAGATTCAAGATTATTTTATTCTCATAATAAAACCGAATGTCGATGTTAATGCCATCCAGTTGGGGGAAGGGGGCAGACGGAAGATGAGGTGCTGTTCCTCCAATTTGTGGCCAATCTCAGATCAGCAGTGCATGAGGGCATGGACAGACATGTTGGCAAGGGAATGGGAAGGGGAACTGAAATGGGTGGCCACTGGGAGATCCCCGTTGCTGCGGCGGACAGAGCCAAGGTGCTCAATGACACAAAGCAAATTTATTGCGCACCTCTGAGCCACTAGCCCCTTTCACACCAGTTGATTGCATCCCGGTTAACCTGCGGGTAAAATTGCGCAAATTGCGCGGGGTGAAATGATATAACCGGGCAGAGCGAGCCAATTTCAACCGGGCTCTGGTACTTGAAGGGGGAAAGTGCCAGAGCTCGGCCAAGTTAACTCACCGAGCGCCTTCTGGCAGTGTGAAACGACAACCAGTCCAACTAGGTGTGATTCGGTAATGTCAGCGCCGGCGTGCGTGCTTCGCAGCATTGAGACATTTGCCAGTGCTTGTTCTAGCTTTAAAATGCCTTTCAGAAAAAGTCAGAATAAAACTGTTTACATCTACACAACTCAGCCTCCGCCCATTGCCGGCTGCGCTGATGGGACTTGCCTGCTTTATAATACAACCGTAGAGTGTTGGCGGAGCCAGCATTCGAAAATCAAACCCCTTCTCCATTCCTAACTGTGCAATTGGTCTTTGGTGTGACTTCCGGGGAGTATATCACCACTGGAGGCGGGGACAAACCCCCCCCCCCCCCATCACCACCTTTAAATGACTTGCAAATAATGGTGCGGCGCGGAAAGGCTCCCAGGGTCAGCTTTCCCAGCAAATGCTCCCGTTTCCTCGGACAGTTGGCGGCGAGAAAGGGGCTACTGATTGCTCTCCAAAAGCAAAGGCAAGGATGACAGATCAGAAATGGAACAAGTGAGTAATGTAGCCGGATTTGCCACTGGCCACTCCACTCATTAAGAGACACACTACATCAACACAGCAAATTTAGTATGCCCAGCAGCACCCTTGTCTCTCATTACAATTCCACAGCCACAAAACACAAGATAAATCTTCACCTAACACATGTAGTTTAGTCTCTCCAAGCACCATTGTTTATCTCTGAGGGTAAACAGAAAACATTTTGTTCTACATGTGGTGTTATCTAGGGTCCCGAGAGGGCTATTCATCATGGACTCTATTGGATCAGTGTCCCTCTGGCAATGTTTATGTGCTTTCGGTTGGAGACATTTTAAATAAATTCTAAATGCCCATTACACACATGTTCTGCAATTGCTAAAGGATCCCCAGAGACTGACTGAGTATGCTGCTCTTGCACCAAGTCGTCGCTTTGGAGGGGAACTTGAAAGCAGTTACATATTTTTGAGCTTTACAGCAAGATCCTATAAATGTTGGTTCAGTCTAAGTACCTAATCAGAATAGAGTAAAGTAGAAGTTCAATCAGGTAACCGTGCAAATCTAAAACGTAAACAAAGCACAGAAAACGGGCCATTCAGCCCTTCTAGTCTGCGCCAAAACATCATTCCGCCAGTCCCACTGACCTGCACCCATTCCGTAAACCTCCAGACCCCTCCCATCCGTGTATCTATCCGACTTGTTCTCCAAGCTTAAGAGTGAGCTCCTCCTTTACCACGTCAGATGACAGCTCGTTCCACACTCCCTCCGCTCTCTGGGTGAAAAAGTTCTGGCTAATGAAACGATTTTGTGAATAAAACAAAAGAGATGGTTGTCGGCTTCAGGAGGGCCTGGGGGGGGGGGCAGGGGCAACGAGCTCCGCTGACCACTGATGGCTTGATTGTTGAGGTCGTCAGGAGTATCAAGTTCCTTGGAGTGTACTTGGCAGCGAATCTCACCTGGTCCCTTAACACCGGCTCCGTCATCAAGAAAGTCCAGTCACACCTCAACTTCTGCGAAGGCTGGGGAAAGTTCATCTCCCACCCTCCATCCTCACTACATTCTAAAGAGGGTGCATCGGGAGCATCCTGTGCAACTGCATCACCGTCTGGTTTGGAAGCTGTACCTCCTTGGACCGCAAGACCCTGCAGAGGATAGCGAAGTCAGCAGAAAAGATCATTGGGGGCTCTCTTCCCACCATGAAGGACGTCGACAACACTCGATGCAGGTGAAAGGCAATAAACATGGTGGAGGACTCAGCACACCCCTCATGCAAACTGTTCCCCCTTCTTCCATCTGGTAGGAAGTACCATAGCACTCGGGCCCTTACGTCCAGATAGGGCAACAGTTTTCTCCCCCAAGCCATCAGACTCCTGAATTCCCAGAACATGTGTGGATAGTGTACTGTAGACTTTTACCATATATGTCTTAATATTTTAATATCTCAATGTGTTGAACTTCTATTCTAACTTATATTTATGTAAATATGCTCCGCGGTCCTGGAGAAACGCTATCTCATCTTTACTCTGCGAGCATGGTATGAACGATAAATAAATATGACTTGATTTGACTTGTTCCCCTTAAACATTTCTCCTTTCACCCTAAAGCCATGTCCTATCTCTCCTAATCTAAGTGGAAAGAAACTATTCACATTTACTCTGTCTATCCCCCTCATAATTTTGTAAACCTCCCCTCATTCTTCTACACTCCAAGGAATAAAGTCCTAACCTGTTTAATCTTTCCCTGTAACTCAACTTCTGAAGACCCGGGAACATCCTAGTAAACAAACCTTCTCTGCCCTCAATACTCCAGATTTGGCCTCACCAATGTCTTACACAACCTCACCATAACATCCCAACTCCTGTACTCAATACTTGGATTTATGAAGGCCAATGTGCCAAAAGTTCTCTCCACAACCCTATTACCTGTGGTACCACGTTCAGGGAATTATGTATCTGTATTCCCAGTTCCCTTTGTTCCTCTGCATTCTTCAGTGCCCCACCATTTACCGGGTATGTCCTACCTTGGCTTGTCCTTCCAAGAAGTTGAGAAGAAGTAGTTTTAAGGCTTTTGAAGAATATAAAGGTGGATAAGTCTCCGGGACCAGACGGGATCTTCCCCAGGACATTGAGAGAAGTGAAGGAGGAAATAGCAGAGGCTCTGGCGGTAATTTTCCAAATGTCATTAGATATGGGGATAGTGCCGGAGGATTGGCGCATTGCGCATGTGGTTCCATTATTTAAAAGGGTTCAAGGAGGAAGCCTGGCAACTATCGGCCTGTAAGTTTGACGTCTGTGGTAGGTAAATTAATGGAGAAAATTCTTAGAGATAGTACTTATAAACATCTGGATAGACAGGGTCTGATCAGGAGCACTCAACATGGATTTGTGGGAGGAAGGTCATGTTTGACCAATCTGACTGAATTTTTTGAAGAGGTGACTAGGAATGTGGATGAGGGTAGCGCAGTGGATGTTGTCTATATGGACTTCAGTAAGGCCTTCGATAAGGTACCACATGGAAGGTTAGTTAGGAAGGTGCAGTCTTTAGGTATAAATTTTAAGATAGTCAAATGGATTGAACATTGGCTGAAAGGGAGAGGCCAGAGAGTGGTAGTGGATAATTGTCTGTCAGGTTGGAGGCCGGTGACCAGTGGTGTGCCTCAAGGATCTGTATTGGGCCCATTGTTGTTCGTTATATACATTAATGATCTAGATGATGGGGTGGTGAATTGTATTAGTAAATATGCAGACGATACTAAGATAGGTGGAATAGTGGATAATGAAGAAGGTTTTCAAGGATTGCAGTGGGAGTGGGCTGAAAAATGGCAGATGGAATTTAATGCTGATAAGTGTGAGGTGCTTCATTTTGGTAAGAAGAATCAGAATAGGACATATGTGGTAAATGGGAGAGCATTGAGGAATACAGAAGAGCAGAAAGATTTAGGAGTAACGGTACATCGTTCCCTGAAGGTAGAAACTCACGTGAATAGGGTGGTGAAGAAGGCTTTTAGTATGCTGGCCTTTATCAATCATTGCATGGAATATAGGAGTTGGGAGGTGATGTTGAGATTGTATAAGACGTTGGTGCGGCCTAATTTGGAGTTCTGTGTGCAGTTCTGGTCGCCTAATTATAGGAAGGATATAAACAGAGTGGAGAGAGTGCAGAGAAGGTTTACCAGAATGTTGCCTGGGTTTAAGCATCTGGAGTATGGGGAGAGATTGGACAGATTGGGTCTTTATTCTTTGGAGCGTAGAAGGTTGAGAGGGGATTTGATAGAAGTATTTAAGATTATGAAAGGGATAGGCAGAATGGATGTGGATAGACTATTTCCGTTAAGAGGAGGAAAGATTAAAACAAGAGGACATGAGTTAAGAATTAAGGGGCAGAGGTTTAGAGGTAACATGAGGGGGAACTTCTTTACTCAGAGAGTGGTAGCTGTGTGGAATCATCTTCCGGGAGAAATAGTGGCGGCGGAGTCAATTGTATTATTTAAGAAAAGGTTGGACAGGTATATGGATGAGAAGAAGATGGAGGGTTATGGGCATTGTGCAGGGAGGTGGGACTAGAAAGGGGTGTTTGGTTCGGTGCGGACTAGAAGGGCCTAATGGCCTGTTTCCGTGCTATAATTGTTATGTTATGTTATGTTATAATAAGTAAACAGATGTTATAAGTTCACACAGAGGGTCAGGTATGCTGGAATAAGTTACAAAGGAGAGTCAGTTTAACATAAGATGAATTGAAGAGGTAATTAATTGCATTTCTGGACGGAGAAGAAGGATGCATTGATTGTTTGCTTAATGCACAGACATAAAGCATTTTCATTCAATGTCACCAAAACCAAGGAGCTGATTGTTGATGTCAGGAAGGGAAAATCAGAGGTGGACGATCCAGTGATCATTGGGGGAATGAGAGAGGTGGTGAGGGAGAGGAAATTTAAGTTCTTGGGAGTCACTGTCTCAGAGGATCTTTCCTGGACCCAACACACCAATGTCATCGTGAACAAAGTGCCCCTATTTTATCATGAGTTTGCAGAGGTGCAGTAGGTCATTGGAAACCTTGACAAACTTCCTCAGATGTGTGCTGACCAGCTGCATCACGGTCTGGTATGGGGGAACACCAATACCCCTGAGTGTAAAGCCCTACAGAAGGTAGTGGACACAGCCCAGGACACCATGGGCAAAACCCTCCCCTGCCATCGAGTACATCTACAGAAAACGCTGCCGTCAGAGGGCAGCAGCGATCATCAAGGATCCACACCATCCAGCACACGCAGGTAATGGTGAGAACAGAGCGTGTGCTGGGTGGTGCAGATCCTTGATGATTGCTGCCGGTCTTCGACAGCAGTATTCCCTGTAGATGTTATCGATGGTGGGATGTGTCCACTACCTTTGGCAGGGCTTTCTGCTCAGGGGCATTGGTGCCCCTATACCAGACCATAATGTGGCCGGTCAGCACACTTTCCACTACACCTCTGGAGAAATTTGCCAGGGTTTCTGATGTCACACCAAACCTCTGCAAACTCCTGATGAAGTAGAGGCGCCGACGTGCTTTCTTCATGATGTTATTGGTGTGTTAGGTCCAGGAAAGGTCCTCCAAGATAGTGACTCCCAAGAAATTAAACTTGTTCACCCTCCACCTCCCAATGATCCCCCTATGATCACTGGATCATACACTTCTGCTTTTCCCTTCCTGAGGTCAACAACCAGCTCCTTGGTTTTGGAGAAATGGAGTGCAACGTTGTCGTTGGTGCACCATTCAGCCAAGTTTTCAATCTCCCTCCTGTACGTTGACTCATCGTCCCCTTTTATACAACCATTTGTAGATGGTGTTGCTGTCGTACTGAGCCACATAGCCATAGGCATTTAGCAAGTAGACCAAGGGGCTAAGAACACAACCCCATGGTGCTCAGGACCTGATGGAAATTGTGGAGCAGATGTTCTTCCCAATCCTCTGATTGTGGGAGAGAGGGTTTTGCATACCTTGTGGGGGGGGGGGGGTGGGGGTCGGGGGTGGAACTGTAGACATTAATATAGATATGGAAAAGCACTTATTTCCTATTCTGGTCAGAAGATGGAGGGTGGGCTTAATTTGTTCTCATGTGTCTGGAAGATCGAGAGGTGATCTTATTGAAGTAGACACAATCCCAGTGGGCTTAGTGGATAATTAATGGTTCCCCTTGCTGGAACATCTAAGAACAGGGATACCAGTGGTTCTCAACCTCTTTCTTTCCACTAACATACCACTTTAAGTATTCACAGTGCCTTTGGTGCTCTGTGATCAGTAAGGGATTGCTTAAGGTGATATGTGAGTGGAAAGAAAAACCACTGTTTTCATTCTCCCTCATTGACTTGTTATGTGCACGGTTTCAGAACTCCAAAAGGAAATGGGCCAATGACAATTTTTCTCAAGCAAAATATTTCAGTAAAAATTGGGTCCAAAGCAGTGGTTCTCAACCTTCCCTTCCCACTCACATACCCACTTAAGCAACCTCTTACTAATCACAGAGCAATGATGCAATAGGGATTACTTAAAGTGGGATGGGAGTGGAAAGAAAAAGGTTGAGAAGTGCTGAGTTATACAGACTTGGGACGAGAGGGGAATGAATCTTTGGAATTCACCACTGAAGGAAGGTGTGAACGCTCAGACACTGAGTATATTGAAGACAGACATTGATAAATTTTAAATATCCAGGGATGACATTATGTTATAACCAAGGAGATGATTGTGGACTTCAGGAGGAAGTCAGGGAAACATGACCCAGTCCTCATTGAGGGATCAGGTGTGGAGAAGGTCAAGAACTTTAAATTCTTGGGTGTCAACATCTCCGAGGATCTGTCTTGGAGCCTCCACGTTGAAGAAGGCTCACCTGCAGCTATAATTTGTGAGGTACCTGAGGAAATTCCGTATGTCACTGAAGACTCTTGTATTCTTCTACAGGTGGTACCGTGGAGAGCATTCTGGCTGGTTGCATAAATGCCTGGTACAGAGACGGCAACTCTCAGGACAAGAATAAACTCCAGAGGGTTGTTAATCTGGCCTGCATCATCACAGACACCAGACTTCACTCCATCGACATAAGGCGGTGTCTTAAAAAACCAGCCTCTATTCTCTATTCCCAGGCCATGCCCTCTTTGCTCTGCTACTATCAGGGAAAAGGTCCAGGAGCCTAAAGAAGAGCACAAGGACAGCGTCTTCCCCTGCGCCGTCAGATTCCTGAATGATCAATGAACCACAGACACGGCCTGACTTTTTGTGCACTGTTATTTTATTTTTATAGTAATGGTGTGAGATGATTATTATATGAATGTTTTCACTAAGATGCTGCAGCAAAACAGCGAATTTCACGACTTGTTCACGACAATAAGTTGTGATTCTAATTTGGGATTTATGCATGGTAGAGGTAACCAGTATCTAACTGAATGTCAGAACCTATCTGAGGGCAGAATGGCCTCCAGCTCCTTCGAGTCTCTGTTTAAACTTCAATTTAGATCCACAGCACGGTAACAGGTCCTTTCGGCCCATGGGATTGTGCCGCCCAAATGATCTAAAACCCCCGGTACAATTTGAAGGGTAGGAGGAAACCAGAGCCCCACCAGAGGACACGGGGAGAACGGACAAACTCCTCTCAGACAGCAAGGGATTCGAACCCTCGTCCCGGTCACTGGGACTATAACAGTGATGCACTAATTGCTACGTTAACCGTGCTTCTCATGTTATTTTATTGTGTCTCATTTCTATCAGTAAAACAACACTTTAATGTCAAGTCAATACAGTCAAGTTTATTGTCATCTGATTGTACCAGTACAATCCAACAAAACAGCGTCCTCTGGTCCTCGGTGCAAAGGAAAGCAGACACACAACCAGACATAGCACACATACAGACAAACAATACATGTGCAGGACAACTATTTCATCTATATAAATAAATATTCTTTCATGAATATGAGGGTCTCGGAGGGTGAGTGTGAGCATTCAGCGTTCTCCCACTGCCAATGGGAAGAAGCTGTTCCTCAGCCTGGTGGTGCTGGCTCTGATCCTCCTGGATCTCTTCCCCCTGACGGGAGCTGCTGAGAGATTGCCACTCTTGTGGTCCTGTGGATTGACCTCTGACCCATCTCTCTGCAGCGCCCAGCTGTCATTTGCTCAATTTGCATGGAAATTTTTTCTCTCTGGAAATCAGAGAAGGAATTCTTCTATTTCTTCAAACTGCCGCTTGTTGTACATGAAGTAAAATGAATTTCTAGAGGTATCATTTTTATATCTACTGCTAAAAGACCAACTCTGCGACTTCCAACATAAATAAAAAAACGCCAAATATATTTAAAACATGCTTGGAGATTTAAAAAAAGTCTCATCTAAGTAGGGTCAAGGGTCATATCCAGATTTTCATGCCCATTTCCTTCTTTCCCTCAAGCTGCCTAGAGCAATTACCGTCACAGAGGGGAGCTGCAATGAAAAGTCCCTGAGGGAACATCACGGAGGAGACCATTTTGTGCATTGCTACTGGGGATCAGTCCTGAAACCAAACTCATTAAGAGCTCTGATTTCAATAAGGATTTCACTTGCTAGTTTAGTCACCAGTGCTGAACAGAATGATTTGTACTGGTTTGTGAACAGAGTCATTAGTCTGGCAATCTTAAAAAGTGTCATTTTACCTACAAGCTCCAACCAATGTTTTCTCAATTCAGTTTTATTTGATAACACTGGACAACAATTTTTTTTTCCAAAAGGTTTGCTTCCGGAAAAATATCAATAAGTTAAAAAGAATGCAGAAAAGACATTGCCCGGACTTGAGGAACTGAGTTACAGGAAAAGGTTAAACAGGATTTTATTCTCTGGAGCATTGAAGAATGAGGGGAGATTTGATCGAGGTAGTTAAAATTATGAGGGGGACAGACAGAATAAATGTAGGGAGGCTCTTCCCACTGAGGGTGGGTGAGATACAAACCAGAGGGCGCGGGTTAAGGGTGAAAGGGGAAAGGTTTAGGGGGAGCTTCTTCACTCTGAGAGTGGTGGGAGTGTGGGACGAGCTATCAGCTGAAATGGTGAAAGTGGCCTCAATTTTAACACTTAAGAAGAATTTGGATGGGTACGTTGACGGGAGAGGTGTGGAGAGCTGGGTGCAGGTCAGTGGGGCTAGGCCAAAAAAATGGTTCGGCACAGACTAGAAAGGCCGAAGGGGCCTGTTTCTGCTCTGCCTTGTTCTATGGTTCTATGTTTCTAATGGGAAAATGTTTGGTGCCATTAACAATGCAGTGCAAACTCCTTAAAAAAATGTCTTGACCACCTACTCAAGGCACCTGTCATTACATTTATCATCCATGATATTCATTCAGATAGTTTGCTTACTACTCAGGCACAAGATATTGGAAACGCTCGGGAGAAGGAGCGGGGCTACAAATCAAAAGTGGCCTTTGCCACAGCAAGCAACATGAAAGAGTAATCGAGGTGGAATTTCAAGTCACAGTTTAGATGGCTGGGTCAATATTGTGGAACACTGCAAAATAGCAAAGCAAGTACTTCAAACAGCAACTCATTCTGAGGACGGCCAAAACTGAAGTGAAGCGGGTACAATTTAACACGAATGCAAAGAGCCAATTCTGTGGATATTTGAAAATAACCCAGAACAATCAATATTATTTTGAAACACAAAAATGCTTTGACACTTGAGTATTTTTTTGCACATACTCTCCTCCAGTTCCTTCACGCTAGTCCAACATCTTCCTGTTTATTGTATAACATCTTGTTGCTGTGGTGCACCAAAACACAAATCTCGGAAGGCCATACAAAAGGCTTTAATCAGCTTAAAGTAGAGAGCACTGGAGATGTGTGTGTGGCCTCCGGTTCCATGTGCCCGACTGGTTTAGGAAAAGGCCAGCTCAAGCCTTTATATGGCCAGCAAGGTGGGGCCAGCCTCCCAGCCAACCTACTTGCAGGTACAATGTTTGCCCCTGCAGTAGGCCAGAAGGGGGGGGTGGTTATATCACCACATGTTGCACTTCCCAGAATGATTTGCTTCACATTCTTTCAAATTTCATTTTTATACCTGTGATGCACTGTTAGCCAGAATCAGACACACACAAGGTAGACTGTACAACAGGCTTTAATCCACAAAGACTTCCACAGAGCCAGGCTGGCTGTAGCTGCAGCAACTCTGAGTAAGGCCTTGGGAGGCCGGCGCAGGCTTATATCCCGGAGGGTGATTGACACCCAACCGGGTGGGGCTTGATCCCTTCAGGCTGACTGATTGACAGCCGGCCAAGTGTTGCCCCCTGTAGTAGGCTGGTGGTGTATCACCACACTCACCACCTTCTTTAAAATTGTCCCGGGGGGGGGGGCAGTAACAAGGAATTGCACCCACTATGTACATACAATATTTACGGGTTGAGACGATTCGGTGGCCGCCGGGGTCTCTGTGACCGTCGTAGGACTGGCTCCTGGTCACTGGTCAGAGGGGAAGTGGGGGGGGGGGGGGGCTGGCGGCGGGGGTGTGTGTGGCTGGTGTTGTTCTGCGTGGAGGATTGGCCAGGGGGGCCGGGGTCGACGTATGTGGGTTGTATTGGATGGGTGGGGGGGGCGGGTTTGTCTCCTAAGGCTGAAGCAGACCCCTGGTGGTCAAGGAGGCCCTGCGTGCCCCATAGCTGCCTGGGGATGGGGATGTATGCCCGGTCAACATCGTCCTGCGTTGGAGGGTGGCGTGGTGTGGTGGGTGCTCCTGCTGGTGCCAGGTCCCTGTTTGAGACGGTGTCCTCCCTGCCACTGCTGAACGTAACGTAGGCGTAGTTGTGGTTCGCATGTAGGAGGAAGACCTGCTCGACCAGGGCTTTGGACTTCTGTGTCCATACATGCTTACACAGAAGCACTGGTCCCGGGGACGTGAGCCATGCTGGAAGGGACATTCCAGTCGCCGACCTCCAGAATCAGACACAAACAAGGTAAAGAATGTACAACAGGCTTTAATCCACAAAGACTTCCACAGAGACAGGCTGGCTGTGGCTGCAGCAACTCTGAGTGAGGCCTCGGGAGGCCGGCGCAGGCTTATATCCTGGAGGGTGATTGACACCTGACTGGGTGGGGCTTGATCCATTCAGGCCGACTGATTGACAGCCGGGCAGGTGTTATCCTGTCCCCTTACACTCCTGCAGGTTCAGAGGTTGTCCCCTGCAATAGGCTGATGGTGTACCACCACTCTACCCTACTGACCAGAATTGGAATCAGGATTTATGGTCATGAACAAGTCATGAAATTCAGTGTTTCTGCAACAGCATCATTCTTGTACATTCTTTTTATACTAACTTACTACAACACTGTAAGGAAAATGATAATAATAATAGTGGATGAGAAGTCAGGCCGTGTCTTTGGTTCATTGATTATTGAGGAATCTGGTGGCGGAGGGGAAGAAGCTGTCCTTGTGTCGCTGAGTGCTCGTCTTTAGGTTCCTGTACCTTTTCCCTGAGGGTGGCAGATGGAAGAGGGCATGGCCTGGGTGGGTGGGGTCTTTGAGGATAGTGGGTGCTTTTTTAAGACACTGCTTCACGTGGATGTCCTCAATGGAGTGGAGTCTGGTGCCTGTGATGTCGCAGGCCGAGTTAACCACCCTCTGGAGTTACCAGGGAGCCTGTATCCCCTGCATTCTAAAACTTTCCTGCTCACAAGTTGTGTATCATCATAAATTTCTTTACCATGCTTCCCACATTTAGATCGATATCATTATTGCATAATGCAAAGAGCAAGGGAACTGTCACTGATAACGGCTTTCCAGTTACAAAAATTCCCACTCTTTTCTTTCTGCCACTGAGACCACCTTGGATCCCATTTGCCACTTTCCCTTGGAACCTCGGGGCTTTTTACGTTTTGATTGACCTGCCTTGACTAAAGCCTCACTGAGTCCACGGAAGCCACCATCCTGATCAACCCAGAAAAATGGGCTGAAAAATGGCAGATGGATTTTGGAAGGACAAACCAAGAAAGGACGTACGCAGTAAATGGTAGTACAGTGGACCAAGGGGATCTGGGAATACAGATAAATAATTCCCTGCAGGTGGACAGGGTTGTACAGAGACCTTTTGGCATATTGGCCTTCATAAATCAAATATTGAGAATAGGTGTTGGGATGTTATTGTAAAGTTGTATAAGACATTGGTGAGGCCAAATTTGGAGGATTGTGTGCAGTTTTGGTCACCGAACTACAGGAAAGATATCGAGAAGATAAAAAGAGAGCAGAGAGGATTTATGAGGATTTGCTCATTACTCCTCATCCACCTCCTCTGCATCATTCAAACTGTGATTCCTTACGGACACTACCCTCAAGAGAATTATCTCGCTCTTTAAAAGCCTGGAATCGCACCACTTTCAGTTCCAAGAAAGAAGTATTACAGATAGACAGGATGGAGAAGAATGCAATTGGAACACTTGGCTTCATTGGTCAGGGGACTGAGCCCAGGAGGAGGGAGGTGCAGGATGTCAGGGAGACTGCACTTAGTGATTCCAGTAAGATGGCACTGAGCTGACCTCGGCATCAGTAACACTTTTGGCTCCTTCCTCTTGACTGCCTTGCAGTTCGAGTTTCAGTCCACGCCGAACTCTACCTTGGCAGTTGCCCGGGGTGGGGGGGGTTCGAGAATTGCAGAGATTCTCAACGCTCTGCCTATCCCCGGTGTATCCCCACTCCAGCAACCCCTCGACCTCCAGTGCTCCCATGTGTTTTCCAGTTTCTTGTCACAGCCCAGAGACCCACAGGTTGGGAAGATAATTATCCATTGTGAATCGCCCTGAGTTTGTAAGTGCACTGGTAGAATCTGGGGGAATTGATTGCAGTGGGAAGAAAATAAAATAAAATGAGATTATTGTCTGTGGTCAGCATGGACTGGGATGGCCAAAGACTATTTCCCTGCTAGATAATGCTATAAATTTGTCTGGATGTTTAGACTAATTAATTAAGGCATTCGTGCAGCATGGCAACAGGCTCTTTCAGCCCATGAGCCCCTGCCACCCAGTTTCACCCGATTAACCTGCAATCCCCAGTATGTTTTGAAGGGTGGGAGGAGACCAGAGCCCCCAGAGGAAACCCAGGCAGAAGTGGGGAGACCCCTTACACACAGTGTGGGATTCGAACCTCGATCCCAATCCCTGGCACTTTAACAGCATTGTGCTAACCGCTGCATTAACTGTGCTGCCTTCCCGGGGCTTAGACCAAGAGAACAGAAGATCATAAGACGTAGGAGCTACCCCATTTAATCATGAACTGATCCATTTCCCCACTCTGCCCCATTGCCCAACCTTCACCCAACAAATTCCACAGATTTACCAGCCTCTGGCTGAATAAATTTCTGCACATTTCTGTTCTAAGCAGACACCTTTCAATCCTGAAGTTGTGCCCCCTTTTTCTAGACTCTCCCACCATGGGAAACTGAGTTACAAGGAAAGGTTGAACAGGTTAGGACATCATTCCCTGGAGCACAGAAGAATGAGGGGAGATTTGATAGAGGTTAACAAACTTATGAGGTAAATGCAAGCCGTCTTTTTCCACTGAGGTTAAGTCAGATACAAACTAGAGGACGTTAGTTAAGGGTAAAAGGGGAGAAGTTTAGGGGGAATTTCTTCACACAGAGAGTGGAGGGCATGTGCAACGGCCTGCCAGTTGAAGTGGTGAAGGCTTGCACACAGAGAGTGGAGGGCATGTGCAACGGCCTGCCAGTTGAAGTGGTGAAGGCTTGCACACAGAGAGTGGAGGGCATGTGCAACGGCCTGCCAGTTGAAGTGGTGAAGGCTTGCACACAGAGAGTGGCAGACGTGTGCAATGGCCTGCCAGCTGAAGTGGTGAATATGGGCTCAATTTTAACATCTGAGAAAAATTTGGACGGGTACCTGGGCGGGAGGAATATGGGGGGCTGTGGAATGAGTGGAGGCCTGTGGGACGAGGCAGAATAATATTTCGCCACAGATGAGAAGGAGTGCTTTCACGGCTGTAATATTCTACGGTTCTGTGATTCTACTAATCAGCCCCTCTATCAACAGCAGGTTTGGCAACAGTACACCCAGTTCCTTCATCCAAGTCATGAATATTGATTGTGAATGATTCGAGGTCCAACACTGATCTCTGTGGCACCTTATGTTAGATTTTCAATTCAAAAATTACAAATTTATCTTGACTTTTCATTAATTATCCACTCCCCTGCGTGTGCCAATATATTCCCCAACACTGTGCAGGCTTGAGCAGTTCCCTTTGATGTGGCTTCATGTTGAATGCCGTCCGGATTGTCAAATACACATCTGCAGCTTCCCCTTTCTCCACCCTCCTCAAAACGTTCTGCAAATTGGCAAAACACAATTTCCCTTTCATAAAACAGCACTGACAGCTTGATAATCTCACAATTTCAGAAATGTCCTGCTATTCCCTCCATAATAAATGTCAGTGCTTTCCCAAGAACAGATGTTTGGCGAATTCTGCTTCCCTTCCTTTCATGAATAGTGCCATTGCATTTACATCTTTCCATCCCTTCGGGGCTGCTAAAAAAAATCGAAGGAGTTGTGTTAAATTACGACCCTGCAGCCATTTCATTTAAGACCTTACAATATAGGCCTCGGGATATTTGTCAGTTTCTCTCGTACCTTTTCTCTTCTGATAGGTGCTATTTTATGCCCCAGCGCTGTCTGTACGTTCTCCCTGTGCCTGCGTGGGTTTCCTCCCACCCTTTGAAAATGCGCGAGGGTTGTAGGTCAATTGGCTGCAATTGGGCAGCACAGGCTTGTGGGCCGGAAAGGCCTGTTACCGTGCTGCAGGCCTAAATCAATCTTTTTCCTTCCACTCACATACCGCCTTAAGTCATCCCATACTAGCCACTAGAGCAGATCGAATAGCACAGGTGCTCGGTGGTTAGACAGGGATGGCTTAAGGTGGTATGCGAGTAGAAAGTAAAAGGTTGAGAACCACTGGTTTTAATCTAAATTCCCTTCTCCTGATTAACGGCTATTATTTAGATGTTTTTGTGATCTTCATTCTTGAAGACTAATCCAAATTATGATAGATATGTTACAGTCATTCAGGTTACAGAAATCTGCCTTTATAGAATTCACAAATCACAGATACAGAATAAAATACTCGCTTTTAGAATTTAAATACACAAATATAATTGTTCTTCAACTCGTCTTTCTTGACATGTGCAGATCATGCCACTTTTAATTCTGGAAAACTAATATACAGGCTGGTTTCTGGGAACACAACTAACCCAACCCCCTCCCCCCCCCCCAGGAGTCAGGAGTCTCCTGTATTTAGAATCTCTTCCATCTCTCCATTTTTTGTTTAACGTTTTTAAAATGTAGGCATAAAGCATGACCCTTACAGCACCTAATTAACTTTCGACGCTCGTACGTTTTTGGAAGGGTGGGAGGAAGCCCACACAGACGTGAGGAGAACGTACAAACTCCTTAGATAGTGCTGGATTCGAACCCAGGGGGCACTGGCACCGTAACTTTCGACCCCCGTATGTTTTTGGAAGGGTGGGAGGAAGCCCACACAGATGTGGGGAGAACGTACAAACTCCTTACAGACAGTGCTGGATTCGAACCCAGGGGGCGCTGGCACCATAACTTTCGACCCCTGTACGTTTTTGGAAGGGTGGGAGGAAGCCCACACAGACGTGGGGAGAACATACAAACTCCTTACAGACAGTGCTGGATTCGAACCCAGGGGGCACTGGCACCGTAACAGTGTTGCGCTGACGGTGCCACCTAAAATATCTTCCAGCCCACCAGCCTGTACCACTGTTGTCCAGGTTCATGTGGGTCCCATAGGTTAAGAACCAGACCAAAGTGGAGGTACAAAGCACATGCTTATATCAGGGATGAACTGGTACATACAATGATCAGGGAATAATCACTTTGATGCCCCACCACCCTCGACAGTGCAGGCACGGCTCTATGCTACAAGGGACACTAATTAAATGTTCCTAACCCTTTTAACAGTGCACATCTTACCAACAGTTTCCCTAGCACCCTTCCACATTTCTAGGCCTGGAGTGAAGCAGGGTGGTCCCAAGCAAGTAAAAGAGGGAGAACAAAGAGCACATGGCACCTTTATCATGCTGGAAGGACAAGCCCACATCATTTACTGGGGGTCAATAGCTCAGTGGCAGGAGGGTTAATCTAATTACAGCAGCCAATGGCCCAAGGCCAAGTACAGGCAGGCTGGAGAGTCCAGTCCAGGTAATTTACATGGTGCCAACAGCAAGGTCTGCACTAATGGATGGGGCGGAACCAAACCTTGATTGGGAGCTGGTGTGTCCTCTGACTAGGTAGGGGCAGTGCTGTCACATGACAGCCACAACCCTCCCCAATACAAATGCACACATATCAACTTCGAAGGATTCAAAGTTTCCTTCACTTTTTTTTAATCATACCTGCCTGAGAAAATATTATGTTTTTCTTCATTCTGGTACTCGATCCTCTCTCTCCCTCTATTTAAGTGTCCTGTGTTCATTTGGAAAAAAAAAATCCCCATTCCCAGTTTACTATTTTGACACTACATTTTCAATTTTCATTCACTTTAATCGATCACAGATAAGTGCATCCTTCTGAAGGAGCTTCTCTCTCTGACGAGAATATGCCATTGCTGAGATTTATAAACGACTTCCTTAAACATCTGCCACTGTTCATTACTGACTTCTGCCTTTATCTATGTCTCCAGTCAACTTTAGCCAACTGTCCTCATTGCAATATAATTGCCTTTACTTAAGGACATTAGTTTCTTACCTTCAAACAAAATTTGAAACTGTTCCTCAGAGTACGATCATTCCCTCCCCCATCCCCACCATCGCAGGGACCCCTTTACTACGAGATCATGAATTAATCCTGTCTCATTATGTGATACCAGATCTTAAAGAGCTTTAGCTCTAGATAGTACCATTCCTAAATTCTATCTTCAAGGCTAAACTTTCATTTTATGAAGCTATTTTTTTTCCTTTCCACTCTTTGCTTTTCCAATTTAAAAACAAATATTGCACTCATGTACTGTAAAATCCCTGGTACCCGGAATTCAACCCCGAGCAACTGGCGGCAAAAGAAATCAAGGAAATTAATCAATAAATACATTTTAAAATAAAGAAAAATAGATAAAAATGTAAGTACAAGTTTAGAATTGTAGAAGTCAGCATTTTCCAAAAAAGCGCGCCACCCCTTGATGAAGATCGGAGCAAACATTCAGCCAGCCCAGTGTCCTGGCCATGTCTTGCCCGCAGCAGCTATTTCCATAAAGTTGCGTTTGAATAAAAATGGTGGGACCCAGGATGAAGAGCCGGCCAATTCCGCTCGCCACTGGGATGACTCTCCCAAAGGGCCTCCCTGTCCCAGCTTAGTAAGAGTCTCCTGTATGCTTCTTTGCTTTGTTGAGTACCTTGGCTCCATTCACCGCAATAGCATGGATCTTCCATTTCAATTCCCCGTCCCTTTCCCTTGTGCCATGGCTGTCCATGGCCAGACCGAGACCACCTGCAAAATGGAGGAACAACACCTCATCATCCGTCACGGCACCCACCAATCAGATGGCATTAATATCGAGTTCTTAGGCTTTTGTTAAACCCCCGTCCCCACCCCTTACTTTTTCCCCTGTCGCGTTCTGCCTCTCCCTTCCCTAATTCTTCTCACACAGATGTGATAAGTTCTTACCTCTCCCCTTATCCTATCCAATTAACATCTTTTGTTGGTCTGGATTCCTCCCTCCAGCCGACAGATGCGATTTCCGGCTTCTGGATCATTCTGATTTTTCCTTGAAGAAAGGCTCGGGCCAGCAATGTCAGCAATTTATCTTTGCTTTCCTTTATGGAGACTGGCTAAGTTCTTTCAGCATCTCGGTGTGATTTTGCTTCCTCTTTGCCGGCCGTGGTGTTATCAGTGAAATTTGTGGAGAGATCCCAGCCACATTAACTGGTGCCCCTCCTTTTTAAATTGCATCTTAAAATTCTGTCACCAAGGAATGTTAAGCTGTTAGTTGTGCAGTCCTATTTCAGCTTTATCGTCAGGGTACATACGTGACATCACATACAACCCTGAGATTCCTTTTTCCTGCAGGTGCGGCAGAATTACCACTAATTAGTAGTGCAAAAAATAAACTGCTCACAATGTAAACATGTAAACAAGCAAATAGCTGTACACAGATAACAAAAGTAAACAAACTGACTGTGCAATACAGAGAGAACAAAAAGAAAATCAATAATGTGCACAAGTAAGAGTCCCTAAATGAATCTCAAGCCCCTTTTCCACTGGCATCTTGTCCCAAGTGTTAACTGGTTAAAGGTCCAATGGAAAAGGAAAATTATAAGGGGAACATGAGGGGAAATTTCTTTATGCAGAGGGTGGTGGGGATGTGGAATGAGCTTCCGGCAGACGTGGTCGAGGCGGGATCATTGGTTACATTTAAGGAAAGACTGGATCGTTATATGGATAGGAGGGGACTAGAGGGGTATGGACCGGGTGCTGGTCAGTGGGACTAGGAGGGTGGGGATTTGCTACGGCATGGACTAGTAGGGCCGAACTGGCCTGTTCTGTGCTGTAAGTGGTTATATGGTTATATGGATCAGGAGGCCGGCATCGAATCACGCCGGAGACTGGCGGCCTTGACCCTTACTCGTATCCCTGGTGTCAGCTGATGCCAACATGCCAATTAAACCAGTGGAAAAAAAGGACAACTTGCATCCATTCCATTCCATTCAGAGGTGAACTCGCTGATCCCTCGGCAATGAGTCAGCGTCCCGGTTAAAAGAGGCCCAGTGGAAACAGCGCAAATGGCTTCCTATCCTGGGACACTGCATGGCCAATTAACTGGGATGCCAGTGGAAAAGGGGCATCTGATTGAGTTTGTGGTTGAGGAGTCTGATGATGGAGGGGTGGCAGCTGTTCCTGAACCTGCTGGTGGGAATTTTGTGGCATCGAGACCTCGTTCCTGAGAGCGCGTGCTAGGTGGTGTGGGTCTCTGATGATCGCTGCTGCTCTCCAACGTAGACGACGGTGGGGAGGATTTTGCCCACAATGTCCTGGGCTGTGTCCATTACCATTGCAGGGCTTTACACTCAGGGGTATCGGTGTCCCCATACCAGACTGTGATGCAGCCGGTCAGCACCCCTCTGTAGAAATTTGCCAGGGTTTCTGGTGTTATGCCAAACCTCTGCAAACTCCTGAGGAATTAGAGGCACTGACGTGCTTTTCTTGCAACGCCATTAGTGTGTTGGGTTCAGGAAAGATCCTCTGAGATAGTGACTTCCATTTCATTTACAATTCCTGACACTGTATGTGCAAGATCACATGTGTGCCTATGCACACTCGTGTAAGTGTGAGGATATTCCTGTGGGTGTGTGTAACTGTTTATGAATCAATTGTATGCATGTGCACAAGTGCATTCAGGCAACAAATCTGTGACATGCAATGGAGTTTCTTACAAAAAAGCCAGACATGGCCTCCGGAGATTCACACAAGCGTTCAGTGTGAGCAGCATCCAACATTCATTCAGAGACTGACACTTTGCTTCATCAAAAGAGTAAAACTAAACTGACAACACAATCACTGCCTAAAATCAATAATGTTTTGCCAAATAACAGTGCAAAATATTCCCAATGCCCAGCAGGTCAGACAGCACTTCTGAGGTGTTAACTCGCTGAGTGTCCCCATCATATTTTTGTTTCAGATGATCAATAGCGTCAGTCTCTCATTAACAAAAATGATCTGGATTGATTGCCATTGAAATAAACAGCTCAATCTTCAGATGCAAGGCTCACGGATTGTTTATTTCCCCCAAATCTAAACCCACTCTCTCCTTCAACCCCTTAAGCAACTGGTTTCTCTTCTCAGGGAAAGTTAGGGAAGTTGGAAAACTTAAGAAACTGGAGCAAGAGTCGGCCATTCGGCCTGTCGAGCTCTGCTCCGCCATTCAATGAGATTATGGTTGATCTGATGATGGGCTCGTCTCCACCCACCTTCCTTTTCCCCGTATCCCTTAATTCCCCGACTATGTAAACATCTATCCAACCCTTGTCTTAAATCTACTTACAGAGGTCACCTCCACTGCTTCAATGGGCAGCAAATTCCACTCCCCCTCTGGGAAAAGCAGCTCCTCCTCATCTCCATTCTAAATCTACTCCCATGAATCTTGAGAAGATGTCCCCTCGCCGTCTCCCCCAGCAATAGAAACAACTTACAGACCTCTATCTTATCTATGCCTTTCATAAAGTTCTATAAGATCCCCTCTCATTCTTCTAAATTCCAGCGAGTGCATTCCCAGACGACTCAATCTCTCCTCATAGGCCGACCCCCTCATCCCTGGAATCAACTGGGTGAACCTCCTCTGCACCGTCTCCAAAGCCCATCCATCCTTCCTCAAGGAAGGAGACCAGAATACTGTGCAGTACCCTCCATACTCACTACATTCTACAGAGGACATATCGAGAGCGTCCTGTGCAATTGCATCACCACCTGGTTTGGAAGCTGCACCTCCTTGGACCGCAAGATCCTAATGAAGATAGTGAAGTCAGCGGAGAAGATCATTGGAGATTCTCTTCCAACCATCAAGGATACCTACAACACCTGATGCAGGCGAAAGGTAATAAACATGACGAAGGACTCCACATACCCCTCACATCGACTGTTCTGCCATCGGGTAGGAGGTACCGTCGAACTCGGGCCTTTATGTCCAGATTGGGCTACAGTTTTTTCAATCAAGCCATGAGACTCCTAAATTCCCAGATAATGTACTGTGGACTGTTACTATATAAGACTTAATATTTCAATATTTCGATATTTAAATGTATTTAATTTTTATTCTAACATATTTATGAAAATATGCTCTGTGGTCCTGGAGAACCTCGTCTTTACCGTGCCAAGTCAAGCCACTTTTATTTATACCATGCTCACACGGTAAAGACAAGATAGCATTTCTCCAGGATCATGGAGCATCTTTACATAGACATAAATTAGGAAAGCAGTTAACACATTAAAATCTTAAGGTATTAAGATGTATACACTCTAAGTCCTTGGTGCACTATTCACATCTGTACTGGGAGATCAGGAGCCTGATGGCTTGGGGGGAAAAAGAGCTGTTTCCCACTCTCGACGTAAGGCCCCGAATTCGGCAGTACCTCCTACCTCACGGCAGAAGGTTGGACAGTTTACCTGTGGGAAATGCGAACATGGTAAATAAAGGTGACTTGATTTGAGTAATCCAAACGAACCGTGTTGGGGATAAATGCTTGACTGTGTGAGAATCAGACTGATGGAGTATAGTGTCATTTTCTATTCTTTAAAATCTAAACATTGAGTATTTGCAGGGTTAAGCTCTATGATATGTCTTGTGAACCACAATCTAGTCAGTTCAAGTGAAAAATACACATCTTGAACATCAAATGGCCAAGACACAGATGTAGCTGATTCGGGCAAAAATATAAACAATAAATACAAAAGATTCTAGGAGGATTTTTGATCTTTGGCTGTTTAAAACGGAACTCAATAGCAGCAGGCATTACATCATCTAAAAGCAAAATGCCTGCCAACATAAACAGACGACTCACAAAGAGCTGCAGTGCTGCGAATCTGTCCAAATATCCTGATCGAAAGCCGCCCGTCTCAGACATCCTGTTGGGGAAAGGCAGGATCTTCCTAAGCAGGAAGGGCAAGAATTTGGCAAAGTATTTGATGCCCAAATGGGGATTTGACATTGAAGTCAGAGGTAGTTTTTGCACTTGGGCCCATCTAGAGCATTGAATAATGCCTCTAACCCAAGATGTAAATGTCTCCTAACAATCTTGCATCAGTACTAGAGCATCTCGGGGCTGCGTTCATATCCACCTGCTCTATTCGCCGTGCACCTATGACAGCTCAGTATGACAGCTCTAAGTTTTCTGACAATGCCACGGTGATGGGTTGTATAAAGGAAGGGGATGAGTCAGCGTACAGGAGGGAGAATGAAAACCTGGCTGAATAGTGCACCAACAACAACCTTGCACTTAATGTCACCAAAACCAAGCTAGTTGTTGACTTCAGGAAGGGAAAACCAGAGGTGTATGATCCAGTGGTCATCGGAGGATTGGAGGTGGAGTGGGTGAGCAGATTTTAGTTACTGGAGGAATCTTTCCTGGACCCAACACACCAATGGAGTAATGAAGAGAACCCATCAACGCCTTGACTTCCCCAAAAGTTTGCAGAGAATGACCATCGGCAAATTTCTACAGGTGGAAGGGGTGCTGACCGGCTGCATCACAGTCTGGTACAGGGAACACCAATGCCCCTGAGCAAAAAGCCCTGCAAAAGGTGGTGGAAACAGCCCAGGACATCATGAGTAAAACCTTCTCCCACCAACAATGTTTTATTTATTCTTAATCATTCTAATTATTTACTTAATATTTTCTTCATTTTTATTTCGGATAACAGGGGTTTTACGGTACTGCGTTTTCTCTTCCAAATCATTAATTTGAGATCTTTATGGCCAGCTAGTGTGACAAGCATCTAAGTAGAAAGGTAGGTCATGGGACAAATACAAAATAAGGATTGTATTCTACTCAGTCAAATAAAACAGAAATGGTATACATAGATGAAGTGGAAAATGTAATTGCTTTTCCCAGTGAAGAGATAACTGTTGGTTATTTTAGTGGGGAGACATTTGAAAACTAAATTGGACATGCGTGGAAAGAGGCACAGGGTATCTGTGATATGAGTGAAAGGTGGAGAGGGTGAGCAAATTTAAATTCTTGGGAGTTACTATCTCGGAGGATCTTTCCTGGACCCTACATGCTAATGGTGTCATGAAGAAAGCACGTCAGCACCTCTACTTCCTCAAGATTTGCGGAGGTTTGGTGTAACATCAAAAACCCTGGCAAATTTCGACAGAGATGTGGTGGAAAGTGTGCTGATTGGGTGTATCATGGTACAGGGACACCAATACTTCCCACCCCCCCCACCCCGAACGTAAAGCCCTGCAAACAGTCATGGACACAGCCCAGGGCATCAAGGGCAAAACCCTCCCCACCATCGAGAACGCTGCAATCGTAGAGCAGCAGCAAATAATCAAGGATCCACACCAGGACATGCTCTGTTCTCGCTGCTGCCATCAGGAAAGAGGTGTCACAAGACTCGTACTGAGAGAGAAACACAGTAGACTGCAGATACTGTGATTGTAATTAAAAACTCCAAAATGATGGAAGAACTCAAGACTCACACCACCAGGTTCAGAAATAGCTGCTATCCCTCTACCGTCAAACTCCTCAACGATAAACTCATTCAAGGAGTCTTTACTTTTGCTCTTTACTGAATTTTTTCTCTCTCTGTATTGCACAGTCAGTGTGTTTACAATTTTTTATTTGTTTGCATGTGTGCATTGTGTACAGGTTATACATGACCCATTCTGTCTCGCTCACAGAAAAAATAATCTGTGATGTGATGTAGTGTATGTTCTCTGACAATAAATCTGAAATCTGAAGATGAGAAGCTGAAGTCCGCGTCGGCCATTCAGACCTCAGGTCTGCTGCACCGTTCCAGAAGCTCATGAGCTGATCTTCTCCCGAGATGGCACATTCCTGCACAAACTGGATATTCCTTAATTCCTGGTGCCTAAAATCCTATCGAGCTTTGACTTGAATGTACTCAACTCAATTGTCCCCTAATCTTGATACTTCGACCCCTAATTCTGGACCCTCTAGTCAGGAGAAATATAATCCATGAGTCCGCTTGGTTCACAGAACCATAGAACATTACAGCACAGAAAACAGGTCCCTTCGGCCCTTCTAATCTGTGCCAAACCTTTTTATATTTGCCTAGTCCCATGGATCTGCACCTAGTTCAAAGTCCTCCTTACCCCTCTCATCCGCACCAAGCCATGAAAGAATCTTGTTTGTTTCAGTAAAGATTCAAAACATACCAGGGATATGTCAATTGGATGTCATCAGGCGGTATGGGCTCGTGGAGCAAAAGGACCTGTTACCGTGCTGTATGGTATTGCGGGCACGTTCCCCGCTGAGCTGGGCAGGCTGGCCCGTCTGCTGAACTAGTAGCCCCTTACTAAAGGCCGAGAGCCCTAGCCTCCTCCCTCATACCCGCCCTTGGACTGAGGCGTGCTTGGATCTTTCGATCAATAAAGCCTTTGGCCCTTACTTTGTGTCTGTTGAGTGGCCCAATGATCATGTATCAATGTCCAAATAAAATGTAAAAACTGAAATGAAATCCCTCATTTTTCTATACTGCCTCCCTGGGTTCTTCTGGGAAATTCCACATTCACCTCAGTTTCTCATCTGAATTCTAAATGTTTTAATTTTTCTTTTTCAATATTTTAATTGAGTTTTATATAACAATACATGCATACATCAGGGAATGGTGCCCAATACGAAATACGAACTATATTAGAGCAGACAAGCACAATATGTCAGAGAAAAAAAACAATGGTTCTTATGCAAATCAGAGGTAAAAGAGAAAAATATATAATTTAACTAATCTAAACCCCGAAAGCTGCCAGTAGAAATAAAAAGAAACAAGAATCCGATTACATTTCCCATTGGAGGCTGGGAAATTAATTCAAGAAAAGAACCCCAGAGATTGGGAAAGTTTAAATTCGAGCCCCTTAATGGAACATCTTTCTTTCGCTAAGGTTAAATATGACATTGTATCTCATAGCCATCGATGACGAGTGAGCGGGACAGCATCTTTCCATCTCAGGGTGGCGTGCTGAGCCCCCTTTTGTCTTCTATCTTTACCTCCGTCTGCATCCCTACATATAGTACAAATGTAACGATCAAGTTCGCAGATGGCACCATGGTGGGGGGGCGGGGGGGCAGGCCTGATCACAGGGGACGGTGAAATGGGGTGCGGTTCTCCACCAGGCCTTGTGGTGTGCCAAGAACTCAAGGAGATCACTGCAGATTTTAGGCATGCAGGAAGCCAGGCTCCCATCCCGATTGACGTCAATGGAGTGGTGGAGGGGCGGTCTACAGAGCTTTAAATTCCTGGGGGCTCCATATCTCTGCTGATCTCATGTGGTCCTTGAATTCATCAGTTGTGATCAGAAAGGCTCAACAACGGTGTATGAGGAAGAGACCACCTCTGCCTAAGAATACTGTTGGATTTCTATAGATGCACAATTGAGAGCGTACTGACTTACAGTATTTCGTGGTGGTACGGGAATTGTTCTGCACAAGGTCGTACAGTGGGGAGTGAAAACTGCCCAACGTATTGTTGGAGTGTAATTGCCTATTGTCCAATCCATCCATAGGGGACAATGTTTGGACAGGGCGAAGAATATCATTAAAGATGCCACACACCCTACCACGAACTATTTACTCTCTTACCATCAGGCAGATGCTATTGGAACCTACACTCGCGCATCACTAGGCTTAAAAAGAGCTTCTTTAACAAAGCCGTGATGAAGTTAAACACCAGTTCACGGTGCTGCCCTTGGATTTTATAATCAATAATTTTTATCAAATCATTTTAGAATAGAGTGGTTTTAAGTGCATGTGGTTTATTGTGTGTTTTTATCGTAATGTAGGTAGCTCTATTTTAAATTCCGGTCGTTGCTGAATGTATTTCATTGTTTTGTCTACCAACACAATGATGATAGAGGGTATCATAATCACCGTCTGATCAAAATAACTCATCTTGCAATAAGAGAGGCAAAGATATGGCATTGAAACGAAGACAATTTCACTACCCTCTGTTCAACCATCCCAAACAAGGCCACCCGCGGGTCTGGTGCTAGGTTAACATGAATAATTATTGGTAGGGTACGAAAGGCCTCTTCCCAATACTTGGCAAGGGTCGAAGAAGACCAAAACATATAGATTAATCTTACATCTGTCACAGAAAGAGCTAATGTTAGGCCAATTACGAATTTAATTTTAGACATATAAAGCTTTGAATTTTAACAGTGAGTGATGGGCATGAAGAGAAGATGTATTGGCCAACTTAAAGAGAGAGTTCCAAGAGTCAGCCACAGAAATATGGAGGTCCCGCTCCCATTGCCTTTTTAATATTATCCACTGAAGCTTGCCTCAATTTCACCAGAACATCATTTACAATAGCTATTAACCTTTTCTGAGATGGTTGAAGATTGTAAATGGTTTCTATCAAATTCATAACAGGAACCTGCAAGAATTTTGAAGATTGAGAATAGAGGAAGTCCCTAATAATCCGAAACGTCTGAAGCCACATCATCAGAATCAGAATTTATTGTGATAAATGTCACGATATTCGTTGTTTTGCTGCAGTATTAAGGCACAAATATTGCTATAAATTGCATTGCAAAAATAAATAAATAAATTGTGGAAGAAAATAGGAGAGAGTAGTTCAATGTCCGTCCAGAAATCTGTTGGTGGAGGGGAATGCTCGTCCTCAGGCTCCTGAACCTCTTTCCTGATGGCAGCAGTGTGACGAGGGCATGGCTTGGGTGGTGGGGGTCCTTGAGGATAGAGGCTGCATTTATAAGACTCTGTCTCTTGTACATGCCCTCGATGGAGTGAAGACTGATGGCTGAGTTAACAACACCCTGGAGTTCTTTTTTTCCTCCTGTCCTGTGCATTAGCATCTCCATACGAGACAGTGATGTAACCAGACAGAACACTCTAGAGACGGCAATCAATCTCAGTTCTTCGGCCTGACCCAGTAAGGGAAAACACCCTCATTAAGTCCAACCTTTGAGGCGCTGGCAGAATATTGTGGCCTTCAGTGAGATTGGGATCTCCACTTGTTGTTCTAAACTGTGGTATTTACGGGTTCAGACAGTTTTATCTCTCTGTGCATGAGAGTCCTGCTGTCCCAGGGAACTGTGAGATAGGGCAGAGATCAGCTACAGATTGTGGTGAATTTGAAGCTAAAGAAAATGAGAGTGACCGCGAGACTTACCTTGTCAGTAAAGCGTTCAAGGTTTAACCATATTTAAGGTCACTGGAGGTCATGGATCTTGCCATGAACAAAAGGTTCAGTTTTTGTGTGGTTCCTTGAAAGAGAAATAAGCTTTGTGAACCCTGGCTGATCTGTTAATAAATAAGAACTCTAATTTTTTTTAATGTCAGTGGGGGTTGAAAACCTCAGTAAATACAAATCTTGCCACTTAATCACTTTCGATATTATTTGGGCAAGTTTTATAGTGGTTAAAAAAAAACTGCAAGGGGGAACAAAATTCACACTGAAAAACAAGGAAGGAAGTTTCCTGCAAAAGGGAGTGGACGCAGCCACAGGCAAAAGTCTCCCCGCCATCAAGAACATCTGGGAACGCGGCCGTTGGAGAGCAGTAGCAAATCATCAAGGATCCACACCACCCAGCACACTCTGCTGCCATCAGGAAAGAGGTGGCGGTGCCACAAGACTCGCACCACCAGGTTCAGGAACAACTGCTGCCCCTCTGCCATCAGACTTCTCAACGACAACCTCAATCAGGGGCTCATTTAAGGACTCTTAATTTGCTCATTATTTATTACTAAATAATTATTTTCTGTATTTGTCCAGCCAGTTTCCTTACATTTCACGCTATTGTTTACATTTCTTTCTTCTTGAGTTCAATTTTCAGCTACCAGTAATTAGTAATTCGGACTGGTCCACAGTGAAAGGAATCTCAGGGTTGTATGTGATGTCATGTACGTTCTCAGACAATGAATTTATACTTCAATTTCCTTATACTTTCTTTGGGCTTTGGGCAGCACATTTAGCACAACACTGTTACAGCACTGACAATCAGTACCAGGATTCGAATCCCACGCTCTCTGTAAGGAATTTGAACGTTCTCCCCGTGTCTGCGTGAGTTTTCCCCGGGGGCTCTGGTTTCCTCCCACTATTTGAAGCGCACTGGGGGCTTGTAGGTTAATGGGATGGAAAATGGGCGGTGTGGGCTCGTGGGCCGGAAGGGCCTGTTACTGTGCTGTGGGTCTACATTTAAATTTTTAAAAATAAATAGGTACTAAGGCATGCAAGACTGATGAAGGTAATTTCTTTCTTTTTGAATATTGTTATTGAAATTGAAATTCCACGTTGAAATATACAGAGTACATAAATATAAAGATTTTAACTCAAATCATACCATTTCCTCCAAGGTACTCCTCATTCTCAATCAAACAAATTATATTACAGTAATAGTTTATTATAAAAAGAAAATCTAAGCCCACTACCAAAACCAAAGCTGCTTGGGAAAGAGAGGGGAAAAAAATCCCTGTCGCAGTAATAAATTACCTTATTATCCAACACCTCTGCATTAATATCAAATCAAAGATTTTGAAAGTAATTCAAAATGGGTCCCCACAGTGTTTGAAAATTTAAATTCAAATCGGATATCGAGTATTTAATCTTCTCTAAGTAATGTCACATAGCCATTGAGCGAGAATGGGCAGAGCAACTCCCCGCCGTTTGAGCAACTCCGCCCGCCTAGAAAGGTAATTTCACAGCACTCTTTGATCTCCCTACTTGTTCAAATAAAATGTCCCTTCACCACTATCAGATGGAGCAAGCCATCCCCTTGTATGGTACGAGGGTGACAACCTGGACAAGACGAAAGGGATGATCGTGGTCGTCAGGAAGACCAGGAACGACCACCCTCCCCTGCACATCGACAACTCTAGTGGAGGGCACCAAATTCCTTGGAGTTCACTTAATTAGTGACCTATCATGGTCATTTCCTCACTTGTCAGGAAGGGGCGATAGCGACTGCACTTCCTGAGAAGACTGAGTCGGGCAAGGCTACTGGCAAACATCACATCAACCTTCCACAGGAGCTCTATCGAGAGTGTCCTGGCTGGCTGCATCACAATGGGGGGGGGGGGGGGGGGGGGGGGACGGTTGCTGCAGAGAAATGGATTGGAGGCCAATTCACGGGAACATAAGAGCAGCAGAGAGGATCACTGGGGTCTCCCTCACCCCCCCCCCCCACCATTGACATGATCTACCAGGATCGTTGTTTGAAGAGGACGCGCAAAATCATTGAGGATCCCTTCCACCCTGCACACAGCGTCTTTCAGTTGCTCCCGTTGGGGAAGAGATACAGGAGGATCAGAGCCAGCACCACCAGACTGAGGATAAGCTTCTGAGAATGGTGAACGACCAAAGGAACTACTTACACTCACCCTCCAAGGCTCTCATACTGCCGAAAGTATAGTTATTTATTTACTTGTGTAGATGAAATACTTGGCCTGCATGTGTACTGTTTGTATGTACATGTTATGTCTGACTGTGTGTCAGCGTGAATGCACCGAGGACTGGAGAACGCTGTTTCGTCGGATTGTACTCGTACAATCAGGTGACAATAAACTTGACTCTCTCGACTTGATTCTTTCAAAGACACGGTTGTGCCAACCAGTGCCCTGTCGACAGTGAACGGAGAGAAAGAAGGTGTTTGATCTTCTACACACTGCTGTTTGTGGAATTTTTCTGTGGTCAAATGGCCATCATACTTCATACAGCTAATCAGTGACTCCCCAAAGTACTTCTTTGCCTGTCGTCTTTATGAAAGGTGATAAAGAGATATATTGTTTCTTTCATTCCATGAAGTACTTTGAACAATCAGGGTACCACAGTAGGCGTAGCGGTCAGCGCAACGCCATTACAGTGCCAGCGATCGGGACGGATGTTCGAATCGCGTACCACCTGTAAAGAGTTTGTATGATCTTCCCGTGTCAGTGTGGGTTTTCCCAGGGGCGGTGGTCCGGTTTCCTCCCACCGTTTGAAACATGCCAGGGGTTGCAGGTCACGGGCTGGTGGGTCGAAAGGGCCTGTTACCGTGCTGTAGGTCTAAACTTAAGAAGAATTTTTTTAAAAATATCCAAATGAATGGACCTTCCTAAGGCTTATTAATTTCAGTTTCACGATATCTGTGAGCACCAAGGATGTTAACAGCTATTAGTAGATACATTTATTAACCCAGTATGCTTCATTAATGGTATCTTTCCAAATGTGTTAATGTAGATTCCTCACATGGACAGGCTCAACAGTTCCCTCAACCGATTCATCTCAGGTATCGCATTAAACCAATTAAGCAGACACATTGCAATAAAATCAACAGAAAAAAAAATGCTGATCCTTTTAATTCTTTGGACAATTCTGAGGCCGGCCATCACTCACTCTTCGAATTTGTTAAATGGCACTGATTTAAATGCTGCGGTGGTTTTGAGGCTTTGTACTGCTTTCAGTGCTTCAGAGCTTAGGCGACAGGAAACAGAAACGGGAGAAGGTCATGCAGCCCTGCTAACCACTCAGCAAGATGAAACACCAGAGGACGACTGTACAAAGTTAAGGGAGGGAAGTTCAGGGGAGACATTAGGGGTAAGTTTGCTTTTTAACAGAGAGCTGTGGGAGCCTAGAAAGCCTTGCTGGGGATGGTGGTGGAGGCTGGAACACTGGGGACATTTAAGACAGACACGTGGATGAAAGGAAAACAGAGGGTTGTGGAGTAGGGAGGGTTTAGTACTTTTTTTTGAAGTAAGAATATATGGGTTGGCACAACATCGGAGGCCGAAGAGCCTGTACCTTGGTGTATTGTTCTATGTTCTGAGGCTAATCTTTTTCCTTGACGATATTTCCCTGCACCAACTACATATCCCTTGATTTCCTTAACATCTTCAGATCTATTTGTTTCTTCCCTGTTGCTGTTAGGAGCGGCTTTTGTGTACACTCACGAGGACAAAATTCTATCCTCAATCAGTGACCTGATTTGGGTTAAATCCCACTGCTTACCTCTTCTTGAGCAGCTGGGAGATTCCACTCTCTTTAAATTTTAATTGCAGACATACAGCAGTGTTACAGGCCCTTTTGGCCCATGAGCCCGTACCACACAAATACCCTGATTAGCCTACAACTCCCTATACATTTGGAAGGGTGGGACAAAACAGGAGGACCCAGAGGGGATCCCAGGCAGACGTGGGGAGATTGTACAAACTCTTGCAGACAGCGCTGGACTGGCTTGAAAACTGGCTGAAGGGGGGCCGGGTATCGGAGCCGAGAGGCAACGGGGTGCCGAAGGCACAGGGGGGGTGTGGGGCAGGGGTTGCTGACCGTGTTGGAGACTCAGATGTGGAGCTCGGGTGGCCAATGGTTTGGACTGGACTCTGTGTGGCCGTGGAAACTGCGGGAAGCACTGGAGGTGAATTTACGGACATCTGTTCACTCTCTTTCACTTCCCTTTCTCTGACCGTAAGAGGCACTGCCGATGGCGAATCTGTCCGCCTTACAGCGGGCAAAAGCTATTTTATGTAATATGATACTGTTTAATTGCTATGACAATAAATTGAATCTTGAATTTGAACCCAGGTTTCTGGGGCTGTAATCGTGACCCCCTTGTAAAGAATGTCCCATTACTAGAAAGACCGCAGAAGAGTACCTTGACAAAGGGCTCAGGCCTGATACAAAGGTTTGCCTCCTACGGGCACTGCAGCTCCAGCTGACTTTCTCCAGCACTTTTGTGTATTTCAGAACAAGGAATTCTCCTGGTGTCGGAAAAGCAATCACCCCTTCGACAATGCCAACAGCGTGCAGAGCAGCTCATCTCCTTCCTTCTTGTGGGATTTTGTGGATCGCAGAGCACAGAACTGAACCTTGCGCGAACCCAGGGCCTCACAGGTTCAAAAGCCCTCCCCGCCGCCGAGGGCACCTGTGGGGAGCGCTTCCGTCAGCGAGCAGCAGAAATCGTCGAGGACCCACGCCACCCAGCATGCGCCCTATTCTTGCTGCTGCTGTCAGGAAAGAAATCTTGGTGACACAAGACTCGCACCACCAGGTTCAGGAACAGCTGTTACCCCTCCACCATCAGACTCCTCAACGACAAAATCATTTAAGGACTCTGACTTGTGCATGTTATTGGTTTCTTCCTCTCTGCATTGCAGTTGGTTTCCATTTTGTTTTCTGTTTACGTATGTACGTTGTGTACAGTTTTTTTGCACCACCTCACCCACAGGATTCAAGATTCAATTTATTGTCATTATAATAAAACAGGGTCATATTACATGAAATTGCCTTTTGCCTGCTGCAAGGCGGACAGATTCACCATTGGCAGGAATTACCTGAAGCACCTCTTACAGTTGAAGAAAGAGAAGCAAAAGAGAGTCCCCTCTTCCTAGAGCCCAAGGTCATCGAGTGTCCGTAGGTTCACCTCCAGCACTCCCACAGCCTACAGCCTCACAGATTCTGGTCCAAACCATTGGCGACCTGAGCTCCAGGTTCAAACAGGAACCCCCTCAGTGCCTTTGGCTCCCCCTCGCATCCTGGATCCGATACCTGGCACCCCTTCAGCCAGTTTTGAGCCAGTCTCCAGCAGCCCGCATCCCGGGGCGAGTCTCCTGACAGCAGTCTCCAGCAGCCCTCCAGCCTCCATTGGGCTCCTCGCCTCGAATCTCCAGCAGCCTGCCAGATGCGTGGGTCTTTTAGCAGCAGAGCCCCCCCCCCCTCGCTGGTCCGCCGCCGTGGTCACCATCCATGGGTCATCTCTCAGCTTCTCCTTCCCAGATGGGGGAACAGTCTCTCTGTTTTCTGGTCCCTGCACTAGTCCTCCACTCCCCTGGAGTCTGCAACCCAGAGGCACCGCCATCTTGGGCGGTCACGGGATTTTAAATAAAACAACTGTTGGTCCCTTTAATGGGCCATTCAGAGCCCCATGCGGAGCTGATGGCAGTTGACTGGGTGGTTGGACCCCGTGGGAGCACTGTACCTCCATTCCTCGCTCCCCGCGGGTCTGCACCAGTGGCAGCGCTGCCATTACAGTGCCGCCATTTTCAATGAACTATGTGCCTGTGCGTTATGTGATGTCATTTTTAAAATTAAATTTAGACATACAGCACAGTTACAGGCCCTTTTGGCCCACCAGCCCGTGCCGCCCAATTATATCCAATTAAGCCACAACCCTGGTACGTTTTGAACGGTGGGAGGAAACCAGAGGCCCCGGGGAAAACCCACGCAGACACGGGGAAAATGCACAAACTCCTTACAGACAGTGCGGGATACAAACCCTGCTCCCGATCAGGGGCGCTGTAACAGTGTTGCACTAACTATAATGTGAACCATGCCACCCTTAAATTCAGACGCGGAGCCCGGTAACCAGTCCTTCCGGGCCATGAACCTGTGCAGCCCAATTAACCTACAACCCCCGTACGTTTTTGAAGGTTGCAAGGAACAATGAGCATTCAGAAGAAACCCACGGAGACACGGGGAGATCGTATGAACTCCTTATAGACAGCACTGGGTTCAAGCCTTATTCACCGGTGCTGCAACAGCTTTGCGCAAACTGATACACTATATTGAAATCATGTATGTACTCTGACAACAAGTCCGAATCAGAATCTAAATCTCAGCTGGTCCCTCAACACCAACTCTGTGGCCAAGAAAGCCCAGCAGCGCCTCCACTTCCTGTGAAGGCTGAGGAAAGTCCATTTCCCATCCCCCCACCCTCACTACGCTCCACAAAGGATGTATCGAGAGTGTCCTGTGCAACTGCATCACCGCCTGGTTCGGAAGCTGCACCTCCTTGGACTGGAAGTCCCTGCAGAGGATAGCGAAGTCAGCGGAAAAGATAATTGAGGGCTCTCTTCCCACTGCAAAGGATGTCTACAATAGTCGATACAGGTGTAAGACAATAAACATTGTGGAGGACTCCACACACCCCTCATGTAAACTGTTCTCCCTTCTGCCATCTGGTAGGAGGTACCGCAGCACTCAGGCCCTTGCATCCAGATTGGGCAACAGTTTTTTCCCCCCAACTCCTGAACTCCCAGAAGATTTGGGGATAGTGTATCGTGGAGTTTTGCTGTATAAGTCTTAATATTTTAATTTCCCTTTTAACTTATATTTATGTAAATCTGCTCTGTGGACCTGGAGAAACACTATCTTGTCTTTCCCATGGTTAAATAAAGGTGACTCAACTTGACTGTAAGTGTATAAACAATGGTGGGAAAAGAGGTGCAAGACATTTTGCTTGAACAGGGATATTCTTCGTTGCTTGGCCTCTCCTTCCTGTTGAAGTTCCATTACTACAACTGAAGCTTAACCAAATTTATCATCAGGGTATTGGCATCAGTCCATGGAAGTACTCGGGCCAAGGATAAGCGCAGTCCCTCATCAGATCCAAGGCATGAACCTGAGAGTCAAGAACTCAGCCAGGCACATAATCACATGTCAGCACTAATTCACGGAGATTCTCAACTTGCAGAGGTCACAAACTCACTGCCCTCACCAGCTGTGACATGTGTCTGCAGTGGGTGGGGGGGGAGCCAAGGTCTCTGTAAATTTGCCGAGTCCACCAAAATCCAGGCCTATGCCATAATGGAAGTATGTTTTAATTCAAGATTAATGACAGGAATACTTTCTCGCTGAAATATTCATTTCACCAGCAGAACATAAAGGCCCAAAATTAATTTCAAATGAGGAATGGAGAAGATTATCTTCAAGATGAATGACTTTCCACAGCAATAGCCGAATATAAAGTGGATCTTAACACTTGCTGCCCCACTCCCTGCTGCCAACTTCTGATAGATGGTTGAGAGAAAGAGGCCACATGCAGTACGAGTGTCAGCTTCACCAAAAAACATCCTTGGCTGCCTGATCAGTCTCCCTGGGTTTTGCCTCAGATTCTGATGAAAACTATTTCAATAAGAATGTCATTTGTTTGCAGTAAGGGATCAGCTTTAAAACTTAAATTATGAATTTAGATATATGCCATGGAAACAGGCCATTTCGGCCCACGAGCCCATGCCACCCAATTACACCCAATTAACCTACAACCTCTAGTACATTTCGAACGCCCCGGAGCCCCATGAGGAAAACCCCACAGACATGGGGGAGAACGCGCAGACTCCTTGCAGACAGCGCAGGATTTGAACCCCAGTCCCCATCGCTGATGCTGTAACGGCGATGCACTGACCGCTGCGCCAACTGGGCCAGTTGTTCCAATTTGTTCTTTTCAATTCTCCGGCCTGAACCTTCCTTCTTTTGCAGACATTTTCTCATCTCCTAAAAACTGCCTCACCCTGTCGCAGGCAGATGCTTTCATACAGCCACCACTGGCTCTGACGACTGTCTTCTAAATATTCACCCTCTGACACATGTCACATGCTAGTTGGACCACATTATGCAGTAAGCCCTTGAATAGCGTCGTTTCATTATTATGTCGATGAGAAAAAAATAAAATACCAAGCCACACTTTGTTGATGAAGGGCTCAAGCCCGAAACGTTGGTTATGTATTTATATCTGAGGCTCTCAACTTTTTTCTTTCCACTCACATTCCCTCTGCCATCGGTGCTCAGTGATCAGTAAGGGATTGCTTAAGGTGGGATGTGAGTCGAAATAAAAAGTTTGAATGCCACTGTTTAAATCGTCCCTCATTGACTCGTTATGTGCACCGTTTCAGAGCTCCCAAAGGAAATGGGCCAATGACAATTTTTCTAAAGCAAAATATTTCAGTAACAATTGGGTCTGGAGCAGTGATTCTCAACCTTCCCTTCCCACCAATATCCCCAGCTTAAGCAATCCCTTACTAATCACAGAGCACCGATGGCAGAGGGATTACTTAAAGTGGGATGTGAGTGGGAAGAGAAAGGTTGAGAACTACTGATCTATATCATTGCTCGATAGATTGTTGGACCTGCTGGGTTTCTCCAGAATTGTTTTTACTTCAACTGCATTCTCTGCAGATTTTTGTGTTTAACTTCCACTCAGCATGGTTAACGCAGCAGATCAGGACCGGGGTTCGAATCCCACGCTGCCTGTGAGGAGTTTGCACGTTTGACCCATGTTTGCCTGTGTTTATCCCGGGCTCTCTGGGTGTAATTGGGCAGCACGGGCTCGTGGGCCGAAACAGCCTGTTACCGTGCCGTATGCCTAAATCTTAAAGAAAATTAATTTTTAAAAAAATTAAAATTAACTTTGCTATTGTTTTGGTTTGAACCGAATGCTGGTAGGTGCTGCTTCTTGGTGTACGAACAATTTGCAGTACTTCCGAAAAGATTCACACTAGTGCTCAAAGTGTAACACCTTTGGTTGTGACAAAATTAACTCAGAATAGAAGCAGCATAATGGAGAATATGGAAAGACTTTTGAATTTCTGGATGGAAGATGTGCATCAGCATAACTCTCCATGATCGCAAAAAGAAGTAACTGTTCTAGCGCTGAAAGTGAAACCAAGTCTTGGTTGGTTTGAGGATTTCAGGAATCGCTCACAATTGCATAACATGTCTGCTAGTGTCGACAATGGAGTGACAGCTGCGTACCCAGCTATACATCTCTGCCTATCAGTGATGATTTTTTTAAGGACATACATCACGGTAACAGGCCATTTCGGCCCACTGTGACAGTATATAGGTATGTTTTTGCGAGATAAATTGGGAAAGGTTTGTTAGATTAGGTCACATACAAACACTTTAAAACAGATCTTATTTGAAATACTGGAGCTCTGCCCCATGGTAGACATATCGGGGCCTCAACAGCTTTTTGAAGAGCTTTGAAGAGTGTCCAAGAGACTTCACTAAAGGATTGTTGTTTTCAAAAGGCAACAGATGAAAGAGCATGTCGGAGCTGCTGCTGTCTGGAGGAGAGCTTGCTGGTCTGAGAGGGTCATGTGGTTTTGCAAGCAGAGAGAGTCAAACAGACTTTCTCTCAAAGAGAGAGAAAGAGAGATCATTTGTACAGTGTTACAGCCAGCAGAAGCAGCTGGGACTGGAACATGACAAGCTGGCAAGCTTGTGGAAAGCCCCATTTGGAAGACGGCCTTGTCAAAGCCCTTGTGGTTCATGCAAGAATAAGAGAAACAAAAATGCACTCTCTGGAGAACCCAGAGGGGGAAAGTTTTGTCAGCAAGACACTGAATTGGCTGATTAAAAAAGAACAATAAATCTCTCTCTGAAAACTGACAAGAACCTTTCTGAGCGGTAACCATTTACCTTTCAAGCACCAAACCTTGGTGAACTTTATAAATGTTAAATTCTGTGCACAGTGTAAGAATTGCCTGCAACCAGTGAACTTGGAGGATTAAGAGATTGGACTGTGAACCAAATAACTTTTCTGAACTTACACACACATATTACATACATGTGCGCTTAGAATTAGAAGTTAGGTTAGTTAAGTTAAAGTATGATTCTGTTTTCATGTTTAAAGATAATTAAAAGCAACTTTTGTATAAGTAACCATTTGTCTTGGTGAATATCTATTGCTGCTGGGTTTTGGGGTCCTCTGGGCTCGTAACGACACGAGTCCGTGCCACCAAATTACACCCCATTAACTTACACCCCTGTACAGTTTTTTTGAAGGGTGGGAGGAAACCGGAGCCCCCAGAGAAAACCCACACAGACGCGGGGGCGAACGTCCTGACAGACAGCACGGGATTCGAACCCAAGTCCGATCCTGATCACTGACGCTGTAAGGATCCCAGTCGTCTCCCTCCCCACACCAGCCACCACCACTATGAATGCCAGTCACTCACTGATTCACCAAAATTGGTGAAATCATTTTGATTTGTTTCTTTTTTTAGTTGGCATGGTTACGGTGCCAGCGATCGGGACGGGGGTCCGAATCCCGTGCTGTCTGCAAGGAGTTTGTACGTTCTCCCTGTGTCTGGGTGAGTTTTCCTCGGGACCCTTCAAAGACATACCGGGAGTTGTAGGGCAATTGTAATGTAATTGGGCAGCACGAGCTTGTGGGCCGAAAAGGCCTCTTATCGTGCTGTACGTCTAAATTAAAAAAAAATTAAATTTACATTGAAATGTAATTTTTCTTAAATGTCTGTCTAGCATGCGTTTATTTAAATGTTTAATGTTAGAAGTGTTTTGGGTCATTATTTAGAAATTTGATGGTGGTTTTGTGACCAGAAATAAACTGTAGGAACTTAACTCCTGTTTTGTATTATTGAGTCAATGGTAAAATTGGTTTTGTTTGTCATTTCACTTAAAGTAGCATTTTCCAAGAACACATCAACAAAGTTAGGTGAGGACCTGCCATATCCTCTGAGGCCCAAAGATTCTGTAGATGGAGCCAACAGGGCGGCATGTTTAGTGTATCAGTTAGCGCAATGCTGCTACAGCGCCAGCGACCATGACCGAGGCTCAAATCCCACACTGTCTCTACGTTCTCCCCATGTCAGCGTGGCTCTCCCCCGGGTGCTCCGGTTTCCTCCCACGGTTGAAAAAAACGAACTGGGCGAGGTAAGTTAATTGGGTGTTACTGGACGGCACGGGCTCGTGGGCCAAAATGGATTGTTGCACAGGGCCCGATTAACGTAGTAGTGACAGTAGCATATGTTACAGGCGCCAGATTTTCATATGTTATAGGCCCCAGATTTTCAGGGGCCCCGCATTTATGTACTATGAATTATGAGAAACATTTTTGTTTCATCTTTGTCCAGCGGCTATGAGATGTCACATTGATAGTCTGTGTTCATAACCCCGATTACAGGCTAAAATCGTTAGCCTTATATTAATAACCTTTACATTTAAGCTAATGATCACCTGTAATCGGGGTTATGATCACAGACTATGAGTGTGTTGTCTGTCATAGCCACTGCATGCTTCACAATCTGTGCAGTGGCTGTGAGATACCACCAGCTGCCGTAACTAATTTTTTTTAACAAAATGTGTCAGTAAATTTTAACAGGGGAGGGAAAGGGAGGGGAGCAATTTCGGTGTAAATGCATTTTCAGTGTAAATGAAATTTTGGTGTAAGTGTCATTTCGGTGTAAGTGCAAGTGCAAAATGTGCAATTAAGTATTAACAGGAGGAGAGGGGGGTGCAATTTCAGTGCTTGCCACAGGTGCTATATTCCCTAGATTGGTAATCGCTGACTATATTGTGATCTGAGAAAGCTAACAACATTTTGTTTTGAATAATTAACACTATTTCAAACTTACCAAAATGGACATTTTGGTCACAAACTTTGGGGGGAGGGGTGGTGGTGGGCTGGTGGGGTTGGGTGCTGCCATCACACTTCCCCCTCACCGCGCATGCACCAGCTGGCACAATTTAGGGCTCCTTTATACTAAATGCCACAGGCCCCACACTACCTTAATCTGGCACACTGGGTGTTACCATGCTGTATGTCTTTAAAAAAAAATCACTTGCTTTTCTAAGAATTGCCAACCACCCTTGTTTCTTCTCCCCTCCCACTCACCTGACACCATTTGTCCATTTCACAAAGTTCCTAGATTAAAGGCATTCCAACCTCCCCACACCCCGCCACCACCCCCCCCCCACAACTGGATTACACTCCAGATTCTCACTTCAAGTTCCAGGCATTCCCACCTGCTGTTCCCTCTAAGCTGTGCGTGCACGCACCCGTTTTGCAACCAGCGCACGAGGGAAATTGATGTGTGCACAAAAGGCTACTCACCTAAAATAATTAATAATTATACTTATCAAAAATAATCTCTTAGCTAACTGTTTCTGTTAATTGGTTAGTCAGTTAAACAAGTGGTTGATCATACTTGTATTAAAACATGGCCAAAATGACCCTGAAACCATTTCCACAAGCATTCAGTGCGCAGAGACTTTGGTCACAGAAATACAATTTTGCACACCATAAGATTTTTGCGCACACTGACGACTAAAACTAAGAGGGAACTTTGTTCCCAGCGCGCACCATCAGTGATCCTTGATTAGATTCCTGTCTAGAGCGCACTCCATATCTCTCCATGTTTCGACATCCAACCCATTTCTCTGATTAAATTGCAGCTCATTCCTGGATATAGCTAAATCCTTGATTCGGTAAACTAATTAATGATTAAATGACTGAACTTGAATTATAGGAGCAAATTAAGTCAGAGGAGGTGAGCATCTGAGAAAGAAGGTGCCATAAATCTGGTATCTAACTTCAGTTGAATGATACAAAATTTACAACTCCTAAGGAGGCCATTTGGGACACGGTGTTCAGTGTCGGGGCTGCGCTATGGCTCAGAAAAGGAGGTGTAAGGTGCTCTTTCCATCCAATAGCCTACAGGTCACCCTTGGGCAAGGTGTAGAACCTGTTCAGCCTCCCGATCAGGATCACATGAAGCCGTGGATTGCAGATGGTGGATGTGGTTGTAAAACTGAAAACGTTGGGCAGATGAATCTGCTGATCAATGGCCAGGGTTGCCCGTCCAGTGTGAACCCTGCAATTGAAGAAGGTAAAGGTAAACCCCTCCAGATGTTTCCCCAAATATAATCATGAACTCAACATTGGCTCAAAGACGGAGCCTTTACCGAAGAAGAACACGGAAGGTAACAACTACAGTTCAGAAATTGTGATGTATGGAGAGACACGATCGCCCACGCTGAACGGCAAGGCACCTGAATGAATGAATCCATGGTTAAAAAAATAAACAGCTATCCGAACAAATTTCAACTTCCAATGTGGCCTGCACCTCCTGCTTTTCACAATTTGGATGCTGAAGGAATAAATAAGCAAAGAAAGGCAGTAAAGATTTATGGCTAGGGAAGTTGCTGATCCAGAAAGGATCCACAGGGACCCTGCAGGACAGTGATCACAGCAGTGGAGCAGCGAGGGGCTCAACAGCTGGAGGATCCACCAAGATCCTGTAGGCTGCTGGCCACGTGCTTGAAGGACCCACGCAGGCAACGGGTGACTTGCAGTCGAAGGGCCCATGCAGGCAGCAGGCGACTCACGTCGAAGGACCCATGCAGGCAGCGGGTGACTTGCGGTCGAAGGATCCATACAGACTGCGGGCGACTCGTGGTTGAAGGACCCACGCAGGCTGCAGGCGACTTGTGGTCGAAGGGCCCACGCAGGCAGCAGGGACTCACGTCGAAGGACCCACGCAGGCAGTGGGCGACTTGCAGTCGAAGGACTCACACAGACTGCAGGCGACTCATGGTTGAAGGACCCACGCAAGCTGAGGGCTGCTAGGGACTGGCCCGTGGGAACCAGATATCAGAATCTGGATTTGAGAGGGTGCTGAGGTCAAAGAAGGGCTCCCTTCTTGGACGCTGAAGGCTTCCTGATCATGTCAGAGGTTTAGACCTGGAACTCGGGTGGATCGAATAGGGTTCTGGGCGGCTGCAGAGGCTGGTGGAATCCACGGACACCCAGTGTCTCTGAAGGGACTCTCATTAACTTCTCTTTTTGTTATAGTTAGGGACGCCAGCCAGTGTTCAGGGTGACTCTCTGTCTCATGGCAGGCAAAAGTTAATACCAAGTATATTACAATACATTATTACATATTACATTAGATTATTACATATTACATTACATATCAAGTAATATCAAGGAACTTTGAACCTTGAAGCTCAATGGTTAGAATTAAGAGGATAGACCTTTAGGCAGGGAAATTATGCAGCGTTAGAACATTTTCAGAGAGGATAATTAGAGCCAAGTGAATAATCTGATCTCCTGTTAATCAGAGCTCAAGATGCAGACACATTAATAGAGTCAACATTTCAAGGAGTTTATTGGAAAAGCTTAACATAAGATCTGGCAGAGCAATATCTCATACTTTTAATGACAATGTCGTTAAATGGATGACAAGTTAGACCAGTGACCAACAAGAGTATGAGATCATCCAGTTCTCTGTGCACAAACACTAACTGGGGAGGAATGTTTGATCCAGGCACAGAGTTTTACTTTTATAATGAACCATCCCCACCATCGAGAACAGCGACGGGGGAACGCTGCCGTCAGAGAGCAGCGGCGATCATCAAGGATCCGCACCGCCCGGCACACGCTGCTATCCTCAGGAAAGAGGTCTCAGGGTCACAAGACTCGCACCACCAGGTTCAGGAACAGCTGCTTCCTCTCCACCACCAGATTCCTCAACGACAAACTCAATTGGGGTCTCATTTTGACTTTTGCACTTTACTGATATTGAATATGTATGTCCAAATTTAATTTTTTTTTGTACAGGTTTTGCACAGTTTGTTTCCTCTTCCTTCTAGTTCACATTTCTCTTTTTGGTATATGTATCTTTTCTTGAGTACAATTTTTTTTTTTGCACAACCGATGAGCAGAAATTCCGCCTGGCCCACAGGAAAAAGAATCTCCGGGTTGTATGTCATGTTAAGTCAAGTCATCTTTCATACCATGATCGCATGGTACAGGCGAGATAACATTTCTCCAGGACCATGGAGCATATTTACATAAACGTAAGTTAGAATAGAAGTTAAACACATTGAAATATTAAAAATGTTAAGATATAAGTAGTAATAGTCCATGGTACACTATCCACAGATGTTCTGGGAACTTAGGAGGCTGATGCCTTGTGGAAACAAAAGCTGTTGCCCAATCTGGACATAAAGACCTGAGTGCTACAGTACCTCCTACCAGATGGCAGAAGGGAGAACAGTTGATGTGAGGGGTGTGTGGAATCCTTCACCATGTTTATTGCCTTTCGCCTGCATTGAGTGCTGTAGATGTCTTTCACGGTAGGAAGAAGTTCCCCAATGATCTTTTCCGCTGACTTCACTGTCCTCTGCAGGGTCTTGTGGTCCGAGGAGGTGCAGCTTCCAAACCAGAGGGTAATGGAGTTGTACATGAGGCTCTCGATACATCCTCTGTAGAATGTAATGAGGATTGGGGGGCCAGGGGAGATGAACTTTCCTCAGCTTTTGCAGGAAGTAGAGGTGCTGCCGGATTTCTTGGCTATGGAGCTGTTGTTGAGAGTCTAGGTGAGATTCTCCGTCAAGTGCACGTCAAGGAACTTGATACACTTGACGACCTCAACGGTCAAGCTGTCAATGGTCAGTGGAGTGAAGTCCCCCCCCCAGGCCCTCCTGAAGTTGACAACCATCTCTTTTGTAAATACGTAGCTGTAGTATAGCAGAAAAAATACTTTGAGAAAACATGCAACAAGGACAACATGAAAAATCTTTATATTAATAATACTGCTGGAATTTATAAGCAAAAACAAAAGTACCTTAGCTACAGCAGAAAACATTTTATAAAAACAAATTGCCACTGTCAGTCCTCATGCTAGTCCCGCTGCCCCTTCTATCGCCTGACGGCCCACTGTCCCACTCTCTCCTGGGGCCCACTGTCAGTCCCCGCACTGGTCCCACTGTCCCACTCTCTCCTGGCGGCCTGCAGTCAGTCCCCATGCTGGTCCCAATATCCTGCTCTCTCTCCTGGAGGGGAGCTAGCGGGGCAGTGGGATCAGTGTGGGGACTGCTGGCGGGCTGAGAGGGGAGTAGATCAGAGTGGGGACTGATGGTGGGCTGTCGGAAGGGAACAGGGCAGTGGGATCAGTGTGATGAATAGTGCTGGGTTGTTCGGGGGAGCGGGACGGTGGGATCAGAGTAGGGACTGGCAGCGGGTTGTAGGGGGCAAGCAGGGTGGTAGAATCAGTGTGATAACTGTTGGCAAGCTGTCGGGGGGAGCAGGGTGGTGGGAACAGTATGTGGACTGGCAGCGGGCTGTTGTGGGGGAGCAGGGTGGTGGGATCAGTATGGGGACTGGCAGCGTGCTGTTGGGGGGGAGCAGGGTGGTGGGATCAGTATGTGGAATGGCAGCGGGCTGTTGGGGGGAGCAGGGTGTTGAGATTAGTGTGCGGAATAGTGGCGGGCTGTCAGGGGGGGAGCTGAGCGGTGGGATCAGTGTGGGGAATAGTGGCGGGGGTTCGGGGGCGGAGCTGAAGGGAGCCAAGTGATGGGATCAATGTGAGGACTGGCAGTGGGCTGTCGGGGTGGGGGGGGGAGCCGAGCGGTGGGATCAGTGTGGGGACTAGTGGCGGGGGTACGGGGTGCAGCAGGACCAGTGCGGGGATTGACAGCAAGCTTCCAGCAGAACCTCTCGACAGTCCACCACCAGCCCACAGTGATCCTGCCATCCCACTCCTCCCCCTGCCCCGACAGCCGCTACCAGCCGCCAGTGACAGATACCGGTGATACTAATGACCCTCACAGTGATAAAGATTACTGTCGGCGTTACTCACCATTATCTTCCTAATTTCAACTTCGCATACAAGACCCGGAGGATATTTTTGAACCTTTTTTTGGGGGGAAAAGTGGGTCTTATACACCATCAATACCGTACATAAGCAACTTCCATTCTGACTCATGAAATTCTAACAGCTTTAAGCAGAGACGTTAGGTTACCCCTTTCTTTCACCAGCTATCCAACATCTGTGTTGCCAACTTTGTGTTGGCTACTACAGTTTTGGACTGATGCCAAATAGATGCTGGATTGGGCAACAAGTCTCAGTTCACAAAGGCCTATTTAATTGCACAGTTCCAAGATGAAAGGGCGCAATGTTATTACTTCATTGAACTGTTTGAAATGACTTGGTTGCTTCAGAAGAGAAAGCAAAATCATTGCCAACCTCTTTTTTAAAACTCCCATTCACACTGGCTGCCAACCTGATTCCGAATCAGGCTGCCCTTACAGACGTGGTTGGCTGTTTCACTTGGCTGAATTAAGCTCCGTTTAAAGGGTTGGAGCTTAGAAATTCTTCAGCACCTGCAAGTGTGAAGAGGATCGACTAATATCTTTCACCTCAATTGCGTGAGGCAGCATCAGGCCCAAGGCGTTACTGTATATGCCTGCATATAGGACGATTCATTTGAAAATGTCACCTCAAAATCAGGGGTTGTCTTATTCGCCAGTTATAAAATCTGAACCGAAACCTGAACTTTAACCCTGGTCGACACGAACTGTTATTCTAGTCAGGACATTGGTGATAGCAAGTTGACCGAGAGGGAGAAAGAGAAAGAGAAAGAGAGAGAGAGAGAGAGAGAGAGAGAGAGAGAGAGAGAGAGAGAGAGAGAGAGCAATAGACCTGGTAAGCAGCTTGTGTTAACAGAGGAGTAAAAGCTCATTTCACGGGTCACGGGTATCACGGTCTGCTATGGGGATACCAATACCCAATACCCCTGAGCAAATGGCAGTGGACCCATCCCAGGACATCACAGGCAAAATCCTTCCCGCCATCGAGAACATCTACAATCCCCACCACCCCCCCCCGCCCCCCCACTTTCTTGTGTAGAGGTTATGGAACTTGTGATGTTACAATGTGATGTTTCCAAAAACCCAGGCAAGAGTTAAACAAAATGACCATTAAAATGGCCACAATCCAAATGCAAGCATCATCTTGCTTTCTTTACCCAGATTCTGGTCAGTCAAATGCAACCATTACAACGGCCACAGCAGATTTCTCTCCTCTGACAAGGAGAGTAGCGGAAGTGACCATCTCACCCGAGAATCACTTTAATTCTCCCTTCAGAAGACTTTCCGATGAACTAAAATGCTTTCTTCAAGTGTCTTTAATCACGTGAACAATACTGATGCAGTTTCATTTCTCAAAAGCCTGACAAAAGCCTGAGTTATCTGACTGACAGCTTCTTATTTGAATAAGTGTTTTCCTGAGTAAACATTCCATTGTTTCAGTATTTCAATTGAACAGCTCTGAGCATAGGTGCTGTGGCATCTGCTAACTCAAATTGTTATCAATTGGCATTTTTAAACAGAAACTTTGGAATTATTCTAAAAGAAATTAGCACACTTGTCTCCATTGTGTCCTGATGTGATCACTTACACAGGGGCACTTTTACACAGCCTTCCTGTGTGGCGGAGTTTGTCGGAGCGTCATATTCATTAGGCCTGTTTCCTATGGAGTGGCTGCGGTCAATTCACACTGCAACCGCACTGTAAGAATGTGTATGGGTGTGAGTGGAAAAAAAATTACGGGATGGAATTTGCATGAAAAATTCCATCCCGACATTTTAACACTGCCACTGGAGGTGAAATTTTCTGCTATTCAGTGGCTAGGTAAAAGGGCCTTGTGTGTCTTTCCCTGATCTAACCCACAAAGTAACTTTACTAAAAAAAAATATATATATATATATATATATATAAAAATGAAGATTAATAATAACATAAGCCTGTAGCAGTCGGAAATGTGGAGGTGAAGCCAAAATAAGAAAGAAAAATGTGTAATGTTATTGTAAATGAAGATGAAGCCATATGGCAAATTGTATTACAAACAATTAATCAAACTGACATGCTCACCATACTCCATCTGATCATACGTAAAATGCCCTTAATATCACAATTATTCAGTCTTTTTTAAAAAAGAAATCAACTCTTAGTAGGAGAGACAGCAATAATATGTAGTGCGGGGAAATGAAAGTTTGTCGAGCCAGACTGATCTTTAGATAATGCTAGTTGTAAACGCATTGACCGTGCAGAATACAATCTTCCCTCATGAACTGGACTGTGAACATTGTGATAGAAAAGAATTTCAAAGCTAGAATAATGTCTATTAATAATAGCAAGTGACATCAATCAGCAAGAGAAACCATATACCCATGCTAACAAAACCAGAGAGCTGCTGAACTTAAAACATCAAAGACGTAGAGTTTAGGGTGCTGTTATGTGGAGGATTATCTAACGAGTCAGATGGTAAGGTCATCTGAACAAAGGAATCAAGGGCACTATATAGGTGGAAAATCTCGTGCAATGGTACGAGAGTAACAATGTGGACAAGACGGAAGAGTTGATCGTGGACTTCACCCTCCTCTACACATCAACAGCTCCATAGTGGAGAGAGTGGAAAGAACCAAGTTCCTTGGACTTCGCTTTACTAGTGACCTATCATGGACACTCAACATCTCCTCACTTGCCAAGGACAGTGACTGCACATCCTGAGAAGACTGAAGTGGGCAAGTTAACCAGCCACCATCATGTCAACCTTCTACAGGAGCTCTATCGAGAGCGTCCCGGCTGGCTGCATCACAGTGTGGTTATGGTCGCTGCATAGAAATGGATTGGAGGTCAATCCACAGGACCATAACAGTGGCAGAGAGGATCACTGGGGTCTCCCTGGCTCCCCCATTGACGTGATCTACCAGGATCGTTGTTTGAAGAGGGCGCGCAAAATCATTGAGGATCCCTTCCACCCTGCACACAGCGTCTTTCAGCTGCTCCCATCAGGGAAGAGATGCAGGAGGATCAGAGCCAAAACCACCAGGCTGAGGATCAGCTTCTTCCCACGGGCAGTGAGAATGATGGATCTGTTCACACTAACCATCCGAGACTCTCATATTCTTGAAACAAAATCTATCTATTTATTTATTTATTTATTTGTATAGATCTAATACTTGTCCTTCACGTGTATTGTTTGTCTGTAGGTGTTTTATGTCTGATTGTGTGCCTGCATGTTTTGCACCGAGGACCGGAGAACGCTGTTACATCAGTTTGTACTTGTACAGTCAGATGACAATAAACTTGACCTGAATTTCCATGTGCTTGCTCCAGGCAGGCAGGTGGAAGGTCATTTCTCCATGTCAGCAGGCTGGGTTAACATAGGAGCGACAGTAGCACATGCTACGGGCTCTGGATTTTCATGTTTATGTCCGACAAATTATGAGAAACCTTTATCGTTTTCATTTTTGTTTTGTGCAGCGGCTATGAGATACCACACTGATAGTCTGTGTAAAGAACCCTGATTAAAGGTGATCACCGCCGGCGATTTTAGCCAATTATCACCTTTAATCGATATCTCACAGCCGCTGCACAAAGATGGAAACGAAAATGGAAATGGAAAAGCACCTCAATGGAACAAAAGAACGAATCCTCACCTCAGCCCCTCAGCCAGCTGGCTAGTTTCAATCATTTACATGTGGTGGGAGCTGCAGGTTGTAGAGAGCAATGGGAAATGTAGAGCTGCGTGGGGAGTGATGGGTAACAAAGACGGCCATCAATCCCACATTGAGCCAGCTGCCAGTAAATTTTGTTTTCAATGTAACTGTAATTTCAGTGTAACTTCAAAATGTGTAAGTTTTAATGGGGGGGGGGGAGGGGGCACAATATCAGTGCTTACCATTGGTGCTATATTCCTGAGATGCACCATTAGTAATCACTGAGAAAGCTACCATCATTTTGTTAAGAATAATGAAGACTTTTTCAAACTTACCAAAATATACATGCAAGGTCAATGTCAGAAACTCTCTCGGGGTGGGGGAGCATTGAGGTCACACTCTCCCCTCACTGCGCATGTGCCAGCCGGCACAATTTAGGGCCCCTTTAAAGTAAATGCTACAGGGCAATGTCTTAATCTGGCACTGCATGTCAATGAACGTTTGATCAACCGGCAGGTGAGGCTGCCACGCTATTGGTTCTTCTAGGTCACGTGGGCACACCTGAACCAGCCCCTTTAGACGTCATTGGCCCTCATGGGTCACCTGGGCGCACTTGGGCCGGCCCTCTAGCCGACTGCAGCATAAAGCCCTATCACTCTTTTTTTCCCCCTGGGAATGACCCCCTACTCTAATCCAGCTTGTGAGCTGTGGCTGATGCTGGAGAGTCAATTGGTAAGGTGTGTTCAGTACAGGGTGGGGGTCTATTGTGGTGCATACCTGAGATGGACTCTTGTGCCCTACTCGTTATTTTCAGTGTAATGTGGTTATTTAAGGTGTCATGTCCTCTAGTGAGTGAGGGGTGGTGGGTACTGTTTGCCACATCCTCACCTTTATCTGTGAGAAACGCAATTAGTAGCGAACCATTTGAAGTAGCAAGTATCGTTTGTTTCTGCTGCGTCTGATGGGCCTGAATGGTGTGTAGCTTCCGTGCGTGTGAGCATGACTTCCCCTGCATTCAAATAAAGATCCTTGTTTGTGATTAAACTGTGTTCAGACTCGTCACTTCTTGGACCCTCCGAACTTGGTCTCTGTATTACACGTGTACACACATAGAGAATTGCATTTTAAATTTAGTACTACTTCTCACTCAGGGAATTTTGATACATAATTGTACACATCTGTCATATGTAAATCACATGACCTTTCCCGGTTGACCCTGCCTCTCACTGGCTGGCTCGTGGCTCCTCCCCCTTTCTGCTCCATAAAGGCAGTCATGCCACCTCGAATCTGGGTCAGTGTGAATGACCAATATAGGGATTCCGTCCATCTCTTGCTAATAAAAGCCTTCAGTCTTTGGGTCATTAATCGTGCGTCAGATATCATAGGGTCTTTGGCACGTAGACCTTCATTAATCCAAGTATTCAGAAGAGGAATTGGGATGTCATGGCGAAGTTGCAAAAGACATTGGAGCAGCCAAATTTGGACCAATGCACCTCATTTTGGCCATCCAACTACAGGAAAGGTATCAATAAGATTGAAAGAGTGCAGAGAAAGTTTACAGCGATGTTGCTAGGCCTTGAGCAGCAGAGTATAAGGAAAGATTCAGTAGGTTAGGACTTTCTTCCCTGGAGTGTCAGAGAATAAGGAGAGATTGATAGAGGTATATAAAATTATGAGGAGGCTTTTTCTGTTGATGTTGGGAGAGTCAGGAACAAGAAGACGTGTTAAGGATGAAAGGTGAAATGTTTCAGTGGGAGTATTATGGGAGCTTCTTCACTTAGAGCGTGGAGAAGTGGAAGAGGTGGATGTGGGTTCAATTTCAACATTTAAGAGAAATTTGGATAGATGGGAGACGATGGTCTGGGATGGTACTGACTGGAATAATAGTTTGGCACAGACAGTGACAGATTAACTACTCTGCTAACTAAGCCGGAGCCTCGGGGCCTGGAAGGTAAGGGGACCCATCACAACCACTGGTCCACCAATGTAACCACTTGCCAATCTGAGCTTGCATTAGTCCTGGATCCGCCCGCCAATCAAGGCTCGCGGAAGTACCGCATTCATCTGTCAATCAGTGGCGGGGTCTTGGTCCCCACCTATCAATTTGGGCTCCACCGGTCCCAATGCTGCCTGTCAATCAATACTCAGGCATGAGTCTGAGGTCTGCCTCCTGTAGCAGAGCTTGGCCCATGCAGCATAGCTCACGGGAGGGTTACTTTTAAAAAAAAGACTCTCCCTTCTCCTGCGTTATTTTGTATTGAGACTGTTTTTTTAGAACTGATTTTATTCTGTAACTAACAGGCTTTTCAAATTATTCGGGGTGAGCAGACAACTTCTGTAAGGTAAAGTTTTGTTTGATTTTAATGAAGTTTTTCCACCCCCTCCTCCAACCAAACCCCAACTGGTATATTCCCAGCCCATACCCACCAGATAAATTTGCAATATATGAGGGCATCACGGTCAAGGGCTAATAAATGGAGCCTGGGTGGTAGTTAATCCACCACTGGGCGCAAACAGGCCTGCTTCTGCGCTATACGTGAACTACTCCCCACAAGACTGCAAGAAACTGGGGAGGGTTGCCATCAAGGTGGTGGTGGTGGGTGGGGGGGAGGGAGTGGTGGGGTACAGTTGCGGTCCAATTTCTATCATAGAAGGCCAGACATCAGCTCCAAGCCACATCAAGTCAAGTTCATTGTCATCTGAATGTACAAGTACAACCCGACACAACAGCATTCTCCGGGGCTCGGTGCAAAAAACACGCAGACGCACAACCAGACATGACACACCTACAGACAAACAATACGTAGAAACATAGGTGCAGGAGGAGGCCATTTGGCCCTTCAAGCCTACACCACCATTCAATATGATCATGGCTGATCAGTACCCGGTTCCTGCCTTCTCCCCATACCCCCTGATCCCCTTGGCCACAGGGCCAAATCTAACCTACTCTTAAATATTGACAAGGAACCGGCCTCAACTTCTTCCTGTGGCAAAGAATTCCACAGATCCACCGCCCTCAGGGAGAAGACATTTTTCCTCGTCTCAGTCCTAAAAATCTTCCCCCTTATCCTTAAACTGTGACCCCTGGTTCTGGTTTTTCCCAGCATTGCAAACAATCTACCTGTGTCTAGTCTGTCTAAACCCTTAAGAATTTTATGTTTTTATAAGATTCCCCTCAATCTTCTAAATTCCAGAGAATTCAAGCCTTGTCTATCCAACCTTCCTTCATATGCAAGTCCTTCCATCCCCGATATCAGTCTAGTGAACCTTCTCTGCACCCCCTCCATGGCGAGGATGTCCTTCCTCAGATAAGGAGATCTAAACTGCACGCAGCACTCCAGGTGTGGGCTCAGCAAGGCCCTGAACAGCTGGAGCAGGATCTCCCTACTCCTGGACTCAAATCCTCTCGCTATGAATGCCAACATACCATTCGCCCTCCTCACCGCCTCCTGCACCTGCACGCCCACTTTCAACGACTGATGCACAGCGACACCCAAGTCTCTCTGCATCTCCCCTTTTCCTAAACAGATACCATTTAGATAATAGTCCTGTTTCCTGTTATTGCCTCCAAAGTGGATAACCTCACATTTATCCACATTATATTGCATCTAGCACATCTTGGCCCACTCGCCTAACTTGTCCAAATCACTCTGCAACCTCCTAGTGTCCTTAAACACAGCCAACCCTGCTACCCACCTTCATGTCATCTGCAAATTTTGGGATATTGCTATCTATTCTCACATCTATAAAAATAAATATTGCTTTGCGTGAACGAGATGGTTAGTGTGAGCAGCTCCTTTGGTCGTTCAGCTTGTGTGGTCTTGACCTCCCTCTGCGCCAACGCTGACTTCCTCCGCCTCAACTCTGCCTGATTTCTCCTTTCCCCTTCATCTTTCGTTGCTTTCGGAGCAGCAACGGAATAACAGCCGCCTTCCTTTCAGAAATCAAAGCTGGATTTTAAGGCCCCTCTTTTCTCTTCCTCTCCCCCTCTACTTTTTCCTTTCTTTTTCAATATTTAAAAAAAAATTTATTTAGTTGTTTGCATCCTTACAGGAAAAAATGAATAAAATATTAATCAAATATCCATAGCCAAAGATACAAAAAAAGTACTTTTATAATTTCTTTTCCCATCCCCCCTCCCACCCAAAAGTAAGAAAAGGAAAGAAACCCCTACCATTTAATATACAATAATATTAGCGTAGACAATCATTAATTGTTATTAAAAATTACTAATTAAGAGGAGTGGATAAGATAGAAGAGGTGGACGGAAAATTATCATAAAATCCATATATGGTTTCCAAATACTATAAAAATGTTCAACTCGATCCCTTAAACTATACGTAATTTTTTCCAATTTCCCTTCTCATTATACCATCTACTTAACAACACTTCTCCATCATTTCTCCATGATATCGCTCGACATTTCTTTGCAGATGCTATTGCAATAATTAAATTTTTTTCTTGGTATATGTCCAATTTCAATTTTATATTCCTTTCATAAATATCTCCAAGTAAAAATATTTTTGGATCCTTTGGTATTTTTATCTTCATAATTTGCCCTAATAATAAACTCAGTTCATTCCAAAACCTTTCCGCTTTTTCACAAGAATGCAAAAAAGTCTCTATTTCTTTCGCAGATCAAAAACACTTATTTGGATAATTAGGATTAAATCCAATTAACTTATGTGGGGTAATAATACAATTGATGAAGAAAATTATATTGAACCATTTGATATCTAACATTTACTGTATTCGTAAAACTTTCATAACATAATGTTGACCAAATCTCCTCCTGAATTTGTATATTTAATATTTTTATTAATCATATTATAGGTAAACAATACTTGAGGAGAACAGGAGTGAATAATCAGAATTGGAAAATGTATCTCTACATGACATCACACGTATTGTATTACGCCACAATTAACAAACATGGTCTCATCTCCTGAAACTGAAATCTTCAAAATAAAAAGAAATATTTTTATTATATAAAACCCCACCTAGTCTTAAAAAGAAAGTAAATGACTGGTCAGTCTTTCCTGAGAGAATTTATTGATAATGATTAATCATCTGGTCTTCACCAGCAAAGAGAAAAGAAGTAAAATATTGTCCAGACGGGAAAATAATTTTACTGAGTCATGTGGAAATAATTTAGAAACGGTCGCCAAGTCTCTTCGAATTTAACAGAAGTATCAGAAGTGCGGCTCCTAACTTTCTCTAAACTTAAGCATGACATAATTTGAGAGACTCCCTGAGTCAAAGTAGGGGGATTAGAATCTTTCCATTTAATTATGATCGCTCTTCAAGCCAACAATGCAGAAAAGGCCACAACCCGAAGTGTGGAAATGGGAACTCATCCTCTTCTGGAAGTCTAATTCCAAACAGAGCCATTAAGGGGCTAGATTGCAAGCTGACAAAGTCTTAAAAAATATCGATCTAATACCTCTCCAACATAGGGCATGACCAAAACCTATGAGTTAGAGAAGCCTCTTCTGATTTACATCTATCACAAGTAGGACTAACATTAGAAAAAACACGGGCCAATTTGTCTTTTTCCAACCCCATCTTCCCTATCCCACCTCTTGCCCTCATTTCTGATCTTCCCCTCTCTGATGGTGTCAGCAGAGGCCTCATTTTCAGTCTTTACATCCCCCATCTTGATGAATTCTGAGTCCATTGTGCTGTGGAACTGTTTATTCTCTCTGCCTCTGTTGTTTACTTCTTTGACAAGGAACCCTCACCCGCGACTGTGAGCCCTTTCTCGCATTTCCCGAATTCCCAATCCACCCAGCCCCCTTCTTCCGGCCTTTATTATTCATTGGTAATTGACTCCTCGATGCTTTCACTTCCCCTGTAACAAAACTGTAACTGGGCACCGCAGGTTGACATAGGGGTCAGCGCAGCACCTTTACAGCGTCAGCAGTCGGGACCGGACCCCGCACTGTCTGTAAGGAGCTTGTACGCACTCCCCGTGTCTGTGTGGGTTTTTTCTGGGGGCTCTGGTTTCCTCCCGCCATTCAAAAACCTATCGGGGGTCCAGTTTAATGGGGCGTAAATTGGGCGGCAGAGGCTTGTGGGCCAAAATCTTTTTTTTCTTTTTCAGATAAAATGCTTGAGCTTAAAACATTAACATTCTCTCTCCACAGTTGATGCACGAGGGTTTCCAGCATTTTCCGTTTTCATTTCAGATTTCCAGCAACAGGAAACTGTTGATTTTCATTTCACTGCTTAAACCTTAACTCCTTCAACAGACCTTCAGTCAATGTCCTTTTTTTTGTGTGGCTTGGGATCAAATTTTGTTTCATTAATGGTGTGCCCTCTTCACTCTGCACCATCGGGAGAAAGGTACAGAAGCCAAACGACGAGCACTCAGTGGCACAAGGACAGCTTCTTCCCCTCTGCCGTCAGATTCCTGAATGATCAATGAACCACAGACACTGTCTGACTTTTCATGCACTATTACCATATATTTCAGCATATAAGTAGACTGGCAGATAGGTCAACCCCCCTTTTTTAACCTCATTTTAATGGTTTTATGTTATATCTGGCATATAAGTTGACCCCATTTTTCGGGCAGTCCGAGCCTCTCAGGAGCAACCCAAAAATTTTTAAAACACCCCAATCACAAGTAAGAAAGCTGTAAATTAAGTCAGTAAAAAAAAATCTCGGCCTACCGGGCAGCCATGGCAATGGCCCACGGGACTGAGAGTGGCCACATGGTGCTCCTGGTGGGAGCAGGAACCTCGACCTGCCTATGGCAATGGCCACCTCAGCATCCCAGGTAGGAGCGGTTATGGCAGCACCCAGCGGTGGGAAGGTGCTTCCAGCATCGACTTGTACGATGAATCAATGCCAACCTGTTTTTTTTAATGAACTTAAGGTCTCAAAAGGATATCCAGCGTATAAGCCCCACCCCCAACTTTCTGAGAATTTTTTTTAGGGTTTCATGACTTGACTTATAGACTATTTTTTTATAGTAATGTTGTGAGATGGTTATAATATGAATGTTTGCCCTGTGATGCTGCCACAAAACAACGAATTTCTGGACTTGTTCTTGACCATAAATTCTGATTCTGAGAATAAACCAGTAAAAAGCAGAAGGAGATTCAGGGGAAAAAAAAACAATCTCGAGATGTGTTTGTATGTAATTTTAGGGGGATGTGCAGTCCATTTATAACCAACGAGTCAATACCTGTGGTTAGAACAATGGTCAGAAAAATTTCATTCAGAATCTTACCATTCACTAATATTGTTTATGATCATGGACTTGGTGGAGCAGTTACAGAGCTTCAAATTTCTGGGGGTGGTGGGGGGGGAGGTGCCCTATCTCTGTTGATGATCCTTGAATTCATCAATGTTGGTCAAAAAGGCACAGCAATGTCTTTACCTTTTGAGATATATGAGGGAGTTACACCTCCACCCTAGAATACTATAGGATTTATATACATGTACTACTGAGAGCGTGTTGACATGATGTGGTATGGGAATTGTTCTGCACAAGATAGGAAGGCTCTCTGGTGGGAAGTGAGAACTGCCCGTCGGATTGTTGGAATGCAATTGCCTACTGTCGAATCTATTCATAGGGGATGATGTATGGACACAGCAAGGAATATCGTTAAAGACCATAACCACAAACTATTTACTCTCCTACCATCAGAAAGATGCTATGGAAGCCTTCGCTTGAGAACAACTAGACTTAAAAAGAGCTTTGCTTCATGAAGCCGTGATCAATTCACAATGTTGATTCTTTGGCTTGGCTTCGCGGACGAAGATTTATGGAGGGGTAGTGTTGATTAGTGCTACCCTTGTATTTCAGATCAGTAAATTTCTTTAACAATTTCATTTTAGAATAATGTGGTTTTAATTGTACATGGTTTATTGTGTCCGTGTGTTTATTGTAATGTATCTAACTCTATTTTACATTTGGGTCAATGCTGATTATGTTTCATTGGGCTGGTATCCCAACATAATGACAATAATGTGAATCACATCACATCACAAAAGCATTCAAGTTACTTAATTTTATTAAAAATGTAGACATACAGCCCTTTCGGCTCATGAGCCCGTGCCGTCCAATTTATGCCCGAATGACTGACAATCTCCTGGTGCGTTTCGAACAGTGGAAGGAAACAGGAGCCACCCCCCTTCCCCTGGGGAAAACCTATGCAGACATGGGGAGAATGTGCGAGCTCCTCACGGACAGCGCGGGATTCAAACCCTCGTTCCCGATCGCTGGCGCTGCAGCAGCGTTGAGCTGGCTGCTACACCAACCGTGACGCCCGTTCGAGATTAAAACAGAAAGCATTTTGCAAGAAAAGGAGCAACTCACTCCCATCTCTCTACTTTACTTTAGCTAGAGTGGAGCGTTTGGTGCTTGAATGTAGAAATAGATTTGGAGTAAAATGCAGCTAGAGTCGTTAATGTCCATATTGACCTGATATTGAAAATATTGCCAAGGAGCAATATTAACTGTGAGTAATTACTGATGCAAGTTTGTTAAGTGATGGGAAGGACATCGCGATTCATTTCACAGTTCAGCTGGAACGTCCCAGAGGACAAAGAGAGATTATGCCTTAATTTGATTTCAAATATATCTCTATTCTTCACTATGCCCATGCAGCTCACTGCTAATCTACATTCACTCAGAAGCATCCCATTCCAAGCTCACTCATGTGTGGGGGGAGGAATGCTGACCAGTTGCATTAGGGTCTGGTAGGGGGACACCAATCTCCCCCACCCCACCCCCAAGCATAAAGCCCTCCAAAATGTAATGGACACAGCCTGGGATGTCATAGGCAAAACCCTCCGTACTTTTGAGTGCATCTACAGCAGCGGTTCTCAGCCTTTCTCTTTCCACTCCCATCCCACTTTAAGCAATCCCTATGCCATCGGTGCTCTGTGATTAGTAAGGGGGATTGCTTAAGGTGATATGTGGTGGAAAGAAAAAGTTTGAAAACCACTGTTTTAATCGTCCCTCATTGACTCATTATGTGCATGGTTTCACAACTCCAAAGGAAATGGGTGAATGACAAATTGTCTTGAGCAAAATATTTCTGTAACAATTGGGTCTAGAGCAGTGATTCTCAACCTTCCTTTCCCACTCACATACCACCTTAAGCAATCCCTTACTAATCACAGAGCCCAACGGCAGAGGGATTACTTGAAGTGGGATGTGAGTGGAAAGAAAAAGGATAAGAACCGCTGCTCTACAGGGAATGCTGCCATCAGAGAGCAGCAGAAATCATCAAGGATCCACACCACCCATCACCCAGCACATGCTCTGTTCTCGCTGGTGCCATCAAGAAAGAGGTATTGGTGCCACAAGACTCGCACCACCAGGTTCAGGAACAGCTGCGACCCCTCCACCATCAGACTCCTCAACGACAAACTCAATCAGGGTCTCATTTAAGGACTTGCACTTATGCACTTGATTGATTTTCTCTTTTTATTTTCTCTGTATTGTACAGTCAGTTTGTTTTCATTTGTTATCATGTTTACAGTTCTTTACTTGTTTACATGTTTATGCTGTGTACAGTTTTCTTTTGCTCTACCAATTAGTCGTAATTCTTGCACAAAAAAGAATGTCCGGGTTGTATGTGATATCATGTACCTACTCTGACAATAATTCTGAAATCTGAATTTGGCGACCCGTTGGTGATTTGTGTGCGAGGGCATGTGCTGGGCTACAAGCTGCTGGAGATTGGAACTGGTATTTGAGAGGGTGCTGGGGTTGGGGAGGCGGTAAAAAGGGCACCTGTGGGGCCCTGGGTGCTGAAGGTTTCCTCATCTTGTCCGACGTTTGGATCTGAGCTCAGGTTGCTGATGGTCTGAACCGGATTGCTGTCGTGCGGCAGAGCAGAGGCTGCGGGAGTGCTCGAGCTGAATCCATGGTCTCTGAGGGGGCTCTCGCTTGCTTCACTTTCTCTGACTGTAAGGGGCACCTAATGGTCAATCTTTGTCTGCCTTACAGCAGCTTCAAGGCAATTTCATGTAATATGACATTTCTGTTTTATTAAACGAAGTAAATTGTATCTGATATGATCTGCTTGGACCCACACCTCCTCCCTCACCACCATTCAGGGCCCCAAACAGTCTTTCCAGGTGAAGCAACACTTCACTTGTGAATGTGGGTGGTGGGGAGGGTGGGGGGGCTCATTGACTGAATTCGATGCTCACGTTGTGGTCTCCTCTACATCAGAGAAGCTGGACACAGATTGGGAGATGGCCTCGTTGAACACCTCGGCTCTGTCCACCACAAGAGCGTGGATCTCCCAGTGGCCACCCGTTTCAATTCCCTGTCATATCTGCCATGTCTGTCCATGGTCTCATGTACTGCCAGTCTGAGACCACCCGCAAATTGGAGGAACAACACCTCATCTTCCATCTGGGTTCTCTCCAACTGGACAGCATTAACATCGACTTCTCTGGCTTTCATTAAACACCTCCCCTGTCGCCTTTCCCCAGTTCTTTCTCTCTCCCTGTTCCCTCTGTTTCAGAAAGCCAAAATCAAATCTCATCTCTCCTCCAATTAACAATTTTTTGTTGGTCTGGACTCCCCCTCCTGTTTGAGCATTCCTGCTTTTTGCTTATTCCTTGATGAAGGGCTCAGGCCCGAAACGTCGGCAATATATCTTTATTTCCTGTTGTCAATGTGAGACTGGCTGAATTCCTCCAGCCTTTCTGTGTTTTTACTACAATCACAGTGACTCTTATGCTTCGCCCCCATCTCCCATTGGCCACCCATTTCAGTTCCCCACTCCATTCTCTTGCTGCCATCTCTGCCCATGGTTTCTTGCACCGCCGGTCTGAGACCACCTGGAAATCAGAAGACCAACAGCTCATCTTCCATCCAGTCACATTCCAACCAGATGGTATTAATGTCGACTTCTCCGGTTCCCGTCACCACCCCCTCCCCCCACCCCATCTCTCCCCTTCCCCTATCCCAATGTCTCCTTTTCTCTCTCTGTCTCCTTTCCTTCAGCTCTGCTTTCACAGCTCCACACCCCCCTCTTCCCCAATCAACTCTCACCTTCTGCCTGTTGGCCTCCTCCCCCAGTCATTTTATTCTGGAGCCTGCCCACCTTTATACTCGTACCTTAACGAAAGGCTCAGGCTCACACCAGCGATACATCTTTTACCTCCCGTGGACGGTGCGGGACCTGCTGAGTTCCTCCCAGCATTTACGTGTTCTTGCTGCAATCACAGCGTCTGTCAACTTTCAAACGCTGATTATGTTGCCTTTAATGGATCCCTGGACTCCACTTGTGAGTTGTTAATTGGCAAAGTGTGGAACCATAAAATTCTAGTTGTCCTTGCTTCCCATTTATTTTAACTACCCAGTGACTGTATTAAAAACACAAAGCTGGAGAAACTCAACAGGTCAAAGAACATGTTTTTCGATCAGGTCTGTGCCTGCATTTCGCTCATACTTTAGAACCATCGAAAGTTTCAGCACAGAAACAGGCTTCTTCAGCCCTTCTAGTCTATGCTGGACCATTTTACTGCCAAGACCCACTGACCTGCACCAGTTCACAGCCCTCCATACCCCTTTCCATCCATGTACCTATTCAAATTCCTTTTAAATGTTAACATTGAGCCCGCATTCACCATTTCAGCTGGCAGCTCGTTCGACACCCCCACCACCCTCTGTGTGAAAAGTTGCTCCTTATGTTCCTCTAAACTTTTCCCCATGTCATCTGGTTTGCATCTCATCTACCCTCAATGGAAAAGGCCTACCTTCGCATTTACTATGGCTAATTTTTAAATACCTTTATCAAATCTCCCCTCATTCTTCTGCACTCCAGGGGGAAAAAAAGTCCTGACCTGTTTAACCTTCCCCTGTAACTCAGTTCCTGAGGACCAGGCAACATCCTAGTAAATCTCTGCACTCTTTCAATTTTATTTATATCTTCCCTGTAGTTGGGTGACACGGTTGATGTAATGGTTAGTGCAACAGTGTTACAGTGCCAGCAATTGGGGCTGGGGTTTGAATCCTGCACTGTCTGTAAGGAGTTTGTCCATTCTCCCTGTGTCTGCATGGGTTTTCACTGGTGGGCTCCGGTTTCCTCCCACTCTTCAAAAGTACTGGGAGTTGCAGGTCAATAGGCTGCACGGGCTTGTGAACCAAAAGGGCCTGTTACTGTGCAGTATATCCACATTTAAAAATGTTTAAAAATATTTAAATACAGTCACATTCTGCAACATTATCTTCCACGAAACGAACACATACGGCATGAGGTAATCGACTGCAAAATTTCAGGACCATTCATCAACACATGAAAATTGGGCCAACACTTCAGAGCCATGACCAGCAAAACATTGGGAGCTCAGATCAACAGATGTAGCTTGACAGTCTGGTCCTTCAGTCGTTGTACAGTATTCCTTCATGTCTGTGAAAGCTACACGATCCAATTAGATTATTGCTTTGAGGTGATAGGTCGAAAATTACACACAAAGTGTGCATGGCTCTCTGATCCCCAAGCACTGCCTCCTCCCCCTCCCCAACCATAGCCATGCCTTACCCAAGCTCCCTCACATCTCTCTCTCACTCACTCACATGCCTGTACTCTCACTCTCTCTCTATCTCTATCTCCCTCATCTTTCTTCCTCATATCTCTCTCACTCATCTCTTTCTCCCTCCCTTCCTCATCTCTCTCCTTCCTTAATCATCTCTTCATTCTCTCTCTTTATATCTCTCTCATATCTCTCCTTCCCTCCCTCATGTTTCTCTCTCACTCATTTATATAATATATCTCCCTTCATAATATTTCTCTCCCCATCCCTCATCTCTGTCTCTCCCACCCTCCTATCTCTTTCTCCCCTCCCTCATCTCTCTTTCTCTCCCTCATATTTCCCTTTCTCTCCTTCCCCCTCACATCTCTCTCTCTCTCTCTCTCTCTCTCTCTCTTTCTCTCCCCTTTTTACTCCTTAAGCCTATATTTTCGCCATGATTTTAGCCATAGACATTGACACTTGTTTTAATAAGTAAATCGTTTTTGAGGTTTTGGACACTCATTTCAACGGATTGATCTGCTTCAGCCACCGGCGTTGTACCATGCTATTTTCAGCTAATATATACTTGCGCACGTCTGTCTGTTGGTTTGTCTGTTCTCCATGTAAATCAGTGTGGAGCACTCTAGAAATGTCCACATCAGGTAACATTTGATGATTAATGTTATGACAACATTGAATTTAACCTTTAAGGTCATATGAAGTTCAAAGTGTTTTTTTTAACCAGTTTGCACTGACTTACATTACTCTTTAATATCCAAGTATTTACTACCACTGACTTGCATAAACGTTTACTATAATTGTGGTAACATTTGATGCTGGATGTCATGACCACATTGAATTTAACCTTGGACCAGAGAAACCTCAATTAGTTACGGGGCTGTGAATTCAGAATAAATATAAGTGCCCAAACCCAGTTCAACCTGGGCCCATAAAAGTGAAGCAACATTAGCAGAAGCTCTTCACAAGCCCATAGAGTTAGACAAAGGAGAAAGCAAGAGACAGCAGAGGAGCATCAGTCTCCCCCCTCACTGTTGATGCTTCCAGGCAAGCAAGGAGCAGGCAGCGGGAAACAGAACAGTAACACAAGGAGCAGGCAGCAGGAAACTGAGGAACAACACCAGGTCTGCCTCAGTGCTGATGCTGTCAGGCATTCGTCTGCTGAGGAAGAACAAGCAAGACTCCATGCAATGCCAACAAAAACCACCAGCTGAAGGTCAGCACCATTTTCTGTTACAAAGAGTATAAATGTTGTGTTTGACAAAATACATTTATGCAGAATTACCATACAGTTTTTTGGGTATTTCGTTTCAACCATGTAGTCAACAACTAAGTATTAATTCCCAGGCAACGCTGGGTATCCTGCTAGTATAAAATATAGTAAAACATCATTAGAATGCGGTAGTTGGGGTCCAAGATTTCATACCGGATTATAGCCGAGTCGCGGAACAGATGCATGTCATGATTCAGGAAGCAGGAAAACAGAAAACTGGGACTCAAACCTGATAATAAGACTTTTAAACTCAATAGAATTCTTGTAAATGAGTTATAAGAATCCATTTTCGAGTTTGTGGCTGTTCGCCACTGTTAGCCTGGCATCCTTAAATCAACGTTTGGGGTCCACAGACACCTGCGCTATAAGCGATTCCGTGGATTAACGAATCGCGTTCTAATGAGGTTTCACTATATATCTCCCTCCATCATATCTCTCTCTCTCCATCTCTCATCTCTCCCTCCCTCATATCTCCCACTCTCCCTCACATCTCTCTCTCCCTCTCTCTCCCTCCTTTTTACTCCTAAAGCCTATATTTTCACCACGGTTTTATCCAGAGACATTGACGTTTATTTTAAATGCGTGAGTAAGTCGTTGGTGAGATTCTGGACAGCCATTTCAATGTATTGATCTGCCTCAGCCACTGGCTTTGTACCAGGCTATTCTAATTAATTAAAGAAAACACGGACACCTTAACCACAGAGGAGCCCCCGTTCCTATTTCACTAACATCACCTCGCATCCTCTTGCTGTGGGTGCATTTGGCACCGGCAAAGATGCAAAAAAAAGATGGCGGATGGTTTAAAATGTATGTCAATCCAACTATTACGAAGAAATAAAATAAAGTTGAAATGAACTCACAGCTCAGATCAATTTTCGTTTGTTAAGTGCTTGCCATCAATGTCATCCCTAGCAATTCCTTCTTCCTACATTCCAATTTCCACTGTGATTGTCTGGCACAGCTGTTAAATCCGTTATGGTCTCAAAGTCTTTGAGCAATGTATACAGAAAGATTCCTCGTTCTGTCTGCTTCCTTCACTTTGATCTTCCTGGCTTTGTAGCAGATTAAATGTTGCTACAGCTGCAGCTTTAATTCCTTGCCCCGCATCCATCAGACGTAGATTAAGACTGGTTAACGGAGAGCTCCATTTATCAGGAGACAGCAGCTCTTCCAGGATCAGACTTGCAGCAGTAGCTGATGGCATTCTGTTCAAACGTTAAAGTGTGCCACTTCGATATAATCGGCCTGCTTCGGTGGCGACAGCTCTCGCGCTGCAAAATGTGGCCCCCATTTTTAAAATGGGCCGAATTGCTGGAGGAACTCAGCTGGTCTCGCAGTGTCCAGAGGAGGTAAAGATATACTGCCGATGTTTTCGGGCCTGAGCCCTTCACAATATCGCCAATTTTGTGTACTGGAGAAACTATGAGCATAGTTTGAAGTTCCAGTAGTCGACGCATACACCAAGAACAGAGAAAAGGCACGGATGACTTGATAGTGTGAGAGCTAAAACTCGTAGTTTATTCACATAGCACATGGTGGCCAAGTCACATTCCAAGGCAGTTCAGTCATAGAGGTACAGAGCTTACATTTTACCAGATATGGTTATAGTGGGCATTCCTTGGATACTAATTATGCAGCGGATCATCGACATCAAACAACGAGGTTAATGATTTGGCATAATTGCAGACTTTTAAGATATCAGCATGGATACTGACTTATAGGCTACTACTCCCTTCTCTCAGGAATAAGCAACAAACAGGAAATGTGGCATTTTTGCATTTTTATTGTTTTTTTTCCCTCTCTGCACTGAGTCAGTTTATTTACATTTCTTTATTTGTTTACGTGGACAGTTTTTTTTTGCACAGCCAGTAAGTGGTAATTCTGCCTGGCCTGCAGGAAAAAGAATCTCAGGGTTGTATGTGATGTTGTGCATGTTCTCTGATAATGAATCTGAAATCTGAAAAGTCAGACCCTCTCCAGTTAATCAAATTAATAAATGATACAGCCGAATCCCAGCAGAATAATAGATGTACAGATTTTTATGAAGATTTTATAACATGCTTTTAAACTCTCATTGTCAGTCATTGTGTGCCAGGATGCACATAGATAATGGATAGGTGAGAATAGAGCAGTGAGAGGATCTCAACTGTAAAAAAAAAGATGAGCTTTGAGAAAAGATTTGGAAAGGTTAAGCTTTACCAGCTGAAATGAGAAGTTATTAGTAATGGGGATTTAATTCAAGTGTATAAAGAAACCATTGAATTGTCAAGGTGGGGAAATTCAGTTATTATTTCCAAGTAAATCAATGAATGAATATCTAGTTCACTGAAAAGAAAACTTTAAATTACTTTTGCAAGAGCTTCTTTCCTTGAAGATGAGCATTTGGAATACTTTGTTCACGGTGATGGTAGGGGGAAAAGCACTGGCTTTGCTCAACATCTTCTGCAAGCCCACCAACTCCCATAGCTACCTTGACTATACCCCTTCACAGCCTGTCCCCTGTGAGGATTCCATTCCTTCCTCTCAATTCCTCCATCTCAGTCGCACCTGCTCCCAAGACGAGGTCTTCCATTGCCAGGCCATCCTTCTTCGAACAATGTGGCCTTCCCTTTCCCACCATCAGCGCGGCCCTCACCTGCATAGCATCCATTTCCTGCATGTCTGCCCTGGCCCCCTCCCCTGGCCCTCACCTACCACCCCACACATCCTCCACCAACATTTTGCAACCTGCTAGGGATCCTTCCACCAGACACATATATCCATCTCCTCCCCTCTCCGCCCTCTGCAATGACCACTCCCTCGTTCACTCCCCCCTCCACACCAATCGTCCCCTTGGTACCTACCCCTGTGACTGCAGGAAATGCTCCACTTGTGCCCACATCTCCTCCTCACCACCATTTTGGGCCCCAAATCAGTCCTTCCAAATGAAGCAACACCTCACTTGTGTATCTGCAGGGGCCATGTCCTGCATCCGATGATCCCACAGGAGAGACTAGGTGCAGACTGGGAGGTCACTTTGTTGAGTGCCTCGGTTCTGTGCGCTGCAGTAGCATGGATCTCTCTCAATGGCTGCCCATTTCAATTCCCTGTCCCATTCCCTCTGGTCTCATGCACCGCCAGACTGAGATCCCCCACAAATTGGAGAAAAAACACAATCTTCCAACTGGGCACCCTCCAACCAGAAGGCATTAATGTCGACCTCCAGTTTACGTTAAACTACTCCCCTCAATCTTCATTCCAACCCCCCCACCCCCATCTCCTTTCCTCTAGTTCTGTCTGTCTGTATGGCCACTATTGGGAATAGCTGGTCTACTTGCTACTGATCTCACTAACTCCTCCAGGGCTCAAGATTCCATTCCTCTGTACTTCTGCTTGGCAACAAACAGCCGACTACAGAGCAACTCAGTTCAGTTCTGGTCACCTCATTCAGTTCTGCTCACCTCATTACAGGAAGGAAGTGGAATCTGTGGAGAGGGGGCAGAGGAGATTTACCAGGACGCTGCCTGGATTGAGAAACAAGTCTTATGAGGCAAGGTTAGCAGAGCTGGGACTTTTCCCTTTGCAGCGTAGAAGGATGAGAGGAGACTTGATTGAGGTCGACAAGATTCTGAGAGGCGTAGACAGGGTGGACGGCCAGCGCCTGTTTCCCGGGGCAGGACCAGCAAACCAGAGGACATCTGTACAAAGTGAAGGGAGGGAGGTCATTTCTTTTTACCCAGAGAGTTGTGGGGGCCTGGAATGCCTTGCCAGGGATGGGGAAAGGAGGCTGAAACATTGGGGGGATTTAAGAGACAGGCACATGGATGAAAGAATCAAATGGGGTCCTTTACGTAGCAAAGATAAAAATACATAATTGATATCTTGGGCTTGAGCCCATCATCAAGGTATGGAAAAATGTCAGCAGGTGTCCGAACAAATGGGGGGACGTGTTATCGCAAAAGTGGAGAAGGGAGGGAGGGGTCAGCAGTGAGCAGGGGGAGGAGGGATGGCTGGGTGAATAGAGAGGGAAGATGGGGAGAGCTGGAAGGGGGAAGGGGCCTCTTCAATACAGCGGCTAAACTTGATGAGGAGCTGGAAGCGATTCGGGACGTCACTGAAAGCTCTCGAAAACTTCTACAGGTGGTACTGTAGAGAGCATTCTGGCTGGTTGCATCACTGACTGGTGCGGAGGTGCCAACTCTCAGGACAAGAAAAATCTCCGGAGGGTTGTTAACTCGGCCTGCGATGTCACAGGCTTCACTCCGTCAAGGACATCTACAAAGCTGGTGTCTTAAGAAAGCAGCCTCTATCCTCAAAGACCCCTACCACCACCCAGGCCATGCCCTCTTCACTTTGCAAACCACTGGGGAAAAGGTCCAGGAGCCTGAGGATGAGCATTCGGCAGCACAAGGACGGCTTCTTCCCCGCTGCCATCAGATTCCTGAATGAACAATGAATCACAGACACGGCCTCACTTTGACTTTTCTTTTTGTTATACTATTTTCCTTTATTTTGTAAGATGGTTTATATAAATGTTTGCATTGTGATGCTGCCATAAAATAATAAATTTCGAGACATGTTCATGACAATAAATCCTGACATTGATCCAACAGCTTTACCATTTTTTTTCATTTGTCCTACTTCCAGTCCAAAGTCACCATTTCAGGCACTAAAATCCACAGACCACTGTTAAAATATCGTTCTGGCTTCAGGAGACAGTGTTGAAGAGGTTGCTCAATGCCATCATAACAAAAGCAACTGGAAAGCTACTGTGATAGTTCATTGTGATCATTTATAGTTTCATGGTGGGGGGAGGTGAGTTTCTTCACTCAGAGGGTGGTGGGAGGGTGGAATGAGCTCCCAGCCAAAGTGGTAGGCGCGGGTTCAATTTTAATATTTAAGGAAGAGGTGTATGGACGAGGGAGGTGTTGGGGGGTGGGGTCAATGGGGCAAGGTGGGAGAAGGTGTTCGGCATGGACCAGAAGGGCCGAACTGGCCAGTTTCTGAGCTATAATTGTTATATGTTTATCAGATAGATTCTTATGAAAGAATACATTTTTTTAAAAAAAGCTCCTCCATCTCATTTTAAGCTATTAATTTTAAATCATCTTTCCTCATATTTCTTATCAGATGCTCTCATTAACTTGAATCCCCACTCACAGCTGTGCCTGTTTTGAACCGTTGTTCTGGTGCCGTTCAATTCACAGTGCGCCACCTTTCCAAATTTCTGTACTTGAATGCAGACTCCGAACTTTGCCTTGTGCATCCAAGACCAGGTGTTAACATTGCATCGAAGGCAGCGGCGATAATGATACCAGCCCTGAGGGAGGACCCACAGAATGCTTTCTTCCAGACTGAAAAACAACTGTTCCCTGCCATTTGCTGCATTATATGCCCCTTGGCAAATTTTGCATCCACCTTGTCTTTACTCTCTGGGGCATCAATTTTGCTTACTGGCCCAAGATGTGGTACTTTGCAAAACACCTTGTGAAAATGCGTACGTACTACATCAACTATCCACTGACTTCAGTCTTCGCTGTATCGGTGGCATTTGCAAGAGTTGGTGTCTTAAGAAAGCCACCCAGGCCATGCTCTCTTCACTGCTACCATCGGGAAAAAGGTGCAGTAGCCTGAAGACGAGCACTCAGCGGCACAGGACAGCTTCTTCCCCGCTGAGTTAGACGAACAAAGATTTTGCATTAGGTATGCAATGATTTTCTTGCACAGTCCTTCCAGTTCTAAGTGTCAATTAGTAAAGTCTGCAGACACCGTGGTTAAAGAAGAAACACAATGGTGGAGAAACTCAGCAGGCCAAACAGTGTCCTTTATATCGCAAAGATAAAGACATATAACGGATGTTTTGGGCTTGAGCCCTTCATCAAGGTGTCAATTAATCAGGCCAATTCTCTGGATGCTTTCAAGAAAGAGTTAGAGCTCTTAAAGATAATGGAGTCAAGGGATATGGGGAGAAGGCAGGAACGGGGGACTGACTGTGGATAATCAGCCGTGATCACAGAGCTGGATCAAAGGGCCAAATGGCCTACTCTTGCACGCAATCGACCTACAATCCCCATATGTTTGGAAGGGTGGGAGGAAACCGGAACCTCCAGAGGAATCCCATGCAAACACATACAAACTCCTTACCGGCAGTGCCAGATTCAAACCCCCAGCCTGAAGGGTCCTGATCTGAAACATAGACAAGTCTTCTTTTCCCACTGACGATGTTTGACCCGCTGAGCTCCTCCAGTAGTTAGCTTCAGTGATTTAAATCCAGACACAAAGAACCCAATCTAATTAATCACCTCTTTCCATAAATCTGCTTCCTAGTTATTTACTCTTGAGCGAGAGTGATCTGGCTTGTGGGAGGATCATCTGCGGCCAGCATGAAAGACACATGGCTTTCTTACCACCTTGCAAGGCAGAACACCCATCACATTGCAGGCACTCCCCGACTTTCGGCCATAATTATGACCGAAGGATCATTCGTATCTCAAAATGGATGTAAGCCGGGATTTTGCCCGTGCGCGTCGAATACCAAAGTCTTAAAGCAAACTTTTTAATCAAATCTTTTTTCATCCTAGATTTGACAATAACAACTTCAAACCTCCTGAATTTGTTGATCAATCTTGGTGAATCTTTCCACATTCTGGGGTAAACTTACATTGTTAGTCAGCGTCCTGGGGTGCTGAGCGCGGCCATCTTGATTTCCCTGTGCACACGCCCGAGTCTTCAGTTGGCGCATGCGTGGTGGGTTCGTGTATGGGAGTTTGGTTGGCGCATGTGCGAGAGTGAAGCGCCCTGATGATATTGAATTCACGCCCTTAACTGTTGTGCATGCGCCGACCAAACTCCTAACCCACCACACATGCGTACAGGAATCAAGATGGCAGCGCCCAGCCTAAGGACTCCGGGATGCTGACTAACAAGGTAAGTATACACATTTTGGCTCTGACATGCCCTGTATCCCTGTTATAGTTTGTCAAATACAACATAAACCGTGTAAATTTTATATTTTTTTAAAATTTGGTCTTTTATGTGGATGGACGTAAGTTGCATGGGTCGCAAGTCGGAGAGTACCTGCATTGTCCTCTCTTCCCAACCCTGTTCCACTGAGACAACTTGTAGACGTGCTGCTCCATTAAAATTGTAGGATACGTTATTTTTTTAACAGTGCGTACGCTCCTTTGGAAAATTTGTTCATCTCTTCTGCCTGAATTTTCCTGACCACTGCTTGGGTTTGTCAGAGTGGCACAGAGTGCAGCGCCAGCGATCAGGACCAGACCGGGGTTCAAATCCCACACTGTCTGCAAGGAGTTTGTATGTTCTCCCCGTGTCTGCAGGGGCTATCTCCAGGTGCCCCAGTTTCCTTCCACCATTCAAAATCGTACCGGAGGGGGATAGGTTAATGGGGGGTAAATTGGGTGGCATGGACATGTAGGCTGAAATGGCCTGTTACTTTGCTCTATGTCTACATTTAAATTAAATTAACAAACATCTTTTTGATGTGCCAAAGGTTCGCAGGCAGAAAAATTGGACATTCTATAGATTCAGTCCTGCAACTACAAAGCTAGAGTTTTGCATTCTTTACTGAATGATCTCATCTTGTTAACTGAACTCTTTGGACTCCGTGTCCCTGTACCAATAAGCGCATATATTCCGTGTCCCGGTTTGCCGGGACTGGTTTTGTACTGGTATTTTGTACTGTGGTTTACTCATGGTCCCATTCTGGAGTACATATTGTGAAAGGTTACAAATGGCCGGAAAGCAAAAGGTTAATGAGAATGTCCACCAGTTGAGGGAGTGTGTGAGAGGGAGAGAGGGGAGATGGAAAGGTGGAGGGAGAGAGGGACAGGGAGATGGAGAACACGTGGAGTTATTAAATTCACTGTTCGTAAAGAAAAAAACATTTATGAGAGGAGACACAGATAGCAGGATAGGCAGAGGGAAGTCCTTGTCTCTATAATAGCTATTTGTAGCATCCATGATAAAAATCTTTGGCTGGTGGCCTTAAATGCATTAAACACAGAAACATGAATTTTCAGAAGAAAATCTGTACATAATTCAAGGGTTCACATGTCATTGTGACAGCTAGTTTACATGAATTTCAAGGTTTATTATTGCCTTGTAACTGCCACAGATTGATATTTGATACACTTGCACTGACTGCAGGAGGATACTGGGGCAGTAAGTATGGAATAAATGTACATTTATGAAACATAATTTTTACATTGACACATATTAATATGCACACTGTGATTCAATGTCGAGGCCCAACACACAAATAGCATCGTGAAGAAAGCACGTCAGTGCTCCTACTTCCTCAGGAGGTTGTGGAGCTTTGGCGTGTCGGAAACCCTGGCAAATTTCTACGGAGGTGTGGTGGAAAGTTTGCTGACCAGCTGCTTCACAGTCTGGTGCAAGGACACCAATGCTCCCGAGCAAAAGGCCTTGCAAAAGGTAGTGGACACAGCCCTGGACATCCCTCCCCACCATCAAGAACATCTACGGGGAGCGCCGCCGTCGGGAGAACAGAAGCAGCCATCAAGGATCCACACCGCCCGGCGCACGCTCTGTCCTCGCTGCTGCCATCAGGAAAGAGGTCTCAGTGCTGCAAGACTCACCCCACCAGGTTCAGGAACAGCGGCTACCCTTCCACCATCAGACTCCTCAACGGCAAACTTAGTCGGTGTAGAGCACGTCAAAAGAATCAAAGGCTTGTTGATCCTAACCAAGGCTTTTATTAACTAGAAGACTGGAGTGTATCACATGTAGGTCGACCAGTCCAAAATGATCTGGTCTGGCTAGGAGCAAGCCTTTAAGACCTGCCAGTAGGTGTGGCTATGCTCTCAGCCAATCACAATAATCCTACACTACAATCTTTTCATATACAAATTGGTGATAGAATCTGTACTATCACATTCAACCCTTCTTTGAGAACTGACCCCAGGGTGGATGGAGGGCAGTAAAAAAAAAGAAAAAAGGGCCTGGTGGACGTTAGGGGGCCTGACCATCCGGCGTTACCGCCGTGGTGCCGGGATTGGAGTCGCTGGAGTCGTGTCGCTGGCAGGCTCATCGGGTGAGGCCACTGCTTCACTCAATTCCTCAACGGCGTTGTCGACAGTCTGGTCTGAGCTGGTGGGTTTGGTGCTGGTCCCTCTGTTCGAGCACATGACCTAGGGGAGAAGGATTTGGCGGAGGTTGGGTTGGAAGCACTGCTACACCTGATCCGGCTTGGACTGGGTCCCTTACCGAGACTGTGTCCTCCCACCCGTCCGGGTACTCAATGTAGGCATATTGCGGGTTCACATGGAGCAGAGTCATTCGATCAACCAAGGGGTCGTTCTTTGAGTATCGGGCGTGGCGTGGCAGGAGGACTGGCCTGGGAACCATGAGCCACGTTGGTATGGTCGTTCCTGATTCGGATTTGCTCGGGAAAGAGAACATCCTTTCATGGGGGGTGGCATTGGTTGCAGTGCATAGGAGGGAGTGGATGGAGTGTAGCGCGCTAGTGAGCACGTCCTTCCAGCGAGAGGTGGGGAGACCTTTGGACCAGAGGGAAAATGTAACCGCTTTCCAGACGGTGGCATTCTCTCTTTTGACCTGCCCATTACCATGTGGGTTATAGCTGGTGGTCCTGCTTGAAGCAATACCATGCTCCCGAAGAGTACTGCCGCAGCTCCACGCTCATATAATGTATGATGTAACTGGGGTACCCAAAGATGGCGAAGATGCTGTGCAGGGCCTCTATGACTGAGGAGGCAGTCATGTCCGAACAGGGCACAGCGATTGAGAAGCAGGAGTATTTGTCGATGGCTGTAAGGATGTAGGTATTATGGTTGGTCGACAGTAGGGGCCCCTTGAAGTCGACGCTGAGACGCTCAAAGGGGCGGGTGGCTTTGATGACGTGGGTGTTCTCCGGATGGAAGAAGTGGGGCTTGCACTCAGCGCACACCAGGCAGGCTCGGGTCATGGAGCGAATCTCCTCGACCGAGTAGGGCAGGTTGCGAGCTTTGACAAAGTGCCCGAACCTAGCGACCCCTGGATGACAGAGCTCCTCGTGGAGTCTCTGCAGTCTTTCCAGTTGTATGTTGGCGCAAGTCCCCCTGGAGACCGTATCTGGTGGGTCGTTGAGTTTACCAGGCCGATACAGTATGTCATAATTAAAGGTGGAGGGTTCGATTCTCCACCTGGCAATTTTGTCATTCTTGATCTTACCTCACTGGGTATTGCTAAACATGAAGGAGACCACGCATTGGCCAGTCAGCAGCGTAAAGTGTCTGCCAGTGAGGTAGTGTCTCCAACGACGTACTGCTTTGACTATGGCCTGCGTCTCCTTCTCGACAGAGGAGTGTTGGCTCTCAGGACCCTGGAGGGTTCTGGAGAAGAAGGCTATAGGCCGTCTGGCCTGGTTCAAAGTGGCTGCCAGTCCAAAGTCAGATGCATCGTTTTCGACTTGGAATGGAATGGACTCATCAATGCCGTGCAGCGTTGCAGCAGCGATGTCCGATTTGATGAGGTCAAAGGCCGCTCTGGTTTCGGTTGACAGGGGGCAGGAGTTGATCTCGATGAGTGGCCGTGCCTTATCGACATAGTGTGGAACCCATTGGGCATAGTAAGAGAAAAAACTCAGGCAGCATCAGAGTGCCTTCTGGGTGTGGGGGGCGGGGTGGGGGCAAGTCCATGAGGGGACGCATGCGGTCAGGATCTGGCATGACCACCCCGTTCTCCACCACACAACCTAGAATTGCGAACTGAGTGTTCCGGAAGACACACTTGTCGAAATTGTAGGTCAAGTTCAGCTGAGTTGCAGCCTGAAAAAATTTCTCAAGGTGGCATCATGATCATCTGTGTCATGGCCGCAGATGGTGACATTGTCCAGATAAGGGAAAGTAACAGTCAGCCTGTTCTGGTCCACCATCCGGTCCATTTCCCACTGGAAGACTGCGACACCATTTGTGACCCCAAAGGGTACCCTGTGGAATATTGATACAGCCGCCCATTCGCTTAGAAGGCCGTGAAAGGTTGGTCTTCTCGGCGGATCGGGAGCTGGTGATAGGCCGAACGTAAGTCAATGGTGGAGAACACGCGGTATTGGGTGATCTGATTCACAACATGTGCGATCCCTGGGAGGGATACGCATCCAGAAGCGTGAAGCGGTTGATTGTCTGGCTGTAGTCAACCACCATCCGCGGCTTCTCCCCATTTTTAACATCCACCACCTGGGCCCTCCAGGGACTTGAGCTAGGTTCGATAATGCCCTCATCCAGCAGTCTGCCCACCTCACTTGTGATAAATTTCATCTTCATAACTATATTGCCGGGTTTTGGTGGCCACAGGCTTCCAGCCAGGGGTGAGGTTTGCGAAGAGCACTGGCGGAGCAACTCGGAGGGTGGAGAGGCTACAGGTGAGGACCCGGGGGTCAGGTGGATCGGGCTGCCGCTGGCAGGAGGCTTCAGGGGTGGAGTGATTACAGACAGAGAGTGGAGCGTGAAGCTCCCCAAAGTGCAGGGAAATGGTTCAGAACTGGCACTGAAAATCCAGTCCCAGCAATACAGGGGCGCACAGTTGGGGAAGGTCTAATAGTTTGAAGTCTGTGAACGTGATGCCCTGGACTTTCAGGGTCACCACACAGTACCCCTTTACCCCAATCGAGTGCGATCTGGTCACCAATGAAATCCTCTGGGCAGTGGGGAGAATAGCCAGTCTGCAACGGTCTGCCAGTAGGCGTGGCTGCGCTCTCAGCCAATCATAATCATCCTACACTACCATCTGTACATATATAGATACAATCTGTACTATTACATTTAAGGACTCTTACTTTTGCACTTTATTGATTTTTTTCTCTGTATTGCACATTCAGTTTGTTTACAGATCTTTTATTTGTTTACATGTTTGCACTGTGTACAGTTTAATTTTTGCGCTACCAATAAGTGGTGATTCTGCTGCGCCTGCAGGGAAAAGAATCTCAGGGTTGTATGCCATGTCATGAATGAACTCTGACAAGGAATCTGAAATCTGAAGTCTAAGAATTGATTTAGAGTCTATTATTTGATCTTAACTGATCTGTAAATTGGAGCAATACTTGGCCTCAATAACTCAGAGAGTATGAGAACCACATGCTGAAAGGCTGTCTGAACCTGAACTTATCTCATTATCTGTCTTGCTATCTTGCTGGGGCTTCATATTAACTTCTCATTGGTCTTAATGCTGCAATCTTTTCAATTTCCTGCCCTCTCCCAGCTCCATGATTTCAAATGGTGTTAGGTCAAACTCAAAATTAATATTGCCCCAAGACGTCACCGAGAAGCAATGTGCGGTCTGTTGAAATAAAACTTTCTGTAAGTGATTGAATGTGTTTTGTTAAAAGCCTGTAGAGTCTCCAGGATTTTCTTTGCTCTCCCTGTATTGCACAGTCAGTTTGTTTACATTCTTTATCTGTTTACAACTCTTTTGATTGTTTATGTTTGTGCTGTGTGACGGAGTATATAGAGGTGTTTGGGAGATAAATTGGGAATGGTTTGTTGGAGTGAGTCACACACAAACACTTTAAAGCACAGAATTTTTGCAGAAGCTTTTGCAAGAAAGCTCAGACTCATGACAGAGTGTCATTTGCAAAAGGCAACAAATGTAACCACAGGCAGTGGCAGTTTTGTCTGGAAAACAACTTACTGTCTTGACGGTCATGTGATTTTTGCAGGCAGAGAGCAGTAAAAAAGAGGCTTTACTCTCAGAGTTGGAGGGGGTGAGAGAGAGGAGAGATACAGTCATCGGTTCCAGAGGGACAAGCTGGCAAGCTTTGGAAGACGGCCTGGTCAAAGGAGAGGACTAGCTGTCTGGTGTTTCCCTTGGAATAGGAGAAACAGAAAGGAACTCTGTGGTGACCTGAAACAAGAAAAACTCTCTCTGAAAACCAACAAGAACTCTTCTGAGTGGTGACCATTTGCCTGTTAAGCACCAAAGTCTGATAAACTTTATTAAGATTAACTTCTGTGCCTGCAACCAGTGGGATTGGACTGTGAACCAAAGAACTTTGCTGAACTTACACACACATTACATACACGTGCACTTAGTACTAGAAGTGGGGTTAAGTGAGTCAATAGAGATAAGCTAAAGTTTGATTCTATTTTCATGTTCAAAGATAATTAAAATCAACTTTTGTTTAAGTTACCCTTTGTCGTGGTGCGTATCTATTGCTGCTGGGTTTTGGACTCATAACAGCTGTGTGCAATTTATTTTTCACACTACCTATTAGTGGTAATTCTGCCGTGAATCTCAAGGTTGTACGTGATGTCATGTATGTACTCTGACAATAAATCTGAAATCTGGAAAGTGGCCAAGGAACACAGATACAAGGTAAATGTTAAAAGACCCTCCTCAACCCAAGATGATGGGCTCATCTTTTCCCCACTTATTTTTCTTCACTCATCCCTGTCTTTGATTTCCTGAGCATCTGAAAATCCAGCAATCTGGTCTCAGCAAGTGAGCTTCCAAAACTCTCTTTGGAGGAGAATTCCAAAGATTCCCTATTCTCTGGGTGAAGACGTTAGTTCTCAGCTCTGTTGTGAATGATCAACCTCTGGTGAGACCACACTTAGAGTATTGTGTTCAGTGCTGGTCACCTCATTATAGGAAGGATGTGGAAGCTACAGAGAGGGGGCAGAGGAGACTCATTAGGATATTGCCTGGATTGGGAAGCAAGTCTTATGAGGCAAGGTCAGCACAGCTGGAACTTTTCTCTTTGGAGCGTAGAAGGCAGAGGTCGACAAGATTCTGAGAGGTGGACGGCCAGCGCTTGTTTCCCAGGGCAGGATCAGCAAACACCAGAGGACATCTGAACAAAGTGAAGGAAGGGAGGTTTATGGGAGACATCAGGGGTAAGTTTTTTTTACACAGAGAGTTGCGGGTGCCTGGCATGCCTTGCCAGGGATGGTGGTGGAGGCTGAAACATTGGGTGCATTTAAGAGACTCTGAGACACATGGATGAAAAACAAAGAGAGGGTTACAGGGTAGGGGGGCTTTAGTACTTTTTATTAGGAAGGAATATATGGATCAGCACAACATGGAGGGCCAAAGGGCTTGTACTGCACTGTATTGTTCTACGTTCTATGTCGTCCATCTTATGACTGGTTCTGAACACACAAGGTACAGGAGAAGATCAACTCAGTCAAAGCCCATGTGAATTTTGCATTTTTTTAAAATGGGATCACCTATCGATCTTCTGAAGGACAATCTACTTAATTTCTTCTCAGACCACAAACCTGCTCTTCCAGGAATCAATCTGGCAATGCACACAGGAAAGGATGAAGAAGGGAGATTCAACAGGAGGTATTAAATATAATCAAATAGTTGAAGAAAACTATTGGATTGTGGGGGAAGATTAGATGTCATGGTAGAGAGGTGCAAAGGATTGTTGAGCTCTTCCAAGTCAAATTTATTGTCATCTGATTGTACGTCCAACCCGACGAAACAGCGTTCTCCAGTGCAAGACGCCCAGACACACAACCAAACCTAACACACATACAGACAAGCAGTACAAGTATTTCATCAATATGGATAAATAAATATTTTTTCATGAATTTGCGAGTCTCGGATGTGAGCAGTTCCTTTGGTCGTTCAACGTTCTCAGTGCCTGTGGGAAGAACCTGTTCCTTAGTCTGGTGGTGCTGGCTTGATGCTCCTGTATCTTTTCCCAAACAGGAGCAGCTGAAAGATGAGGTGTGTGGGGTGGAAGGGGTCCAAGATTTAGATCAGTGGCTCTCAACCTTTATTGGTGTAAGACACATCTGGGTTCCGGCCTAACATGCCATGGCCCACTACTAGTCATGACTGAGCAACATTTTCAAGTCAAAGGCAGCTCTGTAAGAAACACATCTTTATCTAATTTCCAGTATTTTATTTAATATTTTTACAGAACAAAACACTCTGCCAGCATACACTGAATAATAAATCTTCCAATCAGAAACAAACCTCAAGACACTTTAATGAGATCCCTGTTCTTTGCCAATTTCCACATCCTTGGTCCTGTTGTAGACAATGCACCCTCTGAGATCTGCCTCCACTTCAATGTGGTTTCGGGCCTTGGTCTTCAACTGCAGCAACGTCGAAAAGCCTGACTCACTAAGGTAACTGAAAGGCAGGATCTTCTGAAGACACGCCTTCGCAGGGTAAATCTCCAAAAATTATTGCTATCCAATTTTAGAACAGAAATATCTTCTGTGTCTTACCTTATAAGGTAAGTCTTGAATTAAGTGAATCAGAATCAGAATTTATTATCATGAACAAGTCATGAAATTCGGTGTTTTGCGGCAGCGTCACAGTGTAAACATTCATATTATAACCATCTAACAACATAACTATAAAAAAATAATAGTGCAAAAAAAGTCAGGCAGTGTCTGTGGTTTATTGATTATTACGGGATCTGATGGCAGTGGAGAAGAAGCTGTCCTTGTGCTGTTGAGTCTTTGTCTTCAGGCTCCTGGACCTTTTCCCTGACAGAAGAGAATGGTGGGGGGTCTTTGAGGATAGAGGCTGCTTTTCTAAGACACCGACACACGTAGATGTCCTTGATGGAGTGAAGTCTGGTGCCTGTGATGTCTCAGGCTGAGTTAACAATCCTCTGGAATTTTTTTTTGTCCTGAGAGATGGCACCTCCGTACCAGGCAGTGATACAACCAGCGAGGATGCTCTCCACGGCACCACCTGTAGAAGTTTATGAGTATACGGTGACGTATCAAATCTCCTCAGACATCTCACAAAATCTAGCCTCTGGCGAACCTTCTTTGTGATTGCATCAACATGGAGACTCCAGGATAGATCCCTGGAGATGTTGACCCCCAGGAATCTAATGTTTTTGACCCTCTGCACTACTGAGGAGTGGGTCATGTTCCCTTAATTTCCTCCAGGTCCACTATCATCTTCTTGTTTTTGATAATGTTGAGTGCAAGGTCATTGTCGCTACACTGTTCAACGAGCCGATCTATCTCCCTCCTGTACACTTCCTCATGTCTGTTTGTGATTCTGCCGACAACTGTGCAAACTTGTAGATGTCATTGGAATTGTGCCTGGCCACATAGACTTGGGTGCATAATGAGTGGGCTAAGCACGCACCCAAGGCCACCCGGGAGGACCAAGAGACATGACCTCAGACCCAACCTAGCCTCGGAGGGTTGGGAAGTCTCCATGGACCACATAGGAAGCATGCCGTGGCCCCCCTTGGCTCCATTGGGAACTACTGGTTCAGATGAACATGAAAGGTTGAATGAGCCTTCAGGAGGACATATATAGTGAATGGTCGGGCATTGAAGAACAGAGGGATCTAGGAATAATGGTACAGAGTTCCTGGAAGTGAAGTCACATGTGGATAGGGTGGTAAAGAAAGGTTATGAATGTTGGCCTTTATAATCAGAGCATTGAGTCTAGAAACTGGGATGTTATGTTAAAATTGTACAATGGTTAGGCCAAATTTGGAGTATTGTGTACTGTTTTGTTCACCAAAGTATAGGAAAGATATCAAAAAATTGGAGATAGGGCAGAGAAGATTTAATAGAATATTTCTGGGGTTACAGGGTCTAAGTTACAGGCAAAGGTTAGATAAATAAAGTCTTTATTTTTTGGAACATAGAAGCTTGAGAGGGGATTTGATTGAAGTGTTAAAAATTATTAGGGGTATGGATGGAGTTGACGTGGAGAGGCTTTTTCCCTTTAAGAAAGGGGTAGATGCACAAAAAAGATTTGTTAAGATAGCCCTAGCCGTAGCAAAAAAATGTATTATGTCAACCTGGAAATTGGAAGATAATTTGAAAATACAACAATGGTATATAGAAATGAATAAATGTATTCCATTAGAAAAAATAACATATAGTTTAAGAAATAATATTGAAATATTCGAACAAGTATGGGAGCCCTACATTAAATACAATAGCAAAAACCTACCGGGGACAAACATTACCTAAGTTGATGGAAGGAGAAGGAAAGAAAAGAATGGACTCTGTAGAATTTCTGGTGTATTTTTGTTGAATGACAACATTGTCTGACTGAATTAATGCAACCTAGATTGTATACCTAAAATGGATGGGGGGGGGGGGGTGGGGGGTGGCTTGGGAGGAGGAAGGGGGGGGGAGAAAAAGTCACTGTATATGTGTGAAAAAGAAAAAGTGTATATCATGGCTAATGTGATTTATGGTGTGAAAAATAAAAAATTTAAAAAAAAAGAAAGGAGTAGATACAAACAAGAGGACATGAGATGAGAGTTAGGGGGGAAACATTTAGAGGAAACATGAGGGGGAGGGACTGATTTACTCAGATAGGGGAGGGTGCATGAAACCAGCTTCCAGACAAAGTGCCAGAGGCCGGCTTGATGTTAGCATTTGGTATGTATATGAACGGGAAAGGAATGGAGGATGACAGGTTGAGAGTAGGTCAGTGGGGTGAGGTGGGAGAAAATGGACTAGAAGGGGCCAAGTTGGCCTGTTTCTGTACTGTAATTGTTTCATGGTTTTATATAGAATGCATGTTCAATGAAGATATTGAAGATAAAGGAAGCTTGAATAGTTAACAGAAGAATTGCTCTTTTTGCCTTCTGGTATAATTTGTGATTGTCAGATAACTATGAAGAGATTGTCTGGGCACTCCTTGCCTGAGGGAGATGCTGTAGTAAGTGCTAAAATAAGGGAAAAAAATGAATGAAAGAATATTCCAAATGTGAGGTACCACAAACAATTTCATTTTCTATTGTTCCGTGAGGCTTTTATTGCACAGTTTAAGTAATTGCTTGAGGTGGAAAAAGCTTTTTGTGTAATTGGGAGGATATTATTGCAGCGGATTTATTGACAGCTTTTGGAGTAATTTAATGTTTCTGTATCGATAAACGCAAATCAGATGCTGCCATTAGCGCAAATCAATTAGTAATGGAATACAATCACAGACAAAGAAGCTGTTCCTCTGAGATTTATTCTTTGAAGACAATTTTCATACGATGTTTATTTTGGATTTGTCTGTCAAACCCAGCTGCATTATCGCGTCTGCCTCTTAAAGGAAAACATGGATGACTTTCATCCAAACGTTCCCCGCTCGGCTGCTCACAAAGCGAAACTTTCGGAAGATATTTCTCTTCTTGTTAGGGGCATCGGGCAATGCTCGTGGTGTCTCTTTGTTTGCTTTGCAGCAGGCAAAAGCTGAAGTATATACATGAGAGACTTAGATAGATCAGGAGGTTAGTGGCAAATGAAATACGATGTCGGAAAGGGTCGGGTCAGGCCCTTCGGTAGAAGGAATTAAAGGGCAGACTATTTTTCCTCTGAGGGTAGATGAGATATAAACTAGAGGACATGGGTTAAGGGTGAAAGGGGAAAAGTTTAGGGGGAACTTCTTCACACAGAGAGCGGTGGGAGTGTGGAATGAGCTGCCAGCTGAGGTGGTGAATGCGAGCTCAACTTTAACATTTACGAAGAATTTGGGCAGGTACAGAGATACCCCGATTTTGCATGCCCCAATTTAACGTGAATACAGATATAACACGATGAGTCATTGGACTCGGGCGTCGGGCTCCCAGCAGCAGTGGGGAAGTCAGACTCCCAGCAGCAGCGGGGGACGTCAGGCTCTTGGCAGCTGTGGGGATGTCGGGCTCCCGGCAGGAGCAGGGGGCCTCGGGCTGACTGCAGGACCGGGGATGTCAGGCTCCCAGATTGATTTATGGGAGGGTTATTCCTTCCTTTGGCTTGGCTTCGCGGACGAAGATTTATGGAGGGGTAATGTCCACGCCAGCTGCAGGCTCGTTTGTGGCTGACAAGTCCGATGTGGGACAGGCAGACACGGATGCAGCGGTTGCAAGGGAAAATTGGTTGGTTGGGGTTGGGTGTTGGGTTTTTCCTCCTTTGTCTTTTGTCAGTGAGGTGGGCTCTGCGGTCTTCTTCAAAGGAGGTTGCTGCCCGCCGAACTGTGAGGTGCCAAGATGCACGGTTTGAGGCGATATCAGCCCATTGGCAGTGGTCAATGTGGCAGGCACCAAGAGATTTCTTTTAAGCAGTCTTTGTACCTCTTCTTTGGTGCACCTCTGTCTCGGTGGCCAGTGGAGAGCTTGACATATAACACGATCTTGGGAAGGCGATGGTCCTCCATTCTGGAGACGTGACCTACCCAGCGCAGTTGGATCTTCAGCAGCGTGGATTCAATGCTGTCGGCCTCTGCCATCTCGAGTACTTCAATGTTTGTGATGAAGTCGCTCCAATGAATGTTGAGGATGGAGCGGAGACAACGCTGGTGGAAGCGTTCTAGGAGCTGTAGGTGATGCCGGTAGAGGACCCATGATTCGGAGCCAAACAGGAGTGTGGGTATGACAACGGCTCTGTATACGCTAATCTTTGTGAGGTTTTTCAGTTGGTTGTTTTTACAGACTCTTTTGTGTAGTCTTCCAAAGGTGCTATTTGCCTTGGCGAATCTGTTGTCTATCTCATTGTCAATCCTTGCATCCGATGAAATGGTGCAGCCGAGATAGGTAAACTGGTTGACCGTTTTGAGTTTTGTGTGCCTGATGGAGATGTGGGTGGGCTGGTAGTCATGGTGGGGAGCTGGCTGATGGAGGACCTCAGTTTTCTTCAGGCTGACTTCCAGGCCAAACATTTTGGCAGTTTCCACAAAACAGGACTTGGGTAGGTTATGGAGGGCTATGAACTGGGTGCAGGTCATTAGGACAAGACAGAACAATAGTTCCACAGACAAGCAAGTCCGAAGGGGCTGTTTCTGGGCTATAATGTTCTACAGTTCGATTATTTGGATAGGGAGAAAATTCAAAATTCAGAAGTGCATGCAGGATACTGCAAACGTTAATCTCCAGTTGAATCAGGTGGTGAAGAAGGGGGATGCAATATTGGCATATTCATTACAAAGGAACAGGGCAAGGGTGTGACGATGAGGCTTTATAAGGCACTGGGGAGGCCTCACTTGAGGGAATACAGGGGTACTGTTTTAAGCTCCTTATTCAAGAAAATATAGTGAAATCGGAGAGGGTTCAGATGAGATTCACAAGAATGATTCCTGGAATTAAGGGATCTGCATATGAGGAATATTGGACTGCACACCTTGGAGTTGAGGAGAATGAGGGGGGAGGGTCTTCATCGAAATGTTGAATGGCCTAGACAGAGTGGATGTGGCAAAGTTGTTTCCCGTGGTAGGGAAGTCAAGAGGGCCCAACTTCAGGATAGAAGCAGAGATGCGGAGGGATTTATTTAGCCAGAGAGCGGTGAACCAAGTCGAGGCAGAGACTGATAGATATCTGAATAGTTTGGATATCAAAGGTTATGGAGGGGGTGTCTCCATTTCCGGTTGGCAAGTGGAATGGTGCGGACAGTGAGGATATGGCGTTCAGGAAAGAAGTTTGGATACTGGCAATGGGAGGTCAGCACTCAGCGTTCAAGCCCTTCTAATCTGCCCATAAAATTAGAAAATTCTTACAAAGAACCTCCTAGGAAGTGGATTTTGTATGGTGTTTCAGTGGATTACAAGAACGTACAGCTTTTGCCCCATTTCATTTTGTGACAAAGTATATAGATATGTTTTTGGGAGATAAATTGGGGCAGGTTTGTTAGAGTAAGTTGCTTGCAAACACTTTAAAACAGATCTTATTTGAAATGCTGGAGTTCTTCCCCATGCTAGACATATCGGGGCCTCAATAGCTTTTGAAGAGTGCTCAAGAGACTTCACTAATGGATTGCTGTTTACCAAAGACAACAGATGAAAGAGCAGGCTGGAACTGGAACTGGACAAGCTGGCAAGAAGCCCCATTTTGGAAGATGGCCTGGTCAAAGTCCTTGTGGTTCATGCAAGAGGAGAGGACTGGTTGCCTAATGTTTCACTTAGAATAAGAGAAACAGAAAGAAACTCTGTGGTGACCTGAAAGAAAGAGGTGATCATCTGAAGAACCCTGAAGGGGCAAGTTTCGTCAGCAAGACACTGAGGTGACTGATGGAAGTACATCAGTTGTGGATGACCTGGAACAACACATCGCTCTCTGAAAATCGACAAGAACCTTCCTGAGTGGTAACCATTTACCTTTCAAGCACCAAAGCCTGGTGAACTTTATAAATGTTAAATTCTGTGCACAGTATAAGAATTGCCTGCAACCAGTGAACTTGGAGGAATGAGAAGTGAGACTGGACTGTGAACCAAAGAACTTTTCTGAACTTACACACACATTACATACACGTGTACTTAGAATTAGAAGGGGGTTAAGTTGGGTTAAGTAAGTTATTGATAAGTTAAAGTTTGATTCTATTTTCATGTTTAAAGATAATTAAAAGCAACTTTTGTTTAAGTAACCATTTGTTATGGTGAGAATCTATTGCTGCTGGGTTTTGGGTTCCTCTGGGCTCGTGACCCCTGTGTACGCTGCGAGACCGGCTGAGTTGCTCCAGCATTTCTGTGAATTTGGACTGCAATCACAGCATCTGCAGATTTTTGTGTTTCACCCCAGGTTTTGTTCCTGCATTTCACTGTTAACTAAGTCACAGGATAGACAGCAGAGGCTAAAAAGATTTGAACCTGGGCTACTTGAACCAGACAATTTCACTTCTGATTCTGAAGTGAGGTTTGGACCCGCTACCTTGTAGTTCCAAACATCCTGATATTGGATGCTGCTTGGCTCATGAGGAGTGAATCGCAAACCTGCAGACAGTGCCAAGGACTTTCTAATGCATTCATACAAAATGCATATCCTCCTGGTATTCTTACATTATCCTTCCAAGCAGAGAAAATGTAGATGCAGATGATCCAGTTGATCTTACTTTAACACTAGGGAAGCATGATTAACGTGGCAATTAGCGCAGCTCTGTTACACCGCCAGCGACCCGGGTTCAAATCTAGTGCTATCTGTAGGGAGTTTATACGTTCTCCCCATGTCTGCGTGGGTTTCCTCCAGGTGCTCCAGTTTCCATCCACCTTTCAAAATGTACAAGGGTTGTTAGTTAATTAGGTTAATTAGGCAGAATAGGGCCTGTGGCTGGAAGAGCCTGCTACCGTGCTGTACAGATAGACCCCTACTTACGATGTTCCAACATACGATATTTCAATGTTATGATGGCCCCTAATAAAACAGGTGTAATGTTTCATGAAATTTACTTTAGTCTCAGACAGATTCGCCATCAGTAGAATTTTCCGGGTGCCTCTAACAGTGAGAGAAAGAGAAACAAAAGAGAGTTCCCCTGACTAGAGTCCCCGGGTGTCTGTGGATTCACATCCAGCGCTCCCGCAGCCACACAGCTGCTCAGGGTCCAGTCCAAACCATCGGTGACCTGAGCTCCAGATTCGGAAGCCTTCAGTGCCGTCAGCCCCCTCTTGCATCCCGGCTCCGATACCTGGTGCCCCGTCAGTCAGTCTCGAGCCACTCTCCAGCAGTCCGTTGCCTAGTGTGAGGCTTTTGACTGTGGTTGCCAGCAGCCCGCAGCCTGTGTGGGTTCTTTGTCTCGAGTCGTCAACAGCCCGCCGCCTGTGTGTTCTTCAGCCACAGAGCCCCTTACTGGTCTACTGCCGTGGTCACCTTCCTGCAGGGTCATCTCCTCTGCTTCTCCCTCTCAAGTGGTGGGGAGGGGGGTGGTGTTCTCCCCATTTTCTGGTGCCCCTGCTTCCCCAGAGCCTGTAATTCCTCGAGTCTGCTGCCGAACGTAGGCACTGCCACCTTGGGCCCAGACCCCGCGATGGCGGGAAGTTAAAATAAAACACCGTTGGCTCCTGTTTAAAGCCTGTACAGAGGCCTTATAGTTGGTCAGGGCAGTTGGACCCCACAGGGGGAGTATTGTGTCTGCACCCCCTGTTCTCCTCAGGTCCACACCAGGGCTGCCATTAAAACAGCTCTGGCAGCACTGCCATTTTTGGTTTGAGATAGGAAAGTCATATTTACTGTTACTCCTCACTGGGACAAAGGTGCATCCCAGAGCTGGGTGCAGCCCGGGCAGGACAGAGTGCTTCATCACTGAAATAACGACAGAGGAAACTTCCTGTTGAAACATGGCAGTGCAATGAGTACATGATTAATGTATTTCTTGAGAAGTCCTGACAAGGATATGAACAAAGTGGTCACCATCTGGTCCTGCCTGGCATGAGTGGCCTCAAGCAATCATTAACAGGGAGAGAGGCAATTTTTCAGACACCATTAGCCATTATTTATCAGCCAAGCCATGGTCATTCAGTAATGTGTAGGTATTATTAACTCTGATAGTGTGTGACTCCACTTCATCAATTATTCCTGTAATGAAGCATGTGTGATCACCAACCCCTCCCCCCCCCATAAAAATTTCTATCACCTCAGGAGTATCTACAGGCCAGCAATGTGTTAAACTGCTGTACACTCACAGAATGAGAAGCAGATCTCTTCCCAAATTCAGCTGGATCATTTGTAATTAACCAGACCTCGTGAGATTCAGTGTCGGTTTGGGAGCTGTCAGGTTGGAAGTAAATGCTCAAAGTCAGCGGTAAAGAGGAGACACCCAATCCGTTGAACGGACGAGAAAAGGTTGATTTAGCCACGTGAGTCCAAAAGGTAGTGGACACAGCCCAGGACATGACAGGCAAAACCCTCCCCCACTATCAAGAACATCTGTGGGGAATGCTGCGGTCAGAGGGCAGCGGGAATCTTCAGAGATCCACCCCACCCAGCACCCACTCTGTTCTCGCTGCTGCCATCAGGAAACAGGTCTCGGGGACACAAGACGCACACCTACCAGGTTCAGTAACAGCCACAATCGGACCTCCTCAACAACAAAACTCAGAGGAGTCACATGATGGAGTAGTGGCCAGTCGGGAAAACCAGCCTCATTAGGAAAAAGCAAAGCATAACAAAAATAGAGTACAAGAAATAGAAGATAAAGATACAGAGAAAAGAAAGAAGATGGCTTCCAAGAAGGAGAAAGTAAGAAGAACTGGGAAAAAAAAAGTTAAAAAGTCGCCGGAGAAAAAAGAAGGCCTTACCTGCAGGAAGGAACAGGACGCTGTGGTGACGAGGAGCGCCCGACCCTCGAGGTCAGTACCTGCCCTACAGAGTCGCGACCCACCAGCCGGTGCACAACAAAAATGGCTCTCGGAGTCAAACAAAAGTGCGCAATCAGAGGAGAAAGAGGACACCGGCGGGAGGGGGGCTCAGCAGAGGAGTGGGCTGTCACAGAGTGAGCAGCTGAGAGATGCCCGACACCAGGGCTCTCAACTGGAGGATAAGGATGACAGCAGAAGAGGGTGCGACGTAGCAGACATGAGAGATAGACGGAGGGAAGATCGACAAGGAGACTAACGTCAGGAGCCCAGGAGGGGAGGAACAGCAAGAAGAGGCCCGACAAAGAGATACAAGCAGCTCATCAGGAAAAACAGAAGAGACACAGGCACAAAGAAGAGAAGAAGAAGATACAAACACAGATACAGAGAGGTGCAACCAAGATGGTTTATAGTTACCAAATTTTAGAAATTATTATAGAGCCGCACAATAGAGGTATTGATCAGATTTTTACCAGACAAGGGAAAAACCAGATTGGACTAAGATAGAACTAGATAAAATAGGGGAGAAGGTACCGGAACATATACTTTATAAGTGGGATGAAAAACTGGTGTAATATAAAAGCTCATCAGTATTACATCAGTTACTTAATATATGGAAGAAGATCCACTTAGAAAGGAAAAAAATGAATTACCAAATACTAAAATTACTATTGACGCAAAATCCACTAATCCCTTTTACAATGGATAACCTTTCCTTTAGAGAATGGGAGAAAAAAGGAATCAAAAGAATAGAAAACTGTTTTTTGGGAAATAATTTATTAACATTTGAACAGTTGAAGTACAAATATGGAATAACTCATGGTACAATGTTTGCCTATCATCAATTGAAAGCTTATTTAAAGGATAAATTGGGAAACAGCTTGAGATTACATGAAGGAAGCAGCTTTAAATATGTGATTACAGACACAATGATAATTAAAAGATTTATAACCAACATGTACAGATAAGGAAAATGAAATAAACTATAAACCTAAGCAGAAGTGGGGAAAGGATCTAAACATAAAGATAAAAAGTGAAGTATGGGAAAAATTATGTTCTCGAACTATGAAGAATACAATAAACTAAAAGTTACGCATGTTACAGTATTATTGGTTACACAGGGTATATTTCACTCCTCAAAAATTAAAAAAAATGGGATTCAACACTATTGATGTTTTCACTGTAAGAAGGAAATGGGAACAACATTACTTGCAACTTAGGCATGTATGAAAGTAAATACGTTTTGGAAAGAATTAAATCAGATACTAAATAAAATTACAAAAAATAACATACCAAAAAAACCAGAGATATTTCTTTTAAGTAACATAAAAAGTAGAGAATTAGGCCTCAAATTGGATAAAGTGCAAAAAAAATTCATTATGATAGCCTTAGAGATAGCAAAAAAATGTATAATGTCAACTTGGAAAATGGAAGAGAGCATGAGAATACAGCAATGGTACATGGAAATGAATAAATGTATTCCATTGGAAAAAAATAACATATAATTTAAATAATAAAGTCACAATGTTTGAACAAATTTGGGAACCATATATGGAACATATCAGAAAGCTTGCATGACCTCCATCCCCTGCAATGAGAATGAAAATGATAAGAAGACAAAACGACTAGATTCAGTGTGTAATAAATAGATGATGCATTTTTCTTGTTTATTTCCTTTGTGTGAAAATGTTGTTCAATGATTTTATTGTATTGTCTATGTTGAATATTTATGGATTTTGGAAGGGGGTGGGTAGAGGGGAGGGAGGGGAAAAAAAGGGGAGAAAAGACCATTGTGTAAATTTAATGAGATACGTTTGTACATATTTTGGTTGATATGGTTCACAGTGTGAAAAATTAAAAAATTATAAATAAAAAAACCAATGAAACTCAGTCAGGGACTCATTTAAGGGCTCTTAGTTATGCAATTTATTGATTTTAAATTCTCTGGTTACTGCACAGTCAGTTTGTTTACATTCATTATCGGTTAACAGTTCTTTATCTGTTCACATGCATACGCTGGGCACAGTTTTTTTTTCCGTGCTACCAATAAGTTGTACTTCTGCTGCACCCACAGGGAAAAGGAATCTCAGGGCTTTATGTGATACCATGTCGGCACTCTGACAATAAATGTGAAATCTGACAAATCTGAAATCTAAAAACAGGAAATACTCAGCTGGTCAGGCAGCATCTGTAGGAGAAAAATCGCGTTGAACACCTCAGGCCGATGAACTTTTGTCAGTTCCGAAAGTCGGTGATCTGAAAAGTTAAATGTTTCTCTCTCTCCATGGGAACTACTTGATCGGATGAATATTTCCAGCAATATTGTCTTTCATTTGATGCATTTTTGTTCATTTTTAATTGGAATTTATACATACAGTACGTTAACAGGACATCCTAGCCCACCAGCCCATACCACCCAGTTACAACATATTGACCTTCAACCCCACCCCCCCCATACATTTTTTGAACAGTAGGAGAAAACTGGAGCACCAGGAGAAAACCTGCGCAGACACGGGGAGAATGTACAAACTCCTTACAAACAGTGCAGGATTTAAACCCCGGTCCCGGTAGCTGTAACAGCATTGCACTAACTGCTATGCTAATTTTCCGCCCAAATTTATAGGTGGGAAAGAGCCAAAGTTCCTCAAATGTGTAGCAAAAAAATCATTCAAAAACACTTTATTCAAGCAACTGGCAAAAAAAAAACCACGGGAAAATAAATAGGTAAAAAAAATACAGAAGGTTAAAATTGGCGCACCTCACCGTTAGTTCACCAACCAGAAAATTAACTTATCCGCATTCTACCAAGAATCAATATTTCTTTATTGTCATGTAGTAAAATCAGAACAATACTACACGGAATTTGTTTTTGTCTGCCGGAAGGCACATAGATTCGCCATCGGCAGAAATTGCCTCTTACAGTCAGAGAAAGAGAAGCAAACGAGAGTCCCCTCAGAGTCATTGAATGTCTGTGGATTCACCTCCAGCGCTTCCGCAGCCGCACAGATTCCAGTCCGAATCATTGTCACTGCAAGCTCCAGATCTGAACCTCCGACACGGTCAGGAACCTTCAGCACCCTCGGCCCCCTCTTGCCTCCTGGTTCCGAGACCTGGTAACCCATTCAGCCAGTCTTGAGCCAGTCTCCAGCAGCCCGCAGTCCGGTGTGAATCCCTCGACCGCAGTGGCTGGCAGCCCACAGCCTGCGTGGGATCCTCGCCTCGAGTCGCCAATGGCCTGCCCACCTGTGCGTTCTTCAGCTGCAGAATTCCTCACGAGTCTGCCACTGTGGTCACCATCTTGTGGGTTATCTCCTCTGTTTCTCCTTCTCAAACGGGATGTTCTCCCCATTTTCTGGTGTCCATAGGTGTTGGATACCAGGGGCTTTACTGTATGTGGCTCATGGACGGAAGGGAATGGAGATGATCTTTGAAATGTAACGTGATGACTTGATAAGAGCAAAGATGATAAAAGTTGCAGAGATTTTTCCCTCAACAAAAATTAAAATACGAACATAAATTTTAAATTTACACATACAGCACATTAACAGGCCACTTGGGTCCACGAGTCTGTGCCGCCCAACTTACACCCTATTAACCTACACCCACAGTACGTTTCGAATGGTGGGAGAAAACCAGAGCCCCCGGGAAAACCCATGGAGACATGGGGAGAAGGTACAAACTCCTTACAGACAGTGTGGGAATCGAACCCCGGTCCCAATCGCTAGTGCCGTAAAGGTGTTGCGCTGACCGTCACGCCAACGAAGACGCTCCAATTTGTTGCTGACGATTAACGAATTAGATGGGGAAAAAAAATAATTTAAAAAAAATTACATTTATATTATCCCTTTCTGATCCTTTTCAGATTGTCTCAAAGTGCTTGTTTTCATTCATACCTTTAGTCTGCAGTGGTAAAGACTCTATGTGGCACTCCAGATAAGAGCTCCTGGTCCTATGGTAACCAACCTGTGGTGGGCAACCTCTTTGAGGTGGTGGGTTTCCAGGGAATTGCCCACTCACAGGAGGTCATTAAGAAAAGAAAAAAAAATGGAAACATTAGCTGTCTCTCCTGTTGAATAATTAATGGTCCCACATGTTCTTCGGGCAGTCACACTGCTCGAAAGGAGTGGCTCATGAGATCAGCAGATAAGGGACTGTTGGGCTTGATCGAGTCAAGTTTATTGTCATCTCAAGTCGTCACCTTTATTTATCATTCACACCAGGCTTGCACGGTAAAGATGAGATAGTGTTTCTCCAGGACCACGGAGCATTTTACATAAATATAAGTTAGAATAGAAGTTAAACACCTTGAACTATTAAAAGGTAAGATGTATATGAAACAGTCCACAGTACCCGATCCACATATGATCTGGGAGTTCAGGAGCTGTAAGGGCCCGAGTGCTACGGTACCTCCTACCAGATGGCAGAAGGGAGAACAATTTACATGAGGGGTGTGTGGAGTCCTCCTTTTGCCTGCATCGAGTGTTCTTGATGCCCATCACAGTAGGAAGAGAGTCCCCAGTGATGTTCTCCGCTGACTTCGCTATCCTCTGCAGGTTCTTGCGGTCCGAGGAGGTTGCGCAAGTTGCACAATTGATTGCACAAGTTGAACCCAATGAAACTCTGGACTTAAGCGCAAAACAAGCAGAAACAAACATGTACAGACAAACAATACATATGAAGGACAAGATTTCATGTATACAAATAAATAAAAGAATATGAGAAGTCTGAGATGTGAGCAGTTCCTTTGGTCGTTCAGCATTCCCACTGCCCGAGGGAAGAAGCTGTTCCTCAGCCTGCTGGTGCTGGCTCTCATCCTCCTGCATCTCTTCCCCGATGGGAGCAGCTGAAAGACGAGTCTTCAATGATTTTGCACACCCTCCTCAGACAATCCTGGTAGATCACGTCGATGGAGAGGGGAGGGAGACTCCAGTGATTCTCTCTATCGCCCTCCGATCCATTTCTCTGCAGTAACCGTACCCACACTGTGATGCAGCCCATCAGGGCACTCTTGATAGAGCTCCTGTAGAACTTTAACATAATGGTGGTGGGTGGCTCTGCTCAACTTCTGTCTTCTCAGGAAGTTCAGTCGCTGTTGCGCCTTCCTGTCAAGTGAGGAGATGTTGAATGGCACGATAGGTCACTCCTTAAGGAAACTGCAAGGAACTTAGTGTACTCCGCTCTCCCTACCACAGATTTTTTGATGTGTAGTGGAGGGTGGTCATTCCTGATCATCCTGAAGCCCACAATCATCTCCTTTGTCCTGTCCACGTTAAGATTCAGGGTGTTACTCTCATGAGATTTTCCACCTCTTTGCAGTTTACATGAGGGCAGTGTCATCGTTGATTCCGACGAGGCCGACGATGGTTGTGTCGTCTGTAAACTTGATGACACTGTTGGAGCTGGATCTGGCCATGCGGTCATTGGTCAGCAGCGTGAACAGGAGCGGGCTGTGCACACAGCCTTGAGGTAAGCCAATGCTCGACATTCTGCTACTGCCCCGGACAAGACTGTGGTCTTTCTATTAGGAAGTCCAGAATCCAGTCATTGACAGGGGTGTTGGGTATGTTGATGTATGTGTTGGACTAAGAATGAAACTGTGAGACTACTGTGATGAAAGATTTGGACCACAGCCAAAGCTCTAAAAGCAATTTTCGAAGGGAAAATCCATATTGGTATCTATGCCTGATTCATAGCCATTGAGCCTGCTGTACGAAGTTAGAACAAGGTACATTACATGTGACTGATCTCTTGCAGTACATTGAAGGATGGTGGTGAGGGTTACAATCCATCTTGATGACTCGGCTCACAGTTAGTGCTGTATTGAACAGAGCCTTTGCAAATACTAGCAACTTCACTGGAGAATGGAGAAGACCAGAATTAGAATCAGAATTTATTGTCATGACGAGTCACGAAATGTGGTTTTTTTGGCAGTTTCACAGTGAAAACATTCATATTTATAACCACCTTACGGTATTACTATAAAAAAATTAAAATAATAGTACACAAAAAGTAAGACAGTGTCTTTGGTTCATTGATCATTCAGGAATCCGATAGCGAAGGGGAACAAGCTGTCCTTGTGCTGCTGGGAGCTCGTCTTTAGGCTCCTGTACCTTTTCCCCGAGGGTAGCAGAGTGAAGAGGGTGTGGCCTTGGTGGTGGGGGTCTTTGAGGATAGAAGCTGCGTTTTTTAAGACACTGCCTCATGCAAGTGTCCTCGATGGAGTAAAGTCTGGTGCCTGTGATGCTGCAGGCCGAGTTGACAGCCTTCTAGAGTTTATTCTTGACCTGAGAGTTGGCACCTCCATTCCAGGCAGTGATGCAACCAGTCAGAATGCTCTTCACAGTACACCTGTAGAAGTTTATGATAATCTTCAGTGACGTCCCGAATCTCCTCAGACACCGGACAAAGTCTAGCCGCTGGCGAGCCTTCTTTGTGACTAAATCGACATGGAGGCTCCAGGACAGATCCTCGGAGACGTTGACCCCCAGGAATTTGAAGTTCTTGAACCTCTCCACTACTGAGCTCTCGATGAGGACTGGGTCGTATTCCGCTGACTTCCTCCTGATGTCCACAATCATCTCCTTGGTTTTGCTGATGTTGAGTGTTGTCATTACACCGTTCAATTACCTGATCTATCTCCCTCCTGTAGCTTCCTCGTTGCCGTTTGTGATTCTGCCGACAACTGTGGCATCATCAGCAAACTTGTAGATGGCAATGGAATTGTGCCCGACCACACAGTCATGGGTGTAGAACGAGTGGAGCAGTGGGCTGAGCACACATCCTTGGGGTGGGCCCGTGTTGATAGTGAGGATCAAGTACTAGATAAATCTTTTAGAGTAGCTAACTGCCCTGGTCGCATGTGGACAGCCTCATTCAGTGCAGAGAAGGTCTATACAATGCAAATATATGTCATGTTGCCTGAGTTCCATGTAAGGATATTATTTCATATTGTAAATGCTATAAAATAGTGAACTTGTCGTAGCTGCAGGCTGTCTGGAGTGGAACTTGCTGTTCCAGCAGGGGGATCATGTGGTTTTGCAAGCAGAGAGAGAGAGAGAGAGAGAGAGAGAGAGAGAGAGCAGCATCTGGGACTGGAACAGGACAAGCTGGCAAGCTTGTGGAAAAACCCATTTGGAAGACGGGTTGTGAGTGCTTAGTTCAGCCTGGTCAAAGCTCTTGTGGTTCATACAAGAGGAGAGAACTGGCTGTCTAATGTTTCACTTGAAATAAGAGAAATAAAAAAGGAACTCTGTGGTGACCTGAAAGAAAGAGGTTATGATCTGGAGAACCCTGACGGGGCAAGTTTCTTCAGCAAAACACTGAAGTGGCTGGTTACAAGGAATCAGTTGTGGGTGCTCAGCAAACAACAAATCTCTCTCTGAAAACCGACAAGAATCTTCTTGAGCGGTAACCATTTACCTTTCAAGCACTAAAGCCTGGTGAACTTTATAAATGTTCAATTCTGTGCACAGTATAAGAATTGCCTGCAACCAGTAAACTTGGAGGAATGAGAAGTGAATTTGGACTGTGAATCAAAGACCTTTTCTGAACTTAATTGCACTCATTACATTCACGCGCGCTTAGAATTAGAAGGGGGTTAGGTTAGGTTAGTTAAGTCAATAGTGATAAGTTAAAGTGTGATTCTGTTTTCATGTTTAAAGATCATTAAAAGCAACTTTTGTTTAAGTAACCATTGGTGAATATCCATTGCTGCTGGGTTTTGGTGTCCTCTGGGCTCATGACAGGTACAATTGAAATAATTCAGTGGTACAGGATGGAGCAAGTTTGAGGATTTTCACTTTTCAAATTCACTTCACAAAAATATCCCACTGTCAGCAATTTACTGAACTGGAGTCGTCAGCCTGCTGCAGGAATTATGCTGGCCCTCTTTGCATTAGCTGGGCTGAATGATGTGTGAGATTGAGCCTCTCCATTCATTTGCTGCCATCTTCCAAGCATTTTTCTGCGCCAAACATGATTTCGATTTACATTCCAGTTTATTTGGCGCACAATTTCATCCTTCCATTTTTTCCATCAATCGTACAATTTCTTTGTTTTCCCTCCTTCATTTTTAACAGGAGAAGAAAAAGGAAACCTCTGAACAGCAGTCTCTCATGAGTAAAGAGTTTCTTTTCATCCTGTCAAAGTCACTGAATGCTGAATGATCTCCTTTGTTTCCAGGGCATCTCATTCTGTCACACAGACAATATGTCGAGAGACAATTTCAGTAACTTTCAAATTAATTTTTTAGAACACAGAATAGCAATGCCCATTATTCCTAACTTCATTCCAACCATATTTTATCTCTGACCTTAGCTGATGAGACAAACAAGGTGTAGGAGGAGCAGAACAGTGGAGAGATCCAATTCCCTCACCCACCATCTGTGTTTCTCCTGACCCTGAGAATTGTACGGGGTCTCTCTCTTTGTATGATGTCAATATTTGTTGAAGCCTGATGCTGCCCTTTAAACAGTGTCCACAAAAGCGAGCATGCTTTAGCCATCCCCTAGAGTTGTGGATATAAAAATGGCTTCTTTCGAGGAAAGTGTTATCGCATTGCCACACTTATGGTGTTGTACTGAAATCTTTTCCACAGTGGTCAAGAATTTATCTTGGTTTATTCTTTCCCCAGGACTAACATGATACATTAGAACCCCCATTATCCAGAATTCGGACTAACATGATACAGTAGAACTCCCAATATGCAGAATTCGGACTAACATGATACAGTAGAACTTCCATTATCCAGAATTTGGACTAACATGATATATTAGAACCCCCATTATCCAGAATTCACTCAACTGGAAACTCAAGGCTCGGTGGATGGACCTGGGGGGAAGTATTGAGACTTCATTGGACAGGCGCAGGTTTTCCCCTGCTGAGCTAGCAATGCCCCTCAATGAGCGCGCGTTCATTTCGCTGTAGCCTCTTGCGTGGAGGTGGGCTGGGTTGTTAGTCCAAGGAAGGTGCACCAAGGGCCTGACCGGGACACTTGCATGGAGGTGGGGTGGGTTGTCAGCATGAGGAAGGTGCGTCGAGGACCTGACTGGTACACTTGAGTCGGAGCAGGTGGGATGGGGATAGGATATGGAGGGGCAGAGATGTTGAGACCTCACTGTCAAGGTTCGAATTTTAGTCCCAGCATATAAGACGATCCTAACTTTATTAGTATGAGGTATATTAGAAGGGCCTTATTGGTAAACTTGGGGAGGGGCAGGTTAATCATGACGGCGGCACGATTAGCGTAACAGCTAATGCAACACTGTTACAGCGCCAGTGACCAAGCTTTGAATTTAAATTTTGAACATTTTGGGAATGACCTGATTAAAGTGAACTTTACATAATTAAAGCGAACAATATTTATTTTTCAAATTACTTTACATTAATACACAACCCCTTTACAGCGCCAGCGATCGGGACTGGACTGGGGTTTGAATCCTGTGCCATGTGTTTGAACGTTCTCCCCGTGTCTGTGTGGGTTTTCTCCGGGGGCTCTGGTTTCAAAATGTACTGGGGATGTAGGTTAATGGGGTGTAAATTGGGTGGCACGGAGTCATGGGCTGAAAAGGCCTGTTACCGTGCTGCAGGTCTAAAAAAATTTTTTTAACCAGTGTGCTCTTAATGCAGGTTAGGCGTCAGAAGAGTGGGTTTCAGTCAACCGGAAAATTTGCATGCTCAACATCCGCGGTCCCCGTAGGTGCCAGGGATTCTACTGTCCAGAAGCGTATATTCGAGGAACCTCAGCCAAACATAACCAATGTCCCTTCCAACTAACTCGCCAGAGAAAAAAACACATTGATGTAGAAAAGTGGTGCTGCCAAGGATATTGCGTGGAAAGCAGATGGCTCTCTTGCCTGAATATCCATCTCCCTTGCTGGTTGAATCAACATAGAGGTAGATAAGTACACATCGGTAATGCCTGAGATGGCAAATAGTACCGTTCCAACTCTCAAACTGCCTTGGAAGGACTAAATTCAACCTTTCCTGTATTATTACTGCACACCTCTGAAGTATCAATTCAGCAAATTAACTGGAGGCAACTCTCTACTTGCGTAAGCCAAGTCCCAATCAGTGTGGTTATAAGCAACTGAAAAATATAGTTGTACAAGAAAGTTTGCAGTTGCTGGCGTTCGCACTACTGACCCATGACTGCATTGCCAGATCCATCTCCAACAGCGCCATCAAATTTGCAGATGACACAACAGTCATCAGCCTCGTCAGCAGCAGTGATGGGGTGGAAAATCTTGTGGTATGGTGCGAGAGGAACAACCTAAGCCTCAAGATGAACAAGATGAAGGAGATGATCGTGGACTTCAGGAGGAAGCAGAACAGCCACCTTCCAGTACAGAGCAACAACTCTGTAGTGGAGAGAGAGGAGAACATCAAGTTCCTTGGAGTCCACTCAACTAGTGACCTATCCTGGACACAATGGTCAGGAAGGTGCCGCAGCAACCTACACTTCCTGAGAAGACTGAAGCGGGTCAGCCTTCTACAGGAGCTCTATCGACCTGCTGAGTTTCTCCAGCATCCTATTTTGATTTACTGCTTAATTTAATGCTTATGCTGAATGCATTTCAGTCATTTAATTTGGTTGATCTGCCCAACATCATAAACTTCTTAAACCAGAAGAAATCTCTGGATGTTCCTTGTTAACATTAGGAGCTACACTGGAAAATTATATTTAAAGATTATAAACCCTGGATAACAATTTGTTTTCAAAAGGTTCGCTTCCTGAAAAAAATTTGTGGGATTATGCTAGACGACTTCAAGCTGAACTCAAAAATAATTTCAGATTTGCTCTATCACGTTGGAAGTTGGACAAACATGAAATTTTATTGAATTCTGCGCATTTAATCCCATAATGATGGTGATGCATTGCATTAGTTCAATGGAACTAAAAATATTTTGCTGCTCATTTTCATTTGTACTCAGCATCTGATCCCTCTCATGTCAGTGTCTGACAATAGTGGCCCTGATACTGCTTTTCAATCGTCTCTATGTCCTGGTGAAACCTTTCACCATGTTCATCACTAGGTGCTTTTAAGCTGCAGCACCCGGGTAGCCCTCCTGGGACTTGAATGCAATAAGTGGGGCAAAGGTACTTCCAGCACCTTTTAACCTGAAGGGGGATAGCCCCAGTAAATCACCAATCTGGCAATTAAGGGGGATGACGCATTAAATGACGTGTCACGCAAACTAATCTCCCCCATCCTCTCCCCCATCCTCCCCCCCCACCAGCTGTCAGTCTCCCTCCCACCGTCAATTGCGCTACCCCCCACCCCGCGGCAGCTGACCCTCCCCCCCCCCCCCGGTCCGCCTATCGCAGGGACCTCTCTGCCCCGCCGGTGAGCCCTCTCTCCCCTTCTGCCAGGGATACCCCTGTGATGCCAGCACGCAAGCGCTGACGTCACGGGAGTAACTGGGTCGGATATTTCACTTTCAAGCTGTGGGCGGACGCGACCTAGGTAAGTTTTAATGGGCTCCCTGACCACCTCCGAGGTAGGGCAGGGACCCGGTTGATTTCCGACGTGTCTAACCGTGTCAAACTGCCCTGTGAATGGGGCGTTACTGGGCAAATTGCCCAGTTATCCCCATTTTACAGGGCAGCTTAAAAACGCCGAGTAACTGACTGCACCAAGATCAGCAGGGAAGAAGTTCAACTGCGAATGCAGAAATTGAATTTTCAATTACATGGTTTTGTAGACTTAAATATGACAGGAAATCACAAAATTAGGTTATATCTTTTTAAAAAAGGCACCTGATAGGAAATTTTAAGGTGATTTTCGTAATCAGCTGCCCAAAATCTATAAAATATACCCGAAAGTGTTCAGGAAGAAAAATCTTTGTTGTCCACTGTAAGTGGGAAACCACATTTTTTCTGCATCCCTGTGCCAAGTTCATGTCATCTTAGGCAGCCACAGTAATGGAGTGCAGGATGACCATGCAGGCAGGATCGTATGGGCGATGGTTTTGTTAGATCTGCATTAGGGCAAATGACAAACTGCACAATGATTAGGTGAGAGGAAGCAATTTTTCTTTTGGATGTTGCAACCTCTACCCAGATCAGCAGGGCATCTCTGGCAGACATTTGATAGAATGTACCTTATTGATGCACTTGTCTTGTTTTAAACATCACTGGTAAGTGGCGTCCAGGACTGTAATTAATCCTCAGTATTGTTCAGCGACTATTGTAAGTGTAGACGGCAGAACTGATTCAATCTTCCTGAGTGGATGTGCATTACAAGTAATGTTTCAGCATCTGACACTTGCCACTTTGAGGGAATGTTGTAATGGAAGTGGGAATCGGGATTGCTGGAGGGGAGGGTGGGGTGGTGGTGGGCTGGGGTATTCATATCAGCTGCTATTGAACAGGTAACAACTTTCTCCAAGAAATTTCATCCTTGCTCTGTTGATGAACTACTGAAAGCTCTACGTTACATCTGGCAGATAACAATGGACAATGAACATTTTCCTTCCTGGTCACTTTTGGGTGTCTCTTATGCATTTTGCTTATCACAAAAATCATCTTAAAACGTACCATTTGTACACATTCTGTAACTCCTGAGGCCACTTGGGCCCAGACCCCGTGGTCGTAGGATTTTAAAATAAAACAACACCAGTTTCTTTTATCAGGCCATTTAGAAACATAGAAAATCTACAGCACAATACAGGCCCTTCGGCCCACAAGGTTGTGCCAAAAATGTCCTTACCTTAGAAATTGTCAGGCTTAAGCCCCATAGCTCTCTATTTTTCAAAGCTCCTTGTACCTATTCAAAAGTTTCTTAAAGAACCCTAATGTATCCACTTCTACTACCGTGGCCGGCACCATATTCCGCAAATCCACCACTCTCTGTGTAAACAACGTACCCTTGACATATACTCTGTACCTACTCCCCAGCACCTTAAACCCCGTGTCCTCTTCTGACAACCATTTTCAGCCCTGGGAAAAAGCCTCTGACGATGAATGTCTCTCATCATCTTTATGCCAGAGTCACGGCCACTGTTGTTTCCCCCAGGTAGGCTGTCCCTCCAACAGTACGCAAGCAGGAGTACCTATTGTCAAGGGGTAGAGCCACAGGGGAACTCTCCAGTATCTGATCTTCCCCTTCCCCCTCCTGATTGAAACCCACGTCTGTCTCCCGTGGCCCCTGTGTGGCTACCTTTCTATCACCTCCTCACTCTCTCTGACCAGACGAAGGTCATCAAGCTGCAACTCCAATTCCCTAATGTGCTCCAGCTTGACCCACCAGGTATGGATATGACCATCCAGGAGGCTGGGAGACTCCAGGACCTTCCACATCTGACACTGAGCACAGAACACCGGCCTCACACACATACTTCCTGCCCACAATTAACACAGGTCAGCCTACCTCACCTCGTTACCACCTAAGCCACACATGTCAAACTCTGGTCCGCGGGCCAAATTTGGCCCGCGAAATAATTATATTTGGCCCGCAAGATCATATTAAATATATATTAGAGTTGGCCCGCTGGCCGCCGCGCCAGTATAGCGCATGCACACTGAAGGTGAAAATGAAGACGCTGGAGATGTGGAGGGATCTCAGAGTCCCAAATCCTGGGGATCAGAGCGCCGCACTCAGCCCGCCCGGCTCCCAGACACACAGACGCGGCTGGAGTTGGGGACCATCCTCGCTGGGTCTGCGCTTCAGCGGCGACGCCGGACCGAATGTCTCTTTGGCGATGCCTTCCCCCTCGCTCCGTGTGCGGTGGACCCTGCCTCCCACTCCTTTTGTCGGAGACGAGCCCGGCGCCGTGAGATCGCAGTTTAATCCCTCTCCAACCATGGGAGGGGGGTGGGAGCAACACGCTCTTCTCAGCCAATTCCTCCACCGCCCCGGACGCCGGCGTTTCAACGAGGGGGTTCGGGTGCCTTCGTCAGGCGACCGACCTGTTGGTCCAAGACAAGGGGAGAGCGTACAAACTCCACACAGACAGCACCTGAACTCGGGTGAACGTGGAGCTGCGACCCCACATTCCACATCAGGACTGTGTGTAAGATTGGGAGCAGTGAGACGGAAGCTTATTTTGTTCCTGTGATTTAAGCCTTTCTTGGGGTGGGGGGGGGGGGTGGGTCCTTCTCTGACCACTTGCCTAACAATTAACCTAATCAGATGTGGAGTTACCACTATACAACAGTTCTCAACCTTTTTCTTTCCACTCGCGTCCCTGTGCCATTGGTGCTCTGTGATTAGTAAGGGATTGCTTAAGGTGGTCTGTGGGTGGAAAGAAAAAGTTTGAAGACCACTGCTTTAATCATCCCTCATTGACTCGTCATGTGCACGGTTTCAGAACGCTAAAGGAAATGGGCCAATGACAATGACAATGAAAGAGTTTATCCAAAACTATTATTAAACATTTATTTTAATAAGAAAAAGTTTAACATTACATATGTTGAAAGAAGAGAAAACATGCAGATGTTGTTGAAAATTTTCAATAAATATTTAGTTCGGCCCTCGACTTAGTCCAAGTTTTTAATTTTGGCCCTCCGTGAATTTGAGTTTGACACCCCTGGCCAAAGCCCAATGAGCCAAAGCCCCTCCTCTCTGCTACCCTTTCACTTCGCTGCCCGCTCCGAACACACCACCGACACGGGGAAGACTGCAAATTACTGCACCGCTGACGCAGGGGAAGCCCGCGTGGTTACCGCACCACCGACTCAGGGAAGGCCACGGGGTTACCGCATCACCGACTCAGGGAAGGCTGCAGGGTTAGCACACCACTGACTCGGGGAAAGGCCTCGGGGTTACCACATCACCAACCCGGGGAAGGCTGCGGGATACCGTACCACCAACCTGGGGTAGGCCACAAGGTTACCACACCACCGACCCAGGAAAGGCCATGGGGGTCAACGCACCACTGACACATGGAAGGCCACAGCGTGACTGCACCTCCGGCACTCCGCATGTCCCTTCCAACACCACGCCTTTCAGAACCCCAATCACAAGCATGTCTGGACTGGGCTGTTGAACCCTCCGGAGGAAGGCTGTGTCTCCTCATCCTACTCTCCACCTGTATACACAGTGGCAGCACTCTCATTTTCATTTTTAGCTAATACTTTCTGGAATAATCCAGTCCACTCTTTTAAACAGAACATGACACAGAGTTTAACAGGCAGGAGCTACAAATTCATGTTGGTTTTCACTGGTAGCTTCCAGTCCTTCATCTTTAATGTATGGACTCTGATAAGTTTGCCAAAACAGGCAAATATATAATTCCTTGGTTTTCCACTCTCATTCTGAAGTGTGTAAAGGATTGTTATTTAGACTTTTGTTCCCACCTTTCCCTGGCAAGGATGGGATGAAAACCACGTGATCTTGGAATTATTTTTTTAAACATGCTTTAGTCCCTCTATTTTCCCAATCCTTCCTCAAGAGATTTGCAAGAGAAATGGTTGCTACAAAGAAATAGATCGCAGGCCAGTCCACAGGACCATGAGAGTGGCAGAAAGGATCACTGGAGTCTCCCTCCCCCCCCCCACCCACCCCCCATCCCCAATCAGGATCATTGCATGAAGAGGGATCGTAAAATCATCGAGGACCCCTTCCACCCCTGCACACAGCATCTTTCAGCTGCTCCCGTCGGGGAAGAGATGCAGGAGGATCAAAGCCAACACCACCTGGCTGGGAAATAGCTCAATAGACCATGGGCTGAATGACCAAAGGAACTGCTTACACTAACCATCCAAGACTCTCATATTTACAAAACTATATTTATTTGTATATATAAATACTTGTCCTGTGAATGTATTGTTTGCTTGTATAGGTGCTACGTAAACAGAACCCTGGAGAAACTCAGCAGGTCAAACACTGTCCGTACCATAGCAAAGGTAAAAATACATAACCAATGTTTCAGGCTTGAACCCTTCATCAAGGTATGGAAAAATGTCGGCAGGTGTCTGAACAAAAGGGTGGGGGTAAAGGGTGGTCGCAAAAGCAGGAGATGATAAGTGGAGAAGGGGGCAGCAGAGGCCAAGGGGGGAGAGATGGCCAGGTGGAGGGAGGGGAAATGGAGAGAAGAGAACTGGAAAAGGGCAGGGAAGGGGGGTGGGGGAAGAAGGAAACAGGAGAAGTCGATGTTAATGCCATCTGGCTGTAGAGTGCCCAGGCGGAAAATCAGGTGGTGTTCCTCCAATTTGCAGATGGTCTTGGTGGGACAGAACACAAGTCCATGGACAGATGTGTGAGTGTGGGAGTGTGACACCAAATTGAAATGGTTGGCTGCTGGGAGGTCTCAGTCACTGCTGCTGATGGACCAAAGTTGTTCTGCAGAAGTGGTCTCCCAAAGCCCCCAGTCTCTCCGATGTAGAGAAGGCCACAAAGAGGGCACCGGATGCAGTTGATCAGTCCTGCGGATGCACAGGTGAAGTGTTCCTTCACTTGAAGGATCTGTTTGGGGCCCTGGACCGAGGTGAGGGAGGAGGTGTGGGCACAAGTGTTGCTCCTCCTGCAGCCATGGGGAAAGGTGCCAGGAGGGTGTGATTGGTAGGGAGGGATGAGTGCACGAGGGAGGGGTCCCTACAGAAAGCAGAGATGGGAGGAGAGGGGAAGATGTGTCTGGTGGTGGGATCCTGTTGAAAATGCTGAAAATTCCAGAGGATAATGTGCTGGAGGCTGGTGGGATGAGGATGGGGGGATGGGGGTGTTTCTATGTTTGTTGCTTCTGGGGGCAGTTGACGCCAGGGCAGATGAGCGGGAAGGAGAGGAAAGCTGAGTGATGGTGGTGGAGGTTTATTGAGCAGTTTAAGAGAAATGGCCCTAATATTAAAATTTTTTAAAATTGGCAGTGGGGCCAAGATTTTCAGCGTATTCCAAAGAAAATCTGAAGCAGTTGTAATAACAAACTGGGTTTTCATCTTTTGTCTTGGCCCGTTCTTGATTCACAAAATAGTTAACTTTCTCAACAAGTGGCAACATTATCAAATTTGCAATTCCACTGTGAACATTCAATTCAACGTACAATGATAAGGAATTGTGTGCACATTCACAAAACAACGACCTAAATGTACCGGTTGCCATGTGTTCCACAGTCTGGCCGAAAATGCGAAAATTTCAACAGGGTTATTGTCTATTTGTTTAACTACATTGACAAAATTCTGCTCTCCTTTCAAAGAAACTAATTTAAAATCAATGAACCACTCTTCATCCAGACTGCTCAGTAGCACTGCACATTTTCAGCCAAATTCATTCTTTCACTGGGTTTCTCAACAGAGACCAACGCAAGTCTTCATTCACTTGGATTCCCAGCCACCAAGCTCTCCCTTTCTCAGCACGTTGGAAGATCTACAAACAGGGATCATATCTCAGGAGAGGGATAAGAGGAGAGGAAAAAGCTCTGATCTTCAGGAAGAGGAAACCAGAGGTGTGTGATCCAGTGATCACTGGGGGTCAGAGGTAGGGAGCAAATTTTAAGTTCTTAGGAGTCACTATCTCAGAGGATTTTTTCTGGACCCAATGCCCCAATGGCATCATGAAGAAAGTACGTCAGTGCCTCTACTTCCTCAAGAGTTTCCGGAGGTTTGGTTTGACGTTGGGAAGCCTGACAGATTTCTACAGAGATGTGGTGGAAAGTGTGCTGACTCGCTGTGTCACGGTCTGCTATAGGGACACCAATACTCCTGCAAAAGGTAGTGGACACAGCCCAGGATATCACAAGCAAAACCCTCCACACCATTGAGAACATCTACGGGGAATGCTGCCGTCGGAGAGCAGCAGCAATCGTCAAGGATCCGCACCACCCAGCGCATGCTCTGTTCTCACTGCTGCCATCAGGAAAGAGGTGTAGGCGCCACAAGACTCGCACCACCAGGTTCAGGAACAGCTGCTCCCCCTCCACCAACAGAGTCCTCAACAACGAACTCATTTAAAGGACTCTTTTGCACTTTATTGATTTTCTCTTTGTTCTCTCTGTATTGCACAGTCAGTTTGTTTACATTTGTTATCTGTTTATAGTTTTTTTTTGCATGTTTGTGTTGTGTAGTTTTTTTCCACTATCAATAAGTGGTCATTCTGCCTGGCCCGCAGGAAAAAGAATCTCAGGGTTGTATGTGATGTCATGTATGTACTCTGATAATAAATCTCTTCTTTTTAATATACTTTAATTAATATGAAAGAGAGTAATATTACATCATATATAGAACAGAAAATAATCATCAATCTTAATGTACTAACACATAGAATATGGATCATAATCTAATTATACAGAGTAATGTAAACATTGATCTTACTAATAGTAAAAAAAATACTAATTAAGGAGCTTTGTTTCATATTCAATTATTAGAATATGATTCTGGTAAGATACCTATACAGGTGGTCCATGATTTATTACTGTGATGTGGACCAAAGGATTGGTGCTAACTCAGGTTTGGTTGTAAGTTGGGGGCCTTGGGCTGCCGGGGGGATTAGGGACCTTGGGCTGCCGACGGAGAACGGGGACTTTGGGCTGCCACCGGGAGCGGGGAAACCACTGTATATGGTACCTTTAGTACAAAATAATGTACTTGTCAGTAGTTTTAATAACGACTTTTAAATTTTTTTGGTCGTATGTGTGGGTGGACGTAACTCGCGCAGGTCAGAAGTCGAGGATTCCCTGTAATTTCTTCAATGTATTAAGAAAGCAAAAAGCAAAAAGAGAGAAAGAAAGAAAAAGAAACCCCCATACTAAACCTACCCTCCCCCACCAAACTTGGTCAACAGCAAAGAAAAAAAGGAAAAAATAAGCCAGGGTTTGAGTTTCGACCTCCACACATCGAGCAAACAGCCCACAGGGCATTCAAGCCTACATAATCAAATATATGATTGTAATCCATGAATGGACCCCATAATTTATCAAATTCAATTATTGTTTCTTTAATAGCCTATCTGTTTTTCTCCCAGCTCCAACAAGACATTGTATCTTGCATCCAACGCATGTGTGTCAGTAGTAGACGGTCTTTCCATTTCATCAAAATTGCTCATCTGGCTATCAACGAGGTAAAAACTACAACTCTTCTCTGAGTTCAGGTCAAGGAAATTTTTTCCTGTTGGGAATAACCAAACAAAGCAATACAGGGACAAGGATCTATCTTGATCCTGAGAATCTCTGAAACGGTCTGAAAAAAATCGTCCCCAAAACATCTTTCAGTTTTGGGCACTCCCAGAATATATGAACTGGTGAGGTCTTCCGAATTCTACATCTGTCACATATTGGATCCAGGTCAGAATAAAAATGGGATATTTAGCCGTAGACCAGTTCATTCTATATACCACTTTGAATTGCAATAGACCAGTGGTTTTCAAACTGCCCCCATAAACTCACATTCCACCTTAAATAATCCCTATGCCATAAGTGCTCTGTGATTAGTAAGGGATAACTTAAGGAAGTATGTGAGTGGAAAGAAAAAGTTTTGAAAACCCTCATTGACTCATTATGTGCACGGCTTCATAACTCCAAAGGAAATGGGCCAATGACAATTTTTCTCAAGCAAAATAATTCAGTAACAATTGGGTCAAGAAGCAGTGATTCTCAACCTTCCCTTCCCACTCACATTCCCACCATAAGCAATCCCTTACTAATCACAGAGCACCGATGGCATAGGGATTACTTAAGGTGGAATATGAGTTTGGGGGAGCAGTTTGAAAACCACTGCAATGGACAATGTCATGCACAAAATGAGGTCTTGTTAATCAGGGCCAGAGTAGAATCCCGATCTTCATCTGAAATAGAGATATTCAAATCTCTTTCCCACTCCCTCCTAATTGCATTTCCAGAACCCATTTTTAGATCCAACAGATTATCATAAATGGTAGCTGTCAAGCTGCCATGATGACATTTTATATCAAAAGGTGAATCCAGGTTATTGATTTGGGGAAAATTAGAAAGTTTATATTGGGCAAAGTGCCTCATTTGACTCTGACAATAAATCTCAAAACTGAAATCTGAAATCTTGTTTCATGAATTAAAAGTGCTCACACAGGAATTTATCTAATTGTGTTCACAATAGCCCTCATGTGGAATTTACAGATACTGTCGGAAAGTTCAAGATCCTCCTTGACCAATAATCTCTATGAACCGTGAACCTCGTTGTCTTCAGCTCACTAGAAAAGTTATCAGGCATGGAAGAATAATGGACTGTTTATTTAGTTGAAACACTCCTTCTGCACAACACTGTTCCAAATTTGCATGCAGTATGTTCCATTTCACCAACTGGAAATGAAATAAGCTCCTCCAGATAACGGTCACCGTGGCAAGAATAATTCCACGGAATTTAATACACAGAACATTGGTGGCTTCAAAAACTGCTCACATCTTTGTGCCCTCAGCAGTAGTGCCATGAAGACCAATTTATTTTTCAACAAAAGCCTCCTGGACATTAAAACACTTTGATATTTCACTATTCAGGGTAATACAGTAGTGTCCATATTATCCAGTATTCAATCAATGGAAACTCAAACAACCAGCAAAAAAAAATCGAGGAAATAAATGAACTTCAAATAAATAAGACTGGGTGGATGGACTCTGCGGAGGTGCGCTGAGACTTCGTTGCCCTGCTGAACTAGCAATGTCCCTCAATGCCTCTTGGGTGGAGGTGAGGAGGTTGTCAGTGTGAGGAAGGTGATCCGAGCGTCGCGCGGAGGTGAGTCGGGTTGTCAGCGTGAGGAAGGTGGTAACATTTCAATAAAGTTGCGTTGGAATGAATTGGCGGCACCCGGGATGAAGAGCCAGCTGATGCTGCTTGTCGCTGGGGTGACTCTCCCAAAGTGTCTTCCTGTCCCTTCCTAGTAAGTCTTTATTAATATTAGGTGTATTAGTAAAGGTAACAGTAAGGGCTCCATTACTGTCACGTAATACTACATTTAGAATGTAACATACATGAAATTAATATTTGTCTACCATAAGGCATTTTGTCCCACGCCCCTCACAGAAATCTACAGCACCTGGTGTTCCTGGGCGGTACTGACCAGGCCTGAGCCTGCTTAGCTTCTGAGGTCAGACAATCTCAGAAGCTAAGCAGCTAAGGAAAGCTTTATCTGCCAACTTGGGGGAGACGGTTAATTCTGATGGCTGCACAGTTAGCGTAGCGGTTTGTGCAACACCGTTACAGCGGCAGCGAATGGGGTTCGAATTTAAATTTTGTATGTGTGGGAATTATGTGATTAAGGTGAACTTTACATAATTAAAGACTAGAATTCTGATTAATTTCAAATTACTTTTTGCACTGTCTTTTGTCTTCTATTCTTAATCGAGGTGTATTAGTTAGGCATTGTTACAGTGTGCCTCAGTCAACCGGAAAATTCGCGATCCCCATAGGGGCCGGATAATGGGGATTCTATCATACTGCATGAAAAAGTAGTCCACAAAACATTAAGGGTGCAGATTGACTGGAATATTATGCGATGCTGCACAGACCTCTGGAAAATGATTATTGCATATTTTATGCCTACCTCAAGCATCCAACACCATGAAGTGTCATGGAAGATTCATTTTCTGCATTAACATGTGAACTTCTTCCCTGCTGATCTTGGTGCAGTCAGTGCTGAACAAGGTGAAGGGTTTAACCAGGACATTGCGACCATGATAAAGCAGTGTCAGGACAACTGGAATCCACCAATGCCAGCGACTATTGTTATGCACTGACATGAGAGGCATCAGATGCTGAGTACAAACAAAAACCGGCCTCAAAACATTTTTAGGTCAGTTGAATTAATGCAATGTGTCAGCATCATTATGCAATTAAACATACTAAATTCAATAATAGTTCATTTAATGTTTCTCCAACTTCCAACATGATACAGCAAATCTGAGATTATCTTTGGGTTCGGCTTGAAGGTGTCTATCATAATCCCCATTTTTTATTCAGGAAGCCAACCTTTTGAACAAAAAAATTGTTATTAAATGGCAGTTTCAATTCTGATTCTTTTTCTAATTCTGCCTCAGTAGGGTAAGGATGATTCAGAAACGTCTTTTGGCATGGCGTGGAGCGGGGATTAGGCGATAATGCACTCATGATGGATTTAAAGACTTGCTTAAATGTTCCCTCAAAATCCTTCAGACAGAAAGAAAGTCTCACATGGTGTGGCTAAGCTACAGGACAAAGAGATCTAGTTTTCAAACAGTTTTCAGACAGTCAGGTTGAAAAAGAAAGGGGGAAACATCCAAGCCTTCCAACAGCATTCAGGCTTGCTCACAGGAGTTGTTACTTGTGAGATATTTTTGCCACCCTGACCTGCATCTGGACATCCACACTCACACTCAATCTGACAAGCTCATCCTTTCCACAACAGTCTCCCTTTGGTCTAAGTGGAGTTGCATAGTGTCACATTATTTATCTGTACCATGGATATTGTGAGCGGAAACACAATGAAATCAGATGCTTATAAGCAACAAATTATGTGTATTTGCATCGCATTATACACTCAGTTCAAAGGTGTCATAAAAGCGACAGAAGACGTTATAATTAAGCATAACAAACCCTGCTCTTAACACAGAAAGAGCAAAACAAATTCATAAATTGCAGGAAATATTCAGTCAATTTTTCCGTTTCAAAGCTCTCTCGGTAATTTGAGAATTTTCTATTTCAGTTCACACTCCCAGTATTTTACTTGCTTCTGAAGGTTCAGCGTCTTTACTAAAATGATTACAAAAGAAACTTTATGAGCAGTAAATGAAGAACTGCTGCAGGAAATCAGCAGGTCAGACTGCAGCCTTGGGGAGAAATGTTTCAGATCAGGACCCTTCATCAAGCCTAAACCGCCTGGTGGTTTCTCTACCTCTCAACCCTTTCATTCAGGGCTCCTTTTTCAGTTTCTTCCCACCTTGATGTGTACGATATCACGCACCCCCCCCCCCCCCACCCTTCCCATTAGTCTTGATAAAGTGGGGAGGCAGGATGGTGGTGAAACACGAAAGTCTACAGACGCTGTGAATGTTGTTAAAAACACACAGAAATGCTGGAGGAGCATAGGAGGCAGCACCCCTCGGAGGTAAAGATATATTCCCGACGTTTCGGGCCTGAGCCCTTCTTCAAGGAATGACTCAAAAGAGAAGCCAGGCATCTGAATTAAAGACGGGCAGGGTGTTCATTGGATATGATAAGACGAAAGGTGAGAATTGAGTTTGGTTCTGTGAAAGCAGCCATAGGAGAAAGGGGAGAGAGGGAGGGACAGAGCTGGGGGAATGGAGACAGGGGGACGAAATGGGGTGGAGTGTTAACGGCAACTGGAGGTCGATATTTATGCCATCCAGTTTTCCCTTGCTAACATGTAGTCCATGGTCTCTGCTAACCAGCTGGCATGAACATTGGCTTCTCCAGTTTCTTTTAATTCCACCCCCCCCCCCTCATCTTCATCCCCCATTTCCCTCCCTCTAGTTCGGTCTCTGTCTCTCTCTCCCTTTTCCCTCTATCTCCTTTCATGGAGCCAAAATCAATTCTCTCCTCTCCTCTTATCATATCCAATAACACTTTTTGTTAGATTGGACTCCCCCCCCACCCCCCCCCCAGTCCTTACTTCAGATGCTTGCCTGCTTTTTCCTTATTCCTTGAAGAAGGGCTCAGGCCCAAAATGTCAGTAATATATCTTTACCTTCTACGGACATTGCGAGACTGGCTGAGTTCCTCCAGTATTTCTGAGTGTCTTGTTAAAGGGTCCTGACCCAAAAATGGGTGTAGGTGCCACAAGACCCACACCACCAAGTTCAGGAATAGCTGCTCCTCCTCCACCATCAGACTCCTCAATGACAAACTCAATCAGGGACTCATTTAAGGACCCTTCACTGGCTTCACCCATGAAGCCAATGTCGAATACCTCACCGTGAATATCGAGCGTCTGAACAATCCTGACTAATCTCCCATGTGCAACATTGTCAAAGGTCTTACTAAAATCCATGTCGACAACACCCACAGCCTTTCCTTCATCAACTTTCCTATAACTTCCTTGAAAAACTCTATCAAATTGGTTAAACACATTCTACGCACAAAGCCATGTCAATTATCCCTTAAATTTAGATTTAGATGCACAGGGCCATTTGGTTCTCAAGCCCGTGCCTCCCAATTACAACCAATTGACCAACAACCCCAGAAAAATTTGAAGGGAGGGAGGTGTTATGAGTCCAAAGGACCCCAAAACCCAGCAGCAATAGATATGCACCATGACAAAGGGTTACTTAAACAAAAGTTTATTTTAATTATCTTTAAACATGAAAATAGAATCAAACTTTAACTGATCTCTATTGACTCACTTAACCTACTTAACTCACTTCTAATTCTAAGCGCATGTGTGTGTAATGTGTGTGTAAGTTTAGCAAAGTGCTTTGTTTACAGTCCAATCTCACTGGTTGCAGGCAATGCTAGTACTGTGCGCAGAAGTTAGCATTAATAAAGTTCACCAGGCTTTGGTGCGTAACAGGTAAATGGTTACCACTCAGAAGGGTTCTTGTTGGTTTTCAGAGAGAGAGAGTTTTTCTTCTTTCAGGACAGCCAGAACTGATTCCTTTTTAATCAGCCACTCCGGTGTCCTGCTGACGAAACTTGCCCCTTCAGGGTTCTCTCAATGATCACCTCTTTCTTTTAGGTCACCACAGATTTCCTTTCTGCTTCTTCTATTCCAAGTGAAACACCAGACAGCCAGTCCTTTCCTTTGACCAGGCCGTCTTCCAAAACTTGCCAGCTTGTCCCTCTGGAACTGATGTCTGTGTCTCTCCTCTCCATCTCTCTCACTCCCTCCAACTCTGAGAGCAAAGCCTGTTTCTTTCTGCTCTCTGCCTGCAAAGATCACATGACCCTCCAGACACCGAGTCCTGTTTTCCAGACAAAGCTGCTGTTGCCTGTTGTTACATTTGTTGCCTTTTGCAAATAACAGTCCGTCATGAGTCTGAGCACTTGCAAAAGCTCCTGCAAAAATTTCGAAGTGTTTGTATGTGACCTGCTCTAACAAACCTTTCCCAATTTATCTCCCAAACACCTCGACATAATCTGTCACAGGAGGAAACCCACATAGACATGGAGAGAACATACAAACTCCTTACAGGCAGTACTGGATTTGAATCCCTATCCTGATTATTTGCACTGTAACATCATTGCCCTAACCGCCTCGCCACCCGTGCCACCCTTATCACTCTTTGGCTATCCGAATACTTGTATATCCGATCTCTTAGAATACCTTTCAATCATTTACCTACTGCTAAGATCAGGCTCATCAGCCTATAATTTGGGCTACTTTTGGAGCCTTTTTTAAACTACACAACATTTCTCTACCCTCCAATAAGTACTTTATTATTTTCTAATTCAGGGAGGAGGAGTTTGATTTGATTTAATGTTTACTTGGGAAGATTGCTTTACTAGATAGCATCTCTTATAAACTCCAATAATTTTATTTTACGAGTAAAACAGGCAAGTCTGCAGACACTGTGTTTGAAGTAAAAACACAACGCTGGAGAAACTCAGCAGGTCAAATAGTGTCCTTTATACAGCAAAGATAAAAATACATAACCAATGTTTTGGGCTTGAGCCCCATCAAGGTATGGAAAAATGCCGACAGGCATCTGAACAAAAAGGTAAGGGGGAGGGGTGGGGGGGGAGAGAGGCATCAATGCCCACATCAGTGACGGGGATCTCCCAGTGGCTAACCATTTCAGTTCTGCATCCCACTCCCATGCTCACATGTCTGTCCACGGCCTCATGTACTATCCCCAAAAGACCACCCGTAAATTGGAGAAACAACACTTGATTTTCCATCTCTGCCTGGATGGCATTAACGTTGACTTCTCCAGTTGCTGCTCTCCCTTCCCCTCCTTCCCTTTCCCTTGTCTTCTTTCCCTCAGCTCACCGCCCCCTTCCCCTCTCTATTCACAGAGCCACCCCCTCCCCCTGCTGTGCCCTCCCTTCCTCTCCACCTATTACCTCCTGCCTTTGGGACAGTGCTCCTCCTCCACTTGCCTGCCAACATTTTTCCGTACCTTGATCAAAGGCTCAAGCCCAAAACGTTAGTTATGTATTTTGATCTTTGCTGTATAAAGGACACAGTTTGACCTGCTGAGCTTCTCCAGCACTGAGTTTTTACATTTTCTTTTACCATTGTATCATCGCCATACAGAGCCCATCTACAGTGACCAAGAAGCAAAGCGTCTGATCCCACTGAGTGAATACAGACGCACAGCTGATAAATCTGAATGTCAAGGTCAGTAAAGACGCTCTGAACTTTAAGTGAGTGAAAGTATTGCATTTTTAAAGACATCAAAGTAGAATCTGTTCGTTGAACCAAAAGGCAAAGTAGATATATTCATGTAAGATCAGCTGCAGAAAGCAGTGAATTTATCTCTCCCATATTTATGATTTTAAGTAGATTTCCTCCTGCAATTATATCAGTGACGTGCCTGGACTGAGATAGATAGGTATATATCTTGAATATGTGTGTGTGTGTATATATGTGTGTGTGCATATGTATATATATATATGTGTGTGTGTGTGTGTGTGTGTGTGTGTGTGTGTGTGTGTGTGTGTGTGTGTGTGTGTGTGTGTGTGTGTGTGTGTGTGTGTGTGTGTGTGTGTGTGTGTGTGTGTGTATATATATTATGTGTGTATATATATGTGTGTGTGTGTACATTCAATAAACCATTCATTCATTCAAAAGATATTCATGCTAAGGCAGAATGAAGCCCAAGTGCTCGGGATGTGAATGAACAGGTAAAGGCTGGGGTCTAAAACACCGCGCTGGAGGCACTCAGCAGGTCAAACAGAGTCCCTTATAGAGCAAAGATAAAAATATATCACCGATGTTTTGGGCTTGAGCCCTTCATCAAGGTCTGGAAAAATGCTGACAGGCATCTGAATAAAAGGGAAAGGGGGCGTGGTCTCAAAGGCAGGAGGTAATAGGTGGAGAAGGGAGGGAGGGCACAGTGGCAAGCAAGGGGAGGAGGGATGGCTAGATTAATAAAGAGGGAAGGGGAGAGCTGAAAGCAGGAGGTCAAGGGGAAGGGAAGGGAGGAGGGGAAGGGAGAGCGGGTTAGCAGAAACCAGAGAAGTCAGTCAATGACATCTGGCTGGAGGGTGCCCAGACGGAAAATCAGGTGTTTTTCCTCTGATTTGTGGGTGGTCTTGATGGGATAGTCCATGAGGCCATGGGCAGACGTGTGAGTATGGAAATGTGATGCAGAATTGAAATGCTTGGCTACTGTCACTAGTGCGGTCAGAGCGAAGGTGATCAGCGAAGCTCTCCCAGTCTGCGCCCAGTCTCTCTGATGTGGAGAAGGCCACAATGAGAGCACAGGATGCAGTAAATCAACCCTGCAGATTCACAAGTTTAGTGTTGCTTCACTTGAAAGGCCTGTTTCGGACCCTGGTCTGTGGTAAGAGAGGAGGTGTGGGCACAAGTGTGGCACCTCCTGTGGCCACAGGGGAAGGTGCCGGGGGGGGGGGTGGGGAATGGGGGGAGTGGGGAATGGGGGGAAGAGGAGGTGATTGGTGTGGAGGATGAGTGCACAAGGGAGACATGGAGGAAGCAATCTGTACGGAAGGCAGAGAGGGGAGGAGAGGGGAAGACATGCCTGATAGTGATCTTATCCTGAAGATAATGTGTTGGATGCAGAGGCTGGAAGGGTGGTGGTGAGGACAAGGGAAATCCTGTGTTTGTTGCATTTGGGGGCAGAGGGGGCCAGGGAAGATAAGTGGCAAAGGCAGGTGGGGGCTGTTGGAGGAGAAGGTGGACATTTCAGAAGATCTGGACTCATCTTGGGAACAGTTGAGATGGAGATGAAGAAATTGAGGTAAAGCCTGGAGACTGTCAAGATTACACTGGACAATAAGGATTTTGCTTCCTGAACACTTTTGGATGTATTTTATGGATTTTGGGATCTTGATCACTAAAATTGCCTTCAAATTTTCCAACCACAAACCATTATTTAGAAATAACCTATTTTTGTGATTTACTGTCATATTTTAAGTCTACTAATATATTGGCCACAAAACAAGTTGTTTTTGTCAGTCCAAGCATGCACTCAATGCAGGTGATATGCATATGTTATCTTAGGCCTGGGCATGCTTAGTTAGGATAGATGCAGACAGGCTGTAAAGGCAGCTCACATAGACAGATGCTGTGCATTACATTGATTATCAATTGAATGCACGTTGATGCACATAATGACAAAAGGGCAGTTGGTGTGGAGGTTAGTGCAACACCTTTACCATGCCAGTGATCAGGATTGGGGTTCGAATACCATGCTGTCTGTAAGGAGTTTGTACATTCTCCCTGTGTCTGTGTGGGTTTTCTCCAGAGGCTCAGGTTTCCTCCCATTATTTAAAAACATACAGGGAGTGTAGGTTAATGGGGTTTAATTGGGTGGCACGGGCTCGTGGGCCGAAATGGCCTGCTACCGTGCTGGACGTCCAAATTTAAACATAAAATAGCCTAGTGAGTGTACTTAAAAATAGCATTAATTGTCTTCAGTAAGATTTGATAGAGCAGAAATGTTTTGTCAATGTCACTACAAACTGTCATGCCCTCTTCACACTGCTACCATCGGGAAGGAGGTGCAGGAGCCTGAAGACGAGTACCCAGCAGCCCAAGGCCATCAGATTTCTAGATGGGCAATGAACCACGGACACGGCTTCACTTTCTTATCTTTTCTTGCATGATTCATTTATGTTTGAAGTGTAATTTAGAGCAATGTTTCCACTGTGATACTGCTGCAAAACCATACATTTCATGACATGTTCATGACACTTAATTCTGATTCTTCCAAATCTTTGTCGCCACATCTCTGCCTCTTTGTGGTACTGAGCGAATCCTGCATCGGTAGAAGTGCCAGCATTCAAATACCATTTTAAATGGAGGCCCATTTACTCTTGGAGGTGACCTCAGAAGATAGGGCACTTTTCTGATGAGCAGCAAGAAAAGCTTTCCCATTATTTATTTTGGAACAAATGAACTCAAAACCAGCATGATCATTCATGGGGACTGCAATGAGCAGTTTGGCTCCTGTGTTTCTGGCACTGCAGGGGTGACAGAGGGCTTTGGGAATTTCAAGAGATTCCCCAGCCATACAAGTCCTTCTTTCTTTCATTCAATCTGGTGTAGCAGCATTGGTTCTCAACCTTTTTCTTTTCCCACTCACATACCCCATAAGTAATGCCTTACTAATCCCAGAGCTCCTATGGCATCCGATGCCAGGGGTGCTCTGGGGTTCATTAAGGGATTACCTAAGGTGGTATGTAAGTGGGGAAAAAAAAGGTGAGAAGCACTGGGGTAGAAACCTCGAACTGTACACTAAGTACTGATGAAAACAACTTGTTTTTTTATGTCAAAAATATTGAACAGTGAGTTTGATCAATCCTATGCACGTGATACAGTATATTCTGTTTCAGTTTAGCCACAGAGTCCTTCTGGCCCGCGAGCCCATGCAGCCCAAATACTCCAATGAACCTACGACCCCATACGCTTTGAACGATGGGAGGAAACTGGAGCGTCTGCTGCGCAGACTTGGGAAGATGTGGAAGATCAGGATCACTCCTCAATCAAGGGTGAGATCTTTATTGGCAGTCTGCCCTCCTTGAGGATAAAGGGCTCAGATTCTTTCTTTTCCAAATCCTTTATTTTGTACACAGGCCTCTAGCAGGTCAGTCACCCCATAGAGGATTAAGGAGCTCCCCAATTAAGATGTTCCCCAATTATTATACATTAGTATATGTAACCAATCATAAAGCAGTTCCTTTTCATGTGACAAGCATGGCCCTATCAGCATTAATCTACACACTATACATCTGCAACTTGTATCATTATGTGAACCAATCACATAACCTCGTTCCCCTTTCCTCAGGCATTGCTCTTCTATCTGAATGGGAAAACTCCATAGGGGTTGCCCAGCAACAAACATCAAATCATTATCGCATCACTCAAGCATGGCAGAGGTTTCCAGCCACCAAATTTACATTCTTGATTACATTGCATTATTCAGGTCCTTAATTCCACAGGCAACATGCAAGCTCCTTAAGGACAGTGCCAGATTCGAACCTGCATCACAATGCTATAATTAAAATTTACTACCCAGCTGGATAACAAAAAAAATCATTATAAATTATTAAGGGAGATAGATCAGCTCAATGAGTGGCGTCACACTAACAACCTTGCATTCAATTTTAACAAAAACTAAGGAGATGATCGTGGACTTTAGGAGGAAGTCAGGTGAACACGAACCAGTCCTCAGGAGTGGAGAGGGTCAAGAGCCTCAAATACCTGGGTGTCAACATCTCTGACGGCCTGTCCTGGAGCCTCCCTGTCGATGTGATCATGAAGAAGGCTCGCCAGTGGCTGTACTTTGTGAGGAGTTTGAGGAGATTCGGTAGGTCCCTGAAAACACTCGAAATCTTCTACAAGTGGAGAGCATCCTGGCTGGTTGCATCACTGCCTGGTATAGAAGTACCAACTCTCAGGACAGGAAAAACTCCAGGGGGTTGTTAATTTAGCCTGCAACATCATAGGTGCCAGTCTTCACTCTATCGAGGACGTCCACAAGAGATGGAGTCTTTTAAGAAAGCAGCCTCTATCCTCAAAGAACCCCACCACCCAGGCCGTGCCCTCTTTACTCTGCTACCATCGGGGGAAAGGTATAGGAGCCTGAAGACGAGCACTCAGCGGCACAAGGACAGCTTCTTCCCCACTGCCATCGGATTCCTGATTGATCAATGAATCAATGCCTTGCATTGACTTTTCGTGCACTATTTTTGTATGGCGGTTTATGTACATTTGCACTTTGACGCTACTGCAAAACAACAAATTTCGGGACTTGCTCATGACAGTAAATTCTGATTCTAATTCTAAATTATTTCATCAGTGGGCTGTCTGAGCCACAAATTATTTCCATTGTGGCAATGTGTGCTACCAATGCAGAAGGATTTTTTTGTATCATTGGACATTTTCGAAGGGGACCAAAATTAATTATAAACTCATCAATTAATGTCCGTTTCCTGCAGCGAGCAGACGAAAAGGCGACAGAATTCAAGAAAGCAAGCCAGCAAATACAATTATAAATCTTACAGACACACTTGTCAGTTTTGGTTACCAAGCTACAAAGGGGGACATGAATCTATTGGAGAAATTTCAGGAAAGAGAGAGATTAGAATTGCAGAGAAGATAAAATTAGTGTCCTCCGGAGGAAAAGAACAAGAAATCGTTGCCGGTGACTCTTTGGCGTTGACCAACCCACTGAACGACTTACATGTGGAATAAATTGCCTGACAAGGACGTGAAAGAAGACTCAGTCTTGGCTTGAAAGGGATAAATGGTTCAGTGCCTGAGAGGAAAAGGAAGTTCAAGGGCCTCTGAACTGGGCTGGGGAGGAAGAGTAACTGCATAACTCTTGGCCTTCTTAGTTTCCAACACCACTCCATTCTGTGGATCTTCCCAAGAACATTGGAATGTGATCATCCCTAGACGCCCCACAAACCTTACAGGTTCAAAGGTTCCTTTTATTGTCACATAATAATACACAAAAAAAGTTATATATGTGATATACTTCAACCTTTGCCTGCCGTAAGGCAAACAAAAAGTTGCATGAGAATTCCTGGTGCCTCTGGAGAAACCGAAGCAAAAGGGAATCCCTTCAAAGACACCGTGGGTTCACCTCTTGTGCTCTGCAGTCGCACAGACTTCTGCTCAAATGCACTCACAATGATCTCAGATCAGAGTCAGAATTTATTGTCATGAACAAGTCATGAAATTTGGTGTTTAACGGCAGCGTCACAGGGCAAATCTTCATATCATAACCATCTTACGACAGGCCCAGTTAACAACCCTCTAGAGTTTATTCTTGTCCTGAGAGTTGGCACCTCCGTACCAGGTGGTGATGCAACCAGCTAGAATGCTCTCCACTGCACCACCTGTAGAAGTTTATGAGAGTCTTCGGAGGCATACCGAATCTCCTCAGACACCGCACAAAATATCAATGTGGAGGCACCAGGACACATCCTCTGAGATCTTGACATCCAGGAATTTGAAGTTCTTGACCCTCTCGACTATTGAACCCTCAATCAGGACTGGGTCGTGTTCCCCTGACTTCCTTCTCAAGTCCAACAATCATCTCCTTGGTTTTGCTGACTTTGAGTGTTGTTGTTACACCGTTCAACGAGCTGACCCATCTCCCTCCAGTACACTTCCTCATTGCCATTGGGGATTCTGCCGACAACTGTAGTATTCTTGGCAAACCTGTGGTGTCATCGTAAACTTGGCCCCACAATCCAGAACTCCCACCTTTATGCTCTCTGTTTCCCCTCCCCCCCCCCCCACAATTCCAACTCCATTCCATATTGTTCTTTTAGAAGCTCAGTAGTCAATTGTATTCTGACTAACAACTCTGTGAAATACTTTGTGATATTTTCCATGATAATGAGTTTATTGTCAACGTGGATGTGTACCAAACGTCTTGTGCTGCAGCCAAATGGCTACTTTGTAAATGAAATGACAATTGCGTACATTGAATTAAATTAAAAGGAGATAATGAATGCATAAGATAGATAACATCTATGCAGTGACCATAGTGCAAGAAGAAAAATAAATGGCCTTACAACCGTGCACACAGGCTTATTTTGCGTTGAGAGTGGTTTAGGATTAGTGAAGTAACAGGATGTTCAAGAATTTGATAGCTGTTGGGAACAGTTCTTCAACCAAGAGGTGCCTGTCTTCAAGGCTTCAGTCCCTTCTTCCTGAAGGTAGCAACGGGAAAATGTTGTGGCCAGGTGGTGGGTGCCCTTGACAATGTTGATGCCTTCTTGAGGCCATGCCTTGCGCAGATGTCTTCAAAAGATGAGAGGTCGGTGTCTGTAAACCTTCTGTGTTCCCCTGGACACTCAAATCACCAAACCAGGCTGTGGTGGAACCAGCCAGGTTACTTTCCACATCTGTAGATATTTTACATGCAAATGATTGTTATTTACCAAATAAGCTATTGGTAAACACTTGGCCCTCACTTCAATGGGCAAGGAAGATTTTTCTTCCTGCACATTTTTATGGATTTTAGGCTGCTGATCACCAAAATCACCTTACAATTTTCCTACCACATACCAATTTTTTTTAGAGATAACCTCTTATTATGATTTCCTGTCATATTTTAAGCCTTCTTTAAGCATGAAGTGCAATGTGTCATTTTCTGCGTTTACACTGAGGCGTCTTCCCCACTGATCTTGGTGCGGTCAGTGACGAACACGGTGAAAGGTTTCATCAGGACGTGGCGACCATGGAAAAGTGGTATCAGGGCAACTGGAATCCGCCAATGCCAGCCGACTATTGTCGGACACTGACACAAGAGGCATCAGATGCTGAGTACAAACGAAAATTAGCGGCAAAACATCTTTAGGTCAGTTGAACTAATGCAATGTGCCAGCATCATTGTGCGATGAAGCTAAATTCAATAAAGGTTAATTTAATGTTTCTCCAACTTCCTATGCGATAGGGCGAATCTGAAATGATCTTTGCATTCAGCTTGAGGTTGTCTATCATAATCCCCAATTTTTTTTTTCAAGAAGCAAACCTTTTGAAAAAATTGTTGACCAGTGTCTCTTTCGCCTCTTTTCAAAAACTCTCCAGCATCGGCATGGCAAGGCTCCCCTTTCACACAGTTGGCAGCCAGCATGAATTGTTACGCTGCTGCCTTTGCCAGTTTTTCTCCCTGGCCAGATGTTTTGTAACTTGTTACACATGCTCGCTACTGGGAAGTTCTTCGGGCTTCCCTTTCGGTGTTTCCTCCACCTTCACCCTTTGACAGGGTCAGTTCATGCAAATGTTGAGCGGGTGGAAAACGTCTGACGTGCAACAGAATCCAGACGCTGAGTCTGGAAGCATGAGGCCACGGGGTGATGTGACATCAATTGGCCAAAGAGAAGTTGCTACGGGCCGTATGCACTGTCTTTTTGTAGAATTTGAACCAGAGAACCTTACCGCCCAGAAATAGGCCTCTTTGGCCCTTCTAGTCTGTGCTGCACTATTTTCCTGCCTAGTCCTACTGACCTACACCCAGTCCAAACCCCTCCCATCCATGTACCTGTCCAAATTATTCTTAAATGTTAAAATTGAGCCCACATTCACCACTTCAGCTTGTTCCACATTCTCTGTGTGAAGAAGTTCCCCTAAACTTTTCCCCTTTCACCCATAACCTCTGGTTTGTATCTCACCTACCCCCAGTGGAAAAAGCCGACCTACATTTACCCTGTCTGTCCCCCTCATAATTTTAAATACCTCCATCAAATCTCCCCTCATTCTTCTATGCTCCAGGGAATGGGGAATGCTCAGTGCTCATTTTCTTTGCATAATGGAGGCAACTATAAAGAGATTTTCCTGTTTTAATAAAGACATCTCAGGCACTCGAACTTCTGAACCGAGAGCGCTGCCAATAAATCTATTCAAACTGAACAGTGCTTTATTCATCATTCAAGAGACTGGGAAGTAGTTGAAAAAGCAGGGCCGACCAGTGGCCTTCTCAGCTTCTAAATGAGCACGCGGTTTCAGTCGCATGGCCTGAAAAGAAATAGATTCCTGATTGTTTTTAATGTTTAATTAAAACAAATGACACTGTATCAATTAACAGAATGGTTGCAATTATGTTGTCAGGTAGCTCAGTACATGAGATACATTAATTATGTAAAATTGAATTATTGCACAGTATGACATCCATTAAATTAACCCTGAAAGGGTAAGCTTATTGACCAGTACACAGTTTTATTCCAGGCGATAAATCCTTTGCCAGCTTCATGGAGCAGCTCAAGGTGAAAGAAAGGATTGTTCCATCTGATGTGATCCTTACCTGAACTGGAATAATTGCTGATGGTTCCGATTCGAGACTTAAAAATGAAGTTCTATTCTTGACATGATATTCCACCTTTTCCAGACAAATTTTCTTATTTGGAATTGAATCAAATTTATTGCCAGAGTACATACGTGACGTGATTAGAATGGTGGAGCAGACTCGATGGGCCAATGGACCAATCCTATATCTTGTGATCTTGTGACATCACAAACAACGCTGAGATTCTATTTTTTAATTACCACTTAGGGGCAGTGCAAAAAAAAAACTGACTCATCATACACATGCAAACAAATAAAGAAATGTAAACAAACTGACTGTGCAATACAGAGAGAACAAAGTGCACAAGTGTAAGTCCTTAAATGAGTCCCTGATTGAGTTCGGCGTTGAGGAGTCTGATGGTGGAGGGGTAGCCACTGTACCTGAATCTGGTGGTGCGAAACTTGTGGCACCGACACCTCTTTCCTGAAGGCAGCAGCGTGTGCTGGGTGGTGTGGATCCTTGATGATCACTGCTGCTCTCCAACGGCAGCACTCCCCGTCAATGTTCTCAATGGCAGAGGCATCGATGTGCTTTCTTCACGATGCCATTGGTTTACTGGGTCCAGGAAAGGTCCTCTAATATAATGACTCCCAAGAACTGTGTTAAAATCTCAGAGACATATTTAATGACAAAATCATATTGTCTGTCTTTTTGCGTAAGCAGTGGTTGTGTCTTTAAAATCACAGGTATGAACAAGCATATCCAGGTTTCTGTTGATAACCTGCTAACAATAATCTGATGATAGATGTATCTGGCTTAGAAAACCAGTCTTTAGGTCAGTGCTTTAACTTTGCTTTAAGTATGGTTTATGTAAATGACGAAGATTCATGTCCAGTGTGTGATAGGAAAGGCGTTTCTCTCAGTGGGTCAACATTTGTTAAGGGGTTTGCTTCCACGTGTAACATATGTGGTATTATCATCAGGGAATCTGTGTGGACTTCTGGAAATGTTTACATGCTATGAGGATCTAAGTTCATTCCATGTTTATAGTTAAAGACAGTACCTCAATTATTACATCCTCTTTTTCACTTTTCGCTTTTGTTAGCTGAAAGCAAGATGTGGCAAGTGCTCTGAGAATGATCACCTCATTTCACATCAATCACATCTGGCCCAAAATGTTGGCAATTGCCTGCTTTCTAGACCAGCAGCAATAGAAATTCACCAAGACAATGGTATCTTCAAAGAACAATAATTTTTATTATTAACTATTAATAATGTAAAATCTTACTTAACCCCATTTTGCACAAGTGTGTGTGTGTGTGTGTGTGTGTGTGTGTGTGTGTGGGGGGGGGGGGGGTTGGGGGGGGTGGAGGGCGGCAAATCCCAAACCATTACAGATCAGGCATAATTCTGAAGAGATGATTTTTTGAAATCTTTTGTGTTGAAATTCAGCCTTTAAAACAGCTATTCAAAAATTCTGCAACTCACAAATTCCTGAACATTTGTTTTCAGAGAAATGTTTCTTCATACAAATAATTTTCCACAAATCCCCCTCTCTTGCATGGAGGTTTCGGAACTTGTGTGTCACACGAGGATTTAACCAATCCAGACAAGGGTTAAATGAAGTGGCCATTACAAGTGGACACAGTAGAACAGTCCTCTTTTTACGAAGAGACAGTGAAGTGGCTCTTTTCCATTGCCACTGATTTTGTGTATCTCCCATGATAAGGAAAACACCACAACAGGACCTCTCTCATTGAAGATGTCTCTGTATTTATCTGACTTCAGATGAAACTGGTGCAATATTAAAGATGCCTCTTGAAATGGTGTAATCACATGACATGATATCACTTCTGATTTTGTTTGAAGTTCCTCTCTTCCAAAAGTATATGAGAAAATTGACGATCACTCCAGTTTTATGGCTGTTTACAGTTTTCAACTGAACAATGATACAAGTTTGATTACAGCTGGACATAGGAGACACGGTGTCTCTCAAAATGGTGTTCTCTGCATCTTTGTGTATCCCTGTATCCAACCCACAAAGCCTTTACTAAGAAATATTTATATATATATATATATATATATATATATATATAAATATATACAAAATGTTCCTAAAGATTAGTAATAACACAATTCCGCCACAAGTGCCAATAAAGGTGAACATGGTATGAAATGAGTAAACCCGCAAACTGCCCTCAGGAAAGGAGCTGAAAAAGTGAACAAGGTGTGGAAATGGTGTCAGAAATTGGTTCTGGATTGACTGGAGTGAGAGATGATTAAGAAAGGTGGTGATAAGTGTGCACAATTTGGATGTGCAGAATAGCAAAAATGCATAGACTAATGGAAATTTACAGCAATGAAACAATTCCTTTGGCCCAAAATGGTATATACTGACCAGGATGTCGACCTGAACTGGTCCTATTTGCCTGCTTTCTATCCTAGTAAAATCCCTGGTATCTGGAATTGAAGCAATTGGGAACGCCAAGCAACCAGCAAAGGAAAAAAAGAGGAAATAAGAAAATGAACAATATAATTGTAATATGTGCTAAAGAACTAGTTAAAAAAGGTACAATATTGATCATATGTATAAATTCAGAAGTTCAATAGCGCACACATAATAATACAGTAGAACCTAACAAAAAATTTAAATAAAAGATAAATTCAAGGCAAGGTTTAAGGTTGACATTTAAAAAAATTTCAAGAGGCATAATCTTGGAGAGAGACAACACTGTGCCAAAATTCCAAATCAACACCAACTCTTCAGTTGATGATTGTCGTCCATAAACGAGCCCCATATCGTTTGGAATTTGATATCTGAATAAATAATAGCATATCTAATTTTTTTTCAAGTTTAAACAAGACAGGTGAAAGATTTGGCTTTCTGTTTAATTAAAATTGTGCATCTGGCCATTAACAAAGATAAGGATAAAATAAACCTTTAATAAAAGTTTAAAATTGTAGAAGGAAATGTTCTCCGAAGCAATGCGCAACCCTTGGTGAAGACAGGAGCAAACATTTAGCCAGGGAAGAATCCCCGGTCGTGCCCTACCCGCAGCAGCTGCTTGAATAAAATGGTGGCGTCCAGGATGAAGAGCCGGCTGATGGGGCTACTCTCCCAAAGTGTCTCCCTCTCCCTGCTTAGGAAGAATCTTTGCCTTTATTAGTATATTATTAAGTATTTAATAAAGCTTTATCTGTAAACTTGGAGGAGAGTGGATTAATTATGATGGCGATATCGTTAGCGTAGTGGTTAGGACAATACTGTTATGCCAACAGCAACCAGTATTTGATTAAAATTGAGATTTTGTAAATTAGGGAATTACTCAATTAAAGTGAACTTTACATAACAAAGGACCACAATACTGATTTTTTTTTCAAATTATTTTACATTTTGCACTGTCTTTTGTCTTTTAAACTGTTTATTCTTAAAGTTCGTGTACGGATAGCAGTCTCTTCAATCTGAGGCACCTGCAAGCTCACACCAAGACACAAGAGCAACTTGTCCGCGAACTACTCTTTGCAGATGATGCCGCTTTAGTTGCCCATTCAGAGCCAGCTCTCCAGCGCATGACGTCCTGTTTTGCAGAAACTGCCAAAATGTTTGGCTTGGAAGTCAGCCTGAAGAAAACTGAGGTCCTCCATCAGCCAGCTCCCCACCATGACTACCAGCCCCTCCCCCACATCTCCATTGGGCACAGAGAACTCAAAACGGTCAACCAGTTTACCTACCTCGGCTGCACCATTTCATCTGATGCAAGGATCGACAAAGAGATAGAGAACAGACTTGCCAAGGCAAATAGCGCCTTTGGAAGACTACACAAAAGAGTCTGGAAAAACAACCACCTGAAGAAACACACAAAGATCAGCGTGTACAGAGCCGTTGTCATACCCACACTCCTGTTCAGCTCCAAATCATGGGTCCTCTACCGGCATCACCTACAGCTCCTAGAACGCTTCCATCAGCACTGTTTCCGTTCCATCCTCAACATTTATTGAAATGACTTCATCACCAACATCGAAGTACTCGAGCTGGCAGAGTCCGCAAGCATCGAATCCATGCTGCTGAAGACCCAACTGCGCTGGGTGGGTCACGTCTCCAGAATGGAGGACCGTCGCCTTCCCAAGATCGTGTTATATGGCGAGCTCTCCACTGGCCACCGAGACAGAGGTGCACCAAAGAAGAGGTACAAGGACTACCTAAAGAAATCTCTTGGTGGCTGCCACATTGACCACCGCCAGTGGGCTGATATCGCCTCCAACCGTGCATCTTGGCACCTCACAGGTCGGTGGGCAGCAACCTCCTTTGAAGAAGACCGCAGAGCCCACCTCACTGACAAAAGACAAAGGAGGAAAAACCCAACACCCAACCCCAACCCACCAATTTTCCCTTGCAACCGCAGCAACCGTGCCTGCCTGTCCCGCATCGGACTTGTCAGTCACCAACGAGCCTGCAGCAGACGTGGACATACCCCTCCATAAATCTTCATCCGCGAAGCCAAGCCAAAGACGAAGTGTTTCAAGCAACCATAAAAATTCACATATCTGGCATGTCCCAATCCCCGTAGTTGCTGGATACTGGGGGTTTTACTGTACCTCTCTAAATGTGATGTAAACATTGCAATTGTATTTACCTCTGCCACCTCAAGCAGCTTGTTTCTTAAACTTGACGATGAAATGAACCTTGATCCTCTATTACAAGCCTCCAGTCTGAGCAACATTCCACCTGCTAATTTGTACCATCAAGCCGATTCTGTATCAGCTCACCCTGGATTCCATGCCCTCCGACTTTCTGTAATACTGTACCGTGCAGGACCTTGTCAAAGCCTTCTCAAAAGTCCGCGTGGACATCGTCTCCCGACCTGCCCTCATCCTCCAAAAAACTCAATCTCATTTGTGAGACACCATTTCCCACGCTGATCATAGGACAACAAAGATTTTTCTTCCTCATCACGAATCGTTTTTTTTAGATATAACCTATTTTTGTGATTTCCTGTCATATATTAAGTCTTCCTCAAGCGTACAAAACCAAGAACTGGAATGAATTGAGAATTCATTTTCTGCATTCACACTTGGACAACTTCCCTGCTGATCTTGGTGCAGTCAGTGACGAACATGGTGAAAGGTTTCACTGGGACATTGCAACCATGGAAAAGCGGTATATGGACCACTGGAATCTATCAGTGCTAGCCGACTATTGTTGGACACTGACATGAGATGCTGAGTAGAAACGAAAACATTTTTAGGTCAGTTGAACTAACGCAAGGTCTCAGCATCATTACTCAATTAAACATGCTAAATTCAATAAGGGATCATTTAATGTTTCTCCATCTTCCTACATGATATGGCAAATCTGAAACTATCTTTATCTTCAGCTTGAAGGTGTCCATCTGATACACTATCAGTAACTTCAAAAGACTGGAAGTTGCCAGACGACAGGCTTTTATTCCCATAAGACTGAACGTGCACTTGTGTTGCTGGCCCGATTCCAGGGTTCGTACTGGAGGATAGACTTGGGCATAACTAATTTTATTAGGGAATTCCAAGGGGAGGAGTCACAGGGTTAGTCAGCAAGGAGGCAGGCCAGGCATACACACAGAGATGGTACAAACAGAACAATTAGCATTACCGTGGTAATACCATACTATCATTATGTTTTCAGGAAGCCAAAAATTTGTTGTCCAGCGAATTATACCTAATCAGTCCTTGCACGTCCAAATGTAATTGATTCTGTTTCTCAGAACCCCCTCCAGTAACTCACCCATGACTTACTCTGTGGATGATGCCCTCACCCACCTGGAAAACGATGACTCGCATGTTCAAATGCTGTTCATTGACTTCATCTCAGCATTCAACACAATCACACCTCAGTACCTGATAAGGACGTTGAGCTGCTGGGTCTAAACACCTCCCTCTGCAATTGGATTCTCGACTTCCTGTCGGGGAGACCTCAGGCAATCCAGATCAGTAACAGCATCTCCAAAACCATCACCCTGAGCACGGGGGCCCCCCAGGGCTGTGTGCTGTCCACTGCTGTCACTCTGCTGACCCACGACCATGCAGCTAAACACAGCTCGAACCGCATCATCAGGTTCACTGATGACATGACCTTGGTGGGCCTGATCAATAGGATGAGGAGGCAGCGTACAGAGATGAGGTACAGTCACTAACGGACTGGTGCAGAGCCAACAACCTGTACCTGAATGTTAAAAATGAGATGGCTGTTGACTTCAAGAAAGCTAGGGGGACCTTGCTCCACTGACCATTGACAGTCGTCAAGAGTATCTTGGCAGAGAATCTCACCTGGTCCCTTAACACCAGCTCCATAGCCAAGAAAGCCCAGCAGTGCCTTGACTTCCTGCGAAGGCTGAGGAAAGTCCATCTCCCACCCTCCCTCCTCACTACATTCTACAGAGGATGTATCGAGAGCAACTGCATCACCAGCTGGTTTGGAAGCTGCATCTCCTCGTACTGCAATACCCTGCAGAGGATAGTGAAGTCAGTGGAAAAGATCACTGGGGAACCTCTCCTAGCATGAAGGACATTGACAACACTCGATGCAGGCGTAAGGCAATAAACATTGTCGAAGGTCTCCACACACCCCTCACGTAAACTATTCTCCCTTCTACCAGCACTCGGGCCCTTACGTCCAGATTGGGCAACAGTTTTTACCCTCAAGCCATCCTGAATTCCAAGAACATTTGTGGATAGGATACCATGGATTTTTTACTGTGCAAATCTAAATATTTCAATGTGTTTAAGTTATATTCTAACTCGTATTTATGTAAATATGCACCGTGGTCCTGGAGAAATGCTGCCTCATCTTTACCGTGTGAGCATGGTATGAATGATAAATATAGGTGACTTGAATTGATTTGAACCTCATTAGCCTGAACTTCCCTGGCTTGTCCTTGCTGCCTTTCTAAAGTAAAGGCAAAGCTTTGGCCACCCTTCAGTCTTCACCCATGGCTAATGACGATACACATATCCCTGCCAGAGCCCCCACAATTTCCTCAGACAATCAGAATTGGCCTTGTATAAATAAAAAACAATGACAGACCTCCCAGTGCTGCTCAGCTTGCATCAGGGGACCTCCCTGCCTTCGCTAGGACCATAAAGAAGTTAATTGAGAGACAAACGTTCAGGGCACATGGAACACATTAAGCATAATGTGGGAGTCTTAAATAGATTTTTTTGACAAGAGGGCATCCATTTCCTGAGCAGACATTTTAATAATGCATAGAATGAAGGAAACCATTGTTTCCAAAATTGTTGTGACAGCAGGAAAAAGGTTGCTGAGGACCTTGTGTTGATTGTAGAGAATGGGATGGGGAACCGAAGCCACTTCACCCTCTGATTTAAAAGTAGAAACAAAACCCACAAGAATATGAAAGAAGCAGTCGGCTTGTATAACGATTTGTCGATGCTAAAAGAGATTGTGGTGCTAAAGGAGACATTTGAAAGTATTAAATGCTTTTATTCATAGCAATCTAAAATGGCAAATGTAACTCTGATGTGTGAGAGAGAGAGAGAGAGAGAGAGAGAGAGAGAGAGAGAGAGAGATCTCTATTCTTCTATTCTTATCTCTCGTGCTTTTGATAAATGTCATCAACGCTGAGAGGAAAAGATGTGTGTGCATGTGTGGGTCAGTGCATGCATGTGCGTGCATGTGCATGAGGTGTATGTTTGTGTCTTTGTGTGTGTCTGTGTGAGAACCTCTGTGTCTGTGACTGTGTGCCTATCTTTGACTGTGCATGTGTATCTGTGTGTGTGTGTATGTGTATCTGTGTGTTGGTCTGCATGTATGTGTGTGCCTCTGTGTGTGTGTGTGTGTGTGTGTGTCTGCATTTATGTGCCTGTGTGTCTTTGTTTTTGTGTGTCTGCATGTATCTGTGTGTGTATCTGTGTATTTATGTCTGCACGTGTGTGTGTCTGTATGTTTGTGTGTGTCTGTGTCTGCGTGTATGTCTGCATTTATCTGTGTGTGTGTGTGTGTGTGTGCGTGTGTGTGTGTGTGTGTGTGTGTGTGTGTGTGCACGCGCGCATGTCCTGATGCACAGAGAGAGAGAGAGAGAGAAATAGAGAGATTGAGAGAGACGGATTGGTTGCAATGGAGAGAAGGAGATGGTCAGAGCATGTAATAGGTTAAAATGAGAGAAATCAAAAGGATGAAAGAAGGAGTGTGCAAAAAGGGACAGAGAAAAAAGTAACAGTGTAAGAGATTTCGAGAATGAGGCAGAGAGAGAAAACAGAGAAAACCCAGAGGAAGTGAAAAGTGGCTAACGGAGATTATGGTGAAGTATACAGTGGAATGGAAAAAGAGATAAGCTTGATTCTCCTTGAATTTCTTTCAAAATTGATTCATTTGGAACCATTTAAATCAGTAAGAGACTTTTGGGTGGGTACATTGGAGCTTAGAAAAATAGAAGGCTATGGGTAAGCCTGGTAATATCTAGGGAAAATACATGTTCAGCACAGTTTTGTAGGCTGAAGGGCCTGTCTTGTGCTATGGGTTTTCTGTTTCTATGTAAAGGTGTCAAAAACATTTTATGCATTAAATACAGAAAATACATTTACAAAATATATAAATGTATAAGAGGTCAATCGAGGAAAGATTGGCTTCACTTCTGATTTAAATTCTGCGTCAAACATTAACGATACTCCTCTGCAGCTAGTAACAGCTGAGCTTTGCATTTCCAGTTTTATTTCAAGATGTTATTTTCATCTGGATTATAAAAACAAACTCAATTTTATTATGACCTCTTCCTTGGTTTCAACCAGGGAGAACGTATAATGCAAAGAGACTTCATTTCGAGGCTCCATTAAAAGTGGTAATGAAAAAAATTATTAGCTTCTCAACTTAGCAGCAAGTTCTAGAAAATGTGAAGCGATCTTATAAGATGCACACAAAGGATTTAATTTTGCATCGTTCTCCAAAACCTAGAGAAATAATCAAGCTCTTCACCCAAGTTCTCATTATTCACTTCTGAAAGCCTTTCTCTTCATCAGAGGTTGAAATTCCAATTGGATTCAGAGCTGAGGAACAGCTTCTTCCCACGGGCAGTGAGAATGCGGAACGACCAAAGGAACCGCTCACACTGACCCTCTGAGACTCTTGTATTTGTGAAACAACATTTATTTATTTGTATATCTGAATACTTGTCCTGCATGTGCACTATTTGTCTGTATGTGTTCTGTCTGGTTGTGTGTCTGCGTGTTTTTGCATCAAGGACTTTTTGCTTCATCGGGTTATACTTGGACAATCAGCTGACAATAAGCTTGACTTGACCTGATTAAATCAATCATAGGAATTCAAGGCCCAGAAGAAGGCCACTTGGCCCATGCATCACGAAAGAGGTGTAGGAGCCACAAGGCTCACACCACCAGGTTTAGGAACAGCTGCTCCCCCTCCACCATCAGACTCCTCAACGACAAACTCAATCAGGGACTCATTGAAGGACTCTTATCTTTGCACTTTATTGATTTGTTTCCTCTCTGTATTGCACTGTCAGATTGTCTACATTTCTACAATTGTCTACAACTTACATGTGTACATTGAGTACAGATTTTTTTTGCACTCCCAATAAGTGGTGACCCTGTCTGGGCTGCAGGAAGAAGGATCATCTCAGGTTGTATGTGATGTCATGCCTGCACTCTAATAATAAATCTGAAATCATTCATACCAACTGATAGCTTATATATTTTTATTTAGACAGTAACAGGTCCTTTCAGCCCACAAACCCGTGCCATCCAATTACACCCAATTGGCCTACAACCCCCGGTACATTTTGAAGGGTGGGAGGAAACCGGAGCCCCCAAGGAAAACCCAAGCAGACACGGGGAGAATGTACAAACTCTTCACAGACAGCGTGGGATTCGAACCCTGATTCCGTTCGCTGGTGCAGTAATAATGTTACGCCAACTGTCCCATCCTTCATTATTGAAGCTAATCGCTGCCTGGCTCTCACTCCATAATCACATTCTATCTCATCAAGTATTTAATTGTTTCTTTTAATTTATTGATATTTACACAGCTTCTTCTCCTGAACCTAAGCAACTTGTCATTTACCTCTCTGTCAAGGGATTTTGGCCCTTTTCGTTCATGGTATTTATCTGTCATAATTTGGGACATAGCAATTATCAACTCTTGGTCTCTTCTGTTCTCTCTTCAGTCTGATCAACTGTCCCAGCTTGTCAATGGTCTCATAAATCTCCCCTACAATCTCGCCAGTGCAGTCAAATTCTTCCCAATCAAAAATGATGAATCGGACTCTTGCCTTGGCTTCACCAAAATTCTGGCATGACCTCCTTCCTTTCATGTTCAATTAAATTTGTCTTTCCCCAAAATAAACTTTATTCACAATAAATCATTAACAAAAGCCGTTCAAAATCTCTTCACCCCCTTAGTGTCGTATCCAGACATTTCAGTCCCTGTACATTTTCTACGTTTTCTGTGGCACCTTGACGTTAGTCTCCTCTGGTGTTTGGGGGACTTCCCCTCCCTCTAAGCCCCTCAATCCCCGACAGCGGAAGGACTCTAGACTGTGGTCTTTCCCCCGCAGCATCCTCACGTTGGCTGCACCCAGCCTCAGTGCCTCCCTCAGCACATACTCCTTCCGCCTAGGATGTGCCGGTCAACAGCATTCCTTTAAAGTATGTTGGATGCCTTCTTAACCAGATTATCTATTTGGTCTGTCACACTCATTCCAAAGTCCATCTATTTCTTCACCACCCCAATCTATCCCTATGTCTCATTTCCTTTAGACTGTCTCTCTCGCTCTCTGCTTTTCCCTCTGTTTCCTTTCCCCCTCCACCTATCAATTCTCACCTTGCCTCTCTTCTGCCCTATCCTTTTAACACCTTTTGTCTGTCAGTCTGTGCTCCTCCCCTGCCCTTTCGTTCCTTTCCCCAGCCTCTTAATTCAGCCACCTGCCTACTCTTTACTCTCACCTTGAAGAAGGGCTCTGTGGAAAAAAGAACCACATTTCTCAGCGTGAGGTTGGGCGGAAGCACCGGGACATATCATGGGTGGTGTTGGTTGGAAGGCGGTGAAAGCAGCTCAAGAAGAATGAGGTTGGTTGAGTGTTAAACCCACGTAAAGTTGTTCTTCTTGAAAGAACAAGCATAACAGACTCAGGCCCGAAACATCGGTTACCTCCCTGGATGCTGCGAGAACTGCCGAATTCCTCTAGCATATTTACTATAATTACAGCATCTGCAGACTTCCATGTTTCATTCCCATCTGTTTTTCTACACTTTTAGGGAAGCTGTCGTTTATTTATACTTCTAGAGGCAAAAGTCAGCCAGCCCAGGCAGATGCAACATACGGGCAAGAATAATAAATTACTTTTATTCCTGCATATTCCCTTGTCACATTGACAAAAAGGCATCAGCACGTTCTTCTCTCCTTTGAATTATACTTGCACTTTTCTATCTGTCTGATTATCATTCAAAGCATTGTAACAATTGTACAAGATGTTGGTAAGGGCCCATTTGTAATACCACGTGAAGTTCTGGTCACCGAGCTAGAGGAAGGATATCATTAAACTGGTAAGGGTGCCATAAACATTGAAGGGGTTGTTGGAAGTAAAGCAGGAAAATCTGCAGACACTGTAGTTGAAGTAAAAACACAATACTGGAGAAACTCAGCAGGTCAAACGGTGTCCTTTATACAGCAAAGACAAAGATGCAGAACCAACATTTTGGGCTTGAGCCCTTCATCAAGATGTGGACAAATGTCGGCAATGATGGGTGGTGGAGGGGCCAGGGAAGGAGCATGGTCCAAAGGCATGAGATGTAACAGGGTTGATAAGGGAGGGAGGGCTTCCCAGCAAACATGGCAAGAGGGAATGGCTCTGTGAATGGAGAGGGAAGAGGGGGTGGATGGTTGGAGGAAAGAAGACAGAGGGATGGAGAAGAGCGGGGAATAGGCTAGCAGAGATCAAAGAAATCAATGCTAATGCCATCCGGTTTGGAGAGTGCCCGGATGGAAAATTAGATGCCTCTCATCCAATTTACAGGTAGCCTTGGTTTGACAGCACACGAGGTCACGGACAGACATGTCAGCGTGAGAGTGGAGCGCAGAATTAAAGTGGTTGGCCACTGGGAGATCCCTGCCACTGATGCGGAGCAGTGCAAAGGTACTCAGCTAAGTGATCTCCCAGCCTGCGCCCAGTCTCCCCGATGTAGAGAAGGCCACAGTGGGATCTGAATTTCTAGGTCTCGGATCTTCATGCAGAAATGTTCAATTCCAGCTGAGAATAGGATACACTGTTCATGGCCTTGTGGAGAAAAGAGAAATGGTGAGCGACGACTGAGGTCAGAGAACAGGAATGGAGATGGGCATGTTGCTGATAATGGGAGACTATTCATGGACAATAGGCTATTGAACACAAGTCGAGCCAAAAAGCCATGACTCTCTCAACAAGAAGGCTGGCTTGCAAGGGAATAGATGGCCAGATTCTGCACTTTCCCCCTTGTTAAAAAAACCCTGCCAGTCAAAGAACAAGGAGAAGATAGTATATGCTCACTTCATGCAGAGGAACTCATCGAATTGCTTTTTGTTCATGAAGAGGGTCATCATGTTCTAGTTATCAGCTTTTATCAAAGCAACCTTCATTGCGATTACTCTTCATACACAGCCAATAATTTACTTAATTTGGTTTATTTGAATTTTATCAAAGCCCATTAAAACTGTTTCAAGCTTTTCCTCTAACTCATTAGCCCTCTTTTCCACTGGCACGTTAACCCAGGAATTAACAGGTTAAGGATCCAGTGGAAAAAGAAAACAATCAGCACGCACGCATCAAATCACGCCGGGGACTGACGGTCTCGACCCCTTACTCACACCTCCGGAGTCGGCTGATGCCAGCCTGCGATGAAACCAGTGGAAAAAAGAACAGCACAAAGCCATCCATTTTCGGTCGAAGGTCGTCTCTCCGATCCCCAGGGAATGAGTTGTGTTTGGGGGGAAAAGCAATCAGTGTCCTGGTTAAAGGTGGCTCAGTGAAAAAGGACACAAATGGCTTCCTATCCTGGGACACTGTATGGCCAATTAACTGGGATGCCAGTGGGAAAAGGCACTTTTGCATACTTGGTGTGTGTGTGTGTGTGTGTGTGAGTGTTGTGTGTGTGTGTGTGTGTGTGTGTGTGTGTGTGTGTGTGTGTGTGTGTGTGTGTGTGTGTGTGTGTGTGTGTGTGTGTGTGTGTGTGTGTGTGTATATATATATATATATATATATATATATAAAATATATATATGTATGTGTGTGTATGATATATATATGTGTGTGTGTGTGTGTGTGTGTGTGTGTGTGTGTGTATATATATATATAAAATATATGTATGTATGTGTGTGTATGATATATATGTGTGTGTGTGTGTAATGTATATATACGATAAACCATTCATTCATTCAAAAGATATTCAGACAAAGAAAGACCTCAACAATGAAGACGCTGTTTACATCCGGTACCGCACGGATGGCAGTCTCTTCAATCTGAGGTGCCTGCAAGCTCACACCAAGACACAAGAGCAACTTGTCCGTGAACTACTCTTTGCAGACGATGCCACTTTAGTTGCCCATTCAGAGCCAGCTCTTCAGCGCTTAACGTCCTGTTTTGTGGAAACTGCCAAAATGTTTGGCCTGGAAGTCAGCGCCCCCCCCCCCCTCCACATCTCCATCGGGCACATAAAACTCAAAACGGTCAACCAGTTTACCTATCTCGGCTGCACCATTTCATCGGATGCAAGGATCGACAACGAGATAGACAACAGACTCGCCAAGGCAAATAGCACCTTTGGAAGACTACACAAAAGAGTCTGGAAAAACAACCAACTGAAAAACCGCACAAAGATAAGCGTATACAGAGCCGTTGTCATACCCACACTCCTGTTTGGCTCCGAATCATGGGTCCTCTACCGGCATCACCTACAGCTCCTAGAACGCTTCCACCAGCGTTGTCTCCGCTCCATCCTCAACATTCATTGGAGCGACTTCATCACAAACATCGAAGTACTCGAGATGGCAGAGGCCGACAGCATCGAATCCTGCTGAAGATCCAACTGCGCTGGGTAGGTCACGTCACCAGAATGGAGGACCATTGCCTTCCCAAGATCGTATTATATGGCGAGCTCTCCACTGGCCACCGTGACAGAGGTGCACCAAAGAAGAGGTACAAGGACTGCCTAAAGAAATCTCTTGGTGCCTGCCACATTGACCACCGCCAGTGGGCTGATATCGCCTCAAACCGTGCATCTTGGTGCCTCACAGTTCAGCGGGCACCAACCTCCTTTGAAGAAGACCGCAGAGCCCACCTCACTGACAAAAGACAAAGGAGGAAAAACCCAACACCCAACCCCAACCAACCAATTTTCCCCTGCAACCGCTGCAACTGTGTCTGACTTGTCAGCCACAAGCGAGCCTGCAGCTGACGTGGATGTTACCCCTCCATAAATCTTCGTCCGCGAAGCCAAGCCAAAGAAGATATATGATAAACCATTCATTCATTCAAAAGATATTCAGACAAAGGCAGAATGAACCCCAAGTGTTTGGGGTGCGCGCATGCAGTGTGTCCTCATGCAGAGAGAGAGATTGAGAGAGACGGACTGGTTGCAATGAAGAGAAGGAGATGGTCAGAGCGTGTGATAGGTTAAAAATGAGAGAAAACAAAAGGATGAAAGAAGGAGTGTGCAAGAAGGGGCAGAGAAAAAAGTAACAGTGTAAGAGATTTCGAGAATGAGGCAGAGAGAGAAAACGGAGAAAAAACAGAGGAAGTGAAAAGCAGGTTAAAGGAGATTATGGCGAAGGATACAGTGGAATGGAAAAAGAGATAAGCTTGATTCTCCTTGAATTTCTTTCAAAATTCATTCACTTGGAACTATTTAAATCAGTAAAGCTGTCAAAAATATTTATAAATTAAATACAGAAAATAAAGATAGAAAATATATAAATGTATGACAGGTCAAGAGAGGAAAAATTGGTTTCACTTTTGATTCAAATTCTGCATCAAACATTAACGATACTCCTCTGCAGCTAATAGCAGCTGAGCTTTGAATTTTCATATTTATTTTCACCTGGATTAGAAAAACAAACTCAATTTTATGAAGACTTCTTCCTTGGTTTCAACCGGAGAGAGCATTTCAAAGCTCACACTTTCATGCCCAGCCAGTGATTTACGTAATGGGGTTTATTTGAATTTTATCAAGCCCCTTAAAACTGTCCCAAACTTTTCCTCGAACTCAATGTTTCTGCAGCCATGGCCCTGGGCCGTGGTTTGTGTTTTTGTGGTTCACCGCCTCCTTGAAGATAACTAATGAAAAGAAAAGAGTTTCTGTGGTGAGCTGTCGGTCAAAAGCAAACACACAAAACCAAAGACTGAACAACAGGCTTTATTTGACATAAACTTCCACAGAGCCAGCTGTGAGGAGAGAGCTGTAAATTCTGAGAGTGACTTCAAAGTCCAGCTCAGGCTTATATCCTGGAGGGTGATTGACATCCAATCAGGTGGGGCTTGGTCTATTCAGATTGGCTGATTGACAGCTGGCCAGCTATTGTCTTGTCCCCATGCTCTCCTGCAGGTACAGAGGATGCCGTGGTGTAGGCCAGTGGTGTACCACCACAGTTTCATAGAGAAGGCCTACAAGGCGGATCCAGCGTTGCTTTCAACACAGCAGCGTCTGAAGCTGTTTTCTGGAGATGAGGAGTTGCTGTTGCCGTAACGTCAAATATCCGCGCAGGGAAGGGAATACGGCCTACACCCGAAGAGCAGGTGGCGGCAATCTGTTCAAGGACTCTTAGGACTCAGGCAGATCTCCCATGCATTACAGCATATGGGATATTAAAAATGCCCGCTCCTAGGTCAGCATGAAGCCACCTTCAGAGGCATTGGTTTCACGGAGGAGGTGGAAAGGATCTCTCCACCTCTGACTGTACACCCCCCCCCCCACCCCAGCAGATCGGAGACCGCCTCCTGAATCTGCCCTCGGAGCTTGCAACAAGGTAAGTTCAGCGATGTAAAGGTGGAAAATATCTGCTTTTGTTTTCCACTATAAAAAGGCCTGAAGCCTTGTGACCGCCTTTGTTAAAGAGTCACTAGCTTCATGCAATGAAGCAGTTTCCGACTCTCTAATTTCTTGTTTTTTTCCCTTTTCCAGCGGAGCGAATTCTGGCTTTTTTATACACTTACTGCCTGTTCCCAGAGTTCTGCGTCTTTCAGCCTGGAGATGTCAATCTCCCGCTGCAGGTGACATTTCTCAATGAAAAAGCAGGCCGAGTGATGCCATGGAGGTTCACAGCTGACTGCACACTCACCCAGTTCAGCGATTTCCTCCTTCGTCAGTATTCTGGCAGACCAGTCATCCAATACTTTAATCAGCAGTGGACCTCTGGTGTACAAAAAGAAAAGGCAAGAAAATCACAACATTTTGCAAGGACTCAGCCAGTTTTTGTGTGCAGGAAATACAGCAGAGTGTCAAAAGTATGAAATATTAGCCTGATGAATGAACTACTGGTCAGGGAGGGAAATAAAAGATGGTTCGGCAAAGACTAGAAGGGCTGAAGGGGCCTGTTTCTGTGCTGTAATGTTCTATGGCATGTGGTATTTATGGGAGTGCATTTAGTTCAAGGGTTTTCCATAAATAATTATGCTCCCAAACAGTTTCATTCAAACTCCCATTTTCTCCCCATCATCAAATCTTTTTTTTAAAACCCCTTGTGCATTTCACCAACTTGCACTTAAATCTGCCTATCCCATTCCTCTCGATTGGTGCAGTTGTTGTTGTTCATCCTTTGTCATCGAAGATGACCATGAGTTCAAAATCATGTTGGGTTTAGTCATGACTTGCGCTTGACTTGAGGGAGAGTTGCGCAGGTCGTCGGCCTCAATCTCGCCCCGGCCTATCTGGACCCAGTGGCAAGACATAGTCGAGATGGCTGGAGACAGGTCAGGATGCAGTGGATGGCCGGCAGTGATCTGCATGTGTCTCGCCGTGTACTCTTAGCACTCCGTGATGCATTGCTGAGAGTCGCCTTTCTGCCCATTGAACCCGTGATGGTTTCTTCCGCACAGTCCGCCGAATCCAGGCTTCACACATTAGATAGACGACCCATGAGTATTGTGGGTCCACGGCAGTTCTTGCGGCGTGCTCGCAAGCCTCCCTACCCATTTTTGGGCATCCTCATCTGCCTTTGCAGCCGTTGGGAGATGCCTCCTCTTCCACCTGTTCTGCCGTTGGGATGATCGCCTAGTGGTGTAGTAATGATGCCACCCCCCTCACTTGTTTTCGCCCGCTAGCTGAAGCGGTTTCCAGGGTGTAGCAACAAGTGAGAGATTTAGGAGATGAGTGAGGTCCAGTGATGCCGACCAGCCCCACCTTAGTGAGGAGCAGCTATCAGCACCAAAGGTACTCCCTCCCTCTCCTCAGAGCTCCCTACACCCCATTGGTACCATCACATTCTCACACTGGGTGAAGAGGTTTCTCTGAAATTTCTCTTTGGACCGACTTAAAATTGATTCTTGAGTTCCAGTCACCACAACACAAGTGGAAATTTCTTCCGCACACCTCACAATATCAAGTCATTTCACAACTTAAAGAACTGACCAAGTCTACCCCATTTCTCCTCAATATTGACTGATAGGTAACACAGTGGGGTACGGTTGCTGGAGCATTAGATCGGAGGACAATCGATAGGATCAAAAAAGCAGCTGAGAGGATCATTGGGGTCTCCCCCCAATATGTAATTTACCGGGATCGTTGTCTGAAGAGGGCGTGCAAAATTGTTGGTGACCCTTTCCACCCCACACGCAACATCTCCTGTCAGGGAAAGAGATACAGGAGTATCAGAGCCAGACTGAGGATCAGCCTCTTCCCATGGGCAGTGAGATTGCGGAATAAAAGCTAAAACAACTCTCTGAGACTCTTCCATTTATTAAGTCAAGTTTATTGTCATCTGTTTGCACAAGCACAATCTGACGAAGCAGCATTCTCTGGTTCTCGGTGCAAAATACGCAGACATACAACCAGACATAACACACATACAGATAAATAATACATGTGGAGAACAAGTATTCATATATACAAATAAATATTTTTGAGTATGAGAGTCTCGGAGGGTCAGTGTGAGCAGTTCCTTTGGTCGTTTAGTGTTCTCACTGCCATGGGAAGAAGCTGTTCCTCAGCCTGATCTTCCTGGATCTCTTCCCCGACGAGCGCAGCTGTAAGATGCTGCGTACAGGATGGAAGGGGTCCTCAATGATTTTGCACGCTCTCTTCAAACAACAATCTCAGTAGATCATTTCGATGGGGGAGAGGGAGATTCCAGTGATCCTTTCTGATGCTCTTATAGTCCTGTGGATTGACATTTATTTTTAATTCATACTGTGTATATTAATTGTCTGTCTATATGTGCATTATGTCTTGTGTGTTTTCAACATGATCTGGAGAATGCTGTTTCGGGGGGGGGGGAGGTATAGTTTCTTCCCACTGTTCAAAACGTAACGGGCTGTATGTCTAAATTTAAAATTTAAGTAGAAAGGCAATTCTCCTCCGTGCTGTATCTAATATTTACCAAGTTTTTCAGCAATTAAAGATAGATTATCTGGTAATTAACAAACTGCTGTCAATGGGAGCTTCCTGTGCACAGATAGGACGCCTGCTTACTTTACCTTACAAGAGAGACTGCTCTTCAGAAGTACTTTATTGGCTGTAAAGCATTTTGAGATGTCATAGGGTCATGAAAGGAGCTGTATAAATGCAAATGCTTTTTTTATAGATGCATTTGAAGCCAAGCCAGATAAACACTCACGGGAGAAGGCTATTTTGCTGACTGAAGGTGGAAGTGGGAGGAGGTTGACGTGGAGGGTGGGAGGACATTGTGGTGGAGCATAAAAACAAAAAGCAAGCCCGAGATCCAAAAGCAGGGTGAGGGGCGGGGGCAGGGAAACCTGGCAAGGGCAGGAATGTGGGCACACATGAAAGGAAAGAAAAGGAAAAGCGGTGAAGGTCACAAAATGTGTAACACTTCAGCATCTGAAAATGCTAACCTTCTCATATTGAGTAATGGAACGCTGAAACACCATGCTTGACCTTTGTGGGGTTAAAGGTACAGAAACTGCAGACTTGTAAAATGAAATTAGTGCAGTCACTCCGTTAGACGCCAAGCACCAACTGAACACGATCGCAGCCTCAGGGCGACAGCGACTGGTTCATCCATTTGAAAGCAATGCTATAATGTGAATTAAAACATTCATAAAAATGTCAGGCTTGATAACCAAGGACACCAAGACGTTATTATTTATTGCCTTTCCCTTTTTTATTTCTGGAGAGATGCAGGATTTTTTTTTCTCTCCTGTGATAAATTACCACCTCTTTAAGTTATTATTAATGAGCAAACAGAACCAAATGTAACACTATACTTTCACAGCACGAAAAAGACCAGAATTTTATTTATACTTACAAATGACGAAGAAATGTGTCACTGATCGCCAACTCTCAAAAGATTTATTTTGCAGTCCTATATGGTTTGGGAAACAATGAATTGACCATTTGTGAAACACGGAAGTCTGCAGACACTGTGACTGAAGTAAAAACACAAAATGCTGGAGAAGCTCCACAGGTCCTTTATGTAGCAAAGGGAAAGACACATAATTGACATTTTGGGCTTGAGTCCTTCATCAAGTTTTGGGCAAAATGTGGGCAGGCATCCGAACAAAATGGTGGGGGGGAGGAGCATGGGCCACAGGCAGGAGGTAATAGGTGGATAAGGGAGGCAGGACACGGCAGCAAGTGGGGGAGGGGTAGGGGAGGAGGGATGGCTCTGTGAATGGAGAGGGAAGGGGATGGAGAGCTAAGGAAAAGAAGACAAGGTGAAAGGGAAGGGAGGGAAACAGAGAGTAGGCTAGCAGAAACCGGAGATGTTAATGCCTTCTGGTTGGAGAGTGCCCAAGTGTTGTTCCTCCAATTTACAGGTGGACTTGGAGGAAGAGTTCATGAGGGCCTTGTGAGCATGGGAGTGGGACACAGGATTGAAGTGGATGGCCACTGGGAGATCCCCGTCACTGACACGGACTGAGCAAAGCTGTTACCCCTTCCCCCCCCCCATTTCATTCAGGCATTTTGCTCATACCTTGATGAAGGGCTGAAGCCCAAATCGTTGGTGATGTACCTTTATCTTTGCAATATAAAGCACACTGTTTGACCTGCTGAGTTTCTCCAGCGTTGCGATTTAATTGACCATTTGTTTTCATTGAACCTCTGCCCTCACTGAGGCGAGATGTTACACTGAGAGGCAGACCAATGAATACTGGTGTTACAAGAACCAACATTATTCAAACCACTGACAATTGTGGCTTGTCCAGTGGTCCTTCTGCAATTATTCAAACTGCTTGTTCTTTTTGTTCCTGTTTTAGGTATTGCCTAAATTAAACCACCCCATTGAGGACATCGACAGGAGGCGGCATCTTCAAGAAAACAGCCTCTATTCTCAAGGACCCCAACCACCCAGACCATGCCCTCTTCACTCTGCTACCATCGGGAAGAGGGTCCAGGAGCCAAAAGATGGGTTCGCAGCGGCACAAGGACGGCTTCTTCCCCGCTGCCATCAGATTCCTGAATGATCCATGAACCAAAGACACTGCCTGACTTTGACCTTTTCGTGCCTATTTTGAGAGGTGGTTTATATGAATGTTTGCCCTGTGATTCTGAAGCAAAACAACGAATTTCATGACTTGTTCATGACAACAAGTTTTGAATCTGATTTTGATTCTGTTATCCATATCATTGCTTGTCACATCTTACATAACAGTAAGCATGAATGACCCATCAAGTGCAGTCATTATTTATGCAGTGCTTTAGGAATAATGCTGACAGATATGATAAATGATCCCCTGTGTCCATTCCACACAACTAAGCATCAATGAGCTATTAAATCATTTCAACTAATCAAGGGATAATTATCCAAGAATTATGTACAAATGAACGAATCATATTCATGGGGCAGCACGGTTGGTGAAACGGCTAGCGCAACGCCTTCACAGCGCCAGCAACTGGAACTGGACCGGGGTTTGAATCCCTTCCCCTGGGGGCTCTGGTTTCCTCCCACTGTTCAAAACGTACCGGAGGTTGTAGGTTAATGGAGTGTAAATTGGACAGCACGGGCTCGTGGGTTGAAATGGCTTGTTACCAGGCTGTATGTTAAAAGAAAAATGATGCAACTCCAACCACATTTTTGAGCACAGTCCAGAAGTTTGGTATTTGCCAATCAGGACAAATCTGCACTAGTAAGAATACATGAAACAGAAGGTGGATTGAACACTTTAGCCTCTTGTGCTTGCACCATCATTCAATCAACCCATGGCTGTGGCCTAACTCCTGCATTAATTTCATGACCTTTAATATTCTCCTCATGTCTAAAACGTTATCAATTCCTGCCTCAAATATACTCAGCAATATACTCAGTGTGCTCTTGGGTAAAGAATTCCAAAGATTCACCACCCTTTGGGTGAAGGAACCTCTCATCTCTGTCCCTTCATTTTGAACATAAGGAAGAGGAGCGTGAGTGGGCCGTTCGGCCCATCGAGCCCTGCTCCACCATTCAATGAGATCAGGGCTGATCTGATGATCGGCTCATCTCCACCGACCTACCTTTCCCTACAACCCTTCATTTCCAAACGATGTAAAAATCTACCCAAACTCGTCGTAAATATATTTTACTGAGGTCGCCTCCACTGCTTCAGTGGGCAGCGAATTCCACAGATTCACCACCCCCACCCCCTCCGGGAAAAGCAGTTTCTTCTCATCTCCATCCTAAATCTACTCCCCTGGATCCTGAGGCCACATCTCCTCGTTCTGGTCTCCCTCACTAATGGGAACACCTTACCTTTGTCTTATCTATGCCTTTCATAATTTAATATGTTTCTATAAGATCCCCTAAATTCCAGTGAGTACAGTCTCAGACAAAGCAATCTCTCCTCTTGGGCCAATCCCCTCATCTGGTGAACCTCCTCCGCACCGCCCCCAAAGCCTTCTTCGAGTAAGGAGACCAGAACTGCATACAGTGCTCCAGATGCCTGGAGTTGAGATTCTAGTTTGAGATATCTCAGTCAAAGGGTAAATATGTCTGATCTTAGAATCTTGAAATACTAAATCTTAAAATATGACTGATCTTGAACCCTTAAAATTTAGTAGGTATTAATATGCACTCAACCCTCTTACATCGAGACTCGTGACAATACAGATCTTGTCTGTTTACACATATATGCATCATCTCAATTGACACAGAACAAGGAAAACCACTTTTCACCGAGCCTTTCAAAGCACTGGGGTTGTTCAAAATGAATCAGTAAAGAAACACTACCCTGAAATCCACTTGGGGTCTTGAACTCAGTTCAGGACCATTCTGTAACGGTCCTTTCCCATCAATGGCTCTGGGTGGTGCATTTCTTCTCGCAGGAGTAAGTACAATGTTAAGCATTTCCCAAGCCCACCCCCACCCCAAAGCACATGCGCATGCACACACACACACACACACACACACACACACACACACACACACACACACACACACACACACACACACACACACACACACACACACACACACACACACACACATGAGAAGCGAGGGGGAGTAGGGGGAGTGTAAACTGCACTGGGTGACACCATCAGAGGGGGTGACACCAAAATGACCGTCTATAAAATGTTTGTGCCATGTTACTATTTTTGAAAAAAATATCCCTGTACATGTATCAATATAGGCCTGGCCAGTACTTAGAGGGGACCACCAGGTCCTGTAGGTTACGGTGAGGGGCACTGGACAAAGTGGTGACTCTCTGTCTGCCTTACAATAGACTAAAGTTTAAAGAATTTCATGTATATTACATTCTAAATGTAGTATACGTGACAATAAGGGAACATTTACCTTATCCCTTTACCTAAAACTCTAAGCTAATTTACTTTTCGAACCTCATAATGTAGGGTGGTCAGACATTCAGTTTTAGGCCTTTCAGCCCTCCTCTCCATTTGCAACAAGAGCGACCTCCCAGTAGCCGACCATTTCAATTCCGCACTCACGTGACTGTCCACGCCTTGTGTACTGTCCCACCCTGACCACCCACAAATTGGAGGAACAACACCTTATTTTCCATCTGTGCGCCCTCCATTGACATTGACATTACTGCTTTTCTTCACATCCTCCTTTCCTGTCTTTCCACCCACCCAGAAATCCTTCATCCCCCATCGCTGCTGTCCCCTCCCTCCTTTCTCCACCTATCTCCTGCCTTTGCCACCCCCCTCCCCCCCCCACTCTTTTGTTCAGATGCTTTCCGGCATTTTCTCATATTTTGATGAGGGGCTCAAGCCCGAAACGTCGGTGATGTATCTTTACCTTTGCTACATAAAGGACACTGTTTGACCTGCTGGGCTTCTCCAGCATTTTGTGCTTTTACAGCATCCCATCGGAAATAAATGGCAATGGCAATATTCGTTACAGGCCTGAGCCCTTCATCAGAAATCTGGATAAACAGGTAGACATCTGAAGAAAAAAAGTGAGAGGAGGGAGGAGAGTAGGGAAGAGGACAGGGAAAGAGCACAGGCTAATAGGCACGAGATAATAGGTTGGGTGGGTAGAAGGGAGTCAAGCTGAGAAGTGATAGGGAAAAGGCGGCGAAGGAGGGTAGCTTTCTAATCGAAGAAGGGTTAGGGAGTGGGAGGAAAGGAGATGGATTTGGAAAGAGAGAAACTGGAGGTCGATATTGATGCCATCTGGTTAGAGACTGTCCGGGTGGAATATCCCAAATCTCCAGAAGCAACTTAAGGGACAGATGGCTGAACATATGAAGCTTATATGGGCAGGGTTCAATGAATAAAATGGATCTTAATAGGTTTGTACAAACCACTTGCTTCAGAACTGTATGTTTTAATGCAATTGGGTATTTAGCTATTTTTTATTTTTAAATTTGGATGAACAGCCCGGTAACAGGGCCTTCTGACCCATGAGGCCATGCTGCCCAATTACACCCAATTAACTTACAACCCTGGTAGGTAAGAGTGGGAGGAAACCGGAACCCTCAGAGGAAACCCAAGCAGACATGGGGAGAACGGACAAACCCCTTGCAGACAGCGCTGTGTTCAAACTCGGGTCGCTGGCGCTGCAACAGTACGACACTAACCATACTGCCTCAAACTGATAGGAATGGTGACACGATAGGCAACAGCTGGCTTGTACCAAATATGAAGACTAGTCCGCGTTTTAAAAACACAACGCTGGAGAAACTCAGCAGGTCAGTGTACAGCAAAGATAAAGATATATAACTGACATTTTGGGCTTGAGCCCTTCACCAAGGTCTGGAATAATGTTGGCAGGCACCCGAAGAAACTGGTGGGGAGGGGCAGGGGGAGGAGCACAGCCCCAAAGGTAGGAGGTAATAGGTAATAGGTAATAGGTAATAGACCACACCAGCAAGCAGGGGAGGGGGGGGGTTGGCTCTCTGAATGGAGAGGGAAGGGGGTGGAGGGCTGGAGGAACGAAGGGAAAGGGAAGGGAGTGCACATATTTCATGAACTCAAAATGTTTAAAGCACAGATGATTTTTAATGGAACTAATCATTCATATCCTGACAACTGCAGCTCATTCACATCTCTGCAATATGGACACTTTTGAATAAATTTCCCTTTTTTAAAAAAAAATGATTACACGATGTCTCACCTTATCTGCTATTGCCGAAATGACTTGCGTCTGTCCTTATAGCAGCTTCGAGGAAGCTGTATGTTGGGGGAGACAATCTACTTCACTGTAATCCCTAAAGAGAGGACAACGGAGACACAAGGAAACTCGGAAGTATAATTTTTAAAAAAGGGATGAAAACTGCAGAGCTCTGGGATAGAATGGTGAAATGGGATGCAATTAGGTCAGCACAATAGCTATGAATGATTGCACCCTTTCTATGCTTCAAGAGACGATAACTGACAGCAAAGAAGAAGTGAACTTGGTACTCTCGCCACTATTTTGGTGAGTGCATGCATCAGTGATTAGAATCGGCTATGTGGTCCACTCTGGTTGGTAGATTGTTGAAGGGCAATGCAGTGCAGTGGAGCCATTGCCATGCAAATTAATGATCGCTTGTCAAAGGCTTTTAAATGTTCATACATCTTATAGTTCAGGGCGAGTAGAAGCGTACAAATTTCCCAAAGGTGGTTTTCAAAGAAGTTGGTCGGGATTTCCAAGCGTACTTGAATTTCTGACTGACTTGCTTCATGGACAGGGTGGGGGGGCTGGATTTCAACCCGGGTCCAAGAGACCACTGGACAAAGGGGCAGTCAGGTTTTGACGGAACCTTAGTTCGTCTGCGGACTCCTCTTGTGATGAAGTTGTCAACAAGCATTAAAACAGGCCTGCCACATTTGCCACAAAGCATAGAACCATAGAACTATAGAACTATTGAATATTACAGCACAGAAACAGGCCCCTTCAGCCCTTCTAGTCTGTGTTGAAATTGACCTAGTCCTACTGACATGCACACTGACCATAGCCCTCCATCCCCATCATACATGTACTTGTCTAAATTCTTCTTAAATAGAGCCAGAGGACAATACAGCACAGAAACAGACCCTTCAGCCTTTCTAAATGTACCAAATTATTATTCTACATAGTCCTACTGACCTGCGCCCGACCATAAGCCCTCCATATCTTTCCCATCCATGTACCTTTGTCAGTGTTAAAATTGAGCCACTTCAGCTGGCAGCTCGTCCCACACTCTCACCACTCTCTGACTGAAGAAGTTTCCCCCTAATGTTCCCACTAAACCTTTCCCGTTTCACCCTTAACCCATGTCCTCTGCCTTGCATCTCACCTACCTGCATTTACTATGTCTATATCCTTTATAACTTTAAATCTTTCCAGCAAGGCAGTGAGAATGCTAAATGACCAAAGGAACTTCTCACGCTGACCTTCTGAGACTCTCATATTCGTGAAACAATGTTTATTTATTTATTTGAAGATAAAACACTTGTCTTGCGTATGTACTGTTTGTCTCTCTTGTGTGTCTGCATGTTTTGCTTCGAGGACCGAAGAACGTTGTTTCGTTGGGTTGTACTTGTATGACAATAAACTTGACTTGACTTGATATCTCCCCTCATTCTTTCATGCTCCAGGGAATAAAGTCCCAACCCTTTTAACGTTTCCCTGTAACTCAGTTCCTGAAGTCTGGGCAACATCATAGCTAATCTTCTCTGCACACTTTCAATCTTATTGATATCTTTCTTGTAGTTATGTTACCAAAACTGCACACAATACACCAGATTTGGCCTCACCAATGTCTTTACCATAATATCCCAACTCCTGGACTCAATACTTTGATTTATGAAGGCCAATATGCCAAAAGCTTTCTCTTCAACCTTATCCACCGCTTTCAGGGAATTATGTATTTGTATTTCCAGATCCCTCTGTTCTACCGCACTCCTCAGTGCCCAACCATTTACCAAGTATGTCTTTTCTTGGTTTGTTCTTCTATAATGCAACACCGCACACTTGTCTGCATTAAATTCCATCTGCCATTTTACCAGCTGGTCCAGATCCATCTGCAAGTTTTGAAAACATTCTTCGCTGACTACAACACCTCCAATCTTAGTGTGACTTTGCAAACTTGTTGATCCAATTTACTACATTATCAGTCAGGACATTGATATAGGTGACAAACAACAATAGCCCCAGCACCAATCCCTGAGGCAAACCACAAGTCACCGGCCTCCAGTCTGAGAAGAAATCTTCCACCATTACTCTCCGCCTTCTCCCATCCAGCCATTGTCGAATCCAGTTCACTACTTCATCATGAATACCAAGTGTCTAAACCTTCCTGACTTACCTCCCATGTGGGACATTGCCAAAGGCTTTACTAGAGTCCATGTAGACAACATCAACAGCCTTTCCTTCGTCAACTTTCCTGGTAACCTCCTTGAATAAGATTGGTTAAACATGACCTACCATGCACAAAGCCATGTTGACTATCCCTAATCAGTTCCTACCTGGCCAAATATTGTATATCCAATCTCTTCGAACACCTTCCAACAATTTACCTTCTACTGTGATCAAAGAGCTGAAAACTGTGTGGGTCTAAAAGCAAACAACTGGGCGGGGGGTGGGGGAGGGTGGAAGAAAATACCAGAACGACTCTGATTATCCAAAATGGTTGGGACTGGGCCTATATATCAGATAAATGTTCTTTTCTGAGAACTGGTCATTTTTTAATAACAGCAGATCACTTGTATCAATGTTTAAACAACAACAAACAAAAAGCGAAGGCTTCTTAAGAATTAAAATAATGTTTAATTCTTACCAAAAAAATCCTGGCCGCCACCGATCACCAAGACCTCCCCACTGCCATTGCTGATCTCCGACATGAACCCACCACTGCCGCTGAACCCCGGGGAGACTTCCCGGGCCAGTGGAACACTCACTGGCGAGTCAGCGGGCTCCTGTCTCCCCGGTCACCGGAGCTCCTGATGCCCGAATTCTCCCCTAAGCCGACTGCACACTGCACACGCACAGAGGGGAGAGTTCGGCATCGGGAGCTCTGGTCTGGTGAGGAGGGAGGGAGGGAAAGGGAGGGGAAGGAATGCCACTGATGACCCCACTCCTTGACGATGCAGGGACAAGGGATTCTTTCAACTGCTTGCGGCTGGGAGACAGTGGCGTGCAAGTGTGAGAGGGAATGTTGGAGAGAAAAGTCAACAGCGGAATCTAAAGAAGAAATGGAAAGAGGGGGAGGGAAACAAGGACAATAGTTGTTCTAATTTCATGTCGAGTGAATTTTTTTTCAAGCTGAGGTCAGTTCGGCTCAGAAAAAAATCCAGATAAATGAGGATTTCTGATTGTTTCAGATATCCCCGTTTGTCCGAAATTTTAAAACATTTTCAGATACATGAGGATTTTGGAGAATCCGATTTTTGATAATCGGGAGTTGTACTGTATGTGGAATAATCGAAAACGTTGAAAGAAATGAAACAAGGCAAATCAAAAAGAGCTGCTGGCAAACACAGTACTTGTACCTTAATAAGATACACAAAGCAATTTTACATTTATGCTGAGATCGCTGATTCTGGAAAACACAGTTTGCATATTTAGTTTCAATTTTCAGAAAACAACGATAGGTCACATCAAGAGAATGACAAACCCGTTGTTTCACCTTCAGACTGAGTCAAGTTCCCAGAAAAGTTTCATGAGTGCAATTAGAGAATGCTGGAGGAAGTCAGCCAGTCTCGCAGCGTCCATAGGAGATGTATTACTGGCGTTTCGGGCCCGAGCCCTTCCTCAAGGTGTGAGTGAAGAGTAGGTGGGTGTCTGAATTAAAGAGTAGAGAGAAAGAATGGGAGGGGGGAGGAGCCCAGACCAGCAGACAAAAGGTGTTAATCAGATAGGATGATGAGAATAAAGGTGAGAATTGATTTTGGCTCTGTGAAAGGAGACAGAGAGAAAAGGGAAGAGAGGGAGAGTCTGACGCGGATGGCAATAGAGGCTCAGTCTTTAGGGGTTTTTATACACGAAAGGTGCGTTATTGCCGGCTCAAGTTTTTTTTAAAGTAAGACCAAAGATGACGACCAAAAATACAAATCGCGTGGTGCTTTTATCCAGGGGTGAATCTCACGAGCCGGCTTCCGAACCTGAGGGAGGCGGAGGCGAGAAGTGCAGCAGCGCCATCCGCCACCGTGGCGTCAAACATACGCGCCGGGAAGGGGAAGCGGCCCAGCGACCGAAGAGCAGGTACAAGTGTGAATGGAGTCCTAGGACTTGGGCAGATCTTCTGCGCAAGGTAATTGTCTTTTGTCGACCACACAGGCTCTTTAAAATTTGTGCTCCTGGGTCGCGCAGGGGCTGATGGTGTCATCGCGACATCATCAGCCCTCCCCTTTGGAGCCACATTTAGTTGCAATCCTGTTACGGGGGAGGTGGAGCGACTTCACTCCACTTCTGAGTCTACCCCACTCCGCTCCCCAGCAGATGGAAGACGGAGCAAGTTCGACCAGTCAATCCTCCTTCAGACCTTTTATGAAGCTAAGTTAAAGGGCCCAATGAGTTCATTCAGAAAAGAGATTGTAAGGTTTTCAGATGTTTGGAGAATTTAAGGATCTGGGGATAGAGCAGGAAGGTGGAACTGAGGTGGAAGATCAGCCACGACCTCGAAGGGCGAAATAGAGAAAATGCTGGAGGAACCCAATCAGTCTCGCAGTATCCACAGGAGGCAAAGGTGTTTCGGGCCCGAGCCCTTCTACAAAGAACAGGAAGGGGGCCAGAATAAAGACTGAAGACTGGCCGGGGGAGGAGTCCGGGATAAGATAAAAGGAAAGTAAGTATTGATTTTGGCTCTGTGAAAGGAGACAGAGGGGAAATGGAGGAGAGAGACAGACAGACAGAGTTTTGGGAAAGGCGACAGAAAGGTGTGGGGGGGAGAGGGTAAACGGAAACCGGAGAAGTTGATGCTGATGCCATCCGGTTGGAGGGCGTCCAGATGGAAGATGAGGCATTTTTCCTCCATTTTGCAGGTGGTCTCAGTCTGGTGGTGGGTGGACAGAGATGTCGGCAAGCGAATGGGGACGGGGATATGAAATGGACGGCCACTGAGAGTGCCGAAGGGAATATATAGCGAGTTGGTAATATACCTTCACTTTCTATGGATGCTGTCTTTCTCCAGCTGTTCCTTCAGCATTTCAGTGCGTTTTTACCGCAGTGACAGATTCCACAGACTTTTGTGCTCACTGGGATGGTTCAAATAGAAAAATATTGGAGGAACACAGCAGGTCAAGGTTCAAGATTCAATTTATTGTCATTGTAACAAACCAGTGTGAAATTGCTTTTGCCCACCGAAAGGTAGACGGATTCACCATTGGCAGGAATTGCCCAAAGCGTTTCTTACAGTGAGAGAAAGAGAGTCCCCCAGAACCACCGCGTGTCCGTACATTTGCCTCCAGCGCTTCCACAACTTCTGCAGCCACAGAGTCCAGCCAAACCACTGGCAACCTGAGCTCCAAATTCAAAACTCCGATGCGGTCAGGATCCCCCTCAGCGCCTTCGGCAGCTCCTTCAGCCAGTTTCGAGCCAGTCTCCAGCAGCTCGGCGCAAGTCTCCCGACAGCAGTCTCCGGCAGCAACCCCCCCCCCCACCCCACCCCAGCCTCTGTGGGTTCCTCGCCCGCTGATGCACAGTTCTTTCACCTTCACTGGTCCTCCGCTGAGGTCACCGTCCTGTGGGTCATCTCCACTGATCTTCCTTCTCAGCCAGGAGGGGGGGGTGGTCTCCCCATTTTCTGGTGTCCTGCGCCAGTCCTCCGCCATTCCTCGTGGCTTCTGACAATCAGGGGTGCCGCCATCTTGGGCGCAGACCCTGCGGACACAGGATTTTAAATAAAACTACCACTGACTCCTTTAATGGCCTGTTCAAAGCCTGTGCGGAACTGACGGGAGTTGACTGGGCAGTTGGACCCCACAGGAGCGCTGTATCTCTGCTCCTTGCTCTTCGCGGGTCCGCACTAGCAGCAGGACCATTGCAACAGTGGCTCCAGCAACATTCCCATTTTAAATCAAGATTCAATGCAGTGTCCATAGGAGTAAAGAGATATATCCAACGTTTTGGGCCTGAGCTCTTCTTGAAACTTTGGTTATGTCTCCTTACCTCTGATGGGACGCTGCGAGACTGGCTGAATTCCTCCAGTGTGTTTTTAACAACGATCCGGCGCCTGCAGACGTATGAGCTTCTCTCCACTGGGATTATTCAGAAAGGCTTCAATAAGTCACATCGCAAGAGGATGATCTTACTGAACTGTTGGGAGGTTGCAGATTGGATTCAGCACCGCTTGCTATTCCCTGAGGCAGACTGCAGTTATTAATTAGTGTGATTTGCTTTAAGTCTTGCCAACGGTGATGGCCTGCAGCGATCAATGTTAGCGCCACTTTGTTAATGACCTGAAAATAAGTTAATAGAACACAGAACATCACAGCACAACCTATGTAAACCTATTTAACAAAAACCTTCCTTACCTCAGACCCATAACCCTCTTTTTTTCTTGCAGCCATGTGCCTACTTTAAATGTCCCTATTGTACCAGCCTCCACCATCCCCACTGGCAATGCATTCTAGGCTCCCACTCTTTTTCTTTGGCTTGGCTTCGCGGACGAAGATTTATGGAGGGGTAATGTCCACGTCAGCTGCAGGCTCGTTTGTGGCTGACAAGTCCGATGCGGGACAGGCAGACACGGTTGCAGCAGTTGCAAGGGAAATTGGTTGGTTGGGGTTGGGTGTTGGGTTTTTCCTCCTTTGTCTTTTGTCAGTGAGGTGGGCTCTGCGGTCTTCTTCAAAGGAGGTTGCTGCCCGCTGAACTGTGAGGCGCCAAGATGCACGGTTTGAGGCGATATCAGCCCACTGGTGGTGGTCAATGTGGCTCCCACTACTCTCTGTGTAAAAAATTTACCCCTGGCGTCTCCCCTAAACTTTCCTTCTACACCTGTCCTCTGATGTCTGCTACCCTCTCCCTGGTAGGAAAGTGTTGGCTCCACCCTAGCGATGCCTCTTGTAATCTTGTCGATCTCTTTTAAAAGTCCCTTTTCATCCTTCCTTGTTCTTTTTTTTTAAATTTTTTTTATTTTTTATTTTTCACACCATAAATCACATTAGCCATGATGTACACTTTTTCTTTTTCACACATATACAGTGACTTTTTCTCCCCCCCCCCTCCCTCCTCACAAGCCACCCCCCCACCCCACCCCTCATCCATTTTAGGTATACAATCTAGGTTGCATTAAACCCGTCAGACAATGTTGTCATTCAACAAAAATACACCAGAAATTCTACTGAGTCCATTCTTATCTTTCCCTCTCCTTCCATCAACTTAGGTAATGTTTGTCCCCGGTAGGTTTTCGCTATTGTATTTAATGTAAGGCTCCCATATTTGTTCGAATATTTCAATATTATTTCTTAAACTATATGTTATTTTTTCTAATGGAATACATTTATTCATTTCTATATACCATTGTTGTATTTTCAAATTATCTTCCAATTTCCAGGTTGACATAATACATTTTTTTGCTACGGCTAGAGCTATCTTAACAAATCTTTTTTGTGCATCCTCCAAATCAATTCCAAATTCTTTGTTTTTTATGTTACTTAGGATAAAGATCTCTGGATTCTTTGGTATATTGTTTTCTGTTATTTTATTTAATATCTGATTGAGATCATCCCAAAACATTTCTACTCTCTCACATGTCCAGATTGCATGAATTGTTGTTCCCATTTCTTTTTTACATCAAAAACATCTATCAGATACTGTTGGGTCCCATTTATTTAACTTTTGCGGTGTAATGTATAGTCTGTGTAACCAATTATATTGTATCATACGTAGCCTCGTATTTATTGTATTTCTCATTGTTCCAGAACATAATTTCTCCCATGTTTCCTTTTTTATCTTTATATTTAAATCTTGTTCCCATTTTTGTTTAGTTTTACCATTTGTTTCCTCATTCTCCTTTTCTTGCAGTTTAATATACATATTTGTTATAAATCTTTTGATTAACATTGTATCTGTAATCACATATTCAAGGTTACTTCCCTCTGGTAAACTCAAATTGCTTCCTAATTTATCTTTCAAGTAGGATCTCAGTTGGTAATATGCCAGCGCTGTATCTCCAGTTATATTGTACTTATCTCTCATTTGTTCAAAGGATAAGAATCTACTTCCTGAAAAACAATTTTCTATTCTTTTAATCCCTTTTTTTTCCCATTCTCTAAAGGAAAGGTTATCTATTGTAAAAGGGAGTAGCTTATTTTGCGTCAATATTAGTTTTGGTAATTGATAATTTGTTTTATTTCTTTCTACATGAATCTTCTTCCAAATATTGAGGAGATGATGTAATACTGGAGAAGTTCTATGTTGTACCAATTTTTCGTCCCATTTATATAATATGTGTTCAGGTATCTTTTCCCCTATTTTATCTAATTCTAATTACTCTACCACTAACACTGATAGGAAGGATAAACTGTATTAAAATGAACATTTTTCCAAGGATATTATACTTATTTCAGGCATTGCCAATACAACTGACAGAAAAATTCTTCAAAGAGTTAAAGAAAATAATAAGGAAATTTTTATGGAGAGGGGGGAAACCGAGGATAGCACTAGATAAATTAACAGAATGGTATAAACAAGGAGGCTTACAATTGCCAAACTTCAAAAATTATTATAGAGCCGCACAATTAAGATACCTATCAGATTTTTATCAAACAAGGGAAAAACCAGACTGGACGAGATCCTTCCTTGTTCCAAGGAGAAAAGTAGAGGGGGATTATCTGAGAGTTGACAGAGGAAGACTTTTGCGTACATTAGCTCTATGCAACAGGCAGAAGAGACAAATAACAGATATACTTTCTTTGCCAAGCTTAGAAAATATAAACCAATAAAATACCATGGCCAAATCGACATCATTCTCTTCACCTTTGAGATTGAGATTTCAGATTTATTGTCAGAGTACATACATGACATTACATACAACCCTGAGATTCTTTTACCTGCGGACACGGCAGAATTATCACTTATTAGCCGTACAAAAAAACTGTACTCATTGTGTGGTGGTACAGCACCGGTCTACTGCGGGGGGCAACCTCTGTACCTGCAGGAATGTAAGGGGACAGGACAACACCTGGCTGACTGTCAATCAGTTGGCCTGAATGGATCAAGCCCCACCCGGTCGGGTCTCAATCACCCTCTGGGATATAAGCCTGCACTGGCCTCCCAAGACCTCACTCAGAGTTGCTGCACCCACAACCAGCCTCGCTCTGTGGAAGTCTTTGTGGATTAAAGCCTGTTGTTCAGTCTTTATCTTTGTGTGTGTCTGATTCTGGCTAACGGTACACCACAATATAATCCACAAAATTTTCCCACGGCGGCTATGGAAAAACTCCTGTGCGCAGGGAGCTTCGAGGTTGACCCACGCCACCCTGAAGCCCAGACACGCTTCGAGATCTGGCAGCACACGGTCGAGGCAATCATCGAGGCACACGAGGGCGACATCATGGACTCCGATCGGAAGAGGTTGGTCCTACTCCAGTCAAAGCTGGGTCCCCATGCCTTCCAGGTAACCAAAGAGTAATGGACACTTTTGAGAACTTGTACAAGCCCGTAATGAATGTGGTCTATGCAAGGTATCTTCTCAACACCCGAGCCCAGCAACCCGGGGAGACAGCTGAGTCGTACCTGGGACACTTGCGAGAGTTGGCCCGACTGTGTCTGGCTGAACCCGGGGTAGGTGTAGAGGAGGACAAGAGGCTGATCTGGGACGCCTTCGTCCGAGGGCTACACTCGAGGGCCATCCGGCAGAAGCTGCTGGAAGACAACATCTATGCCCTAACCAGGACTGTGGAAGTGGTCCAAACCCTGGAAGCAGAAGCCCTGCATATTGAAGCCTTCGATTCTAGGTTCCCCCAGGCTCCCTCATGGCCCTCCCACACTGCAGCTGCAGTCCCAGACCGAGCTGGGGAGGAGAACGTTGCTGCAGCAGGCGCCCAGCACCCCTATCAGTACTGTGGGTCAGATCGATGATCGTGCCAAAACTGCCCTGGTAGGAACCAGTATTGTTCCCGATGCGGAAAGAAAGGCCACTTTGCAAAAGTGTGCCTCTCTAAACATGCCGACAGCTCAGCGGCCCTCTATGACCTTCCCACCTCCCCAGCGGACCACCCCATGTGTGCGTGCCAGGTGGCGCCATTGTCCCCGCGATGACTTCCCCCTTCCCTGACTTCGACCGCGCAACATCCGGCCCTGCCAACGACTGTCACAGCGTGTGCGCCGAACATCTGCACCAGCCCCCGCCCTCGCCGGCGCCGTTCACTGAGAACTACAGTAACGTCACTTCCGGCTCACAGCGTGACGTCACTCTGGCTGACATAACGACATTACTGCCGCTGACCATGATGATGTCACTTCCCCGGCTGTAAGGTAAAACATCATGAGATGGGAATGTGTAAGGAGTTACCCTGTGCAGGGCTGTAACAAGAAGGGGAGGTGTCCTTGTACTCCTGTTAGGTAAAACATCATGAGATGGGAATGTGTAAGGAGTTACCCTGTGCAGGGCTGTAACAAGATGTGAATGCATCCTTGTACTTACAAGATAAGAGAGACATTGATGGATTGAGAGGCAGGAAGCTAGCAGGGAAAGGATAGCAACAGTTTTAGTCATTGGACAAGTAATGATATGATGATGTTCTAAGCACGTATCCAAGGGTATAAAAAATCACCATTTTGCTGATAACGGCAAAATGCATTCTCCGACTAACATTGTTAGTTGCAAGTGTTACAATCCGGTAATAAAGAACAAAGAACCCTGATTTCGACTCAGTCTGGTGTTTGTCTCACTCATTCATGGATAAAGCAGACCTAACAATTTGGTGACCCCGACGTGATGGGTGAGTGAATACTGGACGACGGTTTCTGTTTTTTCTGACAATCATCTCAGCCGGCTGTTAAAAAGGTCCAGAGAAGCCTGTTTTAACAAAATTCTCTTTTTTTTTTAAAATCTTTATGATTGTCAGTAAGAACTGGAGATCGGACAAATTAGACGACCACAATTGAAGGTCGCATGCCAGGATTGTAACACGTAAGTGATTACAGACAAGATAAAAGTCCTTAAGGTGTTTGAATGACATTTATTAAGTGCTTCGCAAGAAACTACTAGAGTTTAAAAGTCTTTATTGTGTCGTTGCAAAGTCCAATAGAGTGAGAAGGTGGTCTGTAAACAATTGAGGACCTGAGTTTTCTGCCCTAAACTGGTTATTAAGAGGAGAAATCTCCCACGTGAAGGTTGGGCTTTGAAAGAAAACAAAGGTTCAGGCTTATTGGCCTCAATTGTATCTGAGAGACTGACTTATAAATGTCCGGTAGGTATGATAATGTCTGTACACTTGAGAAGTTAAGAATTTATTTCCCCAATTCGCCGTGGTGGAATACCACAGCAGACACTAGAGACCTTGAGACAACAAAAAAAGTTCTCAGGGACGCCTGCCTGGTGAACAAGAACGACGACAGAAGGCTGCGACAGCTGTGTCCGGATCAGGTAGGAGATATTAATGAAAAAGTTGACAAACTCCTAAGAGACACCCGGTTTATTCGAAATACTTTTGATAAGTTAAATGAGGGTATTCCCAACATCACCAAGGAGATAAAGTTACGTAAATTCATAGATTGGTACAGGGAAACAGGACAAAAGTATAGCCCAAATATTTGGTTTTCTAGTTGTAATTTAACTTTCAGACCCCTTTGGGAAAACAGAGAGTGGAAAACGAGCAATCAGAGTATACAGGACAGTCTGAAGTCAATTGGAGGACAAGACTTAGAGACTGTTCCTTTAAAAGATATTAGTCATCCAGCTTGCAAGGAGACATTTTTAAAAGCAATTTTCGTTGACATAGATCCCCTAAACGGACAAGAACCTAAATTAAAACAGGCATTAGAAAGCGGTCCCGCAGCTATGGCTGTACAGTTGCCTGCTAAGACTTTTGACCAAGTTATTAAGGAAATTAATCAGGAATTAGAGGAGCGAAATACCAGTAATGCGGCATTGGAAAAACAAAAAATGCTCCGAAAATGTGTAGACCGCTGGAGGAAGAGGGGTTGGTTACCCAGGGGCACTGAGATGTTCCTGACAGGTGAGGGAAACAAAATTTTAAAACGTAGAGTCTTAGACAAGCTGGAAGAAACAAAACGGGACACAGAAAACAAAATCTTTAATCGCGAGTCAGCAAAAAAGAGGGTGAGAGACAAGGAGATTCAGTACCGCGATGTCCTAGCTCTATTTGAAGAATTTGGTCTCCCTGGTAACCCACCTGTTACTGCCCCTGTAGAAATAGCTTGTAGACCCCCGCCCTATACATATGTGGAGTCAAAAGGTGCCCCTGGCACCCCAGATGGGATCCTGGAGTCACGTCCCTTATATCCAGATATTGAGACACTGGGGTGTGACAAGAACCTCGGGAATAGGGACACATCAGACGAGGTACAGGCCCCTTTAATAAAAATAGAAGGGGGAGTAATAGATGTAGAGACCCCTCTGGAGTCCAAGAAAATAGAAAAGGAGTTAGAGATACAGAAATGGAACATGAAAAAGGTTCAGGATAACATTAAAGACTTAAACAGAGATATTAATGTGCTGGGGCAGATCAGTGAGGATCAAAAAGAATTAATGGTAGGTGTATTGAAGGAAGTGGAAAAGATAACTACAACACTGTCAGGAGAAATTAAAGCTGAAGGAATGGTAATAGGAGTAAAGGACGAAAAGTGTAGTACAGATGAGGAAACGAGATACGATCCACCATGGGAGGAAAGTAGAAGGAAAAGACTCGGGAGGGAGAAAAATAGACATGCCTACCTAGACATAGTTAGGACAAAAGAGAAAGATGTGAAACAACTAAACTATGGCCGAAAAGATTATCTTAGAGATGAACGTGACCAATATACCTTTGACCCTGAGACATTGGAAGCTGATAGGGACAGTGACAGTGACGAAGAAGAGTCAGAACAAGGTGGGATAAATAAATGCATGCCAAGAGTAAAGAAGGAGCAGAAATCCCCAAAATTGAGATATCAATGCCCATTACTGATCACGGGACGGGGAACTCAAAAATATTTACCCTGGTCACGAATGGACTTAGAGAGTTTAATGAAAAAACTACCTCCGTTGAGTAATGGGGCTAGTCCATGGATTTCTTGTTTTGAGCGAGAAACCTGCCAAGAACAATTAGCACTCGCAGATGTCAGAACTATCATGATAAAATTAAAGGCAGAAGGGGCCCTGAAGCAAATAGAGAAAATTGTAAGAAGCAGTAAATTGGGGGATGAAATAGAATTTAACCCACTTCGGAATAAATTTTGGGAAGCACTTAGAGAAACATTTCCTACACCCTATAGTTTGGATGCCTTGGTAACCCTTCAACTAAAGGAAGGAGAGACTGCACACGAGTATTTCACTCGAGCATGGGACTTATGGGAAACAGGGACTGGAGAAAGACCCGACCACAGCCCCTTAGGAAGGGCTCACTTTCGTAATGGGATAATAAACGGACTACCTGCTACGGTTCAAGCAAAATTAAGGGACATTGTGGGATTAGAGACAATGTCAGAGGATTTGTGGAAAAGACACCTGACACATGCAATCAAACGACATCGTCAATCAGAGCATGCTAAGTCAGAAAGTGCGTCCCAGAAGGAGGTGGACAAGACAACCGATAAATTGGTGAGAGCCATAGAACATATAGGGGTTAAATTAGCGGCCCAACAGATAGTCCCACAGGTCATGGGGCCAGTGATAAATCCGGGACCCCAAGTAAGAAATGGTTGGGAAAGACAGCTAGGTACAATGTATAGAGGGGAACATGCAGTATGCTGGTACTGCCAAAATCCTGGACACTACCAGCGGAACTGTCCGGAGGCTGGGAGAGCAAGGGGAAAAAGATTACCCTCTATTAGAGGCTATCGGGGAAGAGGAGGAAACTTAAGAGGACAAGCAAGGGGTAGGGGTGGACACATTGATGGGCCCCAGAGAATCGGGGGGTGGCAGAGTGATCAACAAGTCCAGGCACCTCAGTGTAATGACTATATTGAGGAAGGTGCTGAATTTGATTATTGAAGGTGCCCTGGAGAATCAAAAATCACGCCTCCCTGGGAGCCACCAAAAGTTTGGGGGACGGTAAATGGAGAAAAAATTGAATTTATGGTTGACACAGGGGCAGCAGTTACGACAGTGATTAAAAAACCCCCAGGGAGCACATTTTCGGGCAAAACATTATCTACAATAGGATTCTCCGGGATAAGGGAAACACAGCCCTATACAGATAACATCGACATGACATTTGGACGACAAAGGGTTAAAACGCCTGTCCTGGTTGTGCCAAGTTGCCCCATTAATTTATTAGCAAGGGACATTCTTACCAAACTAGGAATAACCATACAATGTTCTGAGAAGGGCCTTCGGTTAACATACCCAGGGGATACAATAAGAAGGGGAGGACAGTTTATAGTAATGACCCCATCTAACGCTTCAGAAGACTCTGTGGAGGTTAGTATTTTCTGGAGTCGGCTACTGTATGATGAACCAGGCCCAGGGCTTATTAAACAGTTTTTTGAGTGGAGGGCCAGTATTCCTCGGTATGGGGATTACCATTATCCACTAGATCCTATGCATGTTACATTAAACTACACCATCCACCCGGACCAGGAATATGAGGAGAGGTGGGACTCTCTAAAAGAAGGGAAGACAGAAACGATACATTGTCCATTTATCTTTGTAGGCAAGGAGGGAATAGCTGCTATGGTTGTCATGACAGAAGAACAAATGGAGTGGTTCTGCTTAGGAGTAGAAAGTGTGCCTCATGTGACCTTGGGTATTGCCAAAGATCATCACGCTCGACAGCTGGGTCCGATGGTAAAGGAAGCGATAGGGTGTGAATACAGGCAGACAGAAATCCCGGGATATTCCACCTCGGAGGGAGGAAAATTTGTCAGACTGAATATTGAAGCATGGGACCAGGTTGTGAATGAGAAAGAAGAAAGAGACCGAGCCATAGAAGGAGAAAATATTGATCACAGAGACTCAGACAAATATCTTTCTAATCTGAGTCCACATATATGGACAACGGGGCCCTATGATGTGGGAGTAATAAAAGGAGAGGTATTTCTAGAATTGGCCAACCCCGGGCAGAAACCAATATGGAGAAAACAATACCGCTTGTCGCCCAGTCAGGAGGAGGGTATTAAAGGAACGATAGAAGGGTTAATGGAGTCAGGGGTTTTAAGGGCGGCACCTGACAGTATGTGGAACACGCCCATCATGCCTGTTCCCAAACAGGGTAGAAAAGACTGGAGGATGGTACACGACCTCCGGGAGATTAACTTGGCTACCAAGACCATCGGGAGACCAGTCCCAGACCCATATGTAGCACTTAGGGCTCTGAGTCCGGAGCACGAATACTATACTGTCATTGATCTGGCAAACGCATTCTTCTGCTTGAAATTAGCTGAGGAATGCCAAGACTGGTTCACTTTCACTTACCAAGCACATCGGTACACATACACTAGATTACCTCAGGGTTATAAGGACAGTCCAGGACTGTTCAATCAGGCCCTTAGCGAAATCCTAATGAAATTAAAGCTCCCGGAAGATGTTACACTGATTCAGTATGTAGACGACCTACTATTAGCAGGGAAAACGCCACATGAGTGCCTGACAGGGACAGCAGTTTTACTCAAGGGGTTAGGCGAGGCTGGATTTAAAGTAAAAAGGTCGAAATGTCAGATCGGAAGGAGGGTGGTAACTTTCCTAGGAAGACTCGTGGGTAAAAACGGTACGGCCATGTCTGAGGCACATAGAGAAATGATACTAGGGTATCGAAAACCTACTACAGTACAAGACATGCTGGCATTCTTGGGGCTTTGCGGGTATAGTCGAACATATGTCCCAGGATATGTGAGTCTGACCCAAGGTCTGAGGGAAATGGTCACAGAGATAGGTCACCGGAGGCTTAAAGAACCAGTCAGGTGGAATGTAGAACGTGAAGCGGTTTTTCTGCGTGTCAAACAAGAACTGGGAAGAACGATCAGCCTGGCTAATCCAGATTACAGTAAAGAATTCTACTTGGACGTGGCTGAAACTGAGAGCATTGTTAGCTCAGTACTGTATCAGAGAGATAGAGGAAGAAGGAAAGTACTAAATTACTATAGTTGCAGACTGGATAATGTAGAGAGAGGAAAAGCCCCATGTCTCCGTTACCTCGCAGCAGTAGCTAGAACGATACAAAAAACCGCGCATATTGTTCCCTGTCATCCCCTAGTTGTTAATACAGACCACAGTGTCTCAGCCCTTTTAATGTCTAATGCTTTCAGCTTTTCGGCCAACAGATCCATTAAGATGGAGGACGCCCTTAAGGGTCCTCACATCACCTTCAGGTCACCCAGGGACAACTATTCCAACATGGCTAGAGGATTGAACTCGGGGTTTATGGAGACGCATGACTGTGTAGCAAGAGTCAAGGTAGATTCCAAGCTGAGGGAAAAGCTATTTGAGGAACCCATGGAGGAGGTGGACTGGGAGTTATTTACAGATGGAAGTTGCCATAAAAATTCTGAGGGTAATGTGGCGGGTTATGCAGTGGTAGGATGGGAGGATGAGGCACCCTATCTTGTAGAGTCCTCTATCATTCCCCAACCGGCATCAGCTCAGTTAGCAGAAGTGATAGGGCTCATACGAGGATTGGAGCTTAGCAAAGGTAAAACAGTTAATATTTATACTGACTCTGCATATGCTTGGAGTGCAGTACATATTGAAGCACCAGGCTGGCTAAGAAGGGATTTTCGGACTGCTGCCGGACAAAACGTCCGTCATGATCTGGTTTTACGGAGACTGGTCAGGGCGGTCATGCTTCCCCGGGCTCTGAGCCTAATTAAGGTGGCGGGCCATTCCCCAGATAACACAAAGGAAGGGAAGGGAAACGCGGCGGCTGACAGGGCAGCCAAACAGGTTACTGGTTATCATGAACATATACAGGGGATGATTTTGAGGTCCCATAACAAAAAAAATGAATCTGAAACTAAGGAGACTTGTAGCAGATTGAATGACTACACAGATGAGAAGGGAGAGGGACCCCCACCGAATATTGAGCACCTAATAGAAATACAGGAAAAAGCTAGCCCAAGTGAGAAAGAGGAATGGATGAAACGCGGTGCCACTCGACAGGAGATCAGCTATGAAAATCAGACAGTACATGTTTGGCGCTCCCCTATAGGTACGATAGTTGCCCCTCGTCAATTACTCCCGCTATTATTTGAAGAAGCACATGGGCCGACTCACATTAGCGCCACCAAAACTTATAATACGCTTAAACAACATTGGTGGAATCCCCACTTGCGCGAGCACATTGACAACTTTAGAGCTGAATGTACTATCTGCAACGGGCATAACCAAAGGATCACCTTACCCCACCCGCTTTTACGATTTCCAGTACCGACAGCCCCGTGGAAAGAGATCTATATTGACTATACAGATATGGGTACTGACCTTAGGACAAAGGAGGGTTACCGATATCTTTTAGTGGCAGTAGATAGGTTCTCACGATGGGTGGAGGCTATTCCAACAAAGAAAGAAGATGCGGATAGTGTAATAGGCTGGCTAACGCGAGAGTTAATACCCCGCTATGGAGTCCCCAGCAGGATATGCTCTGATAATGGGTCTCATTTTAAGAATGAGCTGATCCGACAGGTTGAAGAATACCTAGGGATCAAACATCGTTTTGGTAGTGTCTATAGGCCTGAGAGCCAGGGGTTAGTAGAAAGGGCAAACAGAACGATAAAATCTAAATTAGGGAAAGTTTTAGGGGGGACCAGGTTGAATTGGGTTGAGGCATTGCCATTAGTACTGATGTCTATGCGACAAGAGAAGGCCAAAGATACCTTCCTGTCACCGCATGAGATTCTAACGGGTCGACCCATGCCCGGTCCAAAGACTGATCCAGCATGGGTTAAGTTGTGGGAAGAAAGGGAAGTGGAACTGGATCATTATATGCAGATGCTGGGTAATATGGTTGCTTTAGTTTCACAACAGGTGGCGAATGCTAGTAAGGAGAACCCGGACACCGAAGGAGTTCCAGTAAAGGAGGGAGACCTGGTGTATATCCGTAAACCAGGTAAAGTACATTGGACTGAATTTAGGTGGTCTGGACCATACACTGTTACCGCCGTAACAGATAGGTCGGTAAGAATTGACAAACCAGGGGATCATAATTGGCATCATTTTGCCTACTGTTCCAAGGCAAAACAGCACGTAGCCAGCCTTGATAGAATTGATGAGACTCATGCAGACGATACCGGGGGCCCTATGGGCAGTACTACTAATGGGATGCCAGATAAGTCAGCAGAATAGCTCGGATTCCTGCGGGGCCAAAGTTATTCTAAAGGTAGACAAAGACAGGGATAACACCTTCCAGTTCGATCTATGCAGTATAATAGCGTGTGGTAAGAATGAGGCGTCCTGGAGAGGATATGATATTTACATGTGTGCCTTTAAAATAGGATATCCTAAATGGGGTCTACATGTCTGTCCGTCTTGGGGTGAGGTTTGGTGGTGGACAGGACCCGACACTAGATGGATAAGAAAACCCCTTAACAAAGGGTCCAGCAAACCTTATTATAATTTTTTCACTAAAATCTCCCTGATACGTGGTGCTGTGACCTATTCAATGAAAGGAGAGAATCCCCTGATTTTGACAGTAAAGGCGGGGCTGCGCAACCCGTGGAATATGAAGGGATGGAGCTCTAAGACATGCGAGGGGGGCACAGGGAGAGAACATGGTGTCGGAGACCTCTTCTATCTAATGATTGGAGTGTCTATTAATGGAAAAGATCCTTGGGGAGTGGTGAGGTTCGACTTACAAACATACACAAAGGACATAATTAAACCCACTTCGAAAGAGGGGGAAGTGAAAAAATTCGACAGTACGAAGATGACCAGGGGAGAGAAGATAGCAATTGAGACAGGTATTGATGAGTCAAACTCCTGGATAGATCAGATGGGTAAATATGCGGACCAAGCAGGGTATGGGAACTGCTGGGTCTGTGCCCGAGGAAGGCCATTATTACGGATGAGCAGATCAATTTTTGAGGAGACAGATGCTATGGACTGCGCCTTGAACCTAATGTCAGAATCCAACCCACTGAATAGGTGTCTGATATGGGAACAGACGTTTCCCATAGCTCCGGCTAATGTAGCTCCCCCTGTCTTTAGATCCACAGGCATAACTAATGTTACTTGTTTTGCCAACAACAACACAGCAGCGCACGTTTTCCATGTGGGTTGGCTGCCCAGCGACTCGTGCAGGACTCATGTTGATCTCTCACATAGCAGTAGTGCAACCCGCTTGACCCAGGCTAGGGCGGATATTTGGTGGTTTTGTGGAGGAAGAGTGCTGTACAACTGGCTCCCCGCTAACTGGGATGGTCGGTGTGCTCTAGTAACCCTTAATGCGCCAGTGCTGATTGTCAAAAGGCAGGAGGGAGACGAGGATTCCCTAGAATTGCGCCACACAGAGAGTTGGCTGTGGAGAAAAAGGAGGAGTGTTGGACTCTTGGGGCCGGGAGGAAGGAACCCTGATGGGGTATGGATTGATGCCATTGGCCAAGCCCGGAATATTCCGGACGAATTTAAATTAGCCGATGAGATTGCAGCTGGGTTTGAAAGTTTTCCTGTTTTTAGTGCAATTTTTCCCATCACTGTAAATAAAAATGTTAATAGGATCAACCTTATTCACTATAATGTCTAGCGCCTTGCAAATTTGACCAGGGACGTTGTTGAGGCAATACATCAACAACTGTCAGAAACTTCCCTTATGACACTTCAGAATAGGATAGCGATTGATATGGTCCTGGCAGAGAAAGGTGGAGTGTGTGCTATGTTTGGAGATCTATGCTGCACTTCTATCTCTAATAACACAGGGCCAGATGGATCACTCACTAAGGGGTTAACGAAACTTAGGGCATTGGCGAAAGAATTAAAAGCCCAGTCTGGAGTCTCCAATCCTGTTTTATCCTGGTTACAGGGAGTGTTTGGGAGATGGAGCAAATTGTTAGGACAACTTTTGCTGGGTTTGTTCATTTCTGTATCAATTTTTATCACTTGTGGCTGTTGTTGTATTCCATGCATTCGAACGCTGGTCACGAGGACCATAGAGAGAGCCTTTGCTGACCGTGATGAACTGCCTCCGAAATATCAAGCTGTGCAGGCTGTGGAGCAAGACTATCTCACATTACAGGAGGCGGAGAAAGTTGCTGAGATCGATCTGGAGTCTGATGGGGAATGTGATGGGAAGGAGGGATTGTGAATTAGATTGTTACACATATAATTTTAACCTTGCTTGTAACCTAAATATTATAACCTTGATTGTAGAACAAATATTATAACATTGATTGTAACACAAACATTATTAATCAGATTGTATAACAAGTATTATGAATTAGATTGTAGACCATATGTTAACTTGGGAATTTACTAATGTACGGGGGGTTAGCTAGTTTTTTGCTTGGGGGCAAATGGGATGAAACTTGTAAACGGGCAATGGGATCGGGGTGACGGATGGGGGGTGTACGCAAAGGAGGGTTGGGGGAGCCCTCGCCCACCAGCCGAACTACCCTGTGAACAGAACCCGTATAGAGCTTGGCAATAATAGGCGAACTAATGTAACGCGGTGGTAGCATAGTCAGGGCGAGATTGTCCTCTAAAGAGGACAAAGGAGGGATTGTAAGGTAAAACATCATGAGATGGGAATGTGTAAGGAGTTACCCTGTGCAGGGCTGTAACAAGAAGGGGAGGTGTCCTTGTACTCCTGTTAGGTAAAACATCATGAGATGGGAATGTGTAAGGAGTTACCCTGTGCAGGGCTGTAACAAGATGTGAATGCATCCTTGTACTTACAAGATAAGAGAGACATTGATGGATTGAGAGGCAGGAAGCTAGCAGGGAAAGGATAGCAACAGTTTTAGTCATTGGACAAGTAATGATATGATGATGTTCTAAGCACGTATCCAAGGGTATAAAAAATCACCATTTTGCTGATAATGGCAGAATGCATTCTCCGACTAACATTGTTAGTTGCAAGTGTTACAATCCGGTAATAAAGAACAAAGAACCCTGATTTCGACTCAGTCTGGTGTTTGTCTCACTCATTCATGGACAAAGCAGACCTAACACGGCGCAGAGACACGGCTGGGGAAGGAGGCCAGCCATGCAGCGGCCCTTCACGTGCTGCCGCCATCTTGGGCCAGGCAGCGCCTGACACGGAGGGCCCCCGACGACGTTGAGAACGATGTGGTCAACACGGGCGATGACCAGGTCACCCTACCAACGCTCCCTATGCCTCCAGGTGCCATCAGCTGCCGCACGCTGCACCTCACGACCGATGTCGACATGGTCAACATAGGCGATGATCAAGTCACCCTAATGACGCTCCCCATCCCTCCGGATAGTGACGATTCCAACTCCGAGATGGTCCTGGCTGCCACCACGTTGACCAGGGCTTTGCGCTCAGGGGTATTGGTGTTCCCATACCAGAACATGATGCAGCCAGTCAGCACACTTTCCACCACACATCTATAGAAGTTTGCCAGTGTTTCCGAGGGTCTCCCCTGTTTATATTTGACTTTTCTCAGCAGCATAAGTCTGGTCGTCCTTGAGGACCATCTGGCACGAGTGTCCCACAAAGTGGACTGGTCTATTAGTGGCGATTGCATGTAACCAGAGGTTCAGTCCCGTCCTGAAGGCCTTTCACCATTCACTGCTGTTTACAGTCTTTAAACAATTTTTAATTGTTTCTGATGATAACATATCTTTGAAAAACAGTTCAAATAGATTTAAGGAAAAGGAAAGTAAATCACAGAAGTCTGCAGCAGACTTCATGGTTGAAGTAAAAACACAATGCTGGAGAAATTCAGCAGGTTAAACAGTGTCCTTTATTTAGCAAAGATAAAGATACATCACCAATGTTTGGGGCATGAGCCCATTCATCAAAGTATCAAAGAGATTTAAGCAATTTAAACAAAAAATAAAAGTATAAATGCCAAGATTCAGTAAAATAAATAAAAATAAACTATTAATCTTTCCAAACAAGCTCTCAACTCCATTCAAATCCTCCTGCAGAGAGCATTCAGATCTTGGGCTCCAGCCAGAAATATTGACTATTCTTCATCTCTCACTGATCAATCTGCCAAACCTCCAGGCTCTTTTCCTGAATTTTGCAGTGCATGGGTGTACGAGTCTGGAAGGAGCTCACCTGCGCTTTCCAACTTTCCAGCAGCTAAAGTTCAGAGATTTAAAAAACGGCGGCTGTGGCAAACCACTGTTATGCTAAGATTGGCGGCTGCCTGCTGGATGTGCCTCCCAGGAATGATCTTACCCATAACCCTTTGCATGCTCCCCATTCATTCTGTCTTGATTAGTCAATGAGGTTGACGGCTGTTCCGGTCTATAGTTAATAAAAGCCCATCAGTTCCACAACTTCTGTCTCTTGTGATTATTGATGGTGCATCAGCGGCGCCGCCAGAGCTGCAGTAACGCCAGTGGTGCGGACCTGCGGGGAGCTGGGTGTGAAGTCTCATCATTCCCCCTACGGGGTCCAACCGCCCAGTCCGACTGCCAACGGCTTTGTGAAGACTTTACTGGACTGTTAAAGCAACCATTTAAAATCTTGTGACAGGGGGGTCTGTGCCCAAGATGGCGGCACCTATGAGCAGCCACAAGGGATTGCAGACTCCAGGGAAGCATAGGATCGGCGCAGGGCACCAGGAAATGGGGAGAACACTCCCACCCTCCCACCACCCCCCACAGTTTGAGAAGGATAGGAAGAGTAGATGGCCCACAGGACGGCAACTACAGCAGTGGAATAGCGAAGGGCTTTGGAGGCTGAGGAACACACAGGAGCTGGGCTGTTGGTGACTCGAGGCAAGGTACCCACATAGGATGGGGGCTGCTGGCAAATGGAGTCATAGGACTTGCACCAGGCTGCAGACTGCTCGAGACCGGCTCAGGAATAGCTGAAGGTGTGTCATGTATTGGAATTGGGATCGTGGTCATGACAGAGGTGTGCATCTGGAGCCTGTGTGGCTGCGGGAGCACTGGAGGTGACTCTGGGGACTCTCTTTTGCTTTTCTTTTACTGGCTTTGGGGGGGGGGGGGGTGAGCAAGTTTTGCTGATGGTGAATCTTTGTCTGCCTTACAGTAGATTAAAGGAAATTTTGTGTGATATGACAATAAAATACTCTTGAATCTAGAAGGCCACAAAAATCATGACTAATGGCATCGTGAAGAAAGCACATCAGTGCCTTTACTTCCTCAGGAGTTTGCGGAGGCTTGGTACGACATCAGAAACGCTGGCAAATTTCTACAGATGTTTGGTGGTAAGTGTGCATCACAATCTGGCATGGAGACGCACTGCCCGAACATAAAGCCCTCCAAACAGTTGTGGACATCAAGAACATCTATGGGGAACGCTGCCGTCAGAGAGCAGCAGAAATCATCAAGGATCCACTCCACCCAGCGCACGCTCTGTTCTCGGTGCTGCCCTTTGGAAAGAGGTCTCAGTGCCACAAGACTCGCACCACCAGGCTGCTTGCTCACCACCATCAGACTCCTCAATGACAAATTCAATCAGGGACACATTTAAGGACTCTTACTTTTGCACTTTAGTGATTTTTAAAAAATCTTCACTGTATTGCACAGTCAGCTTGTTTACATTTCATTGCCTGTTTACATGTGTACGTTGTGTACAATTTTTTTTGCACTGCCAATAAGTGGCCATTCTGCCTCATCTGCAAGAAAAGAAATCTCAGGGTTGTATGTGATTTCATGTCTGTACTCTGTCACTAAATCTGAATCCAGGTTAAAATGTTTTAGTTACCTACATATGCCAAAAATGATCTGTGGATATCTTGGAGTTAAGATGTCGGAGGACATTCATTCTGAGAGATTAATTTAATAAACTAGTTTTGGAAGCACATCACACAAAATGAGATTATGCATGGTCAAAGCTTAATAGCCTGAATATGCCTTTGAGATTTTCTGATCTTGGAAGCTAAGCAGGCTCAGGCCTGGTCAGTCCTTAGAGGGGAGACTGCCCTGGAACACCAGGTGTTGTAGGTTTCTGTGAGGGGCACTGGACACAGTGGCAGCTCCCTGTCTGCCTCTCGGTAGACAAAAGTTAAAGAATTTCATGTATGCTACACTCCAAATGTAGTATCACGTGACAATAATGAAACCTATACCTGTTCCTTTACCAAAAAACGATGATGAGAAAAATGAGCTTATGGTTGTGCACCAGTACAATAGATATAGGTACTGAAAATCTTACTTGCTTCAGCCAAGCAGGTTTGCAGGACACAACGACACGAAAGTCTGCAGACACTGGGGGTTGAAGTAAAAACACGATGATGGAAAAACTCAGCAAGTCAAACAGTGTCTTCAATAGAGCAAAGGTAAAGAGATATAACCTGTCACCTCTTGACTTTGGGACCATGCTTCTCCCCCACCGCCCCTTCCCACCTCTCACTTTGTGTAGGACATTTGTTCATACCTTGATGAAGGGCTCAAGACCCGAACGTTGGTGACGTGTCTTTATCTTTGCTGCAGATTTGGAGGAGGGGGAGGTTAATTGGGTAAGCAAATATGCAGACTATACGAAAATAGGGGGAGGGGTGGACAGTGAGGAAGGTTTTCTTGGATTACAGAAGGATTTGGTTTTTTTGGAAAAGTGGCCTGAAAGATGACAGATGGAATTTAATGTAGACAAGTGTGAGGTGTTGCATTTTGGAAAAAAATAACCAAAATAGGACATATACAGTTAAGGGGAGGGCATTGAGGAATGCAGAGGAACAGAGGGATCTTGGAGTTATGGTACAGAGTTCCTTGAAGGTGGATTCCCATGTAAACAGGATGGTTAAGAAGGCATATGGTATGCTGGCCTTCATAAATCATAGCATAGAGTAGAGGAGCTGGGAGGTGATGCTGCGACTGTTTAAGGAATTGGTGAGGCCAGGTTTGGAATATTGTGTTCAGTTCTGGTCTCCAAATTATAGAAAGGATATAGATAAGGTGGAGAGGGTGCAGAGAAGATTTACAAAAATGTTGCCTGGCTTACAGCATCTAGAGTAGAGAGAAAGATTAAGGAGACTGGGACTTTATTCATTGGAACGTAGACGGTTGAGAGAAGATTTGATAGAGGTATTTAAAATTATGAAGGGAATAGATAGACTAGACATGAGCAGACTCTTTCCCCTGAGGGCAGGGGAGATTGGAACAAGAGGGCATGTTAAGGGTAAGGGGGCAAAACTTTAGGAGAAATGTTAGAGGATGTTTCTTCTCTCAGAGAGTGGTGGCAGAATGGAATGATTTTCCAGAGGAGATAGTTGCAGCAGGGTCCCTTCTGTCATTTAAGAGAAGGTTGGATGTGTACATGGATATGAGGGGATTGGAGGGTTCTGGGCGGAGAGTGGGAGGGGGGAGCTAATGAAGTTGTTCAAGCGAACCAGCACAGACTCGAAAAGCCAATATGGCCTGTTTCCGCACTGTAAATTGTTATATGGCTATATATAACATTTTCTTAAATTTTCAAGAAAAAAAAATGTTCACTGTTTGACCTGCTGAGTTGTGTTTTTACACACAAATACACTTTTCTCGCCGATTGTAGATGGTGTGAGGAATCGACTGAAGAGTCGGTCCCAGCTAATTAATTGATCCCTTAACTTTGGAAAGGAGCTGAAATGCAAGTAAAACCCCTGTTATCCAGAATTCAGGAATCCGGTACTCTCACAAGCAACCCAGAAAACAAATAGATAAACAATATGGAAGTGTAAAATTGGCGCGTCTTAATCTACACAACACGCCATCTCAAGCAACTGGAAAATTCACTTATCTGGCATCGATCAATCCCCATGGGTGTCAGAGAGCTGGGGTTTAAGTGTAGTTTAAGGTGGAGGTAGAAACCACGTCTGACAGCAGGTGGGTCGTCCATATATTATGATCACTGTGATCTCCTGGGCTAGTTTTAGCTTCTTACTGGGATGGCGAACTATTTTTTCTTGAAGTTGTCAAGACTCTCCTCTTTATTTGTCGTCCCACTCAAGGTGGAGGCTTGCCGATGTTGGCAAGGAGAGGGGTGGATAGGCATAACCCTTGAGGCAGCACCTGGGTTTCTTTCCGTCAGTTTTGCATCCACCTCTTTGAGTTGGTGCAACCAGGAGCGCAGGGCTAATTTTTTAAGTGCCCAGAACTCACCAGAAACAGCGACAAGGAGGTGCCGGAACCGCCCCATGAGGTGCCTGGAGTGGTCCCCTGAGGAGACCCTAAGGTTTCAGTGTGACGCTCTGGTGAGCTCCAGCAGGACTGCGCCCCTGGGTACAACTGACCTTTGTAGTTTGTGTGGAAGAGAGGAAAGTTTCAGGTCAGATTCTCACTGTGTGGCATCGCCTGCAATGTGTGGAACACACTGGACAACAATTATTTTTTCAAAACGTTTGCTAAAATGGGGGACTTTAAAGACAAAAGTACTTTCAAATTTCTTGTATCGGAAGTTGAAGAAACGGTAAATTAACTATCATTGAATTTAGCATGTCTAATCGCATAATGCTGCAGACACGTATTTGTTCAACTGACCAAAAAATATTTTGCCACTGATTTTCATTGCTACTCAGCATCTGATGCTTCTCGTGTCTGTGACCAACAACGGTCGGCCAGCTTCAATGGATTGCAGTCGCCCTGATACCGCTTTTCCAGGGTCGCAATGTCCTGGTGAAACCCTTCACCTTGTTCGTCACTGGCTGCCCCAAGATCAGCAGGGAAGAAGTTCACATGGCCAATGCAGAAAATGAATTTTCAATGGCATGTGACGCTTCATGGTTTTGTATGCTTGAAACTGGCAGAAAATATGACAGGATATCTCAAAAAGAGGTTATACCTTGGAAAAAAAGTGTACGTGATAGGAATATTTTAAGGTGGTTTCCATGATCTGCAGGTCAAAATGCATAATACACACCCAGGAAGCAAAATCTTCATTATCCAACGTAATCAACTGATGGGGGGTTGACTGAATTAATTGAATATATATGTTCACATATAAAGAAAGCCACTTCTAGATTGAACTACACTGGACAAAAAAAGTATAAAACGTATCAAATTTTAAACATAGGTCATGTGTCACTTCATGCTCAATAAAGCAGAACATCCCAAGGGATTTCAAAGAAGTGTTAATGGTTGATAACTGATCATTTTTAGAGCACATTTATTTCCAATAATTGGATTTAAGCATATGCGATGAATCTTCATTATTCATGAAGACTTCCTTCTTATCACTCACAGTTCTGGTCACCTCGTTATAGGAAGGTTGTGGAAGATGTGGAGAGGGTGCAGAAGATGTTACCTGGATTGGAAAACAAGCCTTATTAGGAAGGTTAGCAGAGCTGGGACTTTTCTCTTTGGAACAAAGAAGAACGAGAGGTGACTACAAGATTCTGAGAGGCAAAGATAGGGTGGACGGCCAGCAGCTTTATCTCAAGGTGGGAGTGGCAAACACCAGGTGACATCTGTACAAAGTGAAGGGAGGAAAGTTTAAGGGAAGACATCGGGGGTAAATTTTCTTACACATAGAATTGTGGGTGCCCGGAGCACCTTGCCAGGGATGCTGGAACAATAGGGGCATTAACGCAGGCACATGGATGAAAGAAAAATAGAGGATTACGGGGTAGGGAGGGTTTAGTACTTTTTTTAAGGAATATATGGGTTGGCACAACATCAAGGGGTGAAGGACCTATACTGTTCCAGGTTCTAATAAGAATGCATAGTCATAATGGACACATGTTCCCCTTCTTAGAGCATGTAATGAATTCAAACAAGATTCTTCTCCAGGAGACGTGCCAACAGCCACGTTCACCAAAAATACAAACTCAAATTCTAACGGTTCATTATGGACGATGGCATTTCATCATCACGTCGGTGGGATTACAATGATCTATAGGCAGAGTTACATCCAAAATCATCCTGGAATTAGTTGCCGTAGGTCTTACGTAGCTGTGACAAAATAGACCTTCAGGTTAGCAAATCCTCCCCACGAAAAGGTTTGCAAATTCTCATTCATCCTATTGAAACTGTTAATTTACAATGTTCTGATATTTTTGTGGGTGTTCACAATTTAAAAAAAAATTAATTTAGACTTACAGCACGGTAACAGGCCATTTTGGCCCCTGAGTCCATGCCGTCAATTTACACCAAATTAACCTACATTTTCAGTCCCTTTTGAACAGTGGGAGGAAACTGAAGCTCCTGGGGAAAACCCACGCAGACACGGGGAGAACTCCTTCGAGACAACGTGGGATTTGAATCCCAATCCCGATCGCTGGCGCCATAAAGGTGTTGAGCTAACCGCTACGCCATTCTTCAATTAATTTAGTCAACGCCCATCAATTGATTCCACTGGACAAAGAAAATTTTGCTTCCTGACCACTTTTGGGTGTATTTCATGGATTTTGGGCTGCTGATCACAAAAATCACCTTTAAAATTCTTATTCATCCCTTTGAAACTGTTAATCTGCAATATTCTGATATTTTTGTGAGAGCTTATCATTTCCTGAAAGGTTTTAAGCAAAATAATGGCGGCATGCATTCTTTACTCCAAGTGATGCAGTCGGTGCTCTCAGTAAAATGAATCATTTCCAATAACCATGAATAATTTTTATTCATATTTTCAAATATAACTTCTATAATTTCAGTAACATATAAAATATCTTAAAAGAATCAAGGAAGCAAATGATAATAGTAAACAATCCGATATAAAGAATATTCAAGTCAGCTGAATTCCTGTCAGTCAAACTCCTTCGGGATCAGAATCAGAATCAGAATTTATTGTCATGAACAGGTCATCGTGCAAATATTCATATTATAACCATTTCGCAACTTAACTATAAAAAATAAATTAATAATACTAACAAAAATTGTGCACAAAAAGTCAAGCCTTGTCTTTGGTTCATTGATTATTCAGGAATCTGATGGCAGCAGGAAAGAAGCTGCCCTTAGGCCGCTGAGTGCTCGTCTTTAGGCTCCTGTAGCAGAGGGAAGAGGGCATGGCCTGGGTGGTGGGGGTATTTGAGGATAGAGGCTGCTTTTTTAAAACACTGCCTTGATGTTCTCTATGGAGTGAAGTTTGGTGCCTGTGACGTTGCAGGTCGAGTTAACAACTCTCTGGAGTTTATTCTTGTCCTGGAAGTTAGTGCCTCCACACCAGGCGGTGATGCAACCAGCCAGAATGCTCTCCACGGTACCACCTGGAGAAGTTTATGAGAGTCTTCGGTGACATCTTGAACTGCCTCAGACACCTCACAAAGTCCAGCCGCTGGTAAGTCTTCTTTGTGATTGCATGAACTTGGAGGCTCCAGGACAGATCTTTGGAGATGTAGACCCCCAGGAATTTGAAGTTCTTGATCCTCTCCACTACTGAGCCCTCAATGAGGACTGGGTCGTGCTCCCCTGACTTCCTCCTGAAGGCCAGAATCATCTCTTGGTTTTGCTGACCTTGAGCGCAAGGTTGTTGATGATACATCATTCAATGAGCTATTCTATCTCCCTCCTGTACACCTCCTCATTGCCGTTTGTGATCCCGCCAACAACTGTGGTGTCATCGGCAAACTTGTAGATAGTATTGGAATTGTACATGGCCACACAGTAGATGTCCAATAGAGTTGTTTCCCACTGTACAGGCTCTCGTTGAACTGTGTTCTCCATCTATTGTTTTCAAGATATTAAACCATGTGCTAAATTGTGAACAAGGCATAGATTTTAAATGAGTAAGGAGGGGAGAGATCAACAAGAAAACTTCATGTCTATGGGGGAAGAAAGAATTTAGGATAGAATGTAGAGGAAATGGACAACAAGGGAGATAATAATTGTTCAACAGGAGACTAAAAGGTGATTAACCATAAAGTAAAAGAAAATCCTGTTAAAATCAAATTAAACTGTCTTCAGAGCAAAGCTCAAAATGCCTGTAATAAAACAAGGGAATTGGAGGGAATCGTGCCATGACACACTGGTGATTACTGAAACAAGGCTGTGGAGAAATTAGGGTTGGAAATTAAACACTGCAATGCATAATACATGAATAAATATTGAAGAGGAATTTAGAGACGGTGGAGTAGCAGCAGTACTTCAAAGGATAACATAAAGGAGTGGCACGGTTAGCAAAATGCTGTTACAGCACCAGCTGGGTTCAAACCCTGCACTATCTGTAAGGAGTTTGTTCGTTCTCCCCGTTTCCTGCAGGCGCTCTGGTTTAAAATGTTACAATTCCAGAGGATGACAAAACCCAGCAGCAAGAGATATGCACCACGACATCTGGTTACTCTAACAAAAGTTGCTTTTAATTATCTTTAACATGAAAATAGAATCAAGCTTTAACTTATCTCTATTGACTCACTTAACCCCCCCCCCCCCTTCTCTAAGCGCACGTGTGCGTAATGCGTGTGTAAGTTCAGCAAAGTTCTTTGTTTCACAGTCCAATCTCACTGGTTGCAGGCAATTCTTGTACTGTGCACAGAAGTGAACATTAATCAAGTTCATCAGGCTTTGGTACTTAACAGGTAAATGGTTACCACTCAGAAGGGTTCTTGTTGGTTTTCAGAGAGAGAGTTTTTTCCTGTTTCAAGTCACCACAGAGTTCCTTTCTGTTTCTCCTGTTCCAAGGGAAACAGTCCTCTCCTTTGACCAGGCCGTCTTCCGAAGCTTGCCAGCTTGTCCCTCTGTGCCTTTCCCCTCTCTCTCTCTCTCTCTCTCTCTCTCTCCACCTCGTGGGCGGAAATGACCTCTTACCATGCTGAATGTCAAAATTAAAACTGCTGCTGGTTGCTGGAATTCCGGATAAAAGGGGTTTTACCGTAGCAATATAGAAGTGAAAGTGGCTAGAGGGAGGACAAAAATAGAATCTGTTTGGAGAGATGCAAAAGTTATAACAGGATTGCTAATAATTCTACTGGTCACTGACTAATGCAAGGAACATGAAGGAAGAAACTTTGGGAAATTGTTGATTCAATTCAGAATAATGGTCATGGGGGTGGGTTTCAGCTGTCTTACCATTAACTGGGCAAAGGAGATAAGGGAATGTAGTTCTTGGTGTGACAGAGTAAATAGATATGTTCTTGGGAGATAAATTGAGAAAGGTTTGTTTGAGTAGGTTACATACAAACACTTTAAAACTGATCTTATTTAAAATACTGGAGCTCTGCCCCATGCCAGACATGTCAGGGCTTCACAGCTTTTGTAAGAGCTTTGAAAAGTGCTCAAGAGACTTTACTCATGGATTGTTGTTTTCAAAAGGTAACAGATGTAATATCTTGCTGGAGCCGTAGATGGTCTGGAAGAGAACTTGTTGTTCTAGGAGGGTCATGTGGTTTTTCAAGCAGAGAGAGTAAAACAGGCTTTTCTCCCTATGTCAGAGAGCGAGAGAGAGAGAGAGAGAGAGAGAGAGAGAGAGAGAGAGAGAGAGAGAGAGAGAGAGAGAGAGAGAAAGAGACAGAGATCACTTGTACAGTGTTACAGCCAGCAGAAACAGCTAGGACTGGAACAGGACAAGCTGGCAAGCTTATGGAAAGCCCATTTGCAAGACGGCCTGGTCAAAGCCCTTGTGGTTCATGCAAGAGGAGAGGAATGGCTGTCTAATGTTTCACTTGGAATAAGCGAAACAAAAGGAACTCTGTGGTGACCTGAAAGAAAGAGGTTATCATCTAGAGAACCCTGATGGGGCAAGTTTCTTCGGTGAGTCACTGAAGTGGCTGATGGAAGTATATTAGTTCTGGATGTCCTGGAACAATAAATCTCTCTCTGAAAACTGACAAGAACCTTCCTGAGCAGTAACCATTTACCTTTCAAGCACCAAAGCTGGTGAACTTTATAAATGTTAAATTCTGTGCACAGTATAAGAATTGCCTGCAGCCAGTGAGATTGGATTGTGAACCAAATAAATTTTCTGAAGTTACACACAGATTACACGCACATGCACTTAGAATTAGAAGGGGGTTAAGTTGGGTTAAGTAAATCAATAGAGATAAGTTGAAGTTTGATTCTATTTTCATATTTAAAGATAATTAAAAGCAACTTTTGTATAAGTAACCATTTGTCGGTGAATATCTACTGCTGCTGGGTTTATGGGTCCTCTGGGCTTGTAACACTGAAATGTGCAAATTCCTTCGTGAGGAACCAAATCAAGAGGGAACTAGCAGTGGATTGTGGAAATGGAGAATGAACCAGAGAAGATGAGGGAATCGAAAGTGGTGAACCCTGGCCACAATATCACATGCTTCAGTGAGAGAGAAGTGCATAAATGTGATGAAAACCACATTCATAAAATTGATTTTCAGGGGTTGGAAAGATAAATTAGGCAGCAATACTGGTAAACCATTGGGAAGACTGAAAACAAATTTCAAGATTCAAGGTTCAAGATTCAATTTATTGTCATGTTATAAAGACAGTGCAATATTACATGGAATTTGTTTTTGTAAGGCAGACAGATTCACAATTGGCAGTAAGTGCTTGATGCATCTGTTACAGTCAGAGACAGAGAAGCAAAAGAGAGTCCCTCAGAGTCGCCGAGTGTCCGTGGATTTGCCTCCAGCCATCAGCAGCCCGAGCTCCAGATCCACACTTCCGAAATGATCAGGAACCCTTCAGTGTCCTCAACACCCTCTTGCATCCCAGTTCTTGAGCTAGTCTCCTCCAGTCCACAGTCCAGTGTGAATCCCTCAACCGCAGTTGACAGCAGCCCGCAGCCTGCGTGGGTTTCTCACCACGAGTCACTGACAGCCTGCCGCCTGTGTTTCTTCAACCACAGTACCCCTCACTGGTCCACTGCCATGGTCACTGTCCCATGGGTCATCTCCTCTGCTTCTCCTTCTCAAACGGGGGCCATTCTCCTTGCACCAGTCCTCCCCTTCCCCAGAGTCTCCAACCCCTCGAGACTACTGCCGATCATAGGCGCAGCCCTACAGTCACAGATTTTTAAAATAAAACCACCGTCGGTTCCATTTACAGGCTGTTTAAAGCCTCTATGGAGCTGACAGCAGTCGGACTGAGCAGTTGGGTCCTGTGGGAGCGCTATGTCTCCGCTCCCTGCTCTTCGCAGGTCTGCACCATTTTCAGGATATTGCAGGAAGACACGAAACACACCTGAGAATCAATTGATTAATTCAGAAACAATTTAGGGTGTGGAAGGAGGACTTCATAAAATGAGGGAATATAACGCAATTAAGAAGTAAGACAAAAAAATTAATTAATGAGGTGAAGATAATAAAATATAAAGAATGGAATAGGTTGGGCATTAAATGTTTTAAAGATTTATTTGTTGAGGGGAATCTCCTTTCAAACAACTTTCAGTTAAGTACTCATTTTTTTCATTATCTACAGATTAGAGATTTTTACAATCTCAATTAAATACCTTTCCTAAGAGGACTGATAAGAATTTAATTGATGTAATTTTTAATTTACAACCTTTCTATAATGGTTCAATATCTATCATTTATGAAATGTTGTTGAGAATAAGAGAGGCTCTCTCAGAAAAAAAAAATTTAAAAGCCTTGGGAAGAGTTTTTAATTCCAGAAGAAACTTAAAATGTAATTTTCAAATTGGTTAATACCTCTTTATGTGCCCGCCACACTCTCTTACAATTTATAGCCCATAGGGCTCACATGTCCAAAGTCAAACTATCTTGTTTTAATGCGGATGTACCTCCTCGTGGAGTGCTTAATTAACTCATATGTTCTGGACATGTCAGAGTCTTGAGAAATATTGGATCAAAGTATTTCAAACTTTCTCTGCACTTTTTAAAATTAATTTTAAACCAATCCCTTAACTGCTTTATTTGGTATTGTTGGAGAGAGCGACATAATGGCACCTGATCTGCATGGTTAGACGGGCGGTGTGGCTCAGATAGAGGGACGTTACCCTGCCTACTCATGCTCAATGGCTACATGACGTCATGTTGTGTTTAAACTTGGAGAAGATTCGATGATCAATTTCAAATTTGAATGTAAATTTTCAAGCACGGTGGGGACCCTTTCCGAGTTACTTTTATAATCTTCGATTTGTTAAGAAGGTAGAAATGTTGACTAATGAGGTAACTTGCCACTCTGATAAGAATTCTATCTTCCTTTTCTTTTGGCCAAACAGCTTCTTTCTTGGTAGTGAGTTTTGATTTTCTTTTTTTTTAATAATAAAATAATAAAATATCAATATAATATAATCTGATTAAAATTTAGAGTACCTTTGCAAAATGATATGATTTAAGAGTAATGTATCTTTTTGAATGTTACCATAAATCCAAATGTACTCTGTATTTTTGGATGTGAAATTATGAAAAAGAAAAAAATAAAATAAAAACAGAAGACATTAAACTATCAAGGCATACGAAACAAAATTGTTAAAGAATTTACTGAAATACCATTGAGAAGGAAGGCTGGGATGGGAATAGAGTCATTAAGGAAGCACAGATCAATACCACAGGTCAAACTAAATGGCAGGAATATTAAATCATTATTGCAAATGTTATTTAACACGACCATAGAAAGGATAATATTACAAAGGATGATTAAATGAGTAATGAGATGTGTGTTTAATATAGAGAAGTACTGTATTTATATTCAATTAACTAATCGTAATGCAAAAAATATTTTTTTCCGAACAGAGCCAATGCATGCATGCATTTTAAAAGAATCTGGGTTGAAGAGACCACCATTGCACATATTTAAAAATTTGGTGGAGAAATATTCAGGGCCGAGGATTGATTAAAACTTGCCTTGATTGATCAGTGTTGGGAGCAGTTCTGGTCACCATATTATAAACTTGGATGTTACAAAAACTGCAGAGAAGATTTTCAATGAAGACAACAGAAATTTAAATTTTTAATTTATTTTCAACCCGCCCAACTACACCCTGGTACGTTTTGGAGGGTGGGAGGAAACCAGAGCACCCAAGGAAAACCCCACCCAGGTCACGAGGAGAATGTACAGACAGCACCAGAATTAGCATTGTAATGGTTGCACTAACGACCATGCTAACCGTGTCACCCAATGTGAGGGAGGGCACACATATCAGGAAAGGACAAACAGCCCATGTCCCTTTTTTCTTGAGAAGGGCATTTAAAATGGTGGGAGGTTTTGATAGAATGAAGACCGAAGAATAAACTAGGCTTTATCAATATGACATAACTATCAGGCAGTCAAGCAAAATCACTCTTTTCCCAAAGAGAGGCACTGTGTCGCATTAGCTACCACAAGGAAAGCACATCGTGAAGGGCAGTAGGACAGAGTTCAGGAAAGTAGGAATAGGCCAAGTAGAGAATGAGTCACATGACTCATCAAGGTGGATTCATTCCCTCAAGATCGTCGCACAAGTTGATAGGATAGTTAAGAAGGCCTAGGGGATGCTGGATTTCATTAACAGAGGGATTGAGTTCCGGAGTCAAGAGGTCATGTTGCCAACTCTACAAATCTCTGTTGAGACCATACAAGAGTATTGTATTCAGTTCTGGTCACTTCATTATAGGAAGGATGTGGAAGCTATGGAGCAGGTGCAGAGGAGATTCACCAGGATGTTGCCCTGGACTGGAAAACAAGTCCTTTGAGGCAAGGTTAGCTGAGCTGAGACTTTTCTCTTTGGTATGAAGAAGGATGAGACGAGTCCTAATAGAAGTCTACAAGATTATGAAAAGCGTAGATAGGGTGGACAGCCAGCTCCTTTTCCTCAGGGCAGGATCAGCGAGCACCAGGACAAATCTGTACAAGTGAAGGGAGGGAAGTTGAGAGGAGACTTCAGGGGGAAGTTTTTTTACACAGAGGGTCCCTGGAATGCCTTGCCGAGGATGGAGGTGGAGGCTGAAACACTGGGGGCATTTAAGAGACTTAAACAGACAGATGGATGAAAGAAAAACAGAGGGTTATAGGGTCGGGAGGGTTTAGTATTTTTTTTGAGAAGGAATATAAGGGTCAGTTCAACATCGAGGGCTGAAGGGCCTGTACTGTGCTGTAATGTTCTATGTTCTATGCATGTTAACTCTGCAGAATTCACCTCAAGACACATCTATTCCCTCTTAGTTCATTACAAAGCTTTTCCTACCATAAACTACTCAACCCACCCTTCCCCACAACCCTCGATTTTTCTTTCATCCATGTGCCAGTCTCAGTCTCTTAAATGCCCCTAATGTTCCGGCCTCCACCACAAGACCTGGCAAGGCATCCCAGGCACCCACAACTCTCTGTGTAAAAAAAACTCACCCCTGATGTCTCCCCTAAACTTCCATCCCTTCACTTTGTACAGATGTTCTCTGGTATTTGCTATTCCTGCCCTGGGAAACAGGTGCTGGCCGTCCACCTTATATATGCCTCTCAGAATCTTGTTGACCTCTCATCCTTCTTTGCTCCTAAGTCCCAGTTCTGTTAACCTTGCCTTATAAGATTTATTTTACAATCCAAGCAACAACATCCTGGTAAATTTCCTCTGTACCCTCCCCATCCTTCTGATAATGAAGTGATCAGAACCGAACACAATACTCTAAGTGTGGTCTTACCAGAGATTTGTAGAGTTGCAACACAACTCTGTGCTCTTGAACTGAATCCCCCATTAATGAAGCCCAGTATCCCATAGGCCTTCTTAACTATCCTATCAACCTCCACGGCGATCTTGAGAGATGTATGGATTTGGACCCCAAGGTTCCTCTGTTCCTCCACACTGTTAAGTCTCTAATCTCAGCCTTCTGGTTTGGCCTACTAAAATGCATCACCTCAAACTTAACCAGATTGCACCCCATCTGTCACTTTTCCACCCAACTCTGCATCCTGTGGATATTCTTTTGTAACCTACAACTTTCAACACTGTCCACAACTCCTTCAACCTTCATGCCATCCACACACTTACCCACCCTTCCTCTTCTTCATCTAGGTCATTTATAAAAATGACAAAGGGTAGGGATCCCAGAACAGATCCCTGCGGGATTCTACGAGCCACTGATCTCCAGGCAGAATGCTTTGTGGGCTCAACTACTCTCTGCTATCAACAGGCAAGCCAAACCTGAATCTACACAGCCAAGGTTCCATGGATCCCATGGCTCATGACCTTCTGAACGAATCTCTCATGAGGGGCATTGTCAAATTCCTTACGAAAATCCATATAGACCACATCTATCACTCTAACTTCATCAATTTCTTTTGTTACCTCCTCAAAAATATCAGTTAGGCTCATGAGGCACATCCTTCCTGCCACAAACATTTATTTATGTATTGAAATTAAACATTTTCAAATATTTAAATGTCCTCTCCTACCACCTGAAAGAATAAAACCTGATCTAGGGTCCATTAATATAATAAAATTAAGACGTGTCTGGATGAGAGTGATCAATGGAAGAATCAAAAAGGAAACAAAAACATACAGAATGGAATAAGTTATCCAACCTCATCTTTTAACCCCATTCAATCCCACTGTCTCTGTCATTAAACTTCAATTACACTGGACAACAATTTTTTTCAAAAAGTTCGCTTCCTGAAAATAAATTGGGGATTATGATAGACCACTTCAAACTGATCACAGAGATCATTTCAGATTTGCTGCGCCACGTAGAAAGTTGGAGAAACGTTAAATTAACTTTTATTACATTTAGCGTATGCTTGCCACAATGTAACAGAATGTATCGCAGCTGTTACGACATTGATGAGACATTTCTGCTGTATCGAATCTTCTTGAATACAATAAATGGTACTGTTAAGTACACTCACTATTGCCTGAAGATAATGTGCATCAACATGCATTCAATCTATAATCAATGTAATGCACAGCATTTGTATATGTGAGCTGCTTTTATAGCCTTTCCACATCTATCCTGATTAACCATACCCAGGCCTAAGACAACATTTGTGTAGCACCTGCACTGAGTACATGCCCAGGCGTGCTTGGACTGATTAAAGCAGCTCACTTTGTGGGCAATAGAATAGGAAATGTAAAATATGACAGGAAATCACAAAATAGGTTACATTTTTAAAAACAGTATGTGACAGGAAAATTTTAAAGAGATTTTTATGAGCAACAGCCCAAAATAATTAAAATAATGGCATCATGAAGAAAGCCTCTTCTTCCTCAGGAGTTTGCAGAGGTTTGGTATGACGCTGGAAACCCTGGCAAATTTCGACAGAGGTGTGGTGGAAAGTGTGCTGACCGGCTGCATCACGGTCAGATATGGGGAATACCCCTGAGTGCAAAGCCCTGCAAAAGTTAGTGGTCACAGCCCAGGACATCCAGGTAAAACCCTCCCCACTATTGAGTACATCTACGGGGAATGCTGCCCTCAAAGGGCAGCAGCAAACATCAAAGATCCACTCCACCCAGCACAAGCTCTGTTCTCACTGCTGCCATCAGGAAAGAGGTGTCGGTGCCACATGACTCACCCCACCAGGTTCAGGAACAACTGCTACCCCTCCACCATCAGACCCCTCAACAACAAACTCAATCAGGACTCTTACTTTTGCACCATATTGATTTGGTTTCCACTCTGTATTACACAGTTTGTTTACATTTTTTTTTAATGTGCGCAGTTTTTTTAATCAATAAGTACTAATTCTGCCTCGCCCGCAGGAAAAAGAATCTCAGGGTTGTATGTGATTCCATGTACTGTATGTACTCTGACAATAAATCTGAAATCTGAATCTGAAAATGAAAGTGTTCATTGTCAAGTGTTACCTTCTCCATTTTGGCCACACCTTTGAGGCTCTTAAATTCTCAGTGATCCTATCTGACTAAACTTATCCAAACAAGTCATTCATCTTGACTGTGCCCAACATTTAAAATAAATCACGCTCATATCAGAATTCCCCAACCACCATAATGACTGTCAGGGGTTGAGATGAGCCCCTCTTACCCAGTCAGGTCTAGATGTGATCTTCACAGTGCTCCAAAATGGCCCAACAAGGCAATTGGGGATGGACAATATTGTCAATGATGTCCACATCCTGTGCATGAATGAATAAATAAAACAAACTCTGAGGACAATGAACGATTTTGCACTCCTTCAGCACAAAGTGTCCATTGCCTGCCAGCCTCATAACCTCCCTGATCTCTCACTGCAATCTCACATCGACACAATTCCTGCAGTGTGCTAACCAGAAACACTCTGTCAAAGCTACTTCCCCGTCCATAGGACAGGCAGCCTGCAACATGGGCATTTTTTTTTAAAAGTAAAGTAGACAAAGTCTCTTTTCTATCTGGTCATATTCAAAATGCTTAAAACAGGAAATAATACTGTGGGGTTTAGCGCAATGCCCATACAGCCCCAGCAATCGGGATGCTAGTACAAACTCGAACCCCAGTTCCAATTGCTGGGGCTGTAAAGATTGAATTTGCCGCCGTTAGTACAAGCTCCTCGTAGACAGTGCGGGACTCAAACCCCGGTCCCGATCACGGCAGATTCAACCTTGAAGGCGGCAGCGATCGGGACCGGGGTTCGAGTCCCGTGCCCCGTACAAACGGGGTTAATACTTTGTACTAACGGCGGCAGAACATGGGAGTTGCCGGAGCACCATTTAAAAGAGGTACAACCTGTAATGCTGAAATTCCTTCACCATAACTAACACAGTACCTTCAACCATCCAACTGAGTATGTCTGAAAGTAAAAACTCAGTTACCATAACCATACAATTCCATTGTGGCAGCACTCATCAGCATAAATATAGAGTCTGCAGAGATATGTCTACAAACTCAACTTGTTGATGCCAAACAGCGTGCCCTGCTTTAGGCCCAAATGCCTACACCAGGTTCATTCCCCAACCTTTCACAGTCATCCTGGAGCAAAATAAAATGCAACTCTGCAATACTGCACTCAATACTGGGGTCAGAGCAGCCTGTAATTTGTAACGAGGGAAGGTTCAAGAACCTAATAGCTGTTGGAAAGAAACTGTTCTTGGACCTAGAGGTGCTGGCTTTCAGCCTTCTGTACCTGATTTCAGATTTATTGTCGGAGTACATACATGACATCATATACAACCCTCCATCCATTGCGGCCTCTGATCCTCCGAATTGTTGCCTCCCCTGTTTCTAACCCTGATGTTAATCCATCTCTCATTGTCTGCCTCTTCTTCTTTTTCCTTCCAGCTTTCCAGTTGTAACTAAATGTTCTAATGTATCTCTTCGCATGATGTGTCCAAAGAATTTTGATGGCTGTTTTCTGATTCTTTTAAGCAATGTACATTTTGTTTTCATTCTTTGAAGAACTTGTTTGTTCTCCTGTCTGTATATAATATGCGTAACATTCTGCTGAGAAACCACATCTCTGCTGCATTGATTCTTTTTCCCATTGCCTTTGTGATGGTCCACGACTCGCAACCAGACATCAATGGAGGAAGAATGTGGCAGCTGAGAATTCGAAGGCGGATGTCAATTGATATTTCAAGATTTAAGATTCAATTTATTGTCTTTGTAATAAAACAGCGTCATATTACATGAAATTGCTTTTGCCTGCTGTAAGGCAGACGGAATTGCCATCAGCAGGAATTCTCTCTTATCGTCAGAGAAGCAAAAGAGAGTTTCTCCCCAGAGTCATTGAGTGTCTGTAGATTCTCCTTCCAGTGCTTCCGCAGCCCATGCAGCCACACAGAGGCCAGTCCAAACCATTGGCGAACCAAGCTCCAGATTCCAACCTCCAACACGGTCAGGAACCCCTCGGTGCCTTCGGCACCCCGTCGCATCCTGGTTCCAATACCCCTTCAGCCAGTTTCGAGCCAGTCTCCCGCAGCCCGCAGCCCAGCGCGAGTCTCCTGACAGCAGTCTCCAGCAGCCCCCAGCCTCCTGTGGATTTCTCGCCTCGAGTCACCAGCAGTCCACCGCATGCAGAGGTTGTTCGGCCACAGAGCCCCCTCACTGGTCCGCTGCCATGGTCATCGTCCCATGGGCCATCTTCTCGGCTTCTCTTTCTCAGACAGAGGGTTGTCTCTGTTTTCTGGTGCCTTGCACCAGTCCTCAGCTCCCCTGGCATCTGCAACCCCTCGTGGCCTGCCGATGATCATAAGCGCCACAATCTTGGACGCAGACTCCAAGGTCGCGGGATTTTAAATAAAACCACCGTCAGCTCCTTTAATGGGCTGTTCATAGCCTATGCTGTGTGTCTTGAAAAAGCAGCCTCTATCTTCAAAGACCCCCACCACCCAGGCCAGGCCACACCCTCTTCACTCTGCTACCATCGGGACAAAGGTACAAGAGCACTCAGCGGCACAAGAACAGCTTCTTCCCCGCCGCCATCAGATTCCTGAATGCTCAATGAACCAAAGATGCGGTTTCACTTTGACTCTTTCTTTATCTTTCACTATTTTATTCATTTTAAAATGTGGTTCTGGAAGGTATTCAATTCATACCTATATAATTTATGCAAGTTAACCTTGTTTAGAGGGAGAGATTGGATTATTAGGGGCTTGTTTTCATTTTATTAGTGGAGATAGACTAAATAAAGATGGGTTTAACCGTGGATCATTAATATTGATTATGCTTTACCTAATTTTAAATTTTATTATTGGGCAGTTAATATTCAATATATTATTTTCTGGATATATTTTCTGAAAAACCTGAATGCCCTCATTGGACGGATTTGGAATTGAAATCTGTGCAGAGCTATTCATTATTGGGAGCTGCTCTTCCTTTTACAATTTCTAAGATTAGTAGACGCACCTTTAACCCAATACTTAAACACACATTACGGATTTGGTTTCAATTTTGCAAATTTTTTTAGTTTATCTACTACTAGTTACCATACAACTCCGATTATACAAAATGGTCAGGACCAGGTCTATGGTTTTTTATTTCGGAGAACTGGTCATTTTTTTTAAAACAGCCCAGTAGCAACAGCAAATCACTTGTAACAGTGTTTTTTAAAAAAAACAACAGACAACAAGAGAAGGCTTTTTAAGCATTAAATTAATGTTTCATTCTCACCAAATAAAAAATGCTGGCCACCGCCGGGAGCCCAGAGTCCACGCTGACGCCGGGAGTCCAAGGTCCCACCTCCTACCGAGAGCCCGATGTTCCCGCTACCGCCAGGAGCCTGAGGTCCGCGTTGCCACTGGCAGACCGACATCCCCAGTCAGTTTGGCTCCAAAATATTTTCGGATAAATGAGGATTTCTGATTTATTTCGGATATCCAAATTTATCTAAATTTTCAAAAACTTTCTGGACAATTGAGGTTTTTGGAGAATCCAATTTCAGATAATTGGAGTTTTTTCTCATTGACCATATTGGATCAAGCCTTTTCCTTTTGGAAAAGCAAAAGAAAAATTGTCTATTTTTCAGATCTGTTTATAGATAGATGTCTTTTGATAAAATGTCTAACAAATATATCTAAGTCATTTTTTTTAGATATTTACAAGTTAGAAGTTTTTTGAATAAGATGTGACCTAACTTTCCTCTATCATATCAATCTGATTTAGTTGATACTCTTTAACATTTGGGTTTAATAGATAATATTTACAATAATTTATTAAAATTGTAATTGAACCCCAACCAACCAATTTTCCCCTGCAACCGCTGCAACCGTGTCTGCCTGTCCCGCATCGGACTTGTCAGCCACAAACGAACCTGCAGCTGACGTGGACATTTACCCCCTCCTTAAATCTTCGTCCGCGAAGCCAAGCCAAAGAAAGAAGAAAGAAAGAATTGATCTCTAATGATAAAATTAGAGAAACTTCAGGCACTTCTCCCAGAGAAACTTTGGGAAAAATTTTTTGGAATGGTTAATACTTCTTCATTATGTGCTCGACATGCATTGATTCAGGTACATCGGATTCATACGTCGAAAGGTAAACTGGCCCGTATCTTTAATGTTAGTCCTATGTGTGATAGATGTAAATCACAAGTGGCCATCCACTTTGGTCTTGCTCTGTATTGGAGAAGTATTGGACAGATATTTTCAAGACTTTGTCAATTATACTGGGTATTAGATTGCCACCCAACCCATTGACTGCTATTTTTGGAATTCTAGTTTGAGAGGTGGGCCAGGTTTCCACTTCTGCACATCAGGTTGTAGCCTTTACTACACTGTTGGCCGGAAGAGCTATTTATTTAAACAGAAAGATCCTAATTCACCAGTTCAGAAGAAATTAGAAGTTTGAAGAGGCTTGGCGTCCCTTTATAAACTATTTTCGAATGAGTTCATTTGTATTTTGACCTCACCTTCCAGACTGTTCTGCATTTCTGTTGTTTTATTTATTGGCAAGGACCAGATAAATTGTTTGTACTGATCTGTTCTAGTGAACTTGCAGTTTAGGCTGGCCAGCTTTTTTTTTTGCTGTTTTTGATTTAATTTGGTAGGTTAGATGGGGTTTTAATAAAAAATATCTCTATTTATTAATATTCCAAATTGAGTAGAAATGGATAATATTGTTCAATGCATTATAATGTTATACATTGTATTATGTATTGCAATATATTGATGTTTGTTTTTACTATTCGATTCTGGATTCTATTCTCCTTCAAGTCAAATCAAGTCACCTTTATTTGTTGTACATACCATGCTTACACAGTAAAGTTGAGATATCATTTCTCCAGGACCATAGAGCATATTTATGAAAATATAGATTGGAATAGGTTAAAATATTATTTAGTAACGATCTACAGTACCCAATCCCCAACTGTTCTGGGAGTTCAGGAGTCTGATGGCTTGCGGGAAAAACCTCTTGCCCAATCTTGACCAAGTTCTGCAGTTCCTCCTACCGGGTGGCAGAAGGGAGAACAATTTATTTGAGGGGTGTGTGGAGTCCTTCACCACGTTTATTGCCTTTTGTCTGCATTGAGTGTTGTCGATGAACTTCATGGTAGAAAGAGAGACCTCAATAATCTTCTCCGCTGATTCCACTATCCTTGACAGGACCTTGTGGCCCGAGGAGGTGCAGCTTCCAAACCAGGCCAGTGATGCAGTTGCTCTCGATACATCCTCTGTAGAATGTGGAGAGGACGGAGGGTGGGAGAGGTACTTTTCTCAGCCGTCGAGGGAAGTAAACTGTACTGTTTACTTATAATATGTTTAATAAAAAGATTGAAAAAGAATATTGATCATATCACAAAATAAGATGAAAATACCTGAAAAGTATAAAAACCCTTTTTTTTATATATAAGAGAATCTTAATTATATTTTATCAAATTTCTATTCAGCATTAATTTATGAGGAATTATATTATGAGGAACAGATTAACCGTTAATATAATCATAGAATTTGATGTTTTGAATGGGATAAGTTAAGTTAATAATTATAGTTATGTTGATTTACAATTGACATGTGATACATATATGATATGATTTGATTTATGTTATTACTTATAAAGGGGTTTTTCTATTGAACTCAATAAAATATTTTAAATAGAAAGAAATGTTATTCTAATGAAATATTTGCTACAAAAACAGCCAATTTCAGACATAATCAGGGCAATAAATTCTGATTCCAAAATCATCCATGATGGATGGGGCAGAGTCGAAGGGCCAAATGACCTAATTCCGCTCTGATGTCTTGTGGTCTTATAGCCTCAAGCCTCCCCGCCTCTGTAACTCCTCCAGCATTGCGGCTCTAATAGCCTGAATATGCCCGATCTTGGAAGCTAAGCAGGCACAGGACTGGTCAGTACTTCGAGGGGAGACCACCTCGGAACATCAGGTGCTGTGGGGGGGTGCTGGGCAAAGTGGTGACTCTCTTGCCTAACTTACAGTAGACAAAGGTTAAAGGATTTCTAAATGTAGTATTACATGGCAATAATTTCTTGTCTCAAATTTTCCATGGAGAGCTGGCTGCATCACTGTACAGGAAGAAGAAAAGCTTGAGAGGGTTGTTAATTCGGTCTGTGACATCACGGACACCAGTCTTCACTCCATCGAGGACACCTACAAGAGGTGGTGCTTAAAGAAAGCAGCCTCTATCCTCAAGGACCCCCACCACCCAGGACGTGCCCTCTGCCCTCTGCTGACTGAATCCTTTGCTGTCAGCTGAACCTCAAACAACTTTTTGAAATGGCCTGCCTTATGGGACAGTGTTGTTCCTTTCAGATTTTTATAGACTAATACATTTGTTCACATATTCAACTGACAAAACACAGTCCAATTCCAAAAGCAGGACAATTTTGTTGCAAGATAAGGCTCTTATTGTTGTGTGCTCAACATCGTCGGTGCTGGGCAGCAGAACGCTCGTAAGCAACAGCCCCGAACAGTATGTTTCCAGAGTCTGGACAGTTGGTGCATTATTCATGAGGCTGTAAGATGGAGGGATACTCCAAAGAATTTCACTGTGAATAATGGGAACCGCAAATAGTCACAATTGTGGTTGGGGTCACGGTAGAGCAGAAGTGGTCAGCTTTAAGTTTGCTTCCTCTCTACTTTCCCAGAGAGACTATGGATATAAATTTAAATTTTAAGTGTAGAAATACAGCACAGTAGCAGGTCCTTTTGACCCATGAGCCTGTGCCACCCAATGGACTTACAACTTCCAGTACCTTTTGAACAGTGGGAAGAAACTGGAGCATCCAGGGTAAACCCATACAGACCAGGGAGGACATACAAACTCCTTACAGACAGCATGGGATTCTAACCTGGTCCTAATCGCTGTTGCTGGGACAGCATTGCACTAACTGCTATACTAACTGTGCTGCCTGTATAATCTGATGGTGTGGAACAGCCAGCCGTGCAGTTTTTAACCTTGCACTCAACATTAGCAAAATCAAGGACATGATTGTGGACTTCAGGAGAAAGTCAAGAGAACACAACCCAGCCCTCATAGAGGGCTCTGTAGCAGAGTGGATCAAGAACCTCAAATTCCTGAGTGTCAACATCTCCAAGGATCTGTCCTTGAGCCTCCATGCCGATGGAATCACAAAGAAGGCTCGCCAGTGGCTATACTTTGTCAGGTGGTTGAGAAGATTCAATTTGTAACTGAAGACTTGAAAACTTCTACAGGCGTACTGTCACTGGTACGGAAGTGCCTATACTCACCTTCCACCAGTCAGCCAATCTTCCAGCCATGCTAGTACCTTTCCCATAATACAAGTCAAGTTTATTGTTATCTGATTGTACAGTTACAACCTGATGAAACAGTGTTCTCTGGTCCTCGGTGTAAAACATGCAGACACTCAACCAGACATAACACACCTATAGACAAACAATGCATATGCAGGACAAGTATTTCATCTAAATAAATAAATAGTTGGACAGATAAGTAAATAAATAGATAAATAAAGACTGTTTCATGAACACGAGAGTCTCGGAGGGTGAGTGTGAGCAGTTGCTTTGGTCGTTCAGCATTCTCACTGCCTGTGGGATGAAGCTCATGCTCAGTCTGGTGGTGCTGGCCCTGATCCTCCTGTATCTCTTCCCCCTACGGCAGCAGCTGAAAGACGCCATGTGCGGGGTGGAAGGGGGTCCTCCATAATTTTATGCGCCCTCTTCAGACAACAATCCCAGTAGATCATGTCAATGGGGGAGAGGGAGACTCCATTCTCTGCCGCCTTTATGTTCCCATGGATTGACCTCCGCTCCATTTCTCTACAGCAACTGTACCACACGGTGATCAGCCAGCCGGGATGCTCTCCACAGAGCTCCTATAGAAACGTGACATGATGGTGGCCAGTAGGCTTGCCCGCTGTTGCGGCTTCCTGACAAGGGAGAAATTGAGTGTCCACAATAGGTCACTGGTTCAGTGAACTCCAAGGAACTTGGTGCTCTCCGCTCTCTCTACTACGGAGTTGTTGATGCGTAATGGAGGGTGGTCATTCTTGGTCCTCCTGAAGTCCACGATCATCTCCTTCATCCTGTCCATGTTGAGAGTCAAGTTTTTACTCGCACCATATCACGAGACGTTCCACCTCTTCGCTGTAGTCGCTGATGAGGCCAACGACTATAAACTTGATGGCACTGTTGGGAGACGGATCTGGCGATGCAGTCGTGGGTCAGTTGTGTGAACAGACACGGGCTGACCACACAGGCCTAATACCATGGGCTTTTACCTTGTTTAGCAGCCTCATGTGCGACACCTTTTTAAAGGCCTTCTGAAAGTCCAGGTGAGCAGCATCTGCTTTCTCTCTTTTGTTTGTCCTGCTTGCCACTTCCTCAAAAAATTCCAACAGATTTGTATGCAAGAAAACCATGCTAACTTCAGCCTATTTTATCTTGTGTTTCCAAGCACCCCATTAATTCACCCTCAATAATAGAATTATGCCAACCACTAAAGTTAGTCTAACTGGCCTATAATCTCCAGCCTTTTGCCTATCTCCCTTCACAACTTCCCAGTCCTCTGGAACTATTCTTGTCACTTCTTTGGCTTGGTTTCGCGGACGAAGATTTATGGAGGGGTATGTCCATGTCTGCTGCAGGCTCGTTGGTGACTGACCGGTGTGGGACAGGCAGGCATGGTTGCAGCGGTTACAAGGGAAAATTGGTTGGTTGGGGTTGGGTGTTGGGTTTTTCCTCCTTTGTCTTTTGTCAGTGAGGTGGGCTCTGCGGTCTTCTTCAAAGGAGGTTGCTGCCCGCCGAACTGTGAGGCGCCAAGATGCATGGTTGCAGGCGATATCAGCCAACTGGCAGTGGTCAATGTGGCAGGCACCAAGAGATTTCTTTAAGCAGTCCTTGTACCTCTTCTTTGGTGCACCTCTGTCTTGGTGGCCAGTGGAGAGCTCGCCATATAACACGATCTTGGAAAGGTGATGGTCCTCCATTCTGGAGACCTGACCCACCCAGCGCAGTTGGGTCTTCAGCAGCATGGATTCGATGCTTGCGGACTCTGCCAGCTCGAGTACTTCGATGTTGGTGATGAAGTCATTCCAATGAATGTTGAGGATGGAGCGGAGACAGTGCTGATGGAAGCGTTCTAGGAGCTGTAGGTGATGCCGGTAGAGGACCCGTGATTCGGAGATGAACAGGAGCATGGGTATGACAACGGTTCTGTACACGCTGATCTTTGTGTGATTCTTCAGGTGGTTGTTTTTCCAGACTCTTTTGTGTAGTCTTCCAAAGGCGGTATTTGCTCTGGCGAGTCTGTTGTCTATCTCTTTGTCGATCCTTGCTATCTCTTTGTCGATCCTTGCATCAGATGAAATGATGCAGCCGAGGTAGGTAAAGTGGTGACCGTTTTGAGTTCTGTGTGCCCGAAGGAGATGTGGGGGGACTGGTAGTCATGGTGGGGAGCTGGCTGATGGAGGACCTCAGTTTTATTCAGGCTGACTTCCAGGCCAAACATTTTGGCAGTTTCCGCAAAACAGGACTTCTCCAGGGATTCTTAAAAGATCGAATGTATTCACAACATTTACTACCCGCAATCACCAATCCTCTTGGTCAACTCTTCAACAAACGCAATCAAGTTTTGCCAGACACATTTCCCAATCACAAGCCAGGCTGACTATTACTAATCAGTCCTTGCTTTTCAAAATGCAAGTGGATCCTTTCTCTCAAAATTCCCCTCCAGTCACTCAGAGAATCAGAATCAGGTTGATTGTCATTTGCTGTTTTCCGGCAGCAGTTTCGTACCTTACACGTTCAAAAATTGCTCTAAATTGCATTTCCATAAATGTTATATTATACATTTGGTTCGAAGAAGACACGTTGTTGTACAGTTCATCTGTGGACACAGTAACTTTGCAGATCCAGTCTGGAAGCACAGAGTCCAGCACAATGTCTAGCACTGGAAGTCCGTACTTGTTGTAACTGTGGCTGCTGGTTTTATTTCCATAAATACACCATTTAAAAATAAATAAATTAGTGCAAAAGAAGAGGAAAAATATATGGTCGTGCCTGGGGTTCATTGTCTATTTAGAAATCTGATGGCGGAGGGGAAGAAGCTGTTTTCGTAATATTGGGTGTCTGCCTTCAGGCTCCTGCACCTCCTTCCCGATGGTAGCAGTGTGAAGAGGGCATGGCCTGGGTGGTGAGGATAGAAGCTGCTTTCTTGAGGCCCTGCCTCTTAAAGATGCCCTTAATGGAGTGAAGGCTGGTGCCCATGATGGCGCTGGCCGAGTTCACAACTCTCTGTAACCTTTTCCAGTCCTGTGAATTGGCACCTCTGTACCAGACAGTGATGCAACCAGTGAGAATATTCTCCACGTTATTGTAAATTTGCAGGAGTCTTACTAAATCTCCTCAAACTCCTGAAGAAATATCACCTCCGGCGAGCCTTGACATAATGGCCCCAGAATAGATCTTCAGTCGCTGACACCCAGGAATTTGAAGTTCTTTACCCTCTCCACTGCTGACCCCCTCAATGAGGACTGGTTTATATTCTCCTGGTTTCCCCTTTCTGAAGTCCACAATCAGTTCCTTAGCTTTGCTAATGTTGAGTGCAAGGTCGTTGTTGCGACGCCATTCAACTAGCTGATCTATCTCCCTCCTGTCCATGTCCTCACTGCTGTCTCCAATCCTGCCGACAACTGTGGAGAGATCGGCAAATAAGTAGATGGCTTTTGAATTGTGCCCGGCCACACAGTCATGGGCGTCGAGAAAGTAGAGCGATGGGCTGAGCGTGCACCCTGCATTGATCGTCAGTGACGAGGAGATGTTGTTACTGAACCACACTGATTTAGGTCTTCTGATGAAGAAGTCGAGCATCCAGTTGCAGAGGGAGGTGCAGAGGCCCAGGCTATGAGACTTGCCGACCAGTCCTGAGGGGATGACTGTGTTGAAATCTGAGCTGTAATGAATGATATGTTACCGTTGTCTAGGTGATCCAGGGCTGAGTGAGACTGCAGCTGCAGAGGAATGGTTGTGAATGCTGGTGGGTCCAGGTCTTCACTGAGTTACGAGTACGAGTTAATTCTGGCCATGACCAACCCTCTCAAAGCATTTTGTTACAGTATATGTGAATGCTACTGGGTGATCCTGCATGATTGATGAAGCAGGTGGGAGCCTCTGACTGCGGCAGTGAGAGATTGAAATTTACCCACGACGGCCATTAATCCCATCAGCTGTAGTCCCATGGCTTATATAATGGCACCCCGTGAGCCACCGTCATCCTGGCACCTTAACAATGATACAAATATCTCTGCCAGTCAGAATTTCTACCACAGTTTCCCACAATATCCTTGGATATATTTGAGTTTTGGGGCAGCAAAATTAGTGCAATGCTGTTACCGCGCCAGCGATCAGTACCAGGATTCACTGACTGTAAGGAGTTTGCATTATTTCCCCGTGTCTGGATGGGTTTCCTTTGGGTTCTCTGGTTTCCTCCCACCCTTCAAAATCGTACCAGGGGTTGGAAGTCAATTGGGTGTAATTTTGTGGCAGGGGCTCATGCCGTATGTCTCAATTTAATTTAACTCCTGGAACTCAGAGTCCACTCAACCATTAGACTCCCCTTTTGAATTTATGGCAGATGGAATTTAATGCAGAAATGTGTGAGGTTTTGCATTTTGGAAGGACAAACCAAGGTAGGACATACATAGTCTACTTGTAATGCCCTGAAAGTCGCCATCACAGGTAGACAGGGTTTTAAAAAAAACGTTTGGCATCTTAGCCTTCATAAATCAAAGTATTGAGTACAGGATTTGTGACGTCATGGTGAGGTTGTATAAGACATTGGAGAGGCCAAATTTGAAGTATTGTGTGCAGTTCTGATCACCAAACTACAGGAAGGATATTAGGAAGATTGGAAGAGTGCAGAGATTTACTAGGATGTTGCTGTGACTTCAAGAGTTGAGCTACAGGGAAAGATTAAATGGATTGGGACTTTATTCCTTGGAGTGGAGAAGAACGAAGAGAGACTTGATAGAGGTTTACAAAATTATGAGGGGTATAGACAGAATAAAAGAGAGCAGGCTTTCCACTTAGGTTAGGAGAGATAAATGCGAGAGGACATGGCTTAAGGGTGAAAGGGGAAAGGTTTAGGGGAAACCTCTTCACTAAGAGAATGGGGGGAGTGCGGAACGAGCATTTACCTGGCGTGGTAAATGCGGGCTCAGGCTTAGGTTTGTAGAATAAATTGGATCAATACATGGATGGGAGAGGTCTGGAGGGTTATGGAATGGGTGCAGGTCAGTGGGACTAGCGAAATTATGTTTTGGCAGAGACTAGAAGGGCTGAATGGCCTGTTTTCTGTGCTGTAGTGTTCTAGTATAAGTATAATTCTCAACAAAAAAATCTTTGCCTCACATTTTTTCTTACTTTTGCAATAATAATGGGCTTTCATGAAGATATTTTACTGATTATTCAAATCCCGAAATGGCTCAAAGATAAAACAGAAAGCAAATACTTCCTTTTGACAACAAGTCCCAGCCTCGTGCACTATTTGGGCTGTGTTAGTACAGTAAATGAGGGCTGGGAATTCACATTGATGCATTATTGCAGGCTTTAGCATAACTTTCTGCTTCCTACCACCCAACTGATTGGTCTTTTCAATCCCACCATCAATACTTTGAGGACTAATAAATTGGTCAAAGAAAATGAAGAGAAAAATGGTGTAATGTGTTTTAATGCCCTCCGGCTATCTCTGTTATCTCAGCTGTCCAGAATTGATTTTATGTTAAATGTCAAATATTCCTGAGGAAACTATTAAATTTGCAAAGGGAAACTGTGCTCATCAAACCAGAGCAACAAAGTTTGCACAAGGTTTTGAAAAACTAAATGAACTGGAACTTACGATAGTGCAAGATAAAAAGAATTGCAGATGAGACCATTAAAAAAAACCCTTAAAGCAGCACGGTCGGCACAGCGGTTACTGCAACGCCTTTACAGGGCCAGCGGTCGGGACCGGACATTCGAATCCCACGCTATTTGTAAGGAGTTTGTACATTCTCCCTGTGTCTGTGTGGTTTTTTTACCCCGTGGCTCCGGTTTCCTCCCGCCGTTCAAAACATACCGGGGATGTAGATAAATGGGGTGCTAGCACAGACTCGGAGGCCAAAATGACTTGTTACCTTGTTGTATGTTTAAATTTTTAAAAATTAAAGTGGATTTGCATAAACTATAAATTATAAGATTTTTTTAAAAATATTGAATTTAATTTAGAGATACAGCATGCTAACAGGCCCTGCCAGCCCACACTGCTCAAATATAGTCCATGTGTCTTTAGAATGTGGGAGGAAAGTGGAGCACCTGGAGGGAACTCGCTCATACACGGGAGAACTTACAGACAGCGCTGGATTCGATCCCAGATCTCTAGTGTTGTAACAGTGTTGTGCTAACCACAACACTAACAATGCAAATACTTGTCCTCCCAATCAACCACATTAGACAAGGATCAGTGATTAATCGGCTTTAATCGCCTTTAGATAGTCAGAACATCTTACATGTTGTTGTCCCGGTTCCAAAGGCAGGTACTGAGGGAGGGGTTTGGGCGTAACAGCCTTAGAGAGGGAGGAGCCACAGGTTCAGGTGGCCCGGCCCACAAGCACATACATACAGTATACACAGTGGTAGCACCACAGCACTGTAATGTCAGCATCCCTTTGGTCATTGGATCTCCCCTGCCTTCCACCCGGCTTTTATGTTTATTCTTTTCCTTCCCTCTTAGCTCTCCACCCACAAAGACCAGCAACAGTATCCTCCTCCCCTCCCTCCCCTCGCCCTCCATTAACCGTATTTCATTTTGAAGCTTGTTTCTTCAATTTTTTTTTTCAATTGTGACAAAGAGAGGAGAGTTTATCTCTATTCCCCTCCCAGTGGAAGAAATATCGAAACATAAGCCATTGAATTTTGGAAAGAAAGTTGTAATACGGTCTTGACAGTAAATTTAGATGTGCAGCACAGTTGCAGGCCTTTTTGGCCCACAGGCCCGTGCCGCCCAATTACACCCAATTGACCTACAACCCCCGGTATGCTTTGGACAGTGGGAGAAACTGTAGGTCCCAGGGAAAACCCAGGCAGTCACAGGAAGAATATACAAACTCCTTACAGACAGCGCGAGCCCCAATCACTGGCGCTGTAACAGAGTTGCGCTAACTGCTACACTTGCCGTGCGGTTCTTGAATGGGAGTTAATTTCTAGAATGATACAATTGAAAAGTAAATGATTAATACTGCACTCCAAAAGATATCAGATTTGCTATCAAGTGATCAAATGGGAGAGGCTCCAGATGAATCCTATTTAGCTGACAGTGTGAAGATGTTCCACTTGGAAAAGGCATTTAGCTGACAGTGTGAAGATGTTCCACTTGGAAAAGGCCACTTGTAAATGGTTCAGGTACCGTCTCGGAAGTCGAAAAGAAACAAAATTCAACTAATGCACAAGGAAAAGCAAGAGTATGTATAAGAAACAGGAGCAGGAGTTAGCCATCTGGCCCGTTGATCTCTCCAACCTTGTCTTAAATATATTTACTGAGGTTGCCTCCACTGCTTCAGTGGGTGTCGAATTTCACAGATACCCCACCCTCTGGAAAAAACAGCTCCTCCTCCTCTTCGTCCTAAATCTACTACCTTGAATCTTGAGGCTGTGTCCCCCAGTTCTGGTCTCCCACACAATAGAAACAACTAATTTATCTATGCCTTCCATAATTTTATATATTTCTATAAGATCCACGTCTAAATATGAGTACAGCACAGTCCCAGGCGACTCAATGTCTCCTCATAGGCTAAACCCTTCATCCCTGGAATCAACCTGGTTAACATCCTCTGCACCGCTTCCAAAACCAGTACATCCTTCCTTAAGTAAGGAGACCAGAAGTGCAAGCAGTTCTCCAGATGTGGAGTCACCAGTACCTTGTTCAGTTGCAGCATAACCTTCTTGCTCCTAAACTTAATCCCTCTCACAATGAAAGCCAGCATTTCCACTTGCCTTCTTGTCATCCTGCTGCACCTGCAAATCAACCTTTTGTGATTCATGCACAAGCCCTCCCAGGTCCTTCTGCACGACAACACGCTGCAATCGCTTGCTATTTAAATAGTAATCTGATCTTCCATTTTACCTTCCAAAATGGATAACTTCGCATTTACCAACATTGTACTCCATCTGCCCACTCACTTAACCTATCTATATCCCTCTACAGATTCTCCATATCCTCCTCACAATTTGCTTTTCCGCTTGATTTAGTGCCGTCAGCAAACCTAGATACATGACACTCTGTCCCCTCTTCCAGATAATTTATGCACATTGTGAACCTAACACTGGGCCCAGCACTGACCCTGGCGGCACCCCACTCACCATCGAACACTCGAGTGCAGCAAAAATGCTAACATGAACTGGATGGGCCAAATGACATGGTTCTCTGCTGTATTATCATCTGTCATTCCAAAGTGCTCCAACTGAACTTTTACCTTTGTCATTCCTTTAACAAAGTGAAATGTGCTAAGATGCTTCAGAAGACATGGATCTCTTAAGGACGGTGTGTAGGTTATAAGATAGTTAAGAAGGCCAATGGTCTGCTGGGCTTCATTATTCAGGGATTCAGTTCAGGAGCCGTGAGGTAACGTGGCAGCTCTATAAATCTCGAGAGAGAGACCATACTTAAGAGTCTTGTGTTCAGTTCTGGTCACCTCATTATTGAGAAGGATGTGGAGAGGAGACTTAACAGGATGTTGCCAGGATTGGAATATAACTTTCATGAGGCAAGCTCAGCAGAGCTAGAGCTTTTCTCTCTGAGCGAAGAAGGTCGAGAGATGACTTAATAGAGGTTTGCAAGATTATGTGAGGCATAGCTAGGGTGGACAGCCAGCGCCTTTTCCCCAGGGCAGGAATAGCAAACACCAGAGGACATCTGTACCAAGTGAAGGGGGGGGGGGAATTTAGGGAAGACATCAGGGGTAAGAGAGAATTGTGGTGCCTGGAATGCTGGTGGAGGCAGGTACAAAAGGAGAATTTATGAGACTCATTAAGCACATGGATGGGTTGGCACAACATGGTGGGCCGAAGGGCATGTACTGTGCTGTAAGGCTCAATGTTCTCAGACAGCTGCAAACAGAATGTTGGCTAAAAGAAATGTAAAAAAGGACAGTCAGACAAAGAGAAGAGCTTGCCACAGTTTTGATTTTTGTCGGCTGAAGACATGGTTGCCATTGCAGAAGGAACACAGTCATGAGTATTTTTTTTAAATAGAAGAGACTTGCGATCACTGAAAGTTAGGGGGGGAGGGCTCTAACTGATGCACAAACTTAACAACAATGAATGCAGAATTAAATTTCAATGAAAGATTTAAACTAGCCTAATGATCACTAAAAAGATTGAAGTTATTTGTCTCCCAATAGATATCATAACATGGGTGGCACAGTTAGCGAGGTGGTTAGCACAATACCTTTACAACGCTAGCATCCATGGTTCCAATCCGGAGCTGTCTGTAAGGAGTTTGTAAGTTCTTCCTGTGCCGAGCCTCCAGTTTCCTCCCACCCTTCAAACCGAATGAGGGTGGTAAATTAAATGGGGTATTTGGGTGGACTGGACACGTAGGCCGGAAAGTGCCTGTTACCATGCTGTACTGTGTGCCTAAATTTACAATTGACATTAAAAACAAGATTACAGTAAAGCACTCTATGGAGATTGGCTCCATTGAGATTAAGATGAATTGCAATGCCTATTGTTGATATAATATAACCATTTAACTGTTTACGGTGCAGAAACAGGCCATGTCGGCCCTCCGAGTCTGCACCGGTTCACTAGAACAACTCCACTAGCTCAAACCTCCCGCTCTCCATCCATAATCCTCCAACCCCCTCACATCCAACCTTCTCTTAAACGACAGAGGGGACCCTGCCACAACTATCTCTATTGGAAGATTATTCCATTCTGGCACCACTCGCTGAGTGAAGAAGCATCCCCCAATATTTCTCCTAAGGTTTTGTCCCCTTACCCTTAACTCATGCCCTCTTGTTCCAACCTCCCATGCTCTTAGGGGAAAGAGTTTGTTTATGTCTAGTCTATCTATTCCTTTCATAATTTTAAATGCCTCTATCAAGTTCCCTCTCAGTCGTCTACGTTCCAATGAATAAAGTCGAGTCTTCTTAATCTCTCCCTGTAATCCAGACGCTGTAAGCCAGGCAACATCCTTGTAAATCTTCTCTGCACCCTCTCCACATTATCTATATCCTTTCTATAATTTGGAGACCAGAACTGGGCACAGTTCTCCAAACCTGGCCTCACCAATGCCTTAAACAGCTGCAGCATCACCTTCCAGCTCCTATACTCTGTTTTACAAGCTATATTGCTTTTCTGTAATCGTACCATCAGCAGACTTTCATGTTTCACTCTGTACAAAATGTTTAATTTTTTTAATTTACATTTTAAATTTGGACATACAGCACGGCAACAGACCCTTTCGGCCCAAGAGCCCCCCCCAAAAAGGTTTCAAACTATATGAGGAAACCGGAGCCCTTCCCCCCCCCCCCGAGAGAACCCATGCCGACATGAGGAGAACATACAAACTCCTTACAGACAGTGAGGGATTTGAACCCAGGTCCTGATCGCTGGTGCTGCAACAGTGTTGCGCTCATTGCTATCCCAACCTTGCCTACTGTATGAAATAAAACCAGACCATACGAAAATGCATAAAAAAGTTTTACATTTTAGGTGGTTTTCCATTCCCTTATAAAACTACTAGCCTGGAGCAACTGTACCCAGAACAATGATTTTAATGTTGTTCTGGGTACAAAGAAATCAAGTTCAGCTCATGCTCTTGTGAAATTACTTTTTAAAATTTTTATTAATGAGATGAGAGTTCACTTCAAAGGCGAATTTTTTCCCCCATTTAACTGAAATAATTGGAGAGCAGAGCTAGGCAGTGGATGGATGAGTGCTGACAGCCAAAGACCCGCTCGGGAGACACTCTTTGATAGATCCTTCTGACCCACACATTCAGCCAGGCTCCTGTGGCCATCTTTCCCATTTTGAACAAGTAGGATGGGTTTAAACGTAAAATTACATTAAGCAGATTCCTTTTGACTTCTGTGCAGTAACAACCAACAACCTTGCACTCAATGGCAAGGGCACGGTTGGCATTGTGGTTAGCGGGACGCCTTTACAGTGCCAGCAGTTGGGACTGGGGTTCGAATCCTGCACTGTCTAAAAGGAGTATGTATGCTCTCTCTGTATCTGCGTGGGCTTTTCCCAGGGGTTCTGGTTTCCTCCCACTCATACCGAGAGTGTAGGTAAATTGGGTGTAAATTGGGCAGCACGGACTTGTGGGCCAGAATGGCCTGTTATCATGCAGTATGTCTAAATTTTTTTAAAAAATTAAATATGTTAGGATAACCAAGGAGCTGATTGTGGACTTCAGGAGGGAGTCGGGAACATGAACCAGTCGTCATCGAGGGCTCAGTCATGGAGAGGGTCAAGAAATCCAAATTCTTGGGTGTCAACATCTCTGAGGATCTGTCCTAGAGCCTCCATGTCGATGCCATCACGAAGAAGGCTCGCCCACAGCAATACTTTGTCAGGAGTTTGAGGAGATCCGGTACGTCACTGAAGACTCTCGAAAACTTCTGCAGGTGGCACCGTGGGGAGCATCCTGACTGGTTGCATCACTGTCTGGTACGGAGGCGCCAACTCTCAGTACAGGAATAAACTCCAGATGGTTGCTAACTCGGCCTGCGACATCACGGGCACCAGACTCCACTCCAGCGAGGACATCGACATGAGGGAGAGTCTTAAAAAAGCAGCCTCTCTCCTCAAAGACCCCTACCAGCTAGGCCAGGCCCTCTTCACTCTGCTACCATTGGGAAAAAGGTCCAGGAGCCCTCAGCGGCACAAGGACAGCTTCATCCCCTCCGCCATCAGATTCCCGAATGATCAATGAACCACAGACACGGTCTGACTTTCACTTTCGTCCACTATTTTTATTTATCGTTTGTAAGGTGGTTTATAGAAATGTTTACAGTGTGATGCTTCCCCAAAACAATGATTTTCATGACTTGTTCATGACAACGAATTCTGATTCTGAATTCTGTTTCTAACTTTGGATTAATGATTCCCCTCCCAGATTTAGAATTGAGGAACAATTTGCCTTCCATGATTTGAAATTTAAATGTGAAATTTCAAGAAATACACAGCTTCTTATCACCTCCACCCCCGTCACCAGCTCTTATCCGCATCTCCTCAATTTCCTGCTCATCTGGCCTGGCCCCCTCTGCATCTAGAGGCAACAAAAAAAAAAAGATTCCCCTTGTCCACCCACCACCCCACCAGCCTCCACATCCAACACATTATCCTCCCATAATTTCCGTCACCTGCAACATGATCCCACCACTAGACATATCTTCCCATCTCCGCTTTCCGTAGGAACCACTCCCTCTTCTACTCATCACTTCCCATTGATCGTGGCTGCAGGAAATGTCACACTTGCGCCCACACTTCCTCCCTCACCATTGTTTGGTTCCCAAAACAGTCCTTCATGGCTCTCCTGTCACGGCCTTCTCGACGTTGGAGAGACTGGGAGCACACTGGGAGATTGCTTCGCTGACCCCCTTCATTCTGTCTGCATCTCTCAGTGGCCGACCATTTCGATTCCGCGTCCCGTGAGAGAGGCGGAGCTAAGGAAAAGAAGATATATGAATAGGGGAAGGGGGGGAGATGGAGTGAAGGGGAGGTGGTTAACAGAAACCGGAGAAGGTAACATTCATGCCACCTGCTGCCCAGACAGACGATGAGGTGCCGTCACTCCAGTTTGTGGGTGATCTCAGTCTGACAGTTCACGTGACCATGGACAGACTCGGGGAATTGAAAGGGAGATGCAAAGGTGCTCAACAAAGAGATAAGTCGCATTGGAGTGTGAAGAGGGTATTGGCTCCAATCTGAGCTTCCTGCTGAAATATTTGTTTTTCTATCTTGCTGTTATTAGTACATTTAGAATGTAGGTGAAGTTATTTAACTCTAAGAGAGTTGCCACCTTGTCCAGTGCTCCCGGGCAGTGTCCCCCCCAAGTACTGACCAGGCCTGAGCCTGCTTAGCTTCCGAGATCGGACAATCTCAGGCGTATTCAGGCTATTAGGTTTCCCAGGGGTGATGCTTGATCTATACAATGGTCATCTCAATTCCTCTTCATCTCAACTTGGAGCCAGTTTATGGAGCACGCAGGTGAGTTATCATGTCGCTGGACCACAATGATCTTTTATATCCACAAAATGATCACAAAGCAATTTTGATCTAACATCATAACGACCAGGCCTTGGGGTTGTGATAAACACACCAGCACCCACCAAGAAATGGTCAAATGTTATCTTATCCAAGCCAAAGCCTGAATATATGATTATCTGAAGAAATACTCAGAGAATTGCAACCCTCAGTGGGTGCAATCAATAACGCCACTGGCCATTATCGATGCCTAGAAACCAAGGGCTTGGAACTCAAGCCAAATCACAGATAAGTATTTGTCAGCTATTATACTTGGTTTGTTAAAATCAGATCAAAATCAATATTTTGTATCAACATTCAGTTTCGCAAATTAGGAAAGACAATAAAGAGAGCAGCAGCCCACCCCCCCCCCCCAGTGCACGCTCTGTTCTCGCAGCCCAACCACCAGCTCACGCTCTGTTCTTGCAGCGCACCCCCCAGCGCACACTCTGTTCTTGCAGCACACCCCACCCAGTGCACGCTCTGTTCTCGCAGCACACCCCCCCCAGCGCACGCTCTGTTCTCGCAGGCCACCCCACCCAGCGCACACTCTGTTCTCGCAGCACACCCCACCCAGCGCACACTGTTCTCGCTGCTTCCATCAGGGAAGAGGTGCAGGGGCCACAAGGCTCGTACCACCAGGTTCAGGAACAGTTGTTGCCCCTCCACAATCGGACTCCTCAATGACAAACTCAACCAGGGACTCGTTTAAGGATTCCTGCATTTTACCTGTTTTTTTTTTCCTCTCTGTAATTTCATTATCTGTTTACATGTGAACGTTGAGTACAGTTTTTTTTTTGCACTACCAATAAGTGGAAATTCTGCCTCGCCCACAGGAAAAAGAATCTCAGGGTTGTATGGAATATCATGTATGTACTCTGATAATAAATCTGAAAACTGAAATCTAACACTTATTCAGTCACTCATCACTCATTTTGAAAGTCACGTACTTGACGCAAATTGCCTGGTCCGTTTTGCAAAGTTTATCACCAATGCGGAACTTTTCTGAAGTGTTTGGGCCATATTTCAGTTTGTTTCAGTAAATATTGAAAAATGCAAGGCAATTTGTATAATTTTTTTCACCATTTCACTACCTTAATGTTTATAAACTAATCTGAAATGCTAATCATGAAGAAAGACAATAACCCATCTTTCTACACATCAATGTCCCACAAACTGCAATTAAATACAATAATGAATCATCTGGTTGAGCACTGCACACTGGCCATGACACCTAGAAAAATCATGTGGCCCTTCTACAGATAAGACCATAATAAAAATAGGCTATTCAGCCCATCGAGTCTGCCCTCCCATTTAATCATGAGTTGATCCATTTCCCCACTCAGCCCCATTGCCCTATATCCTTTGGTACCCTAGCCAATCAAGAACCTATCCATCTCTGCCTTAAATAAACCCAATGACCTGGCCTTGCCAACCGCCTGTGGCAACAAATTCTACAGATTTAACAGATTTACAGAAATTCCCATGCATATCTGTTTTAAGCAGACGCCCTTCAATTTTGAAGTTGTGCCCTCTTGTCCTAGACTCTCCCACCTTTCTACATCTACTCTATCCTCACCTTTCAATATTTGAAATATTTCATTGAGATCCCCCCCCTTCATTCTCCTAAATTCGAATGAATCCAGGTCAAGAGCTGTCAAATGGTCCTCAGCTGATAACTCTTTCATTCCCAGAATTATCCCAGTGAACCTCCTCTGAACACTCTCCCACGTCTTCAATGAGATCAAAAAAGTTTTTGCATGCTAATCAATGGAGATATGTTAAAACAGTGGATTATTCAGCTGACATGGCTTCATGAGGATCAAAGGAACAATTATTTAGAAAAGAGGTTCTCAATTTCTTCTGCAATCTCAAGAAGACTGGCCTCAAAATCCTGAAGAGTTAAAAGAAGTTTCAATGGAAGATCCAGATATCAAAAGCACTAATGTGAATACTGTTCAAATATCTAATGAGAATGATCCAATTATTAAATTAATTTCCTATTATTCTTCATGGATTAGTTTGAAAAAGGCAGTAGCATGGATACTTAGATTAAAAATTGTTTTCACATTGCATCGAAAAAGAAAATCTAAAGTCTCAAAAGAATCGTTACCTAACAGTTAATGAATTGGCAAATGCTGAATTGGAGATCATTGGTTTTTTTTGTTAGAAAAAGGTGTTTGATATCAAAATTGAAGAAAAATCTGAATGTTACAAAAGCAATTCGTGTTTAAAAGCTGAATCCTATTCTGGTAAATGAAGTATTGAGAGTAGGAGGAAGATTGGATGAAGCAATAATGCCAGAAGAAGTGAAACGTTCAATTAATTAGCGAAGGAATTTCATATCTGAATGGATTGTTTGACGAAGACATGAAAAAACAGGTCAGAGTTGTTGTCAGAGTTGCACCACAAATATTGGATACTCAGTGTTTCAACATTGATCAAAGGAATTATATCTAAATGTGTTAATCATTGATGTGCAAATGCTAAACCTGGACAACAACAGATGGTGGATTTGCCACACGACAGAGTTTCGCCTGGTGAACCCCCATTTACATACATGGGAGTTGATTATTTTGGTCCTTTCCAAATAAAACACGGAAGAAGTGTTAAAAAATGACCCGGAGCTATTTTTACTCGTTTGACTACGAGAGCAATTTATATTGAAGCAGCGTCATCATTTGATACAAACTCTTTTATCAATGTTCGTTGACATTTTAAAACTAGACGTGGTCAAGTAAAAGAATTATGTTCTGATAATGGATCTAATTTTACAGGAGCCCAACTAGAATTACGAAAAGCAATTCAAAATTTGAATCAACATCAAATTCATGATGCATTACTTCAAATATTAGTTGGATATTTAACCCACCCCCATGGAGGTGTGTGGGAAAGAATGATTAGATCAATCAAGAAAATTCTTAATTCCATTTTAAATAATCAAATACTGAATGATGACAATCTTCAGACAGTATTGTGTGAAATTGAAGCTATTTTAAATGGTCGTCCAATAATGAAAATTTGTCTATTCACCGAATCATCTCTTACTTCTTAAATCTAAACCTTTAATGCCTTGGGGTCAATTTCAGAAAGAAGATATTCATGCAAGATGCAAATGGATTTGTTGCAGCCTTCGTTCGCCTTCACAGCCATTGTGTTCGAAATAACCGTCCATTGAGATCCTGGCTGGATTGTTCTTTATCAGGGACCTCACCCTTGACATAGGTGACCCTACTAGGAGAATTGCTCCAGGTGGCATTGATCTCGGGATCTCAGAACCACAGAAGCTTCTCCAGCACAACAAGGTGACAATCCACGGAGAAGCTTTTAAGTAACAATCCATTTTAAGTAACATCCTGATTAAACTCCCCTGCAGTTTTTCCAGTTCTATCAGAACATAAGAAATAGGAGCAGAAGTTTGCCATCTGGTCTATCACGCTTCCTCCGCCATTCAATACAGGCCATGGCGGATCAGGTCGAGACTCAGCTCCACTTACTCGCCTGTTCCTTCTAACCTATTATTTAAAAATCTATCTCTTTGCATCCTAATTACATTTAATGAGGTAATCTCTACTGCTTCATTGGGTGGAGAATTCCACAGGTTCACTGCCCTCTGGGACAAGCGGTTCCTCCTCATCTCTGTCTTAAATCTAGTCTCGAATCTTGGAGCTATGTCCCCTTGTTCAATGGTGAAGCAATCAGAACTGAACGCAGCTCTCCGGTTATGGCCTACCTATCTTAGAACATTACAGCACAGGCCCTTCACCCCTTCTAGTCTATGCTGAACTATTATTCTGCTTAGTCCCACATAGCCTTCCATACCCCTCCTATCCATGTACCTGTCCAAATTCTTCCTAAGTGTTAAAATTGAGCCTGCATTCACCACTTCAGCTGGCAGCTCATTCCACAGCCCCACCACTCTCTGTGTGAAGAAGTTCTCCCGAATGCTCCCCCTAAACTTTTCCCCTTTCTGGTTCGAATCTATTCTAACCTGACTTGCATTTACTCTATAACCCTCATAATTCTGTATACTGTCATGACCAGTTAACACTACAAAGGAGACTAATTTGTGGCTTACAATATCACCAAAATTTTAGTTTTAAATCTCTAGCTTCTGGAACACTAATAAATGAGTATATATTCCTTCAAATTCTCTTGCTATTTGTCAGTTAGTCTCAAACCACTCTTCCAAATAAGGGGTTTCTTATTAACTCCCAAGCTGAGAACAAGAAAGGAATGCAGCCCACAAATGCACCAACCCATTCCCTTCCCTTCCAGTCACCATTTTAAACTTCCACTCACCATTTTAACCCTTTAGAGTCTGTGTCCATGTTTTTAGGGACTACCAACAAGCAAAATCTGTATACTCCTTGTCCCCATTTTCCGGAATTGGTTTTTACACCCAGCCACTGCTGTTCCCAATGTAGTTCACCCATGGACCCAGTCTGGAGTGTACATTATGAAAGGTTAAAAATGGTCAGAGTCCAAAGGGTTCAAGTTACGTTTTTGTTCTATCCAGCGGTTCTCAACCTTTTTCTTTCCACTCGCATCCCACTTTAAGCAATCCCTGTGCCATCGGTGCTCTGTGATAAGTAAGGGATTGCTTAAGGTGGGATGTCAGTGGGAAGGGAAGGTTGAGAATCACTGCTCTGTTACTGAAATATTTTGCTTGAGAAAAATTGTCATTGGCCCATTTCCTTTGGAGTTCTGAAACCGTGCACATAACGAGTCCATGAGGGACGATTAAAATAATGGTTTTCAACCTTTTTCTTTCCACCCACGTACCTTAAGCAATCCCTTACTAATCACAAAGCACCTATGACATAAGGAATACTTAAAATGGTATGTGAGTGGAAAGAAAAAGGTTGAGAACCACTGTTCTATTCTAAGATCTACTTTATCAAGGAGAGTGGAGATGCAGGAGGAGGGGCTCAGTGAAGAAGTAAAGACTGGGTGACAAATCATTTTATAGGCTTTGAAATCAGGAGAATTATCAGAGAAATTATTACCTCATTTAATTCTTTGAAACGGAACTGTTAGCCAGTTTCAGCTCCACTGATCTGGCGATACGAGTTCTAACTCCACCGAGGAGGCAAGGAATTCAAATATTGACATAAATCCGAAGAGTTTGTGCCAGAATGTATCCAGCTCAAAGTCCAAAGACACCAGTTCAGTTCAGACTTTAGATGTAATCTGTGCAGAGTTTGAACGTGCTCTCTCTTTGCCTGTGTGCGTTCGAGAAATTCAAATACACATTCGGAGGGTCCACCAGAAAATGTATCCATAAATGGCAACCCTCGTTGTGCTTTTTCTCTGAATTATGAGTGCTTTTGGAGTAGAAGACCAACCATGAGATGATTGCATCATCACCAATCGTAATTGGTAATAGACGGATGATACTGTCAGCCAAGGTGCCAAGATGGTCAGGGAGCTGGGGGTTGCGGGTGTGTATCTGGGGGTGTACGTAAACATTTATGTTAGAAAAAAGAAAATAGGAGCACAATGTATATACTGTGTACAAAGTTGTTTTTGATGCATATATTTTGAAAATAAATACTCCCATTTTCTCCTACATGCCCAAGTGATGTTAGCTCAATAAACATTCCTAGATGACAGACAATCGCTTGCAATGGTGCAGAAAAATAATGAAAGGGGGAGGGTGTGAATGAAATCCCTCTATTGGGAGCCAGAGTGCGCCAACTGGCCTCCTTCTGCATTGTCTTAGGAACACATGGTCAAACTTTCACCATTTTAATAAGCAGTTGAACTGAATCCACTCCTAAAGCCCATGGGATATGCACATTATGTCCATATTACAGTGTCTGGGACATAGAACACTACAGCACAATACAGGCCTTTCGGCCTTCGATGTTGTATTGAATTATATATTCCGACCAAAAAAAAAGTACTCAACCCTTCCTACCTCGTAACCTTCTGTTTTTCTTTCATCCATGTGCCTATCTCTTAAATGCTCCTAATGTTTCAGCCGCCACCACCATCCTTGGTAAAGCATACCAGGCATGAACAACTCTGCGTAAAAAATCCTCCCCCTAGTCTTTCCTTCCTTCACTTTTTACAGATTTGTCCTATTCCTGCCCTGAGAAAAAACGCTGGCTGTCCACCTTTCATAATCTTGGAGACCTCTATCCTTCTACGATCCAAACCTTGCCTCAAGGACTTACAGTATTTCCCAATCAGGTGAATCTCCTCTGCCCCCTCTCCACAGCTTCCACATCCTTCCTGTAATGAGGTGACTAGAACTGAACACAATAAGTGGGGTCTTACCCAAGATTTGTAGAGTTGCAACTTGACCTCTTGACTCTTGAACTCAATCCCCCTATTAATGAAGCCCAGTGTCCCATAGATCTTCTTAACTATCCTATCAACCTTAGCGGTGACCTTGAGAGATGTATGGATTTGGATCCCAAGGTCCCTCTGTCCCTGCACTCTGTTAAGTATCTGATCATTGACCCTGTACTCAGCCTTCTGGTTTGACCTTACAAAATGCATCACCTCACACTGATCCAAATTGAACTCCGTCGGCCATTTTTCTGCCCAACTCTGTGTCCTTTTGGAACCTTCAGCACTGTCCACAACTCCTCCAACCTTTGTATCATTCGCAGCCTTACTGACCCATCCTTCTTTATTATCGTTCTTACCATGTCACGATTGACAGATGACAGTCAATGTCAATGCAGTGACAGAAAGGTTGGGTTCAAGAAGAAGCCCAGAAACCAATGAATTTTTTAAAAAAATATTCCTCTGGGTCGACTCAAGGAAAGATTAGTCATCTCCTGCCAGACTCTCACCTCCCATCTTGTGATATGAGACCGCCTTGTAGCCACCACTTACTTACTGTTGCTGGGCAACCTTGGGGGGTGGTCACACAATTTCCCTCCGCTTTCCATTGTCTGGGTCTCACTCATCTTGCTGCAAACAGGCTGGGAATTAATTTGCCAGACACAAGCTGGCAATTAAAACCCAAATCACACATTCCTTTCACAAATTCAATCATCTTTTTCTCTGAATGCGGCCCTTCTGCATTTCTCGTTCCCACCATATCCCCGCGACATGTTCACTCCCCTCCATGAGGTCAAACAATGTATAGGCATTCAAACCAATCCAGCTAATTAAGGATCTCAAATAATAATAATGATCCTCTCCGAATGGTTAATACCAGTCTCAAAGCGGTTCTTTATGAAAGGTTAACCGCCTAAAATGCTGCTAAGGAACTGTAAATAGCACTTGTATCTTTAGCTTTCCCTGACTTTGACAAACAAACATTAAGCTAAAAGCTAGAGCATCAAGAACCAGCTGGCTGCGAAGGCTGAGGAAAGTTCATCTTCCACCCTCTATCCTCTCTATATTCTACAGAGGATGTATCAGGAGCGTCCTGTGCAACTGCATCTGCATCACCGCTTGGTTTGGAAGGTGTATCTCCTTGGGCTGCAAGACCCTGCAGAGGACAGGGAAGTCAGTGAAAAAGATCATTGGGGGGCTCTCTTCCTACTGTGAAGGACATTGACAACACTCGATGCAGGCGAAAGGCAATAAACATGGTGAAGGACTCCACACACACCCCTCAAGTAAACGGTTCTCCCTTCTGCTATCTGGTGCAAGGTACTGCAGAACTAGAGCCCATCAGATTGGGCAACAGTTTTTCCCCCAGGCCATCAGACTCCTGAATTCCCAGAGCATATGTGGATAGAGTACCGGGGACTTTTACAATATACATCTTAATATTTTATGTGTTTAACCTCTATCTTATCTTATTAACTTTATGTAAATATCCTCCGTGATCCTGGATAAACGCTATCTCGCTTTTAACGTGCGAGCGCGGTATGAACAATAAAATGAAGAACCAGCTGCCATAGCCTCCTTGAATAAGGAACAGTTCAACTTCCAGATAAAAGCTGTACTGGCAACCCCATATAAGGTCTGCTTCAGGTATATTCAATCCTGCCTTTGCAACAGCAATCATCTCATTGCAACTTTCCTGGAGTCTTTAACCTCCTCTGACCATCTTCTGAAAGCAATGTTCACCTCCTGAAGTCAAAGAGTTGTGGCTGAGTTCATCCTGTCAACACGTAATCATTTTTACTGCTCTCGTTGCAGTCCACCTCTCAAACCTCTCAATGGAGCTTTCTGTAACTGCAGTTACAACTTGGTTCCTCCGAGGTAAAACAGGAAGGTCTGCAGGCCCCGTGGTTGAAGTGAAAACACAATGCTGAAGAAACTCAGCAGGTCAAACAGTGTCCTTTATAAAGCAAAGATAAAGATGCACAACCAACATTTCGGGCTTGGGCCCTTCATCAAGGTTTTAACACTGTGTGGGCAGGCATCCAAACAAAATGAGGGCCGGGGGAGAGAAGCATGGTCCCAAAGGCAGGGGAGGGCACAAGCAGCAAGGAGGGGGAGGGGGGCTGGCTCTGTGAATGGTGAGGGAAGGGGGTGGAGAGCTAAGGAAAAAGGGAAGTGAGGGAGAAAGGGGAGTAGGTTGGCAGAAAGTGGAGAAGTCGATGTTGATCCCAACCGGCTGGAGAGGGCCCAGAGAGAAAATCAAGTGTTAGTCCTCCAACTTACGGGTGGTCTTGGTGGGACAGACATGTGAGCATGGCAGTGGGTGCAGAATTTAAATTGACATGTGGCCTTCTCTACGTCAGAGAGACTGGGGGGCAGACTAGGAGATCGCTTCGCTGAGCCCCTTCGCTCTGTCCGCATCAGTGACAAGGATCTCCTAGTGGCCAAACATTTCAATTCTGCGTCCCACTCCCATGCTCACCTGTCTGTCCGTGGCCTCATCTACTATCCCACCAAGACCACCCATAAATTGGGGGAACAACACTTGATTTTCTATCTGGGCTCTCTCTGAGTGTACAGCATTAATGTTGACTCCTCCGGTTTCTGCTAACCTACTCTCTGTCCTCCATCCCTTCCCTTTCCCTTAGCTCTCCACCTCCTCCTTTCCCATTCAAAGAGCCTTCCCTCCTCTCCCTGCTTGCCCCCCCTCCCCATTTTGGTCAGACATTTTTCCATACCTTGATGAAGGGCTCAAGCCCAAAATGTTGGTTATGTATCTTTATCTTTGCTGTATAAAGTTTTCTGCTTGACCTGTGTTTCTGCAGCTTTGTGTTTTAACTTGGTACATTCAAATGTAATTTTTTAAATTTAGATATGCCACATGATAACAGGCCATTTCGGCCCATGAGTCTGTGGCACCCAATTTACGTCCAATTAACCTGCAGCCCCGGTACATTTGAAACGCTTCAGTACTCTGGCTTGCTGCCGCAGAACTCCACAGCACGTTACTCAAGGGAAAAGGTACAAACCAGCATATTAATAATCAGAGATTGTTGCAGATGTAACTAAGGCTAATTGCAGCATCCCACCTCAGATTAATTAAGTCAACGTACACTGGCAATTAAAATAGGATCCTTTGAATCGGTTGTTATTAACACCTTTCACCACCCTGATTCGAAATACTGTTTCTTGCTAAATCAGCCAATCAGTCAGGAACTGGGCTGGGCCACTAATTCCTGAATTCTTAAATGATTCCTTTCCCGTGGTCTAAGCAGCAGCTTGCCTGTGTTTTGGGCTTTCTTTGAACTACTCCCTCCAGGATGTCCTCTCAGGGCTGCCGCAGTTATCGGGCTAACTGAGTGACAATGGGGCTGCCGCTTGCTTATCCAAAGGCTGCCACAGAACTGGCAAGAACAGAGAGCAACAGGAAGCAGCTGCTCCTGTCCGTTATTCTTCACATCAAATTAAACGAGTAAATCAAAAGTTCCAGAAAAATGCGTGAGGAAATGAGATGAGGAAGGGTTCCTTTGAGTTTCAACTCTTAGCTGTTTTTGGGATGAAGGGAGTTCTTTGAACATCTCGATGAAGTGATAAGACTTCAACAAGCTATGAAATATCAACCATAAGAAGGAACGGTAGGGCCAGGATTTCTTTAGCATCTTTCATCACCAAATCTTTCCATCCAATCGTAAATCGCTTGGCATCTGGCACCTACGGGGATTGATAGATTCCGGCTATGCAAATTTTCCAGTTGCTTGAAGTTCACTCATACTATGCCTAACAAATAAGCCAGCACTAAGAATAAACAGAATCAACGCAAAAATGTAAAATAATTTGAAAAATATCAGTATTGCAATCACAAAGAAGGCTCGCCAGTGGCTACTCTTTGTGAGGAGTCTGAGGAGATTCGGTACATCACCGAAGATTCTCGAAAACTTCTACAGGTGTACTGCGGAGACCATCCTGGCCGGTTGCATCACTGTCTGGTACGGAGGCGCCAACTCTCAGGACAAGAATAAACTGCAGAGGGTTGTTAACTTGGTCTGCGACATCACAGGCACCAGACTCCACTCCATTGAGGACATCAACATGAGGCCGTGTCATAAAAAAGCAGCCTCTATCCTCAAAGACCCTCCACCACCCTGGCCGTGCCATCTTCACTCTGCTACCATCGGGGAAAAGGTACAGGAGCCTAAAGTCGAGCACCCAGCGGCACAAGGACAGCTTCTTCCCTGCTGCCATCAGATACCTGAATAATCAATGAACCAAAGACACGGCCTTACTTTCATACACTATTATTTTTATTTTTGATAGTAATGTAAGATGGTTATAATATGACTCTTTGCTCTAAGACGCTGCTGTAAAACATCGAATTTCATGACTTGTTCATGACAATAAATTCTGATTCTTAATTATGTAAAGTTCACTTTAATCAGGTAATTCCCGTAACTTACAGCTTTTAAATTTAAATTCAAAGCCCAGTCGCTGGCTCTGTAACAGCGTTGTACTAAACGCTATGCTAACCATGGTGCCATAATTACCCCCCTTCCACAAGTTTCAGTCTTACTAATATATTTAATAATATACTAATAAAGATAAAGCAGGGATAAGGAGACACTTTAAGAGTCGCCCCAACAGCGAGCGCCATCAACTAGCTCTTCGTCCTGGGCGACAGTATTGCTGTTTCACACAACTTTATTCATACAGCTGCTACGAGCAAAGCGCGGCCAAGACTCTCCGCTGGCTGAATATTTGCTCCCGACTTCACTAAAGGTTTATGTATTACTTCAGAGAACATATAATTTTACAATTTTAAACTTTTATTTCAATTTTTAACTTTTTCTTAACTAGCAGGATACCCGACGTTGCCTGGGAAATAATACACTCAGTTGTTGACTACATGGTTGAAACAAAATACCCAAAAAACTTTATCATAATTCTGCATAAATTATTTTTTCTCTGTTTCCTGCTGCCTGCTCCTTGTTTGTCTGGAAGCCCGAGCATTGAGACGGGCCTGGTGCTGCTGTTCTGTTTCCCGCTGCCTGCTCCTTGTTTGTCTGGAGGCCCGAGCATTGAGATGGGCCTGGTGTTGCTGATCTGTTTCCTGCCGCCAGTTCCTTGTTTGTCTGGAAGCATCAACAGTAAGGGGCACGACTGATGTTCTTCTCCTGTCTCTTGCTTTCTCCTTTGTCTAACTCTCGGGGGCTTATGAAGAGCTTCTGCCGGTGTTGCTTCACTTTTTTGGGGCTCAGATTGAATTGGATTGGGTTTCTGAATGTCCAGTAAAGCACAGTCCTGTAACTAATTGAAGGACCCCGGTGCAAGTTCAAAACAATCTTTTAAAACTTTTGAACTGCATATGACCTTAAAGGTTAAATTCAATGTGGTTATGACATTCAGCATCAAATGTTACCCTGACATGGTCATTTCTAGGGTGCTCCATGTTGATTTGCAGGAAGAACAGACAAACGAACAGACATATATGCATAAATAGATATTAGATTATTTATCTTAAATGTTATTGATTTATTTTCCTCAACTTTTATGCTAGTTGCTTGAGGTTGGCAGTTATGAATTCTGGATAACAGGGGTTTTACTGTATTTTTGAAGGTAGTTTCTGCTGCATTGTTAGAAACATGGCAGCAAGTGTTTACACAACAAGATCCCACATTGGAAATATTATCATGGAATAAATATTGGCCCGATGAACACAAGGGAGAGCTAGCATTTCTTCTAAATGCTGTCCTGGGATTGACGGGACGGGGAGGAAATGATTGGTGACTGGGTAATTCTTCTGTCAATCAAGCTTGTTGTCAACACTGCAGAAATCATCAAGGATATTGATATTCATAATTTTATACAGCAATCTACACTGCAAAATTTCACTGGGGAAATCACTTCAGATTGTTTCTTTTGTTCTTTAAATAGACTGTTTATTAACTGTGTGCACTGTACACTGATAAACAGCGAAGCATTCCCAACATCAATTTATCAACTGACCGTACTGTCATTGAATACTAAAGGTATAGGTACCACGAGATGACCGCAGTGAAGTAAAGAGAGTTGCCTATCTGAATATAGATTCACTCAGAGTGTGGGGTGAAAGATGCAGGGGTCCTTGTCACAGTTCATGCCCTGGGCAGCATGACAGCAGATCCTGGGAACGTACATAGAGTCAGACATCCAGAACTCCTGGAAGATCATCAGCTTGGTCTGCCCAAAACCAGCACTCAGAGCTGCGCCCCTTGTAGTATAAGAGAGAAAGAAAACCAAGAGCGATCCCCTTCAGAGTCACTGAGTGTCCGCCCGAGGCCTTTAGGGAGCCCTTTGTGCCCTCAGCGCTACCTCGAATCCCGGCTCCAATGCCCGGTTCCCATGAGCCAGTCCCCTGCAGCCTGCAGCCCATGCAGGCCCTTCAACCGCCAATCGCCCGCAGCCTGTGTGGGCCTCTCAGCCACTGAGCCCCTCGCTAGTTCACTGCCACGGTTGCATTCCCTGTAGGGACATCTCTTCTGCATCTCCTTCTGGACAGGTACGTGAATAATGGGACTAGATTACAGAGACAATTTGGCCGAAAGCCTGTTTCTGTGGTGCAAAACTCTATGACTGACAAATGAAACCCCATCAGCTCACCTCACTGAGGAACAATCAAATACACCTGTCTAGCCAGAGGTGACCATGCTCTTATTCCAAAAGCCAGCCTGAATATTTGAAATAAGTACATGGTGGAGAAGGTAAAATATGGAAACCAGTAGGGCAAAGATTCAGAAGCCAATAATGGGATAGAAGAACTGGGAGGTGCACAAGAGCAGGAATCTGTGTCCAAGGGAAGTGTCCAAGGCAGCTGAGTGTCACAAAGGTAGAAGGGGATGTCGTAACAAAAGTAAATGCAAGGATGAGAGCTTGGTATTCGAGGTGGCAGGCATTTGGGAGTGTGTGTGTGTGTGTGTGTGTGTGTGTGTGTGTGTGTGTGTGTGTGTGTGTGTGTGTGTGTGTGTGTGTGTGTGTGTGTGTGTGTGTGTGTGTGTGAGAATTCAGATTTTTTCTTTGCCCCCAACATTCAGTGAGCTCAATTGTAAAGCACGAAAGTCTGCAGCCTGCTGTGAGTCCTTTCGAAGCCTGTGTGGGTTCCTCACCTCGAGCTGCAAACAGCAGCTGTGTGTTTTTCAGCCGCAGAACACCTCCATGGGTCTTTGTCCCATAGGTTGTCTCCTCTGCTTCTTTTTTGGTCTTCCTGCTTTCTCTGCATCGGTCCTTAGCACTTAGGTAGATTAAACCAGGTCAGGACAGAGCATCGATGCAATAAATAATACTTGATGAAAGAAAAGGGAATTCCATGTTCAATCTTTCATAGGCAAAGATCTATATTTAGATTACAATAACCTACTCTCCAAACAGCGGTAACCTACTTTTGCTGAGCGCCTATGGTCTGTCCGCATCAGTGACAGGGATCTCCCATTGGCCAACCACTTCAAATCTGTGTCCCACTCCCAGCTGGCCTGTCTGTCCTTGGCCTTGTACTGTCAAACTATGGCTACCCGGAAATTGGAGGAGATGCACTTGACTTTTCGCCTGGCCACTCTCTGACCAGACGGCATTAATGTCGACTTCTCTGGTTTCTGCTCACCCTCTCCCCATTCTCCCTGTTCCCTCCATCTCCTTTCCCCCAGCTCTCCACCCCTTCCCTCTCCATTCACAAACCATCCCCCCTCCCCCTGTTTGCTGGTGTGCCCTTGCTCTCTTTTCCACCTATTACCTCCTGCCTGTGGAATCGTGGTTCCCCTGCCCCTCCCCTCCACTATTTTGTTCAGGCGCCTGCCTACATTTTTTCATATCTTGATGGAGGGCTCAAGCTCGAAACGTTGGTTTTGTGTCTTTATCTTTGTTGCGGACCGTTTGACCTGCTGAGTTTCTCCAACTTTGTGCTTTTATTTTATGGCAAATATTGATGCCTGCAAATTTGAAACTTCTAGTCCATGAAAAAAAAATTTTAAGCATTTGGTATGTATCCATGCAGTGATGGCCTTCAGTCTGATAGCCTACAGATCACCCCTGGGCAAGGTGGAGTCCCTGTTTAGCCTCCCAGTCAGGGTCATGTGAAGCCATGGATCGCAGATTGTGGATGATTTTTACAAGCAGATTCTACAAATTGGAATTCATGGTTGTAAAACTAAAAATGCCGGGCAGATGAATCGGCGGATCAATGGACAGGGTAACCCGTCCAGTACGGACCCTGCAACTGAAGAAGGTAACGGGAAACCACTTCAGTATTTTTTCCCTTTTCTAATCATGAACTCAACACTGACAATAGTCTCGGCTCAATGATGGAGCCTTCACCGAAGGAGAACAGGGGAGGCAACAACTACAATTCGGAGAGTCAGGGATCGTGACGGTTGGAGAGACATCATCGCCGACACTGAATGGCAAGGCACCTGAATCCATATCAACTACACTCACATTCTCAAAAAGAGTTAAATGAAACAGCTTCCAGACAAACATATTAGCTCCTCAGTTTATCTATGTGAAACATTCAAAGAAAACAGGAGCTGCATCCTTCCAGACAAGCCAAATAATACATGACTTTGAACACAATCCAGGCCTTGAACCTGCCCAAAAGAAACAATTCAAACTTCAATAGAATAGTATAACTATATGGATAATGAGATGACTGGATACAAAGGAAAGACACACGTATTATTAACAAATCAGAACAGATTTAAAACCGCATGTACAAATGGAAGTGCGACATGGATATCGTCCAATGACGAATAACTGTTTTGTTTTCACAAAGATCAAGAAAGATTTTCTCAGGTCGGAAGAATTAATGTAAAACACGAAAGTCTGGAGACACTGTGGGTGAAGTAAAAACATTACACTGGAGAAACACAGCTGGTCAAACTTTATCTAGCAAATGTGGCCTTCTCTACATAGGAGAGTCTGGGTGCTTCTCTGAGCACCTTTGCTCTGTCCGCGTCAGTGACAGGGTTCTCTCCGTGGCCAAGCACTTCAATTCCAATAGACAATAGGTGCAGGAGTAGGCCATTCAGCCCTTTGAGCCAGCACCATTCCATTCACAGTGATCATGGCTGATCAACCATAGTCAGTCCCCCGTCCCTACCTTCTCCCCATATCCCTTGACTCCACTATCTTTAAGAGCTCTATCCAAATCTTTCTTGAAAGCATCCAGAGAATTGGCCTCCACTGCCTTCTGAGGCAGAGCGTTCCACAGATCCACCACTCTCTGGGTGAAAAATTCCGTGCCCCACTCCAATGTCTGTCCATGACCACATGTACGGTCCCACCAAGACCACCTGTAAATTGGAGGAACAGCGCTTGATATTTCATCTGGGCACTCTCCAACCGGATGGCACTAACGTCGTCTTCTCCGGTTTCTGCTGGCCTACTCTCCATTCTCCCTCCCTTCCTTTTCCCCTTTTCCTGAGCTCTCCACCCCTTCCCTCTCCATTCACAGGGCCATCCCTCCTCCCCCCTGCTCGCTGCTGTGCCCTCCCTCCCTTCTCCACCTATTACCTCCTGCCTTTGGGGACCGTGCTCCATCCCCTGCCCCACCATTTTGTTCAGGCACCTGCCAACATTGTTTCATACCTTGAGAGAGGGCTTAAGCCCAAAACGTTGGTTATGTATCTGTTGACCTGCTGAGTGTCTCCAGCACTGTATTTTTACTGAAAAATTGATTCTCGACAATAGATAAGATACTTTGCATGCAGAAGCTCATTTTATTTTGCTGGCATCTTAAGATGCTTAAGTTAGCCAGCTAGCTCATATATTGCAGATCTCCTGGATGACAAAATGTGTCACCCAGGATATTGCAGACCTACCAGTGGAAAGATTACAAGGACATGCATGAACACAGAGCACTTAAATAAATGCACTTCCCTGGTGATAACGAGGTTCAAAGATGCTCTTGGCTTTGAAACCTTGGAGAAAATGAACAATATTCTGCAACTCTTCAACTATATAATTGACCAGGTTGTACATTGCAAACACAGACACACTTGATGTATGTTGTCAGTCACACTTCAAGTGTTAAAAGAGAAGGTAATTTACAAGCTTCAAGACATCAGGAAAAAAAGAATCACTGACTTTGAGATAGGAATGTGTGTACCCACTAATGAGCTTATACCAAAATGAAAAAAAATGTGAGAAATCCTGCTTCTTCTGATCTGCAGACTAACATTTACAAATATTTCCCAACCTTCAATTCAGAGAAATATTCCGAGATATTTCAAATGGCGTAGAAATCAAAAACCATGCAGATATTTGAGTTTAAATAGCACTTAAAAATCATATGTTTAAGTTAATGACTTGCAGAGTTGATGATCCGAATGTTTGAAGGCATGGCCACCAATGCACGTAGCACTGCTCGTTACAAACTTCAGCATTTAAGATCATAGACATCAGCTGTCTGGCTTTTGACCAGATTTTTGCTCTCCATCAATGCCAAAAGTTCCATTGAACCTTAGGCTACAAGTATAAAGCGTCATCCATTCAAAAGAACTCCACGCATATTAAATATTCTGCATGCACCCGCATCATATATGTATTATATGTATTGAGCCATGCATCTCCTTCCAATGAAAATTAATCAGTTCCCGTCCCATTCCCATCAGCTTTTCTGGCATTCCCTGAATGAAAGATTCAAAGCGTACATTGTACATATTCTTTTCTTTCTTTGGCTTGGCTTCGCGGACGAAGATTTATGGAGGGGGTAAAATATACTTCCAGGCAAAAATGTCGATATAATTCATAACAACATTATTTCAGGTTGTCCAAGATGCTGGAATTCAATGAATACAAAATTCAAGGTGATTTAATAGAACTCGAACTCTCCGAGAAATTAGCTTGCAAAAGAAACCACCAGAAGTTAACTTTGATTTCTACATTGACTTATGAGCATTTTATTTTGGCGGAGAGGTCCAAAACCTAACAAGAGCTGAAGAGCTCCAATTAGATTCGATGGTTGCATCAAATCTTGACCCAATGTGCTGAACGGTTTCCACTTTGACTTGAAGAGGCCTTGGAAACGTTGGCCACAGACATCTTGAGGACTGAAGGTGTGAGGTACTCAAACGTCAGTAACAGAAAGACTGTGGTCATCGGCGAAGCTGGTGTTTCAAAATGCAGTTATGTATGACATGAGGGTGATTATTCTCACCAGAAAAAGAGATGGGCTTACCTATGATAAAGATGATTATGCAACCTGAACCACACTTTGTGTCCTTAATGACATTAGATGAGCAGCAAGGTACATTAGAGAGTAAAATTTGAGAAAGCAGCATATTATCCAACTTAATATGTCCAGGGAGGAATAGTGAAATACTCGGGCAGTAACATGAAAGATTATGATATCATTATTACATTCTCATTAAATATTTTTATCTCCTCTCCGATTACCGTTTCTGGATATTTTACCACAACCCAGAGAATTCAGAAGTTCATAAAATATCGACTTGTAATCTTTTCTTTGTCTCGCAATTGCTCAAAAATGTGCTAAGTGGAAAACAGTGCTTTTGCAAGATTTTAATAATTCACAACATTTCGGAACGCCTCGTGGGAAGTCACAATTAGAAAAGAAAACCATAGGCATGGTTCAAACACACAGGCTGCATATTGCTACTTACAGTACATGCTGAATGTTCGGGCAGAATCGGGCATGGCCAATGTACACACATTGATTTTCAGCAAATGTTCTGCGGTGTAATAGAGATCACACCCACAATGTTCAGTATCCACTTTTTTTTTGTTTTGTTGACTCTTCCAAAGTATTGCATGGTTTTCGAACTTCTATAACTACTTACCTGTGATACTCCCTGTGATAGTACAGATTCTATCACCAATGTTTAGATGTCCATATGTCCAGAGGGTAGTGTAGGATGACTGTGATTGGCTGAGAGTGTAGCCACACCTACTGGCAGGTCTTAAAGGATTGCTCCTAGCCAGACCAGGTCATTCTGGACTGGTCGACCTACTTGTGATATGCTCAGTCTTTTAGTTAATAAAAGCCTTGGTTTGGATCAACAAGTCTTTGGTTCTTTCGACGCGCACTACACTTCTGTTGACAAATTCTACCCATTATGTCATATACACAGAGCAGTTCAGTGATCTTTCTAGTTTGCCCAAGTGGCTTGGGGGAGTTTAGAACATAGAACAGCACAGCACCATACAGGCCCATCAGCCCACAATGTTGCGCCGGCCTTTAGATCCTGCCTCCCACAGCACCCTCCACTTCAAATTCCTCCATATGCTTGTCGAGTCATCTCTTGAAATTCACCAATGTCCCAGGTCGTGCATTCCACTGAGTAAAAAACCTTCCTCTAATATCTCCCCCATTACCTTAAGCCATGCCCTCTTGTATTGAGCAGTGGGGCCCTGGGAAGGAGGTGCTGGCTATTCCTCTTAATATCTTGTATACCTCTATCATCCTCCTTCTCTCCAAAGAGTAAAGCCCGAGCTCCTTCATTATCTGATCATAAACCCAGGTACTATCTTACGATCTCAGAAAAAAGTGTCTTCCTGTCAACAGCATCATTGACCCAATTACAGTGCTTTAAAGGGGGCAAAAATGTTTTAGTCCAATGGGAAAAACACATGTTCAATTGTTCTGAATGTTTGATTAAGTCATGCCCCAAAGAAGAGGTCACACCAATATTCTGAACTTGGAGCACAGTGGCAACTTCCCAGCTCCATTCTGACAGGTTCCTTGCCGTTTTATTGGGGCACCCAATGCATTTCAAATCCTTCCCACAGGGGACTAAGAACACAGCCCTGTGGTGCTCTGGAGGATTCTGCAGGAGATGTTCTTCCCAATCCTCACTGATTGTGGTCTGGAGGTGAGGAAATCCAGAATCCAATCATACAGTGGGTGTTGAGTCCCAGTCTTGGAGCTTGCTGGTCAACTTTGAGGGGATGATGGTGGTAAATGTCAAACTGTAGTCAATAAAGAGGATTTTGATGTATGCACCTTTGGGGTTCAGGTGTTCCAGTGAGGTGGCTGTGATTTGGAATGGAACCACATCGCCATTCATTCAGGAGCTTGTATGCCTCAAAACCAGCCTTTCCAAGCACTTTGTCGCTGTTGATGCAAGTGCCACTGATCAATAGTCATTACCACACTCTTCTTGGGTATCGGTACCATAGATGCCTGTTTGGAACAGGCAGATATTACGCCCAGCTGGAGTGAGATGTTGAGGATATCCAGGGATTCATTGGCAAGTTGGTCAGCACAGAACTTTAATACTTGGCAGGGTACTCCATCTGGACCGGATACTTTCCTCGGAGTCACTCTCCTGAAGGAAGCCCGTACAGCATGCGGGGTTACGGAGAGGAGAGGATCATCAAGGGAAATGGGGTACACAGTGATGGTTCTTCCTTGTTCTTATGGTCCAATCGGGCGTAGAAGGCATTGGGATCATCTGGGAGTGACCTTTGCTGTCTCCTGGATTTGGATTAGTAGCAGGTTACGCCATAGACCCTGCCGGGTATCCTTCGTCGTTTCCATTTTTGTCCAGAAACTCCACTTTGCCCTGGTGATGGCTGTGATCTGGCTCTCAACAGGTTCCGGATTTCAATGTTCATCCAGGGCTTCTGATTAGGGAAAATCCTGAACAATTTGGTGGGGGCACACATTGTAACAGCCCTGGTGTTATCATTCAGATCCTCAGCTGAATCCTTGAACACTGTCCAATCCACTGATTCGAGGCAGTCCTGTCGCCGTTCTTCAGCCTCCTGTGACCATCTTCTGGCTGCCCTGATCTAAAGCCTCTCTCTTTAGGCTTTTGTTTGTATGAAGGCAGAAAGAGAACAGCCAGGTGATCCGACTTGCCAGAATGCAATCTCGGGAAAGAACTGTAGGCCATCCTTATCCTGCTGTAGTAGTGATCAGGTGTGCTTGGTTCAGAAGGTTGGTGGTAGGTGGGCAGGGTTTTCTTGAGGCAGGCCTGGTGAAAGTCACCAACTAAGATTTGTGGTATGTTCACTGGGCCCACTATTCCAAAGTCCAATTGGCTAAATTCAATTCTAATCTCTCTTCTAAATGTGACAATTGTATAACTGAAGAAGGTTCCCTGGGTCATCCATTCTCGTTATGTTCTTCTCTTTCCAGTTTTTGGGAAAGGGTATTTTGTGCCTCGTCTTTAGCTCTTAATATTACTTTGACTCCAAATCCTTTGGAATAAGTAGCCAACAGGTTGAATTCTGCCTGTTTCACAACCCCACAGAGTTGCCCTGACCTCCCTTATCGTAAGAAGGGCCATTTTAATGATGGAAAGATGTTGTCCCTCTCACACACAAGGGTTGTCCAATATGATGGCATGTCTAACTTTGGAAAAAAATTTGTTCTATGACTGAAATGAATCTTAACTTTGTTTCTTTATATGGTTCGTTTCTTAATTACAGTACAACTCCAATTATCCGAAATGCTCGGATAAACTGAATTTTCGGAGAACAGCCCAGTAGCCACAGCAAACCATCTGTAACAGTTTAAACAACAACAAACAACAAGAGAAAGTTTTTTAAACATTAAAATAATGTTTAATTCATACCAAAAAAATGCTGGCCACCACCGATCACCAAGACCTCCCCACTGCTGCTGCCAATCCCCGACACGAACCCACCGCTGCCGCTGATCCCCGGGGAGGTTTCCCAGGCTAGTGGAACACTCATTGGTGATTCGGCAGACTCGTGTCTCTATGGACACTGGAGCTCCCGACACTGGAGTCCTGACTCTGAATCCTCTCCTAGCCCTATCACACACACACACACACACACACACACACACACACACACACACACACACACACACACACACACACACACACACACACACACACACACACACACACACACACACACACACACACACACACACACACACACACACACACACAAACATTGCTCAGGCCGAAGGGAGGATTTAGAGTCAGCGTCTAGTGTGCCAAGGAAGGGGGGAAAAAGGTTAAGGAAAGGCGGGGAGGGGAGGGAACACCACTGAGTCCGAGGTCTCGCTCTTGCCTGGGAGGCCGCTCTCCTTGATGACACTAGGACAAGGGATTCTTCCGACCGCTTGGGGCTGGGAGACAGTGGCACGCACTTTGAGAGGGAGAGTTGGAGAGAAAAGTCAATAGGGGAAGGTAAAGAAGAAATGGAAAGAGAGAGGGGAGGGTTTTACCTGAAATGAGGACAATCATCATTCTAATTTCATGTTGGGTGAATTATTTTTCAACGTGGGATGTCAGTTCGTCTCCAAAAAAATTTCGGATAAATGAGGATTTCTGATTTGTTTCAGATATCCTCATTTATCTGGAATTTTTTTTGGATAATTGGAGTTGTGCCGTACTTTCAAAGTTTGTAAAATTAACTTGTTTTTGGTCTTTGAACTCAACGTTTACATTCCTTTTTTATTATCCGTAGACGACTGTTTGTGTTCATCAGAGGCCTCCAAAGGGAGGGGATTGAATGAGATATTTAGTGTAGTGTTCTTTTTATCTTTCTTTTTAATGTAACACAGGTCTCAGTACTATTTGTATTGCTGGACGAGATTTGATAATGCTTTATTGTTATGTACCTATGGAACATTTATTCAATAAAACCAATGAAAAAGAAAAAGATTTGTAGTGCATCAGGATGGGCTGCCTTTTTACTGACCATGTATAAAGCGAGGGACATTTACCAACTGACCGATAAATTCATACGCATTTATATGAAGAAGTCTTATCTCTGCTTTCAAATATTCAATTGTTAACCTACATGTGATCGCCAATAGTGTATTTTCTAAAAGCAATTTTTAAGTTGAACCTGACAGATTTGGAGTAGAAAGTGTAACACTCGATGAGAGAACCAAAATAGGACTTTCACGTCACTCTTTCTCACGCCAGTGTGACCTCTTCTTTGGGACATGACTTAATCAAACATAAACACAAGTCCTGAGGCTGGAAGGATTTCCTTTTACAAAGAAGGAAACAGCTTGTTTGGTGTTAGTAGGAAGAGGGTAATGTTATCTTTACTTACACTTGGCAGGCAGGCAGTATCCACTGGTAATTTTAGAATCCCCTGGACTACAGCCGTTGAGGGTAGCACATTCGTCCCTCAAGAGGGGTCCTGCTGCAAGGTGAATAGAGCCATCCACTGCAAAAGAAAAACATCACGTAAATGGTTCAGTGATCAGATTTCAGATTTATTGCCAGATTACATACTGGAAATGACATCACTTGGTTATTTAAAATCCCACAACCACGGGGTCTGCGCTCAAGATGGCGGCACCTTTGATCGGCAGCAGCCACGTGGGGTTGCGGACTCTATGGGAAGCGGAGGACTGGCAGAGGGCACCGGGAAAACAGGGAGATCCTCCTCCATCTGAGAAGAGAAGCAGAGGAGACGACCCCCAGCGACTGAAAGACCCACGCCTGCAGTGGGCTGCTGGCGGCTCGAGGCGAGGAACCCGGGGAGGCTGCCAGAGACTGCTGTCGGGAGACTCGTGGAGGGCTGTAGGCTGTTGGAGACTGGCTCGAATCTGGCTGAAGGGGTATCAGGTATCGGAACCGGGATGCGAGGGGGTGCCAAAGGTGTCAGAGGTTCAGATCTGGAGCTCAGGTCGCCAATGGTTTGCACTGGACTCTGTGTAGCTGTGATGAATCTAAAGACACTCAGTGACTCTGGGGGGTGACTCTCATTAGTTTCTCTTTCTCTGACTATAAGAGGCGCTTCAGGCAATTTCTGCCGATGGTGAATCTGTCTACCTTACAGCAGGTGAAAACAATTTCCTGCAATATTACATTGTTATATTGCAATGAAATTGAATCTTGAATCTTGACATCATGTAAATGGTTCAGTGATTCTTTTTTCCTCTGAGTGAGGCAGAATTATCACCCATTGGTAGTGAAAAAAAGTACACAATGTACACATGTAAACAAATAAAGAAATGTAAATAAAATGATTGTGCAATACGACATCGCAGTTAGTAGTGGTTATGGCAACGCTGCTACAGCACCAGCGATTGAGACTAGGATTCGAATCCCGGTTAAGCTGTCTGTAAGGAGTTTGTACATTCTCCTCCTGTTTATGTGGGTTTCCTCTGGGTGCTCCAGTTTCCTCCCACCGTTCAAAACGTACCGGGGGTTGTACGTCAACTGGGTGCAATTGGGCGGCACGGGCCTGGGGTCGATAGGGACAGTTAGGCTTGTATGCCTAAATATAAATTTTTTAAAATATCATTTAAAATTTAAAGAGTGCAGAGAAGATTTACTAGGATGTTGCCTAGACTTCAGGGAAAGGTGAAACAGATTAGAACTTTTTTTCCCTGAAGTGTAGAAGAATGATGGGAGATTTGTTAGAGATATTTAAAATTATAAGGGGGACAGAGTAAATATAGGTCGGCTTTTTCCACTAAGGTCAAGTGAGATACAAACCAGAAGACATGGGTTAAGGGTGAAAGGGGAAAAGTTTAGGGGGAACTTAACACAGAGAGCGATGGGAGTGTGGAATGAGCTACCAGCTGAATTTTAACATTTTAGAAGAATTTGGACAGGCACATAGATGGGAGGCGAGCGGAGAGCTATGGACTGGGTTCAGGTCAGGAGGACGAGGCAGAAAAATGGTTTGGCACAGGCTAGAAGGGCCAAAGGAGCCTGTTTCTGTGTTGTAATGTTCTATGGCTCCAAGTGTTGTTCTGCAGTGTATCACACAATGACCTGAGTGAGAGGCAGCTGCTGTGTGACCAGCATGCCGACATGTATCAGTGCAGGGAGATTAGCCTCTGTCTGACCTGAAATGTACCAACTGTTTCTCATTTCTGCCTCACCAAAGGAGCCTACTTTGCCTGCCGACACTTTCAGATGTGACAGCCAATCAATTCTGTCCATCTCAGCATTACATTTTTCTTAAATTCAACTCCATCTTAAATATAAGGCCAAACTTGGAGGATTGTGTGCAGTTTTGGTCACCTAACTATAGAAAGAATGCAGAGAAGATTTGCGAAAATGTTGCCCGGACTTCAGGAGCTGAGTTACAGGGAAAGGTTCAACAGGTTATTCCCTGGAGCGTAGAAGAATGAGGGGAGATTTGATCAAGGTATTTAAAATTAGGAGGGGGACAGACAGAGTAAATGTAGTTGGCTTTTTCCACTGAGGGTGGGTGAGATACAAACCAAACTTGCCCAATTTGACAACAGTAACAGAGAAAAACACCCCTCTGCACCCCCACGACCTCCGATGATCCCAACCTGTCTGATTCTGAGGTGCTGCCTTCAGGAGAGTGAATCTGAGGGAATCTGGCCTGGATGGAGTACCTGGTCATGCATTAAAAGTCTGTGCTGACCAACTTACCAAGGTACTTACGGATATCTTCAATAGCTCACTCCAGCAGGGCATGGTACCCACCTGCTTCAAACAGGCGTCAATCATTCTGAAAATCATACCCAAGAAAAGTGTCGTAACCTGCCTTAATGACTCTCATCCAGCAGCTCCTAACAGTGATGAAAGGCTGGTAATGAACATCAGCTCCTATCTGAGCTGTGACACGGATCCATTCCAGTTCGCCTATCATAGTTACAGGTCCACGGCGGATGCCATCTCACTGGCTCTACACAAAGCCCTGGAACACCTGGACACCAAAGATGCATACATCCAGGATGATCTTTATTGACTACCGTTTGCCATTTAACCCCATCATCCCCTCAGAATTGATCAGCAAACTCCAAGACCTGGGAATTGGAACCCTAATGCATAAATGGATCATGGATTTCCTCACCTCCAGACCACAATCAATGAAGATTGGTAAGTACGTCCCCTCTATAATCTTCATCAGCTCTACTCACCTTACACTTATGACTGTGTGGTTCAGTACGACCATAACACCATCTACAAATTTGCCGACGATACCACAGTAGTGGATTGTGTATAGGAAGGGGATGAGTCCATAGGAACATAGGAATGTAGAGCTCGTCGAAAGAATCAAAGACTTGTTGATCCAAACCAAGGCTTTTATTAGCCTTCACAGGTGGCCGACCAGTCCGGAATGATCCGACCTGGCTAGGGACACAACCCTTTAAGGCCCAGACAGTAGGTTTGGCTAAGCTCTCAGCCAATCGCTGTAAGCACAGTCTAGATACTGTAACTATATACACTATATACATTGGTGATAGATCTGTACTATCACAAGGAACATAGGAAGTAGGAACAGGAGTAGGCCAAAAATGGCCCATCGAGCCTGCTCTGCCGTTCAATAGGATCATGGCTGATCTAATTTATGACCTAACTCCACCTACCTGCCTTCTCCCCATATCCCTTAATTCCTCTATCATGTAAAAATTTATCTAACCAAATTTTAAATATGTTTAATGAGGCAGCCTCAACCACTTCCCTGGTTAGAGAATTCCAAACATTCACTACTCTCTGGGAAAAACTATTTTTCCTCATCTCTGTCCTAAATCTACTCCCCCGAATCTTGAGACTGTGTCCTCTCATTTTAGTTTCCCCGGCCAGCTCAAAAAACCTTCCTACATCTATCCTATCCATACCCTTCATAATCCGATATGTTTCTATAAAATCTCCTCTCATTCTTCTGAACTCGAGCGAATACAATCCTAGATGATTTAATCTTTCATCATAAGTCAACCCCTTCATCCCAGGGATCAACCTAGTAAACCTCCTCTGGACCGTCTCCAAAGCCAGTATATCCTTCCTCAAATATGGAGACCAGAACTGGACACAGTACTCCAGGTGCGGTCTCACTACCTTATACAGTTGCAACATTACCTCCCTACTCCTGAATTCAATTCCGCTAGCGATGAAGGCCAACATTCCATTTGCCTTCTTAATAACCTGCTGCACCTGCAACCTAACTTTTTGCGATTCATGCATAAGGACTCCCAAGTCCCTCTGCACAACAGCATGCTGTAGTTTTTCACCCTTTAAATAATATTCAGCTCTTTTATTTTTCTTGCCAAAGTGGATAACCTCACACTTACTAACATTGTACTCCATCTGCCAGACCTTTGCCCACTCATCCAGCTTAACTATATCCCTCTGCAGACTCTCCACATCCTCATTACAATTTGCTCTTCCACTCAATTTGGTGTCATCCCCAAACTTGGCTACACCACATTTTGTCCCCTCCTCCAAGCCATCAATGTAAATGATGAACAGTTGTGGGCCTAACACTGACCCCTGCGGCACCCCACTTACCACTCTCTGCCAACCTGAAAAGCTCCCATTTATCCCGACTCTCTGCCTCCTGTCAGACAACCAAATTTCAATCCAGGCCAATATATTTCCCAGGACTCCACTTTCTTGTAACTTACTGATAAGTCTCTTGTGCGGCACCTTATCAAACGCTTTCTGGAAATCCAAATATACAACATCAACCTGTTCCCCTCTATCCACCACACCCATTATATCCTCAGGATATATCAGACAGGAGGGAGGGGAAAACAAAGAAGCACAGGCCAATAAGCAACAATTGGATGTGGCTAGGTACTTGGATTGGGGGAGGGGGGAGGCTCTGTGAATGCAGAGCTGGGGGAAAGGAGGGATAGGGAAAGAGGGATATTGGGGGGGTTGGGGGCTGATGGAAACCAGAGACGTCTTTTTTAATGCCATCTGGTTGAAGGGCACCCAGATGGAATATGAGGAATAAATTCCTCCAATTTATGGATCTGCCAGAGCATGAGACCATGGATAGACATGTCAGCAAGGGAATGGGACGGGGATCTGAAGCGGGTGGCTACTGGGAGATCCCCACTATTTCAGCAGACAGAGCAAAAATGTCCATTGCTACCATCACCCAGTCTGTGTTCAGTATCTCCGCCGTTGAGGAGGCCACAACGAAAGCATCGGGTGCAGTAGAGGAGCCCTGCAAGTAATGAGTTGCTTCGCATGGAAGGACTGTTTGGGGCTGTGAATGGTGGTGAGGGAGCAGTTGTGGGCACCAATGTAGCATTGCTTGTGGTCATAGGGGGTAGATCCCAAGGGGGCGATTGGTGGGAAGATAGGCAGAACTTGTCCTCACCCTCAATAACTTCTCATTTGGCTCATCCCTGTTTCTCCAAGTCAAAGAAGTAGCCATGGGTACCCGCAGGGTATTGGTTATGTGGAGTAATCCATACTATAAGCCTACACAGGCAAGGTTCCTCAACTCCTCCTCCTCTTCTTTATTCATGACATTGGTCCTGCCTCATGTACACGTGAAGAGCTTGCTGATTTTATCCACTTGGCTACCAACTTCCACCCTGAGCCCAAATTCACTTGGTCCATCTCTGGCAACACTCACCCCTTTCTCGATCTACAGCTACCACAACTTGTGAGAATTCCATTCCTTTCTCGCAACTCCTTTGTCTCCGTCGCATCTGCTCCCAGGACTTAGTCTTCTGTGCCAGATAATCTGAGATGTCCAGTGGCTTCCCCTATACAACTATTAACTCAGCCCTCATCCTCCATTATATGCACCTGGCTGCTTCCATCCCCATGTGCAACAAGGACGCAATTCCCCTTGTCCTCACCTACCACCCTAACATGTCATCCATCACCATTTCTACACCATTTCTCCTGTGTGATCCCACTACCAGACTCATCCTCACCTCTCCTCCCCCTCGGCTCTCTGCAGTGACTGATCCCTCCGTGATCCCTTATCTAGTCCTCCCTTCCCCCCAATTGCTCTCTTGGTACAAACCCCTGCTACTGCAATAAATGCAACATGAATCCACACCTCTCACTCACTACCATTTGTGGCCCCAAATACTGCTTCCAAGTGAAGTAACATTTCATTTGTGAATCTGAAGGGGTCATCTATGCATCCGGTGCTCCCATTGTGGCACCTGTAGAAGGTTTCGAGAGTCATCGGAGAGACTGGACAGAGGAGATCGCTTCGTTGACCAACGTTACTCTGTCCACTGCAACAGCAGGGATCTCCCAGCACCACCTCATTTCAATTCCCTGCCCCATTTCCTTGCAGACATGTCTGTCTATGGTCTCATGCACTACCAGACTGAGGCCGCCTGCAAATTTCAGGAACAATACCACATATTCTGTCTGGGCACCCTCCAATCAAAAGGCATTAACATTGACTTCACTGGTTTCCGTTAGCCGCCCAACTCCTCCACCACCACCCCCCCCCCCATTGTCCCACAAATGGCAATGAGGAAGCATACAGGAAGGAGATAGATTAGTTCATTGAATGGTGATTCAGCAACAACCTTGCGTTCAGTGTTAGTAAAAAGAAGGAGTTGATTGTGGACTTCAGAAGGAAGCCAGGGGAATGCGACCCAGTCCTCATCGAGGGCTCAGTAGTGGAAAGGATCAAGAACTTTAAATTCCTGGGTGTCAACATCTCCAAGGATCTGTGCTGGATCCTCCACATTGATGCAATCACAAAGAAGGCTCTCCAGCGGCTTGACTTTGTGAGGATTCTGAGGAGATTCGGTACGTCACCGAAAACTCGTAAACTTTTACAGATGGTACTGTGGAGAGCATTCTAGCTGGTTGCATCACTGCCTGGTATGGAGGCACCGACTCTCAGGACAAGAATAAACTCCAGAGGGTTGTTAACTCGGCCTGCGTCATCACGGGCACCAGATTTCACTCCATCGAGGACATCGACATGAGGTGGTGTCTTAAAAAAGCAGCCTCTATCCTCAAAGATCCCCAGCACCCAGGCCATGCCCTCTTCACTTTGCTACCATCAGGGAAAAGGTACAGGAGCCTGAAGACGAGCATTCAGCGACACAAGGACAGCTTCTTCCCCGCTGCCACCAGATCCCTGAATAATCAATGAACCAAAGACTCTGCCTATTTTGTTTTGTGCACTATTCTTTTTATTTTTATTGGTAATATTGCAGTAAGATGGTTATAATATGAATGTTTGCCCTGTGATGCTGCACAAAACACAGATTTTTACGACTCATTCATGACAACAAATTCTGATTCTTATCCCTCTGTCTCCTTTCCCCTCTTCCCCGAATGATTCTCTCCTTTCCTGTCCTGTCCAGTTACAACCTTTTGCCTGTTTCTCCCCCTGCCCTCTTCTCCTTCTCCCCCAGCCTTTAAATTCAGGCACCGTCCTGCCTCTTGCTCATACCCTGAAGAAAGGCTCAGGTCGAAACATTGGGGATATCTATTTACCTTTTATGGATGCTACGTGACCTGCTGCGCTTTTTTTTACTGCAATCACAGCATCTGCGAATTTTCGTGTTCCATAATCATTTCTTTAATTTAGGTTTCCCGAATTTGGCTCCACACAAACAATTGCCTTCGGGCTAACGATTACCAGAATTCGTCTCATTTAATTTCCTTGGATGAGGAGGCTTTTGAGAAGGCATTATAAAAATGAAACAAAAAGGTGCTGTCAAAATGATGAAATACTGGACAGAACAAGTTTCCATAATTTGTTACGAAAAATAAAGAGCAACATTTAACTGGTGCACTCAATGAACACAAAAAGTCACGAGTAATTTCATTTGTGGTTATTGATCGAATATTAGAAAGGCATCAGCTAAAACGCACACAGTCAGATCCAAAAACAGCAACGTGACCATGGGACCCAAGAGAATGTGACCGTGAAGTTAGATGAGGAATAAAAATCAGTCAAGACATGGGAGATTGCCATGGGCATCCAAACTAGCATTTACGTTACATCCATTTGGAAGGACAAAATTCCTTGGTTTACCATTTCCCCCAAAAGACTTGCCGGCAGAATCACAAATGGCAATGAGCAAGTGTTCAGGAGGGAGATAGATCGGCTCATTGAATGGTTTCACGACAACAACCTTGTGTTCAATGTCACCAAAACCAAGGAGATGATTGTGGACTTCAGGAGGGAGTTAAGGGAACACAACTCAGTCCTCATCGAAGTGCAATTTTCAGAATCAGAATCAAGTCCTGAAATTGGAGTTTTACGGTAGCGTCATTACTATTTAGAAAGTAGGCAGAGTCCTTGGTTCAATGATCATTCAGGAATCTGATGGCAGCGGGGAAGAAAGTGTCCTTGTGCTGCTGAGTGCTCGACTTTAGGTTCTTGTACCTTTTTCCCGATGGTAGCAGAGTAAAGAGAGCATGCCCTAGGTGGTGGGGGTCTTTGAGGAGAGAGGCTGCTTTTTTTTAAGGCACCGTCTCATGTTGATGTCCTCAATGGAGTGAGTTCTGGTGCCCATGATATTGCAGGCCGAGTTAACCATCCTCTGGAGTTCATTCTTGCCCTGAGAGTTGGCACCTCCATTCCAGGCAGTGATGCAACAGGCCAGAATGCCCTCCACGGTACCACCTGTAGAAGGTTTCGAGAGTCATCGGTGGTGAACCGAATCTCCTCAGGCACCTCACAAAGTATAGCCGCTGGCAAATGATTGCATCAGCGTGGATACATTGTGGCATTTCCATCATGTTTTAACTTGGATATCAGGTATTAAAGAGTTGATGACATCAGAATCACTGGTTTCAAAAAACAGAATTACCATCATGCCCAGTAAACCCTCCTTTTTCACATACTTAGACAACAAAAACATAAGATATTGGAGTGGAAATAGGCCACTCGGCCCATTAAGTCCACTCGGCCCATTAAGTCCACTCCATCCCACTCTCCCACTCAACCCTACTCCCCTGCCTTCTCCCCATAACCTTTGCTATCCCAGCTATTCAGATACATAACAGTCTCTGCCTTAAATACCCAACGACCCAGCTCCCGCGGCCTCCCCCGGCAACAAATTCTGGAGATTCACCACTCCCTGGCTGAAGAAATTACTCCACCTCTCCATTTTCAATGGGCACCCTTCCATCCAGAATCTGTGCCCTCTTCTCCTTGACTCCCCTACGGACTTTGCCTCATCTAATTGTTTGTTTAAGTTTCGATATTAACGTTGAGATCAATAAACATGTTAATGATTCTGATTGTGCTATATGTCTAAATTAAAAAATGTAGTTGACAGGTAGACCAACTGCGCATATTTTGAAAGAGATGGAGAATTAATAAGCATGCATCTCTTCCACATCATCGGTTACCGTCAAAGAAATTTCCCTCATTTCATTCTTCTGCATGAGTGAGGCTGAGGAAGCAAACAATGCAATAAAGGTGAGATCATCAAGAGCCACATAGCACTCCATCAGTGCCCATCAGAGCTTGAAACCTGGACCTCACGTTTTCTGTCTCATTAGCAATTTAGCTCTGTGGTGCAATTAAGATAATGACAGGAAGGGATTTAATTGTTCCTCTTTGCTGAACCTGTCAGTAATGAGATACGCTCAAGTATAAACAGACTTGTCAAAAAGGACGCTCCCCCTTCTGTCAGGTTCATGAAAACTGTATCGCATTCCAGGATTGGCCAATTAAGTGTAACTGTATGACATCTGCAGCAGTGCAGGGAAACACTCTGCACCCCTCAGCCCTCTTAATTTCCCCAGCAGTAATGGCTCTTTGCTGCTTTGCAAGACAAAAGGCGCTTTGATTTTGAAATTGAAAATTTTTGTTTGAAAGAAAATGAAGCTGTATCACAACAAGGAAATCTATTGGCTTGAAGCCACTTCTCACTGCTGCCATCAGGAAAGAGGTGCAGGTTCCACAAGACTCGCACCACCAGGTTCAGGAACAGTGGCTCCCCCTCCACCATCAGACTCCTTAACCACAAACTCAATCAGGGACTCATTTAAGGACTCTTACTTGTGTACTTTTTCTTTAGGTTTTTTTCCTCTCTGTATTGCAGTCAGTTTATTAAATTTCTTTTTTTGTTTACATGTGCCTTAAGTACAGTTTATTTTTTGCACTACCAATTAGTGGTAATTCTGCCTCACTCAAAGGAAAAAGGAATCTCAGGGCTGTATGTGATGTTATGTATGCACTCTGACAATAAATCGGGTATCTCAAAATATCCTGCAGATGTTCAAAACCTGAAACAAAAGCAGAAAATACCGAGAGAGAAAAAAACTCAGCACGTCAGGCAGAAGTGGCGTAAAGAGAAATAGTCAACATTTCAGATCTGTCACTTTGTCTGTTTTCTTGTTGGAAGAATGTTACGATGATCAAAACACAAATGCTGGGAATCGAAAATTTAAAATATTAAATTGCTGGAAATACTCAGCAGAGGTGAGGTGGCAACTGTGGAGCGAGAAACAGTTCACCAGTGAAAGATCATCAAAGTAAACCATCCATCATCATCTATAGAGGATGCCAGGAGTATTTTACAGCTTCTATTCTGGTCTGACCATATCTGCATTCTAACAGTCTTGAAGGACTTTTAGAACTTAGAATATTTCAGCACAGGACAGGCCCTTCAGCCCAAGATGATGTACTGACCTATAGATTCCTACCAAAATACTAAACCCTCCCTACCTCATAACCCTCTGTTTTTCTTTCATCCATGTGCCTGTTACGAGTCCAGAGGACCCCAAAACCCAGCAGTAATAGATATGCACCTCGACAAAGGGTTACTTAAACAAACATCGCTTTTAATGACCTTTGAACATAAAAATAGAATCAAACTTTAACTTATCTCTATTGACTCACTATCCTACTTAACCCCCACCCCCCCCCCCCCCACAATTCTAAGTGCATGTGTGTGTAATGTGTGTGTAAGTTCATAGTCCAATCTCACTGGTTGCAGGCAATTCTTGTACAGTGCACAGAAATTAACCTTAGTAAAGTTCATCACGCCTAACAGGTAAATGGTTACCACTCAGAAGGGTTCTCATTGGTTTTCAGAGAGTTTTTCTTGTTTCAGGTCATCATAGAGTTCCTTTCTGTTTCTCCTATTCCAAGGGAAACACCGGACAGTCCTCTCCTTTGACCAGGCCATCTTCCAAAGCTTACCAGCTTGTCCCTCTGGAACCAATGCCTGTGTCTCCTCTCTCTCTCTCTCTCTCTCTCTCTCTCTCTCTCTCTCTCTCTCACTCCCTCCTCTCTGAGAGCAAAGCCTGCTTTTTTCTGCTCTCTGCCTGCAAAGATCACATGACCTTCCAGACAGTAAATGCTCTTTTCCAGACAAAAACTGCCACTGCCTGTTGTTACATTTGTTGCCTTTTGCAAATGACAGTCCATCATGACTCTGTGAGCACTTGCAAAAGGTCCTCCAAAAATTCTGTTTTAAAGTGTTTGTGTGTGACCTGCTCTAACAAACCTTTCCCAACTTATCTCCCAAACACCTCTATATACTCTGTCATAGTGCCTTACATTCCAGCCTCCACTACCACCCCTCGCAAAGCATTCCAGGCATCCCCAGCTCTGTGTAAAAAATCTTACCCCTGACGCCTCTCCTAAGCTTCCACTTTGTACAGATGTCCTGCGATATTTGCTCTCCACGCCCCCCCCCCCAGGAAAATAGTGCTGGCCGTCTATCTTATCTATGCCTCCTAGAATCTTGTAGTCCTCTTAAGTCACCTCTCATCCCTCTATGCTCCAAAGAGAAAACCCCTAGCTCTGCTAACCTTGCCTCAAGACTTATTTTCCAATGCAGGCAGCATCCTGCCCCCTCTCCAAAGCTTCCACATCCTTTCGATAATGAGGTGACCAGAAATGAGCGTAATATTCTCCGAAGAATTGTAGAGCTGCAACATGACTTCTCGACTCTTGAACTCAATCCCCCTATTAATGAAGCCAGCATCTCATGCCTTCTTAATTATCCTACCAACCTGAGCAGTAACCTTGTGAGATATATGGATTAAAACCTCAAGGTCCCTGTGTTCTTCCACACTGTTAAGTACCCGACCATTTACCGTGTACTCAACCTTCAGGTTTGATCTTGCAAAAGGTATCATCTCACCCTTATCCGGATTGAGCACCATTCGTCGCTTTTCCTGAGTCAAACTGATTCAAGGTCACTCTTTCACCTTGCTCTTGGCGTTGATGAAGATATCTCGCTATTTTCCACTGTTACGAGCCCAAAGGACCACAAAACCCAGCAGCAATAGATATTCACCATGACAAATGGTTATTTAAACAAAAGTTATTATTAATGAACTTTAAACATGAAAATAGAACCAAATTTTAACTTATTTCTATTTCCTTAACTAAACCCAACTTAACCCCCTTCTAATTCTAAGCGCACGTGTATGATGTGTGTGAAAATTTAAGAAAAGTTCTTTGGATCACAGTTCAATCTCACTTCTCCTTCTTCCAAGTTCTCTGGTTGCAGGCAATTCTTATACTGTGCACAGAATTTAACATGTATAAGGTTCACCAGGCTTTGGTGCTCAAAAGGTAAATGTTTACCGTTCAGGAAGGTTCTTGTAGGGTTTGCAGAGAGAGATTTGTTGTTCCAGGATTTCCACAACTGAGGTACCACCATTAGTCACCTCCATGTCTTGCTGATGAAACTTGCCCCATCAGGGTTCTCCAGAAGATAACTTCTTTCTTTTAGGCTAACACAGAGTTCCTTTCTGTTCTGCTTATTCCAAGAGAGACAACAGACAGATAGCACTTCCAGCCATCTGCCTCTCTGGAGCTTTCTGTTTCCCACCAGCTTTTCCTGGCTTGTTTCAGCCATAACTTTTCAGTCTCTTTCAGTGTCACACACACATTGGCTGAGAGAGCTCCTCTCTCTCTCTCTCCTCTCCCCCCCTCTCTCTCTCTCTCTCTCTCTCTCTCTCTCTCTCACTCTCTCTCTCTCTCTCTCCAACTGCCAACTGCCAGAAAGCCCATGTGACTCTCTCACTTGCAAAAACCTCCACCTTCTTCAACAAACCTCAGGAGTTCTCCCTCTTGGTCAAGCTATTGTCTTAGGTAAACAAAACCCAGGAGTGACCTTTCTGTGAACACTCTGTAGGTACTTGCAAACACCCAGTTTGTCTCCTCCAAGACAATGGTCTATTCATTTCATGATGTCATCTCAATTAGTACCTACTTGTGAAATGTGCATATCATTCTCCAAAGTTTCTCCAATGTTACTGAATATGAATCTTAGTATTTCAAATAAGATCTGTTTTAAAATGTGTGTATGTATGTAACCCACTCTAATCTTACCAAATTCCTCCCAACATTTATTCATTACACCAGCCAACTCTGGATCTTGTCTTTATTCTTTTTCAAACTAAAACCGCCCACAACTCCCCCAAATAATCCACAGAATTTCTGACCCACCCTTCCGCCTCTTCAGCTGGGTCACTGATAAAAATCACAAAGAGCAGGATCCCCAGGACAGATCCCTGCTGAGCTCCACTCGTCGCTGACCTCCAGGCAGGGTACTTTCTATCAGCAAGCCAATTCTGAATCCATGCAGTGTGGATCCCATGCCTCAGGAGTCCCTGAACGAGTCTCTCATGGGGGACTTTGTCAAATGCCTGATTAAAATCAATATGCACCACATCTACCGTCCTCCCTTCATCGATTTCTTTTGGAACCTTGCTCATGATCTTCCCCCTTTTCATACCATTTACAAGCTAACATGGCTGCTTTTTTTCAGGAAGCCTGGAATGTCTCAAGGATATTCTACATGAAGAGTTTGAAGACATATTGGATTGTCAAGCCTCACAGCTAAAAGTTTCACATGGCAAAACTGATAATTACTGCACCAGTGCTAATCCGGGCTGCACTTTGAAGATTTTCAGTGAAAATGCATACAACTGAACAACAGGGAGAGAAAGGGAATCACTCAAAACAAATATGTGTCATTTCATTGCAGATGTTTGCTGCATTCACTTGGAATATGCATGTATATATCTCCGAGAGCTAGCAAATTTAAAGTCAGGAATAAAATGTGGAAGTCTGCAGACCCCGTGATTGGAGTGAAAACACAACACTGGAGAAGCTCAGCACATCAAATGGTGCAAGAAAGATAAAGATATAGAACCAACGTTTCAGGCTTGAGCCCTTTAACAAGGTATGAGAAAAATGTAGGCAGTTACCCAAACAAAATAGTGGGGAGGGCAAGGGGCAAGGGCAGGGCCACGTAAAGTTATACAATATAATCTCTTGGTCTCTGTCAGTCCTGATCGGCCATGGGTATTGGTAGTCACTGGTTTGTTTAGCAGCGTCGTCTGTGGCTCTGGAGGCCAATCCGAGAATGGCAGCCTCTGCCGCAGTTGTTACAACTATAGGGCACTGTTGAATTGTTGTCCTCTGTGCTCGTCGCTTAGCTCTCCACTCCACAAACCGACTCAAGATCACTCCTTCACCTTGCTCTAGGCATTGAGGAAGAGTACCTCGCCAGTTGTTGCGGTCATCTGCTGCATCCCCCCTCCCCCCAGCACTCTGTGCTGATTTTTAAGGCTTTCATGTCGCACTTGCAGAGGTTCGTGAAGCAAAGCTGGGGGTCAGCCTTTTGCCTATGGCTGTTCTCTGTAGAGGATGTCCTCTGGCAGGCTGCCATCCTTCATGTGACGGACGTGGCCCAGCCAGTGCAGTCTGCGTTATCTTAAAAGCTTGAACATTGTGGGAAGTCCAGAGTGGGAGAGGACCTCAGAATTTGGGACGCTGCCTCCCCAGATGATGCCGAGGATGCGGCGAAGGCTGCGCAGGTGAAAACTGTTGAGTTTCCTTTCCATCTTGGTCCAAGTCTCGCGACCAAGTCTCGCTACCGTACAGGAGGGTAGTGATAATACATGCGTTGTTCGCAACAGTCTTGGACTTTGTAACGAGTTTCTGATTTCCCCAGACCCGTGACAAGAGTCGAGCAAGGATCGATGCTGGTCTGCTGTAACGCCTATTGATTTCAGCATCAAGGGAGAGAGTGTCGCTAATGATTGATCCAAGTATGTGAACTCATGGACCACTTTTAGATCGTGGTTGTTGATGGTAATGACTGGTGTCTCCACTACATTCTGGGAAAGGACATTTATTTTCACGTACAATATGATGTTTAGGCAAGTATTGGCACTCAGCCAAGAGGCAGTACTAAAGAAAGTGTCTTGAATGGAGAGAAGTGAGGTGGTGATGGTTAACCCTACTGGTTTAGCCATTAATGGTACTGTCATTGAAATCAAGATGCAAAGAATGATGAAATAAATATATTGGATGGTTTCCAGGATCATTGAGGATAACACCAAAGGCATAGGGTGAGAATTAGAAGGACGAAACCTTGCTTAACATAGGTCTGTAACTACAGCACTGATTAATGTATGGGCTTTGGTATGAATGAGAACAAAAGGAATGTTGTAGAAGGTAGTGGTCAACACCCAGGACATCACAGGCAAAACCCTCCCAATCATCAAGAATGTCTGCAGGGAAGGTTGCCGTCGGAGAGCACCAGCAATCATCAAGGATCTGCAGCACCCAGCATGCACTCTGATCTCACTGCTGCCATCAGGAAAAGAGTTCTAGGTGCCACACGACTCGCACCACCAGGTTCAGGAACAGCTGCTTCCCCTCCACCAACGAACTCAACAACAAACTCTTTCTTTGCACATTATTTATGACCGAATATTTTTTCTGTATTTGCCCCATCAGGTTATTTTTCACATTTCTCTCTTTGTTTACATTTCTCTCTTTTGTATGTGCATGCTTTTCTTAAATACTGTTTACACTACTGATCAGTAGAAATTCCACCTGGCCCATGGAAAAAAGAATCATGTCATGTATATACTCTGACAGGGGGGGTGTGGCAAGATGGCGTAGAGTCCACACGTGCAATCTTGACCTCCCTGCCCAGACTTTTAAATATCTGTTTTTTAACCCTTTGTTTTCAAGTTTAAACTTTTTAAATTTTAGTTTAAAGTATTAAGGAATTATTATGGCTACTAATGGTAAAAAGACTAAACCTCAAGTTCATAAGAAGTTACATTTTCAAAGTGCTGAAGATTTGGGGCCTAGACGACTTGATACAGCCCCAGGCTCAATCTCTTCATTGTCTTTCTTTTCTTTGGCTTGGCTTCGCGGACGAAGATTTATGGAGGGGTATGTCCATGTCTGCTGCAGGCTCGTTGGTGACTGACAAGTCCGATGCGGGACAGGCAGGCACGGATGCAGCGGTTGCAAGGGAAAATTGTTTGGTTGTGGTTGGGTGTGGGGTTTTTCCTCCTTTGTCTTTTGTCAGTGAGGTGGGCTCTGCAGTCTTCTTCAAAGGAGGTTGCTGCCCGCCGAACTGTGAGGCGCCAAGATGCACAATTGGAGGCAATATCAGCCCACTGGTGGTGGTCAATGTGGCAGGCACCAAGAGATTTCTTTAAGCAGTCCTTGTACCTCTTCTTTGGTGCACCTCTGTCTCGGTGGCCAGTGGAGAGCTCGCCATATAACACGATCTTGGGAAGGCGATGGTCCTCCATTCTGGAGACCTGACCCACCCAGCCCAGTTGGGTCTTCAGCAGCATGGATTCGATGCTTGCAGACTCTGCCAGCTTGAGTACTTCGATGTTGGTGATGAAGTCATTCCAATGAATGTTGAGGATGGAGCGGAGACAGCGCTGATGGAAGCGTTCTATGATTCGGAGCCAAACAGGAGCGTGGGTATGACAACCTTTTTACTATCTTCTTCAGCATGATGCTGAAACAAACCATGAAAGACCTCAACAATGAAGACGCTGTTTACATCCGGTACCGCACGGATGGCAGTCTCTTCATTCTGAGGCGCCTGCAAGCTCACACCAAGACACAAGAGCAACGTGTCCGTGAACTACTCTTTGCAGATGATGCCGCTTTAGTTGCCCATTCAGAGCCAGCTCTCCAGCGCATGACGTCCTGTTTTGCAGAAACTGCAAAAATGTTTGGCCGGAAGTCAGCCTGAAGAAAACTGATGTCCTCCATCAGCCAGCTCCCCACCATGACTACCACATTTCCATCGGGCACACAGAACTCAAAACGGTCAACCAGTTTACCTACCTCGGCTGCACCATTTCATCGGATGCAAGGATCGACAAAGAGATAGACAACAGACTCGCCAAGGCAAATAGCGCCTTTGGAAGACTACACAAAAGAGTCTGGAAAAACAACCACCTGAAGAAACACACAAAGATCAGCATGTACAGAGCCGTTGTCATACCCACGCTCCTGTTCGACTCCGAATCATGGGTCCTCTACTGGCATCACCTATGGCTCCTAGAACACTTCCATCAGTGCTGTTTCCGCTCCATCCTCAACATTTATTGGAATGACATTGGAATGAGTTTTTCATGCTCTGCTGGGACCAAAACAGCTTTTGGACCTTCGTGATGCCATCATCATCACCTTGTACAAAAACAAAGGTGAGAAATCAAACTGCTCAAACTACAAGGGAATCACGCTGCTCTCCATTGCAGGCAAAATCTTCACTAGGATTCTCCTTAATAGACTAATACCGAGTGTCGCCGAAAAAGTCCTCCCAGAATAATAGTGTGGCTTTCGCGCAAACAGAGGAACTACTGACATGGTCTTTGCCCTCAGACAGCTCCAAGAAAAGTGCAGAGAACAAAACAAAGGACTCTACATCACCTTTGTTGACCTCACCAAAGCCTTCGACAACGTGAGCAGGAAAGGGCTTTGGCAAATACTAGAGTGCCTCAGATGCCCCCCCCCCCCCAAGTTCCTCAACATGGTTATCCAACTGCACGAAAAACAACAAGGTCGGGTCAGATACATCAATGAGCTCTCCGAACCCTTCTCCATTGACAACGGCGTGAAGCAAGGCTGCGTCCTCTCACCAACCCTCTTCATTGTCTAAACCCCAAAGATTGCCTGTGGGGGCTGGAAAAAAAATACCTATTACTCACCAAATGAAGGATGGCGCTGGAATTACCCGTTCTCCGGAAGAAGGTGCCTGTTCCCAAGAAGTGGACCCCGATTTGGAAAGCCTTTCGATTTCAATGGAGGGAGCACACAGGAAGACGACTCCATTTTTGGAAATGCATCAGGTAGCATTTCAATCTGAAGAATTTGTTTTTCTTTGTGAATTGATGAAAAAACAACAAGATAAGGGGGCGAGACCAGCGGCGACTCTCTGAGGAAGTCGGAGTGCCGTCACTGGGAGTCCAGACCCACAGTAAAAATTTTTAAATGCCTTCTGTTGAGTTGCAGCAGGTGCTGCAGTTAGCTTGTTCTGCCACCATGTCAGAGAGAGCAGAGCTGAGCTTTACTGAATCACAGTGTATGCAATTAAATGAAGTTATTCAAGCTGTTATAAAACCTTTGTTGACATCTCAAATGAATGAAATGGCTCAAATGAATACTGGTATAAGTTCAGAATTAAATATGGTTAAGACACGTGTGGATGTATCTTATGAAGAATTTAAAAAATTTCAGACTGCTTTTTTGGACTGTAAACAACAAGTGACTTCTAACAGAAAAAGTGTTGAAGGTGGAAAAATCAATCATAGAATTAGGAGAACATGAGAAGGAGCTAGAAATAAAAATAGATTACTTGGAGAATCAAAGCAGAAGGAATAATGTGAAAATTGTTGGTTTGCCAGAAGGTATAGAAGGACAAGATCCTCTTCGTTTCTTTAAAGACTGGATTCCGCAAATATTAGGGCAGGAATTTTTCTCTGGAGGATTGGTACTGGAAAGAGCCCATAGAGCTTTAAGAAGAACACCCTCAGCTGGTCAACCACTGAGACCGGTAATAATTCGATGTTTGAGTTATTTGGACACAGAAGCAATACTTCGACTTGCAGTACAAAATGCGAGACAACGACAAACCCCATTATTGATTCAGAATAGCAGAGTCTTTTTTATCCTGATCTGAGTCAAGAGGTCATTCAACGTCGACGTCGATTCAATCCAGTTAAAGAAGTTTTGTGGCGTAAAGGTTATAAGTCTACTTTTCGTTATCCTGCAGTGTTGAAGGTGTTTTATGGAGACTATCAATTTCAGTTTTTTGAAACTGATCATGAAGCAATGATTTTTGCTGATTCATTGCCAGATATAAGAGGACAAAGATGTAGTCCACCATTATCTCCTAAAGAAAAATCTGGTTGCTCTGGAAACGGAAGAAATGGCAGAAATGGGGAAAAAGGGAATGGAAAGAGTCCAACTTCTTCCAAAATGGGATCTTCAAGATTGGAATCTTCTGGATGAAAAGAAGAATTTTCTTATTCTATTTTTTATTTTGTTATTTTGATATTTTGATGTTATTGACTGATTGGCTGGGGAGGGGGAGATTTGCACTAAGTTCTTTACTAGTCATCAGCCACTGGTGGGTGACCCACACCCAATTTTTGTTTAGGGGATTACTACCTTTTGGTAGTTTTTTTGGGGGGAGGGGATTTTCTTTTTTTTTCTTTATTTTTTTTAGTTTTGTTTTAGTTTTTAATTTGTGGTTTTTTTCTATTGGAGGGCCTATATTTGTTGATTTGAGTTTTTATATAAAGATATTATTGGTATTTAGTAATAATAGTCGATATGTCAAAGTTGAAGTTTGCTACTTTTAATGTTCGAGGATTAAATAGTCAGATTAAACGTAAGCGAGTCTTGCCATATTTTAAAAATTGAAAATTGATATCACATTTGAGTATATCACATTTGAATGTGAAGGAAAGCGTGAAATTAAAAAGGGACTGGGTTGGGCATGTATATTCTTCTTCATTTAATTCTAGAGCTAAAGGTGTAGCAATTTTGATACACAAAAATTTATCTTTTGAATTACAATCAATGGAGGAAAAGGCAGGATGTATTCTTAAATTAAATTGTAAGATTTTTAGTGAATTTTGGACTTAATATTTGTGCCCCAAATGCAAATGATTAAATATTTATTTCAGGTGCATTTTTATGTTTGGGTCAGGCTAATGATAATATTTTAGTTGGTGGTGATTTTAATTGAGTTTTGAACCTTTATTAGATAAATCTTGGAAGAAAGTTAAAAAATCCAAGATGGCAATTCAGGTCCTAGCATTGATGAAAGATCTTCATTTAGTAGATATTTGGAGACGTCTTAATCTAATAGAGAAAATTTTTTCCTTTTATTCATCTAGACATGAATCGTTTTCAAGGATTGACTTCTTTTTAGTATCGGCACATTTACAAGGGAAAATACAACAAGCAGAATATAAAAGTAGGGTGATTTTAGATCAATCTCTGTTATATTTTACATATAAAACTTCTGAGAAAATTCAAATAGCTTATCGTTGGAGATTTAATACAATGTTGTTAAAAAATATGGAATTTATTGATTTTTTGAAAAAATCAAATTAATTTTTTTTGAAAGAAAATTCTAATTCTGTTCAAAGTTTGTATTATGGGATGCTATGAAAGCCTATTTGAGAGGACAAATAATTAGTTATATTTCTAAAATAAAAAAGAATCGATTAAATCAGAGTCTTGAATTAGAGAAACAGATCGATGAGTTAGAAAAGGAATTTCAGAAAGATGCTACAGAAGATCAGAAAATAGAATTATCTAGGCTGAAATTGAAATATAATACTTTGCAATCTTATCAATTTGTATGTGTGATTAATAGGACTAAACAACGGTATTACGAATGGGGAGAGAAAGCACATAAGGTATTGGCATGGCAATTAAAGAAAGAACAGATATTGAGGACTATTAATGTTGTTAGACGGAAATCTCTTATTACTTATAAACCTCGTGAGATTAATGATGAATTTTATTCATTTTATAAAAAAATTATATACATCTGAAGAAAAACAGGAAACTGGATCGATTGATCTTTTTTAATCACAATTGAATTTACCGATATTAGAGGATGCAGATATACAAGAGTTAGAAGCACCATTTACTGATTCAGAAATTAAAATGGCTATGCTGGAAATGCTGAACGGTAAATCGCCTGTTGATGATGGATTTTCAGTTGAATTTTATAAAATTTTTAATTATGATTTATCTACAGTGTTTAGGGATGTATTATGTCAAGTTGGAGAACATTATGAATTACCTGAGTCTTGTTCTAGTGCTTTAATTACAGTAATTCCTTAAAATGATAAAGATCCTTTGAAAGTATTTTCATATAGAACACTTTTGTTGTGAAATGTAGATTATAAAATAATAGCTAAAATATTAGCGAATAGATTGGGTAAATTTTTACCTAAGTTGATTCACATTGATCAAACAGGTTTTATAAAGAATAGATATGCTTCAGATAACATTTTGCGCGTGATTAGTTTGATTAATAGATTTCGACAATCTTTAGATCATCTGATGGTGATATCCTTAGATGCAGAAAAAACATTTGATAGAGTTGAATGGAATTTTTTGTTTAAAGTTTTGGAGAAATTTAAGTTTGGTCCTTCTTTTATTGGCTGGATTAGGGCTCTTATATAGTAAACCGGTAGCTAGAGTGTAATGGAGGATTAAAACCATGTACCCAGATGCTTTTTGCTTATGTGGAACTGACGACACTGGGTCCACACGCAGGTCACCTTACTTTCAGAACTAGCAGATGTAATTAAACTCAGCCATGGGGACTTATCTGAAGATACACTTTGAAATGGAATTCCACTGTGAGGCCCAGGGAAAGCAGTTGTCAAATGCAACACTCTGAAATTGACGAATTGGTCACAACCTGTCTTGCTCGAGAAGTTTTAATAAGTCTTTGTATCTACGAGATAAACCAGGAAGTTATAACATCCTGGTTCCATAATAATTAATCTTCTAAATTGTAGAATGTAATGTTCAGTTTTGATTTTGACTGACAAATATTAGAAGGAGTAGGCACATGATTAATTGTTTTTGGGGTATATAAGCCTGTGGTCCTGCTGCTGAAGTTTAGACTCTCCGAGGGGTGGGAACACCCCTTGTCAAGAAGGAAGAACAGCCAGAGTCCGAGCAACGTCCCGGTCGGGGGAGGTGGAGAAGCTGCTACCAGCGCCCTGACAACCTACTACAAGTGTGCAGTCGTTGCCTCGCTTCGGCAGTTGGGACCAGTCCAAGCGTTGATAAGTATAGTTGGGAAGGGCTTGCATATTGTAGTGTGAAATCAGCTTTTGAATTAATAATAAACATTTGTATAAACTGAACTGCTCTCGGTGTGTGTGTCTATTTTCTTTCGGTAGCTCAAACACTGTGACCAATCTAAATGAACAAAATGAGAGGTATAAGTTTACCCAAGACATAGAGTATTGACAAATGGTTTGATTTCTGAATCTTTTAAGTTAACTTGATCAACTCGTCAAGGTTGTCCTTTATCACCAGCTTTGTTTGCATTAGTGATTGAACCTTTAGCACAGTTGATAAGACAAAATACACAGATACAAGGTATGAAAGTTTTAGACGAGGACTATAAAATTAATCTATTTGCTGATGATGTATTGGTGTATTTAATAAACCCAGCTCAGTCACTTTTGCACTTGAAGGAGTGTTTAATACAATATGGATGTCTTTCTGGATATAAAGTTAATTGGGAAAAAAGTGAAATATTACCAGTAAGTGAAGGAGATTATTCAGTTTATAAGAATATTATTAATTTGAAGTGGACTGATCGAATTAAATATCTGGGTATAATTTTGAATGTTAATTATCAATCTTTATATAAATTAAATTATGCTCTGTTAATTAAAAAAATTAAAACATTTGATTAAATGGAAAGATTTACCTATTAATTTAATGGGTAGGATAAATACAATTAAGATGAATATCTTTCCGTGTATACAATATTTGTTTCAATCTATTCCGTATTTACTTGATAAAATTTTTTTTCGAGATTTGAATAAAATGGTTAGGGAGTTTTTATGGAGGGTTAAATTTTCGAGAGTAGCTTTGAATAAATTAACTTGGAAACATGAGTTAGGGGGATTACGTTTACCACATTTTCAAAATTATTATGAGGCAGCCCAACTTAAATTTATCAGTTCATTGATGGATTTGGTAAGGCCTCATAGTTGGGCTAAAATTGAGATGGCAAGTATTTCTAAATTTGAAATACATCAATTTTTGTTTAGGTGGAATATAAATTTGTTACAACAATATAATGTGCCTATACTAAAACATTTAATGAAGTTATGGATAAGAAAAATAGGGGTAAATTATTGGCTTTGACTCTGTTGTATAATAATCAACTTATTTCTTTTTCAATACATAATCAAAGTTTATTGCATTGGAGATTTAAAGGTGTGAAAAATTTGGGAGATTGTTTTAAAGAGGGTAAGTTTTTATCTTTTAATCAGATGAGGGAAGATTTTGGTATTGATAAGAATTCTTTATTTCTTTATTATCAAATTCAATCTTTGGTAAAATGTATGTTTGGTTGAGATATGATTTTACCTAAAATGACTAAATTTGAAACTTTTCTTATGAAGGTACCAGAGAAGGGTTATATTTCATTTATGTATCAAATATTACAGGATGGTATGGATAGATCTAAAATTAAATGGGAAGCAGATATTGGTTTTACTTTTTCTGAAGATGATTGGTTAGATATCTGTTATGATAGTGTAACTCGATTAATAAATCAACGTTATGCAATGAATAATTACAATTTTTTACATCAATTATATTTGACACCTGAAAACTTCTTAAAATATGGTTTTAATGAATCAGATTTGTGTTTTAGATGTGGTGATACAGTTGGAACTTTTTTTCATGGTGTTTGGTTATGTATACATATACAATCTTTTTGGAAGAAAATTCAATCGTTTTTAGAATAACTGTATAAGATTAAACTAGTTTTAGATCCAACAGTATTTTTATTGGGTAGTTTGCAACCTCTGAAAGGTTTGGGATTAGATAAATTCCAGCTTGCTTTTGTATATTTAGCTTTATCCGTAGCAAAAAAATGTATTGCTAGTACGTGGAAAGATACAAATATGATTGATATTAATAGATGGCATAATGAGATGAAATATTGTTCAATAATGGAAAAAATTACATATGTTTTGCAAGATAATTATAAATTTTTTATTAATAAGTGGCTGTTATACTCAGAATATTTACATTTTTATTTATATTGATTAGATTTTAATATGTATATTTAACTTTTTTAAATATTCTTTTTTTCTTTTTTTATGGCTCTCCTTAGGAGAGTTGGCTGAAGGGGAGGGGGTTTCTTTTCTTTTCTTTATATATATATAGAAAAAAAACGTTCATGTTCATGTTTAATTGCTGTATATGTCATATATTATTTGTTTTTTGAACAAATAATTTTTTTTTTAAATGTATGTACTCTGACAATACATTTGAACTTGAACCTGTTGCATTTAATAGTGTGACTATGCAGCTAAGCAGAACACCAGCAGTGCAAATGAGCTTCCGACAACTCGCAGGGAGAGGGAAGAAGTTGTTGAGGAGATATTGGCCTTGCAGCAAGCTCCAAAGTCGATGCTTATGGGGTCTTCTCAAGGTTTAAGTCAGTGGTTTTCAAACTTTTACTTTCCACTCACATACCACCCACCTTAAGTGATCCTGATGTCTGTGATTAGTGAGGGATCACTTAAGGTGGTCTGTGGGTGGAAATAAAAAGTTTGAAAATGTTTTACTTGTCCCTCATTGACTCGTTATGTGCATGGTTTTCTAACTCTAAAGGAAATAGGCCAATGACCACTTTTCTCAAGCAAAATATTTCAGTAACAATCGGGTCTAGAGCAGTGGTTCTCAACCTTCCCTTCCCACTCACAGACCACCTTATGTAATATGTTACTAACCACAGAGCATTTTTGGCATTGGGATTATCTAAAGTGGTACAGGTGGTACAAGTGCTAAAGTGGTACGGCTGCACCATTTCATCAGATGCAAGGATCGACAATGAGATAGACAACAGACTCGCCAAGGCAAATAGCGCCTTTGGAAGACTACACAAAAGAGTCTGGAAAAACAACCAACTGAAAAACCTCACAAAGATAAGCGTATACAGAGCCGTTGTCATACCCACACTCCTGTTCGGCTCCGAATCATGGGTCCTCTACCGGCACCACCTACGGCTCCTAGAACGCTTCCACCAGCGTTGTCTCCGCTCCATCCTCAACATCCATTGGAGCGCTTACACCCCTAACGTCGAAGTACTCGAGATGGCAGAGGTCGACAGCATCGAGTCCACGCTTATGAAGATCCAGCTGAGCTGGATGGGTCACGTCTCCAGAATGGAGGACCATCGCCTTCCCAAGATCGTATTATATGGCGAGCTCTCCACTGGCCACCGTGACAGAGGTGCACCAAAGAAAAGGTACAAGGACTGCCTAAAGAAATCTCTTGGTGCCTGCCACATTGACCACCGCCAGTGGGCTGATAACGCCTCAAACCGTGCATCTTGGCGCCTCACAGTTTGGCGGGCAGCAACCTCCTTTGAAGAAGACCGCAGAGCCCACCTCACTGACAAAAGGCAAAGGAGGAAAAACCCAACACCCAACCCCAACCAACCAATTTTCCCTTGCAACTGCTGCAATCGTGTCTGCCTGTCCCACATCGGACTTGTCAGCCACAAATGAGCCTGCAGCTGACGTGGACTTTTTACCCCCTCCATAAATCTTCGTCCGCGAAGCCAAGCCAAAGAAAAAAAAAACAGGTGTATTGTGGTGGAACACTGTAATACATGCATTGTACTAGTTGGCCTGCACCTGATACTGTAACCCCTCCCCCTCAGGATCCCTAATAAACCTGGTCTTGCCCAATCCCCTCCCTCAGTAGTTCCTTGGAATCAAGCCAACAGCATGTAAGCTGTGCCTGTAAATTTATAGTAGTTAAAGCCTATTAGTCTCGACTTCTGGTCCATTAAATCTAATTGATAGTGCCACAGGTATGTGAGTGGAAAAGAAAAGTTTGAAAACCACTGATTTAACTGAAGAAAATTCTTGCTCATCCTAATGTCAGGGAGATGTTGGCAATTTTGATTTAGTGGAAGAATAAAAATCAGATTGGGGTAAGAAAGAACTGGGCAGGATACACATGGTGTATTGTTGGAAAACATCACTGAGGACAAAGTAAATAAAGAGACATGGAGGGAATGAAGAGAATACACCTAGATATTTGGGTGATAAAGGCAATGATACTGAAATTAATAAAGGACGTCACTCTGGCGACAACTGGAAAAAAGGAACCATGAAAAGAGCCATGAAGCTTGATGACGTGTGCAGGAATATTTGTATGAATGCTGCCAATTTCTACTATGCACTGTAGAACCATTGAACATTACTGCACAAAACAGGCCCTTCGGCCTTCTAGTATGTGCCAAACCATTTTTTTGGCCTGGTCCCACTGGCCTGCATCCAGTCCATAGCCCTCCAATCCTATCCCATCCACGTTCCTGTCCAAATTCTTCTTAAAATATTAAAATTGAGCCCGCATTCACCACTTCAGCTGGCAGCTCCTTCCACACCCCCACCACTCTCTGTGTGAGGAAATTCCCCCTAAACTTTTCCCCTTTCACCCCTAACCCATGTCCTCTGGCCCAAGAAACTTCAACAGCACAATCTTCCTGAGCGCAGGACAACGTACGAAAAATATCGTGATTTTCCAGTTCGTTTCATGTCCCATTGCCAGCTAACACCACATCTCCAGAATTTCCTGCCCAACACCACTAAGAGGGTATTTATCATTTCAATCTCACTCCCCCGTCAAATGGAAGATGATCCTCATCCATCTTCCAAGAAAATGAGTGCAAGGTACATAACAGACCAACAACCTCTTTGCTTTAATTAGCTCACAATCTCCCCCTTTACAAAATATTTTTTTTTAATTTTAAATGTAGACATACTGCACGGTAACAGGCCCTTTTGGCCCACAAGCCCGTGCTCCACAATTACCCCCGACTGATCCACATACCCGGTACATTTTGAAGTTACCCATTTTATTCTCAATAACTGAATGACCTTAACCAGGTTGTTTTTAGAGCCTCTCAGGGCAACAATGTCCTTCATATGACTGAATGGCCTCATATGCTCGAGATGGTGACGAACGCCATATTCGGTTTATTAGATAAATAAGGTCATCCATCAGAGCACATATGGAGTCAAAATATAGAGCCAGAAATAATGCAATAAGTATCATCTAATGAGATGAACAACACAACCTTTGGAATATTCAGCATATCCTTGGCGAGAAGCCATGCGATATGATTTATATTCCACAAGTGGGATGACCTGTATCTTGTGACTGATGAAGTTATGCGTGTGAGTGACAGTCAATGCCAAGGGTGCAATGCAAATGATTGCCCACACCTCATCATGCATGCCGTAAATTTTGCAATATAGGGAAGCAATTTAAACTATGTTGAGAGAAGTTAGCTGTAAATTTGAATTTTAAATGGGAAGAACTGTATTGTGATCCAGTTCAGATGACATGGAAGCAAATTTATCGCGCTGCCTGCCCCCGTGACTGATGAATACCACAGTTGGCATAATCTTATGTGGAAGGAAGAGCTGGGGTGAAGACAAAGAGACTACATTTGCTGGATCCTGCAGCAAAAAAAAAGAAGAAAATTAAATGGTCTGGTGAGTCTGTGTGGGGCACAAAGCACCAGGGATGTGGCTTAACTGAAATGGTCAATACAACTGCACATCCCATTGAACGGCATTGCGCTAACCACTACGCCAACCATGCCACCCTGATTGAGTTTGTCGTTGAGGAGTCTGACGGTGGGGTGGGGGGGTGGGTAGTAGCTGTTCCTGAACCTGGTTGGTACGAGTCTTGTGGCACCTAGACCTCTGTCCTGATGGTGTGGATCCTTGATGATTGCTGTTGCTCTCTGGCGGTAGCGTTCTCAATGGTGGGGAGGGTTTTGCCCGAGATGTCCTGGGCTGTGACCACGACCTTTTTCAGGGCTTTCCATTTAGGGGTATTGATGTCCCCATTCCGGACCATTTTGGCATGACATTTTCACTGCTTTAACCATACTTTCCTCTACCCCCCCCCCCAACTTTATCTTTGTGGCACTATATCCGACACACCTTGTAACACCGCAAATGGCACCTTGGTTTTATTATTGAACAGCCTGCTGTATTCCTATGGGTTGACTTGCCTGAAGAGCACATAAAACAAAGTGTTTTACTGCATGAGGTAAGGAGCAATTCAATTCCAAAAGAACCACTGTGTTGTCCATTTGTAAGGATTACTGGCAACACAAAGTCATTCCAAAATACAATGTAGCACCAAGCTGCACAATGAAACAAAAACGTCTGCACACTGTGATTGTAGTAAATACACTAGAGGAAAAAATATATGAGGCTGCCAGACCTGCGGAGTTTCTCCAGCACGTTTGCCAAGTTGTAGACAAAGAGGATTTTGCTTCCTGAACATTTTCCTAACACACGTCATTTTTTAGATAGAACCCATTTTTGCGATTTTCTGTCATATTTTAAGTCTACTTCAGGCACTCAAAACCTCAAAGCGCAACATGCCGTTGAAAATGCATTTTCTGTATTCGCCATTGGACGTCTTCTTTGCTCATCTTGGTGCCGTCAGTGACAAGCGTGGTGAAAGGTTTCACCAGGATATGGCGGCCATGGGAAACTGGGATCAGGGTAACTGGAATCCGTCGGTGCTGGCCAATTGGACACTGGCACAAAAGACGTCAGATGCTGAGTACAAATGAAAATCAGCAGCAAGATTTTGGATTTTTCAGATTTGCAAAATTTCTTTCCTTTTCAATATTTTTATTAACTGAATTTTCACATCCAAAAATATGGGATACATATGGATATATGTTAAAATTCAAAAAGATACCGTACACTTAAATCATATCATTTCATCCAAGGTACTCCACATTTTAATCAAACCATAAGACCATAGAACATTACAGCACAGAAAAACAGGCCATTCAACCCTTCTGGTCGATGCCGACCATTAAGACTATCTAGTCCCAATGACCTGTTCTCATTCCTCCAGACCTCTCCTATCCATGCATTTATCCAATTTATTTTTGAAACTCAAGATTGAATCTGCATTCACTACATCATTTCACACTCCTACCACTCTCTGAGTGAAAAACTTTCCCCTAATGTTCCCTTACACCTCTCCCCTTTTAGCTTAAACCTATGAGCTCTCGTATTTATCTCCCCCAATCTAAGTGGAAACATCCTTCTCACATCTACTCTATCTATAGCTCTCATAATCTTATAAACAGATTATGTTGTATTGATATTTTATTATTATAAAAAAAGGAAAATCTAAACTCACTACCAACAAAGAAGCTATTTGCCAAAAAATAAAAAAAGAGACAGAATTCTTATCAGAGTGATAAATTACCTCACCTTCGTAAAAAAAAATAAAAGATTAGAAAAGTAATTCAAAAAGGTAGCTCACAATGTTTGAAATTTTACATTAAAATTAAAAATGAGCATTGAATCTTCTCTAAGTTTAAATATGATGTGACGTCACGTAGCCATTGAGCATGACGAGGCGGGATAACGTCCTTCCGTCTGAGCAAAGCCGCCCGCCTAGCCATAAGAGAAATAAAAGCTGATACATGCAGATCAGATGCCGTTAAAGTTGTGTCGCTCTCTCCAACAATATCAAATAAAGCAGTTAAGGGATTAAGTTAAAATTAACTTTAAAAAGTGCAGAGAACGTTTGAAATACTTCATGTCCAAAACATATGAATTAATGAAGGATCTCCATTGTTGAATTTATCACAACGAGGAGATACATCTGTATAAAAATGGAATAGTTTGGGGGTACAATAGCTCAGAGGTTAGAGCACTGGCCTTGTAAACAAGGGGTGTCGAGTTCATTCCTCACTGGGGCCTCATTTCCGAGAGGTCTGCTGGACAAAGTGGCAACTCTGTATTCATGTACAGTACATCCTAAATGTAGGATTATGTGACAATAATGGGACTTTTACCCTTAAATTGTAGGAGAGACATGAAGAAGAGGCATTAACCAATTTGAAAATTACATTTCAAGTTTCTTCATAAATAGCTGTATGTCCTGCTCCCAGGCTTTTATAACTTTATCTGAGGAAGCCTCTCTTATTGAATTCAAATTTAAGGAGGAATAAAGAAGAAATTTTGATTGTTTATTCTTTAGTAAATACAGCACGCTTCATTTATCAAAGCAAGCAGTTTTAAAGAAAAGGTCAACACTTGAAAAAATGTAAACAAATTATTTTCACTGCAAAAAAATGAGCGTGTAATGCTTGAAATTATATTTAAAAATGAACATTGTGGAAGAAAAATGCAGGATACAAATGAATTTGTTTTGTGATAAGATTACCTGCATTAAGCGTGGTCGCTTGGTGCCACTGTGCGCCTGTAGCACTTGCACATGCACTCGCACACACTAAAGCCTGCTAAATTTTAAAAGTTAGAGAGTTTTCAAAAAGTCCAGATTCTCGGGTGGTCCAGATTTCTGGACCTTCTACTGTAGTTGCAAATCAGGAGAGATATCCAAATATCACAAAAGCTTGTGAATCAATACCCATCACAAATCAGTGTTTCCAGGACAGTCAGATATTTAAAAAAACATCAAAGCACAAATGAAATAGATCATTGTGCTTCACTTCGTGGATTTACAATATGACAGGCAGTTCCTATAAATCCCTATGAATCACGATTCCAATGAATCATCAATTTAGATCAATAAATGTAAAAGCACAACACTGGAGAAACTCAGCAGGTCAAACGTTATATAGCAAAAATAAAGATACATAACCAATCTTTTGGGCTTGTGCCCTTCATCGAGGTGTGAACAAAATGTAGGCAGATGCCTAAACAAAATGGTCAGGGGGAGGAGCACTGTAGGCAGAAGGCAGGAGGTAATAGGTGGAGAAGGGAAGGAGCGAGCAGGGGGAGGATGGATGGCTCTGTGAATGGAGAGGGAAGGGGGTGGGGAGGTAAGGGAAAGAAGGCAAGGGGTAAGAGAAGGGAGGGTGAACGGAGAGTAGGAGAGGGGAAGTTGATGTTAATGCCATCCAGTTGGAGAGTGCCATATGTATATTTGTAATATCAATAATATTTCAACTTGTGCTCGCCTTCTCAGGTAAAGATTGAGCAGCAGGGTTTGCTTTAATCTTTAATATCCAAAGAATTTAAGGAGGAAAAAGGTCTAAATCATATAACCGATCAATTCTGAAACTAGGCAAAGTATATTTTTTTTAAATCGTTGAAAGACAGTGGCTTGCATTTGAATATTACTGTAACATCATAGGGGGACTCCTGATGCCGATTGATCCTTTATTATTTCAAATTCTAGATAATTTGCAAATTATTAGAAACCTGGGAAGGCCTCAAACCTCTGTTGATTTAAACAACGATTTATGCAAAATGGTTGTTCCTCACATTTTACCAGTGTTCGATGCTAATATTTGGTCAGGGGTGATATTCCCAATCAATGTATTTGCCGAAGGCAACTTTATGAGGGATCAGGCACATGGTTTTAATGAGTGCCTAACGTAGTCGGCATTTGGAAGCTGAGCATTTATTTCATCAAAGAACCAAAGTGAAAATTATAGGGCCAAAAGTTCCACTTGGCTAAGGTGTGTCCATGTCATTAATCCTCAGATCAGAAGCATATCTCACTGGCCAACCAATCCTCCTCTGAATTATCACGTGATGTGTTACATTGTTCCAGTGAAGTTCTCAGGGCCTGTCCTCTGACGGGTGTGAATACATCATTCAGACAAGGCCTTGAAACACCTGGTTCTCACACACACACACGCAAAGACACACAGGAGATTGCAGATGCTAAAATCTAAAGCTGAACATGCTCTGCTGGAGAAACTCAGCTAGTCAAGCAAAAGCAATCAGAATTTATTGTCCTGAATATGTCACGAAATTTGTTGCTTTGCGGCAAAATTACAGGTGTAAATATTGCTGTAAATTACATTTTAAAAATTAGTAAATAAATTAGTGAAAAAGAAGAGAAGTTGAGGCCGAGTTCATTGTTAATTCAGAAACCTGATGACAGAGGGGAAGAAGCTGTTTTTGTACCGATAAGAATCTTCAGGGTCCTGCATCTCCTTCCCAATGGTAGCAGAGTGAAGAGGGCATGGCCTGGATGATGGGAGTCTTTGAGGATAGAGGCTGCTTTCTTAAGACACCATCTCTTGTATATGTCCGTGATGGATCGGAGACTGATGCCCGTGATGGCGCTGCCCTGGTTCACAACTCTCTGTAGTCCTGTCCTGTGCATTGCCACCTCCATACCAGACACTTCAACCAGTCAAAATGCTCTCCATAGTACACCTGTAGAAATTTGCAAATGTCTTTGGTGACATGCCCGAATCCCCTCAAACTCCTTGCCACTGGCAAGCCTTCTTCATGATTGCATCAACATGGATTCCCTCGGATAGATGTTGACACCCAGGAATTTGAAGTTCTTAACTGCTGACCCCTCAATGAGTTCTCCTGATTTCCCCCTCCTCAGGTCAACAATCACTTCCTTAGCTTTACTCACACTGAGTTCAAGGATGTTGTTTTGATGCCATTTACCGGCTACATTATGGTATGGGGACACCAAAACTCCAAAGGCCTCCAAAAGGTAATGGACGCAGCCCAGGACATCACAGGCAAAACCCTCCCCACCATTGAGTACATTGACAGGGGATGCTGCTGTCGGAGAGCAGCAGCCAATCATTAAAGACCCTCACCACCCAGCATGTGCTGTGTTCCTGCTGCTGCCATCAGGAAAGAGGTACGGGTGCCACAAGACTCACACCACCAGGTTCAGGAACGGCTGCTACCCCTCCACCATCAGACTCCTCAACGACAAACTCAAGCAGAGTCTCATTTCAAGACTCTTATTTGTGCACTTTATTGATTTTCTATTTTATTCTCTCTGTATTGCACAGTTTGTTTATATTAGTTATCTGTTTACATGTATATGCTGTGCACAGTTTTTTTTTTGCACTACCAATTAGTGATAATTCTGCCGGGCCCACAGGAAATAGAATCTCAGGGCTGTATGTGACATCATGTATGTACTCTGACAATAAATCTGAAATCTGAAACTGATCTATCTCATTCCCATATGAAAAATTGATCGCATTTTGAGCCACTCCTTTATCTTGATGAAGGGGACGTCCACCATTCTCTTTCTCCCACTGATGCTGCTTGACCGGCTGAGTTCATCCAGCAGAGTGCATTTTGGTTCATGTGGATCACAGCTGCCTTATCTCATAATTATAGGGATCTCTTCAATTATGCAAAGAGGGCCACAGGAAATACAATTTGCCAAGTAAGGTTTGGAAAGAGCATGTGGCAACTAAATTATTTTAATGAGGTTATTCCCCTGTTTCTTCACACTTTTCATTAGAAAACAAAACTAAATCCCACATCTCAATGACTGACAATCAAGGGTCAGAAATAAGGTAAACCAGGTTCAGAACGGAATATATTCTGAGCAGCAGTAGCATTGCCTTCCAGAGATTAGGAATTCCCATAGCTTTGGTGCTGTAATCATCTTCAAATTGAATTCGATAATGAGCTTGAACTAATTGCATCAGAAAAGCAATGCAAAGTTCAACATGTGGGCAGAATCTGTGGCATCAACTCTCCAAAGGTATGTTACAGTCCAGAATGAGGGCAGTGGTTCTCAACCTTTTTCTTTCCACTCACATAACACTTTAAGTAATCCCTTACTAACCACATAGAACCTATGTGAGTGGGAAAAAGGTTGAGAAGCACTCGTCTAAGGGCTGCATATGTCAGAAATTAACTGACACAAATTTTTTCTGTATTCGACGGAATGCCTTCAATTTCCTAAAATGCATCCAAACAAAGCTTTCTTTCAGTGCTTCATTACATAGAAACTCAACATCTGTTCATCAGTGGCCTAAATCAGTGGTTTTCAAACTGTCCCCCTAAACTCACATTCCACCTTAAGCAATCCCTCTGCCGTCAGTGCTCTGTGATTAGTAAGGGATTGCTTAAGATGGGATGTGGGTGGGAAGGGAAGGTTGAGAATCACAGCTCTAGACCTAATTGTTACTGAGATATTTTGCTTGAGAAAAAATTGCCATTGGCCCATTTTCTCTGGAGATAATCACAGAGCACTTATGGCTTAGGGTTGAATGTGAGTTTAGTAGGGCAGTTTGAAAACCATTGCCCTAAATAAACTGCCATATCTTCTTCACCAAAAAAGCATTAGGCTAAGTTTTATTGTATGAGGATGCCTTTAACATCGAAGATATTTACCACATATATATTCTGTATAAAACAATACATAACTATGAGCAATTTAAACAATGCACACTATCCAATCAAATCAATTACAGTGAAACCTTGTTAGAAAGCGATTCGTTAATCCATGAAGTCGCTTATAGTGCAGGTGTCTGTGGACCCCAAACATTGCAATTTTTCTGTAAAATAAGTTGATTAAAATTCAGAATACCAATATTAAAAGAATGTGCTTGCTTTCTTTCATTGAAATTGTTAGTTATAGATCCTTCAAAAACAGGTAATATTTGGGTTTGATTATCCGTGGGCACTCTGACATAGATGCATCTGTTCCACAACTTGGCCGTAATGCAGTTGGACCTCAATTACCTCGTTCTAATGAGGTTGTACTGTACCATTCATTTCACTATTTTAAAATGATGCTCATTCTCTTTAAAGCACACCTGAATCCTGAACACTCAGTAAAATACAGACGAAATCCAAAAGTCTGGATGCCAGAAATCCAGACTTTCTGAAAACTCTCAAGCTTGTTAAATTTCGTGGGCTTTGGCATGTGTGCATGCCTAAATGCTACAGATGCACAGCGGCAACTATAGCACATACATGTTCAAACCCCTAATAATGGATTCTAAAGTAGACAAACCTCGCGATGTAAAGAGAAGGAAGGACACGTTGTAATTGGGTGACAAAGTTGAAATATTTGCGGAACTAGAAGGTCAGTGAGCAATACTGTTCCAATGGAAACATTGAAAAGTCTACAATTTACGATACAAAAAAGCCTACTGAAGAAAAGTCCATAGGAACAGTTTTATTTGTGGTACAGAACCATCGTTTCATTCTTCAGGACGTCATGCATGCACATGCTGCAGAATAATCGTCAAGAAATTACAAAGTCGTAAACAAGATAATGTACAAAAGAATTTATAGAAAGCAAAAGAAGTTGGCTGATTGTGCTCCAAGAACATTTTGAATTCTCTAGATGGCCGAAAGAAGCTGCAAGTCCTCCATTCACAAGCAGTGCGGCTTTTTACATTACAGCACAGTAACAGGCCCTTTCGGCCTGCGAGTCCAATTACACCCCATTGACCTACACCCCCGGTACGTATTTTTGAATGGTAGGAGGAAAGCGGAGCCTGGGGAAAACCCACACAGATACAGGGAGAATGTACAAACCCCACATGGACAGCACGGGATCGGGAGCCTGGTTCTGATCATTGGTGCTGTAGCAAGGTTTAGCTAACCGTGATGTCAACCGTGCCACCCTCCTTTATTCTTCCTTTCTTTCTTCTTAAAATATTTTTTATTGTTTAACAAAAACCCTTTACACAAGGTAAACTAATGATTTAAAAAATCATATCATATCATATCATAGAAGTATCAACTGTAAATTAGAAGCATAACCGTAATTATAATCAATTATAATCAAAATAACTTATTTTGTTCAGGACATCAAATTTGATCATTATAATAATTAAGCAATTAAATCATAACTCATATTATGTCCAAAAATAATATTGAATATGGAAATTATACAAATAATACATAATATTCCCTTTCATAAGATATTCTCTGATGTGATCTTGTCATTCAGTGATATGATCCATAATCTGTACTTAAACCCCCCCCTTTAGTTGTCTTAATAATAAAAAGGAAAAAAAAAATCCCTCCTAATCTCCCCCTCCCTCTAAACAAGGTGATCTATATATATTGTAAATATGAATTGAATTTCGGCCTCCAGACACCCCCGGAGCATCCATTTAAATCCTCAGATTATGATAATAATCCATGATTGGGCCCCACATTTTATTAAATTCACACTTTGCATCTTTAATTACATCCATTTTTATTCCAAACTTAAATAAGACATGATATCATGTAACCATTAAAAGTGAGGCCATTGTCTTTTTACTTGTATTCCTCCTTAAATTTGAATTTTAAAAGTACTGCGCAATCCAGGCCAGCCCAATCCCCGGACAGTCTGGATTTTTTTGGACTTCTACTGTATCAAACTGGATCGTTTAGATATGTCTCTATTGAATTTGACCAAATGAACGGCAGCTATGAATTATTTGCCTCAGTGCAAAGTGATAATAAAAGGGGAGTTCTCCATAGAGTCCTGGTCAATATTGTCCCTTGTCCAAACCAAACTTTGTCAAATTGCTTTGGATGAGAACCTGGTGTGCCGAATTGGTTGCTGTCTTATCTCTCTCAAAACTTCCCCAATAGATGTAAGAGTGTTTTCGGCCATCTAGAGAATTCAAAATGTTCTTGGAGCATAATCAGCCAATGGTATTCTTTTCATTTGTTGTATCCTGGCAGTGGACTTGTTTTGATGGTCTGCTGCCAAGCCTTGGAAGATGGTGTCCTCCTGGATGATGAGCCCCAGGCATCCAAGTCTCCAGCCTGTTTGGGTACAGATGAAGATCTGCTTGCCCAAATCACAAACATCAGGCAATGTCTTCTGAAAACAAAGCATCACGGTCCCAGGAGAGCTTTCAATGACATATTCATGATGGAAAATACTCCAAGCCGTGTGAACCAGATGAGTTTGCTTTCAAAACTGATTCATCTCGCATTTACTATTTCACTATTATTTAAGGTGAAAACCTATAATTTTAGCATCAAAATGGCTTAGATAGAGAAAAAGACATAAAATATGGACTGCTCAGGGATTGCGTCGGTCCAGATTTTTAGATATTCCAGAAATATGAACAAGTAAATTTTGATAGTTAATTAATGAAACGTTTTTTTCACATAAAATACAAAGTACAAAAAAAACCCAAATAAATATTTATTTTCACTCATTCCACAACTTTTGTGCATTTGTGGCGCTTACGCACGGTAAATAAAGCCCGGTAAATATTTTTAAAAGTATGAGTGTTTTCAAGAGTCCGAATTCCCAGGTGGTCCGGATTCCCAGGTGGTCTGGATTTCTGGACTTTTGTTGGACTTTGATCAGGAGAAGGCAATGAATGGATCCTTCCCTATGGTTTCCTTGGCAGTGCAGCACTCGGCCTTGTTGGCATGCTGACCGTTTTGCACAGTGGACGATGGTATGTGCTATAAAACAGTGCCTCATACCATTGAATATGTTGGTGCATAGGCCAATTCTAATCATAATTATCACTGACAAAAGCTTTGTTGGGCATCACTGCATGCTTCATCCAGGTTACCCCAACTAAATAAATCTTTATGGGCCAAATGACTGAGAATTTGTTTTGATGTAACAGAACAACAACTTTAAAGAAACCATGGGCGGCAGCTGATGTTGCCAAATAACAATGATAATGTGCTGGGGTTCAGTCTGTAATTTCCCATTTGGTAAAACATTTAACCAAGGAGATGATTGTGGACTTCAGGGGGGAGTTAGGGGAACACGACCCAGTCCTCATCGAGGGCTCAGTTGTGGAGAGGGTCAGGAAATTCAAACATCTCTGAGGATCTGTCCTGGAGCCTCCATGTCAATGCCATCATGAAGAAGACTCGCCAGCGCCTAGACATAGTGAGGTGTCTGAGGAGATTCGGGATGTCACCGAAGACTCGTAAACTTCTGCAGGTGTACCGAGGAGAGCATCCTGGCTGGTTGCATCACTGCCTGGTACGGAGGCGCCAACTCGCAGGACACGAATAAATTCCAGAGGGTTGTTAACTCGGCCTGTGACATCACGGGCACCAGACTTCATTCCATCGAGGACATCGACATGAGGCGGTGTCTTATCCTCAAAGGCCTCCACCTTTGAAGAGGCCATGCCCTCTTCACTCTACTACCAGGAGCCTAAAGTCAAGTACTCAGCGGCACAAGGACAGCTTCTTCCCTGCTGCCATCAGATTCCTGAATGATCACTGAATCAAAGGCCAGGAGTCCTATCTTGACCAGAGCATTGGCATCTCCCTACCAGACAGTGATGCAACCAGCCAGAATGCTTTCCACAGTACGTGTGTAAAAGTTTTAGAGAGCCTTCGGTGACATACCGAATCTCCTCAAACACCTCACAAAATATAGCCGCTGGCAACCCTTCTTCATGATTACTTCAACATAGAGGCACCAGGGAGGAGTCACGTGATGGAGTAGTGGCCGGACGGTGAACTCCAGCCCTCTCCAGAAAAGTCGGGAAAAACAAGAGAAAATACAAAGGCACAGAAATACAAGTTAAAGAAAAGTGAGTATAAAGGTGGAAAGAAGATGGAGACAAAAGGAGAAAAATCAAAATCAACGGTAAGAAGAGAGGAAGAGAAGACAACGGAGGAAAAAGGTGAAGGCCTTACCTGTCCGAAGAGGCCTGCTGTGGAGAGAGGAGCCCACTACCTCAGGTCGGTAGAAAAAGAACTACAACAATGGCTCACAGAGCCGAGTAAAAGTGCGCAACCGCGCATGAAAAAAAAACACACCGACGGGAGGGGGGACCAGCTGGGGAGTCGATCTCCACAGCCGGCAACGACAGCTGCAGAACACCTGCAGCAAGAAGAGACCACAGAAGACAATAGAAACAAGAAAGAAGAGGAGGAAAGGGCACCAAAGAAACAACAGATGGCCAACCCAGAGGAAGAAGAAGAGGAAGAATACAGTGAAATAGATAAAGGGAAAGGCAAGGTAAAGGATATACTTGCTCTTGTTAGAGGATACATGGAGTCATTTAAAGAATGGCAAACACAGGAATTCAATGATTTAAGAAGAAGAATAAACAACACAGAAGAGAAAGTGAATAAAATAGATATGACCTTAACAGAAATGGGGAAAAAAATGGACAAGATGGAAGAACGGGCAATAGCAGCAGAAATGGAGGTAGAAGACTTAAAAAAGAAATTGGAGGAATCTAATAAAAAAACTAAAGAGACACAAGAACTACTAGCTCAAAAAATAGATATAATGGAAAATTATAACAGAAGAAATAACATAAAGATAGTGGGCCTTAAGGAAGATGAAGAAGGCAAGAATATGAGGGAGTTTATAAAAGAATGGATCCCTAAGACCCTAGGATGTCCAGAACTACAGCAAGAAATGGAAATAGAAAGGGCACATAGAGCATTGGCCTCTAAACCACAACCACAACAAAAACCAAGATCTATTGTAGTAAAATTCCTAAGATATACTACAAGAGAAAAGGTACTGGAGAAGACAATGGAAAAAGTAAGAGAGGGCAACAAACCACTGGAGTATAAAGGGCAAAAAATCTTCATTTATCCAGATATGAGTTTTGAACTCCTAAAGAAGAGAAAAGAATTCAATACAGCAAAGGCGATTTTATGGAAGAAAGGATATAAATTTACACTGAAGCATCCTGCGGTATTGAAAATATTTATTCCAGGACAACAAAACAGACTGTTCTCGGATCCAGAAGAAGCACGAAAATTTGCAGAACAATTACAAAAATAGACTGAGGGTTGAAGACGGGTAATGAGAGTAAAAATGATCACGATTGATATGTATGTGGGTAAAGACAAAAATAGACTGAGGGATGAAGACGGGTAATGAGGGTAAAAATGACCACGATTGATATATATGCGTGTAAAGAGGTATAAGAGTGAATAGAGACAATGGGCATACGTGAAAGTATCTGTAATTAGAGGAAAACATAGATAGTATAGACAAGAATTAAAAAGGGAAGGTAATGGAATAGAGAGAATAAGGAGGGAATTAAAAGAGTGACCTTTGTGACATATGAAAAGTGAAATCTTTTCTGGGGGGGGCTGGGTGGGGGAAAAGAGCGGACACTGCAAAATCAGTTGACGCTTGCGAGTGGATTCGCAAATCCAAATGGAGAGGGGAGATGTGGTTGTCCGACAAGGGATAAAGGACAACTCAGGAGTGGAAGGGGAGATTGGGGATAAAGAAGATAGAAATAGGAGAATAAGGAAAATGTTGGATGCTGTAGGAATGTTGTCTTGTAAAGAGTTGAAAATAAGAAAACAGAAATGGAAAAGGAGGAAAGGTAATGATGGAAAAACGGAAAGAGAAGATAAACAAAATATAAAATGGCTACGCTGAACTATATGACTTTAAATATTAATGGAATACATAACCAAATTAAAAGGAAGAAACGACTAAATTTACTGAAAAAGGAAAAAATAGATATAGCATTTGTCCAAGAAACACACTTAACTGAATTGGAGCACAAGAAATTAAAGAGAGATTGGGTAGGACATGTAACAGCAGCGTCGTATAATTCAAAAGCAAGAGGAGTGGCTATATTAATTAGCAAAAATGTGCCATTTAAAATAGAAGAGGAAATGATAGATCCAGCAGGGAGATATGTTATGATAAAATGTCAGATATATTCGGAGCTTTGGAATCTACTTAATATATATTCACCTAACGAAGAAGATCAAAAGTTTATGCAAGATATCTTTTTGAAGGTAGCTAATACGCAAGGGAACATACTAATAGCAGGGGATTTCAATCTGAATTTGGATCCAAATATGGATAAAACGGGGAAAAAAATTAACAAGAAGAACAAAGTAACCAAATTTATAATTAAATCAATGCAAGAAATGAAACTTGTGGACATATGGAGGAAACAAAACCCAAAAGAAAAGGAATACTCATACTACTCGACTAGACATAAAACATACTCAAGAATAGACCTATTTTTGTTATCAGCTAGTATGCAGGATAGAGTAAGAAAAACAGAATATAAAGCGAGAATGCTATCGGACCATTCACCCTTAATACTGACAGTAAAGCTAGAGGACATCCCTCCAAGAATGTATAGATGGAGATTAAACCCCATGCTACTTAAAAGACAGGATTTTAGAGAATTTATTGAAAAACAATTAAAAATGTATTTTGAAGTAAATACGGAATCAGTGGAAGATAAGTTTATACTATGGGACGCAATGAAAGCATTCATTAGAGGGCAAATAATAAGTTATGTAACCAAGATGAAGAAGGACTGTAATCAGGAAACAGAGCAGTTGGAAAGGGAAATAGTAAACATAGAAAAAAAATTAGCAATGAAGAGAATTGACGGATAAAAAAATAAAATATGAAACATTACAAACATATAAGGTGGAGAAGAATATAATGAAGACAAAACAGAAATATTATGAACTAGGTGAAAAAACACACAAAATCTTAGCATGGCAGCTTAAGACAGAGCAAACTAAGAAAATGGTATTGGCAACAAGGAAAAAAGACAAACAAATTACATATAATCCAAAAGAAATTAAGGAAAACTTCAGAGAATTCTATGAACAATTATACCGAACTGAAAACGAAGGGAAAGAAGGGAAAATAGATGAATTTTTGACTAAAATTGAACTACCAAAACTACAAATAGAGGAACAAAATAAATTAACAGAACCATTTGGAACAGTAGAAATACAAGAGATAATAAAAAAATTACCAAATAATAAGACACCAGGAGAGGATGGACTCACAGTAGAATTCTACAAAACATTTAAAGATCTAATAATACCGCCCCTCCTGGATGTAATCAACCAGATTGATGAGACACAAAACTTACCAGATTCATGTAAAACAGCAATAATTACAGTGATACTAAAACAAGGGAAAGATCCACTCTCACCAGCGTCATATAGACCAATATCTCTGCTAAACACAGATTATAAGATAATAGCTAAACTATTAGCAAACAGATTAGCAGAACAGGTACCGAAAATGGTAAATTTAGACCAAACTGGATTTATCAAAAAAAGACGCACAACAGACAATATTTGTAAATTTATTAACTTAATTCATGCAGTAGAAGGAAATAAAGCACCTGCAGTAGCAGTTGCTTTAGACGCAGAGAAGGCCTTTGACAGAGTAGAATGGAATTACTTGTTCAAAGTATTGCAAAAATTCAGTTTACCGGAGAAGTATATTAATTGGATTAAAGCATTATATAAGGGACCGTTAGCGAAAGTGACAGTAAATGGACATGTATCAAAGCAATTTAACTTAAGCAGGTCAACGCGGCAGGGATGCCCACTATCACCATTATTGTTTGCGCTAGCTATAGAACCACTAGCAGAATCGATAAGAATAGATAATAATATAAAAGGAATAAAAATAAAAGACAGGGAATATAAAATCAGTCTATTTGCGGATGATGTGATAGTGTACTTAACAGAACCAGAACTATCAATAAAAGAACTATATAAGAAATTAAAGGAATATGGAGAAGTGTCGGAATACAAGATAAACGTAAATAAAAGTGAAGCAATGCCTATGAATAACGCGGATTTCTCAAAATTTAAGAAGGAATCCCCATTCAGATGGCAAATGCAGGCAATAAGATACCTAGGTGTACAAATAAACAAAAATCTAGGCCAATTATATAAACTCAATTACAATCCACTAATGAAAAAATTACAGGACGATTTAGAGCATTGGAAAGAGCTACCACTAACACTGATAGGAAGGATAAACTGTATTAAAATGAACATTTTTCCAAGGATACTATACTTATTTCAGGCATTGCCAATACAACTGACAGAAAAATTCTTCAAAGAGTAAAAGAAAATAATAAGGAAATTTTTATGGAGAGGGGGGAAACCGAGGATAGCACTAGATAAATTAACAGAATGGTATAAACAAGGAGGCTTACAATTGCCAAACTTCAAAAATTATTATAGAGCCCCACAATTAAGGTACCTATCAGATTTTTATCAAACAAGGGAAAAACCAGACTGGACGAGACTAGAATTAGATAAAATAGGGGAAAAGATACCTGAACACATATTATATAAATGGGACGAAAAATTGGTACAACATAGAACTTCTCCAGTATTACACCATCTCCTCAATATATGGAAGAAGATTCATGTAGAAAGAAATAAAACAAATTATCAATTACCAAAACTAATATTGACGCAAAATAAGCTACTCCCTTTTACAATAGACAACCTTTCCTTTAGAAAATGGGAAAAAAAAGGGATTAAAAGAATAGAAAATTGTTTTTCAGGAAGTAGATTCTTATCCTTTGAACAAATGAGAGATAAGTACAATATAACTGGAGATACAGCGCAGGCATATTACCAACTGAGATCCTACTTGAAAGATAAATTAGGAAGCAATTTGAGTTTACCAGAGGGAAGTAACCTTGAATATGTGATTACAGATACAATGTTAATCAAAAGATTTATAACAAATATGTATATTAAACTGCAAGAAAAGGAGAATGAGGAAACAAATGGTAAAACTAAACAAAAAAGGGAACAAGATTTAAATATAAAGATAAAAAAGGAAACATGGGAGAAATTATGTTCTGGAATGATGAGAAATACAATAAATACGAGGCTGCGTATGATACAATATAATTGGTTACACAGACTATACATTACACCGCAAAAGTTAAATAAATGGGACCCAACAGTATCTGATAGATGTTTTCGATGTAAAAAAGAAAGAGGAACAACAATTCATGCAATCTGGACATGTGAGAGAGTAGAAAAATTTTGGGATGATCTCAATCAGATATTAAATAAAATAACAGAAAACAATATACCAAAGAATCCAGAGATCTTTCTCCTAAGTAACATAAAAAATAAAGAATTTGGAATTGACTTGGAAGATGCACAAAAAAGATTTGTTAAGATAGCCCTAGCCGTAGCAAAAAAATGTATTATGTCAACCTGGAAATTGGAAGATAATTTGAAAATACAACAATGGTATATAGAAATGAATAAATGTATTCCATTAGAAAAAATAACATATAGTTTAAGAAATAATATTGAAATATTCGAACAAGTATGGGAGCCTTACATTAAATACAATAGCGAAAACCTACCGGGGACAAACATTACCTAAGTTGATGGAAGGAGAAGGAAAGAAAAGAATGGACTCAGTAGAATTTCTGGTGTATTTTTGTTGAATGACAACATTGTCTGACTGAATTAATGCAACCTAGATTGTATACCTAAAATGGATGAGAGGGGGGGGGTGGGGGGGTGGCTTGGGAGGAGGGGGGGGGGGGGAGAAAAAGTCACTGTAAATGTGTGAAAAAGAAAAAGTGTATATCATGGCTATTGTGATTTATGGTGTGAAAAATAAAAAATTAAAAATAAAAAAAAACATAGAGGCACCAGGACCAACATTTATCAATTAACAGCACTGAGATAAATTTGCTTCATACTGTGCGTAAATTTGTATTTCAGCATTGACCGCTGAGCCTTGCTGGTTGCTTTTTTAATTGGGCATCAGCAAAGGTGAAAGGTTAGGAAAGCACAACAGCGACTACACTTCCTGAAAAGACTGAAATGGGCGAGGTTACCGACCACCAATATGTCAATCTATCGAGAGCGTCCTGGCCGTCTGCATCACAGTGTGGTATGGTTGCTGCAGAGAAATGGATCAGAGGTCAATCCACAGGATGATAAAAGTGGCAGAGAGGATCACTGGAGTTTCCCTCGTCCCCCATCGATGTGATCTACCGGGATCGATGCCTGAAGAGAGTGCACAAAATCATTAAGGACTCCTTCCGCCCCACACATGGCATCTTTCAGCTGCTCCCATCGGGGGAAAGAAATAGAGGAGTACCAGAGCCAGCACCACCAGGCTGAGGAACAGTTTCTTCCCAAGAACCCTAAACATCCAAAGTAACTGCTCACACTAACCCTTCGAGACTCTCGCATTCATATTATTTATATCGATGAAATACTTGACCTGCATATGTGGTGTTCATCAGCATGTGAGTAAAATATCTGGTGTCTGTTTGCATGTTTTGGACCGAGGATTGGAGGACGCTGTTTCATCGCTAGGATTCTCCTAAATAGAATAATGCCTAGTGTCGCCGAAAATGTTCTCCCAGAATCACAGTGCGGCTTTCGCGCAAACAGAGGAACTACTGACATGGTCTTTGCCCTCAGACAGCTCCAAGAAAAGTGCAGAGAACAAAACAAAGGACTCTACATCACCTTTGTTGACCACACCAAAGCCTTCGACACCGTGAGTAGGAAAGGGCTTTGGCAAATACTAGAGCGCCTCAGATGCCCCCCAAAGTTCCTCAACATGGTTATCCAACTGCATGAAAACCAACAAGGTCGGGTCAGATACAGCAATGAGCTCTCTGAACCCTTCTCCATTAACAATGGCGTGAAGCAAGGCTGCGTTCTCGCACCAACCCTCTTTTCAATCTTCTTCAGCATGATGCTGAAACAAGCCATGAAAGATCTCAACAATGAAGACGCTGTTTACATCCGGTACCGCACGGATGGTAGTCTCTTCAATCTGAGGCGCCTGCAAGCTCACACCAAGACACAAGAGCAACTCGTCCGTGAACTACTCTTTGCAGACAATGCCGCTTGAGTTGCCCATCCAGTGCCAGCTCTTCACCGCTTGACGTCCTGTTTTGCGGAAACTGCCAAAATGTTTGGCTTGGAAGTCAGCCTGAAGAAAACTGAGGTCCTCCATCAGCCAGCTCCCCACCATGACTACCAGCCCCACCACCCCCCCCCACATCTCCATCGGGCACACAAAACTCAAAACAGTCAACCAGTTTACCTATCTTGGCTGCACCATTTCATCGGATGCAAGGATCGACAACGAGATAGACAACAGACTCGCCAAGGCAAATAGCGCCTTTGGAAGACTACACAAAAGAGTCTGGAAAAACAACCAACTGAAAAACCTCACAAAGATTACTGTATACAGAGCCGTTGTCATACCCACACTCCTGTTCGACTCCGAATCATGGGTCCTCTACCGGCATCACCTACAGCTCCTAGAACGCTTCCACCAGCGTTATCTCCGCTCCATCCTCAACATTCATTGGAGCGCCTTCATCACCAACATCGAAGTACTCGAGATGGCAGAGGCCGACAGCATCGAATTCACGCTGCTGAAGATCCAACTGCGCTGGGTAGGTCACGTCTCCAGAATGGAGGATCATCGTCTTCCCAAGATCGTGTTATATGGCGAGCTCTCCACTAGCCACCGAGACAGAGGTGCACCAAAGAAGTGGTACAAGGACTGCCTAAAGAAATCTCTTGGTGCCTGCCACATTGACCACTGCCAGTGGGCTGATATCGCCTCAAACCGTGCATCTTGGTGCCTCACAGTTCGGCGGGCAGCAACCTTCTTTGAAGAAGACCGCAGAGCCCACCTCACTGACAAAAGACAAAGGAGGAAAAACCCAACACCCAACCCCAACCAACCAATTTTCCCTTGCAACCGCTGCAACCGTGTCTGCCTGTCCCGCATCGGACTTGTCAGCCACAAACGAGCCTGCAGCTGACGTGGACATTACCCTCCATAAATCTTCGTCCGCGAAGCCAAGCCAAAGAAGACAATCAGATGACAATAAACTTGACTCGACTTGGCATTTAATAAGGGCAATAAAATAAATTTTGACATCAGCCCAAAATCAAACACATGTGATGATGATAAATTTACCTCTTTGTTCCTTCTTCCAGAGTGCATGACCGCACCCTTGAATAGACTGTATACCGTCTGCTACTTGCTTGCCCAATCTCCCAACCTGTCCAAGTTTCCCTGCAGACTCCTTGTTGTGACCGATGCATTGCTGGAATAATTACGCAGGTCTGAATCACATGGTGTGATCTGAATCATTTGATAAATTCACCTTTAAACATTTGGAGAAAAAGATGGAAATTTTTCCTGATTTGAATGATATGTCTGACAGATACTGGCTCCACACACTCGTGATCATTAATGTGAAGTATGGTTGAAGATGATTAAACTCGCACCATTCTGTGAAAAGGGATGGAATACAAAGAACGTAGATGAGAGCTTGAAAACAGACAATACTATCTAGTAGGCCTCTCCTTATCAGGAGCCCCAAGGATGCAAGGATCTGGTTCAGGCTGGTACAGTGACCTAAGGAAGTCTATAGCTAGTACTGCACTAGCTTAATGGAGACATGAATATTAACTTAGACGGCCCTAAGGAGGGAATTAACTAATTAACATAACATGCGATGTATGAAGAGGGAGGAACTGAGTGATACCTGTATTGATGGAAGGGAAAAGGAGAATGTTGTAATGTAATGGGATTCTGATTGGAAGAAGGTAAACGAAGGTGAGGTGATGTTAAGCATGGGACTGTACAAAAGAGTGATGATTCTAAACCTCCGGTGAGTCTCCAGACCAGGGACACCCGACTCTGCAGACTCGAAATAAAGCTGAACCTGTTCTCCAAGACTTTGTCTCCAGAGTAGTGATTGTGAACACTTTATATTTCACATTATGCATCTCTACGCAGCAAAACCATGTGTAAAATGAGCTTCTTGGCTGGACTTCTCCCAGCCAGTGTTCAGATTTGGCTCCTGACCGTGTTTTATTTGTCTCCTGCGAGAGGCCTGACATTGAGATCAGAAAAAAACATACAAGCCCTGTCGGTGCCAAATTACAGAAAACTGTACATCTTTCAGCCAAGTTTCATGAAGTAGCAGAGGGCAGTACACGGCTCTACTGACGTGAGCAGCTAATTGCTGGCTAGTTAAATTACTAGCAAGGACTGAACAACAGAATTGCCACCTCCTCCCAATTCGTACAATGGGAGATAACCTACCTTTCATCAAGCTCTATAACTTGAAGCTAATCAATGAAAGCCAACTACTGTGTGTAATTCAGAAGGTCTGTCATACAGGACAATGTTACATTTTCTCAATTTTAACATTGTTTGTTGGAATAATAGAAAGTAAAATTGAATTTATATTTCATCTTCACTGCAGGAAAACCATTTCACGAAAGCAATATTAAACAAAATTTGGCAAAGTGGCGTCAAAGAGGAACTGCTGTAAACAGGAGGGAAGGAAGAGAATTAGGAAGGGAATTCCAACGTTCAGGGCTGGGTAGGATGCACAAAAGGACAGACTACTGAGACAAGGGAGGGTGTAAAGTTGGGTAATCAAAGTCAAAGTTCAGATTGATTGTCAGAGTACATACATGACATCACATACAGGCCTGAGATTCCTTTTTCCTGCGGGCGAGGCAGAATTACCATTTACTGGCAGTGCAAAAACAACTGTTCACAACATACACATGTAAACAGATAAATAAATGTAAACAAACTAACTGTGCAATAAAAATCAATGAAGGTCAAAAGTAAGAGTCCTTAAATGGGTCCCTGATTGAGTTGGTTGTTGAGGAGTCTGATGATGGAGGGGCAGCAGCTGTTCCTGAACCTGATGGTGCGTCATGTGGCACCTAGACCTATTTCCTAATGGTAGCAGCAAGACTCTCATTTGTACAAAAAAAATTTATTTATTTATTTTAATGGATATTATACATGTCCTGCATATGCATTGTGGTAAAAGCCCCCACAAAAAGTTACGAGCCCAGAGGATCCCAATGCCCAGCAGCAGTAGATATTCACCAAGACAAATGGTTACTTAAACAAAAGTTGCTTTTAATTATCTTTAAACATGAAAATAGAATCAAACTTTAACTTATCACTATTAACTTACTTTACCTAACTTACCCCCCTTCTAATTCTAAGCACACGTGTGTGTAACATGCGTTTAAGTTCAGAAAAGTTCTTTGGTTCACAGACCAATCTCACTTCTCATTCCTCCAAGTTCACTGGTTGTAGGCAATACTTATACTGTGCACAGAATTTAACATGTATTAAGTTCACCAGTCTTTGGTGCTTGAAAGGTAAATTGTTATCACTCAGAAAGGTTCTTGTCAATCTTCAGAGAGAGATTTGTTATTCCAGGACACCCACAACTGATGTACTTCAATCAGTCACCTCAGTGTCTTGCTGACGAAACTTGGCCCTTCAGGGTTCTCCAGATGATCACCTTTTCTTTCAGGTCATCACAGAGTTCCTTTCTGTTTCACTTATTCCAAGTGAAACATTAGACAGACAGTCCTCTCCTCTTGCATGAAATACAAGAGCTTTGACCAGGCCGTCTTCCAAACTGAAGCTTATTGCCAGCTTGTCCTGTTCCAGTTCTAGCTACTCTTGCTGGCTGTAACACTGTACAAGTGATATCTCTCTCTCTCTCTCTCTCTCTCTCTCTCTCTCTCTCTCAGAGAGAAAGCCTGTATGACTGTCTCTGCTTGCAAAACCACATGACCCTCTTACAACAGCAAGCTCTCCTTCCAGATAGCAGTGACTCCAGCATTCTCTTTCATCTATTGCCTTTGGTAAACAATCCATTAGTGAAGTCTCTTGAGCACTCTTCAAAGCTCTTGCATAAGCTGTGAGAAGCCAATATGTCTAGCATTAGCAGAGCTCCAGTATTTCAAATGAGATCTGTTTTAAAGTGTTTGTATGTGACCTACTCGAACAAACCTTTCCCAACTTATCTCCCAACCAAAAACATATCTATATTCTCTATATACTCTGTCACAATTGTTTGTCTGTATGTGTGCTCTTTGTGGTTGTGTGTTTTGCACCAAGGAGTGGAGAATGCGGTTTTGTCGGATTGTACTTGAACAATCAGACGACAATAAACTTAACTTGAGCATTTTGAGAAGACTGAGAAAATCTGGTTGCTTCAAATATTATGATGTGAACTGATGTGGTCCATAATTTGCAGACACTAAACCATTGTCGATCTTGAGATAACATGAGGTGAACGAGACGTAGTGGGATTTTGGATCTAGGCATTAGAGTTTTACAGAGGGTTGAACACAAGCTAGGAGAACATTGTAACAATGGTAGGTTTTAAAGGCAGGTTAGTCCAAAAAATTGGGGAGCATGAACAAGAAGATAATATAATTCTGGAGTTGTCTGAACAGATTTTATTCGAGCGGTGTCCATACAGTATCAAATTGTACAATAATATGGGCCAGCAATGCAGTCAAAGGATTCTCATATGATCTGGACTTGACAACACAGAATTGATTTTCATCTCACTGGCTGAATATTAAGGATTGTACTTTGAACGGAGTGCTGAAAGGAAAAGCCAACGAGACAAAAGACACATCACATACAGAACTAACCAAATTAAAAGGACTCTTTCCTATTCAACACTTTGAACTCTTCCCTCTGACTAGTCTTGCAAGCTGACATTACCCAATTAACTAATCTCTCTGTCCACTGCTTGAACTTTTAAAATTAATATTCACTGTTTATTTCTGCTCCCTATTTTGTGTGACCTGCATATAATCTGTCCTTTCTATTCTATCAATTGACATTGAAAACCCTGGCAAATTTCTACAGATGCGTGGATGGAAAGTGTGCTGACCGGCTGCATCACGGTCTGGGTCGGGGTCACCAATGCCCCTGAGCGAAAAGCCCTGTAAAAGGCAGTGGACACAGCCCAGGGCATCACGGGTAAAACCCTCCCCACCATCGAGAACATCTTCAGGAATCGTTGCCATCGGAGAGCAGCAGCAATTGTCAAGGATCCACACCACCCGGTACACGCTCTGTTCTCGCTGCTGCCATCAGGAAAGAGGTCTTGGTGCCCCTGGGCCCTCCTGAAGTTTACAACATCTCTTTTGTTTTTTTAATGTTCAGATACTTTGCACCAGTCCACTACTGACTGCATTGATGAGGTGGTTTGAGCTGTGTTTAGCTGCATAGTTGTGGGTCAGCAAAATGAACAGAAGTGGACTCAGCACACAGCCCTGGGGGAGCCCCGTGCTCAGTGTGATGGTCTTGGAGGTATCGATACTGACTGCCTGACGTCTTCCCGACAGGAAGTCGAGAATCCAATTGCAGAGGGAGGTGTTTAGACCCAGCATCTCAACTTCCTTATCAAGTACCGAGGTATGATCATGTTGAAGTCAATAAACAGCATTCAAACATACGAGTCCTCGTTTTCCAGGAGGTCAAGGGCTGGAAGGAGGGCGGTGGCGTCGTCTGTCTGCAAACTGCAGGGGGTCCAGTGACAGAGGCAGCAAGAGCTTGATGTGCCCCATGATGAGCCTCTCGAAACACTTCATGAACGACAGGCGTGAGTGCGACAGGACGGTCGTCATTGAGGCAGGACACTGGCGACTTCTTCGGCACGGGGACAGACACTGATGAGCTGGAAAATTTGCTAAATGAAACATATACAACTGAAACTTAAAAAATGCCATCCTAGCATGTGAATGGAAGTCTCACATGTGACACTCAGGCTGGGAAATCTGCCTCCGGCTCTGCACAGGGGGAGCAAATACAGCAGTCTATACAAATGAATGGGAGATAGCAGCTACTAAAATGGCAAGTAGTTACGTTCAATCATTTATTTGGTTGAGCTTATAACCATTTATAACATATAACAATTGCAGCATGGAAATAGGCCATTTGGGCCTTTCTAGTCCTTCCACTCTCCTCTAGTCCCACCTACCTGCACCCTGCCCAAACCCCTCCATTCCCCTCCCATCCATATACCTAACTGCTACACCAATTCTGCTGCCCTTGTGGGAGAAATAAAATAATTTCAATTTTTATCAAATCAAATGAACAAATTTTTATCAAACCAACTAAATGTTCTTATTATTTATAAAAATATTTCTGAGGTATCCATGTAAATAACCAGCTCCACGGTCCGGAGGAGAGCTATCTCGTTTTCACTGTACTCTACAAGGTTCATGGCAACTTGACTTGACTTGTGCCTTTTCAAAGAGAGACGCAGCAAAATCCCCGATATCCGGAATTCAAGCAACCGGCAAAAAAAACGGAAATAAATAAATTCGTTGAATTAATGAGAATAAATAAAAATTTAAATAAAAGTTTAAGATTGCAAAAATAAATATTCTCTGAAGCAACACTCCACCCGTTGGTGAAGATGGGAGCAAATATTCAGCCAGCGGAGTGCCCCGGTTGAGCCCTGCCCACAGCAGCTGTTTGAATAAAGTTGTGTTTGAATAAAATGGCGGCACCCAGGATGAAGAGCTGGCCGACGTCACTGGGATGACTCTCCCAAAGTGTCTCCCTATCCCTGCCTAGTAAGAACCTTTATCTTTATTAGTTTTTTATTAAGGCTTCATCTGTAAACTTGGGGGAGGGGGGGTTCATTATGATGACGGTATGGTTAGTGTAGCGGTTAGTGCAACACTGTTACAGTGCCAGTGACCAGGGTTCGAATTTAAATTTAAATTAAATAAGTCATGGATTTTACCTGATTAAAGTGAATTTTACATAATTAAGGACGACAAAACTGACTTTTTTTTCAAAATACTGAGTGCTGAATTTTGCATTTTAAAACTGTTTATTCTCAATCCAGGTGTATTACTGGTACTTCGACATTGTAAGGGTGTCTCAGTCACCCGGAAAATTCGCATATCCAGCATCTGCAATCTCCGCAGGTGCCGGATTCTGGAAATATTATTATTATTCAAATGCAGTAAATGTCCAAAAATGGAAATCTGGACCACCCAGGAACCTGGACTCTCAAACTTTTAAAATTTAACAGGCTTTTGTGTGCATGCGTGTGTAAGCACCACAGATGTACAGCGGAAACAAGCGACCATGATTAATACAGGTTATCTTATCACAAATAAACTCATTTCTAAACAGTGTTTTCTTTGACAATGTTAATTTTAAAACATACTTTCAAGCATTGAAGTAATGAAGGCGACTTCAGTAAATATATTTAAGACAAGGTTGGATACATGTTTGCAGGGTAGAAGAATTAAGGGATATGGGGAAAAGGCAGGTTGGTGGAGATGAGCCGCTCATCAGATCAGCCGTGATCTCATTGAATTAAGGGGGGCCAGGATCAATGGGCAGAATGGCCAACTCCTACTCCTGTTTCTTATGTTCTTATGTTCCTGGTGCAGTACTGAGAGAACACTGAACGAACAGAGAGACTGGCTTTCAGATGAGATTCTAGTCCGAATCCTTGGTCTCTCTCTCAAGGGAATGTAAAAGATTCCTGGATGTTATTTCGAAGAAGCAGCAGGAGGTTTCCCCTGGTGTTTTGGCTGACGCTTATCTTTCTATCAACATGACTGGGACAGATCATCAGGTCATTACAAAGCTGCCTGCTTCTGCAGATTCCTCTACATAAATAGATTGGGTGGCTTCCAACATTAGAACATTGGCTACAAGCCAAGAATTTTTTTGTTGCCTGGAAAAGGCTTTGGGTCATGGAATACCACCATGCCTCTTCTTCAAATCCTGCTGGGGTGTGTTTGGTGAAACAAAAAGCTTTGTTATAACAAACCATAGTGACAATTCAATATGTAATTCAGATCAGGCTAAATGTTTAAATTCAGATCCTTTTGAAATTAACTAAAAATACAAAGCCATGTGGACTGGTATGGTCTCACAGTCTGGTACGGGGACACCAACACTCCTGAGCAGAAAGGCCTGCAAAAGGTAGTGAACACATCCCAGGACACCACAGGTCAAACCCTCCCAACCATCGAGAACATCGACAAGGAACGCTGCCGTCGGAGAACAGCAGCGATCATCAAGTATCCGCACCACCCAGCGCACGCTCTGTTCTCGCCGCTGCCGTCATGAGAGAGGTGTCGGTGCCACAAGACTCACACCACCAGGTTCAGGAACAGCTGCTCCCCCTCCACCATCAGACTCCTCAACCGGGGACTCATTTGCGGACTCTTACACTTCATTGATTTTTGTTCTCTCTGTATTGCACAGTCAGTTAATTCACATTTCTTATTTATTTACATGAATGAGCTGTGTATAATTTTTTTTGCACTACTAATAAGTGATAATTCTGCCTCGCCTGCAGGAAATTGTAACTCAAGGTTGCATGTGATGTATGTACTCTGACAATAAATCAAAAATCTGAAATCAGTATAGTTTACGTTATGCCTCTAAATGCAATTGTTAGCATCAGAACTCTAAATAAGAGAAAATTAGTCACCCACCTTCTATAAATCCAGTAGTTCAGAAAGAATGGCCCTTAAAGATAGCTAAATTCAAAGCTAATGCATTAAAAATAGCTACTTAAAACAAGATTTAAAATTCAATATATCGTCATGGTAATATAACAGTGTCATATTACAGGAAATTTCTTTTTGCCTGCTGCAAGGCCGACAGATTCGCAACCAGCAGGAATTGCCAAAGTGCCTCTCACAGTCAGAGAGAGAGAAGCAGAAGGGCATCCCACCAGAGTCACTGAGTGTCCGTAGATTCGCCTCCAGAGCTTCCACAGTCTCCGCAGCTACCCAGAGTCCAGTCCAAACCATTGGCAACCCGAGCTCCAGATCCGAACCTCAAGGACTCTCCATTGCCTTTGGCCCTTCCTTGCATCCCGGTTCTGATATCTGGCACCCCTCCAGCCAGTTTGAGCCAGTCTCCAGCAGTCTACAACCTGGTGCGAGTCTCCAGCAGCCCTCAGCCGCCATGGGTTCCTCGGCTCAAGTTGTCGGCATGCACTGGTCCCTCAGTTGCAGAGCCCCCTCACTAGTTCACCACTGTGGTCACCATTCCCCTGGGTCGTCTCCTCTGCTTCTTCCTCTCAAACGGTGCATGATCTGCCTCGTGGCTGCTGCCAATTAATAGGCACCGCCATCTTGGGCACAGACCTGTGGTCGCGGGATTTCAACTAAAACCACCATCAGCTCTCTCAATGGGCCGTTCAAAGCCTGTGTGGAGCCGATAGCATTGACTTGGGGGGGCTGGACCCTGCTGGAGCGCTGCATCTCCACTCCCTCACTCCCCGCTGGTCCGCACCAGGGGCAGCGCTGCCGCTACCACGGCTCCAGCAGCGCCGCCACCTTCAGGCAGCCTGTAATATTTCAACTGAGCTTCAGCTGAGGAGAATACTGGAAGAAGAAAGAACCATCAAGTAGACGAAAAATTTGTAAAAAGTAAACTAGATCAATATTGAACAATTTTATTTTGAAAAATGGCATTCATAGCAAGATTTTATCATACTGTTGATAAATCGTCTTCAGACTTTCAGATCAATGAAATCTGGAGGGACAATAGTTAAATTTAAATTTAGACACAGCACGGTAAAAGGTCATTTCAGCCCTTGATTCCGTGCTGCCCAAATGCACGCAATTAACCTCCAATGCCCAGTACATTTTGGGAGGAAACTGGAGCTTCTGGGCAAAACCCACACAGACACAGGAAGAACTTACAAACTCCTTACAGACAGCGGAGGATTCGAATCCCGGTCCCGATCACCAGCTCCGTAAAGGCATTGCACTGACCACCACACCATGCGTGTCCACCCAATGAGTGAATGAAGAGAACTCGCTATTTCTCTTGCTCAGACTCACACAAGCCTTAAGGACCGTGAAGGTTAAAATTGGAACATAAAACTGCCAGAGGGAGGCTGACTTTAATCTGAAACATTTTCAACTCGACACTGTGTACAAGCGATTAATATAGGTCACTGAGCCAGGGCTGCATACGGAATCCTTCACGCGATGCTGAAGCTAAATCTGACTGAGCACCAGATGCTCATAGGCAACACACGCACACAGACCCAAACATCTCGGAAATATTTTTGTTAATACAGCTCGCAGCAAGTCATTAAAAATGTACCAAAGCTATGAAGTTGCATCTCAATGACAGCTCTCCCACAGTTTGAAGTGGAAGGGATCATAAAATACTACAGCACAGAAACAGGCCCCTTCGGCCTTTCAAGTCTATGCTGAACCATTATTTTGCCTCGTCCCACTGACCAGCACCTAGTCCAACGCCCTCTGTACCTCTCCTATTCATGTAGTTTCTTAAATGTTGTAATTGAGCCCGCATTTACCACTTCAGCTGGTAGCCCATTCCACACTCCCACCTCTCTCCGTGTGAAGACTGTGACAGAGTATATCGAGGTGTTTGGGAGATAAATTGGGAAAGGTTTGTTAGACCAGGTCACACACAAACAATTTAAAACGCAGAAGTTTTGCAGGGGGCTAGAGACTTCAATGATGGACTGTTATTTTGCAAATGTTGTGACAATGTAGCAACATGCAGTGGCAATTAGTCTGGAAAACAGTTTGCTGTCTGGATGAGCACATGATCTTTGCAGACAGGGGCAGAACAGCTTTGCTCTCAGAGTGGGAGGGAATGAGAGAGAGGAAAGACACAGCCTTCGGTTCCAGAGGGACAAGCTGTCAAGCTTTGGAAGATGACCCGGTCAAAGGAGAGAACTGGCTGTCTGGTGTTTCTCTTGAAATAGGTGAAACATAAAGGAACTCTGTGATAACCTGAAAGAAAGAGGTGATCATCAGGAGAACCCTGAAAGAGGCCAGGTTTCATCAGCTGTCTGTCCTGGAACAAGGAAACTCTCTCTCTGAAAACCAACAAGAACCTTCCTGAGTGGTAACCATTTACTTGTTAAGTACCAAAGCCTGGTGAACTTTATTAATGCTAACTTCTGTGCACTGTACAAGAATTGCCTGCAACCAGTGAGATTGGACTGTGAACCAAAAAAACTTTTCTAAACTTATATACACATTACACACACATGTGCTTAGAATTAGGTTAAGTAAGTCAATAGAGATAAGTTAAAGTTTGATTCTATTTTCATGTTGAAAGATCATTAAAAGCAATTTTTGTTTAAGTAACCCTTTGTCATGGTGCATATCTTTTGGTGCTGGATTTTGCGATCCTCTGGACTCGTAACAAGATGTTTCCCTTAATCTTTTTCCCTTTCATTTTTTATTTATTATTTTATTTTTGATTTTCAAAGAGTGGTATAGTTTCAGACAACAATACACTTTAGCAGTGATTTATTTGCACCAGATATGTAGTTATTTGTGTATTAATCCGGGCTAGTCTGAGAGTGTGTGTCATTTTGTGAGTTCCCCTGTGTGCAAATAAAGACCACTGTTCGTTGATGACAAGTGTCCAGCCTTGATTCTCTTTGAACCAGCCAAAGTTATTCTTGAACACCACAGCCACCTGGTTGATATTTTGTAGCAGTCGACTTCAAACTAACGGAGTCAACTTTGGGAAATAAAAACGCGATGGCTTTCATTGCTGCACAGGTAATAATTCTCTCCAACCCAGTACTGTCAGGGAGAAGGTAAGCAGCCACAGTATACATTGCTGCCAATGGCAGTGGCAGAAAATGGAATGAGGAGTGAATAGAGGGAGAAGGTTGAAAAGCAGGACCTCAGCGTCGTAATGGCTGCATTTCTCCTGGTGCCAAGTGCCCGTGGGGGTAGGAATAGAATAGAAAAGTGAAAAAGCAAACAAAGAAATATAAAAAAAGGAAACACGAAGAGTAAAAGTGTAATGAGAAAGAGAACGTTGTGTGTTCTAGGCTTAGAAATGCACTGCACACGGAGAAGTGATGTTTTTTAATTGCTTAATACAAATCTAAAAGGGTTCCCCGCAGCACTCTGTAGATATGAGGGATGATATCATCATGTAGACGTGTGATGATGTCATATGCATGCAGGCGTATTGTTACGAGTCCAGAGGACCCCAAAACCCATCAGCAATAGATATTCACCAAGACAAATGGTTACTTAAACAAAAGTTGCTTTTAATTATCTTTAAACATGAAAATAGAATCAAACTTTAACTTATCTCTATTGACTTATGTAACCTAACTTATCCCCCATCTAATTCAAAGTGCACGTGTGTGTAATGTGTGTGTAGGTTCAAAAAGGTTCTTTGGTTCACTTCTCATTCCTCCAAGTTCACTGGTTGCAGGCAATTCTTATACAGTGCACAGAATTTAACATTTATAAAGTTCACCAGGCTTTGGGGCTTGAAAGGTAAATAGTTACCACTCAGGAAGGTTCTTATCGGTTTTCTGAGAGAGATTTGTTGTTCCTTTTTAATCAGCCACTCCAGTGTCTTGCTGACGAAACTTTCCCCCTCAGGGTTCTCCAGATGATAACATCTTTCTTTCAGGTCACCACAGAGTTCCTTTCTGTCTCACTTATTCCAAGTGAAACATTAGACAGCTAGTCCTCTCCTCTTGCATGAACCACAAGGGGCTTTGACCTGGCCGCTTCCAAAATTGGGCTTTCCGTAAGCTTGCCAGGTTGTCCTGTTCCATTCTCAACTACTTCTGCTGGCTGTAACACTGTACAATTGATCTCTCTCACTCTTTTTCTCTTTCTCTCTCTCTCTCTCTGACTCTCTGAGAGAAAGCCTGTCTGACTTTCTGCTTGCAAAAAACACATGACACTCTCAGACCAGCAAGCTCTCTTCCAGACAGCAGCGGTTCTGACATGGTCTTTCATCTGTTGCCTTTTGTAAACAACAATCCATTAGTTAAGTCTCTTGAGCACTCTTCAAAGATCTTGCAAAAAAAGCATGAGGAGCTGATATGTCTAGCATGGGGCAGAGCTCCAGTATTTCAAATAAGATCTGTTTTAAAGTGTTTGTATGTGACCTACTCTAACAAACCTTTCCCAATTTATCTCCCAAAAACATATCTATATATATCTATATTATCTGTCACAGTATAAACATAACACTCTTTCCCCCCCTGCCCCCACAAAATAAATGCTTCATGAAAATAACATATAGACAGCACTTATACTACATGGTGCCCAAAGACCAATGGTGAGAATTACAATTCACTATAATTTAAGTATGACATTTTAAACTGCCAAGTCTCTACATAGTCCCACAGCCGTTTAGGAGGACGTTTTTCCCTTTTGGATCGTCGCAGCGAGGTAGAATCTGCTGGAATAATTTGTGACTTCTCTAGACTCTTTGCCTTTTCGGTCGGTACCTAGATTGGTGGTAAGGACTGAGAACCTTGTCTTTGGCGTGCCTCTTTCGGATGCGGCATAGGACTGCACTGCTTGGATGAACAGTATGGCTGCTCGAGTGAGCTGTAAACATTGAAGGGGCCTCACTTCCCAAAGATATTTCTGGAACGTCGAAGGGGGAATTGGCCCATGGAATCTCGTCACATAGAACATATAACATTACTGCACAGTACAGGCCCTTTGGTCTTCAATGTTGTGCCGACCCATATTATCCTACCAAAGAAAAAGTACTAAACCCTTCCTACCCCGTAACCCTCTATTTTTCTTTCATTGATGTGCCTGTCTAAGAGTCTCTTAAAAGTACCTCATGTTTTGGCCTCCACCACCATCCCTGGCAATGAATTCTGGGTACCCACAACTTTCTGGGTAAAAAACCTACCCTAGACTTACCCCCCTTCACTTTGTACAAACGTCCTCTTGTGTTTTCTATTTCTGCCCTGGGGAAAAGGCACTGGCCGTCCACCTTGTCTACACCTCTCAGTATCTTCTATTAAGTCTCCTCTCATCTTTCTTCACTCCACTGAGAAAAGTCCCAGCTCTGCCAATCTTGCCTCATAAAACTTATTTTCCAATCCAGGCAACATCCTGGTAAATCTCCTCTGCTCCCTCTCCATAGCTTCCAAATCCTTCCTACAATGAAGTGACCAGAACTGAATGCAATACTCTTAAGTGTGGTCTCACCAGAGATTTACAGAGTGGCAACATGACCTCTCATCTCCTGAACTCAATCCTCCTATTAATGAAGCCTAATATCCCATAAGCCTTCTTAACAATCCTATCAATCTGCACGGTAGCCTTTGAGAGATGTATGCACTTGGACCCAAAGGTCCTTCTGTTCATCCACACTCTTAAGCATCCGACCATTAACCCTGTACTCAACCTTCCTGTTTGACATTCCACAATGCGTCACCTCATGCTCATCCAGAGTGAACTCCATCTGCCACTTTTCCACCCAACTCTGCATCCTGTCTATATCCTTTTGTAACCTACAACAACCATCAGTACTCCTCCGACATTCATATCATCCACAAACATACTGACCCATCCTTCTGCCTCTTCATCTGGGTTATTCATAAAAATCACAAAGAGCAGGAGGCCCAGAATAGATCCCTGCGGAACTCCACTGGCCACTGGTCCTCTGGGCAGAATACTTTCCGTCCACTACTACTCTCTGCTTTCTATGGGCAATCCAATTTTCAATCCACGCAGCCAAAGGCTCCGTGGATCCCACATACCTCATGACTTTCTGAATGAGTCTCTCACGGGGGGACCTTGTCAAATGCCTTACTTAGGTAGCACAGTTAGCACAACACTGTTACAGCGCCAGTGATCGGAACTGGGGTTCGAATCTGTAAGGAGTTTGTACGTTCTCCCCACGTCTGCGTGGATTTCCCCCGGGGGCTGGAGTTTCCTCCCATCATTCAAAACATACTGGGGGTTTTAGGTCATTTGGGCGCAATTGGGCAGCACAGGCTGTGTCCAAATTTTTTTAATTTAACAATTAAAATGAAAATCCATGTAGACCACATCTACCACTCTACCCTCATCAATTTCTGTTGTTACCTCCTCCAAAAAACTCGATTAGCCTTGTGAGGCATGACCTTCCCTTCACTAAGCCATGTTGCCTCTCCTTGACAATCCATGACCCTCCACTATCCATGCTGCAGGGCGTGCTCGAGTTTTTTTAAAATAAAAGACCATTACTACGCATGAAACAAAGGTAGATTTTGTACTTCCTGAACATTTCACAAATAGGCCTGACATTTGAACCAAGTAGCAGCTGCTGTGTGACTAGCAGCCTGCCATGTTCTGGTGCAGTGAGGTTAGCTCCGATGTGCTCGGAATTGCAAGCAGCTGTTTTTCATTTTAATTCAGCCGAAGGGATAACCCTGTCTGCCTCCACTTTCACCTGTAGCAACCAATCTGTTCTGCTCAATGTCTGCAAATAACCTTCTGCAGAGAATAGAAAGCTGAACAGCATTCTCTAATAATTTGGACATCCCAATCCTAATCAGGGGCCGCACACAACAGGCATTTTCTCTGTGTCTGTGTGTGTGTGAGACAATGTTCCGATCCGCACCTAAAAATCCATATCAAAGCACATGCTTCACAGCTTTTCTAGCCAGCACTGACCTCCACAAATCTATTGCAAAGAAGGAGTGGGGGGAGGAGAATATGCTTAAATAGCTATTTACAATCAGGATTAAACTTGTTTCACAGGATATAAGGGTAGAAGAAGGCCAATCGGCCTGTCGGGTGTGCTCTGCTATTTAATCATGAGCTGATCCTTATTACTCAGCGCACTTCCCAGCCTTCTCGTAACCCCAATCAAATACCTGTCAATTTCAGTCTTAAATACACCCAACGACCTTGCTTCCACTGCCGCCTGTGCCAGCAAGTTCCACAGACGCACGACCCCCTGACTAAAGAAATTTTTTGGCATTTCTGCTTTAAATTGATGCCCTTTGATCTTGAAATTGGGCCCTCTTCGACTTCCCTACCATGGGAAACACCTTTGTCACATCGACTCTGTCCAGGCCTTTCAGCATTCGAATCGTCCCTGTGAAGTCCCCCCTCATCCTTCTGTACTCCAACAAGTACAGTCCAAGAGCCAACAAATGATCTTCATATACTCACCCTTTCATTGCTGGTCATGGCTATCCCTTGAGGTCTTCATTTCTATGGGCTCCAATATTGGAAAGAGGCCCTCAGAGCCAAGACTACTGTGTGTGGATTTGTTTAACATGTACTTGATGTTGCACTCCAAGAAGCCCACGATACTTCCCAAATCAACCAACTAATTCCAGTGGCATGGATTGGAGCTGATTGAATTTGTTGAAGCCTTCACCCACCTTTACAGCCATTCAGTTCAGAGTAACTTTGTATCCCTATTCCACCATTGAGGTCTTGGTTGGATTGCTCTTTGTCAGGGACCTTCACCCTTGCCCCACCAGAAGCTTAGCTTTGATGGCATCGTTCTCGGGATCTCAGGACCACACGTGCATCTCCACCGTGACAAGGTGACAATCCATGAAGAAGATTCATAGTATTATTCTAGTAAACCTTCTCTGGACCCTCTCCAATGCTAACACATCCTTTCTCAAATAAGGCGCCCAAATCTGTACACAGTACTCCAAGTGAGGTCTCACCAGTGGCCTATAGAATCTCAACATCACATCCATGCTCTTGTAGGCTAGAAGTGAATGGCTTCTTCACCGCCGACTCAACCTGGAGATCAACCTTTAGGTTATCCTGCACGAGGACTCCCAAGTCCCTTTGCACTTCAGAATTTTGAATTTTCTTCCCATCTAAATAATAGTCTGCCCATCTTTTTTTTTTAACCAACGTGTGCACTTTCCAACATTGCCCATTCTCCTAACCTATCCAAGTTTTATCCACATTAAAAAGTATTTAAAAACCACAGTCTTAGATGGTGCTGAAAGTATAAGTAATACCATATATACCAATGTATAGGTCGACTCTGCATTGGGGAACCACCCCTAAAATGTAGGTTTTGAGCCATACCCCTTCCTGAACTCTTGCACTTACCACTGACCAGTAGAGTGATGCTGTCGCAACATGTTAATACCAATTACAATGTAAAGGCTTTAATTTTATTGGTATATTTTAAAATAAACCATCTTCAGCTCCTGTAACAGGCTGTTTAAAGCCACACCCAGTTCAATCTGGGCCCATAAAAGTGAAGCAACATTGGCAGAAGCTCTTCACAAGCCCGTAGAGTTAGACAAAGGAGAAAGCAAGAGACAGCAGAGGAGCATCAGTCTCCCCCCTCACTGTTGATGCTTCCAGGCAAGCAAGGAGCAGGCAGCGGGAAACGGAACAGTAACACAAGGAGCAGGCAGCGGGAAATGGAACAGTAACACAAGGAGCAGGCAGCGGGAAACGGAACAGTAACACAAGGAGCAGGCAGCGGGAAACGGAACAGTAACACAAGGAGCAGGCAGCGGGAAACGGAACAGTAACACAAGGAGCAGGCAGCGGGAAATGGAACAGTAACACAAGGAGCAGGCAGCGGGAAATGGAACAGTAACACAAGGAGCAGGCAGCGGGAAACGGAACAGTAACACAAGGAGCAGGCAGCGGGAAATGGAACAGTAACACAAGGAGCAGGCAGCGGGAAACGGAACAGTAACACAAGGAGCAGGCAGCGGGAAACGGAACAGTAACACAAGGAGCAGGCAGCGGGAAACGGAACAGTAACACAAGGAGCAGGCAGCGGGAAATGGAACAGTAACACAAGGAGCAGGCAGCGGGAAATGGAACAGTAACACAAGGAGCAGGCAGCGGGAAACGGAACAGTAACACAAGGAGCAGGCAGCGGGAAATGGAACAGTAACACAAGGAGCAGGCAGCGGGAAATGGAACAGTAACACAAGGAGCAGGCAGCGGGAATCGGAACAGTAACACAAGGAGCAGGCAGCGGGAAATGGAAGAGTAACACAAGGAGCAGGCAGCGGGAAACGGAACAGTAACACAAGGAGCAGGCAGCGGGAAACGGAACAGTAACACAAGGAGCAGGCAGCGGGAAATGGAACAGTAACACAAGGAGCAGGCAGCGGGAAATGGAACAGTAACACAAGGAGCAGGCAGCGGGAAATGGAACAGTAACACAAGGAGCAGGCAGCGGGAAACGGAACAGTAACACAAGGAGCAGGCAGCGAGAAATGGAACAGTAACACAAGGAGCAGGCAGCGGGAAATGGAACAGTAACACAAGGAGCAGGCAGCGGGAAACGGAACAGTAACACAAGGAGCAGGCAGCGGGAAATGGAACAGTGACACAAGGAGCAGGCAGCGGGAAATGGAACAGTGACACAAGGAGCAGGCAGCGGGAAACGGAACAGTAACACAAGGAGCAGGCAGCGGGAAACGGAACAGTAACACAAGGAGCAGGCAGCGGGAAACGGAACAGTAACACAAGGAGCAGGCAGCGGGAAACGGAACAGTAACACAAGGAGCAGGCAGCGGGAAATGGAACAGTAACACAAGGAGCAGGCAGCGGGAAATGGAACAGTAACACAAGGAGCAGGCAGCGGGAAACGGAACAGTAACACAAGGAGCAGGCAGCGGGAAATGGAACAGTAACACAAGGAGCAGGCAGCGGGAAATGGAACAGTAACACAAGGAGCAGGCAGCGAGAAACGGAACAGTAACACAAGGAGCAGGCAGCGGGAAACGGAACAGTAACACAAGGAGCAGGCAGCGGGAAACGGAACAGTAACACAAGGAGCAGGCAGCGGGAAACGGAACAGTAACACAAGGAGCAGGCAGCGGGAAACGGAACAGTAACACAAGGAGCAGGCAGCGGGAAACGGAACAGTAACACAAGGAGCAGGCAGCGGGAAACGGAACAGTAACACAAGGAGCAGGCAGCGGGAAACGGAACAGTAACACAAGGAGCAGGCAGCGGGAAACGGAACAGTAACACAAGGAGCAGGCAGCGGGAAACGGAACAGTAACACAAGGAGCAGGCAGCGGGAAACGGAACAGTAACACAAGGAGCAGGCAGCGGGAAACGGAACAGTAACACAAGGAGCAGGCAGCGGGAAATGGAACAGTAACACAAGGAGCAGGCAGCGGGAAACAGAACAGCAGCGATATGCCCGTCTCAGGGCTCAGGCCTCCGGAGAGGCACTGCTCTGCTGGTTTAAAATTAATTCATATACAATTAGATTACCATGAAGTTTTTTGGGTATTTTATTTCAACCATGTAGCCAAAGTCGGGTATCCTTCCAGTAAACAGATAAAAGCCATTGAGAATTAAAAATGAAATTCCAAAACACTGTTGTGAGCAAACACTGGGGAGAAATCTTGGTGCAGGAATCACAGTACCTCTGCAAAATATCCTTTAAACATATCAGGTGTAAAAACATTTGAACCAAAATTTCTGTTGTGATGTGCTTAATATTAACATGCCTCATTCTGGTGGTTCATTTAATTTATGCAATTAGATTGTATGCCTTTTCCACATCACTGTCATTCAGGGTTTGACGTTAACAGCTTGGGATCATCAATTATCTCCCGTCCAAAGCACGATTAATATAGTGGTGTACCTCTTTTTTTTTGGCTGTCCATGCTAACAGTGAGGTCTGATTGTTTGGTGGGAACCTAATGAGATCACTGGAACACAAAGTGGACAGAGGTTAAAACTCTCTCTGCTGCTTTAAAATTAATTCATATTCAATTGATTGACAACTGTCCATGTCATTGATCCCTTTTAAAACCTAAAGCAAAGTATTGTCCAATGACCAATTTAATATATGAAAAATGAAAACCAATGCTTTGACAGAAAGGAGGAAAGACAGGCTTGCAATTGATTAGTCCTCAAACATACAGACACCTCAAAAGAGTTTTACAAACAGCAATAAAGTGGGCAAAAGGAACAGTGGTTTTCAAACATTTTCTTTCCACTCACATAAGTAATCCCTATGATCTGTGATTAGTAAAGTGTTTACAGATAAAGCCTCTGACTGGGGCAACTCTTACTAAGGAGGGATAAGGAGACACTTTAAGAGAGTCACCCCAACAGCGAGCGGCATCAACCAGCTCCCCCTCCTGAGTGACGCCGTTGCTGTTTCACACAATTTTAAACGTACATATTATTTTATTCTTATTTATTTTAATTTTTAACATTTATTTTCCTCGATTTTATTTTTGCCGGTACCGAGGAGTGTGGTAGGACAGAGAGATCTTGGAATATAGATATATGACTCCTTGAAAGTGCCGTCACAAGTAGATAGGGTTGTAAAGAGAGCTTCTGGTATCTTGGCCTTCATCACTCAAAGCATTGAGAATAGAAGTTGGGATGTTATGGTAAAGTTGTATAAAATAATGGTGAGGCCAAATTTGGAGGATTGTGTGCAGTTCCAGGCATCAAACTACAGGAGAGATATCACTAAAATTGTAAGAGGGCAGAGAAGATTTACTAGGACGTTACCTGGAATTCAGGAACGGAGTTACAGGGAAAGGTTAAACAGGTACGGACTTTATCCCTGGAGCGGAGAAGAATGAGGGGAGATTTGATATTTAAAATTATGAGGGGGATAAACAGAGTCAATGTACATTGGCTTTTCCACTGAGGGTAGTGAGATGGAGACCAGAGGACATGGATTAAAGGTGAAAGAGAAAAGTTAAGGGGGAACATGAGAGTGAACGTCTTTACACAGAGAGTGATGGGAGCGTGAAACAAGCTGCCAGCTGATGTGGTGAATGTGGGTTCAATTTTAATATTAATATTTAATAATAATTTGAACAGGTACGTGGATGGGAGCGGTATGGAGGGCGATGAACTGGGTGCAGGTTAGTGGGACTAGGCAGAAAAATGGTTTGGCACAGTAGTCTGGAGGTCTGTTTCTGCCCTTTAAAGTTCTATGGTTCTCACAGCACGAAAGGGAATTTTGTTAAATACCTCATCCAGAAAGTGATGGAGATTCATACAAGTTAATTAGATGCACTGTGGAAAAGTGAGAACAAGGCTTCTGCAATCTGCCAGCCAGCTCTCAGAATCACTATGTTATTATCCAACCTGTCTGGCAAGGTCCTTGCTCACAGATGGAAAGGCTGCACCTCTTTACAGAGCACTAATAGCACTGATCTTCACATCGCAGAACCATTTCCCTTTGTTCGTGCCGAGCGAACAGAGAGCAGGAATCAGCAAGCATTTCAAAGAAACTTGGCTGAAATAAAAGATCGCTCAACATTACTGTTACTACCCACCTGACATAACATCAATTTAAATGTTATAACCACAACTGTGTGTCCCAGTTAATGATGATTTCAAACTTCAGCAGCCAGTTCTACGTCTTACTTGTTCTATCACTGACAGAGGTGGAAAGATATGACAGCTGAAGAGAAAGAAGGCTCGTGCCTGTTAATAAAAATGGTGTGCATGTGAACAACATATGGATTCCTTGCTGTTAATATGATGTGTATACAAGGCACTTCAGTCGTTTTGCCATCTCAGGTTGTGAAAATTGATTCTGTGAGCCAATTGATTAAAGCTCTAAATGCCTGAGTGTTTTTAAAACACCACCGAAGGGCAGATTAGAGTTACATATTCCCTTGAGGAATTCAAGTTTGGATCATGGACCTTGGAAAATATATTAGAATCAGAATTTATTGTCATGAACAAGTCATGAAATTCAGCATCATTCAGTGCAATCATTCATATTACAACATTGCTATAAAATAAAATAACAGGGCATGAAAAGTCAGGCAGTGTCTTAGTTCAGCGATTATTCAGGAATCAGGTGGCACCGGGGAAGAAGTTGTCCTTGTGTCGCTGAGTGTCGTCTTTAGATTCCTGGACCTTTTCCCTGATGGTAGCAGAGTGAACAGGGCATGGCCTGGGTGGTGGGGGATCTTTGAGGATAGAGGCTGCTTTTCTAAGACACCGCTTCTTGTAGATGACCTTGATAGAGTGAAATCTGGGGCCTGTGATGTCGCAGGCCGAGTTAACAACCCTCTGGAGGTTATTCTTGTCCTGAGCGTTGGCACCTCCGTACCAAGCAGGGATGCAACCAGCCAGAATGCTCCCCACGGTACAACAGTACAAGTTTCTGAGAGTTTTTGGTAGCATACCAAATACCCACAGACACCTCACAAAATATAGCCACTGGCGAGCCTTCTTTGTGATTGCTCCTGGACAGATCCTTGGAGATGTTGACAACCAGGAATTTGAAGTTCTTGACCCTCTCCACTACTGAGCCCTTGATAAGGACTGGGCCATGTTCCAATGACTACCACCTGAAGCCCACAGTCATCTCCTTGGTTTTGCAGACATTGAATGCAAGGTTGTTGCCACCATCTGCCTCCTGTCTGCTTCCTCATTGCTGTTTGTAGATAGCATTGGAATTGTGCCTGGGTGCATAATGAATAGAGCAGAGGGTTAAGCATGCATCCTTGAGGTGTGCATGCAGGGATAATCAGTGATGAGGAAACAGTAAGTGTTTTTAAACTGCCCTGCAAAATGGAATTAACTGGGCAATTTGCCCAGTTAGTGTCCCATTCACAGGGCAAGTTGAAAGGGTCTGACACAGTTAGGCACGTCGGAAATCAACCGGGTCCCTGCCCTACCTCGGAGGTAGTCAGGGAACCCATTAAAACCTAGCTAGGTTGCGTCCTCCGAGGCTTGAAAGTGAAAATGGCCAACCCGGTTATTCCCATAATGATAGTGCTTGCGTGCTGGCATCACAGGGAATCTCTGGTAGAAGGGGAGAGAGGGCTCGCTGGTGGGTGTAAGGTAAAACATCATGAGATGGGAATGTGTAAGGAGTTACCCTGTACAGGGCTGTAACAAGAAGGGGAGGTGTCCTTGTACTCCTGTTAGGTAAAACATCATGAGATGGGAATGTGCAGGGCTGTAACAAGATGTGAATGCATCCTTGTACTTACAAGATAAGAGAGACATTGATGGATTGAGAGGCAGGAAGCTAGCAGGGAAAGGATAGCAACAGTTTTAGTCATTGGACAAGTAATGATATGATGATGTTCTAAGCACATATCCAAGGGTATAAAAAATCACCATTTTGCTGATAACGGCAGAATGCATTCTCCGACTAACATGGTTAGTCGCAAGTGTTACAATCCGGTAATAAAGAACAAAGAACCCTGATTTCGACTCAGCCTGGTGTTTGTCTCACTCATTCATGAACAAAGCAGACCTAACATGGGGCAGAGGGGTCCCCGCGATCAGCGGGCCGGGAGGGATGCTGCAATCAGCTGCCGTAGGGGCAGAGGGGTCAGCTGCCACGGAGAAAGAGGGGTCAGGTGCTGTGGGATATGGGGGAGCACAATTGACGGTGGGAGGGAGACTGACATTTTGTGGAGGGGAACGGGGAGACTAGTTTGCGTGACCATATAACCATATAACCACTTACAGCACAGAACAGGCCAATTCGACCCTACTAGTCCATGCTGTAACAAATCCCCACCCACCTAGTCCCACTGACCAGCACCCGGTCCATACCCATCCAGTCCTCTCCTCTCCATGTAACTATCCAGTCCTTCCTTAAATGTAACCAATGATCCCCCCTCAACCACGTCTGCCGGAAGGTCATTCCACATCCCTACCACCCTTTGCATAAAGAAATTTCCCCTCATGTTCCCCTTATAATTTTCCCCCTTCAATCTTAAACCATGCCCTCTAGTTTGAATCTCCCCCACCCTTAATTGAAAAAGCCTATCCACATTTACTCTGTCTGTCCCTTTTAAAATCTTAAACACCTCTATCAAGTCCCCCCTCAATCTTTTACGCTCCAGAGAAAAAAGCCCTAGTCTACACAACCTTTCCCTGTAACTCAAACCTTGAAATCCTGTCAACATTCTCGTGAACCTTCTCTGCACTCTCTCTATTTTGTTTATATCTTTCCTATAATTTGGTGACCAAAACTGTACACAGTACTCTAAATTTGGCCTCACCAGTGCCTTGTACAATTTCATCATAACCTCCCTACTCTTGAATTCAATACTCCGATTTATGAAGGCCAACATTCCAAATGCCTTCTTCACCACACCATCTACCTGAGTATCAGCCTTGAGGGTACTATTTACCATCACTCCTAAATCCCTTTGTTGCTCTGCACATCTCAATAGCCTACCATTTAATGCATATGACCTATTTAGATTTGCCTTTCCAAAATGTAACACCTCACACTTATCTGTATTAAATTCCATCAGCCATTTCTCAGCCCACACCTCCAGCCTTCCTAAATCACCTTTTAATCTACGGTAATCTTCTTCACTGCCCACAACACCACCAATCTTTGTATCATCCGCAAACTTGCTTATCCAATTCTCCACCCCTACTTCCAGATCGTTAATATATATAACAAACAATAGTGGACCCAGGACTGATCCCTGAGGAACTCCACTAGTCACCGGCCCCCAATTGGACAAACAATTTTCTACGCGTCACTTACCGCATCATCACAGGGCCGGGATACCCCATAAATCGCCAGGTTGGCGATTTATTGGGGCAATCCTCCCTCAGGTTAAAAGGTGCTGGAGGTACCTTTGGCCCACTAATCACACCTGGGTTCCAGGAGGGCTACCCGGGTGCTTAAAAGCACCTATTGTTCCCAAATCTATTCACAAATACATTTTAGATTCACAAATCCTAACCGTTGCAGGATAGGTTAATGAAGAGATTTAAAAAGTACATCCTGGATGTTTGCCTTAGTGTAGGGGTGGCCAAACTTGCTTAGCATAAGAGCCACAAACGACAAACTCAGATGTTTGAGAGCCACAAACGACAAACTCAGATGTTTGAGAGCCACAAGACAAGAAAAAATATTGCATGCACGTTTTGTTACAAAGGTTTTATATAAATATTAAAAATTACATGAGAGTTATGATATTTATTCATGTTTGTAGTTTTTAAATTGCTAATTTGAATTAGTTTCAATAATCAAAAAATACATGTACTGTATATATTGGGGTAAATAGTTAAATATTGTGGAGCAATTTTTAGGGTAAAATTTATGGGCCGACTATTACACTCATACTACTTTTGACTGCAGTAAGCATCTGCTTCATTTGAGGCATTGGAAGCTCAGATGGGCAGGTGGGTGGCCTGGATTGGGTGGTCAATCCACAGTTGGAGCATTGGGAGCTCGGATGGGCAAGCCACCATAATTGATGATAATTTATCAAACAACAACTTCTTGTATCAGCAGGTCATGGTAATTTTTCATTGGGCTGGCTAAATTTGGAGATACAATTGCAACCCTTGCACGCTAAAACAACCACTGTGAGCACTGGTTCATGCAATTCCTGTCTCAGCCAATGCATTTCCAAGAACCGTACTTGATATGTCAAAGAGTCGCATGTGGCTCAGGTGCCGTGGTTTGGCCACCCCTGCCTCAGTGCAATGAAACACAGAATATCTGAGGTCATATTGTTTAATTTAAACAACTCAAGTTAGACCACAGCCAGTTAGACTGTACGCACGTCTGGCCAGGAAAAGATGTATTGCACAGGTTCGGGCCCAGAGGAGATTTGCTGTCAGGTTTGACAGAATCAGCAATGAATAGAGACAGAACTGGCCTGGGCTTGTTTTCCTCAGAGGTTGAAGGGCCTTAAATAAAGTGGAGAGTGAAAAAAAGCTTTACTCATATTTAAAACATAAGGCAGAGACGAGGCAGGATGTTCAGAGGGAATTTTTAATTTTAATTCAATTTTAATTTAGAGATACAGCGTGGCAACACGCCCTTCCATCCCATGAGCCCTTGACGCCCAACTATCCCAATTAGCTTACAAGCCCCAGATTTTATTTGAGGAAACTGAATACCCACACAGACACAGGGAGAACATACAAACTTCTTACAGGCGGTGCCAGAGTCAAACCCAGGTTGCCAGCACTGTAATAGAATCACATTAACTGCTAGGCTAACCGTTTTTTTTTCACCTGGAGGGTGGCAGGAATCTGGAACATCCTACCTGAGGTGATTATGGAGGGAGAGACTGGCAACATTTCAGAAGTATCGAGATGTGAACTTACGTCATTAAAGCATTAAAGGTTGGGTTAAATGCCAGAAAATTGAATTGGTATAGATGCTCACTCAATGGTTCACATGGACAGGACAGGCCAAGGATCTTGTTCAGAAGAAACAACAAATAACAGCAGGGCAGCGTAGGCCATCCGGCCCGTCAAGCCCGTTCTGCCATTTGTAAATCATGGCTGACCTGTCTGTGGACTCAGATCCACTTAGCCAAGCTCCCTCTCTTCTTTGTCCCCCTGTCTGCTTTCCTCCAGCTCTCTGCCCCCCCCCCCGCTCCATTCACAACACCATCCCCCCTCCCCTTGGCTCCCTTATCCACCTATTATCTCCTGCCTGTGGGACCGTGTTCCTCCCCCACCCACCAATTTGTTCGGGTGCCAGCCTACACACCTTGATGAAGGGCTCAAGCCCAAAACGTTGGTTCTGCATCTTTATCCTTGCAACATAAAGTCCACTGTTTGACCTGCTGAGTTTCTTCACAATTGTGTTTTTACCTTTTGACTTCTCAATTAGCTGCTGCACCTACACACTCTATTTTAATCATTCACACACATGCAATCAGAAGTCTCTCTGTAGAACAACATGCATTGTGAGGGGGGGGGGGGGAATCAGAGAAGTTTTTTTTTAAATGTTGAGACATTCAGCACGGTAACAGGCCATTTTGGACCATGAGCCCATGCACCCAATTTAAAACTGATGAACTTACAACCTCCAGTACATTTCAAATGGTGGAGGAAATCAGAGCTCCCAGAGAAAATTCACTCAGACACGGGGAGAACATACAAACCCCTTACAGAGAATGCAAGATTTGAAATCGCTGGCGCTGTAACAACATTGCGCGAAACACTGCGCTAACCTTGCTGCCCCTCTGTCTGCCTTATAATAGACAAAGTTAAAGAATTTCATGCATGTTACATTCTAAATGACAATAATGGAACCTTTACCTTCATTGGGATATTGGCTCGATTGTTGATTCCTCTCCGTCTGGAACCCAGTCGGATGCCACCTCACCCGCCAATCAAGGGTTAGATCTGCTTACCTGTGAGGCTGATGTGTGATTGGCCCTTGCAGCTGATATGTGATTGGTCCCCCCAGGTGCCAATCAATGGTTAGATCTGCCCACAAGTGAGGCTAATGTGCGATTGGTCCTCGCAGGTCACATAGACAGGTCCTGCATTGAAACAGCTTAGGACATGGAGTCTTACTCCCTCTCTCTTGCTGCTGCCTCAAGACCATTACTGAAGTCCAGGCTGTCGGCCAGAGGCGGACATTGGATGGCTGACTATAATGGGCCCATCCCAGATCCCAAGCCATAGTCGATGCTGGAAACCAGGTTCATTCGATATACTTGTTAGTTGTAATTAATTTACTGCTCATTACTGTGCTGTGCCTGTAGATGGATGGGCATTGTGAATTTTACCCTTGCATTCCGGTGGCATGGTTGGCCTAGGGGTTAGCGCCACACTGTTACAGGGCCAGCGATCAGGGCTGAAATTTGAATCCCGTGCTGCCTGTAAGGAGTTTGCATGTTCTCCTCATGTATTATTCTGGGTTCATCTACGATTATGATTATAACACTAAAGGCATCGTGAAGAAAGTACGTCAGCGCCTCTACTTCCTCAGGAGTTTGTGGAGGTTTGGTATGTCACCAGAAACCCTGGCAAATTTCTACAGAGGTGTGGTGGAAAGTGTGCTGTCTGGTATGGGGACACCAACACCCCTGAGCATAAAGCCCTGCGAAAGGGAGTGGACACAGCCTAGGACATCACAGGCAAAACCCTCCACACTATTGAGAACATCCACAGGGAACACCGCCATCAGAGAGCAGCAGCAATTATCAAGGATCCCAAATCACCCAGCACATGCTCTGTTCTCATTGCTGCCATCAGGAAAGAGGTATCGATGCCACAAGACTCGCACCAGCAGGTTCAGGAACAGCTGCTACCCCTCCACCATCAGACTCCTCAACCACAAACTCAATCAGAGACTCATTTAAAGACTTTTACTCATGCACTTTATTGATTTTCTTTTTTATTCTCTCTGTATTGCACAGTTTGCTTTTATTCGTTGTCTCTTTGTTACATATATACGCTATGTACAGTTTTTTTTTGCACTACCAATTAGGTGTAATTCTTGTGCACCCGCAGGTAAAAAAGATCTCAGGGTTGTATGTAATGTCATGTCTGTAGTCTGACAATAAATCTGAAATCTGAGTGTTGTTACGGAGTCCAGAGGACCCCAAAACCCAGCAGCAAAAGATATGCCCGACAACACAGGGTTACTTCAACAAAAGGAGTTTTTAATTATAATTGAACAAGAAAACAGAATTGAACTTTTAACTTATTACTTAACCTACTACTTAATCCCCCCTCTAATACTAAGCACAGGTGTGTGCAATGTATATTTAAGATTAGAAAAGTTCCAATCTCACTGGTTGCAGGCAATTCTTGTTCTGTGCACAGAGGTTAGCATTAACAAAGTTCACCGGTCTTTGGTGTTTAACAGGCAAATGGTTATCACTCAGGAGGGTTCTTGCTGGTTTTCAGAGGGAGATTCCTTTTCCATGACATCCGCCACTGATTCCTTCTCAATCAGTCTTGCTGACGAAACTTGCCCCCTTCAGGGTTCTCCAAATGATCCTCCTTCTTTCAGGTCACCTTTCAGATCACCATCCTTCTCCTTTGACTAGGCAGCCTTCCAAAGTTTGCCAGCTTTGTCCCTCTGGAACTGATTTCTGTGACTCCTTCTCTCTCTGTTTCACTCCCTCCCTCTTTGAGAGCAAAACTGTTTTTCTGCCTCTGCCTGCTCTCTCAGGCAAGCTGTTGTCGATACTTTGTTGCCTCTTGCAAAAAGCACTCTGCAAAAGTAAAACCATTCTGTGTTTTAAAATGTGTGTGTGCAAGCTGCTCTAGCAATTCCTCCCAAACCACCTCTAAATACTCTGTCACAGTGTTGTGTCCTTTTGTGAGTTACAAAGGGGAAATAAAGACCTGTTTGCTGATGACACGCGTCCAGCCTTGATTCTCTTTGAACCCGACAAACCTATTCTGAACACAACAGGTAGATTATACGAATCTTTTCCCCCACATGGAGATGTCAAACACAAGAGGACTTGGGTTGATGTTGAGAGGTAGAAGAATTGAGAGGGAACTTTTTCTACTCGAGGTATTCTTGGAGTCCAAACTGTCTGCCTGAAGAGATGGGGGAGGCAGGGCTCTCTTGACGGATAAGCAACACCTAGGCATGAACCTGAATTGACAAGGCATAGTAAGGCATGGACTTAACAGAATTGAGGGCTATTAAAGTACAGTACTTGGGTCCAACGGGCAGTGTGTTCACAGTGAATCAAAGGGGCTATGTCTCTGCTGTACAAATCTGTGGTTATTTGAGTTCCTTGTACACATTTATAACAGAAACAATCGTTTTTAATGAAAAATTTTAAAAAAACAAGATGCTGGCTATCTGAATCAAAAGTAGAAAATGCTAGAAAAAATGGTAAAAGTCTAATTGTCACATAATCCTACATTTAGAATGTCTTTTTTTTTCTTTTTTTCTTTCTTGGCGCCTCACAGTTTGGCGGGCAGCAGCCTCCTTTGAAGAAGACCGCAGAGCCCACCTCACTGACAAAAGGCAAAGGAGGAAAAACCCAACACCCAACCCCAACCAACCAATTTTCCCTTGCAACCGCTGCAATCGTGTCTGCCTGTCCCGCATCGGACTGGTCAGCCACAAACGAGCCTGCAGCTGACGTGGACTTTTTACCCCCTCCATAAATCTTCGTCCGCGAAGCCAAGCCAAAGAAAAAAAACATTTAGAATGTAACATACATGAAATTCTTTAACTTTTGTCTACCGTAAGGCAGATAGAGAGTAGAAACTTTGTTCAGCTCCCCTCACAGAAACCAACAGTACCTAGTGTTCCCAGACAGTCTCCCCTCCAAGTCCTGACCAGTTGAGCCTGCTTAACTTCCGAGATCAGACAATCTCAGGCATATTCGGGCTATTAGACTTCATACTCTACAGGGCAGTCAGTACTGGGAAAGAGCGAGATACAAGCACTATTTAACCCGACTGTGGGGGAAATATAATTATACTGGGGGGGTGAAAAAATTATGTATTTTGCATGTTGATGCAGATAAAGAAATTTTTACAATGTAAAATGCTGACAGGAAATGCGCATGTCTAACGTGTTGAAACATCGGTAATGGATTTGGCAATTATTTCAGACTGCATGGCTATCAGATAGATTCTCCTCACTGACCCAGTGGCCTATGCAACTCACAGGCTGATAATAATTCCTTAATAATAATTGTAAGGATGACTATTAACTATATGTAATGTCAACCAGCCATCAGCTGCAGTGTGAAAATAAAATGCCCATTCAAGCGTTTCAATAAAACAAGATATACCTCAGGATGTGCAAAGAGAGGTACAGCAGAATCCCCATTAACCGGCACCTATGGGGATAGTGGATTTTATGGTTAACTGAGACTCACGTTTACAATGCCTAATTAATACACAGTTTAAAAGACAGTGCAAAATGTAAAGTAATTTGAAACAAAAATCAATATTGTAGTCCTTATTATGTAAAATTCACTTTAGTAAGGTAATTCCCGTAACTTTAAATTTAAATTAGAATCCTGGTCGCTGGCGCTGTAACAACTTTGCGCTAACTGCTACACTAACCACGCCACCATCATAATTAAAACTCCCCCCTGACCCCCGCAAGTTTACAGATGAAGCCTAACTAATATTGGGATTGGAACACACATTGGGAGAGTCACCCCAGCGCGAGCGGCATCAGCCATCTCTCCATCCCGGGCACCACCATTTCATTCAAACGGCTGCTGCCGGCGGGGCACGACTGGGGCGCTCCGCTGGCTGAACATTTGCTCCCATCCTGTGGGGTGCGTGTTGCTTTGGAGAGCATTCACAATTTTAAACGTTTACAGGTGCTCCCCTACTTACGATGGTCAACGTTATGATGGTTCGAATCCACAATTTCAATTTCAAATTCCGATCTGTTCCTGTGCACGCGACGTGTGGAACACTACTCTCTCGGGACGCTGGATGACGGCAGCATCGCACGAGAGTATTCTACAACATACTCTCTCGCGATGCTGTCTCAACCACACTCACAGTCTCTGTAGCGATCGCGTGTACGAGTGAAATTGATGACCCTGTTGATTTAGCATCCCCACCATTCAGCAATTAATTTTAAATATTCTTCATGCCAAGTGCACATTCAGCTGTGTGCGTTAATAACTTTTTTCAGTGTGGGGAAAAAGGGATTCAAAATTTAATGATAATAAATAGTAGGAGCAATATTCTTTTTTGATTTACAGTTTTTCCAATTTACGATGGGTTTGCCAGAACGTAACCCCATCTATTTATTCTTATTTATCTTAAACCCTATTTATTTATTTACTTCCTTGATTTTTTTTTTGTTTTTGCTGGTTGTTTCTTGAGGGTCAAAAGCTTCAAAATTCCTGGGTGTCAACATCTCCGAGGATCTGTCCTAGAGTCTCCACATTGATGCAATCACAAAGAAGGCTCGCCAGCGGCTAGACTTCTTGAGGAGTGTGAGGAGATTCAGTATGTAGAAAACTCTTAAATCTCTACAGGTGGTACCGGGGAGAACATTCTGGCCAGTTACGTCACTGCCCGAAATGGAGGCACCATCTCTCAGAACAAGAATAAACTCCAGAGGGTTGTTAACTCGGCCAGCGTCATCATGGGCACCAAACTTCACTCCATCGAGGACATCGACATGTGGCAGTGTCTTAAAAAAGCAGACCCTCTCCTCACGTGTGCTAGGTGGTGTGGATCTTTGATGATTGCTGCTGCTCTCTGTCGGCAGCGTTCCCTGTAGATATTCTTGATGGTGGGGAGGTTTTTTGCCTCTGATGTCCTGGGCTGTGTCCACTATCTTTTGCAGGGCTTTCTGCTCAGGGGTATTGGTGCCCTCACACCAGACTGCGATGCAGCCAGTCAACACACTTTTCACCTCACCTCTGTAGCAATTTGCCAGGGTTTTGAATGTCATACCAAATCTCCACAAACTCTTGAGGAAGGAGAGGCACTACCGTGCTTTCTCCACCATGCCATTAGCATGTTGGGTCGAGGAAGGATATTCCAAGATAGTAACCCCCGAGGACTTAAATTTGCTCACCCTCTCCATCTCTGATCCCTTGATGATCACTGGATTGTCCACCTCTGCTTTTCCCTTCCTGAAGTCAACAGTCAGCTCCTTGCTTTTGGTGACTCTGGGTGTAAGGTTGTTGTTGGTGCACCATTCAGCCATGTTTTCAATCTCCCTCCTGTACACTGATTCATAGGAGGTCGCTATTAAATCCACTGCCACTGTGATACTTCTCAGAGTTCTTTGACTCATCTCTCTTTACTTATTACTCATACGATCCCCCCCCCCACACTGCCGCCCCCTACCCCATCACTCAGAAAACTTTTTTTTTCCCTTTCTGGATTTATCCATTTTGCTTTTGTGAAATTCTATTGAACCTGCTTCCACCTTTCAGGCAGCATGTTTATTCCAAGACAGCATGTCATGTGTTGCTTCCTTTCTCTGAGTACCCTTGGTTACCAAGCCACTTGACACTGGTTTCAGTTTGCATTCTTGATGAAAAAGTTAACCTCTCTCAGATCTCCCCTTTTCCTTCTCAACCACATGGCAGCAAGGTTAGCCTAGTGGTTGGGGCACCAGCGACCGGGACTGGGTTTGAATCCAGATTGTACGTTCTTCCCATATCTGCAAGGGTTTCCTCCGGTGCTCCGGTTTCTTACCACTGATGGGGGGGGGGGGGAGTGGGCCAATTGGGTGCATTTGGGCGGCACGAGCTTGTGGGCCAAAAGGACCTGTTACCGTGCTGTATGTCTAAATGTAAAATAAATTTCAAAAATAACCCAGCTCAAAATGTTCACTCTTTTTTAAAAAAAAAGGGACAGTCATAGATAGATGGTTCAAATAAATCTCTTCAATCTTTCTGGCATTCTCCAAAGATCTACACAGTTCCCCAGTTACAATTTACTGAAGTTTAGCAGACAGAACGTTTCTGGTTATGTGCTCAATGGTAACCATATAGACATATAACCATATAACAATTACAGTACATAAACAGGCCATATCAGCCCTTCTAGATTTAAGTGAACTCCACTAGTTCCACCTACTCACTCCCTGCCCATAACCCTCCACCCCCTCACATCCATGCACTCATCCTACCTTCTCTTAAATGACAAAATTGACCCTGCTGCAACCACACCTTCTGGAAGGTCATTCCACTCAGCCACCACTCTCTGAGTGAAGAAGCTTCCTCTTATGTTACTTCCAAAGTTTTGCTCCCTAACCCTTAACTTATGACCCCTCGTTCCAATCTCTCCTACCCTCAAGGGGAAGAGCCTAATCACATCCACTCTATCTATTCCCCTCATAATTTTATACACCTTTATCAAATCCCCCCTCAACCAAACCGCCCCAAGAAACCACAGTGAGTTATGCTGCAATGTTCTAAACAGGGGAATGGCTGCTCTTTAGATACTTTCAGGAAAGATGACTTTTCATGAAAAAAATCATGTGCTCTAAATCCTAAATGATCCAACAACCATGATAGGTATTCATGGGATCAAAATCTGGCCAGGTAACTCACTACCCCTATTGAAAGACCAGTATTTACTCATAAGTAGTTTTGGATGATCAGTCTCATACCTCAATCTTCAAATTTGCCAACAACACCACTGCAATGGGGGCTGGGTATCAATAATGATGGAAAAAGTAAAAGAGAAAAGTCTGCAGACACCGTGATTGAAAAGCATGACACTGGAGAAACTCGGCTGGCAAACAGGGTACTTTATCTTTCTTCTTCTTTGGCTTGGCTTCGCAGACGAAGATTTATGGAGGGGGTAAATGTCCACGTCAGCTGCAGGCTCGTTTGTGGCTGACAAGTCCAATGCGGGACAGGCAGACACGGTTGCAGCGGATGCAGGGGAAAATTGGTTGGTTGGAGTTGGGTGTTGGGTTTTTCCTCCTTTGCCTTTTGTCAATGAGGTGGGCTCTGCGGTCTTCTTCAAAGGAGGTTGCTGCCCGCCAAACTGTGAGGCGCCAAGATGCACGGTTTGAGGCGATATCAGCCCACTGGCGGTGGTCAATGTGGCAGTCACCAAGAGATTTCTTTAGGCAGTCCTTGTACCTTTTCTTTGGTGCACCTCTGTCACGGCGGCCAGTGGAGAGCTCGCCATATAACACGATCTTGAGAAGGCGATGGTCCTCCATTCTGGAGACGTGACCCAAAGATAAAGGTGCATAACCAACCTTTCGGGTTTGAGCCCTTCATCAAGATATGTTTCCATATGGCCTGTGTAAAAATATTTTGACCCTGACCACCCACCTTTCTGAGTTGCCGATAGTCCAACTGCAGACCCTTCCTAGGCCGCCCCCTGCAGCTCCCGACGCCCTGACTGCGGATCCTCTCCCCAACTGCCCGCCTACCACCCACTGGAGCTCTCAACACTCCGATGCCAAACCTCACCCTGGCTGCCCACCTATCCGTGCACCCGAGGCCCCGAACACAGACTTACCCCCAAGTCCCGGCAATCTAAGGTCCCGAGGTGCTTAATGCGGTCAAAAGTAATACCCGTTCCCCCTCCAAATTTGACATGAAAAATTGGTCCCCAAATCTTGACTATTACATGAATATAATCGGTAATTCTGAAAACACCCAGCAGGTTACAATCTTTCAGCATAATTTTGATTCCTTTACTAATCTGCGGACACCAGTACAACCTCTCCCTACCAACCTATCCCACTTGAACAACCATATGCCAAGTCTTTCATGTCCTTGCATATTTTTCAGTGATCTGGTATCCCCCATTATCATGAGAGACAGTCTTCAATTACACTGGACAACGAAGATTTTGCTTCCACACCTTTGGGTGTATTTTATGGATTTTGGTGCTGATCACGAAAATCACCTTAAAATTTTAATATCACATACCACCTTTTAGATAGAACCTATTTTGTGATTTCCTGTCATATTTTGAGTCTACTTCAAGCCTACAAACTAGGAAAGTGCAACGTGCCATTAAAAATCATTTTCTGCGTTCACACTCGGACATCTTCCCTGGTGCGGTCAGTGACAATAAGGTTTCTCCGGGACATTACGATCATGGAAAAGCGGTATCAGGGCAACTGGAATTCATCGATGCTGGCCGACTATCATTGGATACTGACACGAGAGGTGTTGGACGCTGAGTACAAAAAGAGATCGGCGGCAAAGGAATTTTTAGGTCAGTTGAATATTCATGTTTAATCTGTGATTAAACAGGCTAAAATTCAATAAAAGTTAATTTAATGTTTCTCCAAATACCTATGTCAAACAGCTAATCTGAAATTATCCTTGCATCCACCTTGTAGTGGTCTGTCATAATCCATCATTTTTTTTTCAGGCAAACCTTTTGAAAAAAATTGTTCTCCATTGTTATCACCCACAATTCTATTGCAAAACCTTTTTTTGTATCTTGCACTTAAAAATTTCCTCTCTTTCTGATTGTACATTTACTCAATTCTCAACATTTTGTGTTTTTTTGAAAACTTTATTTAATAGAATTTAGGCAACTTACAATCAAACGTAACAGGAAAAGAAACAATTTTTTTGTATATATAAAAAAAACAAGAACCCCACCCACCCACCCTCCCCTTAAGGGGAGCCAAATATAAAGAAAATACAGTGATTATAAAGAATATTTCAAAGTATTTCCAAATTCATATATTCCAAATAAGAAGACCACATTTTAACAAAAAATGAATAATTATCATGCAAATTACATGTAATTTGTTCCATAATAATACAATTTCTCAACTCATTATCCTAACATGTTATATTAACCTCCACATTATCTTTCCAAGTACTAGCTACACATTTTCGTGCTACAGATAACACTAGACGTACAAATGCAATTTGAAATTTATCCAACCCTCGTCCTTTCAAAGAAACCATATATCCCAACAAAAAGACTGATGGGTCTAATGGTAATTTAATCAGAATAATTTTTCGAAAACCAATCTAATTCCTTCCCAAAATGGTTGTACACAAGACCAAACAGCATGTAAAAAAGTTCCAGTACATAATCCACATCTAAAACAAGAATCCGAATTACTAAATCCATATTTTTTCAATTTCTCGAGTCAAATGTAACTGATGTAAAAAATTATAATTAACCATTCCATAATGTATATTTGTCACTTTAGTTACACTGTCATGACACATAACCTCCCAATTATCTTCCGGAAAAATATAGGTTAAATCACTTTCCCATTTAAGCCTAGATTTCTCCCATTCTGATTTATCCATACTATCCTGTAACAATTGGTACATATTGGTACAAAAAATATAACCTTAGGTACAGAAGAAATCAAAGACTCAAATTTCATCAACATGAGTAAATTCATCTCTTTACCATAATTATCTTTTTTCAAAGCTCTGAGTTGTTAATACACAAACAGAGAATTTACAGATATATCAAATTTCTCCCTCAATTGAATAAAAGAAAGAAATTGGCCGCCTTCAAAACAGTCTTGAATTATCTTTATGCCCTGAAAATTCCATCTCTTTAAATGATTATTGGACATTGAAAAAGGAATAAGCTGGTTATGATATAATAGGGTTTGAATTGGTAATTTACCCTTTGATCCTAAAACCCTGTTTCTTTTAACCCATATCCTTAACAAATGTTTTAATACCAGCATATTACATTCCTGCAATAAATCCACATTGGTTAATACTTTTATTTACTTATATGTGTACCCCTCATTGCCAAGAAGCAACCAGGGATACTTTCTATCTGAATTCAAAGTAAATTTAATTGTTGTTTATTTCAGTGTAGGTCTGCCTCCCAATTCTCACACCTTCAGCTGCAAATTTGTTTTTAAATTTAGACATACAACACGATAACAGGCCCTTCTGGCCCATGAGTCTGCGGTGCCAAGTGCAATTTGAAGGGTGGGGGGAAAGCGAAGCACATGGGAGGAGACCCATGCAGACACAGGGAGAATTTTCCCATTCCTTACAGACAGCACTGGATTCGAACCCCGGCCCCGATTGCTGGTGCCGTAACAGCACTGCACTGACCGTGCCACCCCCTGTAATCCCAACCGTGTCCAACCGGAGAAACAAGTGAGAAGCCTGCAGCTACCCAGGTCTACAAACAGAGAAAGAGCAAGGAGCAAGAGAGAAGAAAGCAAAGCTCAGAGACTATGGTAGATAAAGATAGAAAAGAGGCAGGAGGAGAATGTCCTGTTTTCTCCCATGGTGTAAATGACATACAGTGCTTGCAGCTTTCAATCATTTCTAGAACTTTGAAACAAGAGGTAGCCTTGGTTATACAGTTCACTGCCGAACGTGCCATCCTCAGGATTTGTCAGATGTGACAGCTGGGGACTCAAGGTACAGAGAACTACAGATAACGTCGATATAATTCAGTAGACGAAAGGCTTTGCCATAGGCCAGATGACTCTTCCCCTAATCCTAACATCATCAAAGATCAAAGACAAACCCTGATTTGAAGTTATTTGAACATGCACCTTGAAACTGCAGACTGCCCAGAAGGTGAAGACTTGTGTCTCTGTAGGTACCATTATTTCTGTCTCTCTCAAATTCTGCACGCAAGTACTCTTGTTCATGTAACTTCAATCCCTTCACCATACCTGCCAAAATTGATCTTGTGTGTTAACACATCTCCATTAGCAGATGGGAGTGATTTCATGCACTTATATTCTCATTTTATCTCTCAATCAAGAGTCATTATTTTTCCTCTGAGTCAAGACTATTATAGGTATTTCAGAAGCTTTACTCTCCATTCCTTTGCTCTAGTATAGTTTCAAAACTATTTCTGTAAATGCCATTGCATAGGATGACTTGTGTATAGGGCAACCCCCAGAATTTCCACCTAATATGCCTTAACTTTTGTTATAAGACAGCCACCAAATCTGGCACTGACCAGTGGATGCTGTTAAAAGCTAAATCACAATATTTCAATTTAAAATATGACCATTTAATAGTCTAAATATTATTTGAATATTTTAAACCAAGATGGGCTCCTGTATCAAGCTGTATAAAGCCCGTGCAGAGCCGACAGAAGTCAGACTGGGCGGATGGACCCCGTGGAGGGGCACTGAGACTTCGCAAATAACTAACGAGGCATGCACGAGATGGCATTGGAACCGTCGGGAAGATGGCGGCAGTGTGGCGACGTTGACGTCAGGGTAAGAATTTTGGATTCTTTGCATAGAGCGACACTGATTTTTAAGTTTTGAGGACTGTCCTGAACACCAGGATATACGGTACGTGGAGTGATGCTTAAATACTTTCAGAGGCCAGAGGTGCAAGAAGATGGTGCTGGAACGAGTTCGTATGTTGACCCATCTGCTGTTGTGTCTTTCCTTCTTTCACTCAACCTCATTTACCCCTCTGACTGCGTGGCTCAGTATGACAAAAACCCTATCTACAAATTCACTGACGATACCACAGTAGTGGGTTGTATAAAGAGGGGCGATGAGTCAGCACACAGGAGGGAGATTGAAAACTTGGCTGAATGGTGCACCAACAACAACTTCGCACTCAATGTCACCAAAACCAAGGAGCTGATTGTTGACCTCAGGAAGAGAAAACCGGAATTGTACGATCCAGTGATCATTGGGGGATCAGAGGTGGAGAGAGTGAGCAAATGTAAGTTTTTGGGAGTCACTATCTCGGAGAATCTTTCCTGGATCCAGCACACTAAAGGCATCATGAAGAAAGCACGTCAACACCTTTACTTCCTCAGGGGCTTGCAGAGGTTGGGTATGACATTGGATTCCCTGGCAAATTTCTATCAATGTGCAGTGGAAAGTGTGCTGATCCCCTTCATCGTGGTCTGGGACAGGAACACCAGTACTTCCAAGCATAAAGCTCTGCAAAAGGTAGTGGACACAGCCCAGGACATCACCGACAAAACCCTCCCCATCTACAGGAAACACTGCTGACAGAAAGCAGCAATCATCAAGCATGTACACCCCCCAGCACGCGCTGTGTTCCTGCTGCTGCCATCAGGAAAGAGGTCGAGGTGGCATAAGACTCGCACCACCAGATTCAGGAAGAGCTGCTCCCCCTCCACCATCAGACTCCTCAACCACAAACTCAATCAGGGATTCTACTTTTGCACTGTTGCTTTTTTTGCCCTCTCTGTATTCTACAGTCAGTTTGTTTACATTCTTTATTTGTTTACATGTGCACATTGTGTACAGTATTTTTTTGCACCAGCAATAAGTGGTAATTCTGCCTCACCTGCAGGATAAAGAATCTCAGGGTTGTATGTGATGACAATCAATCTGAAATCTGATACTTTCATCCCACCTTCCCAACTTATTGGCACCTTCATCAGAACCCACAGAGCCAGCTGTGGTTCAGTGGCAAGTACACATCCTTTTGAACTGGCAGCTGTGGGATTCACTGAAGAAAAACGTCGAACTTGGCACAGTACAGCACAGGAACAGACTCTTCCGTCCGTTTCAAACATGATGCCCAAATTAAACTAAAACTCTTATGCTTGCACTTGACACTATCTTCCATTCCCTGCGTCTTCATGTGTCTGTCTTAAATTCTCATAAATGTGACTATCAAATCTCCCCTGGCAGCCTGTCCCAGGCGCCTACCCCTCTGTTTGTATGAGCTCAGCACACATATCTTTGACCCCCTGAGAATGTAAGTACAGGTAGTCCCTGAGCTACGAACAACTCTTACTTACGAACGAGTTGTTCCCCATTTTGCGCATGAGCATAAATCCGCATTGTGCCACCAATTGACCGTAAGTACCTGTTCCACCTTACGTTCAAATTCACTTTATGGGCAGACCCAGGTAACGGAACCCACTTGTCATCCAGGGACTGTCTGTATTAAAATGTTGACTGGAAGAGAGAAGCTGGCTACATTCCTTTCTTTCTTGTTATCAGCTAGAACTGATAACAACCTCCTGATTTGGTAAGATAGTAAAAGATTATAAACCATTGGGTATGGGACACAACCCAGATTAACAATTCCCAAGAGAATTCTAAAAAACATGTACTTGTATGGAGCTGTGTGTTCTCAAGACCTTGGGGTTGGAATGTATAAATATATGTGATTTGTAAGCCTCGAGTCATACTCTCTTAGGGCGAGATGAGCTGCTCAAGACAGTGCTTCTTGCTGTAAGGGCATTCTCACGCTTTGCAAAGTGATTTCAAACAAAGGTCCACTTTAACACCCCTCCTCCCACCTTAAATAAATATCCTATATAGTGCTTAATATTTTAACCCCAGGATAAAGAGGCTATTCTTGAGCACATGATACAGGACAACTAATTCATGGCAAAAACTGAGGAGTGCTGTCAAACTAGAGCTGCCCTATTTTGGGTGTGGCGACAAATTGAGACTTCACTGGTGCTTTCATAAGGATATAAAGAGATTCAATGTTAGAACACATGGCGATGACTTTAAAGAAAGTATGGGTGGCCTGGTTAATGTAGCGGTTAGTGCAACGTTGTTACAGTGTCACCGATCAAGACCAAGGTTCGAATCCTGAGCTGTCTGTAATGTTCTCCCCTTGTCAACATGGGTTTACCCCGGCGGATCTGGTTTCCTCCCACCATTCAAAAAAGTTCTAGGGGTTGTGGGTCAATTGGGTATAATTGGGTGGCATGGGCTTGTGGACCAGAAGGGCCTGCTACTGTGCTGTACGTCTAACTTTTTAAAAAATGTTTATTCTATTCCTCCAAATTTTGCTTTTCCCCTCATGAAGATACCAATTGCCCCAAGGATAAGTTCAAACACATATCATTCCTAATCTTGGCAAGAATCTATTGATTTAGTCCAGATGGAGGATAAAGGCTGCACCTTCAACTGTAAATTCTTTATTGCAGATCTAGAATTCAATCTGATATACAAACCAAGTGAATGTGATTCTCGCAAGTTAGAAAACCAAATTGCAGGCTGGCAAAGCACCACAGATATTAGTACAGTCAGACCATCTCAATTCTGAGTCACACTCCCAAAAAACTATCTCAATTCTGAGTCACACTCCCAACCTCACATCTGTCCATGGCCTTATGTACTATCCTACCCTGACCAACACAAATTGGAGGAACAACACCTTATTTTCCAATGGCAACACTGATTTCTCTGCTTTCTGCTCACCTTCCTTCTCCTCCTTATCTCCTGTTTTTCTAGTTCCCCCTCCCTTCCCCCTTACCCATCCAGCCATCCCTTCTCCCACCCCCTGATTGCTGCTGTTCCTTCCCTCCCTTCTCCACCTATCATCTCCTGCCTTCCCCACCCCCCCCATCCTTTTGTTCAGACACCTGCCATACCTTGATGAAGGGATCAAGCCTGAAATGTTGGTGATGTATCTTTACATTTGCTACATCAAGGACACCGTTTGACTTGCTGAAATTCTCCAGCATTTTTTTTTACTTCAACCACGGTGTCTACAGATTTTCTGTACAGTCAGAAGATTTCTGTCATGAAAACATCACGAGTCAGCCAACAAAGCCATTAAACTTCGCGTTTGCAGAACCACCTGCTTCTTTATACAGGAACTCTCATCAATTGCCATATTGCCTTTGAGTGTTCTTGGAGATCAAGTGTTCAACTGCACTTGTCTTTAAGCCAGCCTTGATCCCACAGTAAATGTTTTCCTCTAGATTTATTGATCTTTTATTTTGCCTTCAGTCTCTGGTTGTCTTCCATCAGTTCGGTGCCAAGTAGAGAAGGCAAGGTAGTGATTTGTTCCAAACCTCTGCTGAACTTCCTCTGAATTGTAAATGAATGTTTTGCTTGAATTCCCTTTGGAATGACGCCATGCTGCTCACTGCTCAATTCTTGCGAGAGAAATTTATCAAGGTAAACTGCTCCTGTGATACCTCTGACCGTCAGTTTTAACATTACCATCCTCAGTACGTACCAAAGGGTGATAGTGAGCTTGTGAAGAATAATCAGTATTGTTATATTGGTGACAACCAATTCATATTCAGGAAATTCCAAAGCTACACTGCCCTCCACAATGTTTGGGACAAAGACACTTTTTTCTCCTGTGATCCACTGTTTTAAATTTGTAATCAAACAACTTACATGTAATTCAAGGTTATTTGTGAACATCTTGGTTTGACCATGTAGAAATTACAGCACTTTTTATACATAGTCCCCTCATTTCAGGACCCCATAATATTTGGGACATAGCTATGGTCTGTATATTAAAGTAGTCATGTTTAGCACTTTGTTGTATATCCCTTGCATGCAATGACCGTTTGACGTCTGTGACTCACCAGGTGCTGAGTATCTTCTCTGGTGATACTCTGCTAGGCCTCTACTGCCACCTACTTCAGCTCCTGCTTGTCTCGTCAACATATATAAGGCCTGTTTGATTGGATTTAAACCGGGTGACTGATTTGGTCATTCAAGAATTTTCCAGTTTTTAGCTTTGAAAATTTCTTTTGTTGTTTTAGCCGTATGTTTGGAATCATTGTCTTGCTGTTGGAGGAAGTGCTGCTCGATGAGTTTGGAGGCATTTGCTCGAACTGGTGCAGATTAGATGTTTCTGTGCACCTCAGAATTCATTTTGCTACTGCCATTAGCAGTTATGTCATCAATGAAGGTAAGTGCACTGGTATCTGTGGCAGCCATACCTGCCCAGGCCATAACACCCCCACCACCACGTTTCACAATGAGGTGGTATGCTTTGGGTCTTAGGAAATTCCTTTACGCCTCTGCACTTTGCTCCTGCCATCACCCTGATACAGGTTCATCTTGGTCTCATCTGTCCATCAGACCTTTTTCCAGAATGCTACCAGCTCTTTTAAACTGTCATCTGGCCCATCGTGTTTCTGAGGTTTGTATCTTGTAATGTAGCCTCTGTAGTTCTGTTCATGAAGTTTTCTGCAGACAGTGGTCATTGACACATCCACACCTGCCTCCTGAAAGATGGGAATTTGGAGATTTGTCTACATTATGATGAAGATTCTTCTGTCATCAGTAGTGGGGATCTTCCTTGATCTACCACTCCCTTTGCAGTTACAGAACTCACCAGGATGCTCTTTCTTCTTAATGATGTTCCAACGAGTTGATTTTGGCCTTCTTAAGGTTTGGGCGATGTCCCTTCCTGTTTTATTCTTGTTTTTCAGCCTCATACTGACTTCTTTGACTTTCATTGGCACAACTCTGGTCCTCGTGTTAAAAAAAATGGCAACTACACAGACTCCAAAGTTGATCAAAAGCTTCAAAGCAAGCCCAGCTCTCTTATACCTGCATCAATGAAGCAATTAAACAATCCTGAGTACTCACAAACACCTGTGAAGCTAAACATCCTAAGCATTATGGTGCCCTAAATTGGGGAGAACTATGTATACAAATTGCTATAATTCTACATGATCAAACCATAATGTCTACAAATAACCTTGAATAAAATCTGGAATGTACACTTTAATCACATGTGAATTGTGGATCACAGGGGAAAATAAAGGATATATTTGTTCCAAACATTATGGAGGGCAATGTATTGAGCTGAGAGAGCCACCTGCCCTTGGCAGTTCCTCAGTTAATTACATGGTCAACTCGGACTGGTTAGCTGGACAGTTGAGGCTGAGCTGAAAAGCTTCATATTTTCTGCCTTTAGTAAGGAGAGTTTCCAATTCACTGAGTATACAAAATGCAGACGTTAGAACCTGACACAAAAAAAAGGGAATTGTAAGTGAGGGTTAAGGAAGTGAGCTTATTTTAAAATAGATGTATACTTTGCAGTTAGAATTTTAAGTGACTCAACCCTGAACTATACGGTGGTTGCCTGTAGTAGATTAGCTGACTGCTCGTTGCAGTTTCTCACTGAAGTAGGAACTCAGCTGGTGACTGGTGACCTGGTAACTACACAGAAATGATGGAGGAACTCAGCAATTCTCACAGCGTCCATAGGAGGGAAAGATGTACAATATAACCGGCGTTTCAGGCCTGAGGCCTTCTTCAAGGTAGGAATAAAAAGCAGGCAGGGACCTGAATAAAAAGGCTGGGGAGAAGGGAAACCTCCTCCAGATGCTGCAAAACTGAGTGATTGATTGGCTCGATCAATAACCACAAAGCCGAGAGCAGGCCTTAATAAACACCAGGTACAGGAATGCCGGAAGGGAGGTGGGAGGTCGACCTTTATAACCAGATCATACGGGGTGGAGACATAGGAGATGCCTCATCCATACAACACCACAGGTAGGGAATAATATACAAGGAGAAAGCATATCACTACACCGAGTTCCTGCAGCACAAAGTCTGCAGACTTTTGTGTTTTACCTGGTAACTTCTGAGAGCTTTGTTTTGTTTATCCAAGGGATGTGGGCTTTGAAGGCTGATCTGGAATTTACTTCCCCACCTGTAATTGACCTGGGGAAAGTGGTGGTGAAATGCCCGCTTTTCCCACTGCTGCCCATGAGGTGTGGGCATGCGTGGAATGCTGTTGGAGAGTAAGCTCCAGGAATTTGACCCAGTAGCTTGAGTTTTGTAGATGATGGAGAGATCTTGGGGAGTGAGGAGGTGAGTCAATTGCCACAGGATTCTGAGTCTTTCAACTCCTCTTGTGGGACATGGAACAGTACATCTCTGGAATAGGTGCTTTGGCCCACAATGTCAGTGCGGAACATGATGCCAAATTAAATTAAAGCTCAACCGCTTGTGGATGTTGTAAATCTCTCTGTTCCATGCATATTCATCTAGAAATGCCAGCAACACATCTGTTTCCACCACCATCTCTGGAAGCCTGTTCCAATCATCTTCAGATCCTTCAGATTCAGGTTCATTGTCAGAGTCCATACATGACATCACATACAACCCTGAGATACTTTTTTCCTGCAGGCGTGGCAGAATCACCACTTATTGCCTGTGCAAAAACAAAACGGACTCAACAAAACACATGTAAACAAATGTAAACTAAACAATAGCTCAATACAGAGAGAATTCTTAAAAAAAATCAATAAAATGTAAAAGTAAGAGTCCTTAAATGAATCTCTGATTGAGTTTGTCGTTGAGGAGTCTGAAGGTGGAGGGGAAGCACCTGTTGCTGAACCTGATGGTGCGAGTCTTGTGGCCCTTCAACCTCTTTCCCGATGGGATCAGCGAGACCAGAGCGTATGCTGGATGGCGTGGATCCTTGATGATTGCCACTGCTCTCCGCATTCCCTATAGATGTTCTCGATGGTGGGGAGGGCTTTGCCCATGATGTCCTGGGCTGTGTCCATTACCTTTTGCAGGAATTTACACTCAGAGGTATTGGTTCCCCCCACCCCCGCCACCACTCTGTATAGAAAAAAAACCTGCACCACACATCTGCTTTAAAGTTTCCCCCACTCACCTTCAATACATCTCCTCTATTCACACGATGCATAAGGACACTTCATTTCCATTTCTGGCCAATGATACCCCCAGGGTAGAGATAGTGGGGGATTAAGTGATGATAAATTCATTGGCCATCAGAGAGTGCTAGAAGGATTTCCTTGTTGAATATAGTTTTTGCCAAGTACAAAAAGTTGCATCCCACCTATCAGGAGACGCCCAGGAGACTGCAGAGGTTGGAATCTGAAGCTAAACATAATAGATCCAGCAGCATCAGCGAGACGCAAGTCAATGCATGGCTGTGGTTAGATCAATTGCACTGTGGAGATGAATGAGTAGGATATGATATCTGGAAAAGAAAATTGGTCCAAGATGACCATGATTTGATAGAATATGATACCTGGGAAAGAAAATGGGTCCAAGATTACCATAAATGGGTAGGATATGATAGCTGGGAAACTAATGGGTGCAAGATGACCATGGATGGATCAGATATGATAGCTTGGACAATAATGGGTCCAAGATGACAATGAATGGGTAGGATATGATAGCTGGTAAAGAAAATGGGTCCAAGATTACCATAAATGGGTAGGATATGATGGCTGGGAAAGAAAATGGGTCCAAGAGGACCATGAATGGGTAGGATATGATAGCTGGGAAAGAAAATGGGTCCAAGATGACCATGAATGGATAGGATAATGAGAGCTGGGAAAGGAAATAGATCCAAGATGACCATGAATGGATAGGATATAAGAGCTGGGAAAGAAAATGGGTCCAAGATAACCATGATTGGATAGGATATGATAGCTGGGAAATTAATGGGTGCAAGATGACCATGGATGGATCCGATAGAATAGCTTGGAAAAAAATGGGTCCAAGATGACCATGAATGGGTAGGATATGTTAGCTGGTAAAGAAAATGGGTCCACGATGACCATGATTGGATAGGATATGATAGCTGGGAAACTAATGGGTGCAAGATGACCATGGATGGATCGCATATGATAGCTTGGACAAAAATGGGTCCAAGATGACAATGAATGGGTAGGATATGATAGCTGGTAAAGAAAATGGGTCCAAGATTACCATAAATGGGTAGGATATTACAGCTGGGAAAGGAAATGCATCCAAGATGAGCATGAATGGGTAGGATATGATGGCTGGGAAAGAAAATGGGTCCAAGATGACCATGAATGGGTAGGATATGATAGCTGGGAAAGAAAATGGGTCCAAGATGACCATGAATGGGTAGGATATGAGAGCTGGGAAAGGAAATTGATCCAAAATGACCATGAATGGGTAGGATATGAGAGCTGGGAAAGAAAATTGGTCCAAGATGACCATGAATGGGTAGGATATGATGGCTGGGAAAGAAAATGGGTCCAAGATGACCATGAATGGGAGACATATAATGAAATATTTCAGGGTCCCAACAAAGGAAATAAAAACATGAGAAAAGATATCCATTGGTGGCTCCTGATGGAAATTTGAAATTGAAAAAAAAATCACACAATGCTGTCAAGTTTAACAGTGAACCACCGATGTTAATTTTTGAGAACCCTGCAAAGGAAAACCGAAAGGAAACACTGAGAGATGTTATAGATTGTAAAGACACACACAAGAAAGATAAATATTGAAAGTGGGTTGTATAAAAGGAGGTGACGAGTCAGCGTACAGGAGGGAGATTGAAAGCCTGGCCGGACGGTGCACCAAATACAAATCGCACTCAGTGTTACCAAAACCAAGGAGCTGATTGTTGACTTCAGGAAGTGAAAACCAGAGGTGTTCGATCCAGTCATTACTGGGGGATCAGAGGTGGGGAGATTGAGCAATTGGGAGTCACTATCTCAGAGGATCTTTCCTGGACCCAACACACTAATGGCACCATGAAGAAAGCACTTCAGCACCTCTACTTCCTCAGGAGTTTGCGGAAGTTTGGTATGACACCAGAAACCCCAACAAATTTCTACAGAAGCGTAGTGGACAGTGTGCTGACCGGCTGCATCACGGGTCCAGTACGGGGTTACCGATGCCCCCAAGCTAAAAGCCCTCCATAAAGGTAGTGGACAGAGCCCAGGACACCACAAGCAAAACCCTCCCCACCATTGAGAACACCATCAAGGAACCCCGCTGTTGGAGAACAGAAGCAATCGTCAAGTCTCCGCACCACTCAGCACATGTTCTGTTCTCACTGCCGCCACCAGCAAAGAGGGATAGGTGCCACAAGTACACTTTCTGCCACACGTCCTTGATCCTCAACTGGGGTGATGGACCTCTCGGCAAGCTTGACGTTGGGCTCAAGGCCGAAATGTTGGTTACTCAGCTTCATCTTTGCTAATATAAAGTACACTGGTTGACCTTCTGAGTTTCTCCAGCATCGTGTTTTTACTTCAACCACGGGACAGCTGAAAAGCTGTTTTCAGCAGGTAACGTGTTTGATAAGCTCTCCTTGAATCTCAACCCTTTCACATGACTGCCTATCAGATGTCTTTTTTCAAAAGCCAAGAACACCATATCTACTGGATTTTCTTCCATTCTGTAAGTGTATTCTCAAAAGAGAAGATTCTAAATACCATCGTCCTTTAATCAAGCCCATATTGTCTCTGCCTCATTATCTGTTTCTCAGTCCCTTGCTCGCACTTCCTTAATAATGCATTTCAATTCTTTCCTGACAATTGATGGCGAGCAAACTCATCTGTAGTTTCCTTTTATCACTCTCTCTGTTCTTGAAAAGCTGCCTGACATTTCTTACCGTCAAATCTTCTGGATCATTTGCAGAATCAGTCTGTACTTGCTGCTGTCAAGACTGATTTAAAGATTTTTGTTTAACACTGGGGACACTTCCTTACACCTGTCATAACTTCTCTCGTCTCCACCTCCAATGCACCCTTGTTTGCACTTGCCATTCATTTTGCTCTTTACATTCTAATAGAAGATTTTCCAATCATTTTTTTTATAATCTAGTGTATTATCAAAGGAGTACTTGGCATAGCTGAATTTAACATGAGATATTAAATCAAAACCTGTCTTCCCCCTCTCCAAAGGAGAGCTGGAGAATTCTGTATGGGGCACTATTGATAGGATATGAAATAGGAACAGGAGTAGGTTATGTATTCATTTGGCCCTGCTTTACAATGGTTGATCCAATCTGATCTGTAATTTCCTCATTGTTTCACATAAATCCCTACTCCATTATTCCCTCAGTGCTGGTCAAGAAGCTACAAACTCTGGGCCTCTGCACTCTCCTCTGCAACTGGATCCTTGACTTTCTCATCAGAAGACTACAATCAGTACAAATTGGAAACAACGTCTCCTCCCACAGGACGCATGTTTACCACTACTCTACTCATTATACACCCATAACAGTGTGGCCAGGTACAATTCCAATGTTATCTACAAATTTACCGATTCCCCTCAGTCCAAAAATCTCAATAGAGGCTGAATGTCTGAAAATATTCCGGCAGGCGTGGCAGAATTATCATTTATTGTCGGTGTGAAAAAAGAACACTGCCGTCGGAGAGCAGCAGCGATCATCAAGGATCCACCCCACCCAGCACCCGCTCTGTTCTCGCTGCTGCCATCAGGAAAGAGGTCTAGGGGCCACAGGACTCGCACCACTAGGTTCAGGAACATCTGCTACCCTCCACCATCAGAACCCTCAATGACAAACTCAATCAGGGACTCATTTAAGGACTCTTACTTGTGCACTTTATTGACTTTTTCTCTCTGTTTTGCACACAGTTTGTTTACATTTCTTTATCAGTTTACATGTGTACGTTGTGTACAGTTTTTTTTTGCACTACCAATAAGTGGTAATTCTGCCTAGACCACAGGGAAAAGAATCTCAGGGTTGTATGTGATGTCATGTATGTCCTCTGAAAATAAATCCAAATCTGAAGGAGCTCCCCGAACATACATTTACATGGATTTGTTTACCTGCCTCAATCTGATTTGACCAATCAAATAAAAAACAGAATTACCTTATCAGCATTAAGCAACACACTATTTACCTGCAAATTTCATCATGACCCAATTATGTAACCAGGTTCCCCTTTAATCAGGAATTGTTCTTGCACATCACCTGATCTGGGTAAACTCCAGGCTGATGTAAATTTACTGGTTTGGCTGGGGTTGCCTGGCAACATGTCACGGGACCCCTTACTCTGAATATTTACAACCCTCTGCATTATTTTACCGAGCAGCAAGGCACAAGTATGCATTAACTAACATTCTACACCCATCTGCACCAGGCAGACTCTTACTTCCAGAGTACCAAACAGATGGAAGGCAAAGGTCTTCTGAAAACCTAACCCTCACAGTCCCACAGGAACCAAATTCCACAGAAAATGTCGACCACTTTCCATATCCCAGGTGATCAGGAAGGCAGGGAACTAAAGCATGCGGAGGAAAGATGGAAGACTCTGTGAATGGAGAGGGAAAGGGGTGGAGAGCTGCAGGAAGGAATGCAGATGGAAGGGGAAGAGAGAGAGAAAGAACGGGGGGTAGGCTTGCAAAAACTGGAGAAGTCAACATTAATGGCATCTGGCTGGAGAGTGCCAAGACAGAAAATCACCTGTTGCTCCTCTAATTCTCGAGTGGTCTCAGTTTGACAGTACGAGGCCATAGAAAGACATGCCAGCGCAGGAATGGGGAGCAAAATTGAAATGGTTGGCCACTGGCAGATCCCTGTCACTGATGTGTACAGAGTGAAAGTGCTGAACAAAGCCATCTTCCAGTCTGCGTCCAGCCTCTCTGATGTAGAAAGGGCCATAACGGGAGCACCAGATACAGTAGATAACTCCTGTGTATACATGAGTGAAGTGTAGATTCACTTGAGTGGTGATGGAGGAGGTGTGGATGCAAATGCCGCCGCAGGTGAAGGTGCCAAGCAGGCAATTAATGGTGTAGCAGAATATTTAGAGGTGGTTTGGGAGGAATTGCTAGAGCAGCTTGCACACACACACACACATTTTAAACACAGCATTTTTGCAGGACTTTTACAGGGTGATTTTTGAAGAAAGAGCAACAAAGTTGCAGAATACGGTTTGCCTGGGAGAGCACGAGATTTCCGCAGGCAGAGGCAGAACAGAGGGAGGGAGTGAAACAAAGAGGAGAGACACAGAAATCAGTTCCAGAAGGACAAAGCTGGCAAACGTTTGGAAGGCTGACTGGTCAAAGGAGAAAACTGGCTGTCTGAGGTGACCCGAAAGAAAGAGGATCATCTGGAGAACCCTGAAGGGGGCAAGTTTCATCAGCAAGACTGACTGAGAAAGAATCAGTTGCGAATCTCTCTCTGAAAACCAGCAAGAACCCTCCTGAGTGGTAATCATTTGCCTGTTAACCACCAAAGACTGGTGCAATGGTCCACAGGATTTTACGCGCCCTCTTCTGCTTAGAATCCAAAATCTTTTGTTATCTGAATAGTCAGTGACTTAGCCATCTTGAGAACTTCATTCTACAGACTTGTAATTGCTCTTCTTCTCAAGCTGACTAAAACAAACTTCACGTTTTCTCACATTTATACAACCTTTGAAACTTTTTTTACTTGTCTGTTTTCCTGATTTGCTCATATCACTGTGAACCTCAATAAGGAGATGTTGCCTGGATTGGAAAATAACTCTTATGAGGCAGCGTGAACAGAGCTTCTCTTTGGAGCAAAGAATGAGAGGGGGCAATAGAAGTCTACAAGATTCAGACAGGCATGGATAAGATGGGACAAGCCAGTGCTGTTTTCCCAGGGTGTAAAATGCCTGCAGTTCCAAATCATTGACTGAATTTAGTTTTACATTTTGAGTGATTGAAATGCATTATATATGAGAAATTAATGAGTAAGCGTGGGGAAATGACCAATTTCCAAGATCACGTTTTGTGTGTTGTGATCCGTTTTAACTCAATTGCAGCTGGGTATTTCCTCATATTGTGCTCTGTATGTGAATGTTGACAGCAGCAGTGCAAGTGGCCATTATTTCTAGATACAATTCTGGGCTTCATATATATTTGACTTCATTCCACGCACTGCTTACTAATCCAATCTGCTCATTTCAATGTTGTATTGGCGAGGCATTCGCTGGATTTTTTTTCCACTGACCATTCCATCACTATTGCCCACTCGTAGATTAATTAGATTGGTACTAAGTGCCCATTATTGACCAGCACAAGGATGAGAGAGCTGGCTTTGAATTGTTAATGTGAGCTAAACCCTTTACCCAGCAAAACTTCTCACCTCCTGCTCCCCCCAAACCTACCAACGTCTGCTGAGATATTGTTGTTGGGGCAATTTTTCTTGCACAATCCTAAATAATGAGCACTGGCCGGTTCCTTAGCAAGACAACGTTACGCAAAGTGCCAAACTCCTGAATTTTCAATCAACTTTCAGATGCTTTCCTTTGACTTGAGTGCCCATATCAAATGCAGTCTGCAGAATCCTGAATGTTTTGGATCAAATAGAGCTTCAAGGGGTGGCACGGTTGGTGTAGCGGTCAGCACAATGCCTTTAAAGCTCCAGCAATCAGGACCGGGGTTCAAATCCCGCACTGTCTGTAAGGAGTTGGTACCTTCTCCCAGTGTCTGCGTGGGTTTTCTCCGGGGGTTCTAGTCTCCTCCCATTGTTCAAAAAAAAATGTACCAGGATTGTCGGTCAATTTGGGGTGAAATGGGCGGCACGGACCCGTGGACCAAAATAGCCTGTTACCATGCTGTATGTCTAAAAAAATATTGGCAGTTAGACACACGATTTTCATATTCTTTCTCATCCCCACACCAAATGAGAAGTCCTAACACTCTTCTGCCAGCTCCTCTTCAACCTAGAGCCAAGCAAGTAATCCAAGTAACATGTTTGAGTGCTGCTTCAATAAACAGAGTAACCGGATTGGTCTAGCACCACTTTTAGTTCACCTTGACTCTCACCTTCCACATGACTCCAGCAATGGTCTGATAGAAATACTGGAGGACCTCAGGCGGTCTCGCAGCGTCCATAGGAGGCCAAGCTATATTACTGACGTTTCAGGTTTGAGCCCTTCCTCAAGGTATGAGAAAATGCCGGCAGGTGCCTGAATAAAATGATAGGGAGGGAGGAGAAGGGCAGAGTCAGTGTCATGGGGGTGGGCATTCGCAGCCCATGCCTCCCTCCTCCCCAATGAGTTATTGTGCCCCCCACATCCAACTGCAGCACTAGTGTCACTAGGGGGTTGCGGACCGCACCGAGTAACGCCATCAGAGGGGGTGTCACCAAAATGAATCACATGGTTTTGTCTCCACGCGCTATAAGCACACACGCTTGCCTGAAATGCCGGAGGGAGGGGGAAGAGTGACGGTGCGGCGGACGTTGAAAGTCCGCTCCAGGCATGATGATTGTTCCCCCTTCCCCGCTGAGTGAGTTCACCCCCCCTCCCCCGCAATTACCCTAAAACACCCAATTAGATCTATTCTGACACCGACTCTGGGGTGGGGGTGGAGCACAGTCCCCCTGACAGGAGGTAATAAGAGGATAAAGGAGGGAGGGCAAACCAGCAAAGAGGGAAGGTGATATTCGGATAGCATTAACATAGACTTCTCTGATTTCTGCTAGCCTACTCTCCGTTCTCCCTCCCATCCCTTAGCTCTCCACCCCCTTCCCTCTCCATTAACCGAGCCCGCCCCCCCTTCCTTCCCTTACCTGCTGCTGTGCCCTCCCTCCCTTATCCACCTATTACCTCCAGCCTGTGGGAGTGTGCTCATCCCCTCCCCCCGCCCCCCATCGTTTTGTTTGGACACCTGCCCACATTTTATCCAGACCTTGCTGAAGGGCTCAACCCCAAAACGTTGGTTATGGACTTTTATCTTTGCTACATAAAGGACACTGTTTAACCTGCCGAGTTTCTCCAGCATGAATCAGTCAGATTGATTGATCTGAATGTTGAAATTTTGATAACTGCTTCAGGAGAGACAAATACTGGGGATTCTTAAGGTTTAGAATTTTCTCCTCATTGCTGCCAGCATGGCAGGCTCAGGCACAGGTGTGACAGTAGATTTCTTGCAGAATTTGACGGTTCATCGTTTTCAATGCGTGCCCCAGGGAGATGCAAATCGGGAAGAAAATAAATTATAACATTTGATGAAAGAAAAGGGAATTCCACATTCAATCTTTCAGTGGCACAGATCTATATTTAGATTACAATAAATTACCCTCCAGACAACAGTCACCTAGTCTTGGCAGGGTTGGCGTAGCAGTTAGTGCAACGCCTTTACAGTGCCAGCGATTGGGACTGGCGTTCGAATCCTGCACTCTCTGTAAGGAGTTTGTACGTTCTCCCCATGTCTGCATGGTTTTCCCCGGGGACTCCGGTTTCCTCCCATTCTTCGAAACGTACTGGGGGGTATAGGTTAATAGACCCATGGGCCAAAATGGCCTGTTACCTTGCTGTATGTCTAAATTTACATTTATCATTTTGGTCTTGTTTTGCTGTTTTGTTAATCATTATACTGGAATAAGAAAAGCAAAGATATAACTTTACTGTTTATCACAACTATTATTACTGGATAGTAAGCAAATTCTCAGTGTCAACATTTTTTTCTAGAATAACCCCCAAAAACCTCTAGCACAAGTATATCATGGGTTAATCATCGGTGTCTGCTAAGGAGGTGCCAACGCTCAGGACAAGAAAATAACTCCAGAGGGTTGTTCACTCGACCTGCAACATCACGGGCACCAGCCTTCACTCCATCAGGTACATTGACAAGAGGCAATGTCTTAAGAAAGCAGCCTCTCTCCTCAAAGAGTCTGTTCCACAGATTCTGGTTTCATTTCTGTCCCTAACATCTTACCTTTGGACACCCAGTTCAGTTAGGGGTGCTGGTTGGTCACGAGAGCTCCTTGTCATTCTGCTTTAGGGTTTTGCAAACGTGGCCATTCACAGGTCCAGACAGTTAGCTGTTAGGAGAGGAGAGCATCTATGCTGTTGCTCTTCCATGGTTAAGTTTGTATTGGGTGTTTTCTAGAAAGGAAGCATGGTGGGGCACACACACACACACACAGTTGTTCGGGTTCGTGTGGGTCCCACAGGTCAAGAATCAGACCAAAGTGGAGGTACAAAGCACACGTTTATTTCAGGGATGAACTGGTACATACAATGATCAGGGAAAAATCACTCCGATGTCCCACCACCCCTCGACTCAGTGCGGGCACAGCTCTATGCTACAAGGGACACTAATTAAACGCTCCCAACCTTTTTAACAGTGCACACCTTACCAACAGTTTCCCCAGCACCCTTCCACATTTCTAGGCCTGGAGTGAAGCAGGGTGGTCCCAAGCTGGTAAAGAGAGAGAACAAAGAGTACATGGCACCTTTATAGTGCTGGAGGGACAAGCCCACTTCATTTACTGGGGGCCAATAGCTCAGTGGCAGGAGGGTTAATCTAATTACAACAGCCAATGGCCCAAGGCCAAGTACAGGCAGGCTGGAGAGTCCAGTCCAGGTAATTTACATGTGTCCAACAGCAAGGTGTACACTAATGGGTGGGGTGGAACCAAACCTTGATTGGCCGCTGGTGTGTCCTCCGATTAGGCAGGGGGCAGTGCTGTTGCGTGACAGCTGCAACTCTTCCCAACACACACACGCCCACACACACTCTCTCTTTCTCTCTCTCTTTCTCCCCCCCCACCCCCTCCGGGGGCAAGGACATACCAAGTTAGATGCAGTGTAAAGCCCCATCCACACCTTTCACTCTCTATTTTGTGGGGAGCATTCTGATTGGTTCCATCACTGTCAGGTGTGGAGATGCCAATGTTCAGGACAAGAAAATACACAGACGGTTGTTAACTCAGTCTGTGCCACAAAAACACCAGACTTCAACCCATCAAGGACATCGACGAGGCGATAAAGCAGCCTCTATCTTCAAGGGCACCCACCACCCAGGCCATGCCCTCTTCAACTGCTACCGTTAGGAGCCTAAAGACAAGCACTCAGCAACACAGGACAGCTTCTTCCCCTCCGCCATCTGATTCTTGAATGAACAATGAACCCCAGACACTGCCTCACTTTGACTTTATCTTGCACTGTTTTTATTGATTTTGTCAGGTGGTTTATAGAGGTGGTTCGCACTGTGATGCTGCCACAAAACAATGAATTTAGGGATACGTTCATGACAAAAAATTTTGATTCCAATTCAACAATATGTCTGGCCCTCATCTCAGATTAGCATCTGTATATTCCCATCTTCCTATGAGAGTAATCATCTGAAAGTATTATATTAGAGTCAGTTTAGTTAAGTAAGTCAGTGCCATTAGAACCTTTTTTTTACAGTTTGCAGTCACAGAAGACTTTCAGCTTGATTTAAATAAATCCCTCAGGATGTTCAGAACATTAAAAGGCATCATGTAAATGCAGACTGCTGCTCAGTTTCTCATTTTAAAATGAACTACCAGAGGTTAAGCTCCAGTAACCAGACAAAATGAAGATAATTGGAATAAAATTGTTGCAGTCATTCTAGTGAGAAGTTGAATTCCATGAAAAAAGATAGTTAAAAGTTTCTGAAATGAAGCAACTAAAAGACTTAAGAGTTTCCATTGAAAGTCTCAACTCACACCAGTAAAGTAACAAGTAAAACTTGATGAAGGGCTCAAGCCCAAAACGTCGGTTAAGTATTTTTATCTTTGCTATATAAAGAACTTTCGCATCGGACAACCACAGTCAGTACAAATTGGAAACAATGACTCCTCCTCACTGATTATCAACACTGGCGCACCCCAAGGATTCGTGCTCAGCCCACTGCTCTACTCCTTCTACACCCATGACTGTGTGGCCGGGCATAATTCCAATGCCATCTACAAGTTTGCCGATGACACCACAGTTGTCGACAGAATCACAAACGGCAACGAGGAGGCGTACAGGAGAGAGATAGATCAGCTCGTTGAATGGCGTAATGACAACAACCTTGCGCTCACCGTCAGAAAAACCAAGGAGATGATTGTGGACTTCAGGAGGAAGTCAAGGGAACAAGACCCAATCCTTTATCAAGGGCTCAGTAGTGGAGAGGGTCAAGAACTTCAAATTCCTGGGTGTCAACATCTCCAATGATCTGTTTGGAGCCTCCGTGTTGACACAATCACAAAGAAGACTCGCCAGCAGCTAGACTTTGTGAGGTGTCTGAGGAGATTCAGTATGCCACTGAAAATTCTCAAAAACTTGTATAGGTGGTACTGTGGAGAGCATTCTGGCTGGTTGCATCACTGTCTAGTATGGAGGCACCAACTCTCAGGACAAGAATAACTCCAGAGGGTTGTTAACTCGGCCTGCGACATCACAGGCACCAGATTCCACTCCATCGAGGACATCGACATGATGCAGTGCTTTAAAAAAGCAGCCTCTATCCTCAAAGATCCCCAATCCCCAGGCCATGCCCTCTTCCCTCTGCTACCATGGGAAAAAAAAGCACTCAGCGGCTATCAGATTCCTGAATAATCAATGAACCGAAGGCATTGCCTTACTTTTCATGAACTGTTATTTTTATTTTTTTGCAGTAATGTTGTAAGATGATTATAATATGACTCTGCCCTAAGATACTGCTGCAAAACACCGAATTTCATGGCTTGTTCATGACAATAAATTCTGATTCTGATTCTGTGTCAAACAGAATCAAAATGTCAAACTGCTGAGTTTCCCAGCATTGTACTTCTACATTTATCTCAACTCACACCATTGCCTTGCATGCAGCTGACGACAGCTTCAGCAAAGGCAGGTACCTTCACTCCTGAAACACGGGTGGAGAGAAGATTGGCTTTACTTAAATGGAGTTGAAGTTTAAAAGTCAGTGAAGTGTTATTTCAAAAGTACAAGGTACTTGTGAAACCATATCTTGAGTATTGCATGTAGTTTTGGACCCCTTATTTTGGGAAGACATGTTATAAATATAGAACATTACAGCACAGTACTGGCCCTTCGGCCCACAATATTATTCCAACTCATATCAAGTCAAGTTTATTGGCAACTGATTGTACCTGACAAAACAGCATTCTCCAGTCCTCGGTGCAAAAACATGCACAATGTAGCGGTTAACACAATGCCTTTACACCGCAAGCGAATGGGACCAGGGTTCAAATCCCGCGCTGTCTGCCTGTCTGCTTGGAGTTTGTATGTTCTCCCTGTGTCTGCATGGGTTTTCCCCGGGGGCTCTGGTTTCCTCCAAAAATTCGAAATGTATCTGGGGGGGGTGGGAGGGATGGTAATTGAGTGTAAAATGGGTGGGATGGACTCATGGGCCGAAATAGCCTGTATATCTAATTTTTTTTAATTTAAAATTTTTTAAAAGCGTACATACGAACACAAATGTAGGACAAATACTTCATCTGTAAATAGATCAATAAATACATAAATTTGTTTTGTGCATTTAAGAGTCTCAGATGGTTAGTGTGAGCAGTTCCTCTGGTCGTTCAGCATCCTCACTGTCTGTATGTACCGACCAAAGAATAATTAAATTCCCCCCCCCAACCTCATATCCCTCTTTTTTTCTTTTGTCCATGTACCCATCTAAGAGTCTCTTAAATGTTCCAGCCTCCACCACCCACAAAACTTACCTGATGTTTCCCCTAAACTTCCCTCCCTTCACTTTGCACAGATGTCTTCAGGTGTTTGCTACTCACGCCCTGGGAGAAAAGTGCCAGCCGTCCACCTCATCTGTGTCTTTTATATCAATAATGAATTGAGACAATTCAGTAAAAGCTTCCGGAATGATCTCACAAATAGAGGGATTATCTTGAGGTTGAACAGGATGGGTCTGCATTCACTGTAGTTTAATGAAAGGTGAGATATTGAAACATTAGATTTTTATGACATTTGATGGAATAAATGCCAGAATAAGGGGTGCCTTTTTTTATATACTGAGATGAGAAAGAATACCTCCTCTCAAAGGATTGCGAGACTTTGGAATACCTTGCCCATAACTGCCTGGAGGGGCTCTGAGGGGATTCTCTTTTGCTTCTCTTTCTCTGACTGTAAGAGGCAATTTCTGCCGATGGCAAATCTCTGCCCTACGGCAGACAAAAACAAATTCCGTGTAATATTGCACTGTATTTATTACATGACCATAAATTGAACCTTGAACCCTGAAAACCATGGAGGCCATTTCCTTATATATTTTTAATGCTGAAATAGATTTTTAATTTGTAATAGAATCAAGGGTTATTGGGAAATGGTGGAAAAATGAATCTGAGGGAAGTTGAATCAGCCTTGATTTATTGAATAGCAGATCAGGCTGCCCTGTACCTATCTCTTTTATGGTTGTTCAGCAAGGTCTGAGGTTTCACCATTATTATTATAGGCAGATTATAGAGCTTACAGCTGCAAAATTAGTAGTATTGTGATCAAGGGCATTATGATGGTCAGAGATCAATCAGAATCTGAATCAGAATTTGAATTTATTGTTATGAACATGTTCACAAAATTTGCTGTTCTGCAATAATTTACATTTTTTAAAATAAATAAATTATTGCAAAAGAAAAGAAAGTGAGGTAGCGCCTGTGGTTCATTGCCTGTTCAGGAATCTGGCGGCAGAGGGAGTGGAAGCTGGTGTCTGTCTTCAGGCTCCCAATGGTGGCAGTGTGATGAGGGCATAGACTTGGTGGTGAGGGTCCTTGATGATGGAGGCTGCTTTCTTGAGATTCCACCTCTTGTAGATGGCCTTGATGAAGTGAAGACTGATGCCCGCGATGGTGCTGGCCAAGTTCACAACCCTCTGTAGCCTCTTCCTGTCCTGTGCACTGGCACCTCATTACCAGGCCATGATGCAACCAGTCAGAATGCTCTCCCCAGTAGAAATTTGCGCAACATACCAAATATCCTCAAACTCCTCGCTAGCTGCTGGCAGGCCTTCTTTTGGGTTGCTTGGCAACCATGGCAAATACTGACTAATAGTTATCTTTTTGGGGCCCAATTTATCTGATAAATTAATTTATCTAATCATGTGATGCAAAGAGCTACAACCAATTTCCTAATGTGGGTATAAATCTGATATTATCAATGGGCAGAGAAAAGTGGGGTGTGTTGCAAAAACACCATGGAGATGTTAAGCATGACTGACAGGGATCTCCCGTGCCACGCTGACGTATCTATCCATGACCTCATGTGAGGACCCACCAAGACCCCCTGTAAATTGGAGGAGCAACACTTGATTTTCTGTCTGGGCTCTCTCCAGCTGGATGGGATCAACATCGATCTCTCCGGTTTCTGCTAACCTACTCTCCATCCTCCTTCCTTTCCTTTCCCTCCGTCTTCTTCCCTCCAGCTCTCCACCACCCTTGCCTCTCCATTGCTCTATGAATTGTCCCCCCCTCCCCCCTGCTTGCTGCTGTGCCTTCCCTCCCTTATCCGCCCATTACCTCCTGCCTTCTGGGACCTTCTCCCTACCCCTTACCATGTCGCTTGGGCGCCTGGTAGGGGGTACCCCGCTGAAAGACTCAAGCCCAAAATATCAGTTCTGTGTCTTTATCTTTGCCATATCAAGGACGCTGTTTGACCTGCTGAGTTTCTCCAGCAGTTTTTACTGTAGATAAGGAGTCTGGTGTGGAACTTGGCAGAATTCAGCAATGCAGGAAGTAGAGGATGGAAGACCATGAGAATTACACAGAAGAACTTAATTCTGAGTATGGAACTATTCACTTTCAATCCACAAAGGATATGAGACATCCCTAATTAGAAAAATAAATTCTGAAAGGCAAGTTTAAGAAAACTTCTAGTACATGCATTCAAACTACTCAGCAAGATTGAAATGGGTGGCCTAATTAAGTTTTTAAATTTGCATTTAAAAGCAAAGCTCAGATATTTAAAAGGTGCCAAGTTAGGGTATTATCTGGGATGAAACTTTGAGTTTTTCTCCCAAGTTTCTAATTGGTTTCATTTTTAGTAACTGAGCTATACTTGTGAATCTGCAAGGGCTGTCCACTACATCCAGTGCTCCCATGGTCTCCTCTACATCGGAGAGACTGGGAGATCGCTTCATTGAGCACCTCGGCTCTGACCGCTGCAATAGCGTGGACCTCCCAGTGGCCATACATTTAAGTTCCCCGACCCATTCTCTTGCCCTCGTGTCTGTCCAAGGTTGCATGCACTGCCAGTCTGAGACCACCTGCAAATTGGGCACCCTCCAACCGCATGGCATTAACTTTGACCTCTCTGGTTTCCATTAAACCCCACCCCGTCCCACAGCCAGGGCCAAGGGGAAGCATTCGCAGGCATTTCCCCCCCCCCCCCCAAAATGAGATATTGTGCACACCCCACCCGCAGCACTAGTGTCACTGGTGTCGCTAGACTCCACATGATATCAGCGCACACTTTTATCTGTTACATCGGAGGGAGGGAGAAGTGTGACAACGCCGCAAGGAGGAGGAATGGAGTCCATTCTCCCCCACTCTCCCCGTTGAGTGAGTTTTCCAATGTCAGTTTGTGTCCCCTACACAGTTACTCCAACACCCCCTGATTAGACTTGTTCTGATGCCGACCCTGCCCCTTCTTCATCCCCCTGTTGTCTTTCATCCAGCTCTCTCTCTCTCTCTCTCTCTCTCTCTCTCTCTCTCTCTCTCTCTCTCTCTCTCCCCTTTTCACTCTGCTTCCTTTTGCAGATCCAAAATCAATTCTTATCTCTCCTCTTATCATATTCACTTAACACATTTTGTTGGTCAGGTCACCTCCTCTTTTCTTCCACCTTCCTGATCTTTGCTTATTCCTTGAAGAAGGGCTCAGGCCCAAAATACTGGTAATTTAGCTTAGGCTCCAATAGTTTAGTGGTTAGAGCACTGGTTTTGTAAATTAGGGGTGATGAGTTGGTTCCTCACTGGGGCCTCATTTCTGTGAGGGGTGCTGGACAAAGTGGAGATTCTCTGCCTTCCTTATGGTAGACAGATGTTGAAGAATTTCATGTATGTTACATTCTAAATGTAGTATTACATGATGACAATGAAATCATGACCTCCGATGGAAACTGTGACACCAGCTGAGTTCTGTGTTTTTTTTAACTACAATCACAGCATCTTTCTGTTTCACTCTATTTACTTATCAGATCAAATGTCAGCAATATCTACATCTCAAAAGATAAAAGAAACTCCAAGTTACTAACTCATGGAAACCACTGTAAGTTACTCAACATGAAAGTTTTTGTATATTCATCAAAAAATACTGAGAAAATATTGGGGGATAAAGCTGTTTGTCTGTATATGGGACAATTGCAGCAGGAGATCATGCCAGAAATACACGAAAACTCCACATTCTGATCGCCTGAGTAAGACCACATAATTTGTGCATCAGTATAAATTCCTGATTCTGAATTCAAGACTACAACTTGTCAATGCTTCACAGTTATCTTCAACATCTTGCTCCCGCAAGGCACGGTACCCACCTGTTTCAAACAGGTGTCAATCAACACGATGCCCGAGAAGCATGTGGTAGCCTGGCTAAATGACTATCAACCAGTGAAGAAGTGTTTTGAAAAGCTTATGTTGAAGCATATCAGCACTTGTCTGAGCAGTGACATGGATCCATTCCAATTTGTTGACCTTAGTAACAGGTCTATAGTGGATGCCATCTCATTGGCTCTGCACAAAACCCTGGAAACACCTGGACAGCAAAGATGCAGACATCAAGATGCTCTTTATCGATGACAGTGTGGCATTCAACACCATCATCCCCTCAAAACTGATTAGCAAACTGCAAGACCTGGGACTCAACTCCCCACTGTGTAATTAGATCCTGGATTTTCTCACCTCCAAACCATAATCAGTGAGGACATCTCCTCCACAATCTCCATCAGTACCAGAGCACCATGGGCCTGTGTTCTTATTCCCTTGGTCTACTCGCTATAACTGTGTGACTCGGTACAACAACAACAATGTCTACAAATTTGCTGACGATACCACAGTATTAAAAAGGGCTGATGCATCAGCAAACAGGAGAGAGATTGAAACTTGGTAGGACGGTGCACTATCAACCACTTCATACTCAATGCCACCCAAACCAAGGAATTGATTGTTGACTTCAGGAAGGGAAAACTATGGATGGATGATCCATTGATTATTGGGGAATCAGAGGTGGAGAGGGCCAGCAAGTTTTAAGTTCTTGGGAGTCACTATCTCAGAGGATCTTTCCCGAACCCAACACACAATGGCATCAAGAGTTTGTGAAGGTTTGGTATGATATCGGAAACCCTGGTAAATTTCTACAGATGTGTGTTGGGTAGTGTACATCATAGTCTGGTATTGAGCGTAAAGCCCTGCAGAAGGTAGTAGACACAGCCCAGAGCATCACAGGCAAAGACCCTCCCCACCATCTAGAACATTTGCAGGGAGCACTGCCATCAGCGAGCTGCAGCGATCATCAAGGATCTGCACCACCCACCACTCGCTCTGACCCTGCTGCTGCCATCAGGAAAGAGGCACAATTGCTACCCTTCCAAAGAAACAGTGGAGCAGTGGTTCTCAATCTTTTTCTTCCCCACTCACAAACCACCTTAAATAGGTGCTCTGGGATTAATAAGGGATTACTTAAGGTGGCGTGTGAGTGGGAAAAAAAGGTTGTGAACCACTGCAGTAGAGACTATCTAGGACACAGATTGATTTTTGAACGGTAAGGAAATTAAGGATTCTGGAGAAAAGACAGGTAGGTAGAACTCAGTCCACAGCCAAATCAGCCATGAATGACAGGCCTGATAGCCTACTCGTAGTCCTATTCCAGGATAAACTCTAATGTATCTCAATTGAACTGAATGGCCTGTTTTGTGCTCAAACTTCAAATAGCAGCACATTGGATTGTACAATCCTAGCACTGCAAATAATGGAAAACTCAATGATTGCAATGGAGTCGTGAGCATGAACTGAGGAGATCTGATCACATGGATAGGCATAATTAAGCTACCTCCACTTCGCTGTCACCAGCTTTCAAATGTAATGTGATTCAGAGCCAGCTCTTCAACTTGTTCTTACTCTTGAGAATAACTACTATTATCTCATTGAACAGACATAGTGCCCTCTGCAGAAACTCACCAAAAAGTTCAGTGATATGTATCAAAATTTGGAATATTACTTCCCAGAACAGTGGAGAGAGATATATTTTGTTCTTAAATCTTAAATCCCCTTCATCTCATTAAAACATACAAAATGCTTTTTTGTAAAATAATTAATCTTATAAAAATAATTTGTTGCGTTCTATTTGGTCTTTCTGGCTTTGTATTCCTAGTTAACTCAAGATCGGTTTTATCATCTGCTGATGCAGCATGGCTGGGACTGGACCGGGGTTCGAATCCCGTGCTGTCTTAAAGGAGTTTGTACATGCTCCCCGTATCTGTGTGGGTTTCCCCCGGGGGGGGGCTCTGGTTTCCTCCCACCCTTCAAAAACAGAGGGCACTATGTCTGTTCAACGAGATAATGGTAGTTATTCTCAAGAGTAAGAACATTACATTTGGAAGCTGGTGACAGCAAAGTGAAAGTAGCTTAATTATGCCTATCCATGTGATCAGGTCTCCTCAGTTCATGCTCACGACTCCATTGCAATCATTGAGTTTCCCATTATTTGCAGTGCTAGGATTGTACAATCCAACGTGCTGCTACTTGAAGTTTGAGCACAAAACAGGCCATTCAGTTCAAATGAGATACATTAGAGTTTATCCTGGAATAGGTCAATTGGGCGTCATGGGTGTAAGTCTAAAGTTTAAAAAATATTCAATTTTAAAATGTAATTATAAAAATTTGATGCATGCAATTTTAGAATATTATTTCATCAGACTTTTTAATATTTCAAAATTGGACCTTTGGGAAAATACGTGGCAGATGTTTCTCCGAGCCCATGAATCTGGAACAGATCATGATAGGCTATTTCAAACCAAAATGAGCAGACATTTCTTCACTCAAAGGGTGGTCAATCATTGGAATTCTCTGTTCCAGAGGAGGGTCAGTCACTGAATGTATTTCAGTAATCTAAGAAAATTGTTGGGGTTGAAGGTCAGTCTTGATCCTGTTTAAATGGCGAACCAGGCTCAAGGGGCTGTCAGCCTACACCAGCTACCGCTTGTGATAGTCAACTGATGTGTGATCTTTCCTATTACCAACAAAATGCAGAAAGACTGTTCCATTTGTCAAGAAGTTTTTACCTCCTTCCTTGAACTAATTCTTTCCCCAAACATGTCAGTTTCTCACTTCAAAAAACACATTTATTGCAAGCATATTACTGCTTAATTGAAACAAAGGAAAAATGCAAAAGGATTTGTCATTTGCTGTCATTTTCAATCAAACGTATCTAAATACATGCCTGCAATTTATCTATTCTGCTACTTTACATACAGATTCTGTCTGAGTCCTTCTTTTTCTCAAGTAAAGAAAGGGGTCTAGGTGCCACAAGACTCATACCGCCAGGTTCAGGAACAGCTGCTACCCATCCACCATCAGACTCCTCAATGACGAACTCAATCAGGGGCTCATTTAAGGACTTTACTTTTGCACATTATTGGTTTTATTTGCTCAATCTGTATTGCACAGTCAGTTTGTTTACATTTCTTTATCTGTTTACATGTGTACGTTGTGGACAGTTTTTTCCGCACTACCAATAAGTGATAATTCTGCTGCGCCCGCTTGAATTCCGGATATCAGGAGTTAGAAGGAAAAGGTTGGAAGTAAAACTCTGCAGACACTGTGGTTGAAGCAAAAACACAACACTGGAGAAACTCTGCATACTTTATATAGCAAAAAAAAAGATACATAACCAAATCAAGGTATGGATAAAATGTCAGAAGGCATCCGAACAAAATGGGGGGAGGAGCACGGGCCCACAAGCAGGAGGTAATAGTGAAAAAGGGAGGGAAGGCACAACAGCAAACAGGCGGGGGGGGGGAGTGGCTCTGTGAATGAAGAGGGAAGGGGTGGAGAGTTAAGGGAGAGAAGACAAGGGGAAAAGGAAAGGAAGGGAGAACAGAGAGTCGGCTAGCAGAAACCGGAGAAGTCGATGTTAACGCCGCCTGGTTGGAGAAAAAGATTGATCATTTTGTCCAAGATCTGACTTTTTAAAAATATCATTGCATTTGGGAAATTCATGCATCATTTTGGACATCCCATTCCAAAGCAATCCTGTGTCTAAGGATAAGAAAACATATGTCGAAGTTATATTGAAAATCCAGAATAACCTTGAATAACTAAAGTTTTGTTTAAATAAAACATACGCAATTGTCTTTCTGTTCAATGTTGATTTGCTCAGCAAGGTTTTTATACAACCAGCGGAAAGCAAACTAACAGTTAAAAAAATTCTATTGCAGGCGAGAGGGTTGATAATGGAAAATGCTTCCTTTGTCAAGGTCACATGAACATGTCACTGAGAAGAATTGCAGCTGTTTCTCAAGGTAAATTCAAGGCAAATAACAGGTCTGAAACAACAATATGTTTAAATCAAAAACCTCGCCAGACGATAAACTCGATCTTTGGTTAATCGTAAATATAAATGAAACAGGAAAGACCAAGTAGAAAGTGATATTGATGAAGTCCAGAAATCAGTTCATTACATTTTCCTTCACAAAATAAGTTCAAGTTTCTCAGAAACTAAAATCAACCTTTCTTTTAAAAGTGTTGACTCTCCCATTTATTCTCATATTTTCCCATTTTAGCAACTGATATCAAAGTGTTCAAAATACCTTTGCATGGAATTATTATGGCAGAAACCAAATATCTCTAAAATACACACCAGTGACAATCTATGGTGTTCCAGAAGTGCTGTGTCAATTCAAGTTCCTTGTTATTTTCCAAATATTTTATGTCTACGATAGCTCTTGGTAGCAGTCCAAACATAAATCAGCTTCTTCATACTGTAATATGAACTCAGCACTTCAGTCAAACTTTGCACTTGCTTGGCAACACAGTTCTAAGAATATATTCTGAAAATATTTAATTTTCCTCCTCTTACCATTCTAGAAACAAGTATGAATAACAAAAGAACTCACAGAGTTCTCTTGCTTGCTTCTGTTCAATTTGTGAAAGGTTGGGTGCAAAAAAAAAGGCAGCGCTTGCCACTAGTGCGAACCCGGGAAGAGAGGGGAGTGGAGATAGAGCGCTCCCCTGCAGGGTCCTACCACCCAGTCCTAGAACCATAGAACACTACAGCACAGAACCAGGCCACTTCGGCCTTTCTAATCTGTGCCAAACCATTGTTTTTGCCTAGTCCCACTGACCTGCACCCATACCTCTCCCATCCATGTACCTGTCCAAATTCCTCTTAAATGTTGAAATTGTGCCTGTATTCACCACTTCAGTTGGAAGTTCCTTCCATACCCCTACCACTCTTTGTGTGAAGAAGTTCCCCCTAAACTTTTCCCCTTTCACCCTTAACCCATGTTCTCTGGTTTGTATCCCACTTACCCTAAGTTGAAAAAGCCTACCCACATTTACTCTGTCTATCGCCCAAGTAATCTTAAATACCTCGATCAAATCTCTCCTCTAGAGAATAAAGTCCTAATCTGTTTAACCTTTCCCTGTAACTCAGTTCCTGAAGTCCAGGTAACATCCTAGAGAATCTTCGTTGCATTCTTTCTGCTACTGTCTTACAGCCGATGGCTCGATACAAGCTTTAAATGGCCTGTTAAAGGAGCCAACAATGTTTTATTTAAAATCCTGTGATCATGGGGTCAGGGCACTGCAGCTATGATGGGTTGCAGTCTCCAGGGGAGCGCGGACTGGTGCAGGGCATCAGTGATGGGAAGAACACTCCAGTCGAGAAGAAGCAGAGGTAACGACCCTGGGGATGGTGACCACAGCGGCGGACCAGTGTGGGGCTCCGCGGCGGAAGGACACACAGAGGCGGCAAGATGCTGGCAAGGAATCCACACAGGCTACAGGCTGCTGGCAACCTGAGGTCAAAGGGCTCACGCAGGCTGTGAGCTGCTGGAGACTGGCTCTTGAGGACCAGGTATCAGAAGATGGCAGATCTTTGTCTGCCCTTTGGCAGACTAAAAGCAATTTTGTGTAATATTGCATTTCATGGCAATACGTTTTTTTTAAATATTTTATTTACAAATTTTAAATCACAATAATAATATTACATTAAATTCAAAAGTCATTTCAAAAAAATTGTATATGTGGTATATAAAAAAAACCCTTCCCACCCTCTCACCTCCCCATCCCCCAGAAAAAGAAAAAAGAAAAAAAATAGAAGAGTAAAGAAAGAAGGACTAGAGAATGCCAAGGGAATAGAGCATTTATATCATAAAGTCTAATATTGGAGGCTACCAAGAAGTGAGGTCTTCAGAGTCTATTAAACCCACATTTTGTAACTAGGGGCGTCAGAATTTCCAAAATACATGATATTTGTTTCGTAAATTGTAAGTAAGCTTCTCTAGTGGTATGCAGTTACAAAGTTCTGTGAGCCATTTTCCATTCGTAAATCTGTATCTGACTTCCATGATATTGCTGTACATTTCCTAGAAACTGCTAAAGCAATTTGTACAAATTCAATTTGACACATAGTTTATTTTAATTTAGATCTTATATCCTTAATATTACTCAATAAGAATAACATCAGATCTTGTGGGAACTTAAGCCCCGTAATTCTTTCCAAAACGTTTCCGACTACCAACCAAAAATATTTAACTTTAGGACACTGCCAAGATGAATGCAAAAAAGATCCAATCTCATGTCCACACCTAAAACGTAAATCTAGTAACGCGGGATTCAATTTTTGTGGAGTTAAATATAACTGATGCAAAAAATTATATAGTAGTATAAACAGTATCCATGACATCTAATTTAGCAATACCCTAGCTTTGATAACGATTATGCATTTGTTAGCACAGATGCAGCTTTAGTTCCAGACAAGCACAAGCACCAAAGCTAAATCAGAGAAAGGAGAGAAATTCCTGAAAGGCTTGTCAATTGAGGCCAGTAGTCTCCACTCATCCACTTTGAACAGCTGAGGGCTGAAAAGAAGGTGATTCATGTCCCATTTTGATGGGGAAATGTGGCATCCTGGGTAGGGTGGGAAATACTCTGCAGCTCCCCTACTATAGAAAGAAACAGCAGGGAGCTCCAACTGCAAAATTCTGCTCTACTCACTTTACACCTATGACTGTGTGGCTCGGTACTACAACACCTTCTACAAAACTCACTGATGATACCACGGTAGGGGGTTGCGTCTAAAGGGGCGATGAGTCAGCATGCAGGACGGAGATTGAAAACTTGGCCAAATGGTGCACCAACAACAACCTCGCACTTAATGTCACCAAAAACAAGGAGATGAATGTTCACTTCAAGAAGGGAAAACCAGAGGTGGATGATCCAGTGATCATTGGGGGAATGAGAGGTGGAGAGGGTGAGCCTATTTAAGTTATTGGGAGTTACTAGCTCGGAAGATATTTCCTGGACCCAACACACTAATGGCATCACAAAGAAAGCATATCAGCAACTCAACTTTCTCAGGAGTTTGTGGAGGTTTGCTATGACTTCGGAAACCCTGGCAAATTTCTACAAATATGTGGTAGAAAGTGAGCTGACCGGCTCCACACAGTCTGATATGAGGACAGAAAGCCCTGCAAAATGTAGTGGACACAACACAAAACATCACAGGCAAAATCCTCCCCACCATCGAGAACATCTACAGCGAACGCTGACGTCAGAGAGCAGCACCAATCATCAAGGATCTGCACCACCCGTGTTAGGTCTGCTTTGTTCAAGAATGAGTGAGTCAGGCACCAGACTGAGTTGAAATCAAGGTTCTTTATTACCGGATTGTAACACTTACAACTAACAGTGTTAGTTGGAGAAGGCGCATTCTCCTGATATCAGCAAGTGGTGTTTTTTTTATACCTCAGGACACATACTTAGTAAATTATCATACCATTACACTGTCCAATGAATAAGCTGTTGCTACCCTTCACTATTAGTCTGCTGCTCATCAGCTTGTTAGTGCCAAGCTTATCTTGAGTGTACAAGGTCACATCTGCATTCTGTTACTCCTTAGTACTGGGTGACTCCTTCTCCGGTCCCATCTCATGATGTTTTTACCTTACACCCGGCACACGCTCTGTTCTTGCTGTTACCACCAGGAAAGAGGTAACGGTGCTTCAAGTCTTGCACCACCAGGTTCAGGAACAGCTGCTACCCCTCCACCTTCGGACTCCTCAACAACAAACTAGGTCATTGAAGGACTTTTACATTTGATTGATTTTTTTTCTCTTTGTATTGCACAGTTTGTTTACATTTCTTTATTTGTTTACATGTGTACATTGTGTACAGTCTTTTTTTTTGCGCTGCCAATAAGTAGTAATTGTGCCTGGTTCACAGGAAAAAGGATCTCAGGGTTGTATGAGATGTCATGTATGTACTCTGACATTAAATCTGAAATCTGAATCTGACAAAATGAAACTCACATAAAATCATCTTTCACCAAATAGAATACATTATATTTTTCTCTTTTATCTATAAAAGAAATTTTCAATGAGGACTAAAATTAATCACTTATCTTCCAGATATTAAACATGTCTACCCATTCACTCTACCTTCCACTTCACATTGACGGGTAAAAATCTTTTCCTGAGTCATAGTCTAGATTTTGATGGTGATCCCACATACCCAAAGACAACAATTTCAAGGAAACTGCTCGCACTCCCATCCGAGACTCTCATAGTTAAAACTACATTTAGTTTTAAACTGTATTAAACTATGTTTATTTATTTGCATATATGAATACTTGTCTTTCTGTATGTGCTGTGTCTCTGCGTGCTTTGCACTGAGGCCTGGAGACGCTGTTTTGTTGGGTTGTACTTGCACAATCAGATGATAATAAACTTGAACATGACTTGAGCTTGTTCAATCAATCATGATGAATGCAGGCATACTGTGTAAATGTTACCACAGGTATAGTTGTTAAGAGATACCCTCTTCATCATGTAGACATGTGATTAAGAAGATGTATATCAGGAATTACGTGTCCTGCTCCAGTCACCTCATTCCAAAAATTCTTCAATCACACTTCCTTAGGGTAATTATTAATTTACAGTAAAACCCCCGGTATCCGGCACCTATGGGGATCAGTAGATGCTGAATAAGTGAATTTTCCACCTGCTTGAGATTGCATGTTGCATGATTGGCAAACTAATTTTAAACTTTTGTAATTTTTTCACTTATTTATTTTCCCCAATTTTCTTATGCCGGTTGATTGAGGCTGCTGGTAGCTTGAATTCCAGATCATGGGGAATTTACTGTGGTTTTATAAAGTTTTGCCTTCTCCATTCACTCAATGGATTTCACATTCGTTTTCCCATTGGAAAACAAACACCAGACGTCCGCCTTTACATTCCGCTTAGCAAAAGGCTTCCTTTACCTGGTGCTTGAACATCGAGCTTGGCTGATGTTTTGTTCATTCATCAACAACAGAATGGGAAGTAACTTAAAAGCCTGCTCTTTGTCAAATTCCTGTCAAAAACCCAGACTGTAGGTTGTGAATCTGTCCCTGACACTTCAGGTGATAGACTGTCCATCACCTGTTGATTGGGATTCAGAAATGGTGCAAGCTGACTGTCGAGACAGCAACCAAGGCCTGTGCAGTAGACTGAGTGTCCATAATTAGTGCCCATTCTTTGCTTTTCACTTGATTTTCCTTCTCTTGAAGCAAGTGCTTCATGCTCAGTATGGCTTCACGAGGAGTCTATCATTGTAATTTTGCAAATATATAAGAGTATGAACAACACAGTGACAACAATCTATTTCACACATTCGCTTTCATATTCAAGGACTAGATGAAGTCATCCAGAAACAATAACTCCTGTTGGTTATTTTCTCTCCTAACAGAGCGATAACAGTGCTTCCTCCTAATACTCAAACCTCTTCCACAACCAATGACAATCAACCTCTGAAAGAAACCATTCAGAAAAATAGAAGTCAAGGACGGCACTAGATCCTGTATTGCGAGTTTATTACAAAGCAGTGTCACTACACACAAGTGAAATGCAATTTTGGCTTATTACATTTTCAAATAAATCTTGATTTTTAATCCGTTCATGTTATTTACCGCAGTTTAAAGCCACTTGATTTGCATTTTGTTTTGGATCAGTCACAATTGAACAGTGAGAATGCCCATGACATCACATTGGTTCTCCACCACAACTCATTCCATGCTCTTTAACAGGCCCTTCTGGCCCACAAGCCCATGCCGCCCAAATACCCCAATTGGCCACCACCTCCCTCCCCCATATATTTTGAAGGGTGGGAGGAAACCAGAACACCTGGAGGAATCCCAGACAGACATCAGGGAGGAAGTACAAACTCCTTGCAGACAGCGCCGGGTTCCAACCCAGGTCGGTGGCGCTATAATAGTGTTGGGCTAACCACTAAGCTAACCATGCCACCACTTCCTAGCCAATACATCAGGCTAAATGAAACAAAATGGGGACCTCGTGCGCCCTATTAAATTCCAAACTCACCCTTAAATCCTCTGCATCACCAATGCCACAGGTACACCATCCAACTCTGATCCTCTAACAAATTCCTCTGAGACATCTGGGTATGACGACTGGATACAACTTTAGCTGAGGTAAATTTCTGCACCCACCAAGCCCCTCTTGTTATAAGACCGTAAAAGCTTAAAAGGCCATAAGAAATAGGAGCAGAAATAGCCTGTTCAGCCCATCGAGTCTACCCCACTAGTTAGTCTTGAACTGATCCATTTTCCCACTCAGCCCAATGCCCGGCCTTCTCCCCATGACCTATCATGTCCTGGCTAATCAAGGAACTATCAATCTCTGCCTTAAATACACACAATGACCTGCCTCCACAACCACTTGTGGCAACAAATTCAGATTTAACACCCTTTGGCAAAAGAAATACCTCCGCATCTCTGTTCTAAGTGGACGTCCTTCAAACCTAAAGTTGTGCCCTCTTGTTCCAGACTCTCCCACCTGTAGGAAACGACCTTTCGACATCCACTCTGTCCATGCCTTTCAACATTCAAAATGTTTCAATAAGATCCCCTCCCCCACCCCCACCATCATTCTCCTAAATTCCAACAAGTACAAGCCAAGAACTGTCAAATGTTCCTCATATAAGAACCCTTTCATTCCGGAATCATCCAGGTGAACCTTCTCTGAACCCTATCAAATGCCAGCACATCCTTTTTAAAGGGTGGGAGAAAACTGGAGCACCGAGAGGGAACCCACACAGACACGGAGAGAAAGTACAAGCTCCTTACAGACAGCGCAGGATTCAAATCAAAACACTAATTTTATTGCACACTTGCTACATTTCTAACCATTAAAACTGGAAAAAAAAGAGCAAATGAAAATGAGAACCAGCTGGTAATATTCAACAGGTCAGGTCACATTCGTGGGAAGAGAAACAGAGTGAATGTCTGAAAAAAATAAATCTCGGGTACTGTAATGAAAAGCAAGATAGACCTTATTACATTTTTTTTAGAATACCGGCAAATCTATTACTTCACTGCCTACAGTATGAATTTCTGCAGAGCTTCAATTCTCATTGGAACTGATGCAAGTGCAGTTAAACTGTGTTTACCCAGATGTCCTTCACCAATGTATAAAATGTGAAAATTACATATATATTTTAAAAAATCACATATGCACATTTTCACTCCCAAGGCAGGTTGAGTACCCCACATCCGAAGTTCCGAAACCGAAAAGATCCAAAAACCAAACTTTTTTTTAAAACATGATGTCACAAGTTGAGAAACATTCAACACCTGGCTTGCCCACGTGACGCTCTGTTGGCACCAATTTGATTACAATAACAGTAAAAAAAAAATGAAATCTTTGCTTCCGGAGCGGGGTCCAAGCCTTCAGCATCCCCGGAAGCTGAAGTCAGCGACGACGACTCCATCTTCAATATCAGGTGCATCGCCATCTGCATCCAATTAGTTCCCTCAGGCTCCTGGGGAAGGAGCAGGGACCTCGGGCTCCCAGACAGGAGCAAGACCTTGGTCGTGGACCAGTGGCGGTGATTGGGAGGTGTCGGGGACCGGCAGCAGAGATCACGTTTTTTTTGGCACGTACTAAACATTATTTTGTGTGAATTTTCCACTTGTGGCATCATGTTGTTGCTTGTCGCTGTTGCTTAACCGCTGATACAAGTATTCTGCAGACGCAGCTGCCGTTTTGGGGTTTTTCGGTTGTGTTCCGAAAACCTGTAAGAAAACAAAAACCGAACAATGTCTGGCCCCAAGTGTTTCGGATATGGGGCTACTGTACCCGTCATTGATTTTGGAATCAGTAGATTCGTTTTGAAAAGGATGCAAACATGACTGTATAAATTAGAAATTAAATAAAATTCTGTATTCTGCGGCTCACAAAGTGGAAGCAACCTCTTGAAATATTCTTTAACTCTATGGCTGGAAATTCTGACTCCGAGCCCAATCAAATTTGCTGCTTGTCCTTGGTTAGTTTTGGGCACCGCACTCCCAAATGCAAAAAAATATGACTGGTAAAACCGAGCAAATATATTGCTCCAGCTAATTGTTGTTGGGCATTCTTTCATTATGCCATTTTGCACTTAGGTTAATTACTCAGGTTAGCTAAAAGGAATGTCAACAACTGCCTCTCTCGGCAGGATCCAATCCAAAACAATAAGTCACATAAAAAGCTAATTAACTCACAATAGAATTTTGTTCAAGAGGTAATTTCACGGTCCAATTAGAGTTGTGCTCTCACTTCTCTTCTCACTCATTTATCTTGGCCACAAAGCACCAGCACATCTGCGACTGTGTTGCTGTAAACAGAAGCAGTGGTCCCAAGACAAAGAGGTGGCGTGTGCTGCAACTCAGGAGGACAAGCAACCGAAAAAACAACCCCAGAACATCTCAGCACCAGGAGTTCCACTTGTCAGGAATAGGGAAGCTTAAAACAACTGTTATTGATGGAAGCTATAAAAATCTTCTCCCTATCATTCATTTTCTTTTTCCCCAAGGACATTCTTAAAGAGGACTCCTTCCATTCAGATGATGAGAAACATGGAACTTTACAACAGTATAGCACAGAAAACAGGCCTATTTGGCCCTTCTAGTCTGTGCCAAAAACATCATAAACCGTTACGGAGTCCAGAGGACCCCAAAAACCAGCAGCAATAGATATGCACCACAACACAGGGTTATTTCAACAAATGTAGTTTTTAATTATATTTGAACAAGAAAACAGAATTAAACTTTAACTTATTACTTAACCTACCTAACCTACTTAATTCCCCCTCTAATACTAAGCGCAGGTGTGTGTAATGTATATTTAAGGATTATAAAAGTTCTTTGGATCACAGTCCAATCTCACTGGTTGTAGGCAATTCTTATACTGTGCACAGAAGTTAGCGTTAACAAAGTTCACCAGGCTTTGGTGCTTAACAGGCAAATGGTTACCACTCAGGAGGGATCTTGCTGGTTTTCAGAGGAATTCCTCTTCCAGGACATCCGCAACTGATTCCTTCTCAATTCGTCTTGCTGACAAAACTTGTCCCCTTCAGGGTTCTCCAGATAATCCTCTTTCTTTCAGGTCACCTCAGACAGCCAGTCTTCTCCTTTGACCAGACAGCCTTCCAAATGTTTGCCAGCTTTGTCCTTCTGGAACTGATTTCTGTGTCTCTCCTCTCTTTTTCACTCCCTCCCTCTGTTCTGTCCCTGCAAAGATCACGTGCTCTCCCAGGCCAGCTGAATTCTGCAACTTGGTAGCTCTAAAATGTGTGTGTGCAAACCTGCTCTAGCAATTCCTCTAAAGCCACCTCTAAGTACTCTGTCACAATACCACTAGTCCACTGTCCTGCATCTATTCCATAACCCTCCAAAATTCTCCTATCCGTGTACCTATCCAGATTGTATTTATCTCTCCTAATCTAAGTGGGAAGAGCCTACCTGCATTTACTCTGTCTATTCCCCTCATAATGAATTAATGCTCCAATTAGATTCCAATTCAGGTTTATTCTCAGAGAATGGACATGACATCGCATACAACCCTGAGATTCTTTTTCCTCCGGGCGCGGCAAATTACCACTTACTGGCAGTGCAAAAATAAACCGACTCAATGTACATATGTCAACAAGTGGGCAGCACGGTAGATGTTATAGTTAGTTCAACGTCTTTACAGTGCCAGAGATGCGAATCCTGCACTAAACAGTTTGTATGTTCTCCCTGTGCCTGTATGGGTTTTCCCCAGGGTCTTCAGTTTATTCCCACTGTCAAAAGATACCAGGGGTGTAGGTTAATGGGGTGCAAATTGGGCAGCACAGACAGTGCTGTCACTAGGGTTGGTGTCACTCATGATGTCAAGCACCCCCCCCACCCCCATGGACTCCACCCATACCAGACCATACAGAATCCTTGGTAATGTTTTTTGTACTTCTTCTTCTTTGGCTTGGCTTCGCGGACGAAGATTTATGGAGGGGGTAAAAAGTCCACGTCAGCTGCAGGCTCGTTTGTGGCTGACCAGTCCGATGCGGGACAGGCAGACACGATTGCAGCGGTTGCAAGGGAAAATTGGTTGGTTGGGGTTGGGTGTTGGGTTTTTCCTCCTTTGCCTTTTGTCAGTGAGGTGGGCTCTGCGGTCTTCTTCAAAGGAGGCTGCTGCCCGCCAAACTGTGAGGCGCCAAGATGCACGGTTTGAGGCGTTATCAGCCCACTGGCGGTGGTCAATGTGGCAGGCACCAAGAGATTTCTTTAGGCAGTCCTTGTACCTTTTCTTTGGTGCACCTCTGTCACGGTGGCCAGTGGAGAGCTCGCCATATAATACGATCTTGGGAAGGCGATGGTCCTCCATTCTGGAGACGTGACCCATCCAGCGCAGCTGGATCTTCAGCAGCGTGGACTCGATGCTGTCGACCTCTGCCATCTCGAGTACCTCGACGTTAGGGGTGTGAGCGCTCCAATGGATGTTGAGGATGGAGCGGAGACAACGCTGGTGGAAGCGTTCTAGGAGCCGTAGGTGGTGCCGGTAGAGGACCCATGATTCGGAGCCGAACAGGAGTGTGGGTATGACAACGGCTCTGTATACGCTTATCTTTGTGAGGTTTTTCAGTTGGTTGTTTTTCCAGACTCTTTTGTGTAGTCTTCCAAAGGCGCTATTTGCCTTGGCGAGTCTGTTGTCTATCTCATTGTCGATCCTTGCATCTGATGAAATGGTGCAGCCGAGATAGGTAAACTGGTTGACCGTTTTGAGTTTTGTGTGCCCGATGGAGATGTGGGGGGGCTGGTAGTCATGGTGGGGAGCTGGCTGATGGAGGACCTCAGTTTTCTTCAGGCTGACTTCCAGGCCAAACATTTTGGCAGTTTCCGCAAAGCAGGACGTCAAGCGCTGAAGAGCTGGCTCTGAATGGGCAACTAAAGCGGCATCATCTGCAAAGAGTAGTTCACGGACAAGTTTCTCTTGTGTCTTGGTGTGAGCTTGCAGGCGCCTCAGATTGAAGAGACTGCCATCCGTGCGGTACCGGATGTAAACAGCGTCTTCATTGTTGGGGTCTTTCATGGCTTGGTTCAGCATCATGCTGAAGAAGATTGAAAAGAGGGTTGGTGCGAGAACACAGCCTTGCTTCACGCCATTGTTAATGGAGAAGGGTTCAGAGAGCTCATTGCTGTATCTGACCCGACCTTGTTGGTTTTCGTGCAGTTGGATAATCATGTTGAGGAACTTTGGGGGACATCCGATGCGCTCTAGTATTTGCCAAAGCCCTTTCCTGCTCACGGTGTCGAAGGCTTTGGTGAGGTCAACAAAGGTGATGTAGAGTCCTTTGTTTTGTTCTCTACACTTTTCTTGGAGCTGTCTGAGGGCAAAGACCATGTCAGTGGTTCCTCTGTTAGCGCGAAAGCCGCACTGTGATTCTGGGAGAATATTCTCAGCGACACTAGGTATTATTCTATTTAGTAGAATCCTAGCGAAGATTTTGCCTGCAATGGAGAGCAACGTGATTCCCCTGTAGTTTGAGCAGTCTGATTTCTCGCCTTTGTTTTTGTACAGGGTGATGATGGTGGCATCACGAAGATCCTGAGGCAGTTTACCTTGGTCCCAACAAAGCTTGAAAAACTCATGCAGTTTGGCATGCAGAGTTTTGCCGCCAGCCTTCCAGACTTCTGGGGGGATTCCATCCATACCTGCTGCTTTGCCACTTTTCAGTTGTTCGATTGCCTTATATGTCTCATCCAGGGTGGGAACCTCATCCAGCTCTAGCCTTAGGGGCTGTTGAGGGAGCTGGAGCAGGGCGGAATCTTGGACTGAGCGGTTGGTACTGAAAAGAGATTGGAAGTGTTCTGACCATCGGTTGAGGATGGAGATCTTGTCGCTGAGGAGGACTTTGCCATCTGAGCTGCGCAGCGGGCTTTGGACTTGGGGTGAGGGGCCGTACACAGCCTTTAGAGCCTCGTAGAAACCCCTGAAGTCGCCAATGTCCGCGCTGAGCTGTGTTCGTTTGGCGAGGCTAGTCCACCACTCATTTTGGATCTCCCGGAGTTTGCGCTGAAGATGGCTGCATGCGCGACGGAAGGCTTGTTTCTTCTCTGGACAGGACGGCTTTGTAAGGTGAGCCTGGTGGGCAGCTCGCTTCTTTGCCAGCAGCTCCTGGATTTCCTGGCTGTTTTCGTCAAACCAGTCCTTGTTTTTCCTGGAGGAGAAGCCCAGTACCTCTTCAGTGGATTGCAGTATGGTAGTCTTCAACTGATCCCAGAGGGTTTCAGGGGACGGGTCCGTGAGGCGGGTTGCAACGTCGAGCTTTGCTTTGAGGTTTGCCTGGAAGTTTCCTCTCGCTTCGTCTGACTGCAGTTTTCCAACATTGAACCTCTTTCTGGGGGCTTTATTGTTCCTGGGCTTTGGCTTGAAGTGAAGGTTGAGCTTGCAGCGAACCAGCCGGTGGTCAGTGTGGCATTCCGCGCTAGGCATGACCCTGGTGTGGAGCACATCTTGTTTGTCACTTTCTCGCACCAGGATGTAGTCCAGGAGGTGCCAGTGTTTGGATCGGGGATGCATCCAGGTGGTCTTAAGGCTGTCCCTCTGCTGAAAAAGGGTGTTTGTAATGACAAGCCGCTGTTCTGCAGAAAATTTGACAAAAGCAATGACTATATAAACATCAGCAGCAACAAAAACAATAGTTCTTGCTTGTTATTCAAGGCATTACGTTATTCAAGGCATGGTTCAAAAAGTAAATGAGCATCAAATTTTAGCCTTGTAGATCTATTGATATTTGAGCTGGGCTGACAAAAAAATGTTTTTGTTGTTATCACTAACTACAGGGATATTTTTATTTTAAAAAAATTCTGCTGAAACACTGCACAAAAAATTTTAGGGGCACCCCCTCTGATGGTGTCACCTGGTGCGGTTCGCACCCCTCTCAGTGATGCCAAGGACTCAAGGGCTGAAATGGACTGTGACCATGCTTTATGTCTAAATATTTTTTAATTAAAATTAAATTAAATTTAAAAAAATTAAGAAATGTAAACAAACTGACTGTGCAATACAGAGAAAAAAAAATTTTAATTGCAAAATTAAGAGCCCTTAAATGAGTCCCTGATTGAGTTTGTCATTGAGGAGTCTGATGGTGGAGCAGGAGCAGCTGTTCCTGAACCTGGTGGGATGAGTCTTGTGGCACCTAGACCTCTTTCCTGATGGCAGCAGTGAGAACAGAGTATGTGCTGGGTGGTGTGGATCCTTGATGATCGCTGATTAATAAATAAAAGTATAATTCATGGAAAAATAAGAAGATAAAACATTGAACAGTACATCATAAGAAGCATACCACTTGGCCCATGTGTCTGTGCTGAAATGTCGAAATAAGATTAAAACCTTGTGCTTGTTTTTGATAGATATTCCTCTATGCCCTTCAAATGTATGTTTCAAGATTCAAGAATTTTTTATTGTTATGTAATATTACACAAAAATTACACTTAGCCTGCCGTAAGGTGGGCAAAGTTTCACCATTAGCGTTTCCCAGCGTCCCTTACAGTTAGAGAAAGTGATGCAAAAGAGAGTCCCTTCAGAGTCACTGAGTGTCCATGGATTCACCTCTAGCGCACTCAAAGCCTCTGGAATCACAAAGACTTCAGTCCAAACCATCGGCAACCCGAGCTCCACGTCCAGCATAATCAGTGCCTGAGTCCCATTGGGAGCCCGTCCTGCCAATGGCACCCTTTGGTGTCATGGTTCCGATACCTTCAGCCAGTCTTGAGCCAGACTCCAGCAGTTTGTAACCTGGTGTCTTTGACTGCAAATCGCCATCAGCTTGCAGGGGTTCCTCATCTCAAGTTGCCAATATATCGCCATCTGTGTCTTCTTCAGCTGCAGAGCCACTTGATGGTCCACCACCACCCTGTAGGGTCATCTCTCCTGCTTTGCCTTCTTAAACGGGGGGGTGTTCTCCCCATTTCTGGTCCCCTGCGCCAGTCCCCTGCACCAGTCTCCTACCATTCCGAGTCCGCAACCCTTCGAACCCGCTGCCAGCACAGGCGTCACCATCTTAGGCCCAGACCCCAATGCTGCAGGAATTTAAAAATTAAATATTGGCTGCCTTAACAGGCCGATTAAAGCCTGCACGGAGTCATCAGTAGTAGGACTGAGCGGGTGAACCCTGAGGAGGAGTGCTGTGTCTCTGCTCTCCACTGTCCCCAGGTCCGCACCAGCAGCAGCACAGCCATTTTATTTTCTTTTAATCTGGAAGCCTCTTAAATGCCAATATTGCATCAGTCTCAGTAGCCTGCACCAGGCACCTACCAACCTTTGGGTGAAGTATTTGCCTCACACATTTCCCTTAAATTTCCTCCACGTCACCTTTAATCCACTTCCTCCCTTGTGTGGCGCTTTTATCCTGTGGAAGGGATTCTGACTGCCCACCCTATCAATGCCAAGCCCCCCCTCAACCTCCTACTCTCCAAAGAAAGCAGCCCAAGCTATTTCAATCTTTCCACAAAACTCAAATCCTCAACACTAGGCCACATCCTAGTAAACCTCTTCTGCACCCTTTCCAAACCCTCCAAATCCTTTCTGTGATGCAGCGACTAGAATTGCACACAGTTTTTCAGGTACAGCCTAACCAAGGTTTCTGTTACCCAGAATTAAAGCAACCAGCATCATACATTCTGGTTCCTTGCCATTCAGTGTAGGCCATCATGTCTCTCCATCCGTCACGATCTCCGACCCTTCTTCTTCGGTGAAAGCTCCATCATTGAGCCGAGACCGTCATTGATGTTGAGTTCATGATTATACAAGGGGAGAATACTGAAGTGGTTTCCCGTTGCCTTCTTCAGTTGCGGGGTCCGTACTGGACGGGTCACCCTGTCCACTGATCTGCAGATTCATCTGCCTGCCGTTTTTAGTTTTACAACCATAAATTCCAATTTGTAGAAGCTGCTTGTAAAAACCATCCACCATCTGCAATCCATGGCTTCATGTGGCCCTGATTGGGAGGCTAAACAGGGACTACACCTTGCCCAAGTCTGACCTGTAAGCTATGGGACAGAAGGATGACCTTGCACCTCCTTTTACTGAGCAACTGTGCAGCGCCGACTCCTCAAACAACTGGCAAAAAAATCGAGGAAATTTTTTTTTAAATGAATAAGAAATAAAAAATAAAAATTTAAAATTTTAAAAGTAAATGCTCTCTGACGTAACACATCATCCTTTGGTAAAGCTAGGAGAAAATATTCAACCAGCAGAGAGCCTTGGTCGTGCGTTGCTCGAATAAAGTTGTTTGAAACAGCAATGGCGTTGCCCAGGTTGATATTGCTCTCCGTTGGGGTGACTCCCTTAAAGAGAGTCTTTATCTTTATTCGTATATTGTAAAGAATATTAGTAAAGCTTTATCCGTAAACTCGGGGGAGGGGTAATTATCTCTAATGTTATTGTTCACCTTTTGGGCGGCCTCGTGGAGGGAAAGAATCTGCAGATGCAGCGACAGTTAAATGTTTTCAACAAATGTGACTGAAAATAAAGTAAAATGCTTTAAAGTTTATATATGCATGCTAGTAAAATTTGTTTAGTGTAAGTACAGTACGTACATTGGATTTCAACCCCTTTTTTTTGCCATAGATGCTCTGTGATTAGTAAGGGATTACTTAAGGTGGTAGATGAGGAGAAAAAAATGTTTGAGAACCACTGGTGTAATGCGCGTCGAAAGAACCAAAGACTTGTTGATCCAAACCAAGGCTTTTATTAACTAAAAGACTGGAACATATCACAAGTAGGTCAACCAGTCCAGAATGACCTGGTCTGGCTAGGAGCAATCCTTTAAGACCTGCCAGTAGGTGTGGCTACGCTCTCAGCCAATCACAGTCATCCTCACTACGATCTGTACATATGTACATATACACATTGGTGATAGAATCTGTACTATCACATTCACCCCTCCTTTGAGAACTGACCCCAGGGTGAATGGAGGTTAGGGGCTGTACCGGTCAGGGGGTCTGACCATCCGGCATGACCGCCGTGGCACCGGGATTGGGGTCGCCGGAGTCGTTTCGCAGGCAGCCTTTGCTTTCCTCAATTCCCCAATGGCGTTGTCGACAGTCTGGTGGGGTGGTGCTGGTCCCTCTGTTCAATCACATTACCTGGGGGAGAAGGAATAGGGGGAGGTTGGGTTAAAGGCACTGCTGCATTTGATCCGGCTTGGACTAGGTCCCTTACCGAGATTGTGTCCTCCTATCTGTCTGGGTACTCAACGTCGGCAAAATGCGGGTTCGCATGGAGCAGAGTCACTCGGTCAACCAAGGGGTCATTCTTAGAGTACCAGACGTGGCGTCGTAAAAGGTCTGGACCGGGAACCATGAGCCATGCCGGTATGGTCATACCCGACGCTCGGGAAAGAGAATACCCTTTCATGGGGGGGTGGCATTGGTCGTGGTGCATAGGAGGGAGCGGATGGAGTGTAGTGCACTAGTGAGCACATCCTGCCAGCAAGAGGTGGGGAGACCTTTGGACCAGAGGGCAAGCGTAACCGCTTTCCAGACGATGGCATTCTCTCTTTCAACTTGCCCATTACCACATGGGTTATAGCTGGTGGTCCTGCTTGAAGCAATACCACGCTCCAGAAGGTACTGCCGCAGCTCCGCGCTCATAAACGAGGACCCCCTGTCACTGTGGATGTAACTGGGGTACCCGAAGATGGCGAAGATGCTGTACAGGGCCTTTATAACTGAGGAGGCAGTCATGTCCAAGCAGGGCACAGCAAACGGAAAGCGGGAGTACTCATCAATGGCCATAAGGATGTAGGTGTTACGGCTGGTCGACAGTAGGGGCCCCTTGAAGTCTACACTGAAACGCTCAAAGAGGTGGGTGGCTTTGATGATGTGGGTGTTCTCCAGATGGAAGAAGTGGGGCTTGCACTCAGCGCACACTGGGCAGGCCCGGGTCATGGAGCGAATCTCTTCGACCATGTAGGGCAGGTTGCGAGATCTGACAAACCTGCACGAACCTAGTGACCCCTGGATGGATCCAGTCCATTTCCCACTGGAAGACCACGACGCCATTTGTGACCCCAAAGGGTATCCTGAGGAATTGATACAGCCGCCCATTTGCTTCGAAGACCGTGAAAGGTCGGTCTTCTCAGCAGATCGGGAGCTGATAATAGGCCGAACGTAAGTCAATGGTGGAAAATACATGGCATTGGGTGATCTGATTCACCACATCCGTCATCCGTGGAAAGGGGTACGCATCCAGGAGCGTGAAGCGGTTGATTGTCTGGCTGTAGTCAACCACCATCCTCGGCTTCTCCCTGTTCTTAACAACCACCACCTGGGCCCTCCATGGACTTGAGCTAGGTTCGATAATGCCCTCATCCAGCAGTCTGCCCACCTCACTTGTGATAAATTTCCTGTGTTCAGAACTATATTGCCAACTTTTGGTGGCCACAGGCTTCCAGCCAGGAGTGAGATTTGCGAAAAGTGCTGGCAGAGCAACTCGGAGGGTAGAGAGACTACAGGTGAGGCCCTGGGGCGCGGGGGCGGGTGGCTCGGACTGCTGGTGGCAGGAGGTTCCTGGGGTGAAGAGGTTACAGACAGAGAGCGGAGCGTGAGGCCCCCCAAAGTGCAGGGAAATGGTTTGAAACTGGCACTGAAAATCCAGTCCCAGCAGAGCAGGGGTGCACAACTGGGGAAGAACTAATAGTTTGAAGTCTGTGAACGTGATGCCCTGGACTTTCAGGGTCGCCACACAGTACCCCTTTACCCCAATCGAGTGCGATATGGTCACCAATGAAATCCTCTGTGTAGTGGGGAGAATAGCTAGTCCACAATGGTGGGCCAGGTCCGGGCGAATAAAACTGTCAGTTGACCCCGAGTCAAATAAGCAAGTGGTATAGTGTCCATGCACTTTAATCATTTCCATTGCTTTTGTGAGGGGTTGGGGGAAGTGCTGGTCAAGGGTTACTGATGCAGAGACTTATAATGTAGACAGTGGAGACCTGCTTGATGATGTCATGCAAACAGTGGGGCCTGAAAAAAACAGTGTCGGGGAGGTGGTGTTGCTGCCTGCATCCAAAGGTAAGTGTTGGGGGTCGCTGCTTGCCGTCAGTGGTGGGGCGGTCAGCAGGGGGGGCGGTCAGCGGGGGTGGCGGTCAGCAGTGGTGGGTCCCCGGTCGGCAGCATCGGGGGGTCCCCGGTATATGTGTACATATACACATTGCTGATAGAATCTGTACTATCACAACTGGTATAGTATTTTTGTCTTTTAAACCCATTGAAGGAGTGGAGCCGACCTTAGTAAATATATTTAAGACAAGGTTGGATAGATTTTTTCATAGTAGGGGAATTAAGGGATATGGGGGAAAGGCAGGTAGGTGGAGACGAGCCGATCGCCAGATCAGGCGTGATCTCATTGAATGGCAGAGCCGCTTTGATGGGCTGGATGGCCGACTCCTGCTCCTATTTCTTACGTGCTTATGAATGCATGAAGTAACGCCATTGAAGTAACAAAAAAGAGTTGGGGGATGGATGCCAGAGTAGGTTAAAACAAGGGACCTTCGACATTGCCAACATATAGCCAGGCATAGCTGAGCCCCATCTGAGTGCCAATGGCTACATCTTTCATTTGATCGGAAAAAAATCCACTATTAAGTACATCTAACAGGAATGCTGCCATCGGAGAGTAGCAGCAATCATCAAAGACCCTCGCCGCCCAGCACACGTTGTGTTCTCGCTGCTGCCATCTGAAAAGAAGTTTGGTGCCATAAAACTCACACCACCAGGTTCAGGAACAGCTGCTACCATCATCCACCATCAGACTCCTCAATGGCAAACTCAATCAGAGTCCCATTTAAGGACTCATACTTGCACACTTTATTGATTTTCTTTTTGTTCTCTCTGTATTCCACAGTTTGTTTACATTTCCTTGTTTGTTTACATGTTTACGCTGTGTACAGTTTAATTTTGCACTTCCAATTAGTGGTCATTCTGCCACGCCTGCAGGAAAAAGGAATCTCAGGGCTGTATGTGATGTCATATTTGCACTCTGACAATAAATCTGAAATCTGAAGAAATTGTTCGGAGTAAGAACGAGTTTTGCTCAGATTGAAGGTAATATAGAAAATCATGAACAACATGAGGCATGGTGGCAGCTGAGTTTCATTCAGTGAATTGTTGCATCTTCTGTTCATATTTGGATAAATGGAACATTTTCCAATACCACCATGTTACCTGCTAAGCTTTCTTAACTGGACTTGCTATCTTCAGAGATCAAATTTTCACATTTCTGCTGAACTCTCTATTATGCCTGGCTTATTCCTGATCATAAACATTTTTTCAATGTTATCTTAATCTCTTTTTCTTTATCACTGTGGGACCCTTTACTTTTTATGTCAATACCATATAAACTTGTGATTCCATGCGATAGATTACAACCCCTCTTTTGGTCCAAAGATCACCTGTTTTCCATATGACCCTTGCAAAATTCAAACCCCCCCCCCCCACCATTTTTGGCTCCAATTTCCAAGCTCCTGATGCCCCAGCTAGCCACAGACCCTCTCCTAGGCCCTGGTCACCCGCCCTACCAAGCTCCTGACGCTCCAACCATGGACCCGCTTCTGGGTCCCGGCTGCCCGTCCATCCAAGCTCCCGATGCCCCAGCCACAGACTCTCTTCTAGGCCCCAGCCACCCGCCCTTTCGAGCTCCCGATGCCCTCACCACAGGCTCTCTCCTAGGCGACAGCCACCCGCCATTCTGAGCTCCCGATGCTCAAACCACGGACCTGCTTCTAGGTCCCAGCCGCCCACCCATCCAAGCTCCCAAAGACGGACTCTCTCCTAGGCTCCGGCCACCCGCCCATCCGAGCCTCGGATGCCTTAAATGTGGACTTAACCCCCCGCCCCCACCATCTGAGCTCCCAACACCTTGAACAGCACAGATACCCCACTGAAAAGTAGAAACACTCTCCCCCCATTCAACACATAAAAAATTCCCCAAAAGTCGACATTTACACGTGTGAAAGTTCACTCCCCCCCCAAAATTTGACCCAGGTGCAAGGTTGGTGTAGTGGTTAGCGCAATGCTTTTACAGCACCGGCGATCGGGACTGGGGTTCGAATCCCGTGCCTTGAAAAGTTTGAACGTTCTCTCCGTGCCTGCATGTGTTTTCTCCAGGGGCACCGTCTGGTTTCCTTCCACCGTTCAAAAAATACTGGGCACGTTGGTTAATTGGGTGTAAACTGGGCAATATGGGCTCATGGGCCAAAATGGCATGTTACCATGTTGTATGTCTAAATTTAATTTAAATTTCAATTGGTCCAAAGAACTTGACTATTACATGAGTATATAGGGTAAGTTTATCTCCACGTATCTCCATCTTGAAATGCTGCTTTGCTTATTTAGCTATTTACTATGTAACCTCTGTTTCTCTTGTCAGCTTTGCAGATCCCTTCACAAATCACTGAAATTTACGTCAGATATTTTCTGATGAATTTTTCTTTGTTCCAATGCATAAAGCTCACAAATTTTAGAAATTACTCATCCTCACTCTCTTGCCCTTTTCACAGTCACTATTACATCAATTCAGTTCCTCTTCCCACAGATGAGGCCTGACCCATTGAGCATTTCCAACATTTTCTGTTCCTGCTATTTTTTTAGACTTCCAACTCCTGAATTTTACAATCAGTTTTCATTATGTGAAACGTTGCCTCACTGACAAAAAATGCAATGGATTCCAGCTCGTTTGGGAGCTTTGCACAAAAACAAAGTGTCCTTGAAGCACGATATAGAGAGAAGAGAATGTATAACATAACGTGTAATGTGTGGGCAGCAATTGGTTTAATTGGGTGAATACCTACCATATATACTTCTGTAAAAGTTTAATTTTTAGTCCATTTTTTAATATTAAATTTATGTGGTCAACTATTACACGGATACTACTTTTGAGGGGCAGAAATTCACACTAGAATCCAAAATACCATATCAGTAGCAGAAGTCTAAGTGACCTCAAAACGAATAAAGAACAAAAACACAATGAATTAATGTAATAATAGTCTGTGTTTCAAAACACACGTCCTTCCAAGCAACAAAAACCATAAGAGTAAATCACGTGTGTAGAGTGGATTGTGGAGGGTCATGATACCTCTTTGACTGGAACCTGGTGGGAGTGTGGATTGTGGAGGGTCACATGGCCTCTCCATCTGGAACCCAGTTGGAAGTCGCATCACCTGCCAATCAAAGTTCGACCTTGCCCACCCACTGGTCTCTAATCACCTAGTGATTACTTGGGCTGGACCTTCCAGCTTACTGTACTGTAAAGTCCATCATGTGGGGTAGCCATTTCTCTTTCGCTCTTCGTTCCTGACACAAACCCTGTTCCGCTCCAGGTCGTGAAATGTGGACAATGCTGGAGGAGTTGTTGAAAAGGCGAGCGCTACACAGGGGTTTAGACAGCATTGAAGCCGTGCCCACAATAGACAAGGAATAGTGGGTAGCGTATTGTAATCCTTAGTTGTTATAATCCTGTACACAGTTGCTAGTATCGGTGATGCAAAGTCTGATGTGTTAGAACATTTGTTGTGTGATTGCGAGTACTAGTGTGTGTTGCGATCCCCTTATGTGTATCTTAATAAAGATCCTCTCTGTGTTCAGCCTATGTCCACCAAACATTTCCCCTCCCACACAAAAACCATCAACTTTGTGGAGGCTGAGGTTAGTGCTGGTATGGGGAAGGTTGGAACCGTGGCAAATATTCTGGCCTAAAATAGGGGGTCAACTTGTACATGAGATCAACCTTTACACAAGAATATACGGTATCTTGACCCATTTCTTTCCATTCTTATTTAGACAGGGCATAGATAGTTTTGAGGTTTCCTGACTGCATCTGAGAGTTAACAGAAAGCCAGTCAATTTGGTTGTTTTTACTGAAGAACTAAGACTCATTGTGTGAAAGGGGTGAAGTAAATCAGAAAGCACAAGTCCAGTTGGACTTTATGAGGCGGCACGGTTAGTATGAAGCTATTACACCACCTATGACCCAGGTTCGAATCCCACACTGTCTGTAAGGAGTTTGTATGTTCTCCCCGTGTCTGCATGGGTTTTCCCCAGATGCTCCATTCAAAATTCAGGTGTAATTGGGCAATATGAGTTTAAACAGCCAGAATCGGTATCTATCATGTAATTTTTTTAAAATTAAAAATAGATTATTTCAGTGGATGGTTAACTAAAGGAATGCAGGGAGTTTCTGGAAGTAAAACACAGAAGTCTGGAGAAACTCAACAGGTCAAACAGTGTTCTTTACATAGCAAAAGTAAAAATATATAACTGGCTTTTGGGCTTGAGCCCTTCATCAAGGTACAGAAAAATGTCGGCGGGCATCCAAACAAAAGAGTAGGGGTGGAGGGGTGGTCACAAAGGCAGGAGGTGACAGGTGGAGAAGGGAGGGAGGGGACAGCAGTGAGCAAGGGGAGGAGGGATGGCTGGGTGAAGGGAGGGAGGGAGAACTGGGAAGGGAAGGGGGGGAGGGGAATTTCTGGAAACTGAGCTCCACTAGATGTTTGAAATGGTTATTTTGCCGGCACCCCATTTGTTCATCAGTCATGAATTAAAAATACCCAATGAAGTCGATTTGCCATTACTTTTACATGGAGAAAATTCAATAACACAGTAAATGTTTGAAAAATTGCCTTCCGTTGTGTGCCCAAACAGCATTCCCAACAGCATGCTGCTGTTATTTTAAGAAGTATGCAATTTCATTTACAGAAAACTAATAGTTTTTGGCCACCAGCTGTGAATGCCTGTATGTTCAGCACAGAATAAGCAAAGAAATGAAGAGGGAACTAATAACCTATTCACAGACATGTGAGAAAATGGCTTCACGATGCCCAATGCTCTAATGATTTATATTGTTCAGTTTTTATGCAGTGGCTTAAAATGAGCTTTGCTTAAAATATTATTTCTGCAGTCCATAGGTAACAGCAATGAGATATAATAACCCAATAGGCAAAAGATTGGGCTTGCATAAAATGATCAACACAAATCAGAAGATCATTTATTGCCCCATCTGTGCTGAGTTAGCTAAAATTAACCCAAGAAGCGGTGGGAGTTCAGTGACTCTGAGTGAGAGAAGAGGAAATTCAACCATGGTTTCTGTCAGTGAAGTCGACACAGATTCTAACAACATTTAGTCATGAATACGCCTGAGATTGTCCAATCTCGGAAGCTAAGCAGGCTGGTCATTACTTGGAGGGGAACACCAGGTGCAGTAGGTTTCTGTGAGGGGCGCTGGACAAAGTGGTGATCCTGCCTGTCTTGCGGTCGGCAAAAGTTAAAGAATTTTGTGTGGGTTACCTTCTAAATGTAGCATGATGTGGCAATAATGGAACCTTTTATCCTTCCATTCCTGATGAGTAAAGAGGGCAGCAGGAATGAGTAAGCAGATAATCTTACAAAAGTGACTACCTTTTTTTTAAACTCTTTTAAATAGGGGAGGCAAGGCCAGCGTAGCGGTGAGTGCACCGCTATTACAGCACCAGGGATCGGGACCGCGGCTTGAAACCCGCTCTGTCTACAAGGAGTCTGTGCGTTCTCCCTGTGTCTGCATGGGTTTCCTCCGGGTGCTCTGGTTTCCTCCCTCCGTTCATAAAATGCACCGGGGGTTAATTATAGATTCATTGGGCGTAATTGGACGGCACGGGGTTGTGGGCTGACAAGGCCTGAAACCGTGCTGTAGGCCTAAATTTAAAACATTATCAGCTGCAAATTACAATGTTAAAACAGAAAACTATTTTGGAATCACTATAGCCTCAATCAACTATTTCTTTTAAAATTTTTGTCCACATTCTTGACAAGATACAAGGGCACACAGTGACAAATTGGAGGAACAACACCTTATCTTCTCAGCAGTCTATAAGCAGATGGGATCGATATCAACGTTGCCAATTTCTGTCAGCCCCCTCCCTGGCCACTCTCATTCCCTACTCTCCTGTCTCCTTTCCTCCAACTTCCCACCTCCTTCTCTTCCTCCTCCTGTCAGAGAGCTACCATTTCTAGCCTTCCGCCCACTCCCCCATCAGTTTCAATCTCTTCTACCCTCCTGCATGCGTCCGCCTATTGCCTCTTACTTGTTAGCCTGTGTTCCTCCCTCCTCCCCTCCCCCCCCCATCATTTTTATTGAGGCATCTTTCCACATTCTCGACAAAGAGCTCAAGCCCGAAGCACTGACTCACCTCATATATCCAATGGATGCTGTGTGACCTACTGAGTTTGGGTATTGCCCTTCCCCGCAGCATCAGCAAATTTTCTTGTTTAGCAGTGACTTTTTTTTCATGCGCAACTAGTTATATTTTTTTTATTTATAGTAATGTTAGAAGATGGTTATAACATGAATGTTTGCCCTGTGATGCTGCCGCAAAACACCGGATTTCACGATTGTTCATGTCAGTAAATTCTGATTCTGACATCAACCTATAAACTGACTTCATCATTCACGTAGACTTCACTCTCTTCTGAATTTGAATAATTTCTCTGAATGAAAATATGCAAGATTTTTACATCCTCAGTTAAACATATGATTAGATATAAAGCCCGTACTGAAGGATTTGATGAAGGTTTAGCAATTGAAGGATTTAATTGTTTGATTACTGATGGCTGTATCTTTAACTGGTGAATGCCTCAATTACAGAATCCTTCCTTCTACCTCTCTTTCTTTACTATAGAACCATAGAACATTACAGCACAGAAACAGGCCCCTTCAGCCCTTCTAGTGTGTGCCGATCTATTTTTATGCCGTCCAACTGACCTGCACCCAGTCCATAGCTCTCCATACCCCTCCCATCCGTGTACTTGTCCAAATTCTTCTTAAATGTTAAAATTGAGCCTGGCAGCTTTTTCCACACTCTCACCACTCTCTGCGTGAAGACATTTCCCCTCATATAACTATACAACAATTACAGCACGGAAACAGGCCTATTTGGCCCTTCTAGTCCACACTGATCCAAGTACTCTCCTCTAATCCCACTTACCATCACTCTGCCTATATCCCTCCATCCCCCTCCCATCCATATACTTATCCAACTCTTAAATGACAAAATTTACCCTGCCTCCACCACCTTTCCTGGAAGCCCATTCCACACAGTAACCACTCTCTGAGTAAAGAAGTTCCCCCTCATGTTACTCCTAAACTTTTGCTCGTCAACTCTCAACCCATGACCTCTTGTAGCCATCTCTCCTACTCTCAATGGGAAAAGCCTTTCCACACCAACTCTATCTATCCCTCTCATTATCTTAAACACCTCTATCAAATCCCCTCTCACCCTTCTACGTTCCAAGGAATAAAGACCTAATTTGCTCAACCTCTCCTTGTATTCCAAATGCTGAAACCCAGGCAACATTTTTGTAAATCTTCTCTGCATTCTCTCTATCTTGTTAATATCCTTCCTATAATTTGCTGACCAGAACTGCACACTGTACTCTAAATTTGGCCTCACCAATGCCTTGTACAGTTTCATCATTACTTCCCAACCCCTATATCCTACGCACTGATTTATATAGGCAAGCATACTAAAGGCCTTCACCACCACCCTATCCACATGCACTCCTACCTTCAGGGAACAATGCACCGTTACTCCTATATCTTTCTGCTCCACTACATTCCTCATGCCCTCCCCCCCCCATTTACCACATATGTCTTGCTTTGATTATTCTTTCCAAAATGAAGCACCTCACACATCAGCATTAAACTCCATCTGCCATCTTTCTACCCACTCCTCTAAGCAGTTTACATCCCTCTGCAATCTTTGAAAACCCTCTTCATCATCCACAATTCCCCCTATTTTAGTATCATCTACATATTTACTAATCCATTTTACTGCCCCATCCTCCAGATCATTAATATATATGACAAAAAGCAATGGTTCCAAAACTGAACCATGAGGTACACCGCTTGTCACCGGCCTCCATCCTGACAAACAATTACCTACTATTACTCTCTGGCACCTTCCTTCCAGCCACTGTTGAATCCATTTGACTATCTCCAAATTAACATCCAAGGACTTTGCCTTCCTAACTAACCTCCCATGCGGAACCTTATTGAAGGCCTTACTGAAGTCCGTATAGACAACATCCACTGCTCTACCCTCATCAACATTCCTAGTCACCTCTTCAAAAAATTCAACAAAATTGGTCAAACATGACCTTCCACGCACAAATCCGTGTTGAGTGTCCCTGATCAGACCCTGTCCCTCCATATACTTATATATACTATCTCTAAGAACATTTTCCATCAATTTACCAAGCACAGACGTCAAACTTATAGGCCGATAATTGCTAGGCTTGCTCCTCGAACCCTTTTAAAACAAAGGAACCACATGCGCAACACACCAATCCTCCAACACTATCTCTAGATAGAACCAGGAGGGTTCTATTTGATTTGAAAAATCACTGCCAGAGTCTCCGTTATTTCCTCACTAACTTCTCTCAAGGTCCTGGGGAAAATCCTGTCAGGACCTGGAGACATCCACCTTTATATGTTTCAAAAACTCCAGTACTACCTCTTTCTTAAACACTATAGTCTCCATATATACCCCCTTTGCTTCCTTTACCCTGCACAGTTCAATATCCTTCTCCTTAGTAAAACCTGAGGAAAAGAAATTGTTCAAGACCTCCCCATCTCTTTTGGCTCCACATACATTTGTCCTTTCTGATTCTCTACTGGACCAATTTTGTCTCTCACTTTCCTTTTGCTATTTATATATTTGTAGAAACCCTTTGGATTTATTTTCACCCTGCTTGCTATAGCCACCTCATACCTTCTTTTAGCTTTTCTAATTTCTTTCTTAAAATTCTTTTTACATTCAATATAGTTCCCAAACATCTCCTTTTTTCCCTGTTTCTTATATTTATTGTAATACTCTCTCTTTTTTCGAACCAAGTTTCCAATATCCCTTGAGAACCATGGTTCTCTCAAACTTTTGACCTTACCTTTCCACCTAACAGGTATATAAAGATTTTATACTCTTAAAATCTCTCCTTTTAAAGACCTCCCTGCATTTCTCTATTACATCCTTCCCAGAAAACAAATTGTCCCAATCCACCCCTTGTAAATCCTTTCGCATCTCCTCAAACCTAGCTTTTCCCCACTTAAAAACCTCAACACTGGGCCCAGACTAATCCTTTTCCATAATTACCTTGAAGCTAATGGTTCTATGATCTCTGGACCCGAAGTGCTCCCCCACACATATCTCTGCCACCTGACCCATCTCATTCCCCAACAATAACTCCAACACAGCTCCCTTTCTAGTTGGTACCTCCACATATTGACGTAAAAAGCTATCCTGCACACATTTTAGAAACTCCAACCCATCCAGCCCTTTCATGGAAGGGGTTTCCCAATCAATATTCGGAAAATTAAAATCCCCCACAATCACTACCCTGTGCTTATTACAAATATCTGCTATCTCCCTACTAATTTGTTCCTCCAATTCATGTTTCCAATTCGGTGGTCTATAATACACCCCTATAATTGTATCTTCCCCTTTCCCATTCCTCAATTCTACCCAAATAGCCTTCTATTCTATCACACCTAAGCACCGCTGTAATATTTCCTCTAACAAGTAGTGCAACCCCACCTCATCTTGCCACCCCCCCCTGGTTCTATCACACCTGAAACAACTAAATCCAGGAATATTTAGCTGCCAGTCACATCCCTCCTGTAACCATGTTTCACTAATCGCTACCACGTCATACTTCCAAGTGTCAATCCATACCTTCAGCTCATCCACCTTCCTTACAATGCTCCTAGCATTAAAATATATGCATTTTGGAGATTTCCCACTTTTTACTTCCCGTAGGCCCCTATCTTTACCAACATCTCTCTTATGATCTTTTGCACTCGACCTCTCTCCATCTTCATATAGAGCATCCCTAAACTTTTCCCCTTTCACCCTTAACCCGTTCTCTGGTTTATATCTCACCCACCCTCAGTGGGAAAAGCCAAACTACATTTACTCTGTATGTCCCCCTCATCATTTTAAATATCCTTTCAAATCTCCCCTCAATCTTCTCCGCTCCAGGGAATAAAGTCCGTACCTGTTTAACCTTTCCCTGTAACTCAGTTCCTGAAGTCCAGGCAACATCCCAGTAAATCTTCTCTGCCCACTTTCCATCTTAATGATCTCTTTCTTGTAATTCGGTGACCAAAACTGCACACAATTCTCCAAATTTGGCCTCACCAATGTCTTCTACAACTTCACCATAACATCCTAATACCTATACTCAATATTTTGATTTATGAAGGCCAATATGTCAAAAGCTGTCTGTACAACCCTGTCCACCTGTGATGCCACTTTCAGGGAATTATGTATCTGTATTCCCAGATCCCTCTGTTCTACTGCACTCCTCAGTGCCCGACCATTTACTGTGTATGTCCTTTCTTGTTTTGTCCTTCCAAAATGCAACACCTCACACTCATCTGCATTAAACTCCATCAGCCATTTTGCAGACCATTTTTCCAGCTGGTCCAGATCCCTCTGCAAGCTTTGAAACTTTTTCTCGGTGTCCACAATGCCTCCAATCTTAGTGTCATCTGCAAGCTTGCAAACTTATTGAAGAGATTTTTTAAAAACTTTTCTTGGACCAAACTACTTTTTGTCATCTCCCCTTATATCTTCTCAGTACCTACCGCTATAACTTTTAAATGTAAATGCTTGGAAAGACAGCCTGCAGTGTTCTGAGATGAAGCAAGGCATGGGGACCAATTTGCTCATGTGCACCAAGGATCCAGCAAGGTCATTCCATGCAGTTTCATTTTGCTTCTGTCATATACAGATTATGGCTTCAAGTCCACACAGAGCTTCAACACAAACCTTCCAAAATTAAATTTCAGTACTAATGACCCAACACACAAATGGCATCGTGAAGAAAGCACATCAGCGCGTCTACGTCCTCAGAGGTTTACGGAGGTTTGGCATGACAAAATTGACAAAAATTACCAAAACATTTTTTTTAAAAGCCCTGGCAAAATTCTACAGAGGTGTGGTGGAAAGTGCACTGACGCTGCATCATAGTCTGGTGTGAGGACACCAATACCCCTGAGCTTAAAGCACTGCAAAAGATAGTGGACACAGCCCTGGACATCACAAGCAAAACCCTTCCCACCATCGAGAACATCGACAGGGAACTCTGCCGTCGGAGAGCAGCAGCGACTATCAAGGATCCACACCACCCAGCGCATGCTCTGTTCTCACTGCTGCCATCAGGAAAGAGGTATTGGTGCCACAAGACTCACACCACCAGGTTCAGGAACAGCTGCTCCCCCTCCACCATCAGACTCCTCAACAACAAACTCAATCAGGGACTCATTTAAGGACTCTTAGTATTGCACTTTGTTGATTTTTTTTATTCTCTCTGTATTGCACAGTCAGTTTGTTTACATGTGTGTGTTGAGTCTGTTTACTTTTTGCACTACCAAGAAGTGGTAATTCTGCCTTGCCCACAGGAAAAAGGATCTCAGGGCTGTATGTGATGTCATGAATGTACTCTGACAATAAATCTGAAATCTAATGATGGCTGTCTCTTCGATTCACAATACTGGAGAAAGACCTAGACAGAGACTGGTGGTTTTACAGAGCAAAGTCTAGTTTTTATGTTTAAGAATGAAGCAGCAAACAAACCTCAGGGTTAAACTCATAATTGAACACTGAAAGAATTGACTGAGTAAAAATGTTTTCCATGAAATCCTGACTAAGTGTATTTATGTCCTCTCCTTCTGCTCTCCTCTCTGTGGAAACATCTCTAAATCTACCGAATAAAACTTTCATAATTTTAACAATCTCTTTTTGGACCCTCCCAAGTCATGAAAGAAAATCTCAGACAGCTCCATCTTTCCAAATAGTTTTAACCTCTCATATCTTATTTTACCTGCAACATTTACTGCCTTCACATCCTTTTCAATGAAATAGAAAATCAACACTGGGGTAATTTGTGGTGAGGTGCTTAACCCAAAGATTCAGCTCTTAAATTCTGTCTCTCTGAAATGAACACCAGTTTTATTTCTCCTCTACAGCTGAGTTTGTGATCTGTAAATATGAAGCCCAAATCCTCTGCTCTTTTACCCAATGTGCCACTGTCATTTTTAATTTTTTTTTAAATTTAGACATACAGCATGTTAACAGGCCACTTCTATCCATTATTGAAATTATCATCAGACCTAGCTCATTTTCTGACAAAACCTTTTAAATTTTTTTCTTTCCTCTTTCAAGAATCACCAACCTCAACACACATTATGGTAATTCTTTACCTGTAGGGCTACAAGCAGTCTATTAAATTTGGACATATAGCATGGTTACAGGCCATTTTGAGCCCCTGCCGCCCAATTATACCCATTTGACCTACAACCCCCCAGTACGTTTTGAAGGGTGGGAGGAAATCGGAGTACCCGGAGGAAACCCACACTGACACAGGGAGAATGTGCAAACTCCTTACCGATAGCATGGGGTTTGAACCCCGGTCCCAATCGCTGTTACTGTGGCGGCTTTAGGCTAACCATGCTGCCTTGGTTCTATTCTCAACTCTATGAAGTTACAGAGGCCTATTGATATTTGTCCCCTACAATAACAGTGAGCCCAAATACAAAACTCAACCGTAGCCCATTCCAATGCCCTTCTAGTAGCCTTAACCAGACCCACACCGATCTGCAGGTTAATTGAGTCTTGTTTGGTGGTCATCAATGGTCAAGGACGTCTTGCTTTGACCCCAGTCCCTTGCCATTGAAATGTTCATGAGGCCAACTTGAGCTCCAGGTACTCTGCATTATCTGGGACGGGAAGTGTCTGACATGGCAGGCAGGTAGCTTCGGACATATGGCACTCCTACCATTGTTTATGCGGAAGCTTGAGTTTGAGGAGATTCAGTTTTGTCACTAAAGACTCCCAAAAACTTCAGCAGATGTTCTGCAGAGAGCATTCTCACAGGTTGCCTCACTGCCTGGGTATGGAGGCGCCAACACTCAGGCCAGGAGAAAACTCCAGAGGGTTGTTAACTCAGCCTGCAACATCACAGACACCAGTCTTCACTCCATCGAGGACATCGACAAGAGGTGGTGTCTTCTGAATACAGCCTCTATCTTCAAGGACCCCCACCACCCAGGCCATGCCCTCTTTATTCCGCTGCCATTAGGAAAAGGGGACAGGAGCCTAAAGACGAGCACTCAGTGGCACAATTACAGCTACTTAGCCTCCACCATCAGATTCCTGAACGAACATGAACCACAGATACTACCTCACCTTGTATTTTTCTTTTCGGTGCACTATTTTTATTTATTTTGTAAGGTGATTTATATAAGTCTTTGCACTGTGATACTGCCACAAATCAATATATTTTGCGACATTCCTGACAATCAATTCTGATTCTGATCTTCCAAAGTGCAACAAAGAGATTCAAAGTTATCAATGACCATTTAAGTTCAGAAGCAGCAGACACAGGTTAATTATGCACCATGGACTGGATAGAAGCTCATATCGTAATACTTCTTTCCACAGCAAGTCAGAAGAAAAAAATGCACGTGTATGTACCGTGGTGATGTGGTGGTGTGCAGGGGATAGAAATGCAGTTGACAGTTGCGAAGAATGAGAAACAAATCGGGGAGCAATAATTACAACAAATGTGTCAACAAAACAAAAAGGGTCAAGAATTCTTATGGTGGAGACATTTTGGATTTAAACAAGAAAGAATTATGGGTCGGGGTGTGAAAATAGCATTTCAAATGCTCCACAGGAGGAACATACCATGGTTATATAGACAGGAATTACAGATTCTTTCAAAAACTTCCATCGATCCAAACATGGAGTAGCACGGTTGGTGTAGCGGTTAGTGCAATGCTGTAACAGTGACGGCGATCGGGACCGGGATTCGAATCATGCTCTCTGTGAGGAGTTGGTACATTCTCCCAGGTCTCCAAGGGGCACCAGATTCCTCCATCCCTTCGTAACATACTGGGTATTGTAGGTCAACTGGGGGTCATTGGGCGGCATGAACGCGTGGGCCGAAAGGGCTTGTTACCATGCTGTATGTCTAAATTTTTTTTTAAATAAAAAGAAATTACATCACTATCGACCTTGGCAAACAATTCCACAATCTGTGTGATTAAAATGGATTGCTTTCTAAATAGTTAAAGCTATCTGTGCTGCACAATCCAGAATCTAAAATGCTATTCAAGTCACCTTTATTTATCATTCATACTATGCTCACACGGTAAAGACGAGATAGCATTTCTCCAGGACCATGGGCCATATTTACATAAATATAAGTTAGAATAAAAGTTCCACATATTTAAAGTATTAATATTTTTTTACATTAGCAGTCCATGGCACCCTATCCCCAAATGTTCTGGGAGTTCAGGAGTTTGATTGCTTGGGGAATACAGCTCTTACCTAATCTGAACATAAGAGGATGAGTGCTCTGGTACCTCCTACCAGATGGTAGAAGGGAGAACAGTTTACTTGAAGGCTGTGTGGAGTCCTTCACAATGTTTATTGCCTTTCACCTGCATCGAATGTTGTAGATGTCCTTCACAATAGGAAGAAAACCCCCAATTATATTTTTCTGCTGATATCACTATCCTCTGCAGGGTCTTGTGGTCCGAGGAGGAACAGTTTCTGAACCAGGCGGTGATGCAGTTACACAGGAAGTTCTCGATACAACCTCTGTAGAATGTAGTGAGGATGGAGGGTGGGAGATGGACATTCTTTAGCCTTGGCAGGAAGTAGAGGCACTGCTGGCTATGGACCCGGTGTTGAGGGACCATGTGAGGTTTTCCACCAAGTGCACTCCAAGGAACTTGATACTCTTGACGACCGACCTCAACGGTGGAGCCGTCAATGGTGAGCACAGCATTGACCCCACCCCACCCTCCACCCCAGGCCCTCTATTGTCAAAATAATTCCATAAAAATAAATTTTTGCACGAGTTGATCTTCCACATCGGTTCATGTGTTATCAGCAAACAGGGGAAATTAATTTGTTCGATGACACAATATTCCAAAAATAAGCTCCAACCTTTCAACTTAGTTGTTTTGAATGGGAAGTACATCAGCACCAAGTGGGATTTTTCTGAAGAGACCTGAATTCTTTTTTTTTGTTGTTTTTTTTTAGGTGTATAGTTCCTTGGAGATTAACTAGATCTAAATCTGGTGATGCAAGGCGTGTGGGTGCCGCACATATTTCTCCAAAGAATTCTGGTCCCTCGATTCCAAGCTCTCTGAATTTAATTAGTGGATGGAGCTTTCAGTGATTGAGGTAAAAATGTGGGTTGGAGCACCCTCACCTCACCCCCACCCCCAACTGTAAACGTGTTAAAAAAAAAGAGAGAAGTCATGGCAGGCTAAATCTAAATTTACTCACAAGTTGTTGTGAATGGATCATTTACTGCCAGCTGAACCATGGCAAGTTTACATGAGGTTACCACACATTGCTGGTAATGATGCTTTCTATTTATATCACCTAAAAGTATGCTTTCAACTGGAAAAATTACATTTTAATGAGATTTTTGTCACTTATTTTCACCATCAACAATTGGGTAGAATTGCACAGGTGGTAGCATTTTTTTTATTGAGGTTGTCATATGGTCCAACAGTGATTTTTATTCATGGTGGCATTTCGGCACATCAGCAATACAAATGCTGTTAATTTTTAATCTTGCAACAAATCAGAACTCCATAAAGCTGGCACTGAAAGCTTTTACCTCTCACAAAAGTTGATTCCCCATGAGTGATATCAGTATTATTTCAAACAGTTTATCAGCATAACCCACGTGATAAACGGCTGGATAGTAAGTCACAGGAGCTTCAGCCATGTGGCGACACAATGAATAGAGGCTGGTTAACAACTCCAGGTTTCATTACACTAAAACAAAACTTAGAAGTTGGTATATTTCAGATTTATTGTCAGAATGCATACATGTCAAGAACTTCAAATTCCCAGTTGTACACGTCTATACAGAGCACATACTAGTCAAGAACTTCAAATTCCTGGGTATCCAAGGATCTGTCCTGGCCCTCCATGTCAACGCAATCACAAAGAAGGCCCGCCAGCGCCTAGACTTTGTGAGGAGTCCGATGAGATTCGGTTCATCACTGAAGACTCTCATAAACTTCCACAGGTGAACCATCGACAGCATCCTGGCCGATTGCATCACTGCCTGGTATGGAGGCTCCAACTCTCAGGACAAGAATAAACTCCAGAGGGTTGTTAACTCGGCCTGCGACATCACGGGCACCAGACTCCACTCCGTCAAGGACATCGACATAAGGAGAGTTCTTAAGAAAGCAGCCTCTATCCTCAAAGACCCCCACCACCCAGGCCATGCCCTCTTCCCTCTGCTACCTTCGGGAAAAGGGTCCAGGAGCCTGAAGTTGAGCACTCGGCAGCACAAGGACAGCTTCTTCCCCGCTGCCATCAGATACCTGCGTAATCAATGAACCCAAAAAACTGCCTTACCTTGACTTTTTCTGCACAATTTTATTTATTTGTGTCAAGTGATTTATATAAATGTTTGCACTGTGATGTACTGCAAAATAACAAATTTTGTGACTTGTTCATGATAATGAATTCTGATTGTGGTGACATCACATAAAACCTTATGATTCTTTTTCCTATGGTGAGGTCCAGCCGGATGGCTTTATCATCGACTTTTCTGCTTTCTGCTAACCTGCTTTCCTTCCCTCTATTCACAGACCCATCCCTCCTCCCCTTGCTTGCTGCTGTGCCCTCCCTCCCTTCTTCACCTATTAACTCCTGCCTTTATGACCACACCTCTCCCCTTACCTTTTTGTTTGGATGCCTGCCGAAATTTTCCCACACCTTGATGAAACGTCGGTTCTGTATCTTTATCTTCGCTATGTAAAGGGCCCTGTTTGACCCGTTGACCTTCTCCAGCGTTTTGTGTTTTTAGTTCAACCACAGTGCCTACAGATTTTTGTGCTTTACTGCAGAATTACCATTTAATGCAAAAAAACTGTACATGTAAACAAACTGACTGTGCAAAATAGGGAAATAAAATGCAAAAGTAAAATTTCTTAAATTACTCAGCTTGTGGCTGAGGACTCTGATGGTGGAGGGGTAACAGCTGTTCCTGAACCTGGTGGTGTGAGTCTTGAAGCACCGATACCTCTTTTCTGATGGTAGGAGCGAGAACAGAGCGTGTGCTGGGTGGTGTGAATCCTTGATGATCGCTGCTACTCTCTGAAGGCAGCATTGCCTGTAGATGATCTCAATAGTGGGGAGGGTTTTGGGCTTTGTGAAGTCTTGGGCAGTGTCCACTACCTTTTGCAGGGCTTTACGCTCAAGGGTATTGGTGCCCCCAAACCAGACTATGATGCAGTCAGTCAGCACACTGTCCACTATACATTTGTAGAAATTTGCCAGGGTTTCCGATGTCGTGCCAAACCTCCGCAAACTCCTGAGGAAGTAGAGGCGCTGACGAGCTTTCTTCACGATACCATTAGTGTGTTGGGTCCAGGAAATATCCTCCAAGATAGAGACTCCCAAGTACTTAAATTTGCCCACCCTCTCCACCTCTGGTCCCCCAGTGATCACTGAATCGTCCACCTCTGGTTTTTCCTTCCTGAAGTCAACAATCAGCTCCTTGGTTTTGATGAAGTTGAGTGCCAGGTTGTTGTTGGTTCATTCAATAACATTATTTGACCTTGAAGAGTTATAGCAGTTTGGACAAGTAAATACAGTCCTAGAGATTGTCCTCCTTGAATTTAGTGCAAAGATGTTTAATGCAGTAAATAATGATCATTTACTATCATTCAGAATTAAACTTTATCTTTGAGAAAAATAAACTTACATAAACATTCAGATAAAATAAAATGTAAAGCTCTTGGAAAAGATCATGGAAAAAATGAACATCGAAGATGGTCAAAGATGTGCATCTTAGGGGAAACATTAAAAAAAAGATTGAAACAAAGAAAATGCTTCAAATACAGGAGATTAGGTGGAAACAAAGTGGACACTTCAGATAAATGATCGTGCTCCAGAACTTCAATAGGAAAGTGGAAATATAGGCAAGGAAGGAATATTCCAGAACTCAGGAGCCAAAAGATCTGATCGAGTAGTTCATGACTGGAGTTAGGGGAGGGAGGGGTCATCATGGGCATTTCCCTGCCAAATTAGTTATTGTGCCCCTCACCCACAGCACTAGTCTCCACGCGATTTAAGCCACGTGTTTGTCTGTTACGTTGGAGGGAGGGGGAAGGTGGGACAGTGGCGCACAGAGGAGGCTCATGGCAGGTAGGCACCACCCCAACCCCCGCTGAGCAAGTCTTCAAACTGCAGATTGTGCCCACTCTCTCCCCCCTCTCCCCCACCTCTCCCCCCCCCCCCACCCTGATTAGATTTGTTCTGACGTCAACCCTGGAGTAGTTTCCGGTAGTATGGCTGTCAGGATAACATAGAAAATAGGACACTGCTGAACAATAGAGGCCCTTCAGCCCTTGACCCATATATTCCTTAAAAAAGTACTAAACCTTTTTACCCCATAACCCTCTATTTTTCTACTATCCATGTGCCTAAGAGTCTCTTCAATGCCCCTAATGTTGAGCCTCGACCACCACCCCTAGTAAGGCATTCCATAATTCTCTGTGTAAAAAAAACCTATCGTTGATATCTCCCCTAAACTTCCCTCCCTTCACTTTGTACATATGTCCTCTGGTGTTAGCTATTCGTGTCCTAGGAAACAGGTGCTGGATGTCCACCCTATATCATAATGTGGTGCGAGAGGAACAACCTGAGTCTCAACGTAGACAAGATGAAGGAGATGATCATGGATTTCGGGAGGACTGGGAATGATCACCCTCCACTACACATCAACAACTCTGTAGTAGAGAGAGAGGAAAGAACCAAGTTCCTTGGAGTTCACTTAACTAGTGACCTATCGTGGACCCTCAACAACTTGTCAAGAAGGCGCAACGGGGTCTGCACTTCCTGAGAAGATGGAAGCAGGTGAGGTAACTGACCATCATTATGTCAACCCTCTACAGGAGCTCTTTCGAGAGCATCCTGGCCGACTGCACCACAGTATAGTACGGTTGCTGCAGAGAAATGGATCGGAGGTCAATCCACAGGATCATATGAGAGGCAGAAAGGATCACTGGAGTCTCCCTCCTCCCCCATTGATGTGATCTGCCGGGATCATAGTCTGAAGAGGGCACACAAAACCATTGATGCCCCCTTCTATCCTGCACACAGCATCTTTCAACTGCTCCCGTCGGGGAAGAGATAAAGGAGGATCAGAGCCACCGCCACCAGGCTGAGGAACAGCTTCTTCCCACGGGCAGTGAGAACGCTGAACGACCAAAGGAACTGCTTACCCAGACCATTCGAGACTCCCATTTATACAAAACAATATCTATTTATTTATTTATTTACATAGATTAAATACTTGTCCTGCATATGGTATCATTTGTCTGTATGTGTGTTATGTTTGGTTGTCAATGTGCTTTTTGTACCGACGACTGGAGAACGCTGTTTCATCGGGTTGTACTTGACTTCTTGCCTGTGATGTCGCAGGCCGAGTTAACAGCACTCTGGAGTTTTTTTTTTAATTGTCCTGGGTGTTGGCACCTCCATACCTGGCAGTGATGCAACATCCTTCCATTGACTTGACCTGTACTTGTCCCCCCCACCCACCTCAAAAGAGCTACAAACATATTGCAGGAGCCATCCTACTGTCAGGCAGGTGTGTGCTTGTAAACATTTCTTGCAGCTGTCAGACTCTTAAATAGATCATTCACTTGCAGAAGGTGGCTACCTTCCATTCTTTTTAACTGCACTTTTATCACTATCCTGCGCTGTTTTTGTACTTTTTCCTGCACTTTATTTCTTCTTTGGCTTGGCTTCGCGGACGAAGATTTATGGAGGGGTTATGTCCACGTCAGCTGCAGGCTCGTTTGTGGCTGACAAGTCCGATGCGGGACAGGCAGACACGATTGCAGCGGTTGCAAGGGAAAATTGGTTGGTTGGGGTTGGGTGTTGATTTTTTCCTCCTTTGTCTTTTGACAGTGAGGTGGGCTCTGCGGTCTTCTTCAAAGGAGGTTGCTGACCGCCGATCTGTGAGGCGCCAAGATGCACGGTTTGAGGCGATATCAGCCCACTGGCGTTGGTCAATGTGTCAGGCACCAAGAGCTTTCTTCAGGCAGTTCTTGTACCTCTTTGGTGCACCTCTGTCTCGGAGGCCAGTGGAGAGCTCGCCATATAACACGATCTTGGGAAGGCGATGGTCCTCCATTCTGGAGACGTGACCTATCCAGCGCAGTTTGATCTTCAGCAGCGTGGATTCGATGCTGTCGGCCTCTGCCATCTCGAGTACTTCGATGCTGGAGATGAAGTCGCTCCAATGAATGTTGAGGATGGAGCGGAGACAACGCTGGTGGAAGCGTTCTAGGAGCCGTAGGTGATGCCGGTAAAGGACCCATGATTCGGAGCCGAACAGGAGTGTGGGTATGACAACAGCTCTGTATATGCTCATCTTTGTGAGGTTTTTCAGTTGGTTGTTTTTCCAGACTCTTTTGTGTAGTCTTCCAAAGGCGCTATTTGCCTTGGCAAGTCTGTTGTCTATCTCGTTGTCGAGCCTTGCATCCGATGAAATGGTGCAGCCGAGATAGGTAAACTGGTTGACCGTTTTGAGTTTTGTGTGCCCGATGGAGATGTGGGGGGGCTGGTAGTCATGGTGGGGAGCTGGCTGATGGAGGGCCTCAGTTTTCTTCAGGCTGACTTCCAGGCCAAACATTTTGGCAGTTTCCGCAAAACAGGACGTCAAGCGCTGAAGAGCTGGCTCTGAATGGGCAACCAAAGCGGCATCATCTGCAAAGAGTAGTTCACGGACAAGTTGCTCTTGTGTCTTGGTGTGAGCTTGCAGGCTTTATTTAATGTATTGCTTAATTGTTATTATTGCACTTCCTGCTGTTTGCATTGACTTGCCTGGATAGTGTGCAAAACAAAACTTTTTACTGTATCTCAGGACTTCACATCATTCAATTCAATGAGTATTTAGTCAAGACACAATGCTGGAGAACCCTAGCAAGTCAAACAGTGTACTTTATATCGCAAGGACAAAGATATATAACCAATGATTCAGGATTGAGGCTTTCGTCAAAACGCACGCATGAGTTAAGGCACGAATTCAATATCATCAGGGCACTTATCTCTCACACCTGCACTAACCAAACTCCGATACACGAACCCAGCACGCATGCGCCAACTGAAAACTCGCGCCTGTGCACAGGAATCAAGATGGCCACGGACCCCGGGCGCCGACTAACAAGGTACGTACACGTATTTTGGCTCTTGTATGCCCTGTATCCCTGTTATAGTTTGTCAAATTCAACATAAACTGTGTAAAATTTATATTTTTTAACAAATTTTCGGATGTAAGTCGCACAGATCGCAAGTCAGGGAGTACCTAGTGAATTGCTTAAAATTTATTATTATTTTCATCTGAATACTACGGGAAAGGAGCTGCTTATATGGCCATTTCCAGGACAGCCATGATTGAAGGATTGTTCCTTTATTTCGACTGCAAAGAAGCAATGCTGTCACAGGTCAATTATATTTGGCAGAAGTGATGAGATGTGTTCTGACATTGCTTGCAGCAGCTCACTTACACGATTGTTACATGCAGCCAGAGCTCAGAGCCCATGAGTCAGCGTACAGGTTGAAAACTTGGGCAAATGGGGCACCAACAACAACCTCACACTCAATGTCATCAAAAGCAAGGAGCTGATTGTTGACTACAGGAAGAGAAAACAAGAGGTGGACGATCCAGTGATCGGTGGGGAAATCAGAGGTGGAGAGGGCAAGCAAATCTTGGAAGTCACTATCTCGGAGGATCTTTCCTGGACCCAACACATTTATGGCATCGTGAAGAAAGCCCGTCAGTGCCTCTACTTCCTCAGGAGTTTGGTGTGACAATGGAAACCCTGGCAAATTACAACAGAGGTGAGGTGGGAAGTGTGCTGACCGGCTGCATCAGGCATCTGGTACGGGGGACATCAATACCCCAGAGCGAAAGCCCTGCAAAAGGTAGTGGGATCACATGCCAGACCCTCCTCACCATCGAGAACTGTACAGAGCAGCAGCAATCATCAACACACACCACCCACTCTGTTCTCGCTGCTGCCATCAGGAAAGAGGTCTCGGTGCCACAGGACTTGCACCACTCTGACAATATATAAATAAATCTGAAATCTGAGGAGTTCTTTGAATGAAGGTCAACCAAGTGTTCTCCATGTATCTGTGCATCTCCTTCAGCCAGGACTGCTTCATCAGCACTGTTTTAGCAGGTCCTCAGCATCTTACCACGAGCCCAGAATGAAACAGATTGGTTGCTACATTGAATACACTGAAAACTTTCGTTGAGGTAACGGGAAGATGGCATTAAGGGTAAGAGGTCAGCCCGAAGCTGACTGAACTGTTAAGCGGGCTTCATGGGTCAAACAGCCTTGTCCTGTGGCTAATGCAGTCACCACTCCACAGCCTTCAAAGATGTATTCAAGAACCTGAGTACCCTCTCATATTGTTTTTAACCATCCCAAAGCCTGACCAGTCTACCTGTTCGGATATTTAAATTTTTAATTTTAAACTTAGACAAACAGCACAGCAACAGGCCATTTCAGCCACGAGCCCGTGCTACCCATATACTGGTGGTCCTCAACGTTCGTTCTGACCAACCGGTTGAAAGCTGAGGACTGCCTGTCTATGGGCGCGATGGAAGCACGCTGGAAATTCACTGTATCTGTTTTATCATTCGTAAAGTGCAACATGGCGGCCACCAAGGCCAGCTCTCACAAGAGGTTGGACCCCCTGCCATAGGGCTATTTTCCAGAGATAGGCCCCTAATTTTCACCCTGAAAGCATTATTTTTGTATTTACATATATTTTTTCTTTATTTTTAAAAAATTTATACAGTATTTTTTTCAGTAGTATGTACGGATGGTCGTAAGTCGCATAGGTCGTCGGTCGGGGACTAACGCTACCTCAATTGACCTTCAAACCCAAGTACATTTCGAGCCAAAGGAGGAAACCAGAGCTCCCTGGGAAAATCCATGTAGACACGGGGAGAACGTACAAACTTCTAACAAGTTGCGCAGGATTTGAACCCCGGTCCCAGCCGCTGGTGCACTAACAGCATTGAACTAACCGCTGTGCTGACCGCACCGCCCATTGGTAATGTCTATCTATTTCTCTTGAATCTTGCGTCCTGTGTCCTGTCAGAACTCAAGTGGCAAGCCTGCAAATATCCTTTAAGCATTCTCAGACAAGTTCAAATCATGATCATTTAGTAACTGAAAACAAAACCATGACCAAACTTTCAAGAAGGCATAGTCTTTTGGCAACCACCTGTTCATCACAAAAATCCCCTCAGGGCATTGATGTATGTGGTGGTTTTGATGGTCCAGATAATGTGATGAACCAATAGTTCTGTGGTGTTCTGATGAGTTTTACAATGTAGTTATCAAATGACCAGGGAACCTAGATTCAGATTTATTGTCAGAGTGCATACATGACTGGGTTGACAAGTTGTCTGTGTCTTGCCTCAATGACTACCACCCTGTCGCACTCACGCCCATCGTCATGAAGAACTTCAAAAGGATTGTCATGGGGCACATCAAGCTCCTGCAGCCCCCATCACTAGACCCCCTGCAGTTCGTATACAGACCCAACTGCCATGGCTAATGCCCTCCATTCAGCACTCACCCACCTGGAAAACGACGACTCGTATGTTCGAATGCTGTACATTGACTTCATCTCAGCATTCAACATAATCACACCTCAGTACCTGATAAGGATGTTGAGCTGTTGGGTCTAAACACCTCCCTCTGCAATTGGATTCTCGACTTCCTGTTGGGGAGACCTCAGGCAGTCCGGATCAGTAACAGCATCTCCAACACCATCACATTGAGTACGGGGGCTACCTAGGGCTGTGTGCTGAGTCCACTGCTGTTCACTCTGCTGATCCGTGACTGTGCAGAACCACATGATCAGGTTCACTGATGACACGACCGTGGTGGGGCTGATCAGTAAGGATGAGGAGACAGCTTACAGAGGTGAGGTGCAGTCGCCAACGGACTGGTGCAGAGCCAACAACCTGTATCAGAACGTTAAAAATTAGATGGTTGTTGACTTCAAAAAGGCCCAGAGGGATCCTTCTCTGCTCACCATTGATGGCTCCACCATTGAGGTCATCAAGAGGATCAAGTTCCTTGAAATGCACTTGGTGGAGAACCTCACATTGTCCCTTAACACCAGCTCTAGAGCCAAGAAAGCCCACACTGCCTCTATTTCCTGCGAAGGCTGAAGTAAGTTCATCTTCCACCCTCCATCCTCACTACATTCTACAGAGGATGTACCAAGAGCATCCTATGCAACTGCATCACTGTCTGGTTTGGAAGCTGTGCCTCCGTGGACCGCAAGGCCTGCAGAAAATAGTGAAATAAACATTGTGAAGGACTCCACACTCACCTCACGTCAACTGTTCTCTCTTCTGCCACCAGGAAGGAGGTACAGCAGCACTCCAGTCCATACATCCAGATTCGACAAGGGTTTTTTCCCCCAAGCCACCGGACTCCTGAATTCCAAGAGCATATGTGGATAGGGTACCGTGAACTGTTACTGTATAAATACTAATATTTTAATGTGTTTAACTTCTATTCTAACGTATTTATGTAAATATGCTCTGTGGACCTGGAGAAAGACTATCTTGTCTTTATCGTCCGAGCATGGTATGAACAACAAATAAAGGTGACTTGACTTGACTTGACAAACAACCCTGAGATTATTTTTTCTGTGGGTGTGGCAGAATTACCATTTATTGGTAGTGAAAAATAAAACTGTAAATAGATGATGAAATGTAAACAAACTGTGCAATGAAGAGAGAATTTAAAAAATCAACAAAGTTCAAAATTAGGAGTCCGTAAATGAGTCCCTGGTTGAGTTAGTCATTGAGGGGTCTGATGGTGGAGGGGTAGCAGCTGTTCCTGAACCTGGTGGTGCGAGTCTTGTGGCACCGAGACCTCTTTCCTGATGGCAGCAGCGAGAACAGAGCATGTGCCGGGTGGTGAGGATCCTTGATGATCGCAACTGCTCTCGGACGGCAGCGTTCCACGTCGATGATCTCGATGGTGGGGAGAGTTTTACCCGTGATGACCTGGGAGGCAAACAAGGCTAATCTGAAGTACAACATGGGCAATAAGTTGAGGAAGGCTTAAGTTTAGAAATGCGCCTTGTAATGAAGAAAGCTCATGAAAGTAAAATGAAATATTAAATGGTGTAGATGAAATGAAGCCAGATTGCTTCAAAAGAAACCAGAGAAGATTCGCCAGAGGACATAAATGGAGATTAGTAGGAACTCATTTTAAAATAGATAGCGGAAAGATTTTTTTTAAACTGAAAGAATGATAAATGCTTGGAATTAACTTCCAGGCATAGAAGTGGAGAGAAAAATGCTGGGGTTGTTTAACATATGGTAGTTTTGATGAGACTAAGCTGGGAAGTGTGAATTCTTTCGTTGCTGATGGGAAAACGTTGTGCCTTCTATGTAAGTGTGTTGGTTTTCTTGATCTGCAACATGAGTGCAATGATAAGGGAATGCTGCAGTATCAAAAATATAGTCTTTCATATGAGATATTAAACTGAGATATTAGAAGACCAGCAACACAAAGTGCTGGGGGAACCCTGCAGGTCAGGTAGCATCTGTGGATACTGCCGCTCAAGCACTTTGAAGGTCCCTCCAATTTTCCAGAATTTTCCCTCCACTTTGCTGCTCTAATGTGGTCTCGTTGAAGCATGCCTATCCCAAGGGAGTTCTACCTTTCCTGACCTGTGGAGTTCCTCCAGCTCTTTGTGCACTGCTCCAGTTTGCTCACATCAGAACCATTCTTGTTTACCATGTACTGTATTTTAATCTCACTTTTGGGGGTGATATCTTTATTTTTAAATTCTTGGGACAGTTCCCTGGAAAGAGTTAAAAAACTACGGGAACAAGATTTTCAACAGCTGTTTTCTGAAACTAAAAGGAATTCTATTCTGAAACAAGCGCATTCATCCTCTCTTTGTGCTTGACACTCATTACTACAGTTTAAGATATCTACTATCCCAGTCCAATTGGCTAAATTCTATTCTAATCTCTCTTCTAAATTTGACAATTGTATAACTGAAGAAGACTCCCTGGGTCATATGATCTCATTATGTTCTTCTCTTTCCAGTTTTTGGGAAGGGATATTTCGTGCCTCTCTGGAAAAAGTAGTTCCTCCTCATCTCCAACCTAAATCTACTACCCTGAATCTTGAGGCTGTGTCCCCTAGTTCTAGTCTCCCCCAATAATGGAAACAACTTACCCACCTCTATCTTATCCATGTCTTTCATAATTTTATACGTTTCCATAAGATCCCCTCTAATTCTTCTAAATCCCAGCAAGTCCGGTCCCAGACAACTCGATCTCTCCTCATAGGCCGACCCCCTCATTCCTGGAATCAACCTGATGAACCTCCTCACCACCTCCAAAGCCAGTCCATCCTTTCTCGAGTAAAGAAACCAGAACTGCACGCAGTTCTCCAGATTTGGCCTCACCATGACCTTCTACAGTTGCAGCATAATTAACCTGCTCTTAAAGTTTTAATCCAGATTCCAATTTATTTACACGATTATGACATATCACGTCACTGTAATTTTCCAACAGTGTCAAACCTTCGTCAGTGGCGTCACTGGGGTTGGTATCAGCCCATCCCCCAAGGATTTTTCTCCTTCTTTTCCCTTAGTTACTACTTCATTTTCAAAAAAGTTATTGATTGAGGTTCACAAATATTAATTACTTCAACATTGTAGCTAAAACACCAGAAAATTTGACAAAGGCAGCAAAGAAAACAACAGCGCTTGCTTGTTTTCATGTGCAACGAAACCACATATTTGAAGCGTCATTGTAATTGGGTAATAATGACAGCTCTGAACACTAACTGCAGAGATATTCTTATAAAAAATAATACATCTCTGCTGAAACAATGCACAAAAATTTTATCGATAGCTATTTTGGTGTCATCCCTTTCTGATGGTGTTACCCAGTGTGACTGCACCCCCCCTAGTGATGCCAGTGACCTTTGTTACGAGCCCAGAGAACCCTAAAACCCAGCAGCAATAGGTATGCACCACAACAAAGGGTTACTTAAACAAAAAATTGCTTTTAATTATCTTTGAACATGAAAACAGAATCAAACTTTAACTTATCTCTATTTCTATTGACTTACTTAACCTACTTAACCCCTCTCTAATTCTAAGCATACATGTGTGTAATATGTATATAAGTTTTGAAAAGTTCTTTGGTTCACAGTCCAATCTCACTCGTTGCAGTCAATTCTTGTACTGTACACAGAAGTTAGCATTGAAGTTCACCAGGCTTTCGTGCTTAACTGGTTAATGGTTACCACTCAGGAGGGTTCTTGTTGGTTTTCAGAGAAAGAGTTTTCTCATTCCAGGACATCCACAACTGATTCCTTTTTTAATAAGTCACTCCGGTCTTGCTGATGAAACTTGCCTCCTTCAGGGTTCTCCCGATGATCATCTCTTTCTTTCAGGTCACCAGAGTTCCTTTCTGTTTCTCCTATTCAAAGGGAAACACCAGACAGCCAGTCCTCTCCTTTGACCAGACCGTCTTCCAAAGCTTGCCAGCTTGTCCCTCTGGAGCCGAAGTCCATGTCTCTCCTCTCTCTCTCTCACTCCCTCCCACTTTGAGAGCAAAGCTGTTCTGCCTCCTGCCAGCAAAAATCACCTGCTCTTCCAGACACTGAGTCCTGTTTTCCAGACAAAGCTGCTGCTGCCTGTTGTTACATTTGTTTCCTCTTACAAATAACAGTCCATCATGATTCTGTGAACACCCTGCAAAACTCCTGCAAAAATTCTGTGTTTTAAAGTGTTTTTAAAACCTTTCCTAATTTATCTCCCAAACACCTCTATATATTCTGTCACACCTTAGCACTCAATAGTCAATCTGGACATACCAACAAATTTACAAGTTCAAACAGGGCTAGATGTACTGAAGATTATATTGCCAAAGTTTGAGAATTCCAGGACCTCATTGGTGGCCGCAAGTCATGGCTGTTTTTTTGGCAAGAATTAACTGACCAGGTGCTGGCACCTCAGGCAATACTTCCTTGCCCCTAATTCATTTGCAGTGACGGCTACTCTCCTGCCCTCATCACTCGCCCAGCCACCCCACTCCCAGTGGAGATCGGCACATCACCACAAGCCCCAGGAGTGACCTGAAAATCTATTGTTTCTGTGGCTTGATTACACACCAGCACTGACAGCTGAACCATCAGGGGACCTCAACCGATCCATCTTAAAGGGATTTGATTGCTGTTCCCAGTGGTACAGCATCTTGACAGACAGGCAAAACAAAGGGGAAAAGCCAAGATGTGTTCCAAATGGCTGTGAACGCACAGATTCCGCGGAAAGTTAAATTACCAAGTGCTTTCAAGAGAGTTAAATTACCAAGTGCTTTTTACCATTAGGTAAAAAATTTATATTATTACTATTTCACAGGGTAAAGGGATATACATAATAAGAAGTAAAACATGTAGCAATAATAAAGATATACAACCAACATTTCGGGCTTGAGCCCTTCATCAAGGTATACATGATAAGAAAAATGTTTCAAATAAATCTAATAAGAGATAATATTTTTACACTGTATGATTATCTGGTTTGCTCGAATCTGCATAATTCTCATTGACCATACATCTTCTTGATATCAATAATCTCTACGGCAAAATCAGACTCCAACTTTGTGCTTTCTCTTTTGATCATGCATTGATCTTTCATCTTCCACCGTCATTGCTCACTACTTGTGTATATTGCAAATTAAGGAAAAGGGCATTTTAAAATTGACACCTCAGGGCTGGCAAAAAACTCATGGTCCACTGCGCAAGTGATATCTGCCCTCCTTTATGCTTCTGAAGTGTGGTCTACTACTGCGATCATCTCAAGACAATAGAAACAAATTGACCCTTGCTCTGCAAAATCCTCCAAATTCATCTAAATGATCAGCAAACATGGAGTAATGGAGTTATGCAGAACAGAAACCGGCCCTTTGGCCCAATGGTTTAATAACATTCTTCTTATAGCAAATAATACTCCTCGTGTGGACTCACCAAAGTCTTGTATAGTTACATTTTGCTTTTAAAGAACCTACAGAACAATAGAAGCCAATTCCAGCCATTTTAACCTGTTGCACTCAATTAACCCTTCAAAACGTTGTAGATTAATTGGGGCATTTTGGCAGCACAGGTTCATGGGCCGAAAGGGCCTGTTACCGTGCTGTATGTCCAAATTTCTTTTAAGAAGTATTTTATGGGTTCTATCGTTCATTTATTTCTTCTTCCTGCTTTAAGTTTTAGGGGGTTGGGAGGGGAATGAATATGTCACTGTGTATATTTTAATACTGAATATTTGTATATATTTTTACTGACATGGTTCACGGTAAAGTACTAAATAAAAAATTATTTATTTTTAAAAAGCACTTTTATCAGAGCACCCAGAGGAAACCCACGCAGACACATGAAGAATGTACAAACTCCTTACAGACAGTGCCAGATTTGAACCTGGGACCCTAGTGCTGTAACAGTGTTTCGCTAACCGTGCGCCCAGTTGCGACACAACATCCCAGCTCTTGTTTTCACTGCCCTGATTGATAAAAGCAAGCATGCCAAGTTGCTTCTTCATCACCCTGTCACCTAGTGTCGCCACTTTAAGGAAGCATGAATTTGTCCCTTGAGGTCTCACTGTTCTTCCACACTTTCCAGGGCCCTACCATTCACTGTGTAGTAGATCCTGCCACTGTTTATCTTGCATGAATTTGCACTTGCCAAGCTAAATTTCATCTTCCTTTTCTTGGTTAATCTGCAGCCTGTTGGTCACTTTCATCACTGTCCACCATACCACCAACATTGTTGTTCTACGCAAACCGATGAACTGTGCCAACTTCTTTTTCATCAAAGTCAGTAATAGAGAAGATGAATAGCAGTGAACCTGACACCTATCCATGCTGTACACCACTGCTCACAGACCTTCAACCTGAAAAGCACACTCATGACCACCCTCTGATGCCAATCAAATTGGCTAGCTAACTCTGTATCCCATGTGATCCAACTTTCCAATCACCTTTATTTATCATTCATACTATGCTTACACAGTAAAGACGACAGCTTTTCTCCAGGACCACGGAGTATATTTAAATAAATACAAGTTAAAATAGAAGTTAAACACATAAAATATTAAGAAGTATACAGTAACAATCCACGGTATACGATCCACATATGTTCTGGGATTTCAGGAGTCCGATGGCTTGGGGGTTAAAACTGTTGCCCAAACAGGACATGAGGGCCCGAGTGGAATGGTACCTCCTACCAGATTGCAGAAGGGAGAACAGTTGATGTGAGGGGTGTGTGGAGTCCTCCACCATGTTTATTGCCTTTCGTCTGCATCAAGTGTTGTAGATGTCGTTCATGGTAAGAAGAGAGCCCCCAATGGTCTTTTCCGCTGACTTCACTATCCTCTGCAGGTTCTTGTGGTCCAAGGTGGTACAGCTTCCAAACCAGGCGGTGATGCAGTTGCACAAGATGCTCTTGATACATCCTCTGTAGAATATTACTGGAGGGTAGGAGATGAACAAAGCATATGGGACTTTGCCACGCTGAAGTCTCTGGAGAGAACTTCTACTGCCCTACCTCATTAATGTTCTCGGTCAGTTTGTTAAAATACATAAGACACAAATTCTCACACGTAAAGCCACTCCCAAATCATTCCAACTTCTCAGAAGCTACGAAGGATGGAAAAGGGAAGGTGAAGTTGTATCAAAAATCATACTAATACTCTGTAAAAACAAAATGCTGGAGAAACTCGGCAGTTCAAACAGTGTACTTTATATTGGCAAAGATAGACACATAACCAACGTTTCAGCCTTGAGCTCTTCATCAAGATACGATGAGGTAAAGGTTCCATTGTTGTCACGTAATACTACATTAAAATGTAACGTACATGAAATTCTTTCACTTTTGTCTACTGTAAGGCAGACAGAGTCACCCCTTTGTCCCCCAACTGCAAGTCGCCAACAGCCTGTGCAGGCCCTTCAGCCACTGAGCGCCTCGCTAGTCCACTGCCATGGTCACCGTCCTGTAGCCTCGTCTTCTCCTATGCTTCTCCTTCTCATTGGGGATGTTCTCCCCGTTTCTGGTGTCTTGTGCCAGTCCTCTGCTCCCCCTGGAGACTGCAACCCCTCATGGTTTGCTGCCAAGCACAGGTGCCGCCATCTTGGGCGGTTGCCGGATTTTGCTTATAAACACCATCATCTTCTTTTAACAGGCAATTTTAAAGTATGTATGAGGAAGTCAGGGGAACACAACCCAGTCCTCATCAAGGGCTCAGTAGTGGAGAAGGTCAAGAACTTCAAATTCCTTGGTGTTAACATCTCCGACACTATTGTAAATTTCTACAGGTGTACTGTGGAGAGCATTCTGGCTGGTGCTCTCAGGACAAGAATAAACTCCAGAGGGTGATTAACTCGGCCTGCAACATCATAGGCACCAGACTTCACTCCATTGAGGACGTCGACATGAGGTGGTGTCTTAAAAAAGCAGCCTCTATCCTCAAAGACCCCCACCACCCAGGGCATGCCCCCTTCACTCTGCTACCATCGGAAAAGAGGTGCAGGAGCCTAAAGACAAGCACTCAGCAGCACAAGGACAGTTTCTTCCCCTCCGCCATCAGATTCCTGAATAATCAATGAACTAAAGACGTTGCCTGACTTTTCATGCACTTATTTTTTCATAGTAATGTTGTAAGATGGTCATAATATGAATGTTTGCCCTGTGAACAACTCGTTCATGACAATAAATCCTGATTCTGATCCTTTTCATCCTCTTTTGAGAGTCATGTGACTTCTCTTGCATTGCTAACTTTACTGATATGTTTTGAAGTTGTTTTTTCTCAAGTCCAAGCATGGGGCAGTAAGAATTTAAGAGTACATTCAATCACACAAATGCCCCCCTGCTCTACTCACCTATGACTGTGTGGCTTGGTACACCATCATCAACTACGAATTCGTAGTGGGTTGTATAAACAAGAGCCATGAATCACCAAACAGGAGGGAGTTTGAAAACTTGGCTGGATGGTGCACCAATGACAACCTTGCCTTCAATGTCACCAAAACCATTGAGCTGATTGTTGACTTCAGGAAGGGAAAGCCAGAGGTGTATGATCCAGTGATCATTGGGAGATCAGAGGTGGAGAGGGTGAGAAAATTTAAATTCATGGGAGTCACTATCTTGGATGATCTTTCCTTGACCCAACACACCAATGGCATTGTGAAGAAAGCACGTCAGTGCCTCGACTTCCTCAGGAGTTTGCGGAAATTTGGTGTGACACCAGAAACCCTGGCAAATTTCTGCAGTCGTGAGGTAGAAAGTGTGCTGACCGGCTGCATCATGGTCTGCTAATGGGACACCAAGACCCCTGAGCATAAAGCCCTGGAAAAGGTAGTGGACACAGCCCAGGACACCATGAGTAAAACCCACCCCACTATCGAGAACATCTATAGGGAAAGCTGCCATCAGAGAGTAGCAGCGACCACACAACCCCCCCCTCCCCCCCCGCACACGCTCTGTTCTCGCTACTTCTATGGATGGCACAAGACTCACACCACCAGGTTCAGGAACAGCTGCGACATCTCCAGCATCAGACTCCTCAACAATAAACTCAAACACCGACTCGGTTTTGGCGACATTATGTGCGAGGTTGTTGTTGCACCATTTGGACAAGTTTTCCATCTTCCTCCTATATGCTGACTCATTCCCCTGTGACAGACTATATCGAGGTGTTTGGGAGATAAATTGGGAAAAGTTTGTTAGAGCAGGTCACACACAAACACTTCAAAACACAGAATTTTTGCAGGAGCTTTTGCAAGAGAGCTCAGATTCATGACTGACTGTCATTTTGCAAAAACCAACGAATGTAACAACAGGCAGTGGCAGTTTTGTCTGGAAAACAGAATTTACTGTCTGGAAGGTCATGTGATCTTTGCAGGCAGAGAGGAGAACAAAAACAGGCTTTGCTCTCAGAGTTGGAGGGAGTGAATGAGAGAAAGAGAGAGAGAGTGAGGAGAGAGACGTAGACTTTGGTTCCAGAGGGACAAGCTGGCAAGCTTTGGAAGACAGCCTGGTCAAAGGATAGGAATGGCTGTCCAGTGTTTCCCTTGGAATAGGAGAAACAGAAAGGAACTCTGTAGTGACCTGAAACAAGAAAAATTCTCTCTCTGAAAACCAACAAGAATCCTTCTGAGTGGTAACCATTTACCTGTTAGGCACCAAAGCCTGATGAACTTTATCAAGCTTAACTTCTATTGCACAGTTCAAGAATTGCCTGCAACCAGTGAGATTGGACTGTGAACCAAAGAACTTTGCTGAACTTACACACACGTTACACAAACGTGTGCTTAGAATTGGGGAGGGGGGGGTGGGCGGTTAAGTAGGTTAAGTGAGTCAATAGAGATAAGTTAAAGTTTGATTCTATTTTTCATGTCCAAAGATAATTAAAAGCAACTTTTGTTTAAGTAACCCTTTGTTGTGGTGGACATCTATTGCTGCTGGGTTTTGGGGTCCTTTGGACCCCTTACTTCTGTACTTTATTGATTTTTTTTCCTCTCCGTATTGCAGTTTGTTTACATTTCTTTATTCTTTACGTGTACGTTGTGTACAGTTTTATTATTAAATGGTAATTCTGCCTCGCCCTCAGGAAAAAGGAATCTCAGGGTTGTATGTGTGTCATGTCTGTACTCTGGCAATGAAAATGAAGTTTGAAAATACCTCAACCAAATCCCATTCTTATCCAACATCTACATATTTTAGTTAATTAAGAGTTGATACTTCAAAATTAGGCTGAGAAATCATGTGAAACATGATTGTTGATAGAATTCATAAGAAAAGGAAAGAATTTCTACCGTCAACTCCCAATTTTTTAGGCAGCATTTTCCTGTGCCCTCTTGCCCTGCAGCTATAAATATCAATCTTGAAATCTGAAAAAACTTAATTTCCCTCACATGGACACCAAACTCAAATGGTTCTGAAAGTGGGACAATGATAACGTTTTAGGCTGCCGTCACCGTAACTAGTATTTTGGAAATAACATTTTGCAAGTCAATCCACTTTGCGGTGAGAATCAGAGTCCGTGGCACACGATCACTGGAACTGGTAATTAATCTGAGAATGTGAGATCATCATCAGTTGCAGGTTATGCACAATGTTCCATCAATTGTTAGACAGAAATAAATTAGGCACTCAGAAGTGTGATTTATCTTTTGCAGCCGTCGACTTGGAGACCATTGCACACAAAATGTATTTCCTTAGAAACATAATCCCCAGAAAATTACTTTCCTTTTTCACACACATTTTCTAGCATTTTCACTTTGAAATTAATAATTTATGTCGAAACAGTTACAACTGTCTATAAAGAGTTTGTACATTCTCCCCTGTGTCTGTGTGGGTTTTCTCCAGGGGATTCGGTTTCCTCCCACCGTTAAGAACAACGTACCAGGGGTGTAAATTGGACGGCACGGACGCGTGGGCCTGTCTGTCTAAATTTAACTATTCAAACTTTTAATGGTAATTATGTCAGGTACAAGTTCAAGTGAAAATCAACTCAATCAGTTATCCATATTTATTTTGATTATTTATCGATGATTATGTATATTGTATTGTGTGATCTTGGGCATGTACCATGCTCTGGAGAGACACTGTTTTGACAGGTTGATGAAGGGCACAAGCCCAAAACATGGGTTCTGTATCTTTATCTGTGCTTTATAAAGGACACCGTTTGACCTGCTGAGTTTCTCTGGCATTGCGTTTTTACTTCAACCACAGTGTCTGCAAACTTTCGCGTTTTACTACAGGGAAAGATTAAATGGGTTAGGACATTTTTCCCTGGAGCGTACAAGAACGAGTGGAGATTTGATAGAGGTATTTAAAATTATGAGGGTGTGAGACAGAGTAATTGTCGGTAAGTTTTTTCAACTGAGGGTAGGTGAGTTACAAACCAGAGGGCATGAGTTAAGGGCGAAAGGGGAATTTTTTTAGGGGGAACCTCTTCACACAGAGAGTGGTGGCAGTGGGTGAAATGAGCTGCCAGCTGAATGCAGGCTCATCTTTAACATGAAGAATTTGGATGGGTACATGGGTGGGAGGGGTATGGAGGGCTATGGAATGGGTGCAGGTCAGTAGGACATGGCAGAAAAATAGTTTGGCACAGATTAGAAGGGCTGAAGGGGCCTGTTTCTGTGCTGAAAGGCTATATGGTTCTGTGCAAGAACTGTTGCTTTGCTGCTGTTAATCTCTTAAATCGATCTCTTACTGGCATCAGGGGTTTCATCTTATGCAGTGAGACATTCGAGCCCTGCTGTGTACTATCAACCTACACCTGTTGTTTCAAGAGACAGAAGTATTCCAACTGAGCCAAGCTAACGCTAAGCATTGACACTGAGCTATCAATTACTCCATTAGAGAGGAAATGAAAGCTGCCAAATACACTGCAAGGAAGTTCGATTTAATTAGCTTCACCCTTTGATGCAACCTGTATGGGCACAGCTCTAACTTTCTTTATCACACAGTATTAAAGTGCAAAAAAAAAATCCCCTGCATCCAGCACCTAGGGGATCATGGACGCCAGACATGAATTTTCCAGTTGCCTGAACACACTCAATGTCTAACTAACACACCTGCATTTAGAATAAACAATTTAAAAGACAGTGCAAAAGGATTTTTAAAAATTAAATCAGTATTGTGGTCCTTAATTATGTAAAATTCACGTTAAGTTACAAAATTTAAATTCAAACCCCAGACGCTGGCGCCGTAACAGTGTTGGACTAACTGCTGCGCTAACTGTGTCACCAACGTAAGTAAACCCCCCCCCCCCCACAACCCCCATGTTTATGGATGAAGCCTCACTAATACACTTAATGATGTATTAATAAAGATAAAGACTTACTAGGCAGGGTTAGGGAGACACTTTGGGAGGGTCGCCCCAACAGCTTCGCCCAACTCTTCATCCCGGGCGACGCCATTTTATTCAAACAGCTGCTGCAGGACCTGCTGGTTGAATGTTTGCTCCCAACTTCACCAAGGGGTTGTGTGTCACTTCAGAGAACATTTACTTTTTATAATTTTTAAAACTTTTATTTATTCTTATTTATTTTAATGTTTTTATTTACTTATTGTCTCGATTTTTTTGCTGGTTACTTGTGGTTGCAATTGTTTGAATTTCCCGGATACCGGGGATTTTACTGAACATGAAATGGTGTGGCATACTTCAAACAAGTGTGTATAGAATCTCAGAAGCAAACAAATCTTCAGCAATCAAGTCCAATAGAAATGAAGTTTAACCATAAAACAAGTCAGCACCAAGTACTGACATACAGTGTTGAATCAAAGTATCTCAAGAGCAATTGAACATTACCACTTGGAAGATCCAAATTAAACCTTCTGGCAATAAAGACAAAGACCGGTGGCATATTGATACACTGACACATGCTCAGGCAATGTCCTGTCATATTTACAAATCCTTCTAAAAGAAACAAGAGATTTTAAAAAATATATATTATTGCACATATTCTTTAAATTCTAAACCTCTAAACAGAAAATGTGTTACTCTAATCAAATGCAGTAAAAAAAACTCGCATTATCCAGAATTCAACGTCAAGCAACTGGCACAAACATTGAAGAAAATAAATAAATAGATAGATAAATAGAACGAATAAAAATGTAATTAAAATTTTTAAATTGTAAATGTTCTCCGAGGTAACACATAAGCCTTTAGTGAAGATGGGAGCAAATATTCGGCCAGCGGAGGACCTTGGTCGTGCTTTGCTCGTAGCAGCTGTTTGAATAAAGTTGTGTGAAACCACAATGGTATCGTCCAGGACGAAGAGCTGGTTGATGGTGCACGCCGTTGGGGTGACTCTGTTAAAGTATCTCCTTATCCTGGCTTAGTAAGAAAGAGTCTTTATCTTTATTAGTATTTTATTAAGTATATTAGAAAGGCTTTATCTGTCAACTTGGGGGAGGGGGGTTAATTACCTAGAGTTATTGTTCATCTTTTGGGTGGTTCCGTGGAGGAGAAGGAACCTGCGGATGTGGCTGATGGTTAAATGTTTTCAAAGGTTGTGACTGAAAATAAAGTAAAATTCTTTAAGGTTTATATATTCATGCAAGTGAAGTTTGTTGAGTAATTTTGTTTTTTTTAAACTGCTTATTCTTAATCCAGGAGTATTGTAAGAGTGTATCTCCAGCAATCAGAAAACTCGATAATCCAACATCTACCAATCCCCAAAGATACTGGATACCATGGATTTTACTGTACTGTTACAAGTCCAGAGGACCCCAAAACCCAGCAGCAATAGATATGCACCAATACAAAGGGTTACTTACACAAAAATTGCTTTTAATTATCTTTGAACAGGAAAACGTAATCAAACTTTAACTTATCTCTATTGACTTACTTAACCCTCCTCGAATTCTAAGCGCAGGTGTGTGTAATGTGTATGTAAGCTTCAGCAAAGTTATTTGGTTCACAGTCCAATCTCACTGGTTGCAGGCAATTCTTGTACAGGTGCACAATCCTTCATCTGGACATCTAAAATCCGGAAAGCTCCAAAAACTGGCATTTTTTTTCCTGGTGCTGATACAGCAGAGGGAGAGAGAGAGAGAGAGAGAAAGAGATGGCAGCACGACTAGGTTGGGCAGGGGGGTGGGAGAGACGGCAACGCGACTAGGTTGGGTGGCGGGGAGAGACAGCAGCGTTACTCAGGTAGGCTGGGGAGAAGAGAGATGGCAGGGGGGTAGAGAGAGAAGGCAGTCTGACTTGGGTGGGTGGGGGGGGAGAGACGACAGCACGACACGGGTGGGCGAAGGGGAGAGAGACACCAGTGCAACTGGAAAGGGGTGGATACGGCAGCATAATTCGGGTGGGCTTAAATCTGGGGCAACTGACTTTTGTTCTGAAATCCGGAAAAATCTGAAATTCGAAACACACTGTCCCCCAAGGGTTCTGGATAAAGGATTGTGTACCTGTACTATGCACAGAAGTTAGCATTAATAAAGTTCACCAGGCTTTGGTGCCTAACAGGTAGATGGTTACCACTCAGAAGGGTTCTTGTTGGTTTTCAGAGAGAGAGTTTTCTCGTAACAGGACATCCACAACTGATTCCTTTTTAATCAGCCACTCCAGTGACTTGCTGACGAAACTTGCCCCTTCAGGGTTCTCCCGATGATCACCTCTTTCTTTCAGGTCACCACAGAGTTCCTTTCTGTTTCTCCTCTTCCAAGGGAAACACCAGACAGCCAGTCCTCTCCTTTGACCAGGCCGTCTTCCAAAGCTTGCCAGCTTGTCCCTCTGGAACCGAAGTCCGTGTCTCTCCTCTCTCTCTCACTCCCTCCCACTCTGAGAGCAAAGCTTGTTCTGCCTCTGCCTGCAAAGATCACATGACCCTCCAGACGGCAAACTGCTTTCAGTCAAAACTGCCACCGTATGTTGCTACTTCGTTGCCTTTGGCAAAATAGCAGGGCTTCACTGAAGTCTGCAAAATTCCTGCAAAAACTCGGTGTTTTAAATTGTTTTTGTGTGACCTGCTCTAACAAATCTTTCCCAATTTATCACCCAAGCACCTCTATATACTCTGTCACAGTACAAAAACCCTTATCCTATTAATTATGGATACAAGTTCAATAATAGAAAGTAATGTCATTTTTTTTAACCAACACTGGAATTATAATTTCAATTATACAACCTAACATGAGATGCTCTGACCTTTTCATCTGTACAAAATTCAATACCTCGGATATATTACTGACCCATGGCCGTTATCCACCTTAAAAAAAACAACACTGTCATGGCCAGAATTACATAAAGGGGCAGGCTAGAGCCAATAATATACATCTGGACTACCACACTCTTCCATACTCACTGCCACAAATGGCAATGAGGTCCTGTCTTTTTGTTCAAAGAATGCAGATGAGACAAGTTGCCCAAGGTTGTCAGACTGATGGAAAAAAGTATCAGGTATGTCTTTTAGACCGCAATGACGGAAAAACCATGGGAAAAAATTAGCATAATTACTGTCCGTGTGGTCGTTCACAATGGGCACCTACGAGGACCTGAGTGCACCCATCCCAGAGGTTGGACATGCAGTGGAGTGGACGACCATCAACGAATTCTTCCGGTAGGATTGACACTTCCAAAAAGTTGCAGGGGTCCGCAGGATAAATTGCGGTGCAAGAATTGTCACAAAATTCCTGCTCGTTCCTTTTTTGACTGCCCGTGTAGTGGCAAAATTCCTTGATTGTGCCATTACATGCCTGCAGTCTAAAAACTGTAAAGGTCAACATTTATAAAACAGACCGTCCCATTGTATCTGAATGAAAGACGAGATTTGCAAAAATCTGGGCAATGGGTGGGGACTTAAGCACTGCAATTATCAAAACTAACAGTTGTGAAATATTTATAATTGGCAACAGTATGATATGACAAGACATAAATTTAATATTGATAATTATTAGAGGAAGTATTTACAGAAATATCCTTGAGACAGTATGATGTCACTTCCAACAGTAAACTTTAACACTTCCATTCAATGCAATTGATTCTGCTCAATATTATCCTGACAATTTTATATCAACAGCACTGACTTGAAACAATAATCCCATTTAATTTCCTTCCACTCTAAATCATTTATCCGTGTGTTTCTAAAAGCACAATATTGGAAGAAAGAACCAAAGGGTTTCTATAATTGTCCAGAATAAATTAAATCACTGTTGACTAATTTGGGATCAACAAGAAAAACTCAGTAATATACCTTAATTTTTGACAATAACCAAAACACTGAATAAATTTATTAGCTAATTAAGCTAATGCTCATCAATTGGTGGTGCCGGTAGAAAAGGAAATCAAAGGGGCTCCTAACCAGCAAGAAAGGTCCAAAAAAAACCAAGGAGATGATGTGGACTTCAGGAGGAAGTCAGGGGAATACGGGCCAGTCTTCATCGAGGGCTCAGGAGAGGGTCAAGAACTTCAAATTCCTGGGGTCAGCATCTCCGAGGATCTGTCCTGGAGCCTCCACATTGATACAATCACAATCAGCTGCTATACTTTGTGAGGTGTCTGAGGATATTCGGTATGTCACCAAAGACTCTCGTAAACCATGGAGAGCATTCTGGCCGATTGCATCACTGTCTGGTACGGAGGCGCCAACTCTCAGGACAAGAATAAACTCCAGAGGGTTGTTAACTCGGCCTGCGACATCACGGGCCCCAGACTTCACTCCATCAAGGAGATCTACAAGAGGCAGTGTCTTAAAAAAGCAGCTTCAATCCTCAAAAACTCCCACCACCCAGACCATGCCCTCTTCACTCTGCTACCATCGAGGAAAAAGTACAGGAGCCTAAAGACAAGCACTCAGCAGCACAAGGACAGCTTCTTCCCCGCTGCCATCAGATTCCTGAATGATCAAGGAACCACGGACACTGCCTTACCTTTCGTGCACAATTAGTTTTACTTTTTTTATAGTAATGTGGTAAGATGGTTATAATATGAATGTTTGCCCTGTGATTTGCCACAAAATACCAAATTTCATGCCTTGTTCATGACAATAAATTCTGATCCTCATTCTGAAATATACAACATTGTAATGATGGATGGTTTATTTATTAAAAACACGCAGGAGTTTCATGTGTATCCTATTGTGTGCCAATCACACATGTTCAAACTCCTTCCCTATATCATCTTGAAGCAAAAAGAATGAAAACAAACCCACTCCCAAAACAAGATTCATCTTCCAAAGTGGTCAAATTTTCTGTATCCCGTAAAAAATATGAAGAATTCTTTAATGCCAGGCCCCTCTGACTTGCAAACTAAGCTAACCAGAATTTTCCAATTCTAAACGCGTTCCCAAGTTAATCGAAATGAAGATGTTTCCATCTCTTCACATTCAACGGCTAGCCAATCCTACATTCTTTTTTTTATATATATATCCAAACCAAGGCTTTTATTAACTAAAAGACTGGAGCATATCACAAGTAGGTCGACCAGAATGATCTGGTCTGGCTTGGAGCAATCCTTTAAGACCTGCCAGTAGTTGTGGCTACACTCTCAACCAATCACAGTCATCCTACACTACCCTCTGTACATATGTACATATACACATTGGTAATAGAATCTGTACTCTCACACCCATGCACACACAGGGAGAATGTGCAAACTCCATACAGACAGTGTAAGGATTGAGAATCACTGCTCTCGAACCAATTGTTACTGAAATATTTTGCTTGAGAAAAATTGTCATTGGCCCATTTCTTTTGAAGTTATGAAACCATGTACATAACGAGTCAATTAGATACGATTAAAACAGTGGTTTCAAAACTTCATCCTTCCACCAAAACACCATCCTAAGCAATCGTTTACTAATCTCAGAGCACCAATGGCATAGCCAATATTTAAAGTGGTATGTGAGTGGAAAGAAAAAGGTTGAGAACCACTGCTGTAGAGGTTCTCGATAGTGGGGATGGTTTTGCCTGTGATGTCTTGGGCTGAGTCCACTATCTTTTGAGGGCTTTATGCTCAGAAGTATTGGTGTCTCCATACCAGACCATGATGCAGCCGGTCAGCACACTTCTCACTACACCTCTGTAGAAATTTACCAGGGCTTCTGTTCTGCAAACTCCTGAGGAAGTAGAGGCACTGACGTGCTTTCTTCACAATGCCATTACTGTGTTGGCTCCAGGAAAGATCCTCCAAGATAGTGGCTGCCAAAATCTTAAATTTGCTAACCCTCTCCAACTCCGATCCCATAATTGGATCACTGGATTGAACACTTCTTGTTTTCCCTTCCTTTTTTTTTTTAAATTATTTATTTTTCACACCATAAACCACATTAACCATGATACATACTTTTTCCTTTTCAAATATATACAGTGCCATTTTCTCCCCCCCCCCCCCTCACATCCCACCCTCCCTAGCTCCCCCCTCCCGTCCATTTAAAGTACAAAATCTAGGATACATTAAACCAGTCAAACAATGTTGTCATTCAATAAAAATAAACAAGAAATTCCACTGAGTCAATTCTTTTAATTTCCTTCTCCTTTCGTTAATTTAGGTAGTGAATGTCCCCGGTAGGTTTTCGCTATTGTGTTTCATGTAAGGCTCCCATATTTGTTCAAATATTTCAATATTATTTCTTAAACTATATGTTATTTTTTCTAATGGAATACATTTATTCATTTCTATATACAATTGTTGTATTTTCAAATTATCTTCCGATTTCCAGGTTAACAAAATACATTTTTTTGCTACGGCTAGAGCTATCTTAACAAATCCTTTTTGTGCATCCTCCAAATCAATTCCAAATTCTTTGTTTTTTATGTTACTTAGGAGGAAGATCTTTGGATTCTTTGGTACATTGTTTTCTGTAATTTTATTTAATATTTGGTTTAGATCTTCCCAAAATTTTTCTACTTTCTCACATGTCCAGATTGCATGAATTGTTGTTCCCATTTCTTTTTTACATCGAAAACATCTATCAGATACTGTTGGGTCCCATTTATTTAACTTTTGAGGTGTAATGTATAGCCTGTGTATCCAGTTATATTGTATCATACGTAACCTCGTATTTATTGTATTTCTCATCGTTCCAGAACATAACTTCTCCCATGTTTCCTTTTTTATCTTTATATTTAAATCTTGTTCCCATTTTTATTTAGTTTTACCATTAGTTTCCTCATTCTCCTTTTCTTGCAGTTTAATATACATATTTGTTATAAATCTTTTGATTATCATTGTATCTGTAATCACATATTCAAAGTTACTTCCCTCTGGTAAACTCAGACTGCTTCCTAATTTGTCCTTCAAGTAGGATCTCAATTGGTAATATGCCAGCACTGTATCTTGAGTTATACTGTATTTATCTTTCATTTGTTCAAAGGATAATAATCTATTTCCTGAAAAACAATTTTCTATTCTTTTGATCCCTTTTTTCTCCCATTCTCTAAAGGAAAGGTTATCTATTGTAAAAGGGAGTAACTTGTTTTGCGTCAATATTAGTTTTGGTAATTGATAATTTGTTTTATTTCTTTCTACATGAATCTTCTTCCAAATATTGAGTAGATGATGTAATACTGGAGAACTTCTATGTTGTACCAATTTTTCATCCCATTTATATAATATGTGTTCAGGTATCTTTTCCCCTATTTTATCTAATTCTAATCTGGTCCAATCTGGCTTTTCCCTTGTTTGATAAAAATCTGATAGGTATCTTAATTGTGCAGCTCTATAATAATTTTTAAAGTTTGGCAGTTGTAAGCCTCCTTGTTTATACCATTCTGTTAATTTATCTAGTGCTATCCTCGGTTTCCCCCTTTCCATAAAAATTTCCTTATTATTTTCTTTAACTCCTTGAAGAATTTCTCTGTCAGGTGTATTGGCAATGCCTGAAATAGGTATAATATCCTTGGAAAAATGTTCATTTTAATACAGTTTATCCTTCCTATTAGTGTTAGTGGTAAATCATCCAATGCTCTAAATCATCCTGTAATTTTTTCATTAGTGGATAATAATTGAGTTTATATAGTTGGCCGAGATTTTTATTTATTTGTATACCTAGGTATCTTATTGCTTGCATTTGCCATCTAAATGGTGATTCCTTCTTAAATTTTGAGAAATCCGCATTATTCATAGGCATTGCTTCACTTTTATTTACGTTTATCTTGTAACCCGACACTTCTCCATATTCCTTCAATTTCTTATATAATTCTTTTATTGATAGTTCTGGTTCTGTTAAGTATACTATAACATCATCCGCAAATAAACTGATTTTATATTCCTTGTCTTTTATTTTTATCCCTTTTATATTATTTTCTGTTTTTATCAATTCTGCTAGTGGTTCTATAGCTAACGCGAACAATAAAGGTGATAGTGGGCATCCCTGCCGTGTTGACCTGCTTAAGTTAAATTGCTTTGATACATATCCATTTACTGTCACTTTTGCCAATGGTCCCTTATATAATGCTTTAATCCAATTAATATACTTCTCTGGTAAACTGAATTTTTGCAATACTTTGAATAAATAATTCCATTCTACTCTGTCAAAGGCCTTCTCTGCGTCTAAAGCAATTGCTACTGTTGGCGCTTTACTCCCTTCTACTGCATGAATTAAGTTAATAAATTTACAAATATTGTCTGTTGTGCGTCTTTTTTTAATAAATCCAGCTTGGTCTAGATTTACCATTTTCGGTACATACTCTGCTAATCTGTTTGCTAATAGTTTAGCTATTATCTTATAATCTGTGTTAAGTAAAGATATTGGTCTATATGATGCAGGTGCGAGTGGATCTTTCCCTTGCTTTAGTATTACTGTAATTATTGCTGACGCTATTTACATCCGGTACCGCACGGATGGCAGTCTCTTCAATCTGAGGCGCCTGCAAGCTCACACCAAGACACAAGAGAAACTTGTCCGTGAACTACTCTTTGCAGACGATGCCGCTTTAGTTGCCCATTCAGAGCCAGCTCTTCAGCGCTTGACGTCCTGCTTTGTGGAAACTGCCAAAATGTTTGGCCTGGAAGTCAGCCTGAAGAAAACTGAGGTCCTCCATCAGCCAGCTCCCCACCATGACTACCAGCCCCCCCACATCTCCATCGGGCACACAAAACTCAAAACGGTCAACCAGTTTACCTATCTCGGCTGCACCATTTCATCAGATGCAAGGATCGACAATGAGATAAACAACAGACTCGCCAAGGCAAATAGCGCCTTTGGAAGACTACACAAAAGAGTCTGGAAAAACAACCATCTGAAAAACCTCACAAAGATAAGCGTATACAGAGCCGTTGTCATACCCACACTCCTGTTCGGCTCCGAATCATGGGTCCTCTACCGGCATCACCTACGGCTCCTAGAACGCTTCCACCAGCGTTGTCTCCGCTCCATCCTCAACATCCATTGGAGCGCTTTCATCCCTAACGTCGAAGTACTCGAGATGGCAGAGGTCGACAGCATCGAGTCCACGCTGCTGAAGATCCAGCTGCGCTGGATGGGTCACGTCTCCAGAATGGAGGACCATCGCCTTCCCAAGATCGTGTTATATGGCGAGCTCTCCACTGGCCACCGTGACAGAGGTGCACCAAAGAAAAGGTACAAGGACTGCCTAAAGAAATCTCTTGGTGCCTGCCACATTGACCACCGCCAGTGGGCTGATATCGCCTCAAACCGTGCATCTTGGCGCCTCACAGTTTGGCGGGCAGCAACCTTCTTTGAAGAAGACCGCAGAGCCCACCTCACTGACAAAAGGCAAAGGAGGAAAATCCCAACACCCAACCCCAACCAACCAATTTTCCCCTGCAGCCGCTGCAACCGTGTCTGCCTGTCCCGCATCGGACTTGTCAGCCACAAACGAGCCTGCAGCTGACGTGGACTTTTACCCCCTCCATAAATCTTCGTCCGCGAAGCCAAGCCAAAGAAAGAAGACATGAATCTGGTAAGATTTGTGTTTTATCAATCTGGTTGATTACTTCCAGGAGGGGAGGAATTAATAAATCTTTAAATGTTTTATAGAATTCTATTGGGAATCCATCCTCTCCTGGTGTCTTATTATTTGGTAATTTTTTTATTATCTCTTGTATTTCTATTATTCCAAATGGTTCTGTTAATTTATTTTGTTCCTCTATTTGTAGTTTTGGTAATTCAATTTTAGTTAGAAATTCATCTATTTTCCCTTCTTTCCCTTCATTTTCAGTTTGGTATAATTGTTCATAGAATTCTCTAAAGTTTTCCTTGATCTCCTTTGGATTATATGTGATTTGTTTGTCTTTTTTCCTTGATGCCAATACCATTTTCTTAGCTTGTTCTGTCTTAAGCTGCCATGCTAGAATTTTGTGCGTTTTTTCACCTAGTTCATAATATTTCTGTTTTGTCTTCATTATATTCTTCTCCACCTTATATGTTTGTAGTGTTTCATATTTTATTTTTTTATCTGCCAATTCTCTTCTTTTAGTTGTATCTTCCTTCATTGCTAATTCTTTTTCTATATTTACCATTTCCCTTTCCAACTGCTCTGTTTCCTGATTATAGTCCTTCTTCATCTTGGTTACATAACTTATTATTTTCCCTCTAAAGAACGCTTTCATTGCATCCCATAGTATAAACTTATCTTTCACTGATTCCGTATTTATTTCAAAATACATTTTAATTTGTCTTTCAATAAATTCTCTAAATCCTGCCTTTTGAGTAACATGGAGTTTAATCTCCATCTATACATTCTTGGAGGGATGTCCTCTAACTTTATTGTCAATATTAAGGGTGAATGGTCCGATAGTATTCTAGCTTTATATTCTGTTTTTCTTACTCTATCTTGCATATGAGCTGATAACAAAAATAGGTCTATTCTTGAGTATGTTTTATGTCTAGCCGAGTAATATGAATATTCCTTTTCCTTTGGGTGTTGTTTCCTCCATATATCCAAAAGTTGCATTTCTTCCATCGATTTAATTATAAATTTGGTTACTTTGTTCTTTCTGTTAATTTTTTTCCCAGTTTTGTCCATATTTGAATCCAAATTCAGGTTGAAATCCCCTCCTATTAATATGTTCCCTTGCGTATCTGCTACCTTCAAAAAAATATCTTGCATAAACTTTTGATCTTTTTCGTTAGGTGAATATACATTGAGTAGATTCCAAAACTCCGAATATATCTGACATTTTATCATTACATATCTCCCTGCTGGATCTATTATTTCCTCTTCTATTTTAATTGGCACATTTTTACTAATTAATATAGCTACTCCTCTTGCTTTTGAATTATACGACGCTGCTGTTACGTGTCCTACCCAATTTCTCTTTAATTTCTTGTGCTCCAATTCAGTTAAATGTGTTTCTTGCACAAATGCTATATCAATTTTTTCTTTTTTCAGTAAATTTAGCAGTTTCTTCCTTTTGATTTGGTTATGTATTTCATTAATATTTAAAGTCATATAGTTCAGCGTAGCCATTTTATACTTTGTTTATGTTCCCTTTCCGTTTCTCCATCATTACCTTTCCTTCTTATCCATTTCTGCTTTCTTGTTTTGAACACTTTATAAAACAACATTTCTAAAACATCAAACATTTTCCCTATTCTCCTATTTAAAACTTCTTTAACCCCAATCTCCCCTCCCCTCCTGAGTTGTCCTTTATCCCTTGTCGGACAACCACATCTCCCCTCTCCATTTGGATTTGCGAATTCACTCGCAAACGTCAGCTGATTTTGCAGTGACCGTAACTCCTCCCCACCCAGCCCCCCCCAGAAAAATTTCAATTTTCATATGTAACAAAGGTCACTCTTTTAATTCCCTCCTTATTCCCTCTATTCCATTTCCCTCCCTTATTAATTCTTGTCTATACTCTATATATTTTCCTCTAAATACGGATACATTCATGTATGCACACTATATATATACACACATATACCCCTTTACACATATACATATAGATCGTAGTCATTTTTACTCTTATTACATGTCTTCATCTCTCTGCTTGTTTTTTAGTTGTTCTGCAAATTTCCTTGCTTCCTCTGGATCCGAGAATAGTCTGTTTTGTTGCCCTGGAATAATTATTTTAAGTACCGCTGAGTACCTTAACATAAATTTATATCCTTTTTTCCATAAGATCGTTTTCGCTGTATTGAACTCCTTCCTCTTCTTAGTTCGCAGTCTTTTGTACTCTCGTTACACGTCTTCATCTCTCAGTCTATTTTGTAATTGTTCTGCAAATTTTCGTGCTTCCTCTGGATCCGAGAATAGTCTGTTTTGCTGTCCTGGAATAAATATTTTCAATACCACTGGATGCTTTAGTATAAATTTATACCCTTTCTTCCATAAAATTGCCTTCGCTGTATTGAGCTCCTTTCTCTTCTTCAGGAGTTCAAAACTTATATCTGGATAAATAAAAATTTTTCGCCCTTTGTACTCCAGTGGCTTGTTGTCCTCTCTTACTTTCTCCATTGTTTTCTCCAGTACCTTTTCTCTTGTAGTACATCTTAGGAATTTTACTAAAATGGATCTTGGCTTTTGTTGTGGTTGTGGTTTAAAGGCTAATGCTCTATGTGCCCTTTCTATTTCCATTTCTTGCTGTAGTTCTGGACATCCTAAGATCCCGGGGATCCAATCTTTTATAAACTCTCTCATATTCTTGCCTTCTTCATCTTCCTTAAGGCCCACTATCTTTATATTATTTCTTCTGTTATAATTTTCCATTATATCTATTTTCTGAGATAACAGCTCTTGTGTCTCTTTAACTTTTTTATTAGATTCCTCTAATTTCTTTTTTAAGTCCTCTACCTCCATTTCTACTGCTGCTTCTCGTTCTTCCACCTTGTCCATTCTTTTTCCTATTTCTGATATGGTCATATCTATTTTATTCACTTTCTCTTCTGTACTGTTTATTCTTCTTCTTAAATCACTAAATTCTTGTGCTTGTCATTCTTTAAATGAATCCATGTGTTCTTTAATAAGAGAAAGTATATCCATTGTCTTGCCTTTCTCTTCTTCCATTTCTCTGTAATCTTCCTCTTCCTCTTCTTCCTCTGGGTTGGCCATCTGTTGTTTCTTTGTTTTCTTTTTCTTCTCTTCTTTCTTGTTTTCGTTGTCTTCTATGTTCTCATTTTGCTGCTGCTGTTCTGTAGCTGTCATTGCCAGCTGTGGAGATCGACTCCCCAGCTGGTCACCCCTCCCATCGGTGTGTTTTTTTGCATGCGCAGTTGCGCACTTTTACTGGGCTCAGCGAGCCATTTTTGTAGTCCACTTTCTACCGACCTGAGGGAGCGGGTTTCTCTCTCCACCGCGGGCCTCTTCGAACAGGTAAGGCCTTCTCCTTCTTCTTCCGTTGTCTTCTCTTCCTCTCTTCTTATCGTTGGTTTCGATTTTTCTTTTTTCGTCGCCATCTTCTTTCCACCTTTATATTCACTTTGCTTTAATTTTTATTTTTGTGCCTTTGTGCTTTCCTTTATTTTTTTCAACTTTTCTGGAGAGGGCTGGAGTTCACCGTCCGGCCACTACTCCATCACGTGACTTCCTCCCCAATCCTACATTCTCCATGTGAAGATATTTGCTCTGAACTTTTTAATTTGCCAGTGATTAGCAAATATTGATGGCCCCGAGTTTATGTACACCCCAGTAAATCATACCTGCTGCATGTATCAAAGATCTTAAATATCTCTATCAATCATGTAGCCCAATATTTTGGGGGAAATATTAATTCTGAAGGAGTACATGTATCTATGATGTGATGAATTTATTTTGATCAAACAGAAGACAAACTTCAGTCAGGGATTACCATAGAAATGTGATTTTAAATACTTAAAAACATAGACTTAAAAACTAGGCTTCATCATCACAGAGACATAAAAATTGCCGCACTTCAAATATGGAACAACTCTTTTATATTTTTTTTTTTACAGTGCAGTTACATCTGTTTTCGTTACAGTAGCTGAGAAAAATAACCATATTCAAAATGCTTACCTCCTCCTCCTCCCATCAGTGAAGAATTTGCTGCAGAGAAGAAAAGGAAAGTTAATATAACAGTTAACTTAGCACATTTATTTTTGCCACCACATGCATCAAAGCAGCCTGGAGCATAAATTCAATCTATGAAGAACAAGCAAGATCTAATTACTAACTGCATTGACCAGCTCGTTCCCAATAAATGTGATGGAAATCCTTTCTGTCATGTTCCATTCCACCACAATATTCCACACGGAAAAAAAAGTAATAAAGAAAATATTGGAAAGGCTTCAGCGGACCAGGCAGCATCTGTGAAAAAAAAATAAGATGAATATTTCAGCTTGACCTTCATTCGCCAGACTCACAGAAATAATACTTGCACCTAATATCAACCTTTTATTGAATCTTTCGATCTTATCCTTTTGTCGTTCTGTTGCAGATTGTTACTTTCATATCGGAGTTAAGCTCACCAAAATTGAATCCAGCCTCATTTTATGTTGTTGGGTCAATTCTAGAATCGAATCAGAAATTCGAATCGAATAGAATCAGAATTTATTGGCATGAGCCCATTACGAAATTCATTGTTTTTCAGCAGCGTTACACAGTGCTATAAATTGCATTTCTAAAAGAAATGAATAGTGCAAGAAAAAGGAGAAAGTGAGGTTGTGTCTGTGGTTCATGGTCCATCCAGAAATCTGATGGCAGAGGAAAGTAAGTCGTCCTTGTGCCACTGAGTCTTAGTCTTCAGGCTCCTGCACCTTTTTCCTGGTCAGTGTGAAGAAGGCAAGGCCTCCTCGATGGAGTGGTCCTTGAGGATAGAGGCTGTTTTCATATGACACCATCTCTTGTAGGTGTCCTCGATGGAGTGAGGACTGGAGCCCATGATGTCACTAGTCGAATTAACAACCCTCTGGAGAGATTTTCCTGTCCTGTGCCTTGGCACCTCTAAACCAAATAGAGATGCAACCAGACAGAATGCTGTCCATTACACACCTGAAGGCGTTTTCAAGTCTTTGATGGCATACTAAATCTTCTCAAGCTCCTCAAGAAGTATAGCCGCTGGTGAGCCTTCATGATTGCATCGACAGGGAGGCCCCAGGACAGATCCTCAGAGGTGTTGACACCCTTGTTCTCATGTTTTTTTAAATAATTTTTATCTAAATTGAGCTTATCTTTGCTAATGTCATTTACAGTAAAAGTCCAGAAATCCAGATGCCTAAAATCCGGTCCATCCGAGAATCAAAACTTCTCGAAAACTCTCAGACATTCAAAATTTGGGCTTTTGTGGGTGTGTGTAAGCGCCACAGATGCACAGAAGTTGTGGATATAAATATTTATTTCACCTTTGTATTTTACATGAAAAATTGTTTCATGGCCTGGTTGGCGTAGTGGCTTGTGCAACACCTTTACAGCACCAGCGATCGGGACTGGGGTTCGAATCCCATGCTGTCTGTAAATAGTTTGTACTTTCCCTCTGTGTCTGCGTGGGTTTTCCCCAGGGAGGGGTCCAGTTTCCTCCCACCCTTTGTAATGTACCAGCGGTTGTAGGTTAATTGGGTGTAAATTGGTGGCACAGGCTCGTGGGCAAAAATGGCCTGTTACCGTGCTGTATACCTAAATGTTTATAAAAACTATCTATTTTTACCCATCTAGTAAACCATTGTATGTATATATTTAGCTGTCTGGGCACACCCATTGGCCAACTGTACCTGTAACTACTCCCACAGACTCCTGAATAAAGGTGACTATCTCTCAGTCCCCTCCTCAGTTCGGGACAGTCGACCAGCATGGGATATGCCTTCATTCTATTGGGAATAAAAGCCTATCAGTTTGCTCAACTTCATTGATGGTGCATCAACCTGTTCATCTCTTCTTTATTCTCCACACATTGAATTTTAAATGTACTGCCTGAGAATCCAGAAAACCCAGAAGTCCAGACCAACCCAATCCCCAAGCAGCCTCGATTTTAGAGCTTTTACTTTATCATTCTACATATCCAAACTATTACTTATTATCTTCGCATGTAATTTTATAAATGTATGGCATACTCCCATTTTTAAAAATCACCATGAGATTCTTTGGCTTGGCTTCGCAGACGAAGATTTATGGAGGGGTAATGTCCACGTCAGCTGCAGGCTCGTTTGTGGCTGACAGGACCGATGCGGGACAGGCAGACACGGTTGCAGCGGTTGCAAGGGAAAATTGGTTGGTTGGGGTTGGGTGTTGGGTTTTTCCTCCTTTGTCTTTTGACAGCGAGGTGGGCATCATGAGATTACTACACATAAAAGCAACAACTCTGGAATGCATGCACATGTATAATGCAAACACAGGATTCTGATGCGAAAATATGGTAAACACTCTGCTGTCGTCAATGAACTGCCTGGTGCAGTGTTCTTGTGGTCCAGATGGTCTAACACAGAATAGAGAACCAGAAAGATGGAATCTGCCGATGACCTGCTGGCACATAGAATGATAGAACCACGCAGCACAGAAACAGGCCCTTTCGACCCTTCTAGTCTGTGCCAAACTATGATTCTCCCTAGTCCCACGGACCTGCACCCCGACCATAGCCTGGGGTACCTGTCCAAATTCTCCTTAAATGTTAAAATTGAGCCCACATTCACCACTTCAGCTGGCAGCTTGTCCCATGCTCCCACCTCTCTCTGTGTGAAGAAGTTTCCCCAAATGTTCCCTCTAAACAAGGGGTGGCCAACCTTTTAATTTTTAATTTAGACATGCAGCATGGTAACAGGCCATTTCGTTCCATGAGTGCATACTGGGGATATAGGTTAATTGGGCAGCCAAAATGGCCTGTTACCGCACTGTATGTCTAAATTAAAAATTAAAAGATTGATCACCCCTGCTCTAAACCTTTTCCCTTCCACCATGTTCTCTGGTTTGTATCTCACCTACCCTCAGTGGAAAAAGCTGACCTACAATTAGCCTGTCTAGACTCCTCATAATTTTAAATACCTCTATCAAATCTTCCCTCAAGTCCAAACCTGTTTAACCTTTCCCTGTAACTCAGTTCCTGAAGTCTGGGCAACATCCAAGAAAATCTTCTCTGCCCTCTTTCAATCTTATTGAGATCTTCCCTGCAGGTCGGTGACTAAAAGTGCACACAATTCTCCACCTCATCAATGTATTGTACAATTTTACTACAATCGCAGTTGGGGAATTGAAAGTGGCTTCAGTTCCTTACTGAGCTTGGAGTTTGATCCATAACAAGTCTCTCAAAGGGCCTCATCCCCATGGAAGTAAGTGGCACTATAACAGGTAACTCTTGGAGCTGGTGACCCTGCTTTTTTTGGACAGAAGTATGACAGGCTATCCTTTTGAAGGATTTGGGCACCTCAGACCGTAGCAGCTACCCCCAAAATTCTCCAGCCAGTTAGTCTTCACAGGTTTTAAGAACCCAGCCGGGTAAACCACCTGGGTTGGACACTTTCCGAGGTTTCTGCCTTTTGAAGGTCCTTTTCACATATCCTCAATGATTGGGAGCACAGAATTGGTGGGGATATAGGGGCTCGTGACGGTGCATCATTGATTTTGCATTCAAAGCGAACACTTAGCTTATCCAGAAGAAATCCTTCACTATTGCTGATGTCAACAATTCATCAATTCGGAAGCAAGCTGCACTTTGATGTTGAATTCCTAGTGGGTGGTCAGATGACCGGGACCGGGTGGTAAGACCCTGGTTGGGACATCAGCAACTCTGGTGGGTGGGCGGCCAGTGCCCAGGTGAGAGTCTGTGGTCGGGGTGTCGGGAGCCCCAGTGGGCAAGCAACTTGGGCCGAGGCGAGAGTCCACGGACAGGGTGTTGGGAGCTCTGGTGGAAGAGCGGCCGGTGCCCAGGCGAGGGTCAGCAGTCCAGGCATCAGGACCTCCAGCAGCTGAGGCCCAGGTGAGAGTCTGTGATCAGGGCATCGGGTGCTCCAGTGGCAAGCAGCCGGGGCCTAGGCAAGAGTCCGCAGTCGGGAGCTCCGGTGGGCAAGCGGTCGGGAGCTCCGGTGGACAAGCGGCCGGGGCCTAGCCAAGAGTTCGCAGTCAAGGCATTGAGAGCTCTGCTGGTCCTCAGTGCAAAATATGCAGACACATAAAATAGGGTGTCGACTTTTACACGCGATACAGTATATGGAAAATACCAGATTTTTGGGCCAAAAATAGTGGGGGGGGGGGAATTTTTTTTGTGCTATAACTATTACAGACGTATACAGAATAAGCTGAGTCTTCCAAAAATGAACATTGTTCTTCTAGCACTTCCCTGCATTGCTTCTGATGTTTGAATACAGACCTTTGTGTTCCTTTTTATCTCTTAAGACAGACTTGCTATCTAAAAGCTGAAAGCAATCATCTTCTGCGGAATAAAAACCAGAACTCATTTGTGCAGTAAAATGTTAAACAGGTTTACAATCAGCAACACATACATTTAAAATGAGAATAACAGTCTCAAAGAGTTCTATATCAAAATAGATTTCATATTTAATTGCAGATAAGTGGCTGTCAATCCTATTGAATGACACGTGGCAATTTTTCCTGAATGATAGTAAACTCTAGCATTTGGCCACGTTGTTTCTGCTTCCAAACCAACACTATTGCGGGAATCAACTATGAGGAAACTAATTTTTTCAACAAGAAAGCCACAGAAAGCTGACATTGGGCCTTCACAACCTTCCTTTCAGTTCTGCATCTGATCCTTCAGTTGAACAGAGTAGAACAGTTGGTGCAGCGGTTAGCGCAACGTTGTTACAGTGCCAGCGATCGAGACCGCTGTACGTTCTTCCCTATGTGGGTTTTCCCCTGGGGGCTCCGGTTTCCTCCCACCATTCGAAACGTACTGTGGGGGAGTGGGGGGGTGATGTGCTATCGAGCAGAAAAGCAGACATAAAACATAGAGGCTTTATTCCGCACAAACTTTCACAGAGCCGGCTGTGAGAGTAGCTTTGCTGGCTCTGAGATTGACCTCGAGGTGCAGTATGTAGCTTATATCCCGCAGTGGGGATTGGTCCATTCAGGTTGGCTGATTGACAGTCAACCAGGTGTTGCTTTGTCCTCCAGTGCTCTTCATGCAGGTACACAGGTTGCCCCCTGCAGTAGGCTAGTGGTGTATCACCACAGCAGGGTTATAGGTTAATTGGGTGTAATCAGGCAGCATGGGCTCATGGATCAATAGGGCCTTTTACTGTGCTGTATGTCTAAATTTAAATTTTTTTAAATGAATCTGGAAATTAGATATTTAATTTTATATACATAATTCGAGATTTAATTTAATTGTCATGTAATAAAGACTGCAATATTACACAGAATTTGTTTTCGTCTGTCATAAGGCAAACAAATTCACCATTGGCATAAATTGTCTGAAAGATATGCAAAACAAAGCAATTTATAACAACAGACGCCAATTCCTCTGTTACAATGCTTCTTTTAGCCTTTTTTTTTAATGGGGTTGGAACTGCACCAATATTTAATATTGCAAGTTTAATTAGATTGGCCCTTTGTGGCCCCTAGCTAATTACTGCAGCATGACATTCCCAGCAGAAATAACCACATGTTGCTGGTTCAATTCTCAGCTTCCTGGTGGGTTGGACTATGCCGTGGGTTTCTGACAGCCACAAAGTGGTGAATGCTCTGTTAGAAATGAATAATTAGGCAGTCTGTGTTCCAGTCACACTCGTGTGGGCCTTGGGATAAGGCAAAAAAAATTTCAGCGTTTCCAACCTGAGCATTCGTCTAATCAGTTGATTTTTTGCAGAGTGATTTAATTTTCTTTCAAGCTGTATATACTTTATCCAGTGGTGTAGATCAGGGAGGCTCAACAGTTTTTAAAAGCCAATACTGTTAAATAATGTAAAATCTACTTGGTTCACACAAGTCAAGTTTATTGTCACCTGATTGTACAAGTACAACCTGACGAAACAACATTCTCCGGTCCTCAGTGCAAAACACGCAGACAAACAACCAGACATAGCACACATACAGACAGACAATACATATGCAGGACAAGTATTTCATCTACACAACTAAATAAATAAATATAGTTTTGTGAACACGAGAGTCTTGGGTGGTCAGTGTGAGCCGTTCCTTTGATCGTTCAGCGTTCTCACTGCCCATGGGATGAAGCTGTTCCTCAGACTGGTGGTGCTGGCTCTGATCCTCCTGTATCTCTTCCCCTGACAGGAGCAGCTGAAAGATGGTGTGTGCAGGGTGGAAGGGGTCCTCAATGATTTTGCGCTAACTTCAGAAAACAATCCCAGTGGATCATATCGAGGAGGGGAGGGGGGGCGGAAGGAGACTCTCTGGCGCTTTTATGGTCCTGTGGATTAACCTTCGATCTATTTCTCTGCAGCAACCGTACCCCACTGAGATGCAGCCGACCATGACTCTCTCAATAGAGCTCCTGTAGAAGGTTGACATAATGGTGGCCGGTAGCCTTGCCCGACTCAGTCTTCTTAGGAAGTATAGCCACAGCTGTTGCACCTTCCTGACAAGTGAGGAGATGTTGAGTGTCCACGATATGTCACGAGTTAAGTGAACTCCAAGAAACTTGGTGCTATCCACTCTCTCCACTACAGAGTTGTTGACGTGTAGTGGAAGGTGGTCGTTTCTGGCCCTCCTGACGTCCACGATCATCTCCTTTGACTAGTCAACATGGAGACTCAGTCTGTTACTCTCACACTATATTCATTGAAGTCCTCTTCTCTCGTAACTATTTGCATAGTTCCACCCCATTTCTAAAAACAGCCAAGGTAAAGTCTCTTACAGTTACTCCACATTTTAAGTTACCTAATAAAAGCAGAATTGAAATTTCTGTTGTATTATTAGACACCTGCTAAATCTTCATTGCCAGAATATTAATGCAGCTTTGAAAGCTTGCAGGTATATTGTTACTTAATTCAGCTATTCCTTCATAACTCAGACAACTCAGGAAAGAGGTGTCGGTGCCACAAGACTCACACCACCAGGTTCAGGAACAGCTGCTACCCCTGCACCATCAGACTCCTCAACAACAAACTCAATCAGGGACTCTTACTTTTGCACTTTATTGATTTTTTTCTCTCCGTATTGCAGTAAGTTTGTTTACATTTCTTTATTTGTTTACATGTGTGCATTGAGTACAGTTATTTTTGCACAACTAATAAGTGGAGATTCTGCCCGACCTGCAGGAAAAAAAGAATCTCAGTGTTGTATGTGATGTCATGAACAAACTTCTTGACAATAAATCTGAACACTGAACAGTACTGAGCCCTCGATGAGATCTGGCTACCTCCTGAAGTCCAGGTTTCAGATTTATTGTCACACAAGTTTTTTGCCAGGGATGGTGGTGGATGCTGAAATACTGAGGGCATTTAAGGGACTCTTAGACATTCACATGCACTCTTTTGGACCCCCTCCTGAAATATTAACCGTTTAATTCATGTACATAACAAAAAGTAAACATTGTGTGTTTCTTCAGTAATCGGCACCATACTTGACTCGACTAAATCCTGGGTCATGGGCTGACGATGTCATGGCAATGTCATCAGCCCATCCCTAGCCAGCCACTTGCAGCAGAAGTACACTGACAAAGCAGGGTAGAGCGCTCGAAGAAGAATCAGAGATGGTGTCTTGGGGCCGCTCACGGAGCACTTATGGAGGTGGGGTCAACGACGTGAGGGCAGAGAATCTCCACCTTTACAGTCACATATTTTAAAGGTCTATGGGGTAGGGAGGGTTTAGTACCTTTTTTAGGGAGGAATATATGGGTCAGCACAACATCAAGACCTCTGTGGTGGAATGTAGTACTGCAGGCATGACCTCAATGGGCTGGGCAGGCTGGCCCAGTAGCTGGAGCTTCTACCTGTAAGATCCCTAATAAAGGCTGAGAGCCCTTGTCTCCTCCCTCATACCTGCCTTGGATGTGAGCCAGCAGCAGGTAGAGGCATGCCAAGGTTTTCTGATTAATAAAGCCTTTGACTACTTGCTTCCTGTCTGCGAGTAGTCATTGATCGCGCTACAATTTATTCATCAGAATTTTAATTCCCATGGACAAGGCGATTAGATTGGAGAAGCTGGAAACTGACCTGAAGGAACCAGAGGCCTTCGTCAGGTTCGACATGTGGCTACATTGCTTGAAGACCTACATGTGGTGCCACGTGATCGATATGACCTGCTCTTCACAGCGGTGGACCACCAAACATATCAAATAATCCACGATTGTAATGGTTACAAGGAGGCAATGACCTTAGTGCAACAGCAATACGGAGCCCTGATGTAAGCTCGTTACCAACTGGGCACCCGACGCCAGGGCCCTGGTGAGTCAGTCGACAATTTTGTAGGGGCCATGTGGGAGCTGGGGCAAGCCTGCTGGTGTTGGAATGTGACTGCAGCGACCTACCAGGAGGAGCTTGTACGTGACAGGTTAGTCGCGGGCTTCCGCTCAAATCACATAAGAGAGCGACTCCTGGAGAAGGGCGACTGGTCCCATCGCTGGAGACTGCCCAAAAGAACTCAGAGGCCTACTCAGCAGGCTACGCAACCAATTGGTGAGGAGAACAGGCGACGCCATCTTTGGACTTGGGGTAACTGACTACCTCGGCCACCGCCAAGCACACGAGGTGCAACTACTGCAGCCCAAGCAATCCACAGAAGTACTGTCCAGACCATACTGTGACCTGCTAGAACTGCCAGAGGAAAGGACACTGCTGCGTACAGACCGCAACCCGCATCACCATCTTGGGCCGACCCATTTCTGTTGTCATTTCCAGTGGCTGAGATCCAAACATCTGGAACAGGTGCGCAACGACACAGGGTGACGTCATATCCAGCTCCTCTTCCAGACTCTACCATGTGCGATCCATGGGGCCGGCCATCTTCACGATCTCCCGGGTGGCCATCTTGGTAGCAGCTGTCCTAACAATATAACAGCAGCGACTCAGACAGTGGGCTGATGGCTTGCATTGTGCTGGACCACAGCAGACCACACCAACTGGGGCGATCGATGATGGTCATTGAGGTAAATGGCCACACCACAAGCTGCCTGTTTGACACGGGAAGCACAGAAATTTTCATACACCCAGGCACGGCCAAACGTTATTCCCTGACCGTGTTCCTGGTGAAGTGCAAGGTAGCGCTAGCTGCCAAATCCCTCCCTGCAGAGATCACTGTGACCCTCACTGTTAGGGGCACAAAATATACTGGAGCTGGATTTCCAGTGCCAGCTTAAGGGTGGGCTGATGCAATTTCACTGACTCCACCCACCCCCCTCACTATCAGTAATAACCAGTTTCCGGAGGGCCCTACCCATTCTCCTGAATAGGCCCAGTCACACAACAGAATGCTGAGCAGGGCGTCCTACCTGTGGCTTGAAGTGGAGCGACTGCAGGGGGGAGGGTATGTCTGCGAGTGGTCATTGATCATGCCACAACCTCATGCAGTAAACAATGAATATTAAGGATAAAGATTAATTGACTCAGAGTCCAACACATCGGAGGACAACAAAACACTGTTAATGATTCAAGAACTGCGTGGTGTGAAAGGTTTGAGCAATTCCCCAGTGGATGTTATTATTCTTTTGATTGCATTTTAGTACTGGATTTGCTAAAAGCATAAAGACATCACAAAATACAGTTTAAGTGGTCATACAACTGCCCGTACATTTTCTTATGCATTATTCTACCAAAATTTCTATATTCTTGCATCATCAGATAACATTCAATCCTAACACTCTGCTTTGTGTGATAAGATTTTAGTCCACTGACGACTTTAATATAGCTTGCCAGGTAACAACTCGCATTCTCCCTCTGACCATACCTCTTTAGTTTTCGAAATTGTTCCATTGAGTTGTTTTCACAAGAAGGTACATCCACGATATCAATATCCCACATTAAATTCAGACAAACAGATTGTCTTGGAGACACTTTATTTTTCCTTAAACACCTGTAAGCTATTAATTGCCCAGTAATGGGAACACCTGGAACATCTTAAATGGAAACATCAATCTGTTAATTAGCTATTAGTAGGATTCCACAGTACACCTATAACTTAGAAATGGGCTGTGCCTTTGCAAGGAGTCTTCATTCGTTCTAATCCAGTAGTTTCCAAACTTTTTCTTTCCACTCACATCCCACCTTCGTAATTCCTTTGTTAGAGAACTCTGTGATTAGTAAGGGATTGCTTAAGGTGGGATGTGAGTGGAAAGGAAAGGTTGAGAACCACTACTCTAGACCCAATTGTTACTGAAATATTATGCTTGAGAAAAATTATCATCGGGCCATTTCCTTTGGGAGTTCTGAAACTTTCCTTTGGGAGTTCGGAATAAGTCAACGAGGGATGATTAAAACAGTTGTTTTCAAACTTTTTTCTTTCCACTCACATACCAACTTAATAATCCCTTACTAATCACAGAGCATCTGTGACATAGGGATTACTTAAGGAGGAATGTGAGCAGAAAGAAAGAAGTTTGAAAACCACTGTATCGAAGTCTTCCAAAGACAGGATTTTTAGTGATTATCTTGCTTTCGACTGAGATGCTACAATACAGCTGTCTGCTTTCAATCAAAGGAGTAAAACAGCTTGCTCCCTACTGATCTATTAGCAACTTGCTATTCCTCACCCCAAGCCAACAAGCCCTCAGGCATCAAAAAAAAACAAGTTGGGAACCGCGCGTGTTTGGAGATGAGAAGTATGAAGCATTTGACTGCAGAATTTGAAATCCTGACATCACTGTTGTTTCCTTGACACTAATATTCAGAAAATATGCCCAATGTTCTGAACGTGGCAGAAAATCCCCACATCCACAACTGCAGAAAATGATGCTGAGAAGCATACATGTGTGAAGCATTATAAAATCTGAAGCTGCCTGGGAGAAAATAAAAATTTGTGATAAAGGGCATTTTGTTCTTGCTCAACTACAGACTAGGATGGGAGGTGCAGAAACACATTTAATTTTTTTTAATTTATAAATTTAAATTTAGACATACAGCATGGTAACAGGCACTTTCAACCCATGAGCTCGTACCGCCCAAATAATGCCCAATTAACCTATACCCACAGTATGATTCCAATGGTTGAAGGAAACCGGAACCCCAAGAACTCGCAGACACAGGGAGAACATACAAACACCTTTCAGACAGCACAGGATTCGAACCCCAGTCCCAATCGCTGGTGCTGTGAGGATGTTGCGCTAGCCACCTCATCAACTGTGCTGTCCTAATGACCTAAGCCATGTCAGACATAAGAGATGAAAACATTTTTCCAAGAATGAAAAGTAACAATTTATCTCAGAAATAGTGACTTTCACAACTCAGTGTTCTCACCTATTAATTCCTTACCTTCACTTTCATTTTATTTATATAGCACGCTTTTTTCCAATTTGCATTTACCAAAATGCAGTACAAACCAAGGCAATCAATCAAAATTAGTACAACTATTTACAGAACAACAGATTAAGGCATTATAAATAGACCACAATTGCAGTGAATAGTGCAATACTGTCAGAGGTTAGGAACATACAAGGGGTTTCAGACGTTAAATACTAATGATAGAAGGTATGTTTTTACCTGGATTTAAAGCAGTTGAGGGAGGGGGCTAGTTTAATAGTCAGGGGATGCTGTCCTACAGTTTGGGGGCCGCAACCATCAAGGCCTGGTCTCCCCTTTGTGTGCGCTTAGTACATGGAACAGCTAGGCATCCTGTGGGAGCTGACCTGAGCTGCTTGGGAGCAGAGTAGGGCATAAGCAGATTGGAGATATAGCGGGGGCAAGGTTATTGAGGGCCTTATATGTAAATAGCAGCAGCTTGATTCTAAGCCACACCAGCAGCGGCTGGAGGGAGGACAGAATTGGGGTGATATGGTCCCTTTTCTTGGCATCTGTCAGGACCCTAGCCATGGCATTCTGAACCAATTGGAAGTGGGTTAGGGAGGACTAGATGATCCCAGTGTATAGACAGTTAGCGTAGTCCATACGTGAGAAGATAAGGGCAAGAATAACCCTTTTGAGGTCCGTGAGTAAGAGGTACGAATTTATTTTAACAATGTTGCGGATCTGGAAAGAGCAGGCCTTCACCACGGCATTGATCTGTTTGACAAATTTGAAGGCAGGGTCGAATAGCCACCCCGAAAGATTTAACATAAGGTTTAATAAGAGTGGATAGATTACCTAGTGAGTCACGTAACTTTTTGGTGAAATTAAGGGGCCATATAGGATAATCTCAGATTTTGTCTCATTAAGTTGGAGGATGTTGTGAGCATTTTATGTCTTCCAGACAGTTGGTGAGGTTGGTGATTTTTGACTGGTCAAACGGTTTCAGAGGGTCGTTGGGAGGACATGCCATGTTTCTTCAATCATATGCCCGAGGCAGAGCATGTACTGCGAGAGAAGAATGGGGCCAAGGCTGGATCCTTGCGGAACCCCACAGGAGAGGGTGACTGAGGCCGATGTTTAGTTGCCCATGTTGACTGTGAAAGCCCTGTCAGCAAGGTAAGATTTTAACCAGCCATTGATGCCAACCTCATGCTGGAGATGGTCTATCGGAACAGCATGATCGACAGTGTCAAACGCTGCACTGAGTTCTAGGAACACTAGAAGAGCGGCGCTACCCAAGTCCATGGCGAGGAGTAGGTCATTGTATATCCTCAATAAGGCAAACTCCATGCTGTGGTGGACTTTGTATCCTGATTGAAGCTTTTCCATTATTTTATTTTGGTGAAGGTAGGGATAATTGTTTAAAGATTTCTCCCTTGGCCTGCTGGAATTATTTGTTTCTCTTCCTTTCATTCGTGTAATTCCAGAGTGGAAGAAAAATCCTCAAGATTCGAGATTCAATTTATTGTCATGTCATAAAGAAAGTCCAATATTATACAAAATTTATTTTAGTCTGCCATAATTGCAGACGGTGTCGCCATCGGCAGAAACTGCCTGAAATTCCTCTTGCAGTCAGAGAAAGAGAAGCAAAAGAGAGTCCCCTCAGAGAAACCAAGTGTCCATGCATTCACCTCCAGCATTACCACAGCCCCATGAAGCCGCAGAGTCCAGTCCAAACCATCAGCAGCCCGAGCTCCAGATTAGAAGCTCCGAGACGATCAACTATTTACTTCAGCACCCTCTCACAGTCCAATTCCCATTCCTGGTCCCCCTTCAGCCAGTCTCCAGCAATCAGAATCAAATCAGAATTTATTGTCATGAAGAGGTCATGAAATTCAGTGTTTTGCAGCAGCATCGTGCAAACATTCATATTATAATTCAATAACATATATAAAAAATAAAAATAGTGCACAAAAAGTAAGGCAATGTCATTAGTTCATTCATTATTTAGGAATCTGCTGGCAGCAGGGAAGAAGCTGTCCTTGTGCCGCTGGGTGTTCATCTTTAGGCTCCTGTACCTTTTCCCTGATGGTAGCAGAGTGATGGCCTGGGTGCTGGGCATCTTTGAGGATAGAGGCTGCTTTTTTAGGACAATGCCTCATGTCGATGTCCTCGATGGAGTGAAATCTGGGGCTTGTGATGTCGCAGGCTGATTTAATAACCTCTGGATTTATTCTTGTCCTGAGAGCTGGTACCTCCATGCCAGGCATCCAGCCAGAATTCTATCCACGGTAACACCTGTAGAAGTTTTCAAGAGTTTTTGGTGACATATCGATTCTTCTTAGACACCTCACAAAATATAGCTGCTGTTGAGCCTCCTTTGTGATTGCATCATCATGGAGGCTCCATGACAGACCTTTTGAGATGTTGACACCCAGGAATTTGAGGTTCTTGACCCTCTCTACCACTGAGCCCTTGATCAGGACTGGGTCGTGTTCCCCTGACTTCCTTCTGAAGTCCACAATCATCTCTTTTCTTTTGCTAACATTGAGCGCAAAGTTATTGTCGTTACACCATTCAATGAGCTGATCTATCTCCCTCTTCCTCGTTGCCCAGTATGAATACCTCATCGCAATCCACAGTCACCAGCAGCCCACAGCCTGTGTGGGTTCCTCACCTCGAGTCGCCAATAGACCTCAGCCTGTGTGTTCCACAGCCGCAGAACCTCCTGCTGGTCCACCACTATGGTCACTGTGCCCGTGGGCCATCTCCTCTGCTTCTCCTTCTCAAATGGGGGGGGGTGTTTTCCCCGATTTTTAGTGCCCTGCGCCAGACCTCTGCTTCCCCAGACACTGTAACTGTGATAGGAGAATTTAGAGGTAGTTTGGGAAGAATTGTCAGAGCAGCTTGCACACACACATTTTAAAACACAGAATCTTTGCATGACTTTTGCAGAATGCTTTTTGCAGGAGGCAATAAAGTATCGACGCAGCTTGCCTGGGAGAGCATGTGATCTTTGCAGGCAGAGGAGAAGAGCTTTGCTCTCAGAGAGGGAGGGTGTGAAACAGAGAGAGAGGAGACAGAAATCCATTCCAGAGGGACAAGCTGGCAAACTTTGGAAGGTTGCCTGGTCGAAGGAGAAAACTGGTGATGTGAAAGGTGGCCTGAAAGAAAGAGGATCATCTGGAGAACCCTGAAGGAGGCAAGTTTCGTCAGCAAGACTGATTGAGAAGGAATCAGTTGTGGACGTCCTGGAAGAGGAATCTCTCTCTGAAAACCAACAAGAACCCTCCTGAGTGATAACCATTTGCCTGTTAAGCACCAAAGAGTGGTGAACTTTGTTAATGCTAACTTCTGTGCACAGTACAAAGAATTGCCTGCAACCGGTGAGATTGGACTGTGAACCAAATAACTTTTCTAATCTTAAGTATACATTGCACACACCCACGCTTAGTATTAGAGGGGGGATTAAGTCAGTTAGGTAGGTTAAGTAAGTAGGTTAAGTAATCAGTTAAAGTTTAATTCTGTTTCCTTGTTCAATTATAATTAAAAACTATTGTTGCTGGTTTTTGGGGTCCTCTGGACTCCGTAACAGTAGCCCCCCCCCCCTCCTTGTGGCTACTTCTGAGCATAGGTGCCACCAGGCATCAGGCGCAGACCAGTATTTTTAAATAAAACCACCACCGGCTCCATTTACAAGTCATTTAAAGCCTGTGCGGAGTTGCTGGCAGTTGGACTTGGTGGATGGACCCTGTGGGAACGCACCCTGCCCTCTGCGGTTCACACCAATGGTAGCCCTCGCGTTAAAGCAGCTCCGACAGCACTGCCACTTGCCTCCAATAAACAATAAACTGCCTTACCAAAAGAAAACACAGTAGAACATTCAAGCAAAAAGCAAATGGATGCAATCTGTAACTCTTTGAACTTGCAGCACTCTTTCACTTGGTAACACTGAACTGCTCCATAATACAGGTATCCGCTTTTCAAAGGTTCACTTTACGACACTTCGCTTTGACGAAAGACCTACATTAGTACCTGTTTTCGCTAACCGAAAGAGGATTTCTGCTTTTACGAAAAGACAAAAAATGAAAATAGCATTCAGCGTTTGTTTTGCAGTGAGCCGTTGTAGAGACGGCATGCATCCAGAGCAGCAAGTGTTGGCGCCGCCAAGCTCCTTCCCCCGGGAACGACACTCAGCACCAAGCCGCTATAGCTTTGAACTGTGTCTGGGAGCATCTGTGCTTTATCTCGATTTATTTTGTGCATGATGTGTCCTAAGGTATCAGAAAAGCCTAAGAGAGCTTGTAAGGGCATTGCACTTAGCGTAAAACTGTAGCTGTTTCAATCGTGTTGGATGAAATATAAACATATATAACTATATACAGCACAGAACAGGCTAGTTTGGCCCTACTAGTCCATACCAGAACAAATCCCCACCCTCCTAGTCCCACTGACCAGCACCTGGGGTCCATACCCCTCCAATCCTCTCCCCTCCATGTAATTATCCAGTCTTTCCTTAAATGTAAATAACATCCCTACTTCAACCACCTCCGCCGGAAGCTTATTCCACAACCCAACCACCCTTTGCATGAAGAAATTTCCGCTCATGTTCCCTTTATAATTTTCACCCTTCAATCTCAAACCATGGCCTCTGGTTTGAATATCCCCCACTCTTAATTGAAAAAGCCTATCCACATTGACTCTCTCTGTCCCTTTTAAAATCTTGAACACTCCATCAAATCCCCCTTCAATCTTCTATGCTCCAGAGAGAAAAGCCCCAGGCTGTTCAACCTTTCTCTGTAACTCAAACCCTGACATCCTGTCAACATTCTCGTGAACCTTCTCTGCACTCTCTCTATTTTGTTCATATCCTTCCTATAATTTGGAGACCAAACCTGCACACAGTATTCCAAATTTGGCCTCACCAATGCTTTGTACAATTTCATCATAACATCCCAACTCTTGAATTCAATACTCCGATTTATGAAGGCCAACATTCTAAATGCCTTCTCCACCACTCTATATACCTGAGTATTGACTTTGAGGGTACTATTTACCATAACTCCTAAATCCCTTTGTTGCTCTGCACTCCTCAATTATCTACCATTCAATGTATATGACCTACTTAGATTTGCCTTTCCAAAATGCAACACTTCACACTTATTCGTATTAAATTCCATCAGCCATTTCTCAGCCCACTCCTCTAGCTTTCCTATATCTCTTTTTAAACTACGGTAATCTTCCTCACTGTCCACAATACCACCAATCTTTGTATCATCTGCAAACTTACTTATCCAATTCACCACCCCTTTTTCCAGATCGTTAATATATGTAACAAACATTAGTGGACCCAGGACTGATCCCTGAGGAACTCCACTAGTCACCAGCCTCCAATTTGACAAACAATTTTCTACCAGTACTCTCTGACACCTCCCATCCAACCATTGCTGAATCCATTTCACTACCTCCTTATTTATACCTAATGCCTCCACCTTTTTTCCTAACCTCCTGTGGGGAACTTTGTCAAAAGCTTTACTAAAGTCTAAATAGACAACATCCACACCCTTCCCTTCATCAATCTTTTTTGTAACCCCCTCGAAAAACTCTATAAGGTTTGTTAAGCATGATCTACCCCTGACAAAACCATGCTAACTACTAACTATCAATCCCTGTTCTTCCAAATATTTGTAAATGCCATCCCTCAGAACATTTTCCATCAACTTACCCACCATAGACGTCAGACTCACAGGTCTATAATTTCCAGGCTTACATTTGGACCCTTTCTTAAACAGCGGAACAACATGAGCCACCCTCAAATCCTCTGGCACTCCCCCGTGACCAGTGACATCCTAAGTATCTCTGTTAATGGCCCCACTATCTGTACACTAGTCTCCCTGAGTGTCCTTGGGAATACTTTGTCCGGACCCGGAGATTTGTCCACCTTTATCTTTTTTAACACTGCCATCACTACCTCCTCGGTTATCCTTATATGATTCATGACCTCCTCACTATTTTTCTTTACTTCAGCTGGTGCAATATTTTTTTTTCCTTAGTGAATACCGAGGAAAAGAAATCATTTAAAATTTTCCCCATTTCCTCTGACTTCTCACTCAGCCTACCCTCCCTATCTACAAGGGCTCCAATTCTATCCCTCACTAATCTTTTACTTTTAATGTACCTATAGAAACCCTTTGGATTTATTCTTACTCTGCCTGCCAAAGCCTCTTCGTGCCTCTTTTTGGCCTTTCTAATTTCTTTCTTAAGATTTTTTCTACACTCCTTGTAGTCCTCTTTCAATTTCTCATCACCCTGCTGTTTATACCTATTGTACACCTTCCTCTTTCTCCTAACCAAATTTCTAATATTCCTCGAAAACCAAGGCTCCCTATGACTTCCAGCCTTTCCTTTGATCTTCACTGGGACATATCCGTACTCTCAAAATTTCTTCTTTGAATCTTATCCATTCTTGATTTACATCCTTTACTGAAAAAATCATGTCTCACTCAATACTCCCCAAATCCATTCTTATTCCTTCGAAATTTGCTTAAAGACATTGGAGATGCATTGAACTTCCCTGCGTCCACCATTTGTAATATTTACACACAGAGAAAAAGAAGCATGAAACCTGCTGAAGTTACTATTGCTTAGTCTCTTTTAGTCGGCATCCAGTAATGGCTATTTTTTTGGACTGGGAACGCTCCAAAACCTTTTCCCCATATAAATTAGTGGTAATTGCTTCTTCACTTCACGCCATTTCACCTTACGAAAGGTTTCATAAGAAGTCCCTTCTTTCGAATAGCGGGGGAAACCTGTACAGCCCACAGTTGTGAGTGGGATTAAAGATGAAATTACTTGCACTGGCAGTATATCAGCAGTTTGCTTCCTGCGTCCAAGCACAGTTCATTGACTAAATGTTACTCATTCCCTGATGAAAGCTTGAAAAACTCTGTTAAACATAAAGATTGCAGATAGTTTTAACTCAAATAAGCCACTGACAATCTGTTAGCTATGATGGTGGTGCACTGGAGGGTTGCCTGCAGTTTGCAAAAGGGAAATGATTTGACTTGAATCAATATAAAACCTCCATGTTTCTGGATCAAAAGAAAGATTTCAAACGTTGACACAGACTTTAAAAGACACAATTGTATTTGACAAACACAAAATACTCTTTGAGGAGATACTAAATATAACAGCAGGAGAAATGTGAAGAGACATGAAAACATGTGGGAGCTTAGCACAGAAGACAGTGTATTGGATTCAAACAATTGCAAAATGCATTAGAAATTGGTTAGAGAAGTAAATGGGTACAGAGTTAAAGGAATTTTTTCCAGAGTGGTGGAACAATGATTTGGTGCAGTTCTGAAGAGTAAAATGTCTATTTTTTTCCATAAATTTAAATTTAGAAATATAGTCATTTTGGCCCACGTGCCTGTGCCACCCAACAAAACCCTACAACACCTGGCGCATTCAAACGTTAGGAGGAAGTCGGGGGACACGGCCCAGTCCTCATCGAGGGCTCAGTGGTGGAGAGGGTCAAGAACTTCAAATTCCTGAGGGTCAACATCTCTGAGAATCTGTCCTGGAACCTCCACATTGATGCCATCGCGAAGAGGGCTCGCCAGCGGCTATACTTTGTGAGGTGCCTGAGGAGATTCGGTACATCACCAAAGCCTCTTGTAAACGTGATTAAAACGATCTTAATTTCTTTTATCATGTGAGCTCCAAGTTGCTTGCAGTTCACTGAACTAGTGACCTATCGTGGACACTGAGCATCTCCTCACTTATCAGGAAGACACAACAGCAATTGCACTGCCTGAGAAGACTGAAGCGAGCAAGGATACCGGCCACCATTATGTCAACCTTCTACAGGAGCTCTATCGAGAGCATCCTGGCTGGCTACATCACAGTGTGGGTAGAGTTGCCGCAGAGAAATAGATTGGAGGTAATCCACAGGACCATAGAGTGGCAGAGAGTCGACCCCTCCCCACCCCACCCAACCCCTCAACATGATGTACCGGGATCATTTTCTGAAAAGGGTGTGCAAAATTATTGAGGACCCCTTCCACCCTGCACAGAGCATCTTTCAGCTGCCCCCATTGTTATTTTTCTATTCACAGAGCCATCCACCCTCCCCTTGCTTGCTGCTGTGCCCACCCTTCCTTCTCCACCTACTACCTCTGCCTTTGCACCACGCCTCCCCCTTACCCTTTTGTTCGGATGTCAGCTGACATTTTTCGTCATCTTGATGAATGGTTCAAGCCTAAAACGTCAGTTACATATTTTTATATTTGATGTATAAATGATATTGTTTGACCTGCTGAGTTGCTCCAGCGTTGTGTTTTTCACTTCAGCCACAGTGTCTGCAGACTTTTGTGCTTAACTTTTAATATTTATTTGTATTGATGAAATACTTGTTCTGCATTTGTTTGCCTGTGTTATGTCTGGTTGTGTGTCTGTGTGTTTTGCATCGAGGACCAGAGAACGCTGTTTCATTAGGTTGTACTTGAACAGTCAGAATGCAATAAACTTGACTTGACCAGATTTGATCAGACTTGACTTAATAGCATCAGCTAGTCAGGTCCAAATTATAATCTCCTGTGACCAGCAGTTGTTGTCACCCACACAATGCATTCAGTATTGTACTGTATTTGACATATCTGAAGACTCAGCTTTTATATTATTTCAGGATAACCGTCGTAAGGTTCATTTGCTTTGGTGCCATCATGAATGGTATCAGAGAGTCAGAATTCATCCATGGAAAATGCTTCTGGGAGATGATTGCATAGGTTAATGAAAAGAAGGGCGCTGAAGTGTATCGACAACAGGAAGGATAAATATGATTAGAACTTAACATTCTTGGGGAGGGCTGACTGGCTGATGGCCATAAACTGGAGATTGAAGTTGTTGAATTGGACATATGCTAATGCTCAATGCTAATGAAGGTCAATTGAATTTGAACAGAGAATTTCTGATTTTCAATATGGTCTAACACATTCACAGTGCCCTCCATATGTTTGGGGGGGGAAAAAAACACTTTTTTCCTTTACTTCCCCCTGTGCTCCACCGTTTTAAATGTGTAATCGAACAATTCACATGTAATTAAAGTGCGCATTTCAGATTTTATTCAAGGTTGAACTTATACACACATTACATACACATGCGCTTTGAATTAGAAGGGGGTTAAGTTAGGTTAAGTAAAGAAAATTAAAGCAACTTTTGTTTAAGTAACCATTTGTCTTGGTAAATATCTATTGCTGCTGGGTTTTTAGGTCCTCTGGGCTCGTAACAGTTATTTGTAGACAGTTTGGTTTGACCATGTAGAAATGAAGCAAATTTTATACATAGTTCCCCCATTAAAGGAGATCAAAATGTTTGGAACATTTGGCTTCACCGGTGTTTGTGAGTATTCTGGTATGTTTAATTGCTTCATTGGTTCAGGTATAAGAGAGCTAGACTTGCTTCTAAACTTTTGAGCATATTTGGAGTCTTTAGTTACCATTTCAACATGAGGACCAGAGTTCTGCCAATGAAGACCAAAGAAGCCGTTATGAGGCTGAAAAACAAGAATAAAACGGTAAGAGGCATCGCTCAATCCTTAGGAAGACCAAAATCATCTGTTTGGAACATCATTAAGAAAAAAGAGCATCTTGGTGAGCTCAGTAGTTGCAAAGGGACTGGTAGGTCAAGGAAGGTCTCCACTGCTGATGTCAGAAGAATTCTCATCATAATGTAGACAAATCCCCAAACGTCTGTCCGACAGATTAGAAACACTCTTCAGGAGGCAGGTGTGGATGAGTCAATGACTACTGTCTGAAGAAAACTTCATGAACAGAATTACAGAGGCTACGGTGCAAGATGCAAACTACTAGTTCGCCACAGAAACAGGATGGGCCAGATGACAGTTTAAAAGAGCCTGCACAATTCTGGAAAAAGGTCTGTGGACAGGTGAGATCAAGATTAACCTGTATCAGGGTGATGGCAGGAGCAAAGAGTGGAGGCGTAAAGGAACTGCCCAAGATCCAAACATACCCCCCTCCTCTGTGAAATGTGGTGGGGGTGTTAGGCCTGGGCATGTATGGCTGCCACAGATGACATAACTGCTGATGGCAGTAGCAGAATGAAATCTGAGGTGCATAGAAACATCTAATCTGCTCAGATTCAAGTAAATGCCTCCAAACTCATTGGGCGGCGCTTCATCCGACAGCAAGTCAATGATCCCAAACATACTGCGAAAACACAAAGGACTTGTTCAAAGCTAAAAACTGGAAAATTCTTGAACAGCCAAGTCAGCCACCCGATCTAAATCCAATCGAGCAGGTCTTCCATCTGTTGAAGAGAAAACTTAAAGGGACAATCCCCCGTAACAAGCAGGAGCTGAAGATGGTTGCAGTAGGAGCCTGGCAGAGCAGCACCAGAGAAGATACTCAGCACCTGGTGATTCTATGAATCATGGACGTCGAGCAGTCGGTGCATGCAAGGGATATTCAACAAAGTACTAAACATTACAACTTTAATATAAAGACCATTGCTGCGTCCCAAATATTATGGTGTCCTGAAATGAGGGGACTATGTATACGAAGTGCTATAATTTCCATATGGTCAAACCAAGATGTACGCAAATAACCTTGAATAAAATCTGGAACGTGCACTTGAATCACTTGAATTGTTTGATTACAAATTTCAAACTGTGGATTGCAGGAAAAAATAAAACATTATGGAAGATGCTGTACGTTTTTCGATACAATCTGGAAGCCATATCTTTGTTATAATTTATCAAAGGTGGAAAAACAAAACCAAGCTCAACAATTAAATCTACTTAATGTAATCACATACCTTAAATTTATGCCAAAATGTCAGATGGTTTATAATGATAATTCCATGAATGAGAGTTATCACATGAGGAATATTTGTCAGCTCTTGCCCTGTACTCGTTGGAATTTGTAAGAATGAGGGGGTATCTCATTGAAACATTTTGAATGTTGAAAGGCACGGACAGAGTAGATGTAGAAAGGTTGTTTCCCATGCTGGGAGACTCTAGGATGAGAGGTAAAACACAAAAGTCTGCAGACTTTATTTCAACTGTGGTTGAAATAAAAACATAATGCTAGAGAAACTCAGCAGGTCATACAGTGTCCTTTATATAGCAAAGATCAATACATAAAGTCCACTGTTACTTTGCTATGTAAAGGACACTGTTCAACCAGCTGAGTTTCTCCAGCATTGTGTACTAGAACATGAAGGTACAACTTCAAGAATGAATGGTGTCTGCTTAGAATAGAGATGCGGAGGAATGTCTTCTGCCAGAGAATGGTAAATCTGTGGAATTTGTTGCCACAGGTGGTTACAAAGGTCAGGTCATGGGTGTAATTAAGGCTGAGATTGCTAGGTTTTTGATTAGCCAGGGCATCAAAGGTTATGGGGAGAAGGCTGGGCAGCAAGGCTGAGTAGGAACATGGATCAGCTCATGATTAATTGGTGGGGCAAACTCGATGGGCTGAATAGCCTATTTCTGCTTGAATATCTTATGATACACTGTTCACACAAACCACCAGTTAACCACGACCAGCGACTGCTCAATGAATATATTCCACCTTCTGTTTCTTAATTACACACATTTAGTCTTTATTGCCATTCCTCGTCTTGCTCTAGATTATTTTCACGTTGTTCCTTCTGAAGTGAGATTACTGATTACCTAGGCATGAAAGTCCTTTGCTCCTTTGAGACAAGGGAAAAACAGGAAGGAAAAGAAATAGGTCAATTTTTGGGTTGGGAAAATTTGCTGAATGATTGAGGGCAATTTACATCCAGTTTGGAGGAGCCAATAATGAAAGCAAAGCCACCTTTTTTTTTCTTCTCTGCCGCAGTTACAGGTAGCTGTGGGTTTCTAAGCAGCTTCAAGTGAAATGAGGAAAACTAATTAAAAGAGCTTTTACCTGTTTCTGCAGAACATGTCAAATTGTATATGTGAATATGGTTAATGATTATTCAGGGGTGGGCAACCTTTTAATTTTTAATTTATACATACGGTACGATAGCAGGTGATTTTGGCCCACAAATTCATGCCACCCAATTACCATGCACCTCCCGGTATGGACTCGTGGGCCGAAATGGCCTCTTACTGTGCTGTATGTCTAAACTAAAAATTAAAAGGTTGCTCACCCCGTGTGTAATCCAAACCAGACATTCCAGTTTGGTTTCCAATTATCAAAAATTATCAACAGACAAATCGGAAAATGACAAATCATGTTCACTTGTTCAAAACTGCATGGGTACCTGCAGTGACAGAGTTAGGTTCGTTGATATGGTTTGGCATGATATAAGAAAGCCTGGCAAATTTCTACTGAGAAATGGTGGAAAGTGTGCTGACTGGCCGCATCGCTGTCTGGTACGTGGATACCAATAGCCCCGAGGGTAAAGCCCGCAGAAGGTAGTGGACAGCCCAGGACATCACAGGCAAAACCCTCCCCACCATTGAGAAAGTCTATGGGAAACGCTGCTGTCAGAGAGCAGCAGCGATCATCAAAGACCTGCAACGCCCAGCATACATTCTGTTCTCGCTGCTGCCATCAGGAAAGAGGTGCAGGTGTCACAAAACTCGCACCACCACGTTCAGGAACACCTGCTCCCCTTCCATCATCAGATTCCTCAACAACAAACTCAATCAGGATCTTATTTAAAGACTTACTTATACAATTCATTGATTTTTTTTCTCTGTATTGTAGTCAGTTTGTTTAAATTTCTTTATTTGTTTACATGTGTACATTGAGTCAGATTTTTTGCAGTCAATAAGTGGTAATTCTGCCTCGCCCGCAGGAAAAAGAATCTCAGGGTTATAAGTGATATCATGTATGTGATAATAAATCTGAAATAAAACTATCCACTAAAACTGAATAATAGTAGAAAAAAGAATAAATCCAGTATTATTCCTATCAATGCTATCCAGCAGTGGTTATTCACTGATAAACTAATCTCCAAACTGAGTTTGGTTTTTGCCAGGAGTATCTAACATTATACCTTAAACAGAGCCTTAGATGAGATATGGATTCTGCAAAGTACTTGCGTAGCTGAAGAAGGCAAATCTCAAGGACAATTAGGTTTCAAGTTTAATTACTGGCAATATCTGTAAAATTTGTATCAATGGACAAAATAAACCTGAAGGTTCTTAGAAAGTCTTCCAGTCATGTTGGGTCTCTTCAAAATGACCAGAGCAATCCAACAACTGCACCACTGATGGCTATTCTATTTTAATCGATTAGCAAACCAACTACGGAGATTATTTTAACCCTCTTCAAGATACATAGCTTGGAATTTATGAAATTGTGGGGCCCATTCTTAGAATTTTTTTTATAATTGGAAGAATTAACAATTACTGTATGTTCTGGTGGTTCTTTGCCTGTTCTCTGGGAATCACCAGTGGTTCCACATTACTGATTTTTAAAATTAATTTATTAGGTAACCTTGATTAGAGGGAGGGGATGGATTAAATTTGGTTTTAGTTTTTTCGTTTTTTTTCTTTTTTTCCCCCTTTATACAAGTTATTTCAACAAATGGGTTTAAGATGGTTACATAGATCATTTCAATTAAATGTTTTTGAGCAATTATTGATGTACTTTTATCTACTTCTTTTCATTGGCATTTTTGTGCCTGCTTACTCGTATACAAATGAATTATTATCTAATTGTCAATTCTGTATTATGCTTATATGTTAAATTCAATAAAAATATTTTAAAAAGAAAAGGAATTACCTGAATTACTTCAGGAGGGAGTCAGGGGAGCATGACCCAGTCTCATCTAGGGCATAGTAGTGGAGAGGGTCAAGAACTTCAAATTCCTGGATGTCAACATCTCTGAGCATCTGACCTGGAGCCTCCATGTTGATGCAAGGCTCGCCAGCGGCTACACTTTGTGAGGTGTCTGAGGAGATTCGCTACTTCGCCGAAGACTCTCATAAACTTCTTCAGGTGAACCATGGAGAACATTCTGGCTGGTTGTATCACTGCCTGCTATGGAGGCGTCAACTCTCAGGACACGAATAAACTCCAGAGTTGTTAACTCGGCCTGTGATATCACAGGCACCAGACCACAGCATCGAGGACATCTACATGAGGCAGTGTCTTAAAAAAGCACCCCCTATTCTCAAGGACCCCCCCCACCCCATCACCCAGGCCTCGCCCTCTTCACTCTGCTATCCTTGGGGAAAAGGTCCAGGAGCCTAAAGACAAGCACTGAATGGCAACAACTTCTTCCCCACCGCCATCAGGTTCCCGAATGATCAATGAACCACAGACACTGCCTTATTTTTCATGCACTGTTATTTTAACTTTTTTTTTATAGTGATGTTGTAAGATGGTTATAATATGAACGTTTGCACTATGACGCTGTCACAAAACAACAAATTTCATGACTTGTTCATGACACTAAATCCTGATTCTGATTCTATCAATGCAATTAACAACGGTCCATCAAACTAGGTTTTATTTAAAAATCTTCGTATAGAGATGGTTATGGGGATAAGGCTGGGATTGGTTATTGAAAAAGAATGATCCAATAAATGGCAGTGCTGGCTCAACGGGCCAATTGGCCTACTCCAGCACCTATTGTCTATTTTATTTTTAGTGACATGCTTGATTTGCATCTCCATGCCTTTTCTTTAGATCCAATGGGTCAAAATATTGTTTCAATGTCAGCTGTAATATGGCAATGTGCAATGACCTCTGGTGGACCCTCGTCACTCAGTAGGAATCTCTCACTCAACACAGCAATGCTAGTACAATTATAAAATAAAATGTAATGAGTAAATCAATAAAATTTTTAAATTTTAAAATATATTTTAAAATTTTAAAATGGTCCATCAAACAAAGAAAATACTTGTACATATTTAAATAATGGGTGTAAATGTCACATTTTTACAAGAAACACCTTTAGTAGAAAAGGAACACCTGAAATTGAAGAGAAATTGGATTGGTCATGTTGTAGCTTCTTCATTCAATTTGAAATCAAGAGGAGTGGCAATTTTATTCAATAAAAATCTTCCAGTAGACATCCAACATATTGAAACGAATTCAGCAGGTAAGTTTATATGGTTCGTTGTCAAATATATTTTAAATTATGGACTCTTTTGAATATCTATGCACCTAAAAGTTTACAGAGAAAGCTTTTCTAAATTTAGTAAATGCCTGTGAAAATGTAGTGTTCGATGAGGACTTTAATTTTTGTTTAGACCCGTTGTTAGATAAATCTTTAAGAGGAGCAAATAGAAGTAGAGTAGCTAAAACAACCCTGATCTTAATGAAAGACCTGAATTTAACAAATATATGGTGAAGATTACATCCTACTGTTGGTGAATATTCCTTTTTATTCAAACAGGCATGATTCATATTCTAGAATAGATTTTTTCTTACCTTCAGCACAGCTTCAGGGTAGAATACTTCAGGTGGTTTATAAAGCTAGACTTTTGTCTGACCATTCACCATTATTGTTGCAGATTGAAATGATTGATAAAGAGAAATTTATTTATAGTTGGAGGTTAAATAGTTTACTTCTGAAAAGATCCGATTTTTGTGCTTTTGTAAGAGAGCAAATTCAATTGTTTTGTGGCCTGAACGTACATTCAGTAACTGATAAGTTTGGGATTTGGGATTGCATTGAAAACTTATTTAAGGGGAAAAATAATAAGTTTTACTTCTAAAATAAAGAAAGATTACATGAGAGAATTGGATTAATTAGAAAAGGAAATAATAGATATGGAAAAAGTCTTACATGTCCAAAGGTCAGAGGATAGAATGCAGCTATTAATTAATAAGAAGCTTCAATACAATAACTTGCAGATTTTTATAATGAGAACTAAACAAAGATATTATGAATTAGGTAAGAGATCACATAAGGTATTAGTGTAGTAATTGAAGATGGAGATAATCTCCAGAACTATAAATGCTATTCGAAAAGGCTCTAACAATATTAGTTATAAACCTCAGGATATATGATTCATTTCATTGTTTTTATTCAAAACTGTACAGTTCAGAATCTTTAAAGGATGATGAAAAAAATTGATAGATATCTATCTCAAATATATCTGCCTGTGCTGACCTTGGAAGAACAGACAGAGCTGAATTCCCCTATTGACCAGTTAGAAATTAAAGAAGCGATGAGTTCATTGCAAAGCTATGAGGCCCCGGGGGAAGACGACTTTCGAGTTGAATTCTATAAGGAATGTAAGGAGTTATTACTTCGTCTATTTATGGATATGATTCATAAAGCTTCAGTAACACATATCTTGCCTAAATCTTTTTCTACTACAATAATTACAGTAAATCCAAAAAAAATAGATTCCTTTTAAAGCCGTGGTTCTCAACCTTTATCTTTCCACTCACATAGCACTTTAAGTATTCCCTAGGCCATAATTTCTCTGTGATTAGTAATAGATTGCTTCAGGTGGGATGTGGGTGGAAAGAAAAAGTTGGAAAACCACTGTTTTAATCATCCCTAATTGACTTATTATGTGCACAGTTTTAGAACTCCAAAGGAAATGGGCCAATGACAATTTTTCCCAAGCAGAATATTTCACTAACAATTGGGTCAAGAGCAGTGATTCTCAACCTTCCCTTCCCACCCACATCCCACCTGAAGCAACCCTTTACTAATCACAGAGCACCGATGGCATATGGATTACTTAAAGTGGTATGTGAGTGGAAAGAAAATGGTTGAGAACCACTGCTTTAAAGCCTGCTTCATATAGGCCAATATCTTTATAGAATGCAGATTACAAAATTCTTGCAAAAATTTTGGCTAATAGAATAAATAGATCAAACAGGTTTTGTTAAAAAGAGACGAGAGAGAGAGAGAGAGAGAGAGAGACATGCACACACACAGATCAGTTCTACAGTGTTACAGCCAGCAACAGCAGCTGGGACTGGAACAGGACAAGCTGGCAAGCTTCTGGAAAACCCCATTTGGAAGGCAGGTTGTGAGTTCTCGGTTTAGCCTGGTCAAAGCCCTTGTGGGTCATGCAAGAGGAGAGGACTGGCTGTCTAAAGTTTCACTTGGAATAAGTGAAACAAGAAGGAACTCTGTGGTGACATGAAAGAAAGAGGTGATCATCTGGAGAACCCTAAGGGAGCAGGTTTGTCAGCTGATTAAAAAGGAAACAGTTGTGGATGTCCTGAAACAACAAATCTCTCTCTACAAACTGACAAAAACCTTCCTGAGTGGTAACCATTTACCTTTCAAGCACCAAAGTCTGGTGAACTTTATAAATGTTAAATTCTGTGCACAGTATAAGAATTGCCTGCAACCAATGAACTTGGAGGAATGAGAAGTGAGATTGGACTGTGAACCAAAGAACTTTTCTGAACTTACACACACACATATTACATACATGTGTGCTTAGAATTAGAGGAGGCTAAGTTAGGTTACTTAAGTCAATAGTGATAAGTTAAAGTATGATTCTATTTTCATATTTAAAGATTATTAAAAGCAACTTTTGTTTAAGTAACCATTTGTCTTGGTGAATATCTATTGCTGCTGGGTTTTGGGGTCCTCTGGGCTCTTAACACTAGAAACATGCTTTTTTGCTACTTGCAAATAAAAAGATTTTTAAGAAACAAATTAGGATAAGAGGCTTTGTTACCACATGCAGTTAAGTGGAAACTCTTATTAGACGAGGAAATTTATGTACAGAAATTTATTTCTGCACTGTATCTTCTACTACAAAGAGCAACTTGTACACCTGGACTTTATAAATCTAAATAGAAATGGAAACAGGATTTGAGTATTACAATAGATGAATAAACATGGATGGATTTGTGCAGACTGTATGTCCAATACAATTATTGAATGATATATACTGGTACAGTATAACAAAGCATCAATTGTATATCACACCATATAAGTTGTATAAAATGAAATCAGATTTATCAAATAAGTATTTTAGGTGTGGCAGAGAAGAAGATACTTTTACATGGGTGTGTCCAAAAATGAGTAGGGGAATTGGTAGAACAAATCACTGGTATTTCATACACACTACCCACAAAATCCTGACTTATTTTCAATAGGGAACATAGAAGGGGCAATCCCTAAACTGAAACTTTCACCTAATCAAAGGAAGAAAGTGTATTGCAGTTTCTTGAAAGTCGGACTCAAGTCTGGGTGTTCACAGATTCCATACAAATATCCCTTTGGGAAAAAAATACTTATAATTTGAGAAATAAGTACAATTCATATTTACAAATATGGGTTAATACTGTCTCTTCCATTCACTGATTCCTACGATTTCACCCAATGGTGGAGACAACTATTTGATGGTTAAGTCCTTGGAATATCCTAGTACAATCCAGCAGTTTTCTTTTTTCTTTTTTATATCTTTTTCCTTAATATGTTATCATACAGTAACAATATTAATATTTGGGGAGAATTGATAAGATTTAGAGTAGGTCACATACATACACACATTTTAAAACAAATCTTATTTGAAAGACTGAAGAATTCACATTGTAAGATCTCTGGATAATGTAAGCACCTTTCACAAGTAGGTGTTAATTGAACTGATGTCATAATATGCTTGACCATTGTCTCGCTGGAGTCATTCTGTATCAGCATCCTTTCTGCAAAGTGCTCACAGAAAGGTCAATTCTGGATTGTTTATGAGATAATGAGATATGAGACAATGAGATAGACAACAGATTCGCCAAGGCAAATAGCGCCTTTGGAAGACTACACAAAAGAGTCTGGAAAAACAACCAACTGAAAAACCTCACAAAGATAAGCGTATACAGAGCCGTTGTCATACCCACACTCCTGTTCGGCTCCGAATCATGGGTCCTCTACCGGCACCACCTACGGCTCCTAGAACGCTTCCACCAGCGTTGTCTCCGCTCCATCCTCGACATCCATTGGAGCGCTCACACCCCTAACGTCGAGGTACTCGAGATGGCAGAGGTCGACAGCATCGAGTCCACGCTGCTGAAGATCCAGCTGCGCTGGATGGGTCACGTCTCCAGAATGGAGGACCATCGCCTTCCCAAGATCGTATTATATGGCGAGCTCTCCACTGGCCACCGTGACAGAGGTGCACCAAAGAAAAGGTACAAGGACTGCCTAAAGAAATCTCTTGGTGCCTGCCACATTGACCACCGCCAGTGGGCTGATAACGCCTCAAACCGTGCATCTTGGCGCCTCACAGTTTGGCGGGCAGCAGCCTCCTTTGAAGAAGACCGCAGAGCCCACCTCACTGACAAAAGGCAAAGGAGGAAAAACCCAACACCCAACCCCAACCAACCAATTTTCCCTTGCAACCGCTGCAATCGTGTCTGCCTGTCCCGCATCGGACTGGTCAGCCACAAACGAGCCTGCAGCTGACGTGGACTTTTTTACCCCCTCCATAAATCTTCGTCCGCAAAGCCAAGCCAAAGAAAGAAAGAAAGAATCTAACAACAGATGGGAGCAGAAGAAAGAAAGAACTGTTGTTTGAAGGTGGGGGTTTTGCAAGACATGAGTCACATGCTCTCTTTGGAGTTTCAGTTGGAAAAGAGAGTTGAGTTAACAGTTCGGTCAGTTAGTCAGTGTGTGGGACACTGACAAGTAAGTGAAAAGTGCAATCCAGGGAAAACTGTTTGAAACTGATGAAAGCAAGTTCCAGAGCAGTAGATGGCTGGAAGTTGTTTCTCTTGAAATAGAGGAAGGAATGGAACTCTGTGGTAGCTTGAAGAAAGAGGTTACCATCTAGAAGACCCTGATGGGGCAAGTTTCATCAACGAAACCCTGAGGTGACTAGTGGTGGGTGGTACCTCAGTTGTGGAAATCCTGGAGCAACAAATATCTCTCTCTGCAAACCCCTCAAGAACCTTCCTGAGCGGTAAACATTTACCTTTCAAGCACCAAGCCTGGTGAACTTTATATATGTTAAATTCTGTGCACAGTATGGTGATTGCCTGCAACCAGAGAACTTGGAAGAAGGAGAAATGAGATTGAACTGTGAACCAAAGAACTTTTCTTGAATTTACAGACACATTACATACATGTGCGCTTAGAATTAGAAGGGGGTTAATTTGGGTTAGTTAAGTATAGAGTTAAGTTAAAGTTTGATTCTATTTTCATGTTTGAAGTTGATTAAAAATAACTTTTGTTTTATAAACCACTTGACTTGGTGAATGTCTATTGCTGCGGGATTCTTTGGGCTTGTAATATTACAATATAAAAATATATAAGCAATGATCGATTTTGTCTAGGGGATTGGAGTTAGGGAGGATTTTAGTTTTAAGGGGAGGGGGTGTAATTTTTGCTAGTCAGAGATAATCTGTACTAATATGGTGTATGTAAATGAATGATGATATATTACATATATGAAAACTCTAATAAAGTATTTTTAAAAAGGCAATGTTACCACTGGTGTTGGAGGTGATAAATATATAATACGTACATAACAGACATGATTGCATGGAGCCAGTGGCAGCTTTCCCAACTATTGAGTGATATTCCATTTACTATTCAAATACACTTGTATTTCATTTGTTTAGTATACAGTCGTATAGTAAATTTTCCACCAAACCCAATAAATTTAAAGGGGCTCTGGTGAGTATGAAGGGAAAAAGAAAGCTAGTGAGTTTCAAGGTAGTGTTAAAATAGACCCTAGGTGAATTCCAATCATCTTACTAAATAGATCCGAATGTGCTTCAAGAGAATGTGGAGAACAGGACCTCAGTGTATTAAAGAGAACACTGGAACTAATGCTTTTTTAAGGAAGCACAAGCCGTAGTGTGATTAGGAAGTGCAGGATTCAACACTTAGTAAATTTAGGCCAAGTAAATTTAGACCAATTGGGATTTCTGAACCAGCAGAGAGTCAATCACCGGATGCAGTCAGAGAGTAGGATGAGATTGAAGTACATTTTTGGAATAGAATGGAGAGAACATTGAAAAGGCTGCACTGAATCTGGCATACTTGAAGGAAGTCAAGTTTATTGTCATCTGTACAAGTACAACCCTATGCAACAATGTTCTCCGATCCTCAGTCCAAAACACACAGACATACAACCAGACATAACTCACATACAGACAACAATACATATGTAGGACAAGTATTTCATCTATACCAGTGGTTTTCAAACTGCCCCCCTTAAACTCACATTCCACCTTAAACCATCCCTATGCCATAGGTGCTCTGTGATTAGTAAGGGGTTACTTAAGGTGGGATGTGAGTGGGAAGGGAAGGTGGAGAATCACTGCTCTGGACCCAATTGTTACTGAAAAATTTTGCTTGAGAAAAACTGTCATTGGCCCATTTCCTTTGGAGTAATGAAACTGAGCACATAACAAGTCAATTAGGTACAGTTAAAACAGTGGTTTTCAAACCTTTTTCTTTCCACTCACATACCACCTTAAGCAATTGGTGACTAATCACAGAGCACCTATGGCATAGGGATGGCTTAAAGTAGAATGTGAGTTTAAGGGGGTAGTTTGAAAACCACTGATCTATACAAATAAATAAATATTATGTCATGAATATGAAAGTCTTGGAGGGTTATTATGAGTAGTTCCTTTGGTTATTCTGCATTCTCACTGCTCAAAGGTATTCCTCAGCCTGATAGTTCTCTTATCTTTTCCCTGACAGGAGCAGCTGACAGATACTTTGGTCGTTCAGCATTCTCACTGCCCATATCCATAGCAGTGAGATAGAACTAGCAGTGACACCTACGGTTCCTAGAACACTTTCATCAGCGTTGTCTCCGCTCCATCCTCAACATTGATTGGAGTGACTTCATCACCAACATCAAAGTACTCGAGTTGGCAGAGTCCACAACCGTCAAATCCACGCTGCTGAAGACCCAACTGTGCTGGGTGGATCACATCTCCAGAATGGAGGACCATCGCCTTCTCAAGATCGTGTTATATGGCGAGCTCTCCACTGGCCACCGAGACAGAGGTGCACCAAAGAAGAGGTACAAGGACTGCTTAAAGAAATCTCTTGGTGCCTGCCACATTGACCACCGCCAGTGAGCTGATATCGCCTCCAACTGTGCATCTTGGCGCCTCACAGTTTGGCGGGCAGCAACCTCCTTTGAAGAAGACCGCAGAGCCCACCTCACTGACAAAAGACAAAGGAGGAAAAACCCAACACCCAACCCCAACCCACCAATTTTCCCTTGCAACCGCTGCAACCATGTCTGTCTGTCCCGCATCGAACTTGTCAGTCACCAACAAGCCTGCAGCAGACGTGGACATACCCCTCCGTAAATCTTCATCCACGAAGCCAAGCCAAAGAAAAAGAAAGAATATTTGAATATTCGGAATCATTAACATCCTTACCTCTGACAAGGTCACAAAATTAAAATAACAAAAAAGGATTCTTGGGGAAGAATGAAAAAGAATCATGGGGGTTAATCAAGAAATTTGCTCCAAAGCTTGCAAATAAAAAGTGAAAAGAAAAATTGGAGGGACAGTTGGAAACAACTTTTTAAAAATATTTTATTTATTAGAAAACAAAGAAACAACCATAATTACATAATTAAAATTAACAAATGATCAAAAAGCAATTTACATGGTTACATAGGAAAAAAAAACTATAGAATCTAAAATTTTAAAAATCTACAACTTAATCCCCCTACCCCTCCCCTTAATCTAAATCTACCCCCTATCCCCCATTTAAAAAAAAGAAAAGCGATAAAGAGAAGAACTTCAATAATTTATTTAGTATTCAATATGGAGATCCAGCCACACACGATCAGTTTCTGATTTTTAAATTAAAATAATCCAAATATGGGCTCCAAATCTTTTTAAATCTATAATATTGATTTCTTAAATGATAAGTTATCTTCTCCATCCTCATTTCTGACTGCCACCTTTGTAAGCCAAGCTCCATCTGATTGTTCCATGAAACGGCTAAACATTTCCTTGCTGCCGCTAAAGCCAATTTCAAAAATGCTATTTGAAATTTATCTACTTTCTGTAATAAAGCCATTTCAGTAAGGTCCCCAATTTAAAAAGATCTTTGGGTCTAGAGGAAAATATTTTTTCAAGATTTCCTGCAGTCTCTTAATTTAGCCCAAAAACTTCTAATCTTATCACATGCCCAAACTGAATGCAAAAATGTACCCTTCGGCTCATTGCATCGAAAACACAATTTATATTGTTTCAAACATTCAGGAATTGAATATAATTGATGTATAAAGTTATAAGTTACCAACCTATACCTAATGTTAACTAACTTTGTCAGAGTATCTTTATTAATCCTCCTCCAATTATCTATAAAAAACTGAATCCCCAAATCTTCCTCCCATTTATGAAAATCCACCTGAGCCATTTTCCATTGTAATAATTTGTACATTTCTGAAATAAATCCTTTCCTTCCTCCATCTCGAATTAATACCTCAAATAATGATTCTTCAGGTAGTTCCAAATGTCTCCCTAAACAATCATACAACATTGATTTAAGTTGAGAATAACAAAAAAAGACTATTATTAGGAATTTGGGCATTTCTCCCTCAACCTGTCAAATGATAAAAAGCGACTCAACTCAAAACAATCATTTACCGTTCTTATTCCTTTCTGGTTCCAAATTTTAAGGAGGTTATTGTCCATCGTGAAAGGCAAACTCTTATTTTGCAACAAAGGAGTATATCTGGATAATCCACCTGGCATTCCTATAATTTTTGTAACCTCCTCCCATATGAAACAAAACTGGAGATTTATAATTATTAACAGCTTTACTCATCCATTTATAAATAAAATGATCTCTTCTAATCTCTCCAAAGTTGGAAACAACTTGACAAAGATTTGCACATTGCAAAGTTTCACTTGACAATTGTAAAGGGGGAAATAGTCAAGTGGGGGGGGAAATAATCAAGGGATTTAGGAAAGCAAAGCAGGGAAATCTCTGAAGGGGGGATAAATAAAAGTTTTGGCTTGAAAAATAAAGCGATGTTTCAAGTGATGTTTGAATCCCACTCAAAACATGGCTATTGATTTCCAACACAATCACCCATTATCTCCACATGAATAAAACTCGGCCATCTTCCTCACCTTGCCAAATATGTCATTTGCCTAATTTGGATCTTTTCAAAGGACATTAAGCACGTCAATACCATAATTCACCCTCACAGTTTGCCACATTTTATCACCTCGGAACAGACAGCCAGTTAACTGGTGTTAACAGAGCTGTCAGTGGCAGGCACACACCTCTGGCATGCACTGCAAGCCTTGAGTTAATCAGACAATAAAGGCAATGCTTGATGAAAACTGGTCTGCATTAAAATCAGCCCTATTCATATTTAAATTACAGTGCCTAAATTGAATCTATTTGACTGACCCTGTGTCCTTGTCACTTTCTTCTGCAACCTTAATGAGGCAATTGACCACTTTGCAACCTAATTTTTTTTCAGATTTCAGATTTATTGTAAAGAGTACATACATGACACCACATACAACCCTGAGATTCTTTTCCCTGAGGGTGAGGCAAAATTACCACTTATTGATAGTGCAATCAAAAATGTACACAATTTACACGTGTAAAGAAATAAAGAACTATAAACTGATAACGAATATAAACCAACAGTGCAATATTGAGAGAATTTTAAAATTTTGATGAATTGCACGAGTAAGTTTCCTTAAATGAGTCCCCAGTTGAGTTTGTGGTTGAGGAGTCTGATGGTGGAGGGGGAGCAGCTGTTCTTGAACCTGGTGGTGCGAGTCTTGTGGCACCGACACCTATTTTCTGATGGCAGCAGTGAGAACAAAGGGTGTGGTGGGTGGTGGGTGGGGTGGATCCTTGGTGGTCACTGCTGCTGCTCTCCCTGTAGACATTCTCAGCTGGGTGGTGTGGATCCTTGGTGGTCGCTGCTGCTGCTCTCCCTGTAGACATTCTCAGCTGGGTGGTGTGGATCCTTGGTGGTCGCTACTGCTGCTCTCCCTGTAGACATTCTCAGCTGGGTGGTGTGGATCCTTGGTGGTCGCTACTGCTGCTCTCCCTGTAGACATTCTCGACTGGGTGCTGTGGATCCTTGATTGTCACTGCTGCTGCTCTCCCTGAAGACGTTTTTGGCTGGGTGGTGTGGATCCTTGGTGGTCGCTGCTGCTGCTCTCCCTGTAGACGTTCTCAGCTGGGTGGTGTGGATCCTTGGTGGTCGCTGCTGCTGCTCTCCCTGTAGACGTTCTCGGCTGGGTGGTGTGGATCCTTGGTGGTCACTGCTGCTACTCTCCCTGTAGACATTCTCGGCTGGGTGGGGTGGATCCTTGGTGGTCACTGCTGCTACTCTCCCTGTAGACGTTCTCGGCTGGGTGGGGTGGATCCTTGGTGGTCACTGCTGCTACTCTCCCTGTAGACATTCTCGGCTGGGTGGGGTGGATCCTTGGTGGTCACTGCTGCTACTCTCCCTGTAGACATTCTCAGCTGGGTGGTGTGGATCCTTGGTGGTCGCTGCTGCTGCTCTCCCTGTAGACGTTCTCGGCTGGGTGGTGTGGATCCTTGGTGGTCACTGCTGCTACTCTCCCTGTAGACATTCTCGGCTGGGTGGGGTGGATCCTTGGTGGTCACTGCTGCTACTCTCCCTGTAGACATTCTCGGCTGGGTGGGGTGGATCCTTGGTGGTCACTGCTGCTACTCTCCCTGTAGACATTCTCAGCTGGGTGGTGTGGATCCTTGGTGGTCGCTGCTGCTGCTCTCCCTGTAGACGTTCTTGGCTGGGTGGTGTGGATCCTTGATTGTCACTGCTGCTACTCTCCCTGTAAATGTTCTCGGCTGGGTGGTATGGATCCTTGGTGGTCGCTGCTGCTGCTCTCACTGTAGACATTCTCGATAGTTACGATATTAGAAATATTCTCAGCTTCTTTGTGATGATGAAACTTGCCCCTCACTGATTATTCTCTTACTTCTTTCTGTCTTGTCTTCTGACACCACTTCAGACACAAAATCTCCCTGTCTGACTACAGCAAGTGCAAACATTCATTGTACAATGTACTGTATTTTCCAGTGTATAAGATGATCCAAAACTTTTAAAATGTCACCTCAAAATGAGTATAAAATCCTAACCTTGACAGTGAAGTCGCAACACCACATAAAAAGAGTAAAATATGAAAGTCTGCAGACACTGTGATTATGGCAGAAACACACTGAAATGCTGGATGAACACAGCCAGTCTTTCAGCTTCCAATACGAGACAAAGATATATTGCCGACATTTCAAGCCTTGAGCCTTTCTTCAAGGGATAAGCAAAGAGTTAAGTAGAATGAGCAAAAAAACAGGAAATCCCAGAATAGAGACCACGCTGGCTTCAAACAATGTGGCTTTCCCAGTGGCCATCCATTTCAATTCCCATCCCATTCCCTTGCTGACATGTCTGTCCATCGTCTCATGCACTGCCAGATTGAGACCACCCATAAATTGGAGGAACAACGCCTCATTTTTCAACTGCGCATCCTCCAACCAGCTGGCATTAATATCTACTTCTCTGGCTGGTCCAGATCTTCAGAGCTTTCCTTTCCAAATGTCTCTACTAGCCCTAGCCTGTGGAATGTTTCTCAAGCAAGCTCCGGTTATTGGTTGAGTAAGTAATCCAAGCACCCAAGGACGATCAGGCGGATAGTTACAATGACGAAGAGTGTTTGAAAATGAGACCCTTCCAGGTGGGTTAGGAACCCCATTCATGGAAGATGGCTATTAAAAATGTGGAGCTAAAATATCAACGAGGAAAATGTGGAAGGACAAGACCAGCAGATTTTGAAATAAGGTAAAAATTATTTGTTTCTGTGGTCGCCTGAGGAGCCTAACAGGTGGATCAAAATTCATGACCCCAGTAGATGACCCAGGACAGGGTATATTCTTGTCTCTCAGGACAAATAAACTCCAGAGGGTTGTTAACTCATCCTGCAACATCACAGGCACCAGACTTCACACCATCGAGGACATCAACATGAGGCAATGTCTTAAAAAAGCAGCCTCTATCCTCAAAGACCTCCCACCACCCAGGCCGTCCCCTCTTCACTCTTCACTGGGTCCCGGTTGCTGGCACTGTAACAGCGTTGCCCTAACCACTAAGCAAGTCATTCTACCTTATGGATGCTTGCTTTGCTTTGTGCGAATTAGATTGGGTGCTGGTGGTGACCTGGATTCTCTCTCCTTGGTACCAAATAAATAAATAAAACGGAGTCGAGTCTCTTTGCAGTAAAAGCACAAGGCTGGATAAACTCAGCAGGTGAAACAGCATACTTTATATAGCAAAAATAAAAATACATAACCAACATTTTGGATGAGATCTTCCACCACAGTGTCTGCACACTTTTGTGTATCACTTTCGAGTCTCTTTTTATGCGTTCAAATCAGTTTTCCACGACAAAACATTATCATAATAATGAGTTCACTCTTCCTTATATACTAATCAAAGTGCTCCATTTTTTTCTGGAATTTTCCACTTCTATTTTAGACTTCTGTCATCTATTATACTTAAGATCTCAGCACACATGCTTTCCAGTGACGGAAAAATATGTTGGCTTTACAAGCATAAAGGCAAGGGTTAAATTCTAAAATCTGTTCTTTTCAAATTTAGGAAACTGAAATAATGACCCTGTTCATCTGAATTTCAATGATCACTTAATCTAAGCACTATGTGAGAGTGGATGCTGTTATTATAGACTGCAAAGCCTCCCAAAGGAGGTAGCAGCTAAGATCTTCTCAATATTGTCATGTACTGAGCAGCTCAGTATTTGAATGAGGCCCCAAGTGGGATTTTAAATAGATACCAGCAGGAGAATATGTTCCTGTGGGGAAGGGTTTCTCTGATGATGCATCTATATTGCATTTCACTACTTCATTAGGGTCTTTCGAGATGGCTCAGTCCAGACTTTAAAAGCAACAGTCCATTTTCCTACTGACAGTTTGGAGGTGGGGAGGGGGTGGCTGAGGGAAGGTGCACCAATCTGGAAGTAGAAATATAAAAAAGCTGAACTCAAGGAAAGCTGCACCAGCTTGTCTTACGTTCACTCAGATAGATCGAAGCACAAATCTTCCAAGGCCTTCAAAGGTACAGGAACATAATATAGGTGACAAATCTAGAAGTACAAATCAACATTGCAAATGATCAAATCTGAAAATCTTTTTGTTAACTAATAAAGCATTTGTTGGATTTGAAGTTCAGTGCTAGGTGTTGTGAGATACATGCTCAAGTCAAGTTTATTGTCATCTGACTACACAAGTACAACCTGATGAAACAGCATTCTCCAGTCCTCGGTGCAAAACACCCAGACATAACACACCTGCAGACAAACAATGAAAATGCAGGATAAGTATTCATCTATACAAATAAATAAACATTGCTTTGTACATATGAGAGTCTCAGAGGGTGAGTGTGAACAGGTCCCTTGGTCTTTCTCCATTTTCACTTCCTGTGAGAAGAAGCTGTTCCTCAGCCGGGGATCCCTTCCCCGATGGGAGCAGGTGAAAGATGTTGCGTGCAGGATGGAAGGGGTTCTCAATGATTTTGCACGCCATCTTCAGACAATGATCCCGGTGGATCATGTTGATGGGGTTGGGGGTGGGGGGAGGTAGGAGGGAGACATCAGTGATCCTCTCTGCCACTCTTGTGGCCCTGTGGATTAACCTCTGTTCCATTTCCCTGCATTCTCACTTCTGTGATTCCCATTGTCATTGGCTAGCTCAGCTGAGCAATAAATATCGAGGCAATTTTAGAAACAGAAGACTAACTCTGTACAAGGAACAGGCAGGTAAAAAGATGCATTGAGTTACAAAACAAATGTAATTGCAGGTATGATGAATGGACAATGTATCAGTACAAATGCTGCCACACCTCAACATTTAAAGTAAAGCAAGAATAAAATCAGAATCAGAATTTATTGTCATGAACATGTAATGAAATATGTTGTTTTGTCATAGAGTAAATATTTCTAACAGACTCGCCAAGGCAAATAGCGCCTTTGGAAGACTACACAAAAGAGTCTGGAAAAACAACCAACTGAAAAACCTCACAAAGATAAGCGTATACAGAGCCGTTGTCATACCCACACTCCTGTTCGGCTCCGAATCATGGGTCCTCTACCGGCACCACCTACGGCTCCTAGAACGCTTCCACCAGCGTTGTCTCCGCTCCATCCTCAACATCCATTGGAGCGCTCACACCCCTAACGTCGAGGTACTCGAGATGGCAGAGGTCGACAGCATCGAGTCCACGCTGCTGAAGATCCAGCTGCGCTGGATGGGTCACGTCTCCAGAATGGAGGACCATCGCCTTCCCAAGATCGTATTATATGGCGAGCTCTCCACTGGCCACCGTGACAGAGGTGCACCAAAGAAAAGGTACAAGGACTGCCTAAAGAAATCTCTTGGTGCCTGCCACATTGACCACCGCCAGTGGGCTGATAACGCCTCAAACCGTGCATCTTGGCGCCTCACAGTTTGGCGGGCAGCAGCCTCCTTTGAAGAAGACCGCAGAGCCCACCTCACTGACAAAAGGCAAAGGAGGAAAAACCCAACACCCAACCCCAACCAACCAATTTTCCCTTGCAACCGCTGCAATCGTGTCTGCCTGTCCCGCATCGGACTGGTCAGCCACAAACGAGCCTGCAGCTGACGTGGACTTTTTACCCCCTCCATAAATCTTCGTCCGCGAAGCCAAGCCAAAGAAAGAAATATTTCTATAAACCACCTTACAAAATAAATATAAAATAGTACAAGAAAAAGTCAAAGTGAGGCAGTGTCTTTGGTTCATTGATTATTCAGGAATCTGATGGCGGAGGAAAAGAAGCTGTCCTTGTGCCGCTGAGTGCTCGTCTTCAGGCTCCTGTACCTTTTTCCTGATGGTAACAGGTTGAAGAGGGCATGGCCTGAGTGGTGGTGGGGGTCTTTGAGAAGGCTGCTTTCTTAAGACACCGACTCTTGTCGATGCCCTCAAAGACTGTTGCCCACGATGTCATAGGCTGAGTTAACAACCCTCTGGAGATTTTTTTCCTGACCTGAGCATTGGCACCTCCATACCTGACAGCGATGTAACCAGCCAGAATGCTTTCCTGTAGAAGTTTACGAGGGCCTTTGGTGACAGACCGAACCTCCTCAAACTCCTCACAAAGTCTAGCCCACTGCTGAGCCTTCTTCATGATTGAATCATGGAGGTTCCAGGACAGATCCTGAGAGATGTTGACACCCAGGCTCAGCAAAGTTCTTTGGTTCACAGTCCATTCTCACTGGTTGCAGGCAATTCTTGTACTGTGCACATAAGTTAACATGGATAAAGTTCACCAGGCTTTGGTGCTCGAAAGGTAAATGGTTACCACTCAGAAAGGTTTTCAGAGAGAGAGTTTTTCTTGTTCCAGGACATCCACAAATGATTCCTTTTTAATCAGTCACTCCAGTGTCTTGCTGACGAAACTTGCCACCTTCAGGGTTCTCTAGATGATAACCCCTTTCTTTCAGTTCATCACAGAATTCCTTTCTGTTTCTCCTATTCCAAGGGAAACACCGGACAGTCCTGTCCTTTGACCAGGCTGTCTTCCAAAGCTTTCCAGCTTATCCCTCTGGACCCATGTCTTTGTCTCTCCTCTCTCTCACCCCCTCCAACTCTGAGAGTAAAGCCTCTTTTTTACTGCCCTCTGCAAAATTCACATGACCTTCCAGACAATAAGTTGTTTTCCAGACAAAACTGCCACTGCCTGTTGTTACATTTATTGCCTTTTTCAAATAACAGTCCGTCATGAGTCTGAGCTCTCTTGGAAAAGCTCTTGCAAAAATTCTGTATTTTAAAGTGTTCATGTGTGATCTGCTCTAACAAACCTTTCCCAATTTATCTCCCAAACACCTCGATATACTCTGTCAAAACCCTAACATTAGTTACTTGACTAACTACAGTGTTTGGTATGAAAACAAAATGGCGACAATACTACAAAGTAAAATTAAATGATATATAGAATGAAGAATCATTGAAAAGTTGCATGTTAATGCAATGTAATATAGAGCAGTGGTTCCCAAACTTTTTCTTCCAACTCATGTATTCCCTATGCCATAGGTGCTTTGTGATTAGTAAGGGATTGCTTAAGGTGGGATGTGGGTGGAAAGAAATAAATTTGAAAACCACTGTTTTACTTGTGCCTAATTTACTTGTTATGTGCAAGGTTTCATAACTCCAAAGGAAATGGGCCATTGACAATTTTTCTCAAGCAAAATATTTTGGTAACAATTGGGTCTAGAACAGTGGTTCTCAACCTTCCCTTCCCACTCACATCCCACCTTAAGCAATCCTTTACTAATCACAGAGCACCAATGACATAGAGAATACTTAAAGTGGGATGTGAGTGGGAAGAAAAAGGTTGGGAACCATTGATATAGAGGATTATGTGGGTCACGTGACGGTTAGAAGTCACCATGTTTGCCAATCAAGGTGGAGTTCCATCCACAGATTAGTGCACACCTGACCACTGACTCCTTTTTTTTAATTTTTTTTATTTTTCACACTATGAACCATATTGACCAAAATATACATAAATATTTCCCTCTTGAATATACACAGTGTCATTTTCTCCCCTTTTTCCCCCCTCCCTCCTTCCCACCCCCCTCCCCATCCACTCACGTTCAACATGTATGATACATTAAACAATGAAAATAAACTAGAAAATTGTGTCGTCTACTTTTACACACTGGGTCAGTTCATTTCCTCTTCTTTTCATTCTGTCATTTTAGGTGGTGGAGGTCAGCGGTAGGACTTCTCTGTTGTGTTCCATGTACGGTTCCCAAATTTGTTCGAATACTGTGATGTTATTTCTTAAATTATATGTTATTTTTTCCAATGGAATACATTTATTCATTTCTATGTACCATTGCTGTATTCTCAGGCTATCTTCTAATTTCCAGGTTGACATAATACATTTTTTTGCTACAGCTAAGGCTATCATAATAAATCTTTTTTGTGCTCCATCCAAATTGAGTCCAAGTTCTTTACTTCTTATATTACTTAGAAGAAAGATCTCTGGATTTTTTGGTATGTTGCTTTTTGTGATTTTATTTAATACCTGGTTTAGATCTTCCCAAAAGTTTTCCACTTTCTCACATGTCCAAATTACATGTACTGTTGTTCCTGTTTCCTTCTTACAGCGAAAACATCTGTCTGATACTGTTGGGTCCCATTTATTTAACTTTTGAGGTACGATGTATAGCCTGTGTATTCAGTTATATTGTATCATGCGTAACCTCGTGTTTATTGTATTTCTCATAATTCTGGAGCATAGCTTTTCCCATGTTTCATTCTTTATCTTTATGTTTAGATCTTGTTCCCACTTTTGTTTGGGTTGACAGCTTATTTCCTCGTTCTCTTTCTCTTGCAGTTTGATGTACATGTTTGTTATAAATCTTTTAATTATCATTATGTCTGTAATTACATATTCAAAACTGCTTCCTTCTGGTAACCTCAGACTGCTTCCCAATTTATCCTTCAAGTAGGTTTTCAGTTGGTGGTATGCAAACATTGTACCGTGAGTTATACCATATTTGTACTTCATTTGTTCAAAAGATAATAATTTATTTCCGGAAAAACAATTTTATATTCTTTTGATCCCTTTTCTCTCCCATTCTCTAAAGGAAAGGTTATCTATTGTGATTTTGCGTCAATATTAATTTTGGTAGTTAATAATTTGTTTTTTTCCTTTCTACGTGAATCTTCTTCCAAATGTTGAGCAGATGGTGCAGTACTGGTGAGTTCCCATGTTGCACCAGCTTTTCATCCCACTTATATAGTATATGTTCTGGTACCTTCTCCCCTATTTTATCTAGCTCCAATCTGGTCCAATCTGGTTTTTCCCTTGTTTGATAAAAATCCGATAGGTATCTTAATTATGCTGCTCTATAATAATTCTTAAAGTTTGGTAGCTCTAAGCACCCTTGTTTGTACCATTCTATTAATTTATCTAGCGCTATCCTCGGTTTCCCCCCCTTTCCATAAAATTTCCTTATTATTTTTTTAGCTCCTTGAAGAATTCCTCTGTTAGGTGAATTGGTAACGATTGAAATAGGTATTGTATCCTTGGGAAGATATTCATTTTAATGCAATTTACCCTTCCTATCAGTGTTAGTGATAAATCTTCCAATGTTCTAAGTCATCTTGTAATTTCTTCATTAATGGCTGATAATTTAGCTTGTATAGATGGACTAGATTATTATCAAGTTGAATACCTAGGTATCGGATTGCTTGTGTTTGCCATTTAAATGGTGATTCTTTCTTAAACTTTGAGAAATCCGCATTATTCATTGGCATCACTTCACTTTTATTTGCGTTGATCTTGTACCTCGATACTTCTCCAAATTCCCTCAATTTCTTATGTAATTCTTTTATTGATAATTCTGGTTCTGTTAAGTATACTATGATGTCATCTGCAAATAGACTGATTTTATATTCCTTCTCTTTTATTTTTATCCCTCTTATTTTATTTTCTGTTCTTATCAGTTCTGCCAAGAATTCTATAGCTAACGCGAACAGTGAGGGAGATAGTGGACATCCCTGCTTAATTTAAATTGGTTTGATATATATCCACGTACTGTCACCTTCACCAATGGTCCCTTATATAATGCTTTAATCCAATTAATATATTTCTCTGGTAGGTTGAACCTCTGTAGTACTTTGAATAAATAATTCCATTCTACTCTGTCAAAGGCTTTCTCTGCATCTAAGGAATCCGCCACTGTTGGTGTCTTGTTGACCACTGACTCCTTTAACCCACACCTGGGCTGGACTCTCCAGCCGGTTGTACCACATGTGGGCCATCTGCCTCTTTTCCCCCTGGAATGAACCCTAGCTCCACTCCAGGTTGCAAGTCATGCGCAATGCTGATGAATCAGTGTTAAGGTGCGCACTGACAAAGGGTGGGGAACTGGAGTGTGGTATCCTAGTTTAGTTAGTAACGAGCCATGCCTGCACTGGTGGGCATTGTATTGTATTCCTTGACTGTCAAACAATTTCATCACTGGTGGTTGCGACTATCAGGTAGCTATTGCGTCCAATGTGATTGTATTGTGCAATCATTGTGAGAGTTTGGGTATGTGTGTTTATTGCGACTTCCCCACACGTGAGAATAAAGATCACTGTTAATTAGCCTGTTCTGAGACTCGCTGCTCTTTGTTCTCATCACAACATGCAGCACCAGGAAAAATAAGATTGCATCCACACATTTTGATCTAATTACTTACTGCACACAGAAGGCTACCAACCCATTGTACCCTTGCAACATATTCTCTATCCCACTTCTTTCCCACTTCACGAGACAAAGAGGTAGCATTCAGTTGCAAATTAACCAACCAGCCCATATATGTTTTGAACAGTGGGAGGAAACTGGAGCGCCCAGGGGAAACCCACACAGACACAGGCAGAACATGTAACTCCTCACAGACAGAGCAGGATTCGAACCCAAGTCCCGATCGCTGGTGCTCTAACATTGTTGCGTTAACCGCTACACCATCCGTTCTTCCCCTAAGCTAACTGTGCTGTGTCCCAGGGATCTATTAGGAACAGCTGAGTATTAAGAATGCTTTTTTTCGTGCAGAGGTGCCGATAATAACATTGTATTGTCCAATTTATGTAGGGGCTGAAATGAGAATTCTTCAAAGACAGCTCTCAAAAGGTATTGCAGGAAATTTCAAGCCAATGCCCATCTGAGCACCCAACCGTGGATCCTTACCCTGGCCACCCACCTACCCGAACTCCCAAAGCCCTAGCTGACCACCCCTCCAAGCACCTGATGCCCCAACTGCAGACTTACCATCCGGTCCTGGCCATCCGAGCTCTCTCAGTCCTCATCGCAGCCTGTAGGAGCTACAGAATAATGATTCATCATGGCTAATCTTTTGCTCTAACTCAACTGAAATATATGAAGTTACCATGGATGATTCTGACAACAACCTCTGAAACCAGACCAATGACATCCATGAAACGGCGCAGGAATTATTAAAAAACTTGACGTACCCTGCTGAATTCCTGCTTCTGAGGTCTCATTTGAATCCTCTTCAAATCCTAAATGCTTCTTTGGCTGGAAATTGGAAAATGATAACCCAATGTTGATGGATTTGACCAGTCTGAAGCTGTAGGGTCTGCTAGTCGTCTCCCCCACATCCAATGAGTTGTAAAATTAAAAACACAATGCTGGAGAAACTCAGCAGGTCAAACAGTGTACTTTATACAGCAAAGATAAAGATACATACCTAATGTTTCAGACTTGAGCCCTTCATCAAAGTGGCTGCGTTCTCACATCTTAAATAGCTCAGTTTTCCTCAAGATATGTTATAGGCTGAAAGTATTGTAAAAGCCCCCCATGAACCGAGTGTAATGTCATAAAGGTTATTATCTGGAGGCCTGAAGATGTGATCCAGAAATATGATTTTCAATCTCACCATGACAATTGAGGATTTTAAATGAAAATTAAACAGATTAAGTCCAAAATAACTAAAGTTAATCTTAGTAATAGTTTTCTTCTGTCTATCCATCCTTTCAGTCAATGTATAGGGTTTGATATATGGATACCCCACCCCTCAGAAAGGAACAGCATGTGCATGAATGGATTTTAAATGAGTTAGGAGTTGCAGAGGTCAAGAGCCACCCTCTCAACATCCTCTCCCAGATCCAGTGGCATGGTGAGGTCCAAGATGGCTGGGGGAAGTTCTGTGACGGTGAATCGCCAGACCAAGCTTTGATGCAAGGGATGCCCTTTCAGCGCTTCATGGCGCGTGCTTGCTCGATGGTCGTTGACCCTATGAAAGGGTTCATCCGCCCATTAACAGGTCTTGTTTTTCATCATACAGGATGACTAGACACCCTCCACACCAGGCAAGCCTGGTGGGGGGAGCCAGTTTAGTTGCCATCCACCCTACAATGTGACCGGTAGTTCTGGGTTTCATGGTACCAATAGCACTCAGACGGGTGACCTGACATTTAATGTATAGTAAACATTAAATAACAAGAATGTTGTAGAAGCCCACCTAGTTTACTAATGTCCTTCAGGAAAAGAAATCTTCCATCCTTAAGTGGTCAAATTAATATACAATTCTATAATGTAGTTGACCATGCAATTCATCTGGCTGGTTGCATCACTGTCTGGTACAGAGATGGCAATGCTCAGGTCAAGATAAAACTTCAGAGGGTTGTTAATTTGGCCTGCGACATCATGGGCACCAGACTTCACTCCCTCAAGGACATCTACAAGAAGCAGTGCCTTAAGAAAGCAGACTCTATCCTCAAAGACCCCCACCATCCTGGCCATATCCTCTTCACTTGGCTACCATCAGGAAGGAGGTACAGGAGCCTTAAGATGAGCACTCAGTGGCACAAAGACAGCTTCTTCCCCTTGGCCATCAGATCCCTGAATAATCAATGAACCAAAGGCACTGCCTTACTTGGACATTTTCTTGCCCTTGTCGAAATTTGCCAGGGTTTCTGATGTCATACCAAACCTCTGCAATATCCTGAGGAAGTAGAGGCAAGTGAGAGGGCAAACAGAGATGAATAATAAATGCAATCCTTGTGAGCAAATTAATACACTAAAAAAAGGTAGCATTTAGTGTTGACAGTAATTTAACATGGCCGAATCAATCTGCATCCTACATCACTGAGGAATTGCCACACAGGGATTAGCACCTCGAGAACTATCAGTTGTCAAAGTGAAAATCAATCACCAAGTAATCACCAAGTAATTCTTCAGAAATTCAAGGGCCAGTGTATATCTGTGCAATGGTCTAAGGTTTCATGGAATCCAAGTGAAGATCTCTAGTCTACCTACACCAATTTTTAAAAATTAACCTTATGCAAATTAGATATAAGTGGAGGGGAAGTGCTACCTGAAAAGACAATACTTAAAACAATTAAACCGGCAAAAATGTTCAAACATGTGTAATGTACAGAATATGACATTTAATTGTATATTAGTCTGGGAGCACTCAGCTAATGGCTTTTCCCAAAGGATTTTTTGACTAATGATAGATGATTGCAAGTCTTCATGTCTCAAAGCCCGAACAATTACTGCAAGAATAAGGCATCTCATTGAGCATTGTTTCATAAAGGCTCTCAAATTTAATGCTACGAGAAAGACTTAAATTCAGGTTTGAAGAAGACTATTACAGAAGATTATTTGAAGGTTGCTATAGCAAAGCAAGAATAACACATAATGAGAAACTCAACAATCAGTGCAATTATTCACAGACAGTTCATCTTATCACATTCAATTAGACAGCCCTTCTTTTAATTCCATCTTCTGTCAGGATTTGAATGATGGGCCAGATTTATAAACTGAATTTCACAACTTCACATGATTTGAATTTATGATTTTTCAGTGACCAATTTCGGTTGTTCCAATTCTCACCCTCTCCCTCCAGCCCTGCAAATTCAGATATTTAATCAACTGCCAACTGAGTTCTATGCTTTCCAGATCCTAACTACCTGTTTTGGTTCAATTTACTTTTGTTTTGTTTAAACTATGTTCTTGACCCCTCTAGCTATGGAAACAGTTTCTCTCTAATACTTGGTTTAGACCTTTTTTGATTCCAAATATCTGTTAAATCTCATTGCAATCTTAACCACACAACTGAAGTCCCTCATCTCTGGAATTGTATTGATAAATCTCTTTTGCACCTGATCTAACACCTTCACATCTTATTTTAAGTTTGGTATCAGAACTTGAGGAAGGGCTCAAGCCTGAAACATTGGTTATAAAACATTACCTCCTGTGGACGCTGCAAGACCTGCTGAGTACCTCCAGCATTTTGTATTTTTACCAGAACTGAACACAACACTAGAGTTATGGTCAAATTATTTTTTTTAAGTGAAGGTTTGTCATGACTTCCTAGCTCTTACCTCTTAGTCACAGAATGAGATTTCTAAAATACCCAAACTCCCAGTGTTGCTCTACTTAACAGTTTTGGCTTGTGGACTTCAATCTGCTTAGCCTTGGAAGCAATCAGACACTTGCTAAATTCTTCTTCCCTTCAGATCGCTAGACCTGATATGTGCCCACCTCTCTCACAATACTGCTCAGGACTGTCACCGTGAAATTCAAAATAACATGACCCCGTGGCTGAATAACCACCCTGTTTGATATTTGTGTTTCACTGGGCCCACAGTATGTGGCACTTTTCAACAGCCTGCTCACTGCACTATATCAACGAGATGAAGGATCACAGGCAAAACCCTCGGAGAGCAGCAGCGATCATCAAGAATCCACGCCGCCCAGCACACGCTCTGTTCTCACTCTGTTGCCATCAGGAAAGAGGTGTCGGTGCCACAGGACTCGCACCAGCAGGTTCAGGAACAGCTGCTACCCCTCCACCGTCAGACTCCTCAACAACAGGAACTCATTTAAAGGATTTTTACTTTTGTAATTTTCTTTGTATTGCAGTCGGTCTGTTTACAGTTCTTTATTTGTTTATAAGTGTACATTGTGTTCAGTTTATTTTTCACACTACCAATAAGTGGTAATTCTGCCTCCCCTGGAGGAAAAAGGAATCTCAGGGTTGTAGGTGATGTCATGTGTGTACTCTGACAATAAATCTGAAATTTGATTACCCTAGTCATTAGTCATGAAACCTCCATAAAATGATTTTGAATAAAGAATGGAAAAAAATAGCAATTTATAAGTACAACTCAGTACCAACAAAATCATTAAGCAAATTAGAAACTAATGACAACCAAGGAAAAAAATTGATGGGATAGTATATCTTAGGACATTATGGTAAGCTAGAAAAGAAAATTGCAGGACCCCTGGCATCTTCTTTAGCCACGGGTGAGGTATTGGAAGGCTGGAGGGTGGGTAATGTTATGCCTTTATTTAAGAAGAGCTGCAAGGACAAATTCGGGAACTGCAGATCAATAAGCCAAAATCAATGGAGGGAATTCATAGGTACAGCAAATTAGGTACAGTCAGCATGGCTTTGTGCTTGGAAAATCACGTCTCCTGAATTGAATTGAGTTATTTGAAGAGGTGACAGAGAGAATTGATGAGAGAGGAAGTTGATTTTTACAACAAGGACCTGAGCGAGACCTTTAACAAGGTAGATTGGTTCAGAAAGTCAGATCACAGGGTGAGCTCATGAATTGGATACAACATTGGCTAGATGGTAGGGGTCAGAGAGTGATAGAGGAGGGTGTGGTGATACACCACTGTATACTGTTGCTTGGTTATTGGCACTGGGTATAAGTACGCTTCATATGTATGGCTGGCTCGTATTCCCTCGGTGACTCCACCCCCCAGAATCCCCTAATAAAGGCACTTAAGCCACGTCCCTCCCTCAGTACAAGTCCTGGGATTGGGCCAGAACAGGAGCATGGTCAAAGTCCCATAGTATTAAAAGGCTGTTGTCCTGCAACTCTAGTCTTTTGGTATTGTTGATAGTGTATCAGAGGTTGATATTCAGCTTGGAGTTCTGTGGCCAGTGGTGTGCCACTGCGATCAATACTGGGTCAAAGGACAAGTTATAAAGAGAGCCAGGATACAGCACGGTTAATGCCACACCTTTACAGTGTCAGCAATCAGTACAGGGGTTCGAATCTCACGTTGTCTGTCAGGAGTTGGTATGGCCTCCCCGTGTCCATGTTGGTTTTCTCCAGGGGCTCTGATTTACTCCCAGTATTCGAAATGCACTGGAGGTGTAGGTTAATTGGGTGTAAATTGGGCGGCACGAACTCATGGACCAAAGTGGCCTATTACCGTGCTGTAAGTCTAATTTTTTTTTCCCTCGGAGAGTAGAAGGTTGAGGGGTGACTTGATGAAAGTTATAAAATGAGGGGGAAAAGATAAGGTAAATTGTCACAGACTTTTCCCAGGGTAGTGGAGTCTAAAGCAACTTAAAAGGAACCTGAGGGGCAACTTCAAATTCCTGCGTGTCAACATCTCTGAGGATCTGTCCTGGAGCCTCCATGTTGATGCGATCATGAAGAAGGCTCACCAGTGGCTATTAAGAGTTTGAGGAGATTCGGGATGTCACCGAAGACACTTGAAAAATTCTACAAGTGGACAGTGGAGAGCATTTTTGCTGGTTGCATCACTGTTTGGTATGGAGGCGCCAACGCACAGGACAAGAAAATACTCCAGAGGGTTGTTAACTCGGCCTGTAACATCATGGACACCAGTTTTAACTCTAACGAGGACATCTGCAAGAGACGGTGTCTTAAAAAAAATCAGCCTCTATTCTCAAGGATCCGCACCACCCGAGGCCATGCGCTCTTCACTCCACTTCCACTGGCAAAAAAGGTCCAGGAGCCCGAAAACGAGCACTCAGTGGCACAAAGACAGCTTCTTCCCCTCTTCCATCGAATTCCTGAATGAACAGTGAACTACTTTTTCTTGCACTATTTTTATTTATTTTTTAAGGTGGTTTATAGAAATGTTCACACTGTGATGCAGCCGCAAAACAACGCATTTCGTGGCATGATCATGGAAATAATTCTGATTCTGAAAATTTCTGCAGCTTGGAAGGAAAAACACAGAAGAACAGTAGTTTTTAAATGAGAGAGAGTTAAGGGTAGTGGTGCTCAAGGACCATTGGTGTATCATACACTAATCACTGAAAGTTAATCTTTCAGGACATCAAGCATTGAGGAAAGCAAGTGGTATGTGGCAACTTTCTTGAGTGCAATAGGAATCTTACTGCAGTTATACAAGATCTGTTAAGAATGCACTTGAATGTTGTCCAAAGGTCTGTATTCCTTACCCGTGCAGAGGGCTTACTCAACTGATTTTATGGATTGAGAAGATTTGTTCTATAAGGAGAGATATGAGCTAACTGGTTCAGAAGATTCATGCAAGAGACAGAGGAATAATGTTCCAAAAGCCAAGAGCCTTAAATTAGGGAGTTTACAATTCAAGTCGCCACAAAATAACAAATTTCATGGCATTTTTTATTTCAGCCCATGAGCCTATGCCGCCCAAATACGCCTGATTGAACTACAATCCCCAGTATGTTCTTGAAGGACGGGAGGAACCTGCAGCTCGCAGAGAAAACCCATGCAGACACGGGGAGAACAAACAAACTCTTTACAGACAGTGCCAGATTTGAACACTCGTCCCGATCGCTGGCGGTGTAACAGCAATGCATTAACCGCTATGCCAAACGTGCTACCCTTCATGACAATACATTTTCATTCTGATTCTTTTTCCACAAAGAGGGTGTTTGTTGCGAACTAGCAAGCCCTTAACCAGCTCTAACATAGGAAAAACAATGGAAAAGTCACCAGACAATGGTAAATTGAAAAACAAGTATTTTTATTAAACTATTCCTCACAAAACATCTCTCAATAACTCAAAGCTTAACGCTAATTTAACTCTAACTATGCACGTATATGATTTCAAAGTCCAGACAATACAGGGGCTTGCTTCTGGAAACATCAATTTTAAAGTCCAGTTTCAAATCCCTTGTAGGACGCCAGAATATTTTCTTTAAATTAAACTCCAGAAATTTTAATGGAGCATCAGCTTTCCTATAAACTCAGACATTTTTCAACGAGTCAGCTTTTAGAGAGAATTCTCCTCGCTGGTGTATTCATGCATTTTCCTTAACCCTGCCTTCCTCAAAAGACAGGTTTTATTCACCTTCACTCTGCCTTCCACAAAGGACAGGTTTTATTCACCTTCACTCTGCCTTCCACAAAGGACAGGTTTTATTCACCTTCTCCAGCCCTTCCACAAAGGGCAGGTTTTATTCACCTTCACCAGCCCTTCCACAAAGGGCAGGTTTTATTCATCTTCTCCAGCCCTTCCACAAAGGGCAGGTTTTATTCATCTTCTCCAGCCCTTCCACAAAGGACAGGTTTTATTCACCTTCACCAGCCCTTCCGCAAAGGGCAGGTTTTATTCACCTTCACCAGCCCTTCCACAAAGGGCAGGTTTTATTCATCTTCTCCAGCCCTTCCACAAAGGACAGGTTTTATTCACCTTCACCAACCCTTCCACAAAGGGCAGGTTTTATTCACCTTCACCAGCCCATCCACAAAGGGCAGGTTTCATTCACCTTCACCCTGCTTTCCACAAAGGGCAGCTAGAAGAAGTGAGAGTGAAATCACAATATATGTATAGAAAAGGTTTAGAATGACCTGGGCCAAACACATGCAAATGGAGTATTTAGGTTGACATCTTGGTCTGTTCAGAAGTTAGACAGTAGTATTCCATGCTGTAAAACTCAACAATTCAATAAAAGTTTTAAAAGGAATGAGGAAATTTGCCTCCAAGTCCCATCCACTATCTATCCCTCAACCAATGTCATGAAATAGGCACGTTATCTTGACCAAGGAGATGACTGTGGACTTCAGAAGAAAATCACGGGAACATGACTCCGTCCTCATCGAGAGCTCAGTATCGGAGAGGGTCAAGAACATCAAATTCCTGGATGTCAACATCTCTGGATCTGCCCTGGAGTCTCCATGTTAATGCAATCACAAAGAAGGCGCGCCAGCAACTATACTTTGTGAGGTGTCTGAGGAAATTTGGTATGTCAATGAAGACTCTCATAAACTTCTACAGGTGGTACCGTGGAGAGCATTCTAGTTGGTTGCATCACTGCCTGGTGCCATGGAGGCGCCATCTCTCAGTACAAGAATAAACTCCAGAAGGTTGTTAACTTGGCCTGCGACATCACAGGCACCACTCCATCAATGACATCTACATGAGTCGATGTCTTAAAAAAGCAGCCACTATCCTCAAAGACCCCCACCACCCAGGCTATGCCCTCTTCACTCTGCTACAGGAGCCTAAAGACGAGCACTCAACGGCACAAGGACAGCTTCTTCCCCGCTGCCATCAGATTCCAGAATGATCAATGAACCAAAGACACTGCCTTACTTTTCACCCACTATCATTATTTTTATAGTTATGTTGTAAGATGGTTGTGATATGAATGTTTACACTGTGATGCTGCCGCAAAACAACAAATTTCATGACTTGTTTTTTTTTCACACTATAAACCATACTGACAAAAAAAATGCATACAGATATTTTCTCTTGAATATATACAGTGTCATTTTCTCCCCTTTTTCCCCCCCTCCCTTCCCTCCCTCCCTCACCCCCCTCCTCATTTATTCAAAGTTAAATCTATAAGATACATTAAACCTGTTAAACAATGTCGTCACTTAATAAAAATAAACAAGAAATTTGTGTCTTTTACTTTTACATACTGGGTCATTCAGAGCCAGCTCTTCAGCGCTTGACGTCCTGCTTTGCGGAAACTGCCAAAATGTTTGGCCTGGAAGTCAGCCTGAAGAAAACTGAGGTCCTCCATCAGCCAGCTCCCCACCATGACTACCAGCCACCCCACATCTCCATCGGGCACACAAAACTCAAAACGGTCAACCAGTTTACCTATCTCGGCTGCACCATTTCATCAGATGCAAGGATCGACAATGAGATAGACAACAGACTCGCCAAGGCAAATAGCGCCTTTGGAAGACTACACAAAAGAGTCTGGAAAAACAACCAACTGAAAAACCTCACAAAGATAAGCGTATACAGAGCCGTTGTCATACCCACACTTCTGTTCGGCTCCGAATCATGGGTCATCTACCGGCACCACCTACGGCTCCTAGAACGCTTCCACCAGTGTTGTCTCCGCTCCATCCTCAACATCCATTGGAGCGCTTACACCCCTAACGTCGAAGTACTCGAGATGGCAGAGGTCGACAGCATCGAGTCCACGCTGCTGAAGATCCAGCTGCGCTGGATGGGTCACGTCTCCAGAATGGAGGACCATCGCCTTCCCAAGATCCTGTTATATGGCGAGCTCTCCACTGGCCACCGTGACAGAGGTGCACCAAAGAAAAGGTACAAGGACTGCCTAAAGAAATCTCTTGGTGCCTGCCACATTGACCACCGCCAGTGGGCTGATAACGCCTCAAACCGTGCATCTTGGCGCCTCACAGTTTGGCGGGCAACAACCTCCTTTGAAGAAGACCGCAGAGCCCACCTCACGAACAAAAGGCAAAGGAGGAAAAACCCAACACCCAACCCCAACCAACCAATTTTCCCTTGCAACCGCTGCAATCGTGTCTGCCTGTCCCGCATCGGACTTGTCAGCCACAAAAGAGCCTGCAGCTGACGTGGACTTTTTACCCCCTCCATAAATCTTCGTCCGCGAAGCCAAGCCAAAGACTGGGTCAGTTCATTTCGTTATCTTCTCCTTCGTCATTTTAGGTGGTGGAGGTCCGCGGTAGGGCTTCTCTATTGTGTTTCATGTATGGTTCCCATATTTGTTCGAATACTGTGATGTTATTTCTTAAATTATATGTTATTTTTTTCCAATGGAATACATTTATCCATTTCTATGTACCATTGCTGTATTCTCAGGTTGTCTTCTAATTTCCAGGTTGACATAATACATTTTTTTGCTACAGCTAAGGCTATCATAATAAATCTTTTTTGTGCTCCATCCAAATCGAGTCCAAGTTCTTTACTTCTTATATTACTTAGAAGAAAGATCTCTGGATTTTTTGGTATGTTGCTTTTTGTGATTTTATTTAATATCTGGTTTCGATCTTCCCTGAACTTTTTCACTTTCTCACATGCCCAAATTGCATGCACTGTTGTTCCTGTTTCCTTCTTACAGCGAAAACATCTGTCTGATACTGTTGGGTCCCATTTATTTAACTTTTGGAGTGTGGTGTATAGCCTGTGTAACCAATTATATTGTATCATGCGTAACCTCATGTTTATTGTATTTCTCATAGTTCCGGAGCATAGCTTTTCCCATGTTTCATTCTTTATCTCTATGTTTAGATCTTGTTCCCATTTTTGTTTAGGTTTACAGTTTGTTTCCTCGTTCTCCTTTTCTTGCAGCTTGATGTACATGTTTGTTATAATTTTTTTAATTATCATTGTGTTTGTAATCGCATATTCAAAATTGCTTCCTTCTGGTAACCTCAGACTGTTTCCCAATTTGTCCTTCAAGTAGGTTTTCAGTTGGTGGCATGCAAACATTGTATCGTGAGTAATATTATATTTGTCCTTCATTTGTTCAAAAGATAATAATTTATTTCCGGAAAAACAATTTTATATTCTTTTGATCCCTTTTCTCTCCCATTCTCTAAAGGAAAAGTTATCTATTGTGAAAGGGATTAGTTGATTTTGTGTCAATATTAATTTTGGTAGTTGATAATTTATTTTATTTCTTTCTACATGAATCTTCTTCCAAATGTTGAGCAGATGGTGCAATACTGGTGAATTCCTATGTTGCACCAACTTTTCATCCCACTTATATAGTATATGTTCAGGTATCTTCTCCCCTATTTTATCTAGCTCTAATCTGGTCCAAACTGGATTTTTCCTTGTTTGATAAAAATCTGATAGGTATCTTAATTGTACTGCTCTATAATAATTCTTAAAGTTTGGTAGCTGTAAGCCTCCTTGTTTGTACCATTCTGTTAATTTATCTAGTGCTTTCCTCGGTTTCCTCCCTTTCCATAAGAATTTCCTTATTATTTTGTTTAGCTCCTTGAAGAATTTCTCTGTTAGGTGAATTGGTAATGATTGAAATAGGTATTGTATCCTTGGGAAGATATTCATTTTAATACAATTTACCCTTCCTATCAGTGTTAGTGGTAAGTCTTTCCAATGCTCTAAGTCGTCTTGTAATTTCTTCATTAATGGCTGATAATTTAGTTTGTATAGATGGCCGAGATTATTATCTAGTTGTATACCTAGGTATCGAATTGCTTGTGTTTGCCATCTAAATAGTGATTCTATCTTAAACTTTGTGAAATCCACATTATTCATTGGCATCGCTTCACTTTTATTTGCGTTGATCTTGTACCCCGATACTTCTCCATATTCCTTCAATTTCTTATGTAATTCTTTTATTGATATTTCTGGTTCTGTTAAGTATATTATGACGTCATTTGCAAATAGACTGATTTTATATTCCTTATAAATATATTTTATATTTCATGACTTGTTCATGATAATAAATTCTGATTCTGATTTGACTGCAGTGGTGTCAACAGTTGAAAAGTTCTTCACTTTTTGTTGTATCTTAATGGTTGTAGAACGATCAGATGACTACAACTGTTTCTTTCTTCTGCAGATTCAGCTGAGTTCCAGGAGGGTGGTCATTAAGCAAAGTCATTGGCATGTGCATGGAGAGAATGGCGTAAAAGACCACATTGCTTGTCTCATAAAGGCTGCACACACTACACCTGGGGCTCATCTCCCAAGATTTATTTGCAGTTTCTACCTTCTCAGTCGATCACCTCGGGGACTGCAGCAGAGATTTTGGCAGAGAATGAATGATATTTACACGAAATATGTTGGCATTTTTCTATTAAAAATTCGTCCAAGATTGCAGGGCTGCTCCAGGACTGGTAGGTAATCTCTAAGAGCTTTCTGGAAAGGAGCAAACATAATTCTTGTTGTGTTGAACAGCATGCATGGTGAAGACAGCATGATATAGGTGAAAAGGGGAAAAAAGAGATAACATTGATGCAGGAGTCAAAGCATATGACATTTGGTAACTGGTACTTCAGCCACATTAACCTTCATTTTTCATCAGGAAGGAGGACGATACATCACACTACATTTACATATGTCGCCCTCCTTTCTGAATTGTATCCTTGTGCATTATGACAGCCAGCAGCTTGGCTGTTCTCTTGAAAGTCCTTATAGAGTAAAAGCCCTAGTATCCAATATCAATTGGGTGTAATTGGGCAGCACGGACTCGTGGGCCAAAAGGGCCTATTACCATGCTGTATGTCTAAATTTAAAAACACCTGCATTGAGAATACACAGTTTAAAAGACAAAACAATACTTACACTGAACAAACTTCACTTGTATGAATATATAAAACTGAAAGCATTTTAGTTTATTTTCAGTAACATTCTTTGAAAATTTTTAACCATCGCTGCTTCTGCAAGTTCCTCCCCCTCCATGGAGCCACTCAAAAGACGAACAATAACATTAAAAATAATGAATTCCCCCTTCCCCAAATTTACAGATAAAGCCTCTGACCAGGGTAACTCTTACTAATCAGGGATAAGGAGACACTATAAGAGAGCCACCCCAACAGCGAGAGGCATCAACCGGCTCTTAATCCTGGGCAACACCATTGCTGTTTCGCACAACTTTATTCAAACAGGTGCTTCGAGCAAAGCACAACCAAGGCTCTCCACTGGCTGAATATTTGCTCCCATCTTCACCAAAGGTTTATGTGTTACTTCAGAGAAATTTTTGGTATTTTAAACTTATGTATTTTTACCTATTAGTTTATTCTTATTCATTTTGATTTATTTTATTTTCCTCGATTTTTTTTGCCAGTTGCTTGAGGCTGCTGTTTCCCTGAATACTGGATACCAGGGGTTTTACTGCATCTAGCTTACAGAATAGCATTGAAATCCACGCCTGTCACATTCTGGTAGAGCAAGGCACACTACAGCAGACACCAATTTCGTCATCCTCCCTTTTTGCTTTCTCAAACTGAGCCCACAGATGCCATCCTCAATGATAGAAGTTGGAATTGGGAGAATGGAAAATCTTCAGACGATTCTTGCATAAATTGCCTTCCTGCTAAAATTGATAAAATGTTTGGTATCATTTTTTTTTCTCTTTTAATTATTCTGCTGACACATTATCAAAATACAATGGAACATAAGAAATGGGAGCAGGTGTCGGCCCAAATTTTTCACATTCGGCAAAGAGTTGCTCACCGTGGTTATTTCACACATGGTCACATTTATCACATGAATCCTAGCATTCAGTCTGATCCCTAACAAGCTTCACAAAAACTCAGTTGCTAAAAAGTTTTTTTTTAATCATTGGAGCAGAGAAGGGTGAGAGGTCTACAAGATTATGAGAGGCATAGATAGAGTGGACATCCAGCACTTTTTTCCTGGGGTGAGAGGACATCCGTACAAGGTGAGGGGAGGAAAGTTTAGGGGAGACATCTGGCATAAGTTTTTTACACAGAGAGTAGTGGGTGCTTGGACTGCATTGCCGGGGTGGTGGTGGAGGCTGGTATAATAGGGACATTTAAAAGACTCATAGACTCATGGATGAAAGAACAATAGAAGGTAATAGGTGTAATAAAGGTAAGGTTTAGTTTATTGAGTAGGTTTGTAAATGTTATCACAACATTGTGGGCCGAAGGGCCTGTACTGTGCTGTAGAGTTTTATGTATTGGTGAAAACTGATATTAACATTTACCATTATCTCATTAATGATGTGGTGTAAATTATTGCTTGTTACATCTGTAAAATGAAATGGTCTGAATCAAACTCCACTACCTCCAGATCACTGTGTATGGATTTAAACAACAAAATCTGGAAAAAAAATGTTATTGATCTGAAATGTTATCCAGGAGTATCCGAGCCAGCACCACCAGGCTGAGGGTCAGCTTCTTCTCACAGGCAATGAGAATCCTGAACGACTAAAGGAACAGCTCACACTAACCTTCTGAGACGCTCATATTTACGAAACAATGTTTGTTTGCTTATTTATTTGTACAGATGAACACTTGTCCTGCAAATGTATGGTTTGTCTGTATGTGAGTAATGTGTCTGCGTGTTTCTGCACCGAGATATGGAGAACACTGTTTCGTCGGGCTGTACTTGTGCAATCAGGTAACAATAAACTTGACCTGACTTGATGACTTAATGGCATCAGAGCCAGTCAGGTCCAAATTATAATCAACAGGTGCTCCTCAATTTATGATAGGGTTGCATTATGGCACTCCCACTGTAAGTTAGAAAAAGCGTAATTTGAAAAAAAAATTCCGCACGGACCATTTTTATAACTAACAGTAAATGTTGAATGCACTATGTTGAATACAGAAACTGTGAGAAGGTTGAGTCACCATCACGAAAGGGTATGTTGTAAGCCTCTCGTGTGAGAATAGCGCGCAAGCATGGGGACACATCTGAACTCAAAATTGAAAGTATAAATTCGAACCACTTTGAAAATTCATAAGTCAGATCCTCATAAATTGGGGACCAATTGTTCTACATGTGTATTTCAAACTGGAGCAGAGCCAACAACCTGCATCTGAACGCAAAAAAAAAAGATATGGTTGTCAACTTCAAGAAGGCATGGGAAGACCGCATTCCACTGACGATTGACAGCTCCACTGTGATTGTCATCAAGTTCCTTGGAGTGCACTTGGCAAAGAATCTCACCTGATCCCTTAACACCAGCTCCATAGCCAAGAAAGCCCAGCAGCGCCTCGACTTCCTGCGAAGACTGAAGAAAATTCATCTCCCACCCTCCATCCTCACTACATCCTACAGTGGATGTATTGAGAGCCTCCTGTGCAACTACATCACTCCCTGGTTTTTGAAGCTGTACCTCCTCAGACCGCAAGATCCGACAGAGGATGGTGAAGTCAGCGGAAAATATCATCGTGGGCTCTCTTCCTACCTCACGTAAACTGTTCTCCCTTCTGCCATCTGGAGGTACCATCTGAGGAGGTACCGTAGCACTCAGGTCGTTGTCCAGATTGGGCAACAGTTTTCTCCCCCCAAGCCATCAGGCTCCTGAATTCCCAGAACATATGTGGATAGTACACTGTGGACTTTTACTGTATACGTCTAATATTTTAATATTTCAATGTGTTTAACTTCTGTTCTAACTTATATTTATGTAAATATGCTCCATGTTCTTGCCTATCTCACCTGTACCGTGCAAGCATGGGATGAACAATAAATAAAGGTGACTTAATTTGTCTGTCTGTGTGTTATGTCTGATTGTGTGTCTGCATGTTTTGCACCAAGGACCAGAGAACACTATTTCGTCAGATTGTACTTGTACCATCAGATGCCAATAAACGTGACTTTTTCTCTCTTCCTTCCCCCCTCCCCACCGCACATAAATATACCTGATCTGTTCAGTATTCCCAGCTGTTTCTGTTTTGATTGGAACACAAGGTAGCAATGGGTGTAAATCCCCTTTCTTGCCTGCTTTTGTTAGCATTCACCAGATAAGGTGAGAAAAGTTAATCGGGAAACTATTGTGATACTCCAGGGGGTTCTCACGCACTTATTAACTTTTGATGACAAAAATAGCTTCTTGACAATTAAAACTATGCTCAGCCGGAATAGTTGGGCCATCTGGGAAATAAAGGGTTTTCTTCACCTGAAATCATTATCTGCCTCCTGAAAGAAATTCTCCTGCCCAATGATAAGATCAATGTTTACATAATGCAACTCTGTGAGGAGCTGAGCTCTGACCAGGCATTCCAAACTAATTCCTCAAAAAAGCAACACACAACATAAACAAGGGACATACAACTAATAAGGCACTCAGCGAGCTCTTGTTGGAAAATCATCATTTGCTCTTTGAGAGTAGTTCTATTCTCGCACAACGAGATCCCGTGGGGTTCGCAGAATTTCAAAATTATTTTTCCATCACCTACATTTTAAGTTTACCTCAAAGGGACTGAACATGAGTGGTGTGATTGGACATGAATCTCATTGGTTAATTACAACATAAAATGCAAAAGTAGAAAGCCTTAATTGTAAAGAAATAAGAATCTGCCCAAATCAATAGGGAACAGAGGTTAAAACAGGCCCGACACCAAAGCGTACAAGCAATCTGGAAAACTGAGCATGGGGAACATTTTTAAAAAAGAATTTTCTGCAATTTTCATTCTGTGCCTGTTAATTGATGTCAGTTCAAGAATCAACAGCGTTTTATTTTTGTGATTCCAGAATAATGCCTACACACAATGGGATCAATTATCAGAAAGAGGACACAAACTCTGGTTGTAAACTGAGGAATGGAGATTAAGGATTTATTTGATACAACTTTTCAGAAACATAAAGGTAGGCTACAGAGAGAGAAAAATTAATTCTACAGCTTCAGAAATCTACAATTTTATTATTCCGTTGGAGAGGATGGTGACAAACTCACTTCTGCAGTTTGAATAGTGAAGGTGCTGCTGGGGGCCTGGAACTTTGATTCCATGAAGTCCCTTGGTTGGTGTGCATTGAAGTCTGGCTGTCCCATGGAATAAATAGGTCCTGGCAGAATGTAACTCGTGGAGTACACCAGAGATCAATTCTCGGCCCTCAGTTGATTACCATTTACACTATTGGCCTGAAGAAGGAACGAACTCTGAAGTTTTCAAGTAAAAACACAATGCTGGAAGTTGAGCGCGTTGAAAGAACCAAAGACTTGTTGATCCAAACCAAGGCTTTTATTAACTAAAAGACTGGAGCATATCACATGTAGGTCGACCAGTCTAGAATGACCTGGTCTGGCTAGGAGCATCCCTTTAAGACCTGCCAGTAGGTGTGGCTACGCTCTCAGCCAATCACAGTCATCCGACACTACCATCGTGATAGAATCTGTACTATCACACTGAAGAAACTCAGTAGGTCAAATGGTGCACTTTTACACAGCAAAGATAAAGATACATAACCAACGTTTCAGGCTTGAGCCCTTCCATCAATCATGTAAGGTTTTCAAGTTTTACCACACAGGCGTTGTGTTCCGGGAAATTATTCCCAAATTCCTGATATGCAGTCTGTGTAAAAAAGATTGGAATGTCTAGAAACCCCTAGACATTCTATTGCAAACTTCCTGCAGTCTAAATTGAACTGGCAACGTCAATGTTGACCCACATCCAGCCGACGTAAGTACCACACGTCATGTTCTTAGTCTAAACACACAGCAATATCCATACTGTGTGAACAGCCGCTCCAGAAGCTAAGTGTGAAAATTGACAATGGGAAAATAACATTCTTTGTCTTTCTTTGGCTTGGCTTCGCGGACGAAGATTTATGGAGGGATATGTCCACGTCTTCTGCAGGCTCGTTTGTGACTGACAAGTCCGATGCGGGACAGGCACACGGTTGCAGCGGTTGCAGGGAAAAATTGGTTGGTTGGGGTTGGGTGTTGGGTTTTTCCTCCTTTGCCTTTTGTCAGTGAGGTGGGCTCTGCGGTCTTCTTCAAAGGAGGTTGCTGCCCGCCGAACTGTGAGGCGCCAAGATGCACGGTTTGAGGCGATATCAGCCCATTGGCGGTGGTCAATGTGGTAGGCACCAAGAGATTTCTTTAGGCAGTCCTTGTACTTCTTCTTTGGTGCACCTCTGACATGCTGGCCAGTGGAGAGCTCGCCATATAACAGGATCTTGGGAAGGCGATGGTCCTCCATTCTGGAGACGTGACCCATCCAGCGCAGCTGGATCTTCAGCAGCGTGGACTCGATGCTGTCGACCTCTGCCATCTCGAGTACTTCGACGTTAGGGGTGTAAGCGCTCCAATGGATGTTGAGGATGGAGCGGAGACAACGCTGGTGGAAGCGTTCTAGGAGCCGTAGGTGGTGCCGGTAGATGACCCATGATTCGGAGCCGAACAGAAGTGTGGGTATGACAACGGCTCTGTATACGCTTATCTTTGTGAGGTTTTTCAGTTGGTTGTTTTTCCAGACTCTTTTGTGTAGTCTTCCAAAGGCGCTATTTGCCTTGGCGAGTCTGTTGTCTATCTCATTGTCGATCCTTGCATCTGATGAAATGGTGCAGCCGAGATAGGTAAACTGGTTGACCATTTTGAGTTTTGTGTGCCTGATGGAGATGTGGGGGGGCTGGTAGTCATGGTGGGGAGCTGGCTGATGGAGGACCTCCGTTTTCTTCAGGCTGACTTCCAGGCCAAACATTTTGGCTGTTTCTGCAAAACAGGATGTCAAGCGCTGAAGAGCTGGCTCTGAATGGGCAACTAAAGCGGCATCATCTGCAAAGAGTAGTTCACGGACAAGTTGCTCTTGTGTCTTGGTGTGAGCTTGCAGGCGCCTCAGATTGAAGAGACTGCCATCCGTGCGGTACCGGATGTAAACAGCGTCTTCATTGTTGAGGTCTTTCATGGCTTGGTTCAGCATCGTGCTGAAGAAGATTGAAAAGAGGATTGGTGCCAGAACGCAGCCTTGCTTCACGCCATTGTTAATGGAGAAGGGTTCAGAGAGCTCATTGCTGTATCTGACCCGACCTTGTTGGTTTTCGTGCAGTTGGGTAACCATGTTGAGGACCTTCGTGATGCCATCATCATCACCCTGTACAAAAACAATGGCGAGAAATCAGACTGCTCAAACTACAGGGGAATCACGCTGCTCTCCATTGCAGGCAAAATCTTCGCTAGGATTCTCCTAAATAGAATAATACCTAGTGTCGCCGAGAATGTTCTCCCAGAATCACAGTGCGGCTTTCGCGCAAACAGAGGAACTACTGGGGGGAGTCACGTGATGGAGTAGTGGCCGGACGGTGAACTCCAGCCCTCTCCAGAAAAGTCGGGAAAAACAAGAGAAAATACAAAGGCACAGAAATACAAGTTAAAGAAAAGTGAGTATAAAGGTGGAAAGAAGATGGAGACAAAAGGAGAAAAATCAAAATCAACGGAAAGAAGAGAGGAAGAGAAGACAACGGAGGAAAAAGGTGAAGGCCTTACCTGTCCGAAGAGGCCCGCTGTGGAGAGAGGGCCCCACTACCTCAGGTCGGTAGAAAAAGAACTACAACAATGGCTCACAGAGCCGAGTAAAAGTGCGCAACCGCGCATGCGCGACTCATCGCGCATGCGCGATGCGCATGCAAAAAAACACACCGATGGGAGGGGGGACCAGCTGGGGAGTCGATCTCCACAGCCGGCAACGACAGCTGCAGAACACCTGCAGCAAGAAGAGACCACAGAAGACAATGGAAACAAGAAAGAAGAGGAGGAAAGGGCAGCAAAGAAACAACAGATGGCCAACCCAGAGGAAGAAGAAGAGGAAGAATACAGTGAAATAGATAAAGGGAAAGGCAAGGTAAAGGATATACTTGCTCTTGTTAGAGGATACATGGAGTCATTTAAAGAATGGCAAACACAGGAATTCAATGATTTAAGAAGAAGAATAAACAACACAGAAGAGAAAATAAATAAAATGGATATGACCTTAACAGAAATGGGGAAAAAAATGGACAAGATGGAAGAGCGGGCAGTAGCAGCAGAAATGGAGGTAGAAGACTTAAAAAAGAAATTGGAGGAATCTAATAAAAAAACTAAAGAGACACAAGAATTACTAGCCCAAAAAATAGATATAATGGAAAATTATAACAGAAGAAATAACATAAAGATAGTGGGCCTTAAGGAAGATGAAGAAGGCAAGAATATGAGGGAGTTTATAAAAGAATGGATCCCTAAGGCCCTAGGATGTCCAGAACTACAGCAAGAAATGGAAATAGAAAGGGCACATAGAGCATTGGCCCCTAAACCACAACCACAACAAAAACCAAGATCTATTGTAGTAAAATTCCTAAGATATACTACAAGAGAAAAGGTACTGGAGAAGACAATGGAAAAAGTAAGAGAGGGCAACAAACCACTGGAGTATAAAGGGCAAAAAATCTTCATTTATCCAGATATAAGCTTTGAACTCCTAAAGAAGAGAAAAGAGTTCAATACAGCAAAAGCGATTTTATGGAAGAAAGGATATAAATTTACACTGAAGCATCCTGCGGTATTGAAAATATTTATTCCAGGACAACAAAACAGACTATTCTCGGATCCAGAAGAAGCACGAAAATTTGCAGAACAATTACAAAAATAGACTGAGGGATTAAGACGGGTAATGAGAGCAAAAATTATCACGATTGATATGTATGCGGGTAAAGAGGTATAAGAGTGAATAGAGACAATGGGCATATGTGAAAGTATCTGTAATTAGAGGAAAACATAGAGAGTATAGACAAGAATTAATAAGAGAAGGCAATGGAATAGAGAGAATAAGGAGGGAATTAAAAGAGTGACCTTTGTGACATATAAAAAGCGAAATCTTTTCTGGGGGGTGCTGGGTGGGGGAAAAGAGCGGTCACTGCAAAATCAGTTGACGCTTGCGAGTGGATTCGCAAATCCAAATGGAGAGGGGAGATGTGGTTGTCCGACAAGGGATAAAGGGCAACTCAGGAGGGGAAGGGGAGACTGGGGATAAAGAAGATAGAAATAGGAGAATAAGGAAAATGTTGGATGTTGTAGGAATGTTGTCTGGTAAAGAGTTGAAAATAAGAAAACAGAAATGGAAAAGGAGGAAAGGTAATGATGGAAAAACGGAAAGAGAAGATAAACAAAATATAAAATGGCTACGCTGAACTATATGACTCTAAATATTAATGGAATACATAACCAAATTAAAAGGAAGAAACTACTAAATTTACTGAAAAAGGAAAAAATAGATATAGCATTTGTCCAAGAAACACACTTAACTGAATTGGAGCACAAGAAATTAAAGAGAGATTGGGTAGGACATGTAACAGCAGCATCGTATAATTCAAAAGCAAGAGGAGTGGCTATATTAATTAGCAAAAATGTGCCATTTAAAATAGAAGAGGAAATAATAGATCCAGCAGGGAGATATGTTATGATAAAATGTCAGATATATTCAGAGCTTTGGAATCTACTTAATATATATTCACCTAACGAAGAAGATCAAAAGTTTATGCAAGATATCTTTTTGAAGGTAGCTAATACGCAAGGGAACATACTAATAGGAGGGGATTTCAATCTGAATTTGGATCCAAATATGGATAAAACGGGGAAAAAAATTAACAGGAAGAACAAAGTAACCAAATTTATAATTAAATCAATGCAAGAAATGAAACTTGTGGACATATGGAGGAAACAAAACCCAAAAGAAAAGGAATACTCATACTACTCGACTAGACATAAAACATACTCAAGGATAGATCTATTCCTGTTATCAGCCCACATTCAAGGGAGAGTTAGGAAAACGGAATATAAAGCTAGACTATTATCGGACCACTCACCCCTGTTATTGGCAATAGAGCTAGAGGACATCCCTCCAAGAATGTATAGATGGAGATTAAACCCCATGCTACTTAAAAGACAGGATTTTAGAGAATTTATTGAAAAACAATTAAAAATGTACTTTGAAGTAAATACGGAATCAGTGGAAGATAAGTTTATACTATGGGACGCAATGAAAGCATTCATTAGAGGGCAAATAATAAGTTATGCAACCAAGATGAAGAAGGACTATAACCAGGAAACAGAGCAGTTGGAAAGGGAAATAATAAACATAGAAAAAAAATTAGCAATAAAGGAAGATACAACCAAAAGAAGAGAATTGGCGGATAAAAAAATAAAATATGAAACATTACAAACATATAAGGTGGAGAAGAATATAATGAAGACAAAACAGAAATATTATGAACTAGGTGAAAAAACACACAAAATCTTAGCATGGCAGCTTAAGACAGAGCAAACTAAGAAAATGGTATTGGCAACAAGGAAAAAAGACAAACAAATTACATATAATCCAAAAGAAATTAAGGAAAACTTCAGAGAATTCTATGAACAATTATACCGAACCGAAAACGAAGGGAAAGAAGGGAAAATAGATGAATTTTTGACTAAAATTGAACTACCAAAACTACAAATAGAGGAACAAAATAAATTAACAGAACCATTTGGAACAGTAGAAATACAAGAGATAATAAAAAATTTACCAAATAATAAGACACCAGGAGAGGATGGACTCCCAATAGAATTCTACAAAACATTTAAAGACCTAATAATACCGCCCCTCCTGGATGTAATCAACCAGATTGATGAGACACAAAACTTACCAGATTCATGTAAAACAGCAATAATTACAGTGATACTAAAACAAGGGAAAGATCCACTCTCACCAGCGTCATATAGACCAATATCTCTGCTAAACACAGATTATAAGATAATAGCTAAACTATTAGCGAACAGATTAGCAGAACAGGTACCGAAAATGGTAAATTTAGACCAAACTGGATTTATCAAAAAAAGACGCACAACAGACAATATTTGTAAATTTATTAACTTAATTCATGCAGTAGAAGGAAATAAAGCACCCGCAGTAGCAGTTGCTTTAGACGCAGAGAAGGCCTTCGACAGAGTAGAATGGAATTACTTGTTCAAAGTATTGCAAAAATTCAGTTTACCGGAGAAGTATATTAATTGGATTAAAGCATTATATAAGGGACCGTTAGCGAAAGTGACAGTAAATGGACATGTATCAAAGCAATTTAACTTAAGCAGGTCAACGCGGCAGGGATGCCCACTATCACCATTATTGTTTGCGCTAGCTATAGAACCACTAGCAGAATCGATAAGAAGAGATAATAATATAAAAGGAATAAAAATAAAAGACAGGGAATATAAAATCAGTCTGTTTGCGGATGATGTGATAGTGTACTTAACAGAACCAGAACTATCAATAAAAGAACTATATAAGAAATTGAAGGAATATGGAGAAGTGTCGGGATACAAGATAAACGTAAATAAAAGTGAAGCAATGCCTATGAATAACGCGGATTTCTCAAAATTTAAGGAGGAATCCCCATTCAGATGGCAAACGCAGGCAATAAGATACCTAGGTGTGCAAATAAACAAAAATCTAGGCCAATTATATAAACTCAATTACAATCCACTAATGAAAAAATTACAGGACGATTTAGAGCATTGGAAAGAGCTACCACTAACACTGATAGGAAGGATAAACTGTATTAAAATGAACATTTTTCCAAGGATACTATACTTATTTCAGGCATTGCCAATACAACTGACAGAAAAATTCTTCAAAGAGTTAAAGAAAATAATAAGGAGATTTTTATGGAGAGGGGGGAAACCGAGGATAGCACTAGATAAATTAACAGAATGGTATAAACAAGGAGGCTTACAATTGCCAAACTTCAAAAATTATTATAGAGCCGCACAATTAAGGTACCTATCAGATTTTTATCAAACAAGGGAAAAACCAGACTGGACGAGACTAGAATTAGATAAAATAGGGGAAAAGATACCTGAACACATATTATATAAATGGGACGAAAAATTGGTACAACATAGAACTTCTCCAGTATTACACCATCTCCTCAATATATGGAAGAAGATTCATGTAGAAAGAAATAAAATAAATTACCAAATACCAAAACTAATATTGACGCAAAATAAGCTACTCCCTTTTACAATAGACAACCTTGCCTTTAGAAAATGGGAAAAAAAAGGGATTAAAAGAATAGAAAATTGTTTTTCAGGAAGTAGATTCTTATCCTTTGAACAAATGAGAGATAAGTACAATATAACTGGAGATACAGCGCTGGCATATTACCAACTGAGATCCTACTTGAAAGATAAATTAGGAAGCAACTTGAGTTTACCAGAGGGAAGTAACCTTGAATATGTGATTACAGATACAATGTTAATCAAAAGATTTATAAAAAATATGTATATTAAACTGCAAGAAAAGGAGAATGAGGAAACAAATGGTAAAACTAAACAAAAATGGGAACAAGATTTAAATATAAAGATAAAAAAGGAAACATGGGAGAAGTTATGCTCTGGAACGATGAGAAATACAATAAATACGAGGCTGCGTATGATACAATATAATTGGTTACACAGACTATACATTACACCGCAAAAGTTAAATAAATGGGACCCAACAGTATCTGATAGATGTTTTCGATGTAAAAAAGAAAGGGGAACAACAATTCATGCAATCTGGACATGTGAGAGAGTAGAAAAATTTTGGGATGATCTCAATCAGATATTAAATAAAATAACAGAAAACAATATACCAAAGAATCCAGAGATCTTTCTCCTAAGTAACATAAAAAATAAAGAATTTGGAATTGACTTGGAAGATGCACAAAAAAGATTTGTCAAGATAGCCCTAGCCGTAGCAAAAAAATGTATTATGTCAACCTGGAAAATGGAAGATAATTTGAAAATACAACAATGGTATATAGAAATGAATAAATGTATTCCATTAGAAAAAATAACATATAGTTTAAGAAATAATATTGAAATATTCGAACAAGTATGGGAGCCTTACATTAAATACAATAGCGAAAACCTACCGGGAACAAACATTACCTAAGTTGATGGAAGGAGAAGAAAAGAAAAGAATGGACTAAGTAGAATTTCTGGTGTATTTTTGTTGAATGACAACATTGTCTAACTGAATTAATGCAACCTAGATTGTATACCTAAAATGGATGAGAGGGGGGGGGGGGTGGGGGTGTGGCTTGGGAGGAGGGAGGGGGGAGGGAGAAAAAGTCACTGTAAATGTGTGGAAAAGAAAAAGTGTACATCATGGCTATTGTGATTTATGGTGTGAAAAATAAAAAATTTAAAATAAAAAAAAACAGAGGAACTACTGACATGGTCTTTGCCCTCAGACAGCTCCAAGAAAAGTGCAGAGAACAAAACAAAGGACTCTACATCACCTTTGTTGACCTCACCAAAGCCTTCGACACCGTGAGCAGGAATGGGCTTTGGCGCATTGGATGCCCCCCAAAAAAATAACATTATTTATATGCAAAAAACATAATTGTTACAAAAATGGGTAGAAGGGTCTGTTTTGATGAAGACATTGCGATTCTGCCATGGGACATAGTTAAATTACTTGATTGAGTAAAAACTTAGCAAATGCAGGTCATGCACATTGAAAAGAGAACCAGAAGGCAGATTATTAAATGAGAGACTGCAAATGAGTGAGGTTTGGAGAGGGATCTAGGTGTTCCAGTGCATGAATCCCAGGCAGATCTAACAAGTAATTAAGAAGGAAAATGGCATTTTCCTGCAAAATGGTTGGAGCTTAAGAACAAGGAGGTTGTATTATAATTGGACAGGATGTTAATGAGCCAAATCCATAATATTGTTCCCAGATCTGGTCCCTGTGGTGCATGGTTAGCCAGAATCAGTCACACACAAAGATAAAGACTGTACAACAGGCTTTAATCCGCAGACTTCCACAGAGCCAGGCTGTCTGTGGCTGCAGCAACTCTGAGTAAGGCCTCGGGAGACTGGCGCAGGCTTATATCCCAGAGGGTGATTGACACCCGACCGGGTGGGGCTTCATTCCTTCAGGCCGACTGATTGGCAGCCGGCCAGGTGTTGTCCTGTCCCCTTACACTCCTGCAGGTACAGAGGTTGCCCTCTGCAGTAGGCTGGTGGTGTACCACCACATTCACCCCCTTCTTTAAAATTGTCCCGGGGGGGCGCAGTAACAAGGAATTGCACCCACTATGTACATACAATATTGAGATGATTTGGCGGCCTCTCGGGTCTCTGTGACCATCGTAGGACTGGCTCCTGGTCACTGGTCAGAGGGGAAGTGGGGGGGCTGGCGGCAGGGGTGTGTGTGGCTGGTGTGGTGCCGTGCGGAGGGGTGGTCAGGGGGGCCGGAGTATGTGGATCGTATTAGATGGGTGGGGGGGCAGGTTTGTCTCCAAAGGCTGAAGCGGGCCCCTGGTGGTCAAGGATGCCTACATGTCCCATAGCTGCCTGGGGACGGGGATGTATGCCCAGTCAGCATCGTCCTGGGTTGGAGGGTGTTGTGGTGTGGTGGGTGCTCCTGCTGGTGCCAGGTCCATAGTTGAGACGGTGTCCTCCCTGCCACTGCTGAACCTAATGTAAGCATATTTATGGTTTGCAAGAAGGAGGAAAACCTGCTCTACCAGGGCTTGGGCCTTGTGTGTCTGTACATGCTTACGCAGAAGCACCGGTCCCGGGGATGTGAGCCATGCTGGGAGTGACATTTCAGTCGCTAACCTCCTGGGGAATGAGAACAGGCGTTCGTGATGGGTCTCATTGGTAGCCGTGCACAGTAGTGACCGAATGGCATGGAGCGCCTTGGGCAGGGCGTCCTGCCAGTACTCAACGGCCCACCCTTTTGACCTGAGAGCCAGGAGGACTGCCTTCCAGACCACCCCATTCTTGCGTTCCACTTGCCCATTACATCTCAGGTTATAACTTGTCATGCAATTGGTCGCGATGCCCCTCGCCGCCAGGTACTGGCGCAGCTCGTCCCTCATGAAACTAGACCCCTGGTCACTGTGGATAAAGGCGGGGTAGCCAAACAATGGGAAAATCTGCCCCAAGACCATGATGATGGTGGCCATGGAGATGTCCGGACAAGGGATGGGGAAAGGGAAGCATGAGTACTCGTCCACTACTGTGAGGAAGTAGATGTTTCAGTTTGTGGAAGGCAGGGGCCCTTTTAAGTCCATGCCGAGATGCTCGAAAGGCCATTTAGCCTTTACAACGTGGGCCTGGGGGGTGCGGAAGAAGTGGGGTTTACACTCCGCACTGACCCTACAGGCATCGGTAATGTCCCTGATGTCCCTGATGGTGTACGGCAGATTTCGGGACTTACAACCAGGTGATGCCCAGATGGCAGAGGGACTCATGCAATGGCTGCAACCTGTTGTCATGTATAGACGTGCAGGTGCAAGAGAGGGCATCAAGGGAGTTGTTAAACTTCCTGGGGCGGTACTGGATGTCATAGCTGTAGGTTGCCAGCTTGACTCTCCAGCGCAGGGTCTTGACGTTCTTGATCTTGCTCTTGTGGGTCATGTTATACATGAACACCACGGCCCGCTGGTCTGTGAGGAACGTGAATCTCCTGCCGGCCAGGTAGAGGCGCCAGTGGTGGAGCGCTTCCACAATCGCCTGGGCCTCCTTTTCAATGGTGGAGTGCCCTAGCTCGGAGTCGTGGAGGATCCTGGAGAAGAAAGCAATGGGGAGCCCCACTTGGTTGAAGGTAGCAGCGATGGCCACCTCGGAGGCATCGCTCTCCACCTGGAAGGTGGAGTCCTCATCTACAGCCTGCATCGTGGCGTCCGCAATGTCTTGCCTGATGTGGATGAAGGCTGCCTGCACCTCAGGTGGGAGGGGAAAAGTTGTGGCTTGGGCCAGTGGGCGGACCTTGTCCGAGAAGGGAGGGACCCACTGCGAGTAATAAGAGAACAGGCCCAGGCACCTGCGGAGAGCCTTTAGCATGGGGGGGAGGGGTAACTCCATTAATGGGCGCATCCTTTCCAGATCTGGGCCGACGACTCCACGATGTGAAGCGGGTGATGCTGAACACACAATTCTCCTTGTTGTAAGTGAGGTTCAGCTCCCCAGCCGTCTGGAGGAATTTTTCCAGGTTAGCATCATGGTCCTGTTGATCACAGCTGCAGATAGTGACGCTATCCATATATGGAAACGTCGCCTTCAGCTTGTGCCAGTCTACTATGCGATCCATCTCCCGTTGTAAGACAGAGACCCCATTTGTGACCCCAAAAGGAAACCGGCAGAACTGGTATAGGCGCCCGTCCGCCTCAAAGGTGGTGTAGGACTTGTCCTTCGGGTGGATAGGGATTTGGTGATACGCCGACTTCAGGTCAATTGTGGAGAAAACCCGGTAGTGGGCTATCTCATTGACCATGTCGGCAATCCTCAGCAGGGAGTAGGCATCCAGCTGGGTGTACCGATTAATGGTCTGGCTGTAATCCACAACCATCCTTGGCTTACTTCCCTCTTTGACCACCAGGACTTGGGCTCTCCAAGGGCTGTTACTGGGCTCTATAACGCCTTCCGCCAGGAGATGCCACACCTCCACCTTGATGATGTCCCTGTCTGCAGCGTAATAGCGCCTACTTCTGGCGGTGATTGGCTTGCAGCCTAGCGCAAGATTTGGAAAGAGTGCTGGTGGGATGATGCGCAGTGTGGTGAGGCCGCAGGTTGGCCGGGGCTGGTAGGTTGGCGTGCTGTGCAATGTGAGTGGAGGTTGGGGCCAACCCAAAGGCAAGGGTGACACTCTGCAGGTGGCTCTGGAAATCCAGGCCCAGGAAGAATGGTGCGCAGAGTTTGGGCATGACCAGGAGCCTGAATCCTGTGTAAGTCTCCCCTCCCACCGTTATATCGACCGAGCAGCGCCTGAGGTTAACAACAGTCTTATCCTTAGCGGCGAGAGCGATCGAGCAGGTGGTGGGGTGGACCTTTAACCTTAGGGAGTGGGCCACGTTCAGGTGAATGAAGCTCTCGTGCTGCCACTGTCCAACAGGCACTTTGTTACCTGCCTGTTGACTCTCACGTCCATCATCGAGCGCCCGAGATCATGGGGAGTGACCCTGGTCAACATGGTGGCAGCCAGGACCGTCTCGGAGTTGGAGTCATCGCTATCTGGAGGGATGGGGAGCATCGACAGGGTGGCCTGGTCATCACCCATGTTGACCATATTGCTGTCAGTCGCTGGGTGCGGCGTGCGGCAGCCGATGGCACATGGAAGAATGGGGAGCGTCAGTAGGGTGGCCTGGTCATTGCCCGTGTTGACCACGTCGTTCTCAATGTCATCGGAGGCCCTCCATGTCAGTCGCTGCCTGGTCCAAGATGGAGGCGGCATGTGGGGGGCCGTTGCGTGGCAGGCCTCCTTCCCCAGCCGTGTCCGCTGCACTGGGGGAAATGACGTCATCACAGCCGGCGGCAGTGACGTCAGCCGAAAGAAAAATTACGCCATGAGCCGGAAGTGACATTGCTGTAGTTCTCAGTGAGCGGCCCTGGCGAGGGGGGGGGTGGCTGGTGCAGATGCTCAGGGAACATGCTGAGACTGGCGGGGACGGATGTTGCGCAGTCAAAGTCGGGGAAGGGGGAAGCCGACGCGGGGACAATGACGTCACCCAGCACGTGCACGTGTGGGGGTCCACGGGGGAGGTGGGGAGGTCATAGATGGCTGCTGAGCTGCCGGCAGGATTAGAGAGGCACACTTTTGCAAAGTGGCCTTTCTTGCCACATCGGGAACAATACTGGTTTCTATCCTGGCAGTTTTGGCGCGATCATCAATCTGACCCACAGCAGGACCCACAGTACTTACAGGGGCGCCGGGCGCCTGCCGCAGCAACATTCTCCTCCCCAGCTCAGCCTGGGGCTGCAGCTGCAGTGCGAGAGGGCCATGAGGGAACCTGGGGGAACCTGGAATCAAAGGCTTCAACGTGCAGGGCTGCTGCTTCCAGGGTTTGGACCACTTCCACAGTCCTGGTTATGGCATAGATGTTGTCTTCCAGCAGCTTCTGCTGGATGGCCCTCGAGCGTAGCCCTCAGACGAAGGCATCCCGGATCAGCCTCTCGACCTCCTCTGCACTTACCCCAGGTTCAGCCAGACAAGGTTGGGCCAACTCTCGCAAGTGTCCCAGGTAAGACTCAGCCATCTCCCTAGGTTGCTGGGCTCGGGTGTTGAGGAGGTACCTTGCACAGACCACGTTCATGGGGGTCTTGTACAAGTTCTCAAGAGTGTCCATTGCGCTCTTGTACGTGGAGCTGTCTTTGGTTACCTGGATGGCGCGGGGACCCAGCTTTGACCGGAGTAGGACCAACCTCTTCCGATCGGAGTCCAGGATGTCACCCTCGTGTGCCTCGATGATTGCCTCGACCATGTGCTGCCAGATCTCGAAGCGTATCTGGGCTTCCGGGTGGTGTAGGTTGACCTTGAGGGTCCCTCTGCACAGGAGTTTTTGGATTAAATTGTGGTGCACTGTTAGCCAGAATCAGACACACACAAAGATAAAGACTGTACACAGGCTTTAATCCACAAAGACTTCCACAGAGCCAGGCTGGCTGTGGGTGCAGCAATTCTGAGTAAGGCCTCAGGAGGCCGGCGCAGGCTTAGATCCCGGAGGGTGATTGACACCCGATCGGGTGGGGCTTCATCCCTTCAGGCTGACTGATTGGTAGCAGGCCAGGTGTTGTCCTCTCCCCTTACACTCCTGCATTTACAGAGGTTGACCCCTGCAGTAGGAATGTGGTGTACCACCACAGTCCCCTTACCTAACAAAAGGCACTGTGTAAATAAAGATGACTTGATTTAACAAGGGCAAGTTGGGCAGAATGACTTGTTTTCTGTGCACATTCTAAATAAATCCTATGGCTGAAAATGTGCTTCTTTGTCACTTCATTAGGAAGACCTAAGTGACTGAGCTGTTTAAGCACAGAATTAACATATGCACGGATTGAAAAGGCAAAATCATTGAAGCCCCACTGCGATAATTTCAGAACCTCTACTTATTGCAATTTAACTTGCTGCACTGCTATTATTTATTCCTGATATAACATTTTAATGCTGCGGTGCTGGAGTGAAATAAACCCAGCGTTACTTCATTTTAATCCATATAATTCTAGCTGAAATGCCGGGTTTGAGTACTGAAGTTTGCCATTTGTCATTCTGTTAGGACATCTAACACCAGGATAATACATGCTCAATAAAAATAAACGCAACCTCCTTTATCCATGTATATCTTTACTCCATTTTATATATTACTAGTTAGAGAAAAGTTTGCACATCTTATCAATGTTCATGAGGAAGTTGATCTGTTCTCGCTTCTACCATCAGGACAGATGAATAGGTGCCAGAGGACTTGTACCCCCGAAGTTCAGGAGCAGATGCTACCCTCTGCCATCAGACTCACAAACAGAACAACAGACTCATTCAGAGACTCATTTGAGGACTTGTACTTTGCTCATTTATTATTGAATATTTATATTTCTGTATTTCCACGGTTAGTTTGTTTATATGCCTTTCTTTTGTTTACATTCCTTTCTTCTTGAGTACAGTTCACTGTTACCATAATTAGAAATTCTGCCTGCCCCACAGGAAGACGAATCTCAGGGCTGTATGTGATGTCATACGTGTACTTGAACAATAAATTTGAACTTTGAACACAAGTATATTCTAAGTTATACAACCATGTTACAAATAGCAAGCTGACAGAGCAAAAATGCGCAATTCCCCTGTAAATCTGTTTTGATGAATGAAAATTAAAAGGCTGTTGATGCAGGAAATCTAAAATTAGAGAAGAAAATACTGGAAAGACTCAGAAATTTAAATTTAGACCTACAGCACGGTAACAGGCCCTTTCAGCCCACGAGCCCATGCCGCCCAACTACAAACCCCATATCTTTTGAATGGTGGGAGGAAACGAGAGCACCCAAGGAAACCCACACAGACATGGGGAGAAGGTACAAACTCCTTACAAAGTGCGCAGTCCCCGGTCACTGGCGCCGTGACAGCATTGCACTCATTGCGACCCAAACTGTGCCACCCATTTACTTTAGTCACTGAAGATTGAGAGCTGATAAATGCATAAATTCAACATGATAAGCACCCTCTCAGTAAAATCTCCAGGAACTCATAATACAATAATAAGAATAAGGATAACAGGAGTTGGTTCGATACAATTTCAATAACATCAATAATATCATTTAGTTCAATATTTTGAGTTTGATTTACTTATTTACAAAGGGAGCACACTGTAACTGACAGGGCACCTGAAACACCTTTGCTCAGACAAAATAATTCACACGTATAGTTGAAAAGCTTCTGAACACACACACACACACACCCAAAATTAGTGTTGTCAGGGATGACTCTCTGGGTATACAAATATCCTAATTCTTGATAGTCGGAGAAAATATGTGAATGATCCTGTTTGTTTGATGTGCTAAATGACAAACTTTCCTTGATCTCAATCACAATGTATCTAATTACATGTTGAACAACCTTAAAAACATTTATTATTATAAACCTACCTAGCTGAAGACACATTTTCTCAACTACATTTTATTTATATATAGCTCAGTAAACATACTTTTGCTGGCCTATGGGGTCTACACAGAAGACCAGATTGCAAACATCCATGATAATACTCATTCTTAGAGATGGTATATATAATTATTTGGAAAGACAGGGATTGATTAGGAGTAGTCAACATGGTTTTGTACATGGTAGATCATGTTTTTCAAGGAGGCTACTAAGAAAGTTGTCGAGGAGATGGACGTGGATGTTCTCTATATGGACTTTAGAATGGCTTTGATAAGGTTCTGCATAAGTGGTTTTAATGTTGAAGTAGTGAAATGGATTCAACAATGGTTGGATGGAAAATGCCAGAGGATAGCGGTGGAAAATTGTTTGTCAAATTGTTGGCCTGTGACTAGTGGAGTGACACATGGATCAGTACCGGGTCCATTGTTGTTTGTCATATAGATTAATGATCTGGATGATAGGGTGGCAAATTAGATTAGTAAGCATGCAGATGATATGAAGATTGGTGGTGTTGTGGACAGTGAAGAAGGTTATCGAAGCTTGCAGTTAGAACAGGACAATTAGAAGAGTGGACTGAAAGATGGCAGATGGAGTTTAATACCGATAAATGTGAGGTGGTACATTTTGGTAGGATTAATCAGCAAAAGTCATACACGTTAAATGGTGGACAATTGAGGAGTGCAGTAGAACAAAGGGACTTAGGAATTCTGGTACATATTCCCTGAAAGCTGAGTCACATGTAGATAGGGTGGTGAAGAAAGCTTTTGGTATGTTGGCCTTCATAAATCAGAGTATTGGATATGGGAGTTGGGATGTCATGTTAAGACATTGGTGAAGCCATATTTGGAATATTGTGTGAAGTTTGGGTCACCAAATTGTAGAAAGGATATAAACACAATAGAGAGAGTGCAGAGGAGATTTACAAGAATGTTGCCTGGGTTTCGGAGTTTGAGTTACAGGGAAAGGTTGAGAAGACTGGGATTTTATTCCTTGGAGCAGAGAAGATTGAAGGGTGGGTCTGGTCTCCATCACCAACATAAACCACTTACCTATATCTTATCTATGCCTTTTCATAATTGTGTACATTGCTATGAGATCTCCTCTATTTCTTCTAAATTCCAGCAAGTGCAGTCCGGATGATTCAATCTCTCTTTATTCAACTTCCTTTCCATTATTTGACAGCTTTTCAATGCCACAATCCTTTGCCCTGTGCTGCCAAGCAATCAATAACATCCGCCTTTGAACTCCTTCATTCCTGAATTATGTTGAAAGTTGATTCCAGTTCAATATTAGTAAGGTAGTCAAATAAAAACCAGCAGTGCTGATGTTAGAATGACACCAAATGACTTTTTTTCATGAATATTGTTCGTAGGAGAACTGCAAAGTTCACAAATGTAGAATGTAAAATTCAGGCAATGACAGGATTTGTAAAAAGACAAAATAAATGGTAGATCCTGGAATCTGGAACAAGCAGCATCTGTGGAGGCAAAAGATAGAACTCTATTTTTCAGGTTGCAACCCTGCTTCAGATCTCGACACAGAACATCGACTTATACTTCTGCCTTCAAGACTAGGATTACACTGACAATAATTGAATATGTTAATGATTCTGGCTTATTCCATGAAGGGCTCAGGCCCAAAATGTCGCCAATATATCTTTGTCTCCTATGGATGCTGAAAAGACTGGCTGAGTTCCTCCCGCATTTCGGTGTGTTTTTAAGACGCGTCTGAATACTTTTGTGTTTCCCTCACACCTCTAGTCACAAGACTCCAGTCTGAGAACCAAACATATCTATTTTTTATATAGAACTTACATTTTTTTCTGTTCTGAAGCAAACGACCAACTCCAAATATCTGCATCACGCTGAGAGTTTAGACAGAATACCTGAAGTGCGGTATTTACGTCCTATTCATTGGCCCGTTGTTCGCGGCTCGCCTGCAGTTGAGCTTGGACTGTAGGTAATCCGTGAAAATGTCGAAGGGTCGTGGAGGTAAAATTTCAGAATGGGAATTCCTGTTACGATCTTTTTTGCACAGACTGCGATCCAGAAAACTGGAAATAATTTCCCGGAATGCTGCAGATGTGTAAAAAACATAATAGATTAACTGGTCCATTCAGTTCTCGTCATGCACGGAAGAGTCCAGTCAGTTTCATGCACTGATCTTTTAGGGGGCTCAAACACTGACAGGTCACAAATATTAATTGAGAAAATAATGAATATTATTATGAGACTGCTTCCATCAAAGCAGGAAGAGATGTGGAAACACCACTCTTCACCAATCACTGACAAAAGATTTTCATGGAGTTCCAAATCTCCAAAGCTCCATTTGAAACAAATGAAGTAATTTTCACCTCTCTCTGCTACTTTGGAGCTTTTAATCAGTGTCATTTCACACATTTCATTTGCTTCTGCATCCGGCAGTATTTACTTCACACAGTAGCAAGCGTTGGGAAACATCAAGATTGACAGTGAGAACATTATGATTAATATGCACAGTTGCAGTCAAAACACCAATAGGTTTTTGATTTTTGCTCCTGTTAATTCAGCTCCCTCACGCCGAGAACTTCTCATCCACATTTTACAATTATGTCAGAGACAAGCGGATGATAACATTTAGAAAAAAGATTGTTGGATCCTCCACTGCTTCAGTGGGCACTTGTCACTTGTTTCACCTATCAACTCCCCAGCACTGCTCCTCAGTCTTAAATCAACACAGGGATAATTTTTTTTATCAGGAGCCAACATCTGTTTATTTCTTCCCCATTCTTCATTCAACGACTACCACCCAGTAGTCCTAACTTCTACTGTGATGAAATGCTTTGAGAGATTGGTCATGGCCAGAATTAACACGGACCCACTGCAATTCTCCTATGATCACCAATTGCTCCACAGCAGATGAAATACCCCTGTCTCTGCATTCAGCTCTGGATCTCCTCAAAAACAGCAATTCATACAGACAGCTGCTCTTCATCGACTACACTTCAGCCTTCAATACCACTATTCCCTCAGTGCTGGTCAGGAATCTACAAACTCTAGGCCTCTGTACCCCCTCTGCAACTGGATCCTTGACTTTCTCATCGGACGACCACAGACAGAACGAATTGGAAGCAACGTCTCCTCCTCACTGATTATCAACACAAGCGCACCCCAAGGATTCGTGCTCAGCCCACTGTTCCACTCGTTCTACACCCATGACTGTGTGGTCGGGCACAATTCCAATGCTATCTACAAGTTTGCCGATGATGCCACAGTTGTCGGCAGAATCACAAAAGGCAGCGAGGAAGCGTACAGGAGAGAGATAGATCGGCTCGTTGAATGGCGTAATGACAACACTCAATGTCAGCATAACCAAGGAGGTGATTGTGCTCTTCAGGAAGAAATCAGGGGAACACAACCCAGTCCTCACTGAGGGCTCAGTAGTGGAAAGGGTCAAGAACTTCAAATACCTGGGGGTCAACATCTCCGAGGATCTGTCCTGGAGACTCCACGTTGATGCCATCACAAAAACAGAGTCACCAGTGGCTGGACTTCATGTGGTTTCTGAGGAGGTCAGTAAACGCTCATAAACTTCTACAGGTGGTACCGTGGAGAGGATTTTGGCTGGTTCCATCACTGCTTGGTATGGAGGTACAAAGTCTCAGGACAAGAATAAACTCAATAGGGTTGTTAACTCAGCCTGCAACATCACAGGCACCAGACTTCACTCCATCGAGGACATCGACATGAGGCGGCATCTTAAACAAGCAGCCTCTAACTTTGAAGACCCCACCACCCAGACCATGCCCTCTTCACTCTGCTACCATCGAGAAAAAAGTACAGGAGCCTAAAGGCGAGCACTCAATGGCACAAGGACAGCTCCTTCCCCGCCACCATCAGATTCTAGAATAATCAATGAACCAAAGACACTAACTGCACCATTGCACTAATATTTTTATTTTGTGTGGTAAGATGGTTATAATATGAATGTTTGCAATATGATACTGCCACAAAACAGTGGATTTCAGGACTTCAGATTCTGATGCTTCATTCTGTGATTCACCTCAACATTTCATAAATGTTTAAGAACTACTCAACTAAGATGCTCGAAACTAAATTTAAAAAAAAAATACATACAGTAAAACCCCTGTCATCCGGAATTCAAGCAACAGGTAAAAAAACACAGAAAATAAATTGATAAAAATCCGTGTGCCTCGCCATTAGTTTGCCAATCACACAACACACAGTCTGAAGCAACCAGAAAATGCACTTATCGGCATCTACTGATCCCTATGGGTGCTGGATACCAAGGGTTTTACTGTATCTTCAATGACCAAATAGTATTTCACCTCCTGTTTTGCCTGCAGTTATGATTGGAGAATCAGAGCCTCTCTTTAAAGCCCATCTGGCAATGGATAACCAATTTTTAAATATTTCCTTTCAAAAGAAATTAGTTATATAGAAGATTGCTATGAAGGTAGAAGTTTAATGAGATTTCATCAATTAAAAAATAACTATGGGATACAAAATAATACCCTTTTTTGTTATTATCAATTACGGGTTTATTTGAGAGATAAACTAGATCCAACAATGTTATTACCGCTATGTGGTGATGCAGAAATATTGATATGTAGTAGATATATTAAGAAATTTATTTTGGCTATGTATACTTTATTGCAGAAGGGAATTATTAAACAGATGATACATGAGTCCAGACAACATTGGGAGACAGATTTAAATGTTAATATTGATGAAGTAAATTGATCAGAGTTGTGTTGAGACAGTATGACAAATGCTATAAATGTTAGACATAGGAAAGTTCAATACAATATTTTACATCAGTTATATCTCACTCCGTAAAAGCTAAATAAACTGAAATCAGATTTATCTGATCAGTGTTCAAGATGTAGTCAGGAGGTAGGTACTTTTTTACATTCTACTTGGTCTTGATTCAAAGTGACACCTTGTTGGTCAAATTTGGCATTTTATTTCGAACAGGTTATGGGAATGAAATTTTCACAAACTCCAATGTTATTTTTATTAGGTAATATTGAGGGGATAAGACTGAAACTGAAATTATCTACATATTAAAAACCATTTTTAAAGATTGCTTTAGCAGTAGCAAGAAAATGTATAGCAGTGACATGGAAATCAGATACATTTTGGGTCTGGAACGTTGGACTGCAGAAATGCATAGTTGTGTCTCTTTGGAGAAGATTACCTATAATTTAAGAAATAAATATGATGTATTTTTGAAAATTTACCACCCATACTTAAGAATTGAAGGAATTAATATATAGACCCTTTCCTTGCACCTTGAATTTTGTTAACTTCCTTGAAATATTATTAGTTATAAAATTATTAATTCCATGTGGGAAGGAGGAACTTACGGCAATCAGTTTTTTATTCTAGCTTCTTACTTTTATGTTTTCTTGCTTTTTCACTTCTCCCTCTTCTTTTCTCTTTTTCCTTTGGGGTTAGCTTAGTGGGGGGAGGAGGAGGTTGCGATTTATACCATCATGTCATAGATTGGATATTAATATTTGATTGCTATATTTTGTACTTATATATTATTACATGTATGGAAAACTTTTAAATACAATTTTTTTTAAAGAGAAATGGAATACACACTTAAATGTCCTAAAATGTGTGAAAAATTATGATTCATTCTGTGATCACCTCATTATTCCATCTAATTTTTTTTTCAAAATATATTTATTGAACATCAGAATCAGGATTTATTGTCGTGAACAAGTCGTGAAATTTGCTGTTTTGCGGCAACATCACAGGGCAAACATTCATATTGTAACCATCTTCCAACATTATTATATAAAAATATTTAAATAATCATGCATGAAAAGTAAGGCCGAGTCATTGGTTCATTGATTATTCAGGAATCTGATGGCAGCAGGGAAGAAGCTGTCCTTGTGTCACTGAGTGCTCGTCTTTAGACTCCTGGACCTTTTTCCTCGATGGTAGCAGAGTGAAGAGGGCGTGGCCTGGGTTGTGGGGTCTTTGAAGATAGAGGCTGCTTTTTTAAGACACCAAGCTAACAACCCTCTGGAGTTTATTCTTGTCCTGAGAGTTGGCGCCTCCATATCCAGGCAGTGATACAACCAGCCAGAATGCTCTCCATGGTACCACCTGTAGAAGTTTATGAGAGTAAACTTTGGTGACACCTCACAAAGTCTAGCCACTGGTGAACCACCTTTCTGATTACATCAACATGGAGGCTCCAGCACAGATCCTCGGAAACGTTGACACCCAGGAATTTGAAGTTCTTAACCCTCTCCACTACTGAGCCCTTGACGAGGACTGGGTCATGTTCCCCTGACTTCCTCCTGAAGCCCACAATCATCTCCTTGGTTTTTCTGACGGTGAGCGCAAGGTTGTGTCGTTGCGCCATTCAATGAGCTGATCTCTTCCTCATTGCCGTTTGTGATTCTGCCGACAATTTCGTACACATTATACAGATGTGCTCCTCTGCTATTTTTAAAGAGAAAAACCAACACACTCACATACACTCTCAGAAACACACCTCCATACCCCACCCCCTGACCATCTTTGCTGTATCAGCAGGCTATTACCAGTTGTCTCACAGTTAGTCCTTTAATCCATAAGCACTGGCAATTCAGAGAAAAAATGCTTAGACTGTTGCCATTTGTGGAAATAAATTCCAGTAGACTCTCTTAATATGTATTTGCTTATCTCCAGTTTAATGAAGAAACTGAAATCCTTAATCCATTGTGTAATAGAAGGACCCCTGTCAGACTTGCAGTGTCACAAGATTAGACGCTTGACTAATAGGGACGTAAATGCTATCACACCTTTCTGCAGGGAATTTAGGGAGTTGTCGGAGATTCTTCTCAATTTCCATTTAACTGATTTAGATGGGAGAAAGGTTTTCCCATTCTTTTGTATTTTATCTAATATTTTAGTGAACAAAGTTGCTCAAAACTAAGTTTTTAAAAACACAAACCCATTATTCGGAATTCAAGCAACCTGCAGGCTCTTACCGTCAACAACATTTCAGATTTCAGATTTACTTTCAGAGTACATACATGACATACAACCCTGAGATTCTTTTTCCTGTGAGTAAGGCAGTAATACTACTTTTTGGCAGTGCAAAAAACATGCAAACAAATAAATAAATATAAACAAACTGACTGTGCAATACAGAGAGGAAAAAAATCAATAAAGTGCAAAAGTAAGAGTCCTTAAATAAGTCCCTCATTGAGTTTGTCATTGAGGAGTCTGACAGAGGAGGGGTAACAGCTGTTCTTAAACCTAGTGGTGCAAGTCTAGTGGCATCTATACCTCTTTTCTAATGGTAGCAGCGAGAACAGAGCGGGTGTTGGGTGGTGTGGATCCTTGATGATTGCTGGTGCTCTCCAATGGCAGCTTTGCCTGTAGATGTTCTCGATGCCTGATATGTCCTGGTTGTGTCCAACACCTTTTGGAGGGCTTTACACTCAGGGGTATTGGTGTCCCCATACCAAACTGTGAAGCAGCCGATCAGCACACCTTCTACCTCACCTCTTTAGAAATTTTCCAGGGTTTCCAAGGTCATGCCAAACCTCCAGAAACCCTGAGAAAGTAGAGGCAATGACGTGTTTTCTTCATGATGCCATTTGTGTGGTGGAGCCAGGAAAGATTCCACGAGATATTGATTCTCAAGAACTTACACTTTCTCACCTTTTCCATCTCTGACCCTCAAAGATCACTGGATCGTACAATTCTGGTTTTCCCTTCCTGAAGTCAACAATCAACTCCTCGGTTTTGGTGACATTGAGTGCGAGGTTGATGTTGGTGCACCATTTGGCCAAGTTTTCCATCTCCCTCCTGTATGCTGACTCATTGCCCCTTTTCAGACAATGCACTACCATGGGTTTATTGGATTAGTCCAAGATTGGGTAGTTTTCTTGACATAGTTTTCCTTCCCACCATATGAAATCAATCAAATATTATCAGGTTTCAGGCTTAGTATACACAAAATGCCACAATTGTTATCCTTCCTTACACAGTATCTCCAGAATTGTAATCCCATTGTGTACATTTCCAACAAGCCAACTCTATATATCAGTGCACTGATTTACATTTGTTTTAAAGACAGCTGTCTGCATAGTACTGTAGACTCTCTAGACACATAAACAATAGATTCGGAATTGTATATTAAATGAATAAAGTCTCATATAATAGCAGCAGATGTGCCCTGCACACAGCTAAGATTCTCTCAATACCTGAATAGAATTCAGTTCCTCTTTCATTGTTAGCTTCAAATTAAATCGCTTTTGTATTGTCTTCACTACAAATAATAAATTCAGGCAATTGCTTTCAATTATAAAAATAATACAATGCAGAGTTGAATTGTGATGAGACAAAAAGTCACAGGCATTTTAAAATCATAATTTGAATTAAAAGAACACATTTTCCTGAGATACAAAGTGAAATATGAAAGTCTGCAGACGCTGTGTTTGTAGTAAAAACAAAGAAATCATGGAGGAACATCAGCCGGTCTCGCAGTGTCCATAGGAGGTAAAGATATACAGACTTACCGATGTTTTGAGCCTGAGCCCTTCCTCAAGGTAACTCAAAACATCGGTTATATATCTTTACTTTCTACAGACGCTGCGAGACCGGCTGAGTTCCTCCAGCATTCTCTGAGTATTTATACCTTAGATACAAAGACAACCAGTTAGGTCCTACATATGCAAGCACTCAGTCGGGGGAGGGGAGGGGGGGGCGCCAGAATAAATGTTTCAAAGACTGCCTCAAGGCATTCCTCAAAGGCCTGGGTGTCGACATCAACATGTGGGAGACCCTTGCCCTCGACCGTCCAACTTGGCGCAGCAAGATCACCAAAGAAGCCCGTGCTGCTGAAGTCAGGCGCATCACTGAGGTGCAACGAAAGCATGCTGTGCACAAGGCCAGAGCAGCATCCAGTGCCACGACAATACCCACCCACTATGCCCCACACGTAGGCGAGCCTTCAGGACCCGGATTGGTCTCAGCAGTCACCTCCAGACCCACAGCCACCAATCTCCAATTTGACTTTGAAGCCCATAGTCATCTTTGACTATGAAGGACAAACAACAACAACAACATATGACTAACACGTGAATCACAGACACTGAAAGTTGTTTCTGTGTTTAGAATATGGTATGCAACATCAAGTCTTACTTGATTGCAATTTCCTTACATTAGCACATAGAGAATACAAAAGAGCTCACCACTGTGATCTCTCACTGCCAATTTCTTGTCCTGCTCAAGCAACAGTTTCATTTTGTACTGTTTACAACCATGACGTCCTCAGCAATCCTAGGTTATTTCCAAACTAAAATCCTACCCATCACAGCTCCCAGAACTGCATTCTATTCTGCAATAATATTGCTTCTCTCTTTTTCCACCAAATATAATCTGTGCCATTTGTAACTTGCACACTCGATGCAAATCACTTCTGTTCTGAAACTGCATCGTGAGATTAGTTCTGCAAAAATCAGGATTTTTTTCAGGGGTGGGGGGATCATACCAAGGAAAAGCCTGGACTAGGTCATGAAGCAAATTTCCACTGATCTTCCCCAAGGTATGGCTGTCATTTGAAAGAAACCCCTCCAAAAAAAACCTTCTTATGCTTTAAAGTGTTCACATACATTTTAGTTCCACAGAAATTCAAATACGTATGGCAAGAAAATTCAGCAAGAGTACTTCTTCACACTACAAAGTCAGAGGGACAGCACCAGAGCCTGAAATGTTTCTCGCAACATCAATCAAAAAAATCCCTGTGGGATTATCATGTCCATAATAAAACAATTTTTCAACAATTGTAGAAGCAGAAATTTAACATTATAACTTCAGTACGATTTTCATTACACTCACTCTTCTCAAATCATAAATGCTACAACTTCAAAGAGACTTTCCAACATTTAGTTTATTCTCCTATTTATTATCACTTGGAGAAAAACAAGGTGTCAGTCTTGTTGGCCATAAATGTCATCTCCAACGTTCCCTTTTTGTTAACAGTCCTCTATCAAGGGCTTTACAATGAGGTACATAGCTATTAATTTAATTTTTTTTAATTTAGCACGATAACAGGAACTTTCAGCCCACAAGCCCATGCCTCCCAAATACACCATTTAACCAACAACCCCCGTATGTTGTTGAAGGGTGCTAGGAAGTCGGTGCACCCAGAAGAAACCCATGCACACATGGGGAAAATGTACAAACTGCGCCAGATCCGAACCAGAGTTTGTGGTACTGTGATAGTGTTGTATGTGACGTCAAGTACGTTCTGACAATAAATCTGAAATCATTTTAAAGAACCGAGATATTCAGCACCTCTGCACTAAATTTCCCATTTATTCCTCTTGTTTAGAATCAGAGCAAACGTGCAACTGTTCGTTTCTTTTCCCTTTGCTATTGATGTTATGAATGAGAATTTCCCCATTTAGTTTCTTTGGAGGAAAACCTGTCAAATTGTACGAGGGATGTTCTGCACGTAATCACTGACGTTCTCATATATGCATGTGCAGGGACAAGCACACATTCTTCATGGCAGTAAATGATCAGTGATTTAGGGGCATCCTTCCTAAAGTGAGTTGAGCAAAAGCACTCAGGATTCTGAACTCTCAATGCAAATTTTCTGATGCATGTTTGTAATACAAATGTGCAGTTGATCATCAGGCAGTATGATTCTTTGGAAATAAACATAGCATGCTTATAACCATAGAGCACAGGCCCTTCTAGCCTGTGCCGAACTATTTTCCTGCCTAATCCCACTGACCTCCACCCAGTCCATAGCCCTCCATACCCCTTCTATCCATGTTCCTGTCCAATTTCTTCTTAAAACTTAGCCTGCAGCTCCCACTTTAGCTGGCAGCTCATTCCACACTTCCACCAATCTCTGTGTGAACAAGTTCCAACTAATGTTTCCTCTGAACTTTTCCTCTTTCACTCTTAATTCATGTCCTCTGGTTTGTATCTCACCCATCCCTAGTGGAAAAAGCCGACCTTCATTTACTCTGTCTAGACCTCTCATCATTTTAAATACCTCTACCAAATCTCCCCTCATTCTTCTACGCTCCAGGGAATGAAGTCCCAACCTGTTTAACCTTTCCCTATAACTCAATTCCTGAAGTCCGGGCAACATTCTAGTAAATCTTCTCTGCACTCTTTCTATCTTATTGAAATCTTTCCTGTAGTTAATTTACCAAAATTGCACACAATAATCTAAATTTGGCCTCACCAATGTCTTATATAACTTTACCATAACATCCCAGCTCCCATACTTTGATTTATGAAGGCCAAGATGACAAATGCTCTCTGTACAACCCTATCTACCTGTGATGCCACTTTCAGGGAATTACGTATCTGTATTCCCTGATCCTTCTATTCTGCCACACTCCTCAATGCCTGACCATTCTCCGTGTATGTCCTTTCCTGGTTTGGCCTTCCAAAATGTCTGCATTAAATTCCATCTGCCATTTTTCAGACCATTTGCCAGCTGGTCCAGATCTCTCTGCAAGCTTTTAAAGCCTTCCTCGCTGTCCACAATGCCTCCAATTTCTGATCCAATTTACCACATTATAATCCAGATCATTGATATAGATGACAAACAACAAGGGTCCCAGCACTGATCCCTGAGGCACACCCCTAGTCACAGGCCTCCAGTCTGAGTAGTCTACTACCACTCTCTGGCTTCTCCTGCACAGCCAGTGTCGAATCCATGAATACCAAGTGTCTGAAGTGTCCTGACTAAACTCCCATGTGGGACCTTGTCAAAGGCCCTCCTAAAGGTAAAGGTTCCATTATTGTCATGTAATACTACATTTAGAATGCTTTAAGACAGCAAGCACTTCATCCTCTTTAATCCATATGGGGTCCATTACATTTAATGAAAGGAGTTACATTTGATGGCACCATTATATTGCAACCATACTGCAAGACACCAATAGATCCCAAGAAACTGCAATTTGGCATGGTCCTGATGCATGGTCACTGAACAGGAAGGCTTCAGGCCAAAACTCACATGCTGCTCAAAACTGCCTCACAGATGGCATGGGCAATGGCTGCCTGTTCTTCGTGCGGACTTGGCTCAGTACTGATTCCACAGGATGACAGGGTGGAATGATGCATATGACCAAATTCTTGGTAAAGCACCATGAGCAAGATTTGGAAACTATCAAATAGGAGACAAATGCCAGCTTACTGAGTCACTAGCCTTTGAAATTCCTGCCCACCTTTCCCAACTTTGGCTGTGCTGTGTTCAATGAACCATGCAAAATGTCTGAAATTCCTCAGCTCTTTCTCCTGATACGGCCAAACTGCACATGGAACTTCAGGTCCAAATAATGACGTTCCCACATGAAATTTTCACCTGCAGTGTCACAGGAGGTTAGCTTTCAAGCTCGACTAGGGCTACCATTCTTCTAAATATTGCTTCATCAAATGGTGTCATTTATCTGCTATTCCATTATAAACTATAAAACCACTGTTCATCCACCATGTCATCTTTAATGGTGGATTGCAGTCTTCCTGCATCTATTACTTATTTTCTCCCTGAATGTATCAAAGAGCTCTGAGCAAGCTTTCTCTTTGCCTTTAGTTTGCTTACCGTATATTGTCGTTGTTTGTCGATCCCTCCCCCCCCCCCCCACCCCGCTTCCTGGCCCAAAAATCAGGTGTTTATGTATGACCCATGTAAAAGTTGACCCCTCTGTTTTTGGCTCCAACCACCCACCCATCAGAGTTCCCGAGGCCCTGGCCACCCGCTCATCTGATCTCCCAACTGCAGATCCTTGCCCCGGCTGCCCTCCCGCCTGTCCAAGCTCCCGACACCCCAACCGCAGACTTACCACCCCATCCCACCCATCCGAGCTCTCGATACCTTGAATGACACAGGTACTTATCAAGGTCAAACGTTTGACCCGTACAAAAGTCGACCCCTCAACCCCCCTTTTTTGGCCTGAAAAAGTGGTCCAAAAAATTCAACGCTTACACATGATATGTCATGAGAGGGATTTGCATTACATACAGTATGTCATGAGAGGGATTTGCATTGTAAAGTTTAAGAAGCACCATTAACACAAGTAAATGAAGTAGAACGTTCCAGCATAAATTCTACTTCCATAAACTTGCACACACATGTGCTCTGTTTTCAGCCAACATCCTCACAGCTTTCCACACAGATCACTTGGTAGCATGCAAGAGCTGGAATCAGTGTGATTATTTTTATTCCATTAGTCATTTAGAACATTTTAAGAAGATGTCTCCAACTCAAATCTGAATTTTATCTTTTACTTAATTGATGGCCAGACGTACAATTCTGACTAAATGGAAAGACAATACTCCACCTACATACATACACACAATGGTTAAGTGGTATCATGCCTTATCGAAGTCTAAAAAAAATTAGATATGCTAATAACTTCCAAAAGACGTGGGGCCCATTTATGGACAACTATCACAACCTAAAGAATTAGGGGATTTGGATGCTTTGGTGCTGATTTTCTTTTGATTTTGATAATATAATAGGCAACTGTTATGTTCAACTGTGAATAATGTAAACATTGATAAAATTATTATAGAAGGAGAAGAGAATTGTAAACTTTTTTATTAAAAGTAAATTATAACTCTTGAAAAGCATTGACGATTTCCTCTTTTCTTTCTTTTCTTTTTTCTCCTTTGAGTTTTATTTTGATGTTATGCTTTGATATACTACTAGCAATGTGCTCTGGATTTTTGAATTGTGTTCATATTTGGAGAAAAAATATTCCTTTTATTTTAATTATGCACATTGTATAATTGTATTGTTCAATTGTTTATACTTTAAATATTAATATATTTTTTTAATAAAAGAATATTACAGTAGAGGACAGACCCTTCAGCCCATAATGTTGTACCAACCTACGTAAACATACTCCACAACAATCAAAGCCTTCCCTACTTCACACCCATCATCCCCGCTACATCCTCTGCCAACCAAAAAGTCTTTTGGATGTCCCGATTGTACCAACCTCCACCACCACCGCTGGTAATGCATTCCAGGCACCCGCCACTCTCTGTGCAAAAACAGAACTCTCGCAAGTGTTATGAGCCCAAAGGACCCCAAAACCCAGCAGCAATAGACTTTCACCAAGACAAGTGATTTTTAAAACAAAAGTTATTTTTAATCAACTTTAAACATGAAAATAGAATCAAACTTTAACTTAACTCTTTAACTTTAACTTATCCCTAACCCAAATTAACCCCTTTCTAATTCTAAGTGCACGTGTATGATGTGTGTGTAAATTTAAGAAAAGTTCTTTGGTTCACAGTTCAATCACACTTCTCCTTCTTCCAAGTTCTCTGGATGCAGGCAATTCTGATACTGTGAACAGAATTTAACATGTATAAAGTTCACCAGGCTTTTGTGCTCAAAAGGTCAATATTTACCGCTCAGGAAGGTTCTTGTAGGGTTTGCAGAGAGATTTGTTGTTCCAGGATTTCCACAACTGAGGTACCACCATTAATCACGTCAATGTCTCGCTGATGAAACTTGCCCCATCAAGGTTTTCCAGATGGTATCCTCTTTCTTTCGGGTTACAACAGAGTTCCTTCTGTTCCTTTTATTCTAAGAGAAACATTAGGCAGATAGGACTTCCAGCCATCCACTGCTTTGGAACTTTTCATCAGCTTCAAACAGCTCTTGCTGGCTTGCACTGTTCAACTGCTTTTCAGTATCACACATACACAAGCTGAGAGGGCTTCTCTTCTCTCCCTCTCTCTGTCCAACTGAAGCTTCCAGAAAGCCCCATGTGACTCTCTCACTTGCAAAACCCCCACCTTCTTCAGCAAACAACAGGAGTTATCCTTCTGCTCAAGTTGTTATCTTAGATAAACAAAACCCAAGAGTGATCTTTCTGTGAGCACTTTGCAGAAAGGTACTTGCAGCCAGCCTGTCTCCAGTCTATTCATTTTATGACGTCAGTTCAATTAGCACCTACTTGTGAAATGTGCATCACATTCTCCAATCTTTCTGCAACGTTATTGAATATAAATTCTTCAGTCTTTCAAATAAGATCTGTTTTAAAATGTGTGTATGTATGTAACCTACTCTAAATCTTACCAAAATTCTCCAAAATATTTATCCATTGCACAAGACCCATAAACTTTCTTCCAGTCACCTTAAACAGGTTTCCTCCAATATTTTTTTACTGTCCACCTCTACTAAGACAGCAACTACAGCCTGAATATGCCTGGAATTGTCTGATCTCAGAAGCTAAGGAGAACTGGTCAGTACTTGGAGGGGAGACCGCCTTGGAACACCAGGTGCTGTAGGTTTCTGTGAGGGGCGCTGGACAAAGTGGCGACTTTCTGTATGCCTTGTGGCGGACAAAAGTTAAAGAATTTAAATGTAGCATTACATGACAATAATGAAACCTTTACCTTTCATCTCTCATCCTTCTTCGCTTGTTATCATCTTGTGAATGCAATAAGATTAAAAGGAGAAGTAATACAAGATTACTGACAGAAACGAGGCAATATCTGAACTTGAAATACTTTTTCCTCAGTGGACCTGCAAGTGGTACTATTATCTCTGGGATTCTGATACAAATTGAAAGTATCATTTTAGGTTTGTAAAACATTTATTCTAGTTCATCCCAGAACAATAATACTCGAACAGAACTTTCAGAAAACTGAATCACTTAATTAATCTGGAACTTGACATATTTAATCTTATTTAAAAATTGCTCATGATTCCAAACAGAAGGAACATGTTCTGCACCAAATGTTCAGTGTGGTTCAGTGTGAGGTGATGCATTTTGGAAGGTCAAACCAGAAGGTTGAGTACAGGGTTAATGGTTAGTTACTTAACAGTGGATGAACAGAGGGGCTTTGGTGTCCAAATCCATACATCCCTCAAGGTTGGTAGAATAGTTAAGAAAGCCTTTGGGATGCTGGGATTCATTCATGGGGGATTAAGTCCAAGAGCAGAGAGGTCATGTTGCAACTCTACAAATCTCTGGTGAGACCACACTAAGAGTATTGTGTTCAGTTCTGTTCACCTCATTAGAGGAAACTATGGAGAGGGGGCAGAGGAGATTTAGCAGGATGTTGCCTGGATTGGAAATTAAGTCTTATGAGGCAAGGTTAGCAGAGCTGGGACTTTTCTCTTTGGAGCATCAAAGGATGAGAGGAGACTTAATAGAAGTCTACAAGATTATGAGAGGCATAGACAGGGTGCACAGCCAGCACCTGTTTCCCAGGGCAGGATCAGCAAACACCAGAGGACATCCATACAAAGTGAAGGGCGGAACGTTTATGGGAGACTTCAGGGGTACGTTTTTTTACAAGAGAGTTGTGGGTGCCTGGAATGCCTTGCCAGGGTGATAGTGGAGGCTGAAGCATTAGGAGCATTTAAGAGACTCTTGGACAGGCCCATAGATGGAAGAAAAATAGAGGGTTATGAGGGAGGGAGGGTTTAGTACTTTTTTTAGGAATATATGGGTTGGCACAACATCGAGGGCTGAAGAGCCTGTACTGTGATGTAGTGATCTATGTTCCAGGTTCTATGAGAGATAGTCTTCAGGAATGTAGCAATTTAATAAACAAAGTAATGACAATAAATTCTAGGTTCTTCATCGAGCGAAGCGTACCACTATAGTAGAACAATTCAAGTCTAAATAAACGTTTTATTCCTGGTCTTGATGAGGCTGTGTGCACACACCCAGTACTATTTATTAGAAGTGTTGACACTTCTGGGTTTCAGGAACTAAGTTACAGGGAAAGGTTAAACAGGTTAGGACTTTATTCCCTGGAGCATAGAAGAATGAGGGGAGATTTGATGGAGGTATTTAAAATTATGAGGGGGACAGACAGAGTAAATGTAGGCAGACTTTTTCCACTGAGGGTGGGTGAGATAGAAACCAGAGGACATGGGATAAGAGTGAAAGGGGAAAAAGTTTAGGGTGAACTTCACACAGAGTGTGCTGGGAGTGTGGAATGAGCTGCCAGCTGAAATGGTGAATGCAGGCTGAATTTTAACATTTAAGGAGAATTTGAACATTGGATGGGAGAGGTATAGAGGGCTGTATGTCAGTGGGACTCAGCAGAAAAAAATGGTTTGGCACAGACTAGAACAGCCGAAGGGGCCTATTTCTGAGCAGTAACATTCTATGGTTCTAAAAGTAGGAATACTTCACTTCAGCACCACCTTTCTGTACTATCTCCCCAACTCTTGATGCTGCTGACCTCATAAAATACATCAATCTGTTTGAAAAAAAATCAGAGAATAAGCATCATTTAGCCAGAGAATTCCAAAAATCCACAGCTCTCCAGTGAACAAATTCTTCCAGTTCTCAGTCCTGGATGGTAAACTCCCCATTTTAATAGTCCAGGTTTTCAACACCACAGGGGGGAAATATTATTCCTCTGTCTCTTGTGTGAACCTTCTGACCCGAGGTACCAGATTGCTCAATCTCTCCTTATAGAACAAATCTTCTCCGTCAGATGAGTAAACGCTCTGTAAAGTACAGTAAAGCCTCTGGTATCTCGTATTCAAGCAACCAGCAGCCCCAAGCAATCGGCAAAAAAATCGAGGAAAATAAATTTTTAGAAATAAAATAAATAAGAATTAAATAATAGAGTAAAAGAGTTTTAAAAAATAGAAGTTTAAAATTGTAAAAGGGAATGTTCCCTGAACTAACACAGAAATCTTTGATGAAGATGGGAGCAAATATTTGGCAAGCAGAGAGCCTTGGTCGTGCTTTGCCCATGGCAGCTGCTTGAATGAAATTGTGCGAAACAGCAATGCCGTCTCCCAGGATGAAGAGCTGGTTGATGCCGCTCACCATTGGGGTGACTCTATTGAAGTGTCTCCTTATCCCTGCGTATTAAGAGTCATCCTGTAAACTTGAAGGAAGGGGGAGGGTTAATTATCTATAATGTTACCGTTTATCTTTCATGAGCCTCTGTGGCGGGGAGGAACTTGCAGATGCAGAGACAGTTAAATGTTTTCAAAGAATGTAACTGAAAATAAACTAAAATACTTTAAGGTTTATATATTCATGCAAGTGAAGTTTGTTCAGTGGAAGGACAGTCTGGTATTTTGTGCATTTTAAACTGTTTGTTCTCAATGCAGGTGCATGAGTTTGGCCTCGGAAGAGTCTAAGGCAACTGGAAAATATATTTATCCAGAATCTACCAATCCTCATAGGTGCCGGATAGAAGAGGTTTTAACTGTACATTATTCCTTGGGTAAAGAAACCAGACCTTTAAAGATGAGCGCTCAGTGGCCCAAGGACAGCTTCTTCCCCACTGCCATCAGGTTCCTGACTAATCAATGAACCAAAGGCACGGCCTTCCTTTTGGTAATTATTTTGTTTTTTTTAATTCATTGTTGTAAAAGTGGTTTATATGAATGTTTGCTCTATGATATACTGCTGCAAAACGCCAAATTTCATGACTGGTTCATGACAATAAGTTCTGATTTTTATTCTAAAACTACTAAATAAAACTCATATGAGCAAAATAATGGTACTCTTACTAGTTCGAACTGCTCTCTTGTTGTGTCTTTACTCTCTGAACTGTTTTATTTCGCTATAATTATGTATGGATAAAGGAGCACACAAAACAAACATTTTCACTGTACCATGGCACACACGACAATAAACAAAACTGTAAAATGCACTTCAAAGAACTTCACAAAAGGATTTATTGAAATTACAGGATGGTTAAAAAAACTGGGAGATATAGCTAAGTCCTATTAAAACATAAGAACCTGTGGCATCACTAAGGTTGGTGTCACCCCCCCCCCAACTCCCCCACCACCCAATGGACTTCCTAGTGAGATAAACAACGAGCAAAATTAAAATTACATCTTTAAATTACAATAATGAACACACAGCGGCAACGAAAACATCAGCTTGTGAAGACAAAATCGTGATTCAAAGTGTCGTGATTGGGTAATAATAACAGCTCTGACTGGAGTCCATTAGAAAGTTCAAAAAGTAAATGAGCATAGAGTCTTAGACTTGTAGGTATATTGATGCATATCATCTGGGTTTACGATAAATGTTTTTGCTGTTATAATTAACGACAGGGATAGTTTTATTTAAAAAATTATTTTTTTGCTGAAACCCTGCATGAAATGTTTATAGACATTCACTTTGGTGTCACCCCCTCTGATGGCATCACCCGGTGCAGTCCACAACCTCTGCACCTCCCCCCCCCCACCCCCCAGTGACACCAGTGGGAATCTTGAGCAAACTAAGAGAAACTGGAGGGACTCAGCAGGTCGGACAGCTTCTGTGGAGGGAAATGGACAGTCAACATTTTGGGTTGGGCCCTCTTTTTCAAATGGGGAAATAACAAGCATAAAAGGGAGGTGGGGAAAAAGCTGATGTACTAGGAAAGCAGGAGAGGTGGGGATCAACTAGGAGAGATCACTGAGTGGATGGGGATTGAGAGAACTCAGAAAAGGGGGCAGATGGAAGCAGTGAAACCAGATCAGAGTGGATGTTACTTGACACTGTAAAATGCAGTGCCATATTGTTCAAAAATTCAAACTTCAATAAATCCCAGTCAAAAACAATCCTGCATCTTTTCAATTCCAAATTTGTCGAAAGTATTGTCTAAGTTGCTCACTTCAGTCAAACTTTCCATCAGCTGATTCTTTTACCAAATTGGTATTCTCATTTCAAAACAACTACCTACAAAGTACCTTCATGTCTTTCTGACATCTAGTATTGCCCTCAGAAGGAACAAGCCTGCAGGTAGTTATAATTCATATAAAATTAGATATATTTCCTGCAAATCAATGTATTCTTTAAGATATGCGGAGAATTCAAGATTCAAGATTCCTTTATTGTCATGTAATAAAAAACAGTGTAATATTATAGGAAATTGCCTTAAGTCTGCTATAAGGCAGACAGACACGCTACCAGCAGAAATTGTCGGCCGCCTCTTACAGTCAGAGAAAGAGATTGTCCATCCTGTTTCTAAAGAGTACTGTCAGGGAGCATCAGCGACCATCAAGGATCCACACCACCCAGCGCACGCTCTGTTCTCGCTGCTGCCATCAGGAAAGAGAAATCAGTGCCACAAGACTCACATCAGCAGGTTCAGGAACAACTGCTCCCCCTCCACCATCAGACTCAATGACCAACTCAATCAGGGACATATTTAAGGACTCTTGCATTTTATTGATTTTTTTCTCTCTGTAATGCACAGTCAATTTGTTTACATGTGTATGCTGAGTCAGTTTTTATTTGCACTGCCAATAAATGGTAATTCTGCTTGCCCACTAAAAATAGTGGAAGAAAAAAGAAATAGACAAAGTGAGTTACTGTCTGTGGTTCATTGTTCATTCAGGAATCTGATGGCGGACAGGAAAAAGCTGCCCTTGTGCCACTGAAAGCTTGTCTTCAGGCTTCAGCACCTTTTTCCTGATGACAGCAGAGCAAAGAGGGCATGGCCTGAGTGGTGGGAGTCTTTGAGGAAAGAGGCTGCTTTCTTAGGACACCACCTCTTGTAGATGTCCTTGATGGAGTGAAGATGTCGCAGGCCGAGTTAACAACCTTTTTTTCCTGTCTTGAGCATTGGGATCTCCATGCCAGAGAATGAAGCAACCAGCCAGAATGCTCTCTGCGGTCCACCTGTAGAGGTTTTTGAGTGTCTTCGGCTTCGTACTGAATCTCCTCAAACTCCTCACCAAGTCTAGCCATTGGCGAGCCTTCTTCGTGATTACATCAACATGGAGGCTCTAGGACTGATCCTCGGAGATTTGAATGTTTTGACTCTCTTCTCTGCTGACCCCTCGATGAGCATTAGTTCGTGTTTTCCAGGAGAAACCTGGTCAATACATCAGAAGATTTGTTGCAATGTGGGATGTATTCCAGCAAAATTTAACAAAAAATATTGGAATAAATATCGATATGCTTACTCTGATTAGAACACTAGAGTACAGAAAACAGGCCATTCATCCCTTCTAGTCTGTGCTGACCACTATTCTGCTAGTCCCACTTACCTGCTCCCACTCCATAACCTTCCAGACCTCTCCCATCCATGATTGCTGAATAGTTTTGCACTGAGCAGCCTGGATCTCAAAAGATACAGCAAAATCAGTGTTGCCCCATGTAAATGCAAAAATGTATACATGGGCCAAACCTTTTATCGGGGATTCAAGACCGTACACCTGCTGTTGTTCAGAATCTTCCAGATTTTGGAATCATTTTGATTCCAGTCCCTGTAAGCAAATGCCTTGCTCCTAGCCCCTGCTGTCCATCCTCCCCCGAGTGGTCGTCGCCCCCCCCCACTCCTTTTGGCCATCCATTGCCCCCACCCAAACTCTCCTGGCAGCCATCTCCCCCCTTCACCTCCAGTTATCCATTCCCCCCCTCACCCCCCGGCCATCCATTGCTCCCCCCCCCACCATCTGTCCATCAACCCCCCAAGCCATTGTTATTTTGTGCCCTAGGCCAGGCTGAGCAGTGGTTTGACATGCACTGTACAGGAGGCTTTTAACCAGCGAGTTGGTCAGGTGGAGGACGGAGGTGATGGGATGGCCTGGGAGATTGGCCAGAAAGGCAGCCAGCGTAAGTTACTCGGAGCATGGCAAAAGGCCTGCAGAAGGAGTGGGCTGTTGGGCTGGTGGAGCTGAGAGTTGGTAGCTTTCAGGCACTCCATCAGCTCATCAGGCCGGCCCTCAGGTATCCCTCAGGCACACACAGTGCCGTCCATCACCTCCTTGCTCCCGCCGCCACTCCCCTCCATCTATCTAACTCCCGAAGCAGCAACAGGGGTGTAGTGCTACCAAGCCCGGAGTTTATAGAGCCCTGCACCAGATCATGGCGATGGCTCAATGGCCATCTTTGTTACCCTCAATCCCCCAGAGCAGTTGCAGTTTCGGGGGGATTATGCGTAATGAAGTTGACCATTGCTCCTGCATTGAGCCAGCGCCACTTGTTTTTCTCCCACCAGGTGCTAGGGACCTAGAGTCACCTTTCCACTGAAGGTAAGAGAGGGCACCCATGGTGGCAGGGACGGGGATGATGGGGACTGGGTGGGGGGGGTCTCCCTCTGAAAATGGAAAATTTATTACGGGAAATTAATGTTACATGTATAATGTCATCGACCAACAGAAGTGCCGGTTTTTGGAGGTTGCCAATTTTTTGAATTCCGGATAAAAATTAGGCACCTGTACTTAGAACTATGCAATTATGGAAGCTAACTTGTGAATAAAGTGATTTTAAAATTCTTGGTTTGAGGGGCGGTTGCGATCTACACCTGCTCTGGGCCCCAAAGACAAAGCTGACTTGGGATATTCTTTCTGCTGGAGAAATAAATGAAATTGCAGCTGTTTTGAACAGAAAACAGACCTGAAAGCTGTGTTATTACCCCATCTATATTTGGTCTGCAGCCACAGGTCTCAGATATGGGTGTAAATCTATTGTTACAGCAGGTGTGAATCCTGTTTGGAGTAAAACAGCGCAAAATTAAATTCCTGACACAATTCAGCACCTCAGGATATATTTGACAAAGTTGACCTTGTACAAGCTCTATTTAATTTGGTCTTTGAAAAGGTAAATTATCTGCTTTTCATACTTTTATTCCCCATTCTTTCCTGACAACATTCTTTGGCCAAGAAAATGGTAGATAATTCATTCTCTGCCAAAGGCTACTGAAGATATTCAATGCCCAACTTATTTTCTGTAATTCACATCCCACTGCCAAGGTGATCTCACAATTGCCAATTAGTAGGTTGAAAGGAATTCACAGAAAGGCTCTCTGAAAGAATGAAGATCCTGCTGTGTAAAGGCTGATGACAAAACCACCAGTCATTTTAAGGGTATTTATTTAATCACAAGATCACAAGGTATTGGAGCAGAAATAAGCCAATCCATCCGTCGAGCCTGCCCCGTCATTCTATCATGAGTTGATCCATTCTCCCACTCAGTCCCACTCCCTGGCCTTCTCCCCATAACCCTCGACTGATCAAACACCTAAGAATCTCTTCCTTAAATATACCCAACGACCTTGCTTCCACAGCTGCTCACAAGATCACAAGACCAAGGATCAGAAGTAGGCCACTAGGCCCATCAAGTAGTTCCAATTTCTGGCCTTTTCCCCAAATCCCTTGATGCCCTCACTAATGAGATACTTGTCTATTTCTTGTTTAAATACTCCCAGTGATCTGGCTTCCACTGCTATATGCGGCAGCGAGTTCCACAGATCCACGACCCTCTGGCTAAAGAAGTTCTTCCTAATCTCTGTTTTATATGGATAACCTCTAATTTTCAGATGATGACCCCTTGTCCTCGATTCACCCACCAAGGGAAACATCTTACCTGCATCCACCCTATCTAAACCTTTCAAAATACAAAATGCCTCTATGAGATCTCCTCTCATTCTCCTAGACTCCAATGAATACAACCCAAGAGCTGCCAAACGCTCCTCGTACGTTAACCCTTGCACTCCGGGAATCATCCTAGTAAATCTCCTCTGCACCCTCTCCAACAATATCACATCCTTTCTAAGATAGGGGGCCCAAAACTGCACACAGTTCTCCAAATGGGTCTCACCAGTGCCCCATAGAGCCTCATCAACACCTTGTTACTCTTGTACACTATTCCTCTTGAAATGAAGGCCAACATAGCATTCGCTTTCTTCATTACCAATTTCACCTGGTCATTAACTTTTAGGTTTTCCTGTCCGAGGACCCCCAGGTCCCTTTGTACATCCGAGGTCTGAATTTTCACCCCATCGAAATAGTATTCTACCTGTTTGTTTCCACTGCCAAAGTGTTCAACTGTACATTTCTCTATGTTGAATCTCATCTGCCATAATTTTGCCCAGTCTCCCAATCTGTCTATATCCTTCTGCAACTTTACGGTTTCTACTACACTTCCCGCTCCGCCACCTATCTTGGTGTCATCTGCAAATTTGGCCACAAAACCATTCATACCACAATCCAAATCATTAATATAAATTGCAAGCAGCAGCGGCAAAAAGTTCCACATGCTCACGACCTTTTGACTAAATAAATTTTTCTGCATCTCTGTTTCAAATAAATCCAGAAGTTGTGCCCTCTTGTCCGAGACTCCTCCACCATGGGAAGCATTCGTCCATATCTACTCTGTCCAGGCCTTTCAGCATTCGAAATGAGCACCCACCCACCCCCCCGCCATCCTTCTGTACTCCTGCGAGTACAGTTCAATAGCTGACAATCGTTCTTCATATGCTAAATATTTAGTTCCTGGTATCATTCTTCTCTGAACCCTCTCCAGCACTTCTTTACTCAAATAAGGTGGCAAAAGCAGTACTCGGAACTCCAAGTGAGGTCTCACCAGTGCTTTAATAGAGTTTCAACATTGCATCCCTGCCTTGAAATGCAATTCCTCTAGAAATGAATGCCAACATTGCATTCACCTTTGACTCAACCTGGAGGTTAATCTTTCGGGTATCCTGCACGGGGACTCCCTTTGCAGCTCTGAATTTTGAATGTTCTTCCTGTTGCACTTCACCAGGGACAGAGTCAGAGAATAATGTCAGGCTATGTCCAGGTGAATGAAATTCTCTGTGCTTCCCATGTTGAACAGGCAGCCCGTGGTGTGGCTGCTTACCTCAAGGCCCATCATCGAACACCCCAGCTGGTGATAGAGGCCAACGTCAGCTCACTGTCTGGGTTGCTGCTGCTATATCGTTGGGACAGGGCTGCTACGAAGATGGCCACCTGGGAGATCGCGAAGATGGCCGTCCCCCATGCATCACACACATGGTGGAGTCTGGAAGAGAAGCCAGATGTGACGCCACCCCGTGTTGGTTCTCACTCACCGGAAATGATGCCAGGAGTGGGTCAACCCAAGATGGTGACACGGGCAGCAGTCTAAACACTGCACTGCTAGAGTGAGGTTTAGAGGGCCATACCTTGGCTTGGTGCCCTTTCTTCTAGCAGTTTGAGCAGGTCATGCTACGGGCCGGACAGTAATTGCGTGGGTGTTTGCTTTGTAGTAATTGCAACTTTGCAGTAGTTACAACTCATGTGCTCAGCGGTGGCAGTCAGGCACCCTGAGTCCCAAAATGACATTGCCCGTTCTCCCCAACTGGTGGCCACATGGCCAGCTGAATCTGTCTCTGCAGTCACCAGCAATTGGGCCATCTGCAATACTTCATGAAGGGTCCTGTCACCCTTCTCCAGGAGATGCTCCCTTATATGATGGGAATGGAAGCCCGCGACTAGCCCGTCATGAATGAGCTCCTCCTGATAGGTCACTGCAGTCACATCCTTGCACCCACAGGCTTGCCCCAGCTCCTGCATGGTCCTTACAAAATTGTCATCTGACACACCAAGGCCCTGGCCTCAGGTTCACACTTGGTAGTGAGCAGCGGGTCTCCATATTGCTGTCGTATTAGGGCCATTGTCTCATTGTACCCTTTGCAGTCACGGATTATTTGATATGGTTGGTGGCCTGCCACCGCAAAGAGCAGGTCATATCAGCTGTGATCTTGTGGCGCCTCATGTAGGGCCTTCAAGCAATGTAGCCACATGTCAAACCTGACAGAGGTCCCTGGTGCCTTTGGATCAGTTTCCAGCTTCTCCAATCTAATCGCCTTGTCCATGGGAATTAAAATTCTGATGAATAAATTGTAGCGCGATCAATGACTACTCGCAGACAGGAAGCAAGTAGTCAAAGGTTTTATTAATCAGAAAACCTTGGCATGGCTCTACATGCTGCTGGCTCACATCCAAGGCAGGTATGTAGGAGAAGACTAGGGCTGTCAGTTTTTATTCGGGATCTTACGGAGAAGAGCTCCAGGTACAGAAGGCAGGCCAGCCTGCCCAGCCCACTGAGGTCATGCCTGCAGTACCATGTCCCACCACACTCCCCCACCTTCCTGTCACTAAAGTTTACAATTGTACACTTTCCAAACATTGTATTTCATCAGCCATCTCTTTACTCATCCTCCTCATCTATCCGTGTCTCTCTACAGCAGTGGTTCCCAACCTTTAACTTTCCACACACATACCACTTTAAGTATTCCCTATGCCATAACTGTTCTGTGATTAGTAAGGGATTGCTTAAGGTGATATGTGAGTAGGAAGGGAAGGTTAAGAATCACTGCTCTAGACCCAATTATTACTGAAATATTTTGCTTGAGAAAAATTGCCATTGGCCCATTTCCTTTGGAGTTATGAAACTGTTCACATAACAAATCAATTTGGAATGATTAAAACAGTGGTTTTCAAACTTTTTCTTTCCACCCACATACCACCTTAAGCAATCCCTGATTAATCACAGAACACTTATGGCATAGGGAATACTTAAATTGGTATGTGAGTGGAAAGTAAAAGGTTGGGAACCACTGCTCTACAGCCTCTCCTTATCCTCGGCACCACCCAACCTCTCACCTATTTTGGTATCATTTGTAAATTTAGCCACAAAGCCATATGAAGCACTTTTAGCCACAGCAAAGGTCAAGCTAGTCAGCAAGGTTTGTCATTTTGAATCTAAAACGAAAACAACTCAGTCACAAAGCAGTTAAAAATGCTTAACAAAGGTCATGGTGTTTAAATAAATAAATTACATTGGTTTATGTATGTGTAATTATTTATTTTATGCAAACCTTGGTGGAGAACATTTCAATCTAAAATAGAAACAGGAAAAACATAATATTGTCAGCAGGTCAGGTTGCATCGGTGGGATGAGAAACAGATTTAACGTTTCAGGTCTGTTTCTCCTCCTACAAATGCAGCTTGACCTGTTGAATATTTCCAGCACTTTCTCTTTTCATTTTAGATTTCCAGCATGTGGATTTTTTTTTAATTCTCCAATCTTCAATCTACGCAGTCCTTCAAGAAACACTATTGTTAATTCCATAAATGACATTTTTGGTAACAGTTTCCAATATAGGCCCATTACACCCACCAGTGATGACACTGTCACACCTCGGTGTTTCGCTGTTCCCAGTCCTGCTACCAGGATAACAAAAAACAATTCTTCAGCCAAGTTAGCAAGACACCACGCTGTTACAGCGATCAGGACCAGGGTTCGAATCCCATGCTGTCTGTAAGGAGTTTGTATGTTCACCCTGTGGCTGCGTGGGTTTCTTCCAGGGGCACCATTTAAAAAAAAACGTACCAGGAGTTGTAGGTATAATTGGGCGGCACGGGCTCGTTACCATGCTGTATGTCTCTTTGTCAAATTTCACGATACGTTGCTTTTCAAAATTAAAGAAGAAATTATTGAAATGTATCTCAAAATTGGGGATTGGAAGTGCAGCATCCTGTTGCAATTACTTCCTGACATCTAATGGAACTTCTCCAGATGAACATATTTGAACTGATGTAACCAAAGGAGCCAAACATTCAATCTTAATATCAAAGAGCTCAATTTAAAATTCTGCATCAATCCTGTAAAATGATCTGGGATGGTTAATTGTGTTGAAGCTGTTAAATAACTGCCCATACATAGTGCTGCCTTACAGGTTTTGCTTCTTCAGGCAAAGGCTAGGAGAAGGTAACTCTGACTTCAAATCCCCGGGCTTGGCTCATCCAGCCGTCAGTAGCTGGAAAGGGCCCCAGCTATGGGCAAACAGCACATGCCAGTCTGGCAGCAGGGGCTGGCAGCTGTTTCTATAGGGGTCGGCAGCAGCAAACTCAGTGGGCGAGGGATCGTAAGGACTACAGCCAGCAAGCACAGTCTTGGAACAGACCACTGCGGGGCAATGCCCCATCATTCTGGCTGTCGTGCCTCGCACTCCACCAGGCCCAGTGGCATGGGACCCAGAGGGAGGCGTTTGTCCTGAGCAAGCACTCACCTCCGAGCCCTTGCCCCGGCACACGGTGCCTAAATCTCCACGGAAAACAGAACAAAAGTTCTGAGGACAGAAGAGCTACAAGGCACCATGTTCATCTTCGCTTGCGAAGGGATGGGCCGTGATGATGATGATAAAGTGCTGTTAAGCAATGTACAATGTACCATAGAACCTTACAGCACAGAAAATGGGCCATTTGGCCCTTCTAGTCCGTGATGCAACATCACTGATCTACACCCATTTCATAAATAGAAGAACACTACTATGGGTTTATTCCCAGGACTTAGTGTCGATCACCAATTGGCCCCAAACCCTTATGGCTCACAAATCAACAGGGCAATTAAAAATCAACCACAGAGCTGCAGATCTGGTGTCACATGTTGGCCAGACCGGATAAAGATGAGCGATTTCTGTCCTTAGAGGATTTTTTTTTGTAATCTGGTAGTTTTGTGGTAGTTGTTACTTATATTACTCATATTTTCAAATTATTTGATGATATGAATTTAAATTTCTTTGCGGCTAGGATGGGATTCAATCTCATGCCTTTCAATTGACAGTCTGGACATCTGGATTTCAGTCCTGCAATTCAACCACTATGTTTGTGCATTTGAGATAATTTTGTACATATTATATTGAATACAGAAATACCCTCAGGAAGCTTTAACTTGATTAGCCGTGTGTATCACTTTACAATGCATGCAATACTCAGTTGTTCATGTTACATATTTCAAATAATCCATTGCTGAAGAGAAATGGATTAGAAGTCAATTCACAGGACCATAAATGTGGCAGAGAGGATCACTGGAGTCTCCCTCCCCCCCCCCCCCCCCCCACCCCCTACCAGCCCATCAGTGTGATCTAGCAGGATTGGAGCATGCAAAATCATTGAAGATCCCTTCCATCTTTCACAAGGCATCTTTTAGCTGCTCCAGTCGGGGATGAGTTCCAGGAGGATCAGAGCCAGCACCACCAGGCTGAGGATCAGCTTCTTCCCACAGGCAATGAGAACGACCAAAGGAGCTGCTCGTACTAACCGTCCGAGACTCTCATATTCACAAAACAACATCTATTTATTTATTTGTACCAATTAAATACTTGTCCTGCATACGTATTGTTTGTCTATATGATGTCTGGTTGGATGTCTGCGTGTTTTTGTACAGAGGACCAGAGAATGCTGTTTCGTCAGGTTGTACAATCAGATGAGAATAAACTTGACTTGCGTTTATCAGGGATACGTAGCATGAATGTGTTTGTCAATGTCAATATGAGTTTATTGTCATATACATAAGTACAATAAGCACTGAAATTTCTACTTGCTGCACTTACTTATACCTTGGACTTAAATGAGAAACAAAGTAGTTGTGTATCTGGGCAATTTGGGGCTTTGGCTTTGTGATTAGCAATTACTTACGAGGTTAGAGTGGACATCAGGTACTCAGTTAGAGACAAGAGTAAGTTAAATTTATATAAAATGTGACCTTTTTCCCATGGACTCCAAATTTCATTACAGGACTACTTCAGGCTCCCTTCACCCCATTATCATGTTAAGAACCTTCATGAAATTTGTAAAATATCTACCTCCAAGCATGTTCAAAATAAATTCACATCTGTGCCCCACTGAGTTCTCATTAAAATTAACCAGGCAGATTTCAAACCAGTGCTCGACAATTTTCAACACTGTCCTTACAAGCATTTAAACCAGTGGTTTTCAAACTTTTTCTTTCCCCTCACATACCACCTTAAGTAATCCCTATACCATAAGTGCCCTGTGATTAGTATGTGAGGAGAAAGAAAAAGTTTGAAAACCACTGGTTTAATTGTCCCTAATTGAATCGTTATGTGTACGGTTTCAGAACTCCAAAGAAAAATGGGCCAATGACAATTTTTCTCAAACAAAATATTTCATTCACTTTTCTTTTTCTTTCCATCTTAAGTCATCCTCACTAATCACAGAGCATCTATGGCATGGGGATTACTTAAAGTGGTATGTGAGTGGAAAGAAAAAAGTTGAAAACCCCTGATTTCAACTGACATCCACACTAGTTCTCAGGTGTGCAGCTGCCACCTGCCTCACTTTTATTAAGTAAATAACATCTCCAAAAATATTTACACACATGGTCCACACAAGAATAGGTAAAGCAGATTTTAATGCAAGGCTCATTTATATTCAGAGGTGCATCATGTCATAATGAATTCGGTAAGAAGTAGGCATCCAATTAACCTGTAAAATGATCGTGGGGGGGGGGGAGGGTTAACTCTGTTGGAGCTGTTCAATAACTTCCCCTTGGTATTGCTGTTGTTAAGCAATGTCCATAGGGGTATACAAGCTGAGTTTATTCCTTGAGGCCCCAGGACTTAGTGTCCACCACTGCTTGCAAATCAACAGGGCAATGAAAATAAAATCAAACACATTGCTGCAGATGTGGAATCGCACATTGGCCAGCCTGCCACACAGCTGAATAACCCTCGGCAGTCAGAATCTCAAAATGCTGCCCCCTTGCTAAAATACACGGACTTTTTTAAAACAAAAGTGGGACATCACCGCAAAGCACTTGGACCCATATTCCACCTTTCGAACAATGCATTCGAATTTCAGATCAGGTTAACACTGCTAATTCCACTCAGTGCAGAGATTTTCAAGTCTGACCCGACCAAACGGCACGCCATGCTATTTTTCAGATGCAAATGTATTATTTTTAAGTCATGATCTGCCCAATGTTCTCTCCCAAGTTGCAGCAGAGAAATGACTGCACGGTTATTCTCCTTTGCCCGTCTGTCTCGGGCTCTCTCTCGCCGCTGGCCCTGGTTGAAGTGGGCTCCGTCGGCAAGAGACCACCAGGTGAACTTCACGTCCCCTCCGGATAGCCGGAGAGGCGAAGGAAGTCCCAACCCCGGCCTCGCTGTCTGTCAAGTGCCCCGAAGCCCCGCCTCCTGGTGATCTCACCAGTGTGTCGAGCGAGCGGGTCGGCGGCAGGAGCGCTCAGTTCTCCGGTGGAGCTGTGGCGTTGGGGGACGAGACCTGTCTGGAACACGGGGCTCCAACCTCTTTTCTTTTCGCTTGACCGTCCGGTGGCTGGGTGCCTTGCTCGTGCTCTGACTCGGGAGTGTGGTTGAACTCTCTTTGCCTGCCTTTTCTTAGTGGAATAGCTGTGTCTTCGTTGAATCGCAGTGCCTCGGGATGAGCCCACCTTGAACAGGTAAAGCCTGGGCGCTTTTGCAAGACTTGGCCAACTGGCCGGCCCCACATGCGGAGCCCGCGGGCGAAATGGGGGGATGGGGGTGGGGGGGAGGTTCTGTTTCAATGCACACCAAAGTTTTCTCGACTTGGGAGCAGAATTCATGGGCGGTGAGCGATCTTCGTCGGGGTCCTTGTGCGAGTTAGCGGCGAAAGATCCCAAGTGGAAAATCTGTGCATCCAAGAGTCAAATCGGACACTCCGTTCAACAAGAAATGCCGATCACTGCGTTATTTGTTGCGCTGGTTTCTTTTGCTAAATTGTATTGCGACCAGTTCCAATTCTGAAACCCATTTTCTGCTCAGTCTCTCAAGGTTTATAATTTCCTCAAGCAGGAAATTAGGAATTTTAATTTTCACTCAGTGCAGAGATTTTCAAGTCTGACCGACCAACATCCTTCCCCCCCCCCCCCCGGGAAATTGTAGTTCCTGCTGGAAAGTTACATTCCACTTTTGCTTTGATTGTGAAAAAGGAATATTTTGGTCTCGTTTAATTCTATTCTAGTGGTATTTCTCACAAATATGCAAACCCAAAGGCAGGTAACTGTTGGATTGCACGCTCCCTTATATGAAAGAACTGTGGAAAACTGGGCTTTTTTTAAAAAAAAAACTGCCACCCATTTTGGATCAAGTGTGCAAATCGGAGATGGAATGAAGTGAACCGAACTTGGCGATTTGGCTCTCGTGTTGTGTGAAGGGAGTTGCTGAACGGGGTTGAAATGCGTTGGTCACAATGGAATGTCAACCCCACTTTCGATGCTTGCGCTTGCGAGGTTGTTCAAGTATTTTCATCAATGCCATGAAACGTTTGTGTTCCGCTGGCTCCCTGTAAACTCATATTCTTATTGGAGGGAGAAAAAGAGCGATTTGCAAACTTAGGAAAGAAAAATACTTGGGAGAAAGAAGCGGGAACAGCACTTGACCATCAACATGTGAACTCCGCAGAGCGGTGTAAAGGGTCTGAGATGTCTGATAACTAAAAGCTCCTCTGTAGCATTCTCCTTCTTTAGCTTTAGGACAGTGACGAAGTCTGGTCTTTCTGTTAACGTTTTCCAATTCTGAATCAACCAAGACTTTCCTTTCTGCTCTCTCCTTTTGCACCCTTAATTCTGTTTTTCATGCACCATAAAGCAATGCCATTATGCTGTAAATTGCCAGAAGCTTAATTCGTGTCTTCCTTCATTCTCACCTGCTTGTCAAATACATAGGATAACATTAATTTCTTGCCGTCTTCCCGTCGCTGACGAATTTAAATTTAGGATGCCATGCAAAAATTGCTTTTTATGGTGATTTTACTTTGAGTGCATTTGGAGAAATAATGTCGAACAAAAGAGATGCAACAGTGAGATCAGCAGAGCTCAAACCCAGTAGAGCCTTTCAATAACTTCAATGAGCAGCAGAGATTTAAGACATATTGTGCTAAAGGTATAGCCTTTGACCTGGATTTTAATTCCATCCTTCTCAGCACTTCAATAAAAAATAAAACGTTAGCAGGTACTGTTTATCTAGGTTAACAGAGAGATCTCCAATATCTTACAGTTAACATGCATTCAATGGCAAAATGAGCTCAAAGCCTTTAAATACTCGATATGGGGCAACATCCAATATTTCCTCTATCTCACTTTACTTCTCATACACTGTGTAACATCAAGAAGATCAGAATCTGTGATTGCCTTGATTAATTCAGTGCAATGCTTGCCGTGCCTAAATGTGGCCCAAAATCACTATTTTTTTCTTGTTTATTAGATGTTAGTGAATCCCAAAATATAGCATTTGTAGGATTTGATACAATGAAAAAAAGTTGTATTGTTTAAAAAGATGGGATTAACAACTTGATCGACTGGACAAAAGGCCAAAGCAGAGATGCATCTGACGGACTGGTTGAGCTATAACAGATTTTAAGCCAAAGGTTGGCCTGTTTACATAATAGGGAGTGTGACATTGGAACAAGGTTGCTGGTCTTCATTCTGATTGTGGAACTTGAAAGATTTTTTTGAGGGCCATTTAAGAATTTCTAGATCTCTTTCTCTTTGCCTTCTACCTGCATGCCCCGATTCTGCTATCCAACAGCTCCTTACTGCTGCAAGTGTAAATTGTGCACGGAAAACAGTTTGGCTTAAAGCTGAAAACCTGCTGGGCTCTGTTTTTCCCAATCTGCATTATCTATAAGAATTCATCTGTAGCAGGACTGAATTTATTTCTTGTGTCTCTGAATCTGGCTATAATAAATCTTGCAATTTAAAGACAAACAGGGCAATGGTTCTGGATAAGATACAAAAAGGTGTTTCAAAGAAATATGCCAGTTTGAGACGCACTGATCTCTGTACTGAATTTCAGTTTGGATTAAATACTTTGAGGGATTAATTACAGTGTCAGATCTGTTCAAAGGTTCATCTAAGGCAGCCTGATGGCACAGTATTCCACTGCGCCATGTATTACTCGAAGGCAGGGAAGATGATTTATTCATCCTTCTGCCCCCACAACCATTCAATGCACACATAATCATCAGGTTCCAACTAAGACCATCTGTAAGAGATACAGATAAAGAAAATGAGCCTTTTCCAAAAACAAAAATTTTAAGGAGACAATTAACCTAACACAAATTTGTCCAATTCAAATTTCACAAATGCTCCAGGGGGCTGAGAGGATTAGGCTTGGGACATGCCACAAGTGTGGGAAAAATCACTTAAAATAAACTTCTTTTGAAAGGAGCTTTTTTTAAAAAAAAAATGAAAAAATCCATAACTTGAATATGTTCTGTTGTATCCCTGACACTGAAAAGGCAGGGTGGAATGTATTTTTACAAGAACTAAAAGGAAATATTACTCATATTTCATACCTGATTGCAGATAATAAAACAAAAGTATTGCAATGTTTTTCCAAATTCACTGGAATTGAACTAATGATAATCAGTAGGAAAAATAACCTGAAGGGATCAATCACATCCAAAGCATTTTTCATTTCTGGAATAGATGTTTCCTGATCAACATCAACAAGCAGCCTCTGTTCATCTCAGACCACGCAACCAGCTGCTGGTACATGAGACCGTTAACTGTGTGCAAATCTGTGCATGAACGCAATATTAAATTGAGTTACGGTTCTCAAATTGTCAAAGTTGTAATGCTTCATTTAAAATCACAGATTATGCTGCAGCCTCTCAAGCAGGAATATTAACAAACTTTTCCTTTAAGAAAACTATTCATAGTAAAGCTGTGAATATTCACTATTGTAAACTAGGTCGAATTTTATTTTATCGGAAATGCACAATTTCTTTGTTGAAAACGGAACGGTTTCCAGCATTCAGTGCATCAGAATCTAATTCTGTCAGGTTGATGAAAAATGCAGACTTTTGTGCTTCACTCCCTTTTCCCTCTCTCTCTCCTTTTTCATAGACGATATTGATTCTCACCTCTACTCTTATCATATCAAATTAACACCTTTTGTTGGTCTGGACTCCACCCCCCCCCCCCCCCCCCCCCCCGGCCAGTTTTAAGTCTCTTTATTCTTGCGCCTTCCATTGCTTATTCCTTGAGGAAGGGGTCAGGCCCAAAGCGTCAGTAATATATCTCTACCTCCTGTTGGCGCTGCGAGACCAGCTGAGTTCCTCCAGCATTTACTGTGTGTTTTTACTCTATAATCGCAGCACTTGCAGACTTTTGTTTCACTCTGAAGAAAAATGTAATTCGGTTTGACCAAACCTCATCTCAGAAGAATGCTCTCCCTTGTGATGACAATTCAGCAAATTATTAGCAGATTATTGAGAATATCTATCAGATTATTGAGAACATCTTTCAGGAACACTGTCTGGGCAGGGCAAAGAGCATCATCAAGGATGCATCTCACCCTATGGACGTTTTACTCTTCTTCTATCTGGTAAACACTACAGGAGCCTTCGCTCTCAAACCAGCAGGCTCAAGAAGACCTATTTTTCCTCAAGGCTCTGGCCCTGCTGAACCTTAAATCCCAACGTTGAGTGGTCCTGCACTCACATTGCACTGTCAGTACTTTTAGAATTATTTGCTTGCTGAACGCACTTGTTTTTATTTGCATGTAGTTATTTGTATAGAGCACTTTTTTTAAACTTGGTTAGATGCTAATTATATTTCATTGGCTTTATATTTTATGGGCACAATGACAACAAAGTTGGATTTAATCTAATCTAATATTGAACACCCTTATCTGCCTAAATTATATTTCCCAATAAATTCAACTTTTGATTATGGATCTTCACAAATTTGTTGCTTTCACCCAGGTGGTCACTTTCATTTGCTTGACTTGACTGCGCACACGTGTGAATAACTCGGATGTGGGAAGGGAAGACCTGCAGTGGAACTGGGAAAAGAGAAATTGTTGGGTCAGGATTCCTGCAGTGATTCTTGCTATGAAGCATGTATTGATATAAACAGAATATTGCTCCATTTTCAGTCAGTTAGTTTACCTATATTTAAGGCAGTGGTTCTCAGCCTTTTTCTTTCCACTCAAATACCACCTTAAGTAATCCCTTACTAACAACAATCGTTAATAAAAATGGGCTGAAAAATGGCAAATGGAATTAAATGCAGACAAGTGTGAGATGTTACATTTTGGAAGGACAAATCAAGAAGGGATAGGGTATATGGTAGAGCACAAGGAAGTGCGGTAGAACAGAGGGATCTGGGAATACAGATACATAATTCCCTGAAAGTGGCATCACAGGTAGATATGGCTGTAAAGAACTTTTGACATATTGGCCTTCATAAATAAAAATATTGACTATCGGAGTTGGGGTGTTATGGTTAATTGTACAAGACATTGGTGAGACCAAATTTGGAGTATTGTGTGCAGTATTTGTCACTTAACTACAGAAATATATCAATAAGATAGCAAGAGTGCAGAGAAGGTTTACTAGGATGTTGCCTGGACTTCAGGAACTGAGTTATAGGGAAAGGTTAAACAGGTTAGGACTTTATTCCCTAGACTGTAGAAGAATGAGGGGAGATTTGATAAGAGGTATTAAAAATTATGAGATGGATAGAAAGTAAATATAGGTAAGCTTTTTCCACTGATGATAGGTGAGATACAAACCAGATTTTATGGGTTAAGGGTGAAAGGGAAAAGCTTTAAGGGGAACATTAGGGGGAAGTTCTTCACACAGAGAGTGATGGGAGTGTGGAACAAGCTGCCAGCTGAAGTGGTGAATGAGGGCTCAATTTTAACATTTAAGAAAAATTTGGACAGGTACATGGCTGGGAGAGGAATGGAGGGCTATGGACTGGGTGCAGGTCAGTGGGTCTAGGCAAGAAAGTGGTTTGGCACACATTAGAAGGGCCGAAGGGGCCTGTTTCTGTGCTTTCATGATCTATGGTTCAGGTTTCCATTACCAATTAGAAATCAGAGAAGTTTCCTCTCATTGTTGATAACATTGCAGCCACTCAATTAAATCAGTGCCTTAAAAGGAAGGTGAAAGTGACTGTGCTTATCAACAAGATAGCACTTGGCAAAGTGTGACATCAAGAAATGCCCATATATTAAAAAAAAAATGCCCATAAAGAAGACATAGTCCAGTTGTTGGATTCATAGACATGGATATGGTTGTAATTTTGAAGGCCATTCATTCAAGCCCAACATTATTACAGGAGTTCCATCCTTAGCTGCTTCATCATTGACTTTCCCTTCATATGGTCAGACAGTTCTCCACACCATTTACAGAGCCTCAGAACATGAAGCTGCTTATGCCTGAATACAGGACAAGTTAAAACTCCAGAGGGTTGTTAATTCAGCGTGCGACATCACAGGCACCAAACTTCACTCCGTCAAGAGGCAGCCTCATCACCCAGGCCATGTCCTCTTCACTCTGCCACCATCAGGAAGGAGGTACAATACCCTGAAGATGAGCAATCAGCGGCACAAGGACGGCTTCTTCCCCTCTGCCCATCAGATTCCTGAATGGACAGTGAATTACAGACACTGCCTTACTTTGACTTTTTCTTTCTCTTGCACTATAAGGTGGTTTATATAAATGTTTGTCTGTGGTGCTGGCCCAAAACAACGAATTTCACGACATGTTTGTGACACTAAATCCTGATTCTGATTCAGAAATACCTACACGGTATGGAGACAAGGACAGATAAAGAGCAAATAATTTGGATGACTTGGTGAGTGTAGTGGTACCGCAACGCTACTCTACCACCTGTGATCCAGGTTCAAATCCCACGCTGTCTGTAAGGGGTTTGTATGTTCTCCCTGTGTCTGCGTGTGTTTCCTCTCACCCTTCAAAATGTACAGGGATTTAAGTCAATTGGGTGTAATTGGGCGGCACGGGCTCGTGGGACTGAAGGGCCTATTACCGTGCTGTACTTCCAAATTTTAAATTTAAAAATAAATTGGTAGGCATTAATGATCCTCAAGAAGTGGTTGTCAGCCATCTGCATGTGATGTTCAATTGCAGTTTTTATCAGGACGCCCAACTTTAGAGGTTTTCAATGAACAGAAATTCAATTAAACACCCATATCAATATTGCAGTGACAAGAAGACAACAGAAGTAGGCTGTCCTACACTGAATGACACTCCTCCTGATGTCCCAAATTCTTTCCATCACTAATAAGATCAAAGACAGGATTGTTATCGAATACTCTTCATTTGCCTGGATATTTAGTTTGGACAAAGTCTGAGATCTCGACAACAATCATGATAAAGCAGTTTGTTTGACCATCAGTTGCCAGGCTTGGAAAAATATGGCTTGTTGAGGTGAGGTTTAGGGCTTTTTTTTTTAAGAGTGAAAAAGGGTGAGAGGTGACTGAAAAGAGGTCTACAAGATTACGAGAGGTATAGATAAGGTAGACAGCCAACGCCTTTTTCCCAAGGCAGGAGTTGCAAAGCCCAGAAGACGTCTGTACAAAGTGAAAGGAAGAGTTGTGGATGTCTGGAATGCCTTGTTTGGGGGGGGGGGGGTGGAGGGTGGAGGCTGAAACATTGGGGGCATTTGAGAGACTCTCAAACACATAGTTGAAAGAAAAATAAAGGGTTATGAGGTTCATGGAACAATACAGCACAGTACAGGGCATTCGGTCCTTAATGTTGTACCGACCCATATTTTCTTTTTAAAAAGTACTCAATCCTCCCAACCCTCTATTTTTCTTTCATCCATGTGTTTGTCTATTAAATGCCCCAATGTTTCAGCTTCCACCACCATCCCTGTCAGGATAATCCAGGCTCCCACAACTCTCTATAATAAAAGCACCCCTGATCTCTCCCCTAAACATCCATCCCTTAACTTTGTATAGATATCCTCTAGTGTTGGAAGAGTTCAGTATTTTGCTTATTAGGTTGGCCCAACAAGAAGGGCTGAAGTGCCTGTACTAAGCTGTAATGTTCCATGTTTTATCCACTACTTTAAACATTTATTTCCTCCATCCCACCAAGGCTACAGTTGGCATGATCTATAAAATGAACTGCAAGCGATTGTCTGGGCTACTCAGTTAGTATCTCACCAGTTTGCAACCTTTTCCATGAACAGGGAAAAGAGCGACAAATTGTAAGAACATCACTACCAAGTTCCATCAAGTCATGTACCATCCATCCTTGGAAATATTCTTTCATCATTGCTGTGTCTAAACACTTGAACTCCATTCTCATTAACATTGTTAGAATGTCTTCACCAGAAGTTCTATAATGGTGGGAAGCTGCCCTGAGCCACCTTCTCAAGGACGATTTGGGATGGGCCATACATGCATCCCGGAAACTACATCCAAGCCTTCAAACTGTTTCTGATAAAAAAGTGCTTGAAATCTATTTCTTTTTTGTGTGAATCCTGGTCTTTTTCAATAACGTTGCACATATTGCACACAAAATTTTCTGTCTACAATTAAATATGACAACGCTGTCTCTCACAGGGATACCATTTTATTCCACAACTATTTTACCCTGAAATTACACGCATTCGTTTTGCTTTTTTATAAAACAATAAAAAGAAATGAACGTGATTACAATGTACTTCTTTGTATCCTTGAGATATCCCAGTGTTTAACAACCTATGATTTTTTAAAATCTAAGCTTATTAGCATTTTTGAGGCAAATGTAGAAATATAGCAAATTATCATGAACAGCAAATAAGATGAAAAACCAATGAATCTGTTTTTGATGGTGTTGATTGAGCGAGGGATGCTGCAGGACTTCTGGGTTTCTCCAGCAATTGTGTATTTACTGCAATCAGTGCGTTTGCAGACTTTTTTGTTTCGCAACATTAACTTGCTCCTTCTTTGGAAAGTTTAACAGAATCTTTATGAATTATTTAAACAGATGGTTCAATTAAATTTTTGCAAGAGGTAACATACTTTATGAAATGATGGTAAATGAATTACATGTGAATATGTTAAATTAATCATTTTTTTTAATTGTTCAAAACAATTCAGCAATAGCCAAATGCTGTTTTTGAAATAGATGTAATGTTCCACTGAACCTACTGCAGCTTCTTTTTGTGAAAGCTTTCAATTTTCTGCTCTCTTCCTCTCTATTTGCATCTGATCACTCCTCGAGCTCACCCAGTACTGCTTGCATGAAGGCCCACCTGAACGAAGGCTTCTTAGGCAATGATGCTTGTCCTTCAAGCAGTAAATGAAAAATCAGCCATGTTGCGCCCTCCATTCTGTGCATTGGATTTGAAGACATAACCTCCTCAATTTGAATCCTTTGACTGCTAACTGTAGCCAAGACAAATCCATTCTATTATACTGGATGATGAAGATTTTGCTTCCTGAATACTTTTGAGTGTCTTTTAATGGATTCTGGGCTGCCGATCACAAAAATCGCCTTAAAATGTTCCTATCGCATACCATTTTTGTGATTTCCTGTCATATTTTAAGTCGACTAGCATATTGCCCACAAACCAAGCTGTTTGGGTCAGTCGAAGCCTGGCTGGGTATTCGCTCAGTGCAGGTGCTATGCAAATGTTTTTTATATATTATTTAAGAACAACACATGTATAATAAACAGCAAAAGCCATATATCACATTATTATAAAACAAATACATGTTGATTTATAAAGAAAAAAAACTACAAAAACCCCATCTAAACCCTGACTAAACCTTCCCTCCCAACCCCAACTACCCCACTAAAAAAACATCTAAATTACTAAAATACATAATGAACATAATTATATATTAAATTGGATTGCTTCAGAAGGCCCTCAAAGATCCAAAAAAACATTTCACAAAAGAACATTATTTATTTTTAAGGGAAGACTTCTCCAGTCCAGAGGATTCAAAGGAATTATTTATAATTTCAAACCCAATGTTCGAGCATACAGGCTCCAAATCTGTAAAAATACAGAATATTTACCTCTCAAATTATATGTAATTTTTTTTCTAATGGAATACAACCTTGAATCTGTTTGCCATCTTCCTAATATTAATGAAACATCTGATTTCCAAGTAACAGCAATACATTTCCTCGCTAGCACCAAAGCTAATTTAACAAATTTCAACTGAAAATCTGATGAAGGTAATTTAGGAGTTCTATTTTCAAAATTTTCCAACAAGAATAACTCCGGAGAAAAACAACACCTGTAACCTGTTGTAAAAACTTGCTAACAGAAATCCAAAAATTTTTAACTTTTGAGCAAGACCATGTGGAATGAATAAAAGTTCCAATATCTTCTCCACATCTATTCAATTTCCATCTTTTCAATTTCTGAGATGTAAAAAATATAATTATATTTTACATAAATTTTTCCAAATTTGTTGATCTATTGATGTATTTAAATCATGTTCCCATCTTTCTCTTGACTTAAATAAACCTAATTTAGGTGCTTTTTCCTGTAACCGTATATGCTATTGAAATAAACTTTTTGACCATTCCATCAACAACTAACTGTTATAAATCTAGGATATTTTAAAACCATATCTGGTCATAATTTCTTTCTTTAATAAGCTCTTAATTGAAAATAACAAAAAAGTGTATTACGTGGAATATCGTACTTAATTTTTAACTGGTCAAATGACATCAATCTACCATTTTCATAACAAACCCCAATTTTAGAAATTACTTTAGTATACAAAATATTTTAAAAAAGGATTATCTTTTGAAAAAATTGAGGATTAATTAATGGTGTTTTTTATGACAATATATTTCTAACTTAACCTTAACCTTATTCCAAACGTTAATCAAATGTTTCAATAATGGAGCATCTCTGTCAGTAACCTTTAACCTTGGTTCCCATTTATAAATAAATTCCTCAGCTATGTCAATGTTGTCTTAGGCCTGGGCATGTTTAGCCAGGATAGATGCAGACATGCTAGCTATATAGAAACATAGAAGATAGGAGCAGGAGTAGGTCATTCAACCCTTCGAGCCTGCTCTGCCATTTCACGAGATCATGGCTGATCTTAAAGTTCAGTACCCCATCCCCGCCTTCTCTCCGTAACCTTTAATACCCTTATACTGAAGAAATAGAATCTAATTCCCTCTTAAATATATTTAATGAACCTGCCTCTACTGCCCACTGTGGCAATGAATTCCACAGATTCACCACCCTCTGGGTAAGGAAGTCCTCCTCATCTCGGTCCTAAATGGTTTGCCTATTATCCTCAAACCATGGCCTCGGGTTCTGGACGCCCCCACCATTGGAAACATCCCATCTGCATCCATTCTGTGTGTGTGTGTATATATAAAAAAAAATATATATATAATATGTATATATTATATATATATAAAAATATATATATATATATATATAATATGTATATATTATATATATATAAATATATATATATATATATATAATATGTATATATTATATATATATATATATACCTCTCACATACAAATGCTGTGCATTACATTGATTATACATTGAATGCATGTTGATGCACATGTTCTTCAGGCAATAACGATGTGAATGTACTTAATATTATTTATTGTCTTCAGGAAGATTTAATACTGCAGAAATGTCTCATCAATGTCGCCATACCTGCAATGCATTTAGTTACATTTGTGGCGAGTATACACTTAAGGCTCAAAGACTCAGCATGACTGCAATTATTAAGAAAGCCTATGAGCCTTACTTTGGTTGTAGAATAGGTGACCAAGAAAAACCCTGGGCTCCGAGCGTGTGCAGTCAACCTGAGAGCTTGTCTCAGAGATATATTATGCGATTAAACATGCTAAATTCAATAAAGGTTAATTTAATGTTTCTCAAACTTACGACATGATACAGCAAATCTGAAATTATCTTTGTGTTCAGCATGAAGATGTCTATCATAATTTTTTTCAAAAAGTTTGCTTCCTGAAAAATAATACTGTGTCCAGTGTTATGTACTGGATTAAACGTTTAATTAGGACTACACACCTAGATTTTTTTCCTGTATTTGTAACTTTTCATTGAAAATACAAATGGAGATTAGTTCAACGAAGCTCTCTCTTTTCCCTTCACATTTACTTTATCTGAAGTGGCACATGATTTGAAATGTGATTTCATAGTGGTGTTTCTGCATCTCCTTAAGGCATGATCTTGCAGTATACAACAGTAGGGAGCATTGGGAAAACATAGTCTGGCTAATGAAACAATTGGGACATGCATTTTGTGGAAAAAAATTATAAAAGATAACAATGTAAAAGATATCTGCAGGAGAATTAATAATGTAAATTTTGTTGCTGAAATAATGAGTTGCTATGGAGACAGAAGTCTTGTTGGTAGGGCATGCTTATTTAAAGGATCTCTGCTCATTCAAAGGCCTAAGATGCTGAAGATAACAGCAAAGAGATGACACCCCACCCTACTCTCAACACCCCACTCTGTAATTGGACGGTGAATTTCCTCATCATCAGATCACAAGAATCACACCACCAGGTTCAGGAACAGCTGCTCCCCCTCCACCATCAAACTCCTCAATCAGAGACTCATTTAAAGATTCTTGTGCACTTTATCAATTTTTTTTCTAAATTCTCTGTATTGTACAGTCACTTTGTTTATATTCATTATATGTTTACAGTTCTTTATTTGTTTACATGTGTACTCTACAGTTTTTTGCACTACCAATAAGTGGTAATTCTGCAGCGCCCACGGGAAAAAGACTCGCAGTTGTGTATGATGTCATGGATGTACTCTGACAATAAATCTGACTTGCATATCTTTATGAAATAAAGTTTCAGTCCAGTGTAATCAGCTCAATTCATTTGTTACTGGACCATAACCACAGGGTGGATAAGAAACAAAATCTCTTCTCTCAGATAGTCAGTTCACAAAGGATACTATTCCAAAAATGAGAGAGAATGTAGGGATGGATGAGTATTCAGCAGATTTCCAAGATTGTCTTAAAAGATTAGAAAGCATTTATGTAAAACCTTCCCATGGTAGTTTAAATGAGCTTTTGTACAGCAGTAGTTTAATTAAACAAAATAGCTCTTGCTTATTCCTTATTTCCACGTTAATGTTAAACACTAACAGTGAAGTTTCTTCAGGCCTTCTCCAACTTCGTCATCATTCTAATACATGAAAAATAACAAGGAGCAAGCAGAAAGACTGCACATATTTGATTTCTGCCAAACACTTGGTGAGGTGGGAGAAGCCAGAGGAAATTTCCAACTTCAGGACAAAGATATTTTGTATTTCAAAAATAGAGTAAAAGTCCAAAAATCCAGACCACCTGAGAATCTGGACTTCTCAAACTCTTGGCTTTTGTGCACAGCACCAACGAGCAACCACACAGAAGTCGTGGAAATGTAAGAAAAGGTGTTTATGTATTTGTTTTGTATTTTATGCAAAAAATTGTTTTGTGAATAAACTATCAAATTTTTCATGTTCATCTCCTCTTTGTTCTCCTTAATTTTGAATTTTTAAAGTATTTCCCGAGAATCCGGAAAATATGGACCAAGTATCACCAAGTCGTCCGGATTTTAGGATTTTAACTGTACAGAGTAATTCCTTTAAATGCAGTCACATTAAAGAAAATTTGCTTTCATGCGGTGACTTCCACAAGCAATTAATGTACTCAAATTACAAAAAGCAGAAAAATGCTAAACGTGAAAGACCATCGACCTGAAATGTTAACTCTGTTTCCCTTTCCACAGATGCTGCCTAACCTTCAGAGTATTCTGGTTTTATGTCGTTAAATATTTTGAACTATATTCTGTTGTGTTGTAGGGAAAGAATGTTGCAGATTATAAACAAGCCCAATGAACCACTGGTACTGTGCTATCTTTCTTCTCCAATGGAGAATAGTTGGAAAGCAAAGTTTTTTGCCAATGGAAATTCATGATCAGTACATCATGAGAGCCCGTTGTCTTATGAAAGGGAATTGAACAAGTTACTTAAAAATTGTATATTAGAGAGCAGCTGATTCATGGAGGTGGAAATTACTATAATCGTCTGAATGGATTCTTTCTCTGCTTTAAAGTTGTACAATTCTCATCGTTGCCTTCAATCTCACTAGTGTTATGAACTAACAAAATCTTATTAACACTAACAAAGGAACAGCAAAGGCAAATTCACCAAGACAATGATAAAGTCAAAATGACAGTTTTATTAAACTATTAATAACATAACATTTCGTACTTTGACTTAATTTACACTATGCGCAAATGTAGATATGTGTGTGTTAAAATCCTAACCATTACAGTTTGAGCTTGTCTGAAGTCGATTTTAAACTTCAGCACCAAATATCTTGTGTTGCTTGAAGATTTTTAAATCGCAGTTCAGAAGTGATTATGAAGCACTTTTAAACATCATGTCTTCAGACCTCTTTAAAACTCACGAGTCTTTTTATGGGATGTCTTTCAGTGAAAGATTCTTCAGAAGTGTTTTCTCCTATCTTGTTAGGGTTACAGAAATGATTTTCATGATGATTTCTTTCTTAATCAAGAGCGAAGTAGTCTTACTTACTTTAAAGCCACTAATTTTGATTATCTCCTATGATGAGGATAATACAATACAGAACAGCATCTCTTTCTCCAGAGACTACTGTTTCACCCCTGTGTCTTTCACAGGATGGTCAATATCTTCAGTATCGAAAATGCCTGTTTGCCTTCAGTGATATGTTTCTCTGAAATCATGTGATGTGACATCATCATTGTTTCAGTATCATTTCTCCAAAACACAAATCATGCCTTCCTTCAAATTATCACTTCACGTCCATAAAAAACATCTAACCTCATCTCTGTCCAAGAAGTTTAAACGTTTATGACTCTGGGAAAAGTCTGAGCAACTGTCAGCAGAATGCTTTGTATTGTCCTGGCATCAATTAAGACCCATTTCAGTTCCATTATGGTCTGATTCTTCCAGATTCAGCGACTCCGAAATGAACTCTCTCTCTCTGAGTGCATTGATATCCCTGTAAATGTGATGTGACCCGTGGGTGACCCTGTCCATCCATAACTAACTTTACTAAGACATATTTATATATAATATATATGAAATATATATTTTAAAATTTATAAATAAATAAAATTTATGAATGAATAGAAATAAATAAATAAATAGAGTTTGATAGATAGACAAATAGATAGAATGCGATAAATAAATAAATAAATGATGCTTAAGATTGAACTAAAGATTAACACAAATCCATCACGACGGTAGAAGTACAATCAGCAGTTTAAGAACCACATACATGAAGAAATTCATAAACTTTAATGACAATCTTTTTGCTATCTATACAAAAATGCATTTGCAGTGGAGCACTTCACTTTGTTGTTTGTTTTCAGAAAATTGGAATAGGTCAAATTATTAAGCATGAATCTGAGTTATGTTAAAAGAAACCACAAATACCAGGAATCTGTTACAAAACAATCTGAACAAAATGCTAGATATTCACAGTAACTTCAGAAGGAAGTCAGGGGAACACGAACCAGCCCTCATTGAGAGCTCAGTGGTGGAGAGATCTTCAAATTACTGGGTGTCAACATCTCTGAGGATCTGTCCTGGAGCCTCCACATTGATTTAGTCACGAAGAAGGCTCGCCAGCAGCTCTACTTTGTGAGGTGTCTGAGGAGATTCGGGACGTCACCGAAGACTCTTGTAAACCTCTACAGGTGGTACCGTGGAGAGCATTCGGCTGGTTGCATCACTCTCTGGTACAGAGAAGCCAACTCTCAGAACAAAGGGCTGTTAATTTCGGTCAGCAACATCACAGGCACCAGACTTTAATCCATCAGGGACATCTACAAGAGGCAGTGTTTTAAGAAAGCAGCCTCTCTCCTCAAGGACCCCCACCACGCAGGTTATGCCCTCTTCTCTCTCCATTGGGGAAAAAGATGCAGGAGTCTGAAGACGAGCACTCAGCGGCACAAGGACAGCTTCTTCCCCCTCTGCCATCAGAGTCCTAGATGAACAACGAACCAAAGACACTGCCTTACTTTGACTTTTCGTGCACTATTTTTATTTATCTTTGTAAAGTGGTTTATAAAAATGTTTGCACCGTGATGTTGCCACAAAACAATGAATTTCATGACATGTTCATGACAGTAGATTCTGATTCTAATGTATTTATTATCTGAATAGAAATGACAGTTTCATTTCCAAACACAATCCTTTATTAGATCTGAAACGTTATCCTACCTCACTGTTGCATTACTGACTGAATGTTACATTTCTGAATTCTATATTTGAACAAGTGCTTTCTTGTGGAAAAATGGACCTGCAGCCATCATTCTGTACCGGAGTGTGCTGGAATGGTGTTCTATGATTTCTTTATTGAAGTCAGAATTCCACATCAATTTGTGTCACAGAAAATAGATTGGTAATTATGATTCTACATTTGAAAGGGACAGGGAAGGTATGTTACGACAGCTAAGAGGTTGCTGAATAAAATCAGTACTGCAAAGATTTTTTTAATCAAAAACAAAACGGATAGCAATAATACAGATATTATGTTAGTGTTTTGACAGAATGGAGCAAAATAATGTGCATATAAATAAAGGAGGCAAATACCAATCATAAATTACTAAAATAATTATTTTGCACACAGTACATAGTCAATTTGTGCATTTCTCACTCCTGGTACAATAAAGAATTATAAAAGGAAATAAAGTCAGAGCTGTTTCCTTAACAGCTTAATTAATTAATCTGTAGTCATCTGCAGCCAAAATTATTTTCCCTTCTCTCCTGAATCCACTGATTCACACTGAAGTTCAATTTGACACTCATTGATTAGAAATTGATCTGTGCCAGGAAGAGCTACGTTTTCCAGAATGGAAACGTGGATAATCATTATCAATGGAAGTAATCCTCCTATCAAGTCATTTTCCACTGAGGTAGTCGGCTACAGCCAGAGATGAAAATGGTAGCAGTGCCACAGCAGAACTACAGGTTCAGGTGCTGCAGTGGTTTTCAAACTGTGCCCCCCACCACCCCCAAACTCACATTCCACCTTAAGCAATCTCCACGCCATACGTGCTCTGTGATTAGTAAGGGATTGTGAGTGGAAAGCAAAAAGTTTGAAAACCACTGTTTTAATTGTACCTCATTGAGGGTAGTGAATCTGTGGAATTCTCTGCCCATTGAAGCAGTGGAGGCGACTTCAGTAAATAGATTTAAGACCAGGTTGGATAGATTTTTATACAGTAAGGGAATTGAGGGATATGGGGAAAAGGCAGGTATGTGGAGATGAGCCTATCATCAGATCAGCCATGATCACGTTGAGTGGCGGAGCAGGCTTGACGGGCCGGATAGCCTATTTCTTATGTCCTTATGTAAATTTTGCCGAGATTCTATTCAGACCATGATTGAATGAGCCAGGGCTTACAGGAAAGGATAAATGGCTCCCATATGGTGGCTCCCTTCCCGACTATCCCCTCCTCCTCCTCCATTCTCCAGGATCTTCTGGCACTGTACAATCCCATTCTCTCAAGGAGAGGGAAATTAGTGGTGAAATAAAATGAAACAAAGCAGATTGTTGAAATTCTTAATTCAAGTAAGTAAATTGGTCTTTGTTGGCAGATATGTCTCAGGCAGATATGTCTCAGGAAGACATGAAGCAGTCCTTTTTCCTATCAGAATATTTTCTGGTTCAACTATACAACACACCACAAAAATTACATAAATCTAAATCAGAAATTTTGGAAATATGCTTTGGGTGTAGTGTGGAGACTGGAACTTTTATCCATTCAACCTGGTTGTGTACAAAGTTGAGATCCTTCTGGGAGGACCTGGGAGATGTTCTGAAAAAATATTACAAAAGTGGATTTTCCACAGGATCCAGTATTGTACCTCTGGGACACATTATGGACATGAGTTTTAAACTATCCAGGTACCAAATTCAGCTTGTGAAGGTCACCATAGTGGTAGCCAGAAAGTGTACAGCGGTCACGTGGAAGTCCGACTCCCAACTAAATATTACACGATAGAAAATGTAAATGCAGAGTTGCATTCCCCTGGGGAAAATTTAAGGAGGAAATATGGCAGAATTGTTAGGGTGTGGCAACTCCATCTGCAACACGTTGGTACGCAGATATAATTCTACCCCCTCTGAATAAAGGAAAGGCAACCACCCATGCCACTAGTGAAATAGTTGAGGTCAGTGAAGTGGGCCATGGCACAGATGACTGCTCTTGTATTTTGTTCCTTATCTTTTTAATTTAAGGTTTCTTTGGGTTTTTCTTAAGGTCCCTTAAGCATTTGTGACTTTACCAATTTTTGGTTCTTTGTATTTGTTTAATTTATATAATCTTTGTTGTATTAGGGTGTGGGAGGGAGAGGGGTGTGGAGAAAATAGACTATGTTATGTGCTATTGTTGAAAGGGATTGGGTTGTTTGTTTGGATTTGTATGAAATCAAAAATAAAGCATTTTTTTAAAAAAAGAATAATTTCTGGTCAATTTTGGTGGGGGGGGGGATCAATAAAGTACCGCAGATGCTGGAAATCTGAAATTAAAACAAAAATGTAAATGATGTTATTGACCTGAAACATTACATCTGTTTCTCTCTTCATGCATGTAGTCTTGGTTGCTGAGTATTCACTTTTTTCTGCTTTTACTTATGGTGAAAAATGGCATTTCTTGTCATAATGATTATAAAGCAAATTCAGTCACAGAGTTTGACAGGAATGAAAGCAAGAGATAAAATGTTATACCCCTATATGGCAGATTTGCTGTGTGACCTTGTCCAAATGTGTGTTAATAACGCTACAGTGCTTTCAGGTGTTGTAAAGTAATGGTTTGAAACCAATCTCACTGGTGTAAATGAGCAATAATAATTGAGAGAACGTGTACATGGATTCTACCGTCAGCACATGTGTGGAATCCCAAGAGGGAGTCTCACTGGAACCCTGCTTTAAAATTCAAAGCATTATAAAGAATTTACATTGAAATCCAACAGAAATTTGTTGCTGCAGGCGATTCTTTTCTGATTTTCATTGAACGGGAATAAGTTTAAAGAGTTTTAAAGCTTAATAATGTCAGAGAGCAGAGATAATGTGCTGGCAAAAGCAGCTGAAGCACCTGAGGTGTAAAACCCGAAAGTCTACAGACACAGTAGTTGAAGTAAAAACACAATGCTGGAGAAACTCTGCAGGTCAAACAGTGTCCTTTATATTTATATAGCAAAGATATACATCACCAACATTTCAAGGTTGAGCCCTTCATCAAGATTTGATACTATAATGAGGGGCTCATGTCTGAAACTGGTTATGTATCTTTGCTGCATAAAGTACTGTTTGACCTGGTGAGTTTCTTCAACAATGCATTTTTATCTGAAGCATCTGAGGAATTGGCTGTACAGTAACCATACTCCTTCAGATTGCTGGACTAAGTTACCCTTCCAGCATTATTAATCATAAATTGACCTGCTGCCAGAATCATGACCTGTGATGAGTTTGAAGCAGTATATTCTTTAATGTGGTAAGGACATCAAAATGCCAATAATGTAAGAATGCTGCCTTTAATCAGTTTCTAAAAATAAACAAGGGTAGTAATAAAGTATTTAATACGATCATTCCCCAGAAGCTGTCCTCGCTGTGACTCAGCACCCTTCTCTGTAACTGGATTCTGGACTTCCTAACGGACCACAGTCTGTCTGGGTCAGTGTCAGAACGTCGAGCAGCGTTATGTCACCTACTCCTGTTAACGCTACTGACCCACAACTGCAACAGCTCCAACAACTCCAACAATGTCATCACATTTGCAGGTGACACAACAGCAGTTGGCCTCATCAGCAACGACGATAAGGAGAAGAGGAGGAAAATCTCATGGTGTGGTGCGAGAATAACGATCCGAGTCTCAACGTGGACAAGAGAAAGGAGATAGATGATTGTGGACTTCAGGAGGACAAGGAACGACCACCCTCCACTACACATCAATAACTGTAGTAGAGATAGAGAGAACCAAGTTCTATGGAGGCCACTTAACTAGTGACCTATCCTGGCACATATCACCTCCCTCTTCAGGAAGGCGCAACAGTGATTGCACTTCCTGAGAAGACAGAAGCAGGCAAGGTTACTGGCCACCATCACATCAACCTTGAGAAATTGCTTCTTCCCATGGCCAGTAAGAATGCTGAACGACCAAAGGAGCTGCTCAGTATAACCATCCAAGTCTCTCATATACACGAAACAACATTTATTTATCTGTATATGTGAATACTTGTCCTGCATGTGTATTGTTAGTCTGTACGTGTGTTATGTCTGGTTGTGTATCTGCATGTCTTTCACAGAGGACCGAGAACGCTGTTTCATCAGGTTGAAATTGTACAATCAGATAATAATAAACTTGACTTAAAGGACTGAATTATTTAACTAAAACTTGTGATTAATTGGTAAAAAATCTGGACAAATATTGTTGTCTTTTAAAGAAAGCATTTCTGTGCATGTTGACTCTTGCCTGTCTTGCTGTTTTTGGAACTGCACCAAGCAATGATTTTGTTTTGGTGGGAGATGCACTAATCTTTCCTGCACTGAATTGTCCACAGGAATGCACCTCAATCAGGGGGAACAATGAAGTTAAAAGAGATGGGGGGGGTGGGGGAAGCACTAAGTGAATCCTTAACAACATTCCCATTGTGATTGGCCAACATGGCAGGAACCAGAAACTCCTTGTATAAGTTGCTCCCAGGTTATCCAGTTAAACTGTTTTTACATTGTGATGTTAGTTCGTTTAATTTTTCAAAGGAAAATCTTCATGGTCTGTGATTCTGCACCTGGGATAGGAGAGGAATTTAGATTAAATTAAGGGAATTCAGTCATGGATGTTAGTCTCCTGGAATCTAAATCAAATGAAGGCAGTGTGTATAAAAAAAAACAAACTCTCCTTCTTGTCTACATTTTATTTAACTATATATCAAACCAACAGCCCCTATTATTATGAATTTTAAATTCTAGTTCAAAGAAGATGAATTCATGCAGGTTTCCTTTATGACATCGTTCTATTTATAAAATCTAATTAACTAACTTAAGTCAATGTAGTCTCTACATTCAAGGTATCAGTAGATCCACGAGAGGCCAAGAACTTAAGAACATGTATATATTTGATTCAATTCCACTGTCAAATAATGAATAAAAATTGGATTTAAAAACCCCCATTCATACATATCCGAAAATAATCATACACTTGAAGCTATATTTTAAAACAACTCGTATATATGGTAAACTGTTGATGCATCTCACCAAGTTGCCAGGAAAAGGTATATTCAATTGCAGTGCTGGAGCTTTACTGAGTATTTACAAGGTGGCATTGAACACTAAACACTTGTTTGCACAGAACAGTAATTTACACGTGAGGAACATAAAGAATTCTGTAAAATGTTTCAAATAAATGCTGCTTCAGGTGACAACCCATTTTACCCGAAGCACAAGATTTATCAGAAACTAGGCCAGAATATATATTTTTATTCCAAACAGTAAGAAAATTGGGTCAGATTCCAAATTATTACTCCATGGGAACTATGGTGGATTTGCAGGGCAATAGACAGTTATGAGTAATACTGGGGCTCAGTCAGGTGCACCAGAGATTTTTCCACTCTCTTGAAACAAATATTGAGTATTTTTATCAATTGCTACTCTATTTTCTTTCCCTAAGGCACTGTCTCAACCTGGCAATTCTCCATCACTCTGTCCAACTTTCCATTCTTCATGCAAGAAGTCTCAACGTGCATTTCTGTTGTGATGAGACATCAGATTCAATTACACATTTTTTAAAATATAACTTGAGAGCTACAAACGTGCATCTACAACCATTACAAAAAGAAACAGAGAGCCAGAGGCAGCCAATCCACTAACCTCTAGGCAGGTACAAAACTCCCTAAATGGCTCACTTACCCATGAAATAGACTGGAAAAAACCTTTGGTTTTGTAAAATTGATCATAACTTTGACTTAATACGTGCATTGATTGTATTTACGAATGATTTTCATGGTGGGCCATAATGATCAAACATCTTTAATTTTGCTTTCCAAAGAAAGAAGGGCACATACATAGGAAGCAAAGGTCAGGAAGGGCTTGTGAAAATTCTTGGGTAAAGTCAAATTTATTGTCATCTGATTGTACAGCATTCTCAAAGAAAGATCTTCATGGTCTGTGATTCTGCACCTGGGAAAGGAGAGGAATGTAGATTAAATTAAGGGAATTCAGTCATGGATGTTAGTTAGTCTCCTGGAACTACTCAGTGGAAAACACGTAGACAGACAACCAGACAAGTATTTTATTAATACAAATAAATGGTTACAGGTAAGTTCACCATAGCCAATTTATCGATGGAAAAACCACCGACCGCCCCAAGGAAATTCGCTGACAATTGAATGAATGAAGAAAATGAATTAAATAACCAACTTAACCAGGGGTGAGTAACCTCTTTTTAAAACTCACATTCCTCCTTAAGTAATCCCTATGCCATAGGTGCTCTGTGATTAGTGAGGGATTGCTTAAGGTGGTATGTGAGTGGAAAGAAAAAATTTGAAAACCACGTCTTCATGGTCCCTCATTGACTGCTTATGTGCACGGTTTCAGAACTCCAAAGGAAATGGGCCAATGACAATTTTTCTCAAGCAAAATAGACCATTGGGTCTAGAGCAGTGGTTTTTGGCCTTCCCCTCCCATTCACATACCACCTTAAGCAATCCCTTACCAATCACAGAGCATTTATGGCATAGGGAGTACTTAAGATGGAATGTGAGTTCTAAAAAGGTTGCCCACTCCTGGACTATATCAACCAACCAAACTAAACATTTATTATTAACAGTTGAGTTTGATCGATTACTGCTTTTGACTCAGACTTCCGTCAACCCCATTAAAGAAATTAAGCCTCATTTTGTAGAGTCCGAGGAAGAAAAAAAACTTGGTATTAAATGTCACCTGTGCTACAAAGAAAAGAAAAATCATGATCCAATTCATTGGAAGTGTGGCCAATATCAGAAAAGTAAATCTCGAGTATGACTAATAATTAAGCATTCAAATGAGTACAATCCACATACAGATGCAGGAAGCATCGAAGCAGCAAGCATTTGTGAAATGATTCGCAAGAAGGCTACAGATACAACCGATTCTGCGCATTCACTATTATCAGATGCCTTTGTTGCATATAGTCAAGCAGCAGTTGGAAAGCTTCTGAGTGCAGAAAACAAAAGAAGAATGAGAAGCACGTGACTCAAGAAGCACGCAGGACCAGTCGCAAAGACGTTTCGCAAAGACATAGTTTTACCTCGAGACTACACAAAACTGCCCAATGGCAAAGAGATTTTATATTCTGACTCAGGAAATTATGAAAATTGCATGGTTCTTCAATTGTTCATGAAAAACTAACAGCCGAATGCCGATGGCACTTTTCAATCAGTGCTGTTGTTATTCAATCAATTATGTGTGATGCAAAATTTAGAACAGTGGTTTTCATATGGCTCCCCAAACTTACATTCCACCTTAAGCAATCCCTATGCCATGGGGATTCCTTAAGGTGGAATGTGAGTGGGAAGGTTGAGAATCGCTGCTCCAGATGCAATTGTTACTGAAATATATTTTCCTTGAGAACAATTGTCATTGGCTCATTTCCTTTGGAGTTATGAAACTACACATAATGAGTCAACGAGGTATGATTAAAACAGCGGTTTTCAAACCTTTTTCTTTCCACTCACATACTACCTTAAGGAATCACTGACTAATCACAGAGCAACTATGGCATAGGGATTTCTTAAGGTGGAATGTGAGTTTAGGGGGGGAATTTGAAAACCACTAGTTTAAAAGATAATATTTCAATTCCATTAGTGTATGCTTTGCGATCTGACAAATCCAAAGAAACATAGGATTTTTTGGAAAGCATCATAAAATTTGATCCCTCTCCAACCCTGTTAACAATAAGTACTGATTATGAAAAAGCCATGATGAAAGCTTCTAAGCAAGTATTCCCAAACACGAAACAGAGATTGCTTCTTTCATTTTTCTCAATGCCTCAAACACATGGTCTGAAACAACGATATGAAATGGACGCAGATTTTGCATTGGCATTTGTCCCTCCACATCAAGTAGTTGCAGCTTTTGAAATTTTTTGTGTCAGCAATATTTTGCCTCCTGAACTTCAACGTCATTGATTAGTTTGAGGGTACTTGGATTGGTCATCCAGACTGAAGGCAACAGCGTCGACCACCACAATTTCCACATGAGATTTGGAACGTTCACGATGCTATCGTAAATCATTTGCCAAAAATGAATAATAAAGTCAAAGGTTGGCATAAAGGGTTTGAAAAGCAGCTAACTGCCTGCCATCCCAATATCTGGAAATTTGTTGAGTGCATTAAAAAAAAAACTTTTTAAGTGAAGCTAAAATTGAACAATATATTGCAGGTCAAGACCCACGGAGAAATAGAAAATATTGGGACCATGCAAAAAGAATCATTCTGAAATTCTACACCGACTACAGCTCGGCCTTCAATACCATCATTCCCTCAGTGCTAGTCAAGAAGCAACAAACTCAAGGCCTCTGTACCCCTCTGCAAATGGATCCTTGACTTTCTCATTGGAAGACCACAGCCAGTATGAATTGGAGCATCAACACAAGTGCGCCCCAAGAATGAGTGCTTAGCCCACTGTTCCACTCTTTATACACCCACGACTTTGTGGCCAGGCACAATTCTAATGCCGTCTACAAGTTTGCTGAAGACACTACAGTTATCGGAAGAATCACAAATGGCAATGAGGACGTGTACAAGAGGGAGACAGATCATCTCACTGAATGATGTAACGACAACAACCTTGCACTCATCGTCAGCAAAACCAGGGAGATCATTGTGGACTTCAGGAGGAAGTCAGGGGAACATGACCCAGTCCTCATCGGGGCTCGGAGGTGGGGAGGGTCAAGATCTTCAAATTCCTGGGTGTCAACATCTCTGAGGATCTGTCCTGGTGCCTCCACGTTGATGCAATCACAAAAAAGGCTCATCAGCGGCTGGACTTTGTGAGGTGCCTGAGGAGGTTTGGTACATCACCGAAGACTCTTGTAAGCTTCTACAGGTGGTACTGTGGAGAGTTGCATCACTGCCTGGTATGGAGGTGCCATCTCTCAAGATAAAAATAAACTCCAGAGGGTTGTTATCTCAGCCTGCGACATCACAGGCACCAGACTTCACTCCATCGAGGACATCGACATGAGACAGTGTTTTAGAAAAGCAGCCTCTATCCTCAAATATCCCCACTGCCTGCTACTACTCTGCTACCATCGGGAAGAAGATACAGGAGTCTAAAGACGAGTACTCAGCAGCACAAGGACAGTTTTTTCCCCTACTGCCATCAGATCCCTCAATAATCAATGAACCAAAGACACGTCCTGACTTTTCATACAGTATTATTATTATTTTATTTTTTATCGTAATGTTGTAGGATGGTTATAATATGAATGTTTGCCCTGTGATGCTGCCACAAAATATTGAATTTCATGACTTGTTCATGACAATAAATCCTGATTCTGATACGAATTTGACTAGTGTATCATAACATTTTTAAGAGGCATAGCTCATAATATATTGTTTTATTTTGAGGTGTCCTTTAATAAAGCTTTTAATTAGGTGTTAATTGGTAATGAAAAATTAAAAAGCTCGTCAGTGAATTTTCCATCAGTGAATTCGATGGTCGGTGAATTTTCCATCGGTAAAATTGATGGTCAGTGATTTTTTTTTTTGGCAGTGAATTAATTTCAGTGAATTTACCACACACCCAAATAAATATTGTCATCTACATATGCGAGTCTCAGATGGTGAGTGTGAGCGGTTCCTTTGGTCGTTCAATGTTCTCACTGCCCGTGGGAAGAAGCTGTTCCTCAGCCTGGTGGTGGTGGCTCTGATCCTCCTGGATCTCTTCCCCAATGGGAGCAGCTGAAAGATGCTGTGTGCGGGGTGGGGGGGCCTCAATGATATGGATGTGGGAGGCCTGATTATGGAGGGCAATATTTTGGCAGAGTTGTTCATGGAATGGAAGGCAGTCCAAAGCTGCAGGGAAATAGCAATATATTGGTGAAATAGGCAGAAAAATGGCAGATGGAGTTTCCACACAAAAAACATAGGCTCTGATTTTTGGGTGCTAAAGAGGCCAGAACATACACCTTGAATGGTCAAATCTTGGGGATTATTGAGGAGTACAGGGACCTTGGAGCCCAAATCCATTGATCCTTGAAGGTTGCAACACGGGTGGTTTGAAAGATATTAAAGATCCTGGCCATTAGTTGGGGCATTGAAGAGAGAAGTAAGGAGATTACGCTCTAATTTTGTAAAATCTTGGTTGCACTTCAGCTGGAGGACTTAATTCTGGTTGCTGTATAATACAAAGGATGTGATAATAGTGCAGGAAAAGATGCAAAGGAGGTTCACCAGGATTTTGCCTGAGATGGAGCAGTTCAGTTTCTGGGAGAGACTAGAGAAAGCCAGTCTGTTCTCCCTGGAGCAGGTGAGAAATGCTGGCAGACATCGAACAAAGAATAGGGAAGAGGGTGGCAAAGGTAGGAGATGATAGGTGGAGAAGGGAGGGAGGGGACAGCAGCAATGAGGGGAGGAGGGATGGCTGGGTGGGTGAAGAACTGGAAAGGGGGAGGGCAAAAAGGCAGGTTTAGTGGAAAGCAGGAAAGTCAATGTTCATGCCATCTGGCTGGAGAGTGCCTAGGTATACCTCCTTCAATTTGTGGGTGGGATAGTACACGAGACCATGGACAGACATGGAAGTGTGACTCAAAATTGAAATGGTTGGCTACTGGGAGGTCGCTGTTCTTGCAAACGGAGAGGAGGTGCTCAGCAAAGTGATCTCCCAATCTGCGATTAGTCTCTCCGATGTAGATAACTGAGGTGCTTAAGTATGAAGGTTACAGACAGACTACAGGAAACCTCCCCATATCAGAGGGAAATAAAACTGGAGTTCATTAGTAAGGGGGAAGAGATTTAAAGGGGACCTTCTTCAATCAGTTAAGTACCTGGAAGGCATTGCTCAAGAGAGTTGTTGAAGCTGGGTCACTGCAAATATTTAAGAAGTGTAGATGAGCACTTGAATTGCTTGGGCATAAAAGACTATATTGGAAGATGGAATTAAAATGGAAAATATTGGTTAGTATGAATGAGTGGCTTGTTTACATGCTATATAAGAACTATCCAAATCAGCTCATTTTTAAATTTGTCACAATCATGCGACTTCAACAAAAAATAATTGAGCAAAATGCAAACCACGAGAAGAACTCAGTAGGTTGAGCAGTATCTGTGTTTGGGGGGGGTGGGTGGTGGGAGAGAAGGAATCTTCAACATGAGGGTCAACAGATCTGGTCACCGTCCCGTGGCGATGGCTTTCGTGGGAGGTGGGGATGGGGGGATGCTCAAGGAGTTGGAGTGATCCTGGTTGGGATGACCTCCGATCAGATGGAGATGCTTGTCGGACCCAAGGCCCGACGTCTTTTTCAGGAATCAGCCTGGCACCATGTGAGTCGCCAATAGCAGTGATTCACGCCGTACTTGTTCTGGAATGTGCCAATGCGGTTCCAGTATGGGCTGGTCCACAACACTTACCACTTCCTTGTCCTCGTCAGATGCCCTGACACACCATGGTGGTCCGTTTTATGGTGGCAAGGTGGGGGTTCCCAGTGGAGGTCTCTGTATGAGCGAATTATCACCTTTACAGCAGAGGCCTGCGATGAAACGTGTTGCACAAGGTGGTGCCGTGCAACCACCCTGGCTGCCGGTCATTTCTGCGGTCGAGAAGAGATGGCATACCATGCATATGTGAATTGCAAGAGGTTGTAGCCCCTCTTCACCTACCTGAAAGGGCTGCTCCTCAAGTTCTGGCTGCACTTCAACTCATGATCTATGGTCACTTGATATGGAGGCGGGAGGGATGACAGGTGCTCAGAGGATCTCCTTGTAAGGTTGTCACTGGGCCTGGCCATTCACGGGTCAAAGAGGCGGGCAGTCGAGGGTTCGAGGCAAGCCGACTGCCTATCCCTCTTTCAGTGTTGTGTCTGGCCCCAGTGTGTCATTAGAGTGGGAGCTCGCAGTATCCGAGGATACGGTTGGGTGAATTCCATGAACAGAGGGGCCCCCCGGGGATTAAGTGCATCGTAGAAAAGAACAACAGGGTTTTAATTTGAAATATAAAGTGTATGTACCAGATATGTATTGATTTCAAAGAATCTCAAGGTTGTATGTGATGTCATGCATATACTCTGACAATAAATCTGATTTACCACATATTAGAAAAAAAATTCCCATTAATGCAAGATATTTAAATGTGAATAGTTTGTTTTGTTATGGTGTTATTGAAATAAATGTTTTGTTTAAAAGAAAAAGGGTCAGCCACAAATGGTTGATCATATTTTCTAAGTGACTCATCAGGAAACATAACATGTAGAACACAATAAGATGGTAAAAGTTCATCTGTATTTTATCTATTTTCATACATTAAATGCTGACTGTCATAACTCAAAATGAAGTGAAATAGTGGCACCGTTAATTTATGACATTAAGTATGTGGGTGATGAAATAATTTGCATTTCATTACAAGTGTTGGTCGTTCAATGTGAATCGAGATAAGATGCAAAATATTATAAATTGCATGATTAAACTCCCATCCAGAGAAGTTTTGAATGATTTCACATTTTTCTTCTTTCTTCTGAAAACACAAGCTTCAAGCTGGACAAAGAGAGAAAGTTTCCATGGTAACACCAGCTTGTAAAGTGAATACACAGCTGTTTTTTTTAACTGCTGCTTTTCTTGAGAGAAATTAGTTTTGGTTGGATCACCTTTAACGTAAGAACAGGAATAGAAGACAGTGGAACAAAAAAAGGCTATTCTCCACTTTAAGCCTGCTCCAAAACCATGGGACCGCGTATCAAGTCACTGTCTCCAACCTCGTCACCCCTGGTCACCTCCCTCCCACGGCCTTCAACCTCATTGTTTCCCATTCCCTCACTGCCCAATTCTAGCTCTTACCCAAGATACTCAAACCCAATTATCTGGGTGGACCCATTATTTCTGCATGCATCCTTCCTCACTGAACTAGTATCCCCTTACCTCGACTCCATCTTTTCTCTCTTGGTCCAATCCCTCCCCACCTACCTCCGTGATTCCTCACATGCCCTTCATCTCTTCAGTGGTTTAAAATTCCCTAAATTTGACCGCCTCATTTTCACAATGGACATCCAATCCTTTTGTATCTCTATCCATTCTTTTTTGACAAGAAACCTAACCAGTTACCCCCACCCTCCCCACTACCACTCTCCTCTCCCTGACAGGACTGGTTCTCACTCTTAGTAACTTCTCTGTTGACTCATCCCATTTTCTTCAACTACTGATTCTATACTTGTTCACTTTTCTATCAATCATTAGATTGGAGGTACGGTTAGTGAATTGCTGTTACAGCGCCAGCAATCGGGACCGGGGTTTGAATCCTGCGCAATCTGTAAGGAGTTTGTATGTTCTCCCGTGTCTCCGTGGGTTGCCTCTGAGGGCTCCAGTTTCCTCCCACCATTCAAAAACATACTAGGGGTTGTACATCAATTGGGTGTAATTGGGCAGCATGGGCTGAAAGGCCCTGTTACCGTGTTGTCTGATTAAATTAAAATATTTAAATTGTAACACCAATATTCTTCATGTTCAAAAACCCACCAATCATATTTCAAGTAAATTACGTGTTTAAATGAAACACCTTGGCTCAGTGATGAAGAATCAGCATAGATATGATAACATAATTTGGGATATAATCGATATTCTTGGTTAAAAGCACCATTTTCCAAGTTATTTTCTTGCTACTTTAATTGTTCCCCAAGGTTGTATACCAAACATAACCACAGAACAGATGTGCAAACTGCTGTTATTTCTCCTGTACAAAATACAACCAAAGGTTGTAATATTGATCTGTTGCACCCAACCATAAGGAACAGCTTACCTTGACAATTCCCATCAGACAAAAAAACTGTTTATTTCCTGCAGTCATCAGGCTCTTGAATGAACTCAGTAGGAATACTGCCATTGCTTGATCTACCTTTTCGTGCTCTGTAAATTGTGCCATTTCCATAAATGTATGAATGTTAGAGACAACCTGTTAGTCTGCTCACTGAAGAACCCTTCTCTCTGGACTAGACATTCTGTGGCAAATACACTCAAACTTAACAATGCAATCAAATTTACGGATGTCATATTGAGGTAAAAGGAAAGTGGGTTGAAAGCTGTCATCCTTAGAAATTTGAACAAGAATGAGTGCTGGTGTTTTTTTTAAATTACAGATTTATTGTCAGAGTGCATACCTGACATCACATACAACCCTGAGATTCTTTTTCCTGTGGTCAAGGCAGAATTACACTTATTGGTCTTGCAAAAATGAAATGTATATAACATACATATGTAAAAAAAAATGTAAACAGGTAGAAATGAAGTGCAAAAGTAAAAGTCCTTAAATGAGTCCCTGATTGAGTTTGTGGTTGAGGAGTCTGATGGTGGAGGGGGAGCAGATGTTCCTGAACCTGGTGGTGCGAGTCTTGTGGCGCCTGCACCTCTTTCCTGACGGTGGCAGCGAGAACAGAACGTGTGCTGGGTGGTGTGGATCCTTGATGATTGCTTTTGCTCTCCGACGTCAGCGTTCCCTGTAGATGTTCTTGATGGTGGGAAGGGTTTTGCCTGGGCTGTGCCCACTACATCTTGCAGGGCTTTACACTCAGGAGTGTTGCAGTCCCCATATCAGACCGTGATTCAGCCGGTCAGCACATTTTCCACCACACATCCGCAGAAATTTGCCAGGGTTTCGGGTGTCATATCAAACCTCTGCTTTCTTCACGATGCCATTTATAAGCTGTGTCCAGGAAAGATCCTGCGAGATAGTGACTCACAAGAACATATGTGCTCACCCTCTCCACCTCCAATTCCCCCAATGATTACGATCATACACCACTGGTTTTCCCTTTCTGAAGTCAACAATGAGCTCCAGGGGGGGCGGGAACTGAGGTAAGCCAGTGGGAGTCAATGCAGTGCGACACAGTTAGATGAGCTTACATTTACAAGGGAAGGAGGCTGGACAAATTACTCTCTGAAAACTAGAATCCAGCTGCCACAGTAAAATCTGAAATTGATAAGATAATAACCAAAGATTTCAACAGAGATAAGATATGGACAAAGGACAAAGAAAATCTTATGATGGAGTTGAGAGAGGTGCTAATGTCAAGCCAAGTTTATTATCATCTGATTGTACAAGAACAACCCGATTAAATAGCATTCTCCGGTCCTCCATGCAAAACAATCAGTCATAACACACATTCTTTCTTCTTTTCTTTGGCTTGGCTTCACGGACGAAAATTTATGGAGGGGTAATGTCCACGTCAGCTGCAGGCTCGTTTGTGGCTGACAAGTCCGATGCGGGACAGGCAGACACGGTGGCAGCGGTTGCAAGGGAAAATTGGTATCTTTTGTCAGTGAGGTGGGCTCTGCGGTCTTCTTCAAAGGAGGTTGCTGCCCACCGAACTGTGAGGCGCCAAGATGCACGGTTTGAGGCAATATCAGCCCACTGGCAGTGGTCAATGTGGCAGGCACCAAGAGATTTCTTTAGGCAGTCCTTGTACCTCTGGTGCACCTCTGTCACGGTGGCCAGTGGAGAGCTTGCCATATAACACGATCTTGGGAAGGCGATGGTCCTCCATTCTGGAGACGTGACCTACTCAGCGCAGTTGGATCTTCAGCAGCGTGGATTCGACGCTGTCGGCCTCTGCCATCTCGAGTACTTCGATGTTAGGGATGAAGTCGCTCCAATGAATGTTGAGGATGGAGTGGAGACAGCGCTGGTGGAAATGTTCTAGGAGCCGTAGGTGATGCCGGTAGAGGACCCATGATTTGGAGCCGAACAGGAGTGTGGGTATGACAACGGCTCTGTATACGCTAATCTTTGTGAGGTTTTTCAGTTGGTTGTTTTTCCAGACTCTTTTGTGTAGTCTTCCAAAGGCGCTATTTGCCTTGGCGAGTCTGTTGTCTATCTCGTTGTCCTGTGGATTTCTCTGCAGCAACCATACCACATTGTGATGCAGCCAGGCAGGGCTCTTGATAGAGCTCCTATAGAAGTTTGACATGATGGTGGCCGGTATCCTTGCCTGCTTCAGTCTTCTCAGGAAGTGCTGTTCCACCTTCCTGACAAATGAGGAGAGGTTGAGTGTTCATGATAGATCACTAGCTAAGTGAACTCCAAGATCTTGGTGCTCTCCACTCTCTCTGCCTCAGAGTTGTTGATATGTAGTGGACGGTAGTCATTCCTGGTTCTCCTGAAGCCCATGATCAACTCATTCGTCTTGTCCACGTTGAGACTCCACATGGGTCCACATTGAACATGGCGCGTTGAAATGATTTTGAAAGAGTAGAGAAAATGCCCAAAAAAGAATGAACTGCTTACAACAGGGAAGCTATTTTAATATTTTGCTATCATCTGATCATACACTAATTGAGACATTTCTGGAATGCTGGTATTTGTGACCCTAATTGCCTGAGAAGGAGGAAAAGGATAAACTCCAGTCACATATGGGCCAGATTCAGTAAGAATCTCGGATTTCCTTCCCTGAAGGACATGAGTGAACCAGATGGTTTTTTTTTTAAATGACAGTGATTAGAGGTTTAAATTCCAGATTTTATTAATTATTTTAATTCACCATCTGCCACAGAGGGATTTGCAATCCAATTGTCCAGAACTCTGGCTGCTCATCCAGAGACTTTACCACTACATGAGTGTACTTGTCTTCTGGGAATGAAGCCGGAAAAGCACATGGTGGATTCATTCTCCTTTACTTTCTTAAGATCTTGAAAAATTCCTTTCTTTTCATTGCTATGGATTCTCATCATTTATTTTTCGTAAATGATGATCTCTCAGTAGTTCGCTGTGTTGAAAGGTAATTTTTTTTTAAATTAGACGTACAGCATGATAACACGAGCGTGAGCTGCCAAATTTACACTCAATTGTCCACGCTGCCATCAGATTTCTGACTAGTCAATGAATCAAAGACACTGCATTACTTTTCGTGCATTGTTATTTTAATTTTTTTTATTTAGTAATGTTGTAAGATGGTTATAATATGAATTTTTGCCCTGTGATACTGCCGCAAAACACCGAATTTCAGGACTTATTCATGACAATAAATTCTGATTCTGAATTAACCTACACCCCTGGTACATTTTGGAGGGTGGGAGGAAACTGGAGCCCCTGAGGAAAACCCACACAGACATGGGAGAACGTACAAACTCCCTACAGACAGTGCGGTGTTCGAACCCTGGTCCCAGTCGCTGGCGTTGTAGAGGCATTGCGCTAACCACTACACCAACCGTGCTGTGTAGTATCATCTGATAATTCTTCCAAACATTGATCGCAAGAGTGGTCAGTGAATCAAATGAATATTATTTTTATCAATACATTTCGGAAAATTCACCACAACAGTTGTAATTCTTTCATGTTAACAGTAGAATAAATATATCAGAAGCCACATTGAAAACCACATTGGAAAGACAAAAAAATAAATAAACTGAGAACATTTATCCCATGAAATATATAGTATTATTTTTAATGATACCCTGGAGTGTTCAAACCTGTACTTTAATCAGGTGTTCAGGTAAACGGGATCTGTCAGATTATTGCTTTGTTAGCATCTTCCACTATACATTATTGTCTCTTACAAACACAACATGACAGAATTTTGGACAAAAAGCCTGCTACACATTTGGTGCAAAAGCTTAATTGAACGTGGCACTTGAAATCTCTTCATAAAACCCTCGGGGAGGAACTTGTCGAACTGTTCATAGTTTGAATGTCTGTAATCTGACTGCAGATTAAGTAACACATACCTGAACTGAAAAACAAAACACTATTTTGTCCTATTTTTGTGGAATGGAGAGGTGAAACAATACCAAAGTTGTAGTCTCCTTTTTCACCAATATTTAAAAAGGATACAGTTTTAAATTTAATACTAGTTACTAAACAATAGTGTGTCCCTTATAATTGGGGTGAAACAGTCAAAGTAAAAATCACCTGGATTAGAATTGAATTTTTCCTCAATACTTCAGTGCTTGATGTCATGAACAAGGCAGCATCTTTTTCACAATGCAGTCCACATACAACAAAAATACTGAACTTTTACTGGCAAATGCACAGACAATAAATGCACCCAAAAAGCAAAATGATTAAAGATAAGTCATCTGCAGTACAGTTGCTTCAAAGCTATCAAATGCTATCTGCAAATTTGCCAATGACACCAAGGTTGTCACCAGGATCACAGAATGGCAACAAAGAAGCAGATAGGAGAGAGATAGATCAGCTCGTTGAGTGATGACACAACCACCACCTTGTACTCAACACTAGCAAAATCAAGGAGGTGATTGTGGACTTCAGGAAGAAGACAGGAAAACATGAACCAGTCCTCATCGAGGAGTCAGCAGTGGAGAGGGTCAAGACTTCAAATTCCTGGGTGTCAACATCTTCAAGGATCTGTCCTGGAGCTTCCATGTCAATGCAGTCACAAAGAAGCCCCTCCAGCGGCTATACATTGTGAAAAATTTGATTCAGTATGCTACTGAAGTATCTTGAAAATGTCCAGAGGTGTACTGTGGAGAGCATTCTACCTGGTTGCATCACTGTCTGGTATGGAGGTGCCAACATTCAGGACAGGAAAATTTGGCCTGAGAAATCACAGGCCCCAGACTTCACTCCACAGAGATCATCTACAAGAGGCGGTGTCTTAAAAAAGCAGCCTCTATCAATATATAGTTCGAGCCAAAATACATCACTTTATGCAATACAAAATGACTAGCTGAGTTTCTCCAGCATTGTATTTTTTACTTTTTCAAAGCCAGTCCCCTTTTCCAGGCCAACATTCCCAGTATTGTGATTCTCAGTTTCCCTCAGTCAACTCCATCATGTATGTATGCCAGATCATTTGGATGCCTGACACCAAAAAAGACAATACCTGTAAAGGGAAGACATTATCAGTCAGACAGAGGAATGATTTAAAGTGTTTAAAGCCTTCTTGAAAACATGATTCCTTGTCTAACCCATGACAACTCAAAGTAGAGAGGGAGCATTCAGAATTATATTGGGAATTCTGAAGCCGTGAGTTGGAAGGAAAAGACGAGCAATGTAAATGACAGAAGTATTTCAATGGTCATTACCTCAGAAACCCTCACCAGCTAAAGCCACAGATTGGGAGATCACTTCGCTGAGCACCTCCTCTCCATTCACAACAACAGCAACCTCCCAGTAGCCGACCATTTCAATTCCAAGTCACACTCCCATGTCTGTCCATGGCCTTGTATACTATCTCACCCAGACCACTCGCAAATTGGAGGAGGAACACCTTATTTTCCGTCTGGGCACCCTCCAGCCAGATGGCATGAACATTGACTTTACTGCTTTCCATTAAACCTGCTCACCTTTTCTTTCCCCTCCCCCTTTCCTGTCTTTCCAGTTCTTCCACCCCCCACCCCAGCCATCCCTCCTCCTCCTCCTCATTGCTGCTGTCCCCGCCAACCTTTCTCCACCTATCATCTCCTGCCTCTGCCACCACCTTTCACCCCCCTCCCCCACTCTTTTGTTAGCACACCTGCTGGCATTTCTCATACTTGGATGAAGGGCTCAAGCCCGAAACATTGATCATGAATCTTTATCTTTGCTACACAAAGGACATTGACCTGCTGAGCTTCTCCAGCATTTTGTGTTTTTACTTCAACCACCGTGTCTTCAGATTTTTGTGATTTACTTATAGAACAGGTCTGCTTATTCCTGCATTGAGTCACCTCAAAATCCACAGATCTAGAGTCAACCTCCAGACCAAGAGAGAGCCTGGGAGGAAGAAGCAGCTTCCAAAATGTAACAAATGTTCAGATTCAGATTTCAGTTTTATTGTCCAGAGTATATACATAACATTACATACAACCCTGAAGGTTCTTTTATCTATGGGCGAGGCAGTATGACCACTTACTGGCAGTGCAAAAATATAAACTGACTCAACATACACATGTAAACAAAGAAATGTACACAAACTGACTATTGATTTTTCTCTCTCTCTCTGTATTGCACAAAGTGCAAAAGTAAGAGTCCTAAAATGATCCTTGATTGAGTTTGTCATTGTGATGGCAGCAGCAAGAACAGAGCTTGTGCTGGGTGGTGTGGATCCCTGATGATTGCTGCTGCTCTCCGACAGCTGCGTTCCCTTTAATTGTTCTCAATAGTGGGGAGGATTTTACCTGTGATGCACTGGGCTGTTGTCTCCTACCTTTTGCAGGGCTTTATGCTCAGGGGTATTGGTGTTCCCATCCCAAACCGTGATGCAGCCAGTGAGCACACTTACAATCACACATCTGTAGAAATTTCCCCCGGTTTCTGATGACATAGCGAACCTCTGCAAACTCCTGAGGAAGTAGAGGTGCTGATGTGCTTTCTTTACGATGCCTTTTATAAGCTGGGTCCAGGAAAGATCCTCCGAGATAGTGACTCCCAAGAATTTAATTTGCTCATGAAAAATCATGATTTATCTATGATATTGATAATTGATTTGTTGTTTAGAGATATTTTAACAATTTGTTTCCTTGGTCAAATTCATAATGGGAATTTTATTGATTAGTAGAGGCTTCCATTATGAATTAATTGATGAATAAGTAAATTTTATGGAGTATATTACTGGAAAAAAAATCCCAGTTCCACACTTAGATCATTCCACTTGTAGATGTCTGAATTACCTGGCTATATTTAAGCATTCATAAAGGTGTCCCTCAAATGCACGGAGTGAGCGGTAAGGACTTTGAAGCCAAGAGTTTATTAAGTAAACCACCACTTACCCCACTGCGCTCCTGCTAGGTGAACAGCAATCTTCAATTTCTGTGTTTGTACATGTAACATATATTTAACTCAATCACATCCATATAAAACAGCAACTGGATGAGATTCCTCTGGGATTCCCCTTCACTTGTAGATTTTATGAGGAAAACTACATTTCATACTATTTGAATCCCTGAACATTTTTACTCCCTGGTCATAAATATCAACCTTCCTATTTATACCTGATTGTGTCATGTTTTCAAAGTCAATTTCTATTAATAGAACAGCTTATGCACCCCTGAGTAGGAGAGACTTGCCTTGCAGGTACCAATTCCCTACAAAGTATCACTGATTTGAGAAAAGCTGAAGGGAGAGGTCAAGACAAATAAAGGAAGGCGACAGGCAAATAGGGTGGGTCACTGCTTCTTTCCTCCTTGTCAAAACAGTAGGTTCTGTGTACACAAAAATATTAACAGTAGCGCACTCAACACATCATATGACATCATGTATGAATCTAGTACCAATCATTCGGAGAAGAAAGCAATGCAGTTCAGTTTATTGTTGTATTTGACCTCTCTCAGACATTGGATGAATTAGTCCAAAACTTAGGATGAAGGCAACATCTTGAATAGACAAGTGGAGAAGTGAGTGGAAAAGCAAATTGTGCAGAGGATATGGAGAGTCTGCAGAGAGATATGGGGAGGTTAAGCAAGTGGGCAAGGGTCCAGCAGATGGAGTATCATGTTGGCAAATGTGAGGTTATCTACTTTGGGTGGAAGAATGGAAGATCAGATTATTATTTAAATGGCAAATGATTGCACCGTGCAGATGTGTAGAAGGACTTGGGAGTGCTTGCACATGAATCACAAAAGACTGTTTTGCAGGTACAGCAGGCTATCAAGAAGCAGATGGAATGTTGGCTTTCATTGCGAGACGGATTGAATTTAAGAACAGGGACATTATACTGCACTGTACAACGTACTGGTGGGACTGCATCTGGAGAACTGTGTGCAGTTCTGGTCTCCTTATTTGAGGGAAGATGGACTGGTTTCGAAGGCGAGGTTGAGGAGATTCACCAGGTTGATTCTCGAGATGGGGTTGGCCTATTTCTTATGACAGCTCTCAGCGACAGGATTCTGTCTATATGAGATGCCCTCATTATCAAGTAGTTAGTAGTAGTCCATCTACAATCTTTTCCAGCTAAATTCTTGTTCACCTCTGCAATTTAAAAATCAAAACCCAATTTTATTATTGCAGGTTTATTTGTTTTACTGACATTTCCTTATTTTGCAGAATTAAACAATTAAAGGACAGCGGTAATTAGTTAAAGTAAATAATGGGAGAGTAGCAGGATCATTGTCTGAACAGGGCGTGAAAAATCATTTATGATTTTTACACAACCTTCGCAGGATCTTACCATTATGAAGAGTCTCCAGTATCCCGGCATTGGTCGTTCACACTCCAAATCTCCGTTTCAGTCTGCCATTTTATATAACATGCCAGCATTGCAGTATGTAACGAGGCGGGTTGTGCAATGCCACTGTGTCAACATCGACTGTGACATAACATACATGAGACATGCAACACCACTGCCTTCGCCCCCTCCTTCTCCATTCTAGCCCTTCTGAGAGATATTAATCTAGTGCACGTCCTTGGTTCTGACCCTCGCCTGTCTGATATCCAAATTAGATTCCCGTTAAACAATTAACCATTTTTAACATTCCCCTTTGGCCAGGCAACGAGCGGTGGCATTCGAGACAAAATCTAAGCAAATGAAACAGACTTGCCTATCTGCGTATATTAACCTTACACAAAATGCAATTAAACTCATCAACATAAGGGTTTGCCTAATGGAGGTATCTAAAGAGGCTGTACAGCGTCGACGTCAACTTTGACGTTGTATTCATTTGCCCGGCTGGTCCCGGAATGCCTGCAGTGCAGTTTATACTGCAGGCATTCCGATAAAATGACAAGGGGCCTAGGCAAAATGGCACCCCCATTTCAGTTCCGAGCATTTTACACAATATGCATTCTGGGGAAAAGAGAATAATTTCCCGGAATGCAGTTGCAGTGTAAAAAATATAACTGAGGACCCCTTCCACCCTGCATACGGCATCTTTTAGCTGTTCCTATCAGGGAAGAATTACAGGAGTATCAGAGCCAGCACCACCAGGCTGAGGAACAGCTTCTTCTCACAGGCAGAATGCTGAACGACTAAAGGAACTGCTCGCACTAACCATCCAAGACTCTTATATGCACAAAACAATATTTATTTATTATTTAGATGAAATACTTGTCCTGCATATATATTGCTTGTGTGTATGTGTGTTAGTAAAGGGGATGCAGCATTGGTTGAGGATCAGAAAGAACATTTTTTAAGACTGGAGAGAACTCTGCAATGGAGTTCACAGTTGTTAGTGTTTAGACTATTGGTTTTTGAGGTGTGTATTAAACTCTGAAATACACTAAACAGTTCTCATTGACCGCTCCCGGCCCGGGGCTCGGCTGCCAACGGTTGGGCTGTGCGGGCTGCCGGGGTTTGCCTGGTGACGGCGGCCTGTGTTTGGTGCTCGGGCAGCGGTGCGGGCAGGCCCAGTCTCCGCTGGCTGTCTCTCCCCGCGATGCGGCCGTTACCTCAGGTGGACTCAGGCAGGACCTCAGGGTCCCCTGGGCAGCAGCGGGTCCTCGGGCCTCCGGCGGCAGCAGCAACAGGACCTCTGGCCCCCCCGGGCAGCAGCGGACTTCCTTAATAGACTAATACCTAGTGTCGCCGAAAATTATCTCCCAGAATCTGTTTTCGCGCAAACAGAGGAACTACTGACATGGTCTTTGCCACTCAGACAGCTCCAAGAAAAGTGCAGAAAACAAAACAAAGGACTCTACATCACCTTTGTTGACCTCACCAAAGCCTTTGACACCGTGAGCAGGAAAGGGCCTTGGCAAATACTAGAGCGCCTCGGATGCCCCCCAAAGTTCCTCAACATGGTTATCCAACTGCATGAAAACCAACAAGGTCGGGTCAGATACAGTAATGAGCTCTCCGAACCCTTCTCCATTAACAACGGCGTGAAGCAAGGCTGCGTTCTCGCACCAACCCTCTTTACTATCTTCTTCAGCATGATGCTGAAACAAGCCATGAAAGACCTCAACAATGAAGACGCTGTTTACATCCGGTACAGCACGGATGGCAGTCTCTTCAATCTGAGGCACCTGCAAGCTCACACCAAGACACAAGAGCAACTTGTCCGTGAACTACTCTTTGCAGACGATGCCGCTTTAGTTGCCCATTCAGAGCCAGCTCTCCAGCACATGACGTCCTGTTTTGCGGAAACTGCCAATATGTTTGGCCTGGAAGTCAGCCTGAAGAAAACTGAGGTAATCCATCAGCCAGCTCCCCACCATGACCACCAGCCCCCACCCCCCCGACATCTCCATCGGGCATACAGAACTCAAAACGGTCAACCAGTTTACCTACCTCGGCTGCACTATTTCATCTGATGCAAGGATCGACAAAGAGATAGACAACAGATTTGCCAAGGCAAATAACGCCTTTGGAAGACTACACAAAAGAGTCTGGAAAAACAACCACCTGAAGAAACACACAAAGATCAGCGTGTACAGAGCCGTTGTCCTACCCACGCTCCTGTTCAGCTCCGAATCACGGGTTCTCTACCGGCATCACCTACGGCTCCTAGAACGCTTCCATCAGCGCTGTCTCCGCTCCATCCTCAACATTCATTGGAATGACTTCATCACCAACATCGAAGTACTCAAGCTGGCAGAGTCCGCAAGCATCGAATCCATGCTGCTGAAGACCCAACTTCGCTGGGTGGGTCATGTCTCCAGAATGGAGGACCATCGCCTTCCCAAGATCATGTTCTATGGCGAGCTCTCCACTGGCCACCGAGACAGAGGTGCACCAAAGAAGAGGTACAAGGACTGCTTAAAGAAATCTCTTGGTGCCTGTCACATTGACCACCTCCAGTGGGCTGATATCGCCTCCAACTGTGCATCTTGGCACCTCACAGTTCGGCGGGCAGCAACCTCCTTTGAAGAAGACCACAGAGCCCACCTCACTGACAAAAGACAAAGGAGGAAAATCCCAACACCCAACCCCCCAACCCACCAATTTTCCCTTGCAACCGCTGCAACCGTGCCTGCCTGTCCCGCATCGGACTTGTCAGTCACCAACGAGTCTGCACCAGATGTGGACATACCCCTCCATAAATCTTCGTCCGCGAAGCCAAGCCAAAGAAGAAGTGTATGTTATGTCTAGTTGTGTGTCTGGATGTTTTTTACTAAGGACCGGAGAACATCGTTTTGTCAGGTTGTACTTGTACAATCAATGACAATAAACTTGATTATAAGGAATAGATTTTTCACCCAAGGGTGAAAGAGTGGTAGGTGAAGGATGGCATCAAAGTACTTTGAAGAGTCATGATCTGCTGAGCCATGGTAGAAATAAGGTTTAGTAAGGTAGCATTTGTCAATTGGAAATGCTCTGGTGAACCAAAGAGATTCCTTGCATTTTTCAAATTTTCTGTTTTTATCATGTCAAACTTTATAACCTTTGAAAGCAGAACAATCAGAAAAGAATTTTTTTCACTTCTTGCCCAAAATTGCTTTAATTGAAAAAAACTTGTTAAAAAAATTCAATCCATCAAAACTGGCCAGCTAAGCAGTTTTGAGTTCACTGATGCAATTTTGACATTGATTTTAGTGATGTGAAATCAACTGTCCATCCTAAGTGGGATCTTTTTAACAGCACTGAATTGCTTCCTTAACCATGAATAGCAATCAACAGGGAGGACATTCATGTGTTAACACTAACAGACTCGACAGCTAGGTCAGAGACTCTGCAAACATGTTTCACTAGTATTCAACCAGCATGAGATCCGACTGTTTTTTCTAAGATGCACATCCGAGCATAATGATTTAGCATAATTCGCCCAGGTTACCCTTCTTCACTAATAGTTCTCAGGTAATTGGGAAAATCTCATTAACGGCCGAGGTTAAGTGACCAATTTCCTTCACTCTTACTCCTTGTCTAAGCTCCTTTTCCAGTAATAAATATCTTCTTGCCTTCTTTTCAAGAATTTCAACAATAAAGCAATTCTGATTGAATTCCGTCATTCAGATAGCTGTTGTTAAATCTAGCTCTAGATTACAGTAACCCACTTATTTAGCAAAGAGGATGAATTAGAAGAGCACTCTGGATCAGCAATATTTTGCAAGCATGTTTAGCAGGGAGATTTATAATGAAAGGAGACATTTCAAAGACAAACCAGAAATAAGTGACATATCCATCCTGGGTGAGAGTTGCTGGAGTGTCACTGAGCATGAGTTAGGAAAAAGAACGCATCTGGAAGAAAACCAAAGAGAAAGGTTTTGACGATTTTTAAAAATCTCTAGAAGTGCTTTATCGTTGTAATTTATAACTCCACAATGACAACTTATCTTTGCATACATTTATTACTATTTTGTAACATTTAACATTTATTTTCCCTGCTGTCACTTGCCATCACTATGTGATGACTGCAATTCTATGAGTATTGATTTTCACTAATTTATAGAACACGACAGTGCAGAAAAAAAGGCACTTTGGCCCTTCTAGTCTATGCCAAACTATTATCCTGCCTAGTCCCAATGACTTCCACCCAGTCCATGTCCATGCATAGCCCTCCCATCCAGGTACTTGTCCAAATGTTTCTCAAATGTTAAAATTGAGCCCACATTCAGCACTTTAGCTGGCAGCTCATTCACTACTCTCTGGGTGAAAAAATTCCACCAAATGTTCCCCCTCAACCTCCCATTTCACCCTTTAAATGGGGAGGAGCACATTCCCACAGACAGGGGGTAATAGGTGAATAAGGGAGGGAGGGCACATCTCCAACAAGCAGGGGGGAGGAGGGAAGGTCCTGTGAATGGAGAGGGAAGGGGGTGGAGAGCTGGAGGAAAGAGAGAGAGGGATGGAGAATGGAGTGTAGGCTAGCAGAAATCGATGTTAATGCCATCTGGTTGGAGAGTGCCCAGACAGGAAATCAAAGTGCTGCTCCTCCAATTTACGGATGATCTTGGTGGGATAGTACACGAGGCCATATACAGACATGTCAACTTTGGAGTGGGGTGCAGAATTGAAGTGGATGTCCACTGGGAGCTCCCTGTCACTGATGTGCGCTTTCATTTACTCCATCATAATTTTAAATACCTCTATCAAATTTACCCTCGTTCTTCCTCACTCCAGGGAATAAAGTCCTAGCCTATTTAACCTTTCTTCGTAACTCAGTTTCTTAAGTCCCGGTAACATCCAAGTAAATCCTCGTAGTAAGGGATTTTAATGAGAACAGTATCACCTTTAGTTTTCCTGTTAATTCCAATATGTTCATAAAAACCCTGGATTTAGAGCAGCCTAACATAAGCCCCTTTACCACTGGCACTTTGTCATAGGAATTAACAGGAACAGGATCAATTGGAAAAACAGTCAGCACACCATCGTGAAATGATGTTATTTCACGCCGGGGACTGAAGGCTTCTACCCCTACTCATATCCGGTGTCAGCTGACGCCAACATGCCGATTAAACCAGTGGAAAAAGGCCACCAGTGGAAAGTCATCCATTTCCAGTTGAAAGTAGGCTCTCCGATCCCCAGGGATGAGTTGTGTTCAGTGGAATAGCAGTCACTGTCCCAGTTAAAGGTGGCCCAGTGGAAACAGCACAAACGGCTTCCTACCCTGGGACACTGCACAACCAATTAACTGGGATGCCAGTGGTAAAAGGGCATAAGAGTTTCAGTTTTTAGAAAATTGTCCTTTCAACACCATTTCAGATCGTACAAAGAACACAATTATTAACAATGAAAGGTTAGAGTCTTGCTCATTTTTTATTAACTGGAGCCAACTGAAATACTAATCTTCCAAAACTTATGTACAAGAGTACAGCTTTTACAGGCTTTTCATTGTGTTATCCTCAAAGGCCTTTAATCTTGTGCTCTTTGTGACAAAAGAAGAACATTTTGCATTATTTTTTGTCAAATCCAGGGGACAAAAAACATTAAAAAGTAATTTCCTTTAATGTGTTTTTAACAGTGGTTCAGTTATCAATATATTGTTTTAAAAATGGTTTGGGGATCAGAATTTAAAGAAATTAAGGTTTTTATTATAATTTTCAAATACTGCGAGCTCTCCACTGGCCACCGTGACAGAGGTGCACCAAAGAAGAGGTACAAGGACTGCCTAAAGAAATCTCTTGGTGCCTGCCACATTGACCACCACCAGTGGGTTGATATCGCCTCAAACCGTGCATCTTGGCGCCTCACAGTTTGGCGGGCTGCAACCTCCTTTGAAGAAGACCGCAGAGCCCACCTCACTGACAAAAGACAAAGGAGGAAAAACCCAACACCCAACCCCAACCCACCAATTTTCCCTTGCAACCGCTGCCACCGTGTCTGCCTGTCCCGCATCGGACTTGTCAGCCACAAACGAGCCTGCAGCTGACGTGGATGTTACCCCTCCATAAATCTTCGTCCGCGAAGCCAAGCCAAAGAAAAAGAAAAACCCTTGGTATCTGGCTTCTACAGGAATTGGTAGCTGCCAGATAAACAAGTTTTCCAGTCGCTTGAGACTGTGCGTTGTGTGAATGGAGAACTAATGGCGAGGCACGCCAATTTTAAACTTCTGTATTTTTTTAACCCTTTTATTTCCGTGAGTTTTTTTTAGCTGGTTGCTTGAGGTTGCCGGCTGCTTGAATTCCAGATAACAGGGATTTTACTGTATTGCTTACAGTAACAGTGAAAAGGATTTTAATCTCCTGACTATCTTTTGCTGAAAACCCAAATTGAAAGCAACACAAAAGTTATGAAAATCAGTGGCAATGAAAGCAAATCAAGTCAAGTTCAGTGTTATCTGATTGTACAAATACAACCCAAAGAAACAACATTCTTCAGCCCTCAGTGCAAAACTTGCAGACACACAACCAGACATAACACACATACAGACAAACAATACATATGCAGGACAAGTATTTCATCTGTATAAATAAATCAATAAATGAATGGATTTTGTTGTGTACGTATGAGAGTCTTGAATGGTTAGTGTAACCAGTTCCTTTGGTCGTTCAGTGTTCTCATTGCCCATGGGAAGAAGCTGTACCTCAGCCTGGTAGTGCTGGCTTTGATACTCCTATATCTCTTCCCCGATGAGAGCAGCTGTGTGCAGGGTGGAAGGGTCCTCCATGAGTTTGCGCACCCTCTTCAGACAATGATCCCGGTAGATCATGTTCATGAGGGGGGAGGGAGACTCCAGTGATCCTCTTTGACACTCTTATGGATTTGTGGATTGACCTCCGATCCATTTCTCTGCAGCAACCGGACCCACACTGTGATGCAGCCAGCCAGGACGCTCTTGATAGAGCTCCTGTAGAAGGTTGGCATAATGGTGGCCGGTAGCCTTGCCCGCTTCAGTCTTCTCAGCTACAGTCGTTGTGGCACCTTCCTGACAAGTGAGGGAGGTGCAATGCAAAGCTTGTGAATGGAAGTAGCCAAAAACCCATGGTTTATGTGACCAGAAAGTAGAGCATCAGTCTGAACAACATGAGAGTGACCATGCTGGCAGAAGTGTTAGCTGGAATTCACACTGGCGTTTATCTCTCTTGTAAGATGGAGATCAAAGCTGAAACCCTGTGATCGCAGGACAACAACTAGCATATGAGTGACTTGCAGAGCATAACATGCGCTTCCTCTTTGATTCGCCAAGTGATGAATTAACAAAGGAGATAGAGCTATTCAGAGGTCAGCTACTTCCCAGGAGTTAGGAAGAGAGAAGAGTAAAAATAAAACCACGAGTTCCTCTGAATAGCTCTTCATTAATCCCCTGTGCCTTCTAAGAGAGAAAGACATGGATTAAATACAATGATTTCTTTGAATATTTTCAAAGGAAAATAGCTGTAAAATAACATTATTTTTAAAATTATAGCTTTCCTACTTCTTCAAAAAGAAGTGTCTCTTTCTATCTTTGGGATGTAAATTTCTTTCGCTATGCCTCATTGCCAACATTAATTTTTGCTACTCTCCCCCACTCATGTACTCTGTTCTATACGATTATAAAGGCATTCACTCCTCTTCTAATTTCATCACATACACATTGGAAAATCTATATCCCAACTTCCCAAGCTAGGATTTAGCCTAACCTTGGCAAATTTCTACAGATATGTAGTGGAATGTGTGCTGACTGGCTGCATCATGGTCTGGTATGGAAACACTAATATCCCTGAGTGTAAAGCCCTGCAAATGGTCATGGACACAGCCCAGGACATCACAGGCATAACCCTCCCCCACCATCGAGAACGTCTACAGGGAACGCTGCCATCAGAGAGCAGCAGCATTCATCAAGGATCCACACCACCCAGCACATGCTTTATTCTTGCTGCTGCAATCAGAAAAGAGGTATCGGTGACATAAGACTTGCACCACCAGGACAGGAATAGCTGCTCCCCCTCCACCATCAGACTCCTCAACGACAAACTCAATCAGGGACTCATTTAAGGATTCTTACCTTTGCATTTATTGATTTTTTTAAATTCCCTCTTTATGGCACAGTCAGTTTGTTTACATTTTGTTATATGTTTACATTTCTTTATCTGTTTGCATGTGTAGTTTTTTTTTGCACTACCAATAAGTGGTAATTCTGCCACCCCACAGGAAAAAGTATCTCAGGATTGTATGTGATATCATGGATGTACTCTGACAATAAATGTGAAATCTGAATTATAGACTTCTTATACTCTTTCTTCCCAACGGCCCCTCACTCCAATCCCCAATTAAAAGCCATGACTGATCAAATCTGTATCAACGTACTTGTATATTCCGTGCTCTACAATGTTGCCCATGTACAAATTCAATGATATTTATCTGTTAAAATAGGGATAAAGATGGCACTAATGTGCATTTTTGTAGAGTAAAAGATTGTATCATAATTCTGCAAGTTCATCAAGCAGTCATTTCTGTTTGAATATCAAAATATTGAGTAAAGGACTAAATTTTCAAATAACATCAATGGTGTCAACTTTGATTGAATATTTTCCAAGAGGTGTTTCTCATCTATTTAATTTTCATCTATCTCTTGAGGATCAATAGTGTTGGGTTCGGTGCGGACTAGAAGGGCCTAATGGCCTGTTTCCGTGCTGTAATTGTTATGTTATGTGCTTCCAAGATAGTTGTATGGGTTCTACGGCAGCTGATGAAACCACAGTGGATGAAGAGATTTTGTTTTAGATAGGCTAAGTGGTGCTTAATTTGTGAGGCAGATGGGTGGTTTGGCCAATTTTGGAGGCAGTGTGTTTACGTAACCAACATCTCACTGATGCTCCTGAAAGAGTGATTCGGGATCCTTTGTCCTGCCTGAAATGTTTTAAAGGGGCAGTCTAGAAATCCACACAGTTCAGAATGCAAGAAAAGAGGCTTTTTGGAATGTTCTTGAATGGTTTCTTCTGCCATTCTGGATGTCCAATGCTTGTTGCGGAAGTCTGAGGTCAGCTGTGCAAATAAAGTAGTGTGTCCAACAGGGCTGGCTAAATTTAACGAGAACCTTGATGGGTGGGATGTTGGATATTACTTTTGTTCATTTATTTACCTTACCATTAGACTTGGAAGATTTTCTGATGATGCCTCTCTAATACCAGCTAAAAGTCAAGTTGATTGTCATCTGATTGAATGAAAGAGCGTTCTCCGGTCCTCAGTGCAAAACTTGCAGACATAACACACATGCAGACAAACGCAGTATTCATCTGTGCAAATAAATACTGTTTCCTGAATATGTGAGTCTCGACTGGTTAGAAGGAGCAGTTCCTTTGGTCATTCAGCATCCTCACTGCCTGTGAGAGGAAGCTGTTCCTCAGCCTGGTGGTTCTGGCTCTGATCCTCCTGCATCACTTCCCCATCGGGAGCAATGAAATGAAACTACAGGGCTGTGTGCTGACCCCTCTTCTGATTTCCTTTTTCACCTATGATTGCGTGCCTGTATATGGTTCTAATTCCATAATCAAGTTCGCAGATGACTCCACAGTGGTTGGCCTGATCGGAGTGGATGATTAGATGGCCTATGGGGACAAGGTCCAGCAAGTGGGTGCGTGGTGTGCCGACAACAACTTGGCACTTAATACTCAGAAGACCAAGGAGATCATTATGGACTTCAGATGCGCTGGAAGCCAAATTAATGCCCCTATTTACATCAATGGAGTTGTGGTAGAACGTTTATCAAGCTTCAGATTCCTTGGTGTCCACATTTCTGATGATCTCACCTGGTCCCTGAACTCCTCCATCCTAATCAAAAGGTGCAACGGCGCCTTTATTTGCTGCAAGGCATGAAGAAAGTACACCTCTGTCCGAGGATATTGATGGATTTTTACCACTGTACCCATGAGAGCATACGTACCTACATTATCTCAGTGTAGAATGGCAATTGTCTCATATCGGACGATAAAGCACTTCAGTGGGTGGTGAAAACTGCCCAATGGATTATCAGTATCCATTTGCCCATCATTGAGAATATCTATCAGGAACGCTGTCAGGGCATTGAATTCGTCCATCGTTATTGAATGAAGATCTACCGGGACCAATGCCTGAAGAGGGCGCACAAAATCAATGAACCGGTGCGGACTCGAAAGGCCAACATGGCCTGTTTCCGCTCCGTAAATGGTTATATGGTTATGGTTATATGGCAGGGCAAAGAGCGCCAACAAGGATGTATCTCACCCTATGGACTTTTTAACTCTTCTCTTATCCGGTAGGCACTACAGGAGCCTTCACTTGAACCAGCATGCTCAAGAAAACCTATTTTTCCTCAAGGCTGTAGCCCTGCTGAACCTTGAATCCCAGCGCTGAATGGTCCTGCACTCACATTGCACTGTTAGTACTTTTAGACTTGTTTGCTTGCTGAATGCGCTTGTTTTTATTTGCACCTAGTTATTTGTATAGAGCACTATTTTTTAACTTCTGGTTGGATGCTAATTTTATTTCATTGACTTTGCATCGTACTTGGCAAAATGACAATAAAGTTGAATCTAATCTAATCTAATCTTAAAAAGTTAACAAAATGGAAAAAAAAAGTAATTTTAATTACTATTTTTAATTTCCCAATGACTTTTTTGATCAGATGCTCTTGGCAATGTGCAAGATATTAATCTTCAGTTGGAAGCTGCATGGCAGTTCAGGGGGGCTGGCAAGGCTGCAGCACAGAAATGCAAGCACCACATATTTTCCAGTCAGCTTCAAATGCTGTACGCCATTTGTACGAATTTAGATTGCCGTAAAGTTATATTGGAACAATTTGTAAACTGCAAGAGCCAACAAATCTTAATGGACCTCAGCTGGTGGCTTCTTACGGTGGAATTTATCATAATTACAGGCAAGGGAACATAAAAGCAGCAACAAACATATGACCTTTTGCTGGTAATAAGGTAACCTTGCAGTATGCACCACCCACATGTGGGCAAAACCAAGAGTGGCTGCGGACATTTCTCAGCCATGCTAAACTGTAAATTAGCAAGAGGGGTAAGCTACATCCACATATTGCTCACAGGAAGTTATTGTCTCTGCAATAGTGTGTTGCTGTTTGAAATGGTGGGGGGGGGGGGGGACACATAATTTACTGATAAGCGTCACAAATTTTTTTGTTGGTCTATCTCTGTCAGAGAGTTTTTTTTAAAAGATATCCTATATGGTGCTCACAATTATTCATGTTACAATTTTTTGAAATACTTAAATGTTTGTTAAGATCAGGAAATGTCAGTTGGAAAACAGCATATACCAGGTGGTTTTTCATGCCATCCACTTCTTTTTGGCCATCTGATTTTCCACCATTTAAATGATCACCATTAATAATTTGTTTCTGCCCCCATGTTAACTTTGGGATCAGCTACAATTCTATCCTTGGCTGCCTCCTGCTCATTCCCTATGTTTTTATCATCTCACTTCTCACCTGCAGTGTTAATCCAATATTCAATCCTGAAATGAACCACTTTGTTCCCCCACTACACAAAGGGAAGATCAAATGCATAATTTTCAATACCCACTTTAAATTAATACCCTTGCATTGATGTTTGCTTAGAGCTCATGTTAGTAAATACTGAAAATGCATACCACAGTAAATGAAGGAAAGCACAAAATAAAAACATAATACTGGAGAAACTCAGCTGGTCAAACAGTGTCCTTTATACATAACCCACATCTTGAGTGGCTTGAGTCCTTCATCAAGGTTATCAAGGGATCAAGCCCAAAATGTTGATTATATACCTTTATCTTCACTACATAAAGTCCACTGTTTGACCTGCTGATTTCTCCATCTTGGTGTTTTAACTTTTGCCACAATAAACGGCCATTTTGAAGTCTTGAATCACTTGTGGGATACAACATTTCATTAATCTGCCATTATCTAGCAATCTCCTTTGGAAATAAATGATAAAATTTAAAGCATGTACAGTTGCACGTTTTATGCTTGAATCGGGAATCTAATAAGCAGATTTTTAAAAAATGCTGCCTTCCCAATTTTTGAAACATAATCCATTTAAAATGTTTCTTTCACCAACCTATCGAACAAAACGGAGATTATTTGCACTGTTTTACTTCTCGTATATTTTTTGCTGAATGTGAAAAGAAGTAAAAGCACCAGTTTTCAATTTAATTCAAACTAAAATAAGTTGGAAAGTGCTACATCACTGAATCAAGCATTACCAGATTCCAATCTCAATACTTCTGGATGTAAAACACGAAAGTCAGCAGATACCATAGTTGAAGTAAAAACACAATGCTGGGGAAACTCAGCTGGTCAAACAGTGTCCTTTATGTAGCAAAAATAAAGATACATAACCAATATTTTGGGCTTGAGCCCTTCATCGAGACATCTTTTATGTTTTTTATACAGCCACTGTGTTCTAGAAATGTATTCGCATTTCCCCAGAACGCACGCTGTGTAAAAGGCTCGGAACGGGAATGAGGGTGCCATTCCCATTCCGACATTTTATCTCCTGGACCCTTTGTCAATTTCCCAGAATGCCTGCAGTCTAAAGTGAACCACAGGCATTCCGTGACAGCAGGCTAATGAATAGGACGTATCAATGACACGTAAAGCGCGCTTCTGGTATGCTGTCAAAACTCGCGTGAAGAAATGGAGATTTGGAGGATTCAAAGGAATTATTTATAAATTCAAACCTCAATGTTCGAGCATACGGGCTCCAAATTTGTAAAAATATAAAATATTTACCTCTCAATTTTTTTTTTCTAATGGAATGCAACATTTGCCATCTTCTGTTTGCCATCTTCCTAATGTTAAAGAAATGTGATTTCCAAGTGACAGCAATACATTTCCTCACTATCACCAGAGCTAATTTAACAAATTTCAACTGAAAAATCTGAGAAATGTAATTTAGGAATATTTATGGAAAAACAACACCTGTAAACTGTTGCAAAAATTTACTGAAAGAGATCCGGAGAAGTCATCCCTTAATAAATAATGTTTTCTTGTGAAATGTTTTAGGATCATTGAGCATTTTCTAATGTAATCCAATTTAATATATATTCGTATCTATTATGTATTTTAGTAAGTTAGGTTTTTTTTGTAGTCTAGTATCTTTTTAGGGGGGGTTATAAGGGGTTGGGGTTTAGATGATATTTTTTGTAGTATTTTCCTTTTTTCTTTCTTTTTCTTTGTACAATCAACATGTATTTAATTAATTACTCTTAAATAATGTGATATATGGATTTTTTGAATAAAATATTCAAAAGCAAAAGAAACGGAGATTTGGAGTTTAAGAACGACCAATGCTGTGATGTCGGACATTCTTCAGACCAGTAAAATCACACACAGTCCGTCTAAAAAGCATATCTGTCTTTGCTACATGATGTATACTGTTTGACCAGCTGAGGTTCTCCAGCGTTGTGTCAGTACTTCTGGGCACCAAAATAAATCTATTGGTTGAAAGATGAGCTGGTATAGTCTCTTCAGCACAAGGAAGTCATGACTTCAGGCAGTAAGTTTTGCACTGGAACCATTTCAGAGGCAATCCTCAAATCAACTTAATATCCTTTGCTACTGTAATCTGCTCACTGCCTTGATAGGCAGCCTCCACTTATCTGACCCTGCACTCTCAATACCTAAATAACAAATCCTGCACTAATAATAATGTATTCTGCCTTCTTAATTAGCAGTTTCCTTGTTCATCGTAATCATGCAAACATCACAAATGTAATGGTTCACTTGTTGCAGCTAAATTCTTATAATGTTTACTTCATAAAACATTGTTACATATTCCCCAAAGAGCATCATGCGCATCAATCATTATATTCTAGAGCTTAAGCAAGGTTAGTATAATCAATCAATATTTGTTCACCATTGTTTTACATTGATTTTTTTAACTATTTGCTGTTATTTCCTTTGAAACTGTCCACTGTCATGATGGTAAAATGAATTATATGGGCTGGAGATAGAAACATAGAAGATAGGAGCAGGAGAAGGTCATTCGGCCCTTCGAGCCTGCTCCGCCATTCAATGAGATCATGGCTGATCTTAAAGTTCAGTACCCCGTCCCCGCCTTCTCTCCGTAACCTTTAATACCCTTGTACTGAAGAAATAGAATCTAATTCCCTCTTAAACATATTCAATGAACCTGCCTCTACTGCCCTCTGTGGCAATGAATTCCACAGATTCACCACCCTCTGGGTAAAGAAATTCCTCCTCATCTCGGTCCTAAATGGTTTGCCTATTATCCTCAAACCATGGCCTCGGGTTCTGGACGCCCCCACCATTGGAAACATCCCATCTGCATCCATTCTGTCCAGTCCTGCCAGAATTTTATATGTCTCTATGAGATCCCCTCTCAATCTTCTAAACTCCAGCGAGTACAATCCCAAATTGCACAATCTTTCCTCACAAGTTATTCCTGCCATTCCAGGTATCAGCCTGGTGAATCGCCTCTGCACTCCCTCCATTGCAAGAACATCCTTCCTCAGATAAGGCGACCAAAACTGCACACAATACTCCAGGTGTGGTCTCACCAAGGCTCTGTACAGCTGCAGTAAGGTATCCTTATTCCTATACTCAAACCCTCTTGATATGAAGGCCAACATACCATTTGCCTTTTTAACCTCCTGCTGTACCTGCATGCTCGCCTTCAGTGACTGGTGCACAAGAACCCCTAGGTCTCTCTGCACTTCCCCATCTCCCAATCTATTGCCATTCAAATAGTAATCTGCCCTCCGGTTTGTATTACCAAAGTGGATAACCTCACATTTATCCACATTGTAGTGCATTTGCCATGTATCTGCCCAGTCCCTCAATTTATCCAAATCACACTGGAGCTTCCTGACCCCCTCTTCCGTGCACACAACCCCTCCTAGCTTAGTGTCATCTGCAAATTTGGAGATATTACATCCAATCCCCTCATCTACATCATTAATGTAAATTGTGAACAGCTGGGGTCCCAGTACAGATCCCTGTGGCACCCCACTGGTCACCGCCTGCCACTCAGAAACTGAGCCGTTTATCCCAACTCTCTGTCTTCTATCGGCCAGCCAGTTCTCAATCCACATCAATACCTTGCCCCCAATCCCATGAGCCTTGATTTTGCATGCCAGTCGTTTATGTGGGACCTTATCGAAGGCCTTTTGGAAATCCAGGTACACCACATCCACTGGCTCTCCCCCATCTATTTTACCTGTCACCATCTCAAAGAATTCCAATAGATTTGTCAAGCACGATTTACCTTTTGTAAATCCATGTTGACTCAGTCTGATCCCTTCTCTGCTAGTCATATGCTCCGCTATAACATCCTTAATAATGAATTCCATCATTTTGCCCACTACTGATGTAAGGCTCACCGGCCTATAATTCCCCACTTTTTCTCTACCCCCCTTTTTAAATAGTGGGGTAACATTAGCTACCCTCCAATCCATGGGTACTGATCCTGAGTCTATCAAGTTCTGGAAATTAATTCTTAAAGCATCTGCTGTCTGAATGTCCATTTCTTTAAGTACCCTAGGATGTAGATTATCAGGTCCTTGGGATTTATCAGCCTTCAATCCCTTCAATTTCCACAAGATCATGTCCCTAGAGATACTGATTTCTTTCAGCTCCTCCCTTGCATTAGTCTCTATGTTTCCCAACATCCTTGGGAGGTTATTTGTATCCTCTCTTGTGGAAACAGAACTAAAGTAAGAATTTAATTGGTCTGCCATTTCCTTATTCCCCATTATATATTCCCCTGATTCTGACTGCAAGGGACCTACTCTGGATTTCACCAATCTTTTCCTCTTGACATATCTATAAAAGCTTTTGCAGTTGGCTTTTATGTTTGCCGCAAGCTTACTTTCGTAATTTATTTTTGCCCTCTTGATTAATCCCTTTGTCCTCCTTTGCTGCATCTTGAACTGTTCCCAGTCTTCGGATTTGGTACTTTTTTTTGGCCAATTGATATGCTCTCTCTTTGGACCTAATGCTGTCTCTAATTTCCCTTGTTATCCACGGTTGAGTCACCTTTTTTGGTTTATTTTTATGCCAAACCAGTATAAACGATTTCTGCAATTCTTCCATTAGATCTTTGAATGCTTTCCATTGTCTATCCACCGTCAACCCCCCCCCCATAAACACCACCCGATCAATCTTACTCAACTCCCGTCTCATACCATCATAATTCCCTTTATTTAAATTCAGGACCTTAGTCTCAGTTTTAATTTCTTCACTCTCCATGTCGAGTGAGAATTCGATCATATTGTGATCGCTCCTACCCAAAGGCCCTCGTACAACAAGATTGCTGATTAGCCCTTTTTTATTACATAATTGAGATTGAGGAGAAGATCCCTCTATATTTAAAAATAAATAGTAAAAAGATCTTAAATTGTTCTCTGTGGTATATAAACGATGTGTCTGTTTAATTTTTTTTTAAGTGAAAACACAATGCAGGAGAAACTCCGCAGGACAAACAGTGTATTTTATATGGCAAAGATAAAGATACATAGCTAATGTTTCAGGCTTGAGCCCTTCATCAAGGTAATGAATCTTGAGCCCTTGATGAAGGACTCAGGCCCGAAATGTTGGCTATCTTTGCTGCACAAAGTACACTGTTTGACCTGTGGAGTTTCTCCAGTGGTGTGCTTTTATTTTACCTTGATGAAGGGCTCTAGACTCCACAGTGACTGCAGACTTTATTTGTGTCTGTTTAATTTGTTGACTCTTCAAAGGAAAGGAAGTGGCAAGGCACAATCATTTACAGCACTCATAATCAATGCACAATGAAAGTAGCCAGGAAACAGCTTCCTATAATTTTCTACAGGCAGAGATCTTTCAAACTAGGCTGAGTCATCAAGAAGATAGAAAGAGACAAATTGGACTGAGCATCAATGTGTCAGACTTGGCTGGAGTTGTGTCTTGGCTTAGAGACAGATAAAAACAACACAATTTATTTACCTTAAACTGCAGTAAGGTTCTTTGAATGACAAAATTTAAAAAATGTGCTGGGAAAACTCAGCCAGTCAAGCAGCATCTGTGTTTCGGAAAATGAACTGGTTTCTCTTTCCACAGATGCAGCTTGATTGGCTATGTTCTTCCACAATGTTTCAGATTTCATCTGCTGCTTTATTTCCTTTGGATGATCAACTGGTAAAATTCCATTATCTACTTGAACTGAATTCATCACCAAATTATTAAAGTAAATCACAAAAATCTGTATACACTGTAGTTCAGGTTTTAAAAAACTCAAAACGCTGGAGAAGCCAGCAGGTCAAACAGTGTCCTTTATGTAGCAAAGGTAGAAATACATAACCAACGTTTCGGGCTTGAGCCCTTCATCAAGGTAGAATGTGTTTAATTTATTTCATACAGTGTAAAATAACTTTCCTGGCCAGTTACTGGATAAACCCACATGGCACCGAATCTGAAACGTTCTGACCCTAGATTTAACTTTAAACTTCACAACCTAACCATTACCATTTCTAATTAATTCTACACAAAAACTCCTCATCTTTATCCATGATTTTTTTTTGTAACTTCTTCTGTGCCTTGCCCTGTAAGGGACTTAATGCTTTTTCCAGGCATAGAAACTTGCACCAGTTTCTTGTAAAAAGTCATTTTGGTCAAAGTACAGCTTTTCAACCAACCTTGGAATTCATCCCAAGGATGTTTGCACCACTTCTTTGAGTTTTGTGTCTCCCTCGCTCTATCCTAAACAAATGCTAGCTGGTCAAAAACTCCACTCTTTGTGTCAACTAGAAAGAGTGAAGTGACCAGATAAACTTACAATCCCCATATCTTAGATCAGTAATGTTCTTCATTCCTACAGGCAACCTTTATTTTTTGAATATTACCCTTCTCTCTGATTTTCACTGGTGCCAGAATCTTCTGCTGCTTTGGTTACATATTCTGAAATATCTTTCCTAAACCTCATAACATTAGTTTCTTTTTGTTTATGCTTCAAAACTTTCTCTAAATCTGTACTCCCAGGTTTTGACCATCTCTCCTAACAATTTTCAGTTCCTGTTTGCTGACTTCCCCCTCCTGAAAAATTACAAAATAATTAACTCAGTATAGATAAAGGATGCCATCTTCAATGGTATCGATAAAATTAATATTTATGACTGAAAAAGATGTAACTAATTTCAAGGTACTTAACAAACTTTAACATATAGCTCCTTTATAGTTGACTCAAAGCGGCTTTGATTTCAGATTTTAGATTTATTGTCAGACATAACATCACATACAATCCTGAGATTCTTTTTCTGAGGCTGTGGCAGAATAACCACTTATTGATTGTGCAAAAAAATAAACTGTACACAGAGTAAACATATAAACAAATAAAAGAACTGTAAGCAGATCACAAATGTAAACAAACCAGCTGTGTAATACAGAGAGAATTTAAAAAATCAACAAAGTATATGAGTCAGAGTCCTTGAATGAGTCCCTGATTGAGTTTGTCCTTGAGGAGTCTGATGGTGGAGGGGGAGCAGCTCTTCCTGAACCTGCTGGTGCGAGTCTTGTGGCACCAAGACCTCTTTCCTGATGGCAGCAGCGAGAACAGAGCGGGTGCTGGGTGGTGTGGATCCTTGATGAATGTTGCTGCTCTCCGATGTTCCCTGTAGATGTACTCGATAGTGGGGAGGGTTTTGCCTATGACGTCCTGGGCTGTGTCCATGACCTTTTGGAGGGCTTTACGCTCAGGTATTGACGTCCCCATGCCAGACTGTGATGCAGCCAGTCAACACACTTTCCACCACACGTCATACCAAACCTCCACCAGCTCCTGAGGAAGTAGAGGCACTGACATGCTTTCTTCACCATGCCATTGATTTGTTGGGTCCAGGAAAGATCTTTTGAGATAGTGACTCCCAATCACTTAATTTGCTCATGAAAAATCATGGTTTATCTATGATATTGATAACTGTTTTGTTGTTTTGAGATATTTTAACAATTCTTTCCTTGGTCGAACTCATAATGGGAATTTTATTGATTAGTTGAGGTTTCCATTATGAATTAATTGATGAATAAGTAAATTTTATGGACTATATTACTGGAAAAATATCCCAGTTCCACACTTAGATCATTCCACTTGTACATGTCTGAATTACCTGGCTATATTTAAGCTTTCGTAAAGGTGTCCCTCAAATGCACGGAGTGAGCGGTAAGGACACTGAAGCCACCTCTGATCCCTCAATGATCACTGGATTGTCGACCTCTGGCTTTCCCTTCCTGAAGTTAACAATCAGTTCCTTAGTTCTGGTGACATTGAATGCAAGGCTGCTGTTGTTTTGAGTTTCCAAACTGATGAAAAGTTCGTCCATTCTCTCATTGTCAATAGCTAATAACAGTACAAACTACTCAATACCTGAAGCTTCAACCTGCCTTCATATACTTAGCTATGGCAAAAGGCATGATCACGGATAAATTATCAGTTTTTTGGAACAAGGTGCAGCACATTTACAGGCAAAAATATCGTAGGTCATTTCCTGATAAAGCAATAGTGCCAATTATTTCTGCTATTTTCTTCAACTTTCTTAATGGAACCAATTCACCAGGCTTACGATTACAGAAGAAGCAGCTGCTTTAAAATTAGGTTTGATTTTTTTAAACCGCAGTGCTCACAAGATTCAGACAGAATTCACCACTTTCAACACTCAATTCTCACAGAACCATCTGCACACAATTATTTCCAAATGGAAATGACTATTATTTCCAAATGGTAAAAACACTTCATAATTAATTTTACAGCTGAATATAACGGATTTATAACAAAGTTTTAAAAAAATAATGCATCCAAAATATGTCATGTAATAAAATTATATAAATATTTTTTAGACATAGTCCTTCTGACCCACGCTGCCCAATTACACTCAAATGATCTACAATCCTGGAATGTTTTGAAGGTGCAGCACGTCGAATGACTCAAAAACTTGTTGACTCAAACCAAGGCTTTTATTAGCAAAAGACTGGAGGGTAGTACATCAAGGTTGGCCAGTCCAGACTGGCCTGGGTCTGGTTAGGAGCAGCCCTTTATGACCTGTCGGTGGGCGTGGCTATGGCTCTCAGCCAATCACTACTACTATATGTAAATATATACATTGGTGATAGTGTCCTGTACTATCACAGAAGGGTGGGAGGAAAGCGGAGCACCCAGAGGAAACCCACGCAGATGGGGAGAACGTACAAGCTCCTTACACATACAGAGCGGGGTTCGAACCTGGGTCCCTGTCACTGGCGCTGTAACAACGTTGCGCTAACTGTTACGTTAACAGTGGCACCTTAATATGTAAAATATTAACACTTCAGAGACTGCACTGAACATTTTCGACAATGGCAGCACAGTTAGTGTAACAGTTAGTACAACACGGTTACAGTGCCAGCAACCAGGGTTTGAATCCAGCACTGCCGGTAAGGAGTTTCTACGCTCTTGCTGTGTCTGCATGGGTGCTCCAGTTTCCTCCCACCCTTCAAAAAAATGTACAGGGGTTGTAGGTTAATTGGGTGACATGGGCTGTATGTTTAAATTTTTAAAATTTTAAAATTTAAGGGAAATTACTGTAAGCAGATTTTCCCTATACAAGTCGCACACTTTAATTTGCTTGGAAATACATGAACAGAAGTTGCAGTCTTGATAAAAACAGGGTTCTTTAACTGCCTTTTCTTCTTCAGTCCAAACTAATTTCAAATGCTGACTTGGTTTGTTCCTCAACCATTAAACCTGGAGATGAATTCTTGATTCCTTATAATACTGGGTAAAATGTCTTGATGTTGCATCTATGGCCCCAAGTTCTTGGGTCCTCAGCAAGTGATGAATCATGCTTAATGAATTCATCGCTGGTTGGAGGAGCTAAACGTGCTACATTGTCACATCAGCTCATAATCTGCCTGTGAAGTTGATTGCACTGAATAATCTGTCCAATCTCTCCATAATTATCAGCACCCATCATGCTAACAACTAGCATAATGTTTGAATGTAAAAGACATGATTCTTCAAAATGTCATTATTTGCATTTTCTAATTCTAGTCAAGTTGAACCTTCTTAACACCGTCTCTAAAGCCTGAATATCCTCTTCGGCTTCATAGTGATTTCAATAGATTAAACATGTAGTTCATAATTGAAAAGAGATTATTCAATGTTTAATCTGCATTCTCCCTACATTTTTTTGACAGTATGGGGTTTTCCTGCACCGTTTGTTTGAGAAGCTGAGAATATGTTAAATATTTGCTCTTTGTTTGTTAGCTATTATACCTAGTTTGATCCTATCTTTCTTTGTCCTATTTCTTGCATTTTGGTTTGAAGCAATGTTCCATTCCGACTGTCTTAAAATCACAGAGCCACTGAAGCATGAAAGACCACTCACCCTATCAAGATCATGCAATCTCTCTGCATTACAGTCCACTCAGTCCTATTTGCCTCTATTTTCCACTGCACTGCACCTCAAATATCTAATATTTAAATATTTTCATCCAATATCATTTATAAATGATCATTGAATCTGCTTCCATAATTTGTTGCTCAGTAAAAAATGTTCTCAAAATCAAGATTCAATTTATTGTCATGTAATAAGTGTAATATTACATGAAATTTGCTTCAGTCTGCTATAAGGCAGACAGATTCGCCGTGGTCAGAAATTGCCTAAAGCACCATTTACAGTCAGAGAAACAGAAGCAAAGTCACTGTGACCGTAGATTTACCTCCACCTCTTCCGCAGCCCCCGCAGCCACACAGACTCCAGTTCAAACCATCAGCAGCCCGAGGTCTGATGCGATCAGGAACCCTTCAGCGCCCTCGGCACCCTTTCGCATCCCGGTTCCGATACCTGATACCCCTTCAGCCAGTTTTGAGCTAGTCTCCAATCTGGTGTGAATCCATGACCACAGTCACCAGCAGCCCACAGCCTGTGTGTTCAATTGCAGAATCCCTCACTGTTCACCGCTGTGGTCACCATCATGTGGGTCGTCACCTCTGCTTCTCCTTCTCAATGTGGGGGGGAAGGAGGGGTGTTCTACCCATTTTCTGGTGCCCTGCACCAGTTCTCTGCTTCCTTGAAGTCTGCAACCCCTCTGGCTGCTGCCAATCGTAGGATCATTGGTTGCAATATTTTTAAATAAAACCACTGTCGGCTCCATTGGCAGGCCATTTAAAGCCTGTTCAGAGCTGATGACCGTTGGACTGGACAGGTGGACCCCGCTCTCCACAGGTCTGCATGAGCAGTATAGTCTTGCCATTACAGCAGCTCTGGCAGCATCGCCATCTTGCCACACTTCAGTATCACTCCCAAGACTTTTGCGTCTTCTGGTTCCCAACCTTTTATATCAGTAGAAATAAGTTTCTATTCATTCACTTTGTGCACTTGATAATTTTGAACACTTCCACTGAATCATCTCTCAGCCAGTTCTGAGGAGAATAATCCCAGCTCTTCCAGTTTACCTATTCAATTTTTGCTGTTCATTTCCAGGATCATTCAACAAAACATTTAAGGCCTTTATGTCTTCCCAGTGATAACGGTATCTCTCAAATATGCTGTACTGAAGATGTGGGAGCTTGACAATGCTTCAGAAAAAATACACCCAATACTGCCTCCATTTAAACCTTCAGATGCTGAAACCAAATTTGAATGGGAACAGGATATACCACGTTCATTTAAATTCTGAATTGTTTGATTGTAACAAAATTTCACTAATTGTCTCTGAGAGACTACTGAAATGAATCGTGCGAAAGGAAGATAATTAAAGTTGGTTCGCAGGTTGGAAATTTTCAGACAGTTTGCTGGAAGGTGAGGGCCACTGTTTCAAAAAATGGAAATTGAGCACTGGGTTCTCAGGTGTGATTAAACTGGAGAAAATAATAAAAATTTGAAAGTCTGCAGACACTGGTTGAAGTAAAAGCACAACACTGGAGAAACTCAGCTGGTCAAACCGTGTATTTAAATTTTTTTGTACCAAAGATAACAAAGGTTTGGGAGAAGAGGTATCAACAGTATTGCTACATTAGTTCCAGCATTGAAGTTCACTTTGATATAAAACATAGAACAGTACAGGCCCTTCGGCCCCTGCCGACCTATATATTCCTACCAAAAAAAAAAACCCTTTCTACCTCATAACCGTCTATTTTTCTTTCATTCATATTTTTTCTTTGGCTTGGCTTCGCGGACGAAGATTTATGGAGGGGGTAAAAAGTCCACGTCAGCTGCAGGCTCGTTTGTGGCTGACAAGTCCGATGCGGGACAGGCAGACACGGTTGCAGCGGTTGCAGGGGAAAATTGGTTGGTTGGGGTTGGGTGTTGGGTTTTTCCTCCTTTGCCTTTTGTCAGTGAGGTGGGCTCTGCGGTCTTCTTCAAAGGAGGTTGCTGCCCGCCAAACTGTGAGGCGCCAAGATGCACGGTTTGAGGCGTTATCAGCCCACTGGCGGTGGTCAATGTGGCAGGCACCAAGGCAGTCCTTGTACCTTTTCTTTGGTGCACCTCTGTCACGGTGGCCAGTGGAGAGCTCGCCATATAACACGATCTTGGGAAGGCGATGGTCCTCCATTCTGGAGACGTGACCCATCCAGCGCAGCTGGATCTTCAGCAGCATGGACTCGATGCTGTCGACCTCTGCCATCTCGAGTACTTCGATGTTGGAGATGAAGTCGCTCCAATGAATGTTGAGGATGGAGCAGAGACAACGCTGGTGGAAGCGTTCTAGGAGCCGTAGGTGGTGCCGGTAGAGGACCCATGATTCGGAGCCGAACAGGAGTGTGGGTATGACAATGGCTCTGTATACGCTTATCATATGCTTGTCTCTCAAATGCCCCTAATGTTCAAGCCTCCACCACCACTCCTGGCAAGGCATTCCAGGCACCCACAACTCTGTGTAAGAAACCTTACCCCTGATGTCTTTTCTAAACTTTTTTTTTCCCTTAATTTTGTACAGATGTCCTCTGGGATTTGCAACTACCTTAAACAATATTACCAGATCAGCATCTATCCCTGACACCTGGTACATATAACTCAATAATAAGTGCAGAGTAATTTATTTGAACAGTACAACAATTTCAACATCTGTTGAAAATAGTTTCCAATGGTTCTGTGTTTACCATTCGCCTTTATATAGGTATAAGAAAATCTTTTTGCTCATGAGTTGACCTGTGACATAGAAATCTTATTATTGGACTGCAGGAATTCTCTTGACATCATTTTAATGAGGTACTTTCAGCCCTGGTAATACTAAATATGCCTGAGCTGCGTGGTTCAAAAGAAAAGCAAAATACAGACGTGGCCTTTTAGTGATCAAATATTTGAACATTACTCTAGTGATTGCTGCTTGTGGTATGGTTTATAGTTATGGTTATATGTTTTAAATGTCCTGTGAAATATCATCTCACTCTTGGATAAAGTGGAAAGGACCATGTGCAGTTTTACTTTGTGCGTTTTGTCAGTGCAGTTCAGTTGCTCTGCTGTGTCTGTGGGTGCACATTTTGTTCATAAATCGTTAATGTTTCTTAACATCTGTCGTCATGGCTAACCCTCGAGGACGAGGATGGTGGCCTTCGTTGATCCACAGAGCGAAGTTGCCTATGCGTGTATTTGTTTAACGTGTACTTGATGTTGCATTCGAAGAAGTCCACGATAATTCCCAAATCAACCAATGAATTCCAATGGCAAGGAAACAACAACGAATGGAGCTGATAGATTTGTTGCAGCCTTCGTCAGCCTTCACAGCCGTTGAGTTCAGAGTAACTTTGTCCGCCTGTTCCACCGTTGAAGACTTAGTTGAATTATTCTTTGTCAGGACCTCACCCTCGACCTTACCACCATGGGTGACCCTACCAGGAGTATACCTCTCGGGATCTCAGGACCACACAGGCTTCTCCACCACAACAAGGTGACAATCCACAGAGAAGGTTGACATCTGTCCAGTAATGTAAAATATTTATTGTGTTGTGGTGTGCAGCACAAGCAAATCTTTTTAAATAGGAAAAATAGATTTATCTAAAGGGATTTTACAGGATCCCTTGTTATCAGAATGTTATGGTATGAAAATAATGCAGAGATTTTTTTTAAATTGATGATGTGATGTTGGTTGCCAGGGAATGTTGATTTCACAAACTATGTCGGTGCTGTTGTTTCCATCTTCAAAACCAATCTTTGCGTCTCAGACTAAACCTTATGTACTATATTATTTTTTTAATCAATTATCCCCATCTTCAAGTGGAAAATTATTGTCTATACTTTTTTTCACTATTCAGTGTGGAGATACACTTTTATTTGGAAGTTAACAACTTTATTTTTTTTAATGTACATTAATAGTCAAGTGTATCAGTGGTAAAATTGTTTCTTGTTAGATCAGCTGGTTAAATTTGCAATCATTTACAAATGATCCATTATGTGGTAGATTTACTAGACTGCGAGCTTCAACGAGGAATACTGGGATCCTCTCTCCACAAGTACTTTTTCTTTGCTCTGACGGATGACCCAATCCAAATCTGAGGTAGAAAAAATGATTTCAAGTATCTCAAATGTCAAGATCGTTTATTTCCAAAAACCCCACTTCAAAACTTGCTGTTTATTTGCCATCCATTAACACCGAAGCTTCCTCTTGAAAGTTTTACCACTCCCAAATACAAACTTAAATTCATCCAATGACTGCAATTTCTCTAAACCTAAGGTTTACTAAATCACATTAATTTTATTTTAAATACAGTAAAACCCTTGGTATCCGGCACCCATGTGGATTGGCAGATGCCATTTAAGTGATTTTTTCGGTTGCTTGAGATTGTGTGTTGAGTAATTGGTGAACTAGTGGTGAGACGTGCTGATTTTAAACTTCTGCATTTTTTATCTATTTATTTTCTGCAATTTTTTTTCCTGATTGCTTGAGGCTGCCAGTTTCTTGAATTCCAATAACAATGGTTTTACTGTAGTAAAAGACATATTTTCAATGATTTTTCTCTCTGCATTAAACTGAGCACAAAATCTGTGTTGGGCTTCGGTGTAGTACAGAAGGAATGCTGATCTGATTGGAGGTATTGTTGCTAACATGAAGCATTAAGGCCCCTAAACAAAAATGGGAACAAGATTTAAATATAAAGATAAAAAAGGAAACATGGGAGAAATTATGTTCTGGAACGATGAGAAATACAATAAATACGAGGCTACGTATGATACAATATAATTGGTTACACAGACTATACATTACACCGCAAAAGTTAAATAAATGGGACCCAACAGTATCTGATAGATGTTTTCGATGTAAAAAAGAAAGGGGAACAACAATTCATGCAATCTGGACATGTGAGAGAGTAGAAAAATTTTGGGATGATCTCAATCAGATATTAAATAAAATAACAGAAAACAATATACCAAAGAATCCAGAGATCTTTCTCCTAAGTAACATAAAAAATAAAGAATTTGGAATTGACTTGGAGGATGCACAAAAAAGATTTGTTAAGATAGCCCTAGCCGTAGCAAAAAAATGTATTATGTCAACCTGGAAATTGGAAGATAATTTGAAAATACAACAATGGTATATAGAAATGAATAAATGTATTCCATTAGAAAAAAATAACATATAGTTTAAGAAATAATATTGAAATATTCGAACAAGTATGGGAGCCTTACATTAAATACAATAGCGAAAACCTACCGGGAACAAACATTACCTAAGTTGATGGAAGGAGAAGAAAAGAAAAGAATGGACTCAGTAGAATTTCTGGTGTATTTTTGTTGAATGACAACATTGTCTGACTGGCTTAATGCAACCTAGATTGTATACCTAAAATGGATGAGAGGGGGGGGTGGGGGGGTGGCTTGGGAGGAGGGAGGGGGGGGGGAGAAAAAGTCACTGTATATGTGTGAAAAAGAAAAAGTGTATATCATGGCTAACGTGATTTATGGTGTGAAAAATAAAAAAAATTTTAAAAAAAGCATTAAGGCCCCATCCACCTTCTTAATTTCAATGAAATAAACATTTCGGCTAAACTTTGAAACAAGAGTTGTTAACTTCAGCTCAATACATATCATAAAAACAGGTGAAATGGTCATATCACACGGCCTTGTGGGAATTTGTTGTGTTAATGGTGCCGAAACAGTTCATTTTCCACAAAGTGCCTTAAACAACCTGAGGCAACTACAGCTGTTTAAAGATAATAATACAAACTCTTTTTTAAGTCGAACCCATAGAGGACCCACTACCTGACATTAAGATCTCAACATTGTTCCTGGCCTATCAACCTCATACCTATCCCCAGACGGTTGTTAACTTGGTCTGCGACATCTCAGGCACCAGACTTTACTCCATCAAGGATATCTAGAAGAGGCGGCCTCGTATCCTCAAAGACCCCCACCACCCAGGCCATGCCCTCTTCACTCTGCTACCATCGGGAAAGAGGTACAGGAGCGTAAAGACGAGCACTCAGTGGCAGAAGGACAGCTTCTTCCCCTCCGCCATCAGATTCCTGAATGATCAATGAACCAAAGACATGGCCGCACTTTTTGTGCCCTGTTATTTTTATTAATGTTTGCATTATTGATGCTGCCACAAAACACCAAATTTCGAGACTTTTTGATGACAATAAATTCTGCTTTTGATTCTGATTGAGATACAGATCCAACTAGTGTTTTCTATAAATATACACTGCTGCAATGAAAATAAAATGTTAGTATCGGTTAATGCTTTTGGATGTTGTAATCATCCTTTGTACATTATTGAATGTCAGAGCAAATATTTTAATGTTTTCTCAGAATCAGAATTTATTGTTATGAGCATGTCATAAAAGTCATTTTTTCGAGGCTGCATTACAGTGCAAACATTTCTATAAACCACATTTTAAAATAAACGAAATAATGCAAGGAAAAGAAAGAGATGGTAATGTAGCGCCTGTGATTCATTGTTCATTCAGAAATCTGACGGAGGAGGGGAAGAAGTTACCGGAGTGCTCATCTTCAGACTCCTGTACCTTCTTCCCGATGGTGGCAGAGTGAAGAGGGCATGGCTTGGGTGGTGGGGGGGGTCCTTGAGGATAGAGGCTGCTTTCTTAAGATGCCGTGAAGACTGGTGCCCGTGATGTTGCAGGCCAAGTTAACAACCCTCTGGAATATTTTTCTGCCCTGAGCATTGGCACCTCCGTACCAGGAAGTGATGCAACCAGCCAGAATGCTCTCCACTTATCACTTGTAGATGTTTTCGAGTCTTCAGTGATGTCCCGAATCTCCTCAAACTCCTCACAAAGTATAGCCGCTGGTGAGCCTTCTTCACGATTGCATCGACAGGGAGGCTCCAGGACAGGCCCTCAGAGATGTTGACACCCAGGAATTTTCTTGACCCCTCAATGAGGACTGGGTCATATTCTCCTGAGTTCCTCCTGAAGTCCACAATCACCTCCTTGGTTTTGTTAATGTTGAGGGCAAGGTTGTTGCTGTGACATCATTCATGTAGCTGATCTATCTCTGTCTATCTATCTATCTCTCTGTCTGAACTTGAAAATCAGCTGTTTCCCTTTAGAATTTTATTGCTTTTCTCGCATCAGCAACTCATCACAGAAGGCAAACTTCTGGCACTATTCTGCATGCTTCAGATCATGACACAGAATGTTCATTCATCAATAGAACATGCCAGCAGCTTCATGTTTATTTGCTGATGCAGGGAAATTTTCTGAAGGCCTAATTTAAAAAAAATAAGAATCACAGATGAGGTGATCAACATTCAAAGTTAAAGAGAGAGGATCAAGTTTGACACGTTCCTAGAAAAAAAACACAATGCTGGAGAAACTCAGTGCCCTTTATCTTTGGCTTGGCTTCGCGGACGAAGATTTATGGAGGGGGTAAAAAGTCCACGTCAGCTGCAGGCTCGTTTGTGGCTGACCAGTCCGATGCGGGACAGGCAGACACGATTGCAGCGGTTGCAAGGGAAAATTGGTTGGTTGGGGTTGGGTGTTGGGTTTTTCCTCCTTTGCCTTTTGTCAGTGAGGTGGGCTCTGCGGTCTTCTTCAAAGGAGGCTGCTGCCCGCCAAACTGTGAGGCGCCAAGATGCACGGTTTGAGGCGTTATCAGCCCACTGGCGGTGGTCAATGTGGCAGGCACCAAGAGATTTCTTTAGGCAGTCCTTGTACCTTTTCTTTGGTGCACCTCTGTCACGGTGGCCAGTGGAGAGCTCGCCATATAATACGATCTTGGGAAGGCGATGGTCCTCCATTCTGGAGACGTGACCCATCCAGCGCAGCTGGATCTTCAGCAGCGTGGACTCGATGCTGTCGACCTCTGCCATCTCGAGTACCTCGACGTTAGGGGTGTGAGCGCTCCAATGGATGTTGAGGATGGAGCGGAGACAACGCTGGTGGAAGCGTTCTAGGAGCCGTAGGTGGTGCCGGTAGAGGACCCATGATTCGGAGCCGAACAGGAGTGTGGGTATGACAACGGCTCTGTATACGCTTATCTTTGCGAGGTTTTTCAGTTGGTTGTTTTTCCAGACTCTTTTGTGTAGTCTTCCAAAGGCGCTATTTGCCTTGGCGAGTCTGTTGTCTATCTCATTGTCGATCCTTGCATCTGATGAAATGGTGCAGCCGAGATAGGTAAACTGGTTGACCGTTTTGAGTTTTGTGTGCCCGATGGAGATGTGGGGGGGCTGGTAGTCATGGTGGGGAGCTGGCTGATGGAGGACCTCAGTTTTCTTCAGGCTGACTTCCAGGCCAAACATTTTGGCAGTTTCCGCAAAGCAGGACGTCAAGCGCTGAAGAGCTGGCTCTGAATGGGCAACTAAAGCGGCATCATCTGCAAAGAGTAGTTCACGGACAAGTTTCTCTTGTGTCTTGGTGTGAGCTTGCAGGCGCCTCAGATTGAAGAGACTGCCATCCGTGCGGTACTTTTTGCAGAGAACAAAACAAAGGACTCTACATCACCTTTGTTGACCTCACCAAAGCCTTCGACACCGTGAGCAGGAAAGGGCTTTGGCAAATACTAGAGCACATCGGATGTCCCCCAAAGTTCCTCAACATGATTATCCAACTGCACGAAAACCAACAAGGTCGGGTCAGATACAGCAATGAGCTCTCTGAACCCTTCTCCATTAACAATGGCGTGAAGCAAGGCTGTGTTCTCGCACCAACCCTCTTTTCAATCTTCTTCAGCATGATGCTGAACCAAGCCATGAAAGTGCCCTTTATATAGCAAAGATAAAAATACATAATCGACATTTCAGGCTTGAGCCCTTCATCAAGGTGTGGAAAAATGTCAGTTGGCATCCGAAAGAGAAGGTAAGGAAGGAAGGTGAAGGAGGAGAGTGGTAACAAAGGCAGGAGGTGGTAATAGGTGGAGAAGGGAGGGAGGCCACAGCAGCAGGCAGGGGGAGGAGGGTTTGCTAGGTGAATAGAGAGGAAAGGAGTGGAGAGTCAGAATAAAAAGGTATGGGAGGAGGCGTGGGGAGAGACAAGTCTGAATAAAAAAAACCTTTTTATTCAGACACGTGCCGACATTTTTCCACAACTGGTGAAGGGCTCGAGCCTGAAGTGTCAGTTATGCATTTTTATCCTTGCTACATAAAGGACACTGTTTGACCAGCTGAGTTTCTCCATCATTGTGTCTTTATTTCAACCACGATGTCTGCAGACTTTCATGTTTTACTTTTGACGTGTGCCTAGTTCTCAACCTGACTTCGACAAAGAACCAAAGGTGTATTCAAACCACCAAAACGATGTGGTAGCTTTGGTTTCTAAGTCAGACCTTGGTTAATGTTTTGTATTGCTGCAACATGGCTTCCTAAATTTTATACCCAGTGAAGACAAGCATACCATCTGCCTTGTATTTCCACCCTATCCTATTGCATGGCCACTTTTATGGACCTGAACCTCCAGATTCCTGTGCACATCAGTGCTCTTAAGAGCTCCTAATCAAATTTGCCATGAATTGTATGCATTCCCCTTATTATGGCTTGGCTTTGCAGACAAAGATTTAGGAAGGACGTGGGCAGGTCCTTCAAACCTGCACAATGGATTTTTTAGGTGGAGTGCAGTGTGTGCAGTACTGGGATTTATCTGCCATGGCAAGCTAGGACAGTGACAGCCAAGTCATCAGTGTTACATCAGAGTGTCCTTCTCCTAGATTGATGGCCTGACAAGGCTAACGAACCCCTTCTGCCCAGGTTTAAAATCAATTTTCCTTCTCTTAGGTTGGGTGCCGATGAAGGGTAACGAGCCCAGCCTACCCTACCCATTTTCCCCTGAAATTTGACCTACAAAAGTGCAAAACCTCACATGCCTAGATGAAACTCCCATCTGCCATTTCTAATGTCCCTTTGTGTTTTTGATAGCCCTCTACACTATCCAAAGTTCCATCAATCCGAGTGGAATCTGCAAACCTACCAACCAAGCTATCTACTTTTTACATCCAGGGCAAGATTCAAGATTCCTTTACTGTCCTGTAATAGTACAAAACATGTAACATTATACAACATTGCCTTCTGGCTGCTGTAGGAAAGACAAAGAATCACCATGAGTATTGTCCCTTACAATAAGAGAGAAAGAGAAGCAAAAGAGAGTTATTTCTCCCCCCCCCCCCCCCCCACTACCAATAAGTGGTAATTCTGCCGCGCTCGCAGGAAAAAGTATTTCAGGGTTGTATGTGATGTTATGAATGTACTCTGGGAATAAATCTGGAATTTGAACTTTGCCTGCCATCTCAGAACCCACTATCTCAACCAGCAGGGAGTGCTGAAACAGAAGCAGTCATTATGTTACTGATCTATTAAATTAGGCTATTATTATTAAATTACCCCATGCCCAAAATAAGCTGATACATATCAAAGAGATAGCAACTTGGGAAAGTCAATAACCTGCTGGCATTGCAAGGCTGTCTGGCCGTTACGTTTTCCCAATTCCCGTATTACAAAGCTAAAGACACATTCGTAGGTCAGTGTGTAATTCTCCCAAAACACTCCTTCACAGACCAAAGAATCTAGTGTACTTTTAGTTTTACACATCCCTAAGGTTAACAGCTTGTTGTAATTATACTCCCACACTCTCAACAGGTCAATAGATTGTCCTTTCATGAAAATGAAAGGGAAAAAATTGGTTATTTTTCTGCTAAATAAATTATTTCTACTGTTCTCAAGATCAAGAGCTTTAAGCTTGAAATCATGAATGAAATTAATAAAAGAGACTTCTACGTGTTAGATTGCTGTGTTAGGAAAAGAACTAAAGCATCCACAGACTTAGGAATGACAGTTCATATAACCTCTAGCATACAAGAAAAAAACCATATATTCTCATGTAATCGTCAGATTTCTTTGGGCAATAAAAAGGGGGTTGACTTTTACACAGGTCAAACTTTTGACCACAGTAAATATAAGTACCTGAGTTCAAAGAATCGATGCTCCAATGTCCAGGACCAGGTGGTAATCCATGTTCGGGCGTCGGGAGCTCGGATGGCGTGCGAAGGGGTGGGGGGGGGGAAGCACAAGGATCCACGGTTGGGGCATCAGGAGCTTGGATGGGTGAGCAGCCGGAGCAAGGATCCGTGGTCAGGAGCTCAGATGGGCAGGTGGCTAGGGCATCGTGAGTTCGGATGGGATGTTGGGAGCTCCGCTTGGTGAGCAGCCAGGGCAAGAGTCCACTGTCAGGGCATCAGGAGCTCCGGTGGACAGGCGGTTGGGGCGTCAGGAGCTCCGATGGGTGGGGCAGCCGGGGCAAGGGCCCACTGTTGGGGTATTAGGAGCTCAGATAGGTGGGCAATTGAGCCAAAAATAATGGGGGAAGGGGGTTGATTTGAACATGGGTCATACAAAAACACTCGATTTTTGGGCCAAAAAGGGGAAGGGGTCAACTATTACATGTTATCAACGACTTCACAAGTATATACGGAATTTTATTTTAAAGCCTTTTTCACAGTATCTGTTACTTATTTATTAAATAATCTATTGGGAATGAGCACTATTGAATCAAGATCCCTGACGCAGTACAGTATTGAGGAAAGCAAGCCATGACTTAAAACTAATCAAGCTCAGAAGTGAAAAAGGTCAGTGTATTATTTCCCAAAACAGTGTTGACACTGAAAAGTTAAACTAATCTGAACAACTTCTCAGTGCAACAACAGCACAAAATTAAGAATAATTTCACACAAAACTATAAATATCATTTACATGGACCACAAGAATTATCCTGCAGTGGATTAGACTTTAATAAAATAAGTGGTGATCTTCTGAAGCTGATGAGAAGGATTAGTGTTGGACTAGAAATAAAATCAGTGGTAGATTTACCTCATCTAAAAAAAAATTGAAGGTGTAGAAAAGTTTCATATCCCAGCATAAGTACAGGCGACCACTTGCGTCAAGGCTGTTTGGGTGCAGGTAGTGTTGAGGAAATAGGGAGGCGGCAGAAGGACTGATTAGGAGAATGGGCAGTAAATTGGGCAGCACAGACTCATAGAGCCAAATTGGCCTGTTACAGTGCTGTATGTCTAAATTTAATTTTTTTTTAAAAAGTGGCCAATGAAATACAATGTCGGAAAGTGTTAAGCACTTTGGCAGAAGAAATATATGGGCAGGCTATTTTCTAAATGGGGAGAAAATTTAAAATTCACAGATGCAAGGGGACCTGGGAGTCCTCGTGCAGGATACCCTGAAGGTAAACTTACAGGTTGAGTTGGTGGTGAAGAAGGCAAATGGAATGCTGGTGTTCATTTCAAGAGGAATAGAATATAAGAGCAGGAATGGGATGTTGAGGCATTGTGAGACCTCGCATGGAGGATTGTGGGCAGTTTTGGACTCCTCATTTTAAAAAAAAGGATATGCCGATGTTGGAGAGTGTTCACAAGGGTGATTCCGGGAATGACGAGCATTTGACGGAACTTGGCCTGTTGGAATTTAGATGAATGAGGGAGGGATCTCATTGAAACATTTTGGATGTTGAAAGGCATGGACAGAATAGATGTGATGTAGAAAGGTTGTTTCCCATGGTGGGAGAGTCTGGGACAAGAGGGCACAACTTCAGGTTTGAAGGGCGTCCACTTAGAACCAAGATGCGGAGGAATTTATTTCAGCCGGAGGGCGGTGAATCTGTGGAATTTGTTGTGTGACAGAGTATTTAGAAGTGATTAGAGCAGCTTGCACATACACATTTTAAAACGCAGAATATTTGCAGGACTTTTGCAGAATGCTTTTTGCAGGAGGGAACAAAGCATCGACAGCAGCTTGCCTGGGAGAGCATGTGATCTTTACAGGCAGAGGAGAAGAGTTTTGCAATCAGAGAGGGAGGATGTGAAACAGAGAGGAGACAGAAATCTGTTCCAGAAGGACAAGCTGGCAAACTTTGGAAGGCTGCCTGGTCAAAGGAGGAGATTGGTGGTCTGAAAGGTGACCTGAAAGAAGGAGGATTATCTGGAGAACCCTGAAGGGGGCAAGTTTTGTCAGCAAGACGGATTGAGAAGGAATCAGTTGCGGATGTCCTGGAAAAGGAATCTCTCTCTCTGAAAACAAAACAGGCAGTTGTGGAGACCAAGTTGTTGGGTGTATTTAAAGTAGAGATTGATTGGCTCATGATTAGCCAGGGCATCAAAGGTTATGGGTAGAAGCTCAGGTGGTGGGGAAAATGGATCAGTTCATGATTGAATGACAGAACAGACTCAATGGGCTGAATAGCCTATTTCTGCTCCTATATCTTATGGTCTTATGGGTTGTGGAAATTCGCCCTTACCGAATTCAGGGAATCAAAACTCAAAAATTTGAAAAGCCGAACAAAATTGGCCCTGCACAGAATTTATGTGACAAAGAAATAAATAATTCAACACCATTTTTTTTTACTTTAGCCTTGCTTTCTTTGAAGCACATCACAAGATTACAACATATAGGAGCAGAACGAGGCCCAATGGCCCATCAAGTCCACTCCACCATTTTAATCATGAGCTGATCCATCCACCCACTCAGCCCCACTCCCCAGCTTTCTCCCCATAACCCCTGATTTCCTGACATCAAATACCTGTCGATCTCTGCCTTAAATACACCCAATGACCTCGCTTCCACAGACTCACATGCAGGTGACACGGCTTTGCATGAGAGAAAATCGTGATTTTTTACAAAAAATTTAGACAAAGAGCACAGTAATAGGTCATTTCAGCCCAATTTACACCCCATTAACCTACACCCCTGGTACTTTTTATAGGGTAGGAGGAAACCAGAGCTCCCAGAGAAAACCCATCAGACACGGGGAGAACATATAAACTCTTCACAGAAGGCGCGGGATTCAAACCCTGGTCCGGACCTGATCACTGGCGCTGTAAAGGTGTCACACTAACCTCCACGCCATCCATGCTGCCTAATCTGGGCCAATTTCTGGAAAGGCAACACCCAGCTAACACTGGGTTCGCCTATACCTTTCTACCAATAGCACAAAGGTACCCCCAAATTTTTGATACATAAAGTTATTTTGCGCCACTTTGATATTAAAATATAATCACCGTAGCGACCCCACTACAATCAATGCAAGTACAGCAAAGACATTAAAGAGAGCAATAAACAATGCATATTTTGTTAACATTGCATACTTGAATTAATAACTGCACCATCTGCATTTTTAACAGCACTCAACAGTTCACTTCAGGCAAATGGCAATGGAACAATTGTAGTGTACAGAGATATAGGTTGTTCAGACAGCTGTCTTCAATGGTGTGGAAAATATGTTCATTAGCAACTGACAATTGAAAATTATTGGGTAAATACAGGGTGAAAAATGCAACATCAGCATCAAACTATTGAAGTTGAGGTCATTATGTACAAGAAAGAACATGCAAGATATTGCAGTGTACTTGAATATATACTGCAGAATTAACTGAAAATCTTAAGTTAGACCCTCAAACTACTTGCATCCTTCTGGTAGTATTACACTTTTTTAATATTTTATTTATGATTTTCCAAACTTAAACACAGTTATCAACATTATCAGTGTTCAATGTTAACAATATCAGCATTTGATTCTGTTTTCTGAAGAGTTCAAGCTCTTTTCATCTTTCTCCCTCTCCAACCCCTTAGTTAACACTTAACTAACCACAGTTACACACATCATTCGAGACACTCACAATATAGGAGTAAAACACAATCCTGGAGAAACTCAGCAGGTCAAACAGTGTACTCTATCCTCCTGAAGGGCCAAGATGGCCTGCTTCCATGCCATAAATTGTTATATGGTCTTATGGTTAAATATAAAATTCATTAGCCATTGCCTGGTATGATGGAATTTTGCAGGTTACATTAAATTAACACATTCTTCTTGGCTGAACTCAGTTATTAATTGCACACAATTTTATTTTCCACAGCAAGTTTTCAAAGGGAAAAAAATACAAAGCTGGAGAAACTCAGCAGGTCAAACAGTGTACTTTATATAGCAAAGGTAAAAATACACAACCCACGTTTCAGGCTTGGGCCCTTCATCAAGGTCTGGAAAATGTTGCCAGGGATCCGAATAAAAGGGTAATGAGGAGGCATAGTCACAAAGGCAGGAGATAATAGGTGGAGAAGGGAGGAAGGGCATAGTAGCAAACAAGGGGAGGAAGGGTGGCTAGATGAATAGAGGGAAGAGCTGACGGGGAAGGGAAGGGAGGGAAGGAAATTTTCAAAGGAAATCTTTTTTGGGGGAGCCACCAAATGATGACTTTTTTTTGATCATTGGTGTTTGTCAAACATCTTAAGCAAGCTCTTCCTCCCTTTTCACTTGAAACTCATTGACTTTATTAAACACAAAATAAGGCTGCAATTTGGCTCACTATCCTAATCCAGCTGATTAGTGCCACATTGAGTATATTAAAATTCATAAACTTACAACTGGACAAAGATACAACCTCTCTAGCTAACAACCTTTAATATGACCTCTTTGGATTCACAACCCCATTTACTATTCACTAGATAGGAAGAAACACAAACAATTGCTGGAAAGTGCAACTAAGTGAATAACATGAGAAGCAGTGATCTCCAGAGACTAACTTTCCTCAGTGGTTATGAGTTGTTTGTTAGGATTTTTTTCACATAGATGAATGATGGGTTTAGAATCTATTCTTTGGCTTGGCTTCGCGGACGAAGATTTATGGAGGGGGTAAAAAGTCCACGTCCACTTAAATGCTAATACAGTAGCTTCTTTACAAATAAACGGACAGTATTTTGTTTGAAACCATTAACTGATAAGAAACAGGATCTTTGGCCCAACAAGTCCAGATGTATAGGAGTAAAACACAATCCTGGAGAAACTCAGCAGGTCAAACAGTGTACTTTATTTAACAAAGATAAAGATACATAACCAATGTTTTGGACATCAAGGTATCAAGTCAAATTAAGTTTATTTTCATCTGTTTGTATCAGGACAACCTGACGAAACAGTGTTCTCCGGTCCTCAGTGCAAAAACATGCAGACATACAACCTGAAATAATTCAGATACAGACAAATCTAATATATATTTTTGCATGTATGTCTGTTTGTCTATTCTCCATGCAGATCAATAAGGAGTACTCTAGAAATGTCCAAGGAAGTTCATTAGGGGTAACATTTGATGCTGAATGTCATGACCACATTGAATTTAACCTTTAAGGTCATATGAAGTTCAAGTTCAAAAAAAATGTAGAACTTGGACCAGGGATACCTCAATTAGTTATGGTGCTGTGCATCAATGTGGGCCCAAAAAAGTGAAGCAACATTGGCAGAAGCTCTTCACAAGCCCGTAGAGTTAGACAAAGGAGAAAGCAAGAGACAGCAGAGGAGCATCAGTCTCGCCCCTCACTGTTGATGCTTCCAGGCAAGCAAGAGCAGGCAGCGGGAAACAGAACAGCAGCGATACACCCATCTCAGGGCTCATTGAAAAATATATTTATGCAGAATTACCATGAAGATTTTTGGGTATTTTGTTTCAACCATGTAGTCAACAACTGAGAGTATTATTTCCCAGGGAACAGCAGGTATCCTGCTAGTAATACATATGCAGGGCAAGTATTTCATCTGCACAAATAAATAAATATTGTTTCCTGAATATGTGAGGTGGTTCAGCATTCTCACTGGCTGTGGGAAGAAGCCATTCATCAGCCTGGTGGTGCTGGCTCTGATACTTCTGCATCTCTTCCCCAACTTGAGCAGCTGAAGGATGCTTTGTGCAGGGTAGAAGGGGCCCAAAGGTATGAGCAAAATGTAGGCAGTCATCCGAACAAAATGGTGGAGTGGTGGGGGGGCAGTGGGGGAACTTTTAATATGGTTGTATAGGAGCTTCTGTCTTTGGACCCTATGAATATATTATGGAGAGTCTTATCCTTTTATTCATTTCTATATGCCATTTTTCACAATTCCTCTTAATTAAGATCTATTTTACATCCTCAAGTGTCAGTAAAAGTGCTGAAGAATCTATCCTGCCCACCTCAGCGCAGAATTATTCATTTCATTTGAGACGCCATTTAATAGTTATCAATTAGAAAGAAATAGAGAAAGAAAATTGAGTTTCTGAGTGAATGTAATGAACAAAGCATCCGAGAGACTGGATCACCTTACAAGTACTTCAGTTTTAATTCGATGCATTTCCATTACTGAGGTCAAGATTGCTTCCAAGTGTAATGTCATATCTTATACTTCCCAAATATTCTCTTCACCATTCTGGGTTAGTTTCCCGGCAGGCCATGCCGTTCAGTCATCAGTTGCTATAGATACGTATATAAAAGCAATGTACAGTACATTAAGTGACATTCCTCTATATGCAGTCATCTTCAACAAACAGGTTTTGATTTTTATCCATGAATATCTAAATTATGAACCTCTGCTGTTATTTGGGCACAGTAAATGGCACCACCTTCTCTCAGCTGCAGACGTTGCATAAGACATAGAAGCAGAATAAACCCTTCATCCCATCGAGCCTGCCCCATTTAATCATGAGCTGATCCATTTTCCCCCACTCAGCCCCACTGCCCGGCCCTTTCCCCATAACCTTTGATGCCCTGGCTAATCAAGGACCTATCAATCTCTGCCTTAAATACACCCAATGACCTGGCTTCCACAACTGTCTGTGGCAGCACATTCCACAGATTTACCACCCTTTGGCTGAAGACATTTCTATGCATTTCTGTTCTAAGTGGAAGAAGCCCTTCAATACTGAAGTTGTGCCCTCTTGCCCTAGACTCTTCCACTGTGGGAAACAACCTTATTGCATTTACTCTGTGCCATCTGTTGTTCAAATGCCCTTATTTTCCAGCAATGGTCCTAAATGTTAGCCTGGACTTTATTTCAACATACATAACATTATCATTGAGAGAGAACCAGTGTCCCAGAAAATGTATGTATATTCCTTTCAAGGTAGTGGTGCTGCTCATGGCAAATATAAAACAGGAATGCCTGTGGCAAGCTCAAAATACACTGAGCATTGCCCAGCTACACTGCATTTAAATACTACATAAATAAAACAAAAGAGATAGTTTTCGACTTCAGGAAGATCCAGGGGGATCCCTCTCCACTGACCATTGACAGCTCTACCATTGAGGTCATCAAGAGTATAAAGTGCTTTGGTGTGCACTTGACGGAGAATCTCACCTGATCGCTTAGCACCAGCTCCATAGCCAAGAAAGCCCAGGAGCATCTCTACATCGTGTGAAAGCTAAGGAAAGTTCATCTCCCACCCTCTGTCCTCAATACATTCTGCAGAGGATGTATCGAGAGCATTCTGAGCAATTGCATCACCACCTGGTTTGGAAGCTGTACCACCTCAGACTGTAAGACCCTACAGAGGATAGTGAAGTGAGCAGAAAAGATCACTGGGGGCTCTATCACACATGTTGCACATGGAAAGCAATAAACATTGTGAAGGACTTCACACAACGCTCATAAATTTTTCTCCCTCCTGCCATCTGGCAAGAATAACAAACACCAAGAGACATCACTACAAAGTGAAAGGAGAAAACTTTAGGGGTGATATCCTTTGCCCACTAGAGTCTTATCTAACTCTCTTTTGAACATAATCAGCGAATCTGCCTCTACCACCCTCTGTGGCAGAGCATTCCACAGATTCACACTTCTCTGGGTAAAAAAATGTTTTCTCATCTCCGTCCTAAAGGGCCTACCCTGTATTCTTAAACTATGCCCTCTAGTCCTCGTCTCCCCCATCATTGGGACAAGTAATCTGACTTCACCCTGTCTTTTTACACAGAGAATTGTGGGTGCCTGAAATGTATTGCCAGGGCTGGTGGTGAGGGATGAAACATTAAGGGCATTTAAGAGAGACTCATGGGAAAATAGAGGGTTATGATGTAGGAAGGTTTTAGATTTTTTTGTGTTTTTTTAAGGAAGGAATACATAGATTGGCACAACATTGTAACTCAAAAGGCCTACACTGTGCTGGAATGTTTTATGTTCTAAAGTGCAACACCTCACACTTACCTATAGGTTCCATACGCCATTCCTTGGTTCACTTTTTCAGTTCATCTGCATCCATCTGTAATCTTAGCTAACCTTCTTCACTATCCACTGCACCGATTTTGGTGCAATCTGTAGCTGGACTCCTTAAGGACTGGCTTCGCCTTTGTCTGAAAACAGCTATAGTATCATGCTAAATCTCTTCAAACTGCTTCACCTTCGGTGGAGAGCTGAAAGCAGTCAAAAACTGAGCGTTCACCAATGAGCTAAGACCAGTTTGCCCCAGTCTCTCAGCAAAGGGCAACCCAAGGATGGGACTTTGCTCTTATGGATCTTATGGCCATATGATGTAACTACCACTACATTGAGGTTATTGCCTGTGCAATTCAGCAGAAACCTTCTGGGTCCTGAAGGACATTGTGAAAGTGAACCTAATTCCATTGGCTCAAGTGGAGGCCACAGCCAAACACAGCAAAATCCATCACAAGATAAAGGAACAGAAGTAGGCTATTTAGCCCATCGAGTCTGCTCCGCCACTCCAACATGAGCTAAATCATTCTCCCATCTAGTTCCAAGTTCTGGTCTTTTCCCCATATCCTTTGATACCCTGACTAACTAGGGACCTATCAATAGACAATAGACAATAGGAGCTGGAGTAGGCCCTTTGGCCCGTCGAGCCAGCACCGCCATTTTACAGATCATGGCTGATCACTACCATCAGTACCCCTTTCCAGCCTTATCCCCATAACCCTTAACTCCTTTGCCCACTAGAGTCTTATCTAACTCTCTTTTGAACATAATCAGCGAATCTGCCTCTACCACCCTCTGTGGCAGAGCATTCCACAGATTCACACTTCTCTGGGTAAAAAAATGTTTTCTCATCTCCGTCCTAAAGGGCCTACCCTGTATTCTTAAACTATGCCCTCTAGTCCTCGACTCCCCCATCATTGGGACAAGTAATCTGACTTCACCCTGTCTTTCCCCCTGATAATTTTGTATACCTCAATCATGTCCCCCCTCATCCTTCTAAACTCCATCGGATACAAGTCCAGTTTTTCTAGCCTTTCAGCATATGTCAACCCCGCCATCCCTGGAACTAACCTTGTAAATCTGCGCTGCACAGCCTCTATAGTTAGTATGTCCTTCCTCAAAATTGGAGACCAGAATTGGACGGAATACTCCAGGTGGGGTTTCACCAGGGCCCTGTACAACTGCAGAAGGGCGTCTCTGTTCCTATACTCCAATCCCCTCTTTATGAAAGCCAACATGCTATTAGCCTTCTTCACAGCTTTCTGAACCTGCATGCTAATCTTCAGTGACCGGTGAACAAGTACTCCCAGATCCATTTGCTCCTCCCCACTCCCTAGCTTGTCTCCATTTAAATAATACTCAGCTTTCCTATTATTGCCCCCAAAATGGATAACCTCACATTTGCTTACATTGAATGTCATCTTCCATTCAGCAGCCCACTCCCCCAACCTGTCCAAGTCCCTCTGCATTTTCCTGACATCCTCCTCACACCCCACACCGCCACCCAGTTTCATGTCATCTGCAAATTTGCTCAAATTATTAATAATCCCCTCATCCAAATCATTTACATAAATTACAAACAACTGAGGACCCAATACCGATCCCTGCGGCACTCCACTCGTCACATCCTGCCATCCTGAAAAAGATACGCTTACCCCAACCCTTTGTTTCCTATTTCTTAACCAATTTCCTATCCATGTCAGCACCTTACCTCCAATACCATGCTCCCTGATCTTGCCCACTAGTCTCCCGTGCGGTACCTTATCAAAGGCCTTCTGGAAGTCCTAATACACCACATCCACAGGCTCTCCCAAGTTCACCCTATTTGTCACATCCTCGAAAAATTCCAGAAGGTTAGTCAAGCATGACTTACCCTTAAGGAATCCATGCTGACTAGCCCTTATACTATTATTTCTGCCTAAATGTTCTGCTATTACTCCTTTTATGATAGTCTCCAATATCTTCCCCACCACCGACGTCAGGCTGACCGGTCTATAATTTCCTGTTTTCTCCCTCCCTCCCTTCTTAAAAATCGGCACCACATCAGCCACTCTCCAATCCTCAGGGACCTCCCCCGAATCTATGGAACTTTGGAAAATGTCGACCAGTGCTTCCACAATTTCCATAGCAACTTCTTTAAGCACCCTGGGATGCTTAAAGAAGCCCATCAGGCCCTGGGGATTTATCAACCCTCAGTCCCAACAATTTACTCACAACCTCCTGTTTCTGGATCCGGATATTCATTAGATCCCCTACTTCCCCAGGAAAGTTCCCCAAGTCTCTTGACACCGCATGACCATTACCCCCTAACTGACCATAACCTATATCCTCCTTGGTGAAGACAGTTGCAAAGTATTTGTTAAATTCCTCAGCCATCTCCTTGTTTCCGGTAATGTCCTTAAACTCCCTCAATAATTATGGCAATGGATTCCACAAATTCATGACCCTCTGGCTAAAGAAACTTCTCTTCATCTCTGTTTTAAATTGGTACCTTCTCATTCTAAGACTGTGCCCTCTCACCTACCAAGGGAAACATCTTATACACATCTACTCTTTCAGCATTCAAAATGTTTCCATGAGATCCCCTCTTATTCTTCAATGAATATCGTCCAAGAGCCACTAAACGCTCCTCATATGTTAGTCTTAGCATCCCAGGAATCATCCTCATAAATCTTCTCTGAACCTTCTCCAACGTTAGTACATCCTTTCTAAGACAAATCCATGGTCACAACACTCTAATTCACAAATCATCTGACAAATCACAACTCTTGATGTCACCATTTATGGAAAAAAAACTTGCCAAAAGCAACATATAGTGGAGTGACTCTTGATATGGCCTTCTGCAACCATACAGACAAGAACAAGGCACTTATTGACATCATCCACAAATTTGCAGGCACTACTTGAAAGACTGACTTGGAGATACTATGATGGGTCTTTGATCTTGCACTCATACAATCCGCCATCAAGTAAAACTAACATGCCAGACAATATTCATTGATATAAAGCTGAACTTGACAACATGGGCATTTATTGAAATCCTAAAGCTAACTATAATAGCTTGCACTACTAAATTTTAAACATACAACACAGTAGCAGGCCCATTTGGCTTATAAGCCCAATTGACAAACAACCCCCGGAATGCTTTGAATGGTGGAAAGAAACTGGAGCACCTGGAAGAAACCCAGAGAGATAGGGGGAGAACATACAATCTCCTTACAGGCATCTCCAGATTCGAACCCCAGTCCCGATCACTGGCGCTGTAACCGTGCTTCTATTGATACTATTAAATATCACTCTTCCTCACAATTTTGGAAGTGCTGAGACATATAGAGAATTTGTGCAAATTCTCAGAAAACCACACCTTGCTACCATTCCATCAAAACTCCCCTGAAATCCAAACTCCTCGCGTACTTTCAATCCCCTCACCACATCAATTTCAGCAACGATTCTGAATGAAGGAAAGCCTGAACCAATAACATTGTTCAGAACAAGGAACTCATTCAAGAAGCAAGGTTTCCTTCATTTCACTTACATCAAAGGACTGGGACAGTTTTAAGCAAAACCAGAATATTCACCCTGGCAACATGATCACTAAATTCATGAGTAATGAATCAAACACTGCAAATTTGGTAACCTGGGTTCAACAGGAGATACCTTTGAGGTAAAGACTTATAAACTTCAATTTAAAATATCGTTTCAGAAATAATGAGTGTATTGTCTGATTCAATTTTCACCCTTCACTGGTCGTCATGGTGTATTGCATTTTATCACAAACATAATGTAAAAAAAATCCACACTTGAACGTTCTGGTCAGTGAACTGCTTCTCAGTGGAAATTATGAGATATTCCTCAAACTGGGATAAAGAGCATTATTCTCTCTAGCTATACTGTCTGTTTTGTGCCTCTCACAGCAGCAGTTTCAAGATCAAGAACAACTGATTTTTTTTAGATTGAAGGGCAGAAAAAGCAGGATCAAACTGGGAGCAACTCATAACATAATAATGATCCAATGCTCCATGGTAAGTACCACGTGCACGTTTTGTTGAAGAAGAAATGCAGTGGGAGGGTGGGAGGAAGGGGGGGTGTAAAAAAGAAAATGTCACTGTGTATATTTCAATGATGAGTATTTGTATATATTGTTATCAACATGGTACAAGGTGAAGTATTAAATAAAAAATGATTTTAAAAAATTTAAAAAAAGAAATGCAGTGGATTCCCTGAATGATGTTTGTGGCTAAACAGCATAATAAGTCTATTGGTGAAGGAAAATTTAAGTCTTAAAATAAAGAAAACTATGGCATTTATACTACTGGACAACAATTTTTTTTTCAAAAGATTTGCTTCCTGAAACAAAATTGGGGATTTCAACTTCAAGCTGAACACAAAGATAATTTCAAATTTACTGCATCACGTCAGAAGTTGGATACACGTTAAATTAATCTTTAATGAATTTAGTGTGTTTAATTGCATAATGATGATGACACATTGTGTTAGTGCAACTGACCTCAAAATGTTTTGCCAGTGATTTTCGTTTGTACTCTGCATCTGATGCCTCTCGTGTCAGTGTCCAACAGTAGTTGGCCAGCATTGATGGATTCCAGTTGCCCTGATACCACTTGTCCACAGTCATAATGTCCTGGTGAAACCTTTCACCGTGTTAGCCACTTGACTGCAGAGAAGTCCCAGTGCGAATTCAGAAAACAAACCTTCAATGGCATGTTGCACTTCAAGCTTCTTAAAAATGAGAGGAAATCACAAAAATAGTTTATATCTAAAAGCCAGTACATGATAGAAAATTGTTAAGGTCATTTTCATGGTCAGAAGTCTAAAATCTATAAAATGCATCCAAAATTTTACAGGAAGCAAAATCTTCGTTGTCCAGTGTTATAAATGATCTGGAGATCATTTAAAACAAATCTGAAGTAAGAAGTTGGTATAATTAATAATTATGAAACCTTTGTCATTTTCATTTAAAACTCATTAACTAAAGTCTGCATCCTTAACCAATATGGACTATGTGTGGCCTTGAGCAATGTAAACTTAAACAGATCTCTGAAAATAGACAACCAAGCAGTTTGATTCAAAACCAGTCTATTGTGGTGGATAATAAATATGGGTCTTGCCATTTTGCTTGAAGGTTTCTTATCAACTGCAGAGATGATTTATTTTGTACCCCTCACTGGACCACTTATAATTTACTTTCCCTTTTGCCTTTTATTGTGGTGAGGATCAACATACGTATTAATGTCTCTTGTGATCAAAAATCCTCACAGCATTCATTTCCTGGTGAATAATGTCAATTTGCTTATGAGGTATAGCTTTGCAGGTTGCATGGCACCCTTTGACCCATCAGGCAGCTGAGGTTATGACAAACAAAACCAATGCACAAATTTGCTGGAGAAACTCAGCAGCTCATGTATCAACCATAGAACATAAAGGACAACCAATGTTTTGGGCCTGGGCCCTTCGTCAGAAGTAAGCTCCCGTTCAATTCTGCTCCATCACTCAGTATGATCATGGCTGGTCTTGTACCTCCACTTTTTCACCTGATCCCAGTGTCCTCTAGCATCTTAGAAGTCTGAAATACTCAATGGTTGAGCACCCACAACAACCACAATGTGAACTTCTGAAGATCAATGCACTGCTCAAAGTAACATCCCATTCTCAGCACTAAGTGGCTAACCTTCCATATTTTGTTTATGCCTGTTATTGGTTTTACAACTGACTGTGATAAACATAAGGTAAATTGATTCAGGAGAATTCATGTGGCCTCACCAGTCTCCCCTGCTATTATATGGAATAATTTCTAATACAGTAAAAACCCCATTATCCAGGATTCAAGCAAGCAACCAGCAGCCACAAGCAATGGGAAAAAATATCCCGGAAAATAAATAGGTTTAAAAAAAGTAAGTTTAAAATTGGAGCATCTCGCAGTTAGTTCGCCAATCACGCAACATGCAATCTCAAGCAACCGAAAATAGTCATATTTGGCATCTCTTAATCCCCATTGGTGCTGGATATCAGGGGTTTTACTGTATTTTTAAAAATTAATTTGATTTAGTGAACGTTACTTTGGAGGAATTATAGTGGTTAGAATAACTTATGTACTTTGCATTTGGGAGTTGTAAAATTTTTAGGAGGAAGCTTCGGTAATAAGCAGCAAGTTTTGAAGTGAGGGTTTTAAAAATAAACGATCTTGACATTTGAGATATTCGAGATCATAATTTTGTCTGCCTCAGATTTGAATTGGGTCATCTGGCAGAGCAAGGAAAAAGTACTTGTGGAGGAGTGTTTGGCAGAGAGAGGATCCCAGTGTCCCTCAATGAAGCTTGCGGTCTGGTAAATCTATCACATGTATATGATTGCACATTTAACCAGTGATCTAACAAGAAACAATTTCACCACTGATACACTTGATTATTAATACTCATTAAAGAAGCAAAGGTAAAGGTTCCCCATTCTTGTCATGTAATACTACATTTAGAATGTAACATGCATGAAATTCTTTAACTTTTGTAAGGCAGACAGAGAGTTTCCACTTTGTCCGGCGCCCCTCACAGAAACCAACAGCACCTGGTGTTCCAAGGCAGTCTCCCCTCCAAGATTTGACCAGTCCTGTGCCTGCTTAGCTTCCGAGATCAGACAATTCCAGGCATATTCAGGCTACTGGGTGCTAAAAACAACAAAGTTGTCATCTTCCAAATAAAAGTGGATCTCCACTCTGGATAACCCAGTGGAAAAAGTATTGAAAATATTTGTAATTACAAAAGTGCTCAACTGCACATGCACGAGGAGTCGCTTATGTGCAGTGCGCAATCAAAGGTAAAAGGAAACACTGACAGGAGGGGGGCTCAGCCGAGGAGCGGGCAACCACGGTGTGACCAGCTGAGAGACGCCTGACACCAGAGATCTCAGCTGGAAGGTGAAGAAGGCGGCAGGAAAGGGAGTGAGGAATCAGGCGAAGAAGAAAGTTGACGGGGTGAACGGCAAGAGGAGCAGCAGCAGGAGGTCCGACAGATGAGCAGCCCAGGAGGGGAGGATCAACAACAAGAGGCTCAGCAAGAAGAGGCCCGACAAAGTGATACAAGCAACTCATCAGGAGAATCAGAAGAGACACAGAGAAGAAGAAGACACAAACACAGGTACAGACATAGAAGAAGAGGAAGAAGAAGACCAAGATCTTCACAGAGAGTTAGAAAGTAAAACTGATGGAGAGAATATAGATAAAGCCTTTTTTGAAGAACAAATGAGAGCATTAAAAAAATAGTTGTCATTAGAATTTAATGCAATTAAAAGGAAAATGAAAAGAACAGAAGATAAAATGCAAAGGTTAGAACTGGTCATGACAGAAATAGGGAAAAGAGTAGAGAATGTGGAAGAGTGGGAAACGGCTGTAGAAATGGAAGTAAACGACAAGAGGAAAATTGGAAGAAAGTGACAAAAAAATTAAAGAGACACAAGAGTTGTTAGCTCAGAAAATTGATATGTTGGAAAATTATAGTAGGCGAAACAACATAAAATTAGTGGGCCTGAAGGGGGGTGAAGAAGGCACAGACATGAAGGAATTTATAAAAGAATGGATCCCGAAGGTCCTGGGAATGACAGAAATTCAGGAAGGAATGGAAATAGAAAGGGCACACAGAACACTAGCTCCGAAACACTAGCATCAAAAATCAAGATCCATCTTTGTAAAATTTTTGAGATATACGACAAGAGAAAATATATTGGAGCGGGCAAGGAATAAAGTTACAGAAGATAATAAACCATTGGAATATAAGGGTCAAAAAATATTTTTTTACCCAGACATAAGTTTTGAACTCTTAAGAGGAAAGAGTGTAATACAGCAAAATCGATTCTATGGAATAAAGGTTATAAATTCATGTTAAGACATCCAGCCGTGCTTAAAATATTTATACTCGAGGAGCAAAACAGACTGTTCTCAGATCTGGAGGAAGCACAAGAATTTTTGCAGAGCGTTTGCAGGACAGGAGGAGATGAAGAGATGTAATAAGAATGAAGAAAGGTGATAAAGTATGTATAAAGATGTAAAAACAATGTATATGTAAAGAACTAAAGAGGGAAAAGAGAGGGGAAGGAAGGAAGGGGGAAAAAGGGAGAGCTTTGTTATATGTGTTAAAAAAAAAAGTGTTTTCGGGGGGGGGGGTTGGAGGGGAGAGAAAATAACCGTCACTACAAAATCATTTGACTTTTGCGAGCAAGATCACAACCCAAATGGAAAGGGAAGTTGTGGTTGCCTGGCAAGGGATAAGGGGAAACTCAGGTGGGGGGGGGGGGGGAGGCATTTGGGGTTAAGGTAATATTGGGTGTGGAAATTGTTGGAGTATTTTATGTTTTAAATGTGTTGTCATACATTGAGTTTAAAAAGGGAAAATTGAGAGATGAAAATGGGTAAAAGGGGATGGAGATGGTGGGGAAGCGGTAAAGAGGTGTAAACAAGATATAAGATGGCCACGTTGAACTATATGACTATAAACATTAATGGAATACATAACCAAATTAAAAGGAAGAGGCTATTAAATTTACTGAAAAAAGAAAAAAGAAATATAGCATTTGTGCAGGAAACACATCTAACTGAAGTGGAACATAACAAATTAGAGAGAGACTGGGTAGGATACGTAGCTGCAGCATCATATAATTCAAAAGCTAGAGGTGTAGCCATATTAGTTAACAATAAACACAAGGTTACGCATGATACAGTATAATTGGTTACACAGGTTATATATCACTCCTCAAAAATTAAAAGAATGGGATCCAACATTATCAGATAGATGTTTTCACTGTAAGAAGGAAATGGGAATAACAGTACATACAATTTGGGCATGTACCAAAGTGAATATATTTTGGAAAGATCTAAATCAGATATTTTTAAAAATCACAAAAAATCCAGAGATCTTTCTTTCTTTTAAGTAACATAAGAAGTAAAGAATTAGGGCTCAAATTGGATAAAGCACAAAAGAGATTCATTATGATAGTGTATAATGTTAACTTGGAAAATGGAAGAGAGCCTGAGAATACAGCAATGGTACATGGAACTGAATAAATGTATTCCAATGGAAAAAATAACATATAATTTTAAAAATAAAGTCACATTATTTGAACAAATTTGGGAACCATACATGGAACATAACAGAGAGAGCTTGCCTCAGACCTCCACCCCCTAAAATGATAAGAAGACAAAACGATTTGATTCAGTGTGTAAAAACAGATGATGTATTTTTCTTGTTTATTTTTCATTGTGTGAAGACATTGTTTTATGGTTTTATTGTATTCTATATATTGAATATTTATTTGTTTTGGAGAGGGGTGAGAAGGTGGGGGAGGGAGGGTAGGGGGAAAAAAGGGAGAAAATGCCACTGTGTATATTTAATGAGAAACGTTTATATATTTTGGTTGATATAGTTCACAGAGAAAAATAAAAAAATATTTTTTAAAAAAAAAAGAAAATATTGGTAGTTTCCTTAATTTATTCACTCCACAATCTGGGATTTCTCTAGACCGGTGGTTCTCAACCTTTCTCTTTCCACTCACATACCACTTTAAGTATTCCCTATGCCATAGTTCAACACGTCGCTGCAAGGGATTGCTTAAGGTGGAATGTGAGTGGACAGAAAAAGTTTGAAAACCATTGTTTTAATCGTACCTCATTAACTTGTTATGTGCACGGTTTCATAACTCCAAATGAAATGGGCCAATGACAATTTTTCTCAAGCAAAATATTTCAGGAACAATTGGGTCTAGATCAGTGATTCTCAACCTTTCCTTCCCACTCACATACCACCTTAAGCAATCCCTTACTCATCACAGAGCACCTATGGGATTACTTAAAAGTGGCACGTGAATAGAAAGAGAAAGGTTGAGAATCACTGCTCTAGACCATGGGTGTCCAAACTTGCTTAACGCAAGAGCCACAGACAATAAACTTCAGATGTTTGAGAACCCAAGACATTAAAAAATATTATTTACACAGTTTTACTATTACATGCACATTTTGTTACAAAAATGTTATATAATTAATTAAGAAATTATAATTTCTTCAAGTATGTGGTTTTTAAACTGCTAATTTGTATTAGTTTCAATAGTCAAAATGCATACATATACATATCAAACATTTGGTTTATATTGGTAAATTCGCATTTGGGGGAAGGCAGCCGGGGAATAGGAAACTTGGATGGGTCCAAGCCAAAGTTCACGACTGGAGTGTCAGGAACTCCAGACGGCGGGCGGCCGGGGCCGAGGCGAGAGTCCATGGTCAGGGGCAACAGGAGCTCCAGAGGACAGGCGGCCTGGATCATACTTACACTCCGCTAATTTTACTGGCCGCAACACAGCCACACGTGCCACAATCATGTGATCGCAAGCCAAGCCCATTAACACTACCATCATGAGCACCGGCTCATATGACTCCTCCCTCAGCCGACATATTTCTATGAGACGCACAGTATATGTCAAAGACCCGCCTGTGGCTGAAGAGCCGTGGTTTGGCCACCCCTGCTCCAGATTATTCTAAACCTGCTTTCAGAAAAGTGAGTGAAAAATTACTGGAAAAGAAGCCACAGAATGCTTTTAAAAAATAATGGGGAAAAGAATTTCCACTTCCATCTCACAGCCATTAACCCTAACCTCACATGAACAAAGTATCATGATGGCTGTCTTTGCAATTTCAATTCACAATTTTGCACACGAAAAACAATAAATGAAAAGGCGGTGATATTTTGAGCAATTCATTACCATGTGAGAACATATTATTCTCCATTTTATGAGAAATTAGGGACTAAGCAGCTGTGGTGCAAAAATAACACGAAGATAAAATTTATTCTTCTGCACAAGTAAGAGTGGTTTATTCATTGCACAGTTTATTTCATTATGCTGTAAAAGATAAAATTGCTTCAGCAAGCCTTGAATCATAATTAGTATGAGAATGTAATTGCATGCAAGGGAAAGGAGAATGATGCAACACAGTTCAAACACTTGTGGAATTAAAGATGATGACGGCAGCAGATTCTAATGGGATGAAAATGTTTTCACTCGCTGCTTTTAAGCTGTGGCTTATTACCATCCAGATTTCAGCGGGCAGCGCAAAACAAACTTCAAAATGATTTCCTTCTTGATGCTACCAACCCGACTTTATCTTTGTTATTCTTGAGAAATCTTACTGCAAAAACAATTGTTTTTTTTAGTATTCAGAGTGGGTATTTTTTAATCTCACTAACAGTAAGGGAGTACCCACAGTTATGAAAGAAAGAGGACATTTTGGATGTCCTGGAGTAGATTGCCTTAGCATCTGTTCCCAGGATGAGGCCAACCACTCCACATCAAAAGGATCTCTTTCTTCAATTCCTCATTACTTTCATTGATAAAGTCAGCACTTATTGCTCCTCTATTTCTCGTACTTCAACCTTTTCCCTGCATCCCCTCAGGCAGAACAAGGATAAAGTCCCTCTGGTCTTTTCCATCTCACCAGAGCACCAAGTTCCTTGGAGTTCACTTAATTAGTGCCCAATCATGGGCACACAATATCTCTTCTCTTGACAGGAAGGTGCAACAGTGTCTGCATTTCCTGAGAAAACCGAAGCGGGCAAGTCCACCATCATGTCAACCTTCTACAGGAGCTCTATCAAGAGTGTCCTGGCCGGCTGCATCACATTGTGGTATGGTGCAGAGAAATGCATCAACACAAGAGAGGCAGAGAGGATCACTGGAGTCTCCTTCACCCCACGTCAACATGATCTACTAAGATTGTCGTCTAAAGAGGGCTCGCAAAATCATTGAGATTCCCCTTCCACCCTGCGCACAACATCTTTCAGCTGCTCCCATCAGGGGGATCAGAGCCAGCACCACCAGGCCAAGGAACAGCTTCTTCCCACGAGCAATGAGAACACTGAACAACCAAAGGAACTGCTCACAGTGACCATCCAAGACTCTTGTATTCATGAAACAATATTTATTTTATATTTATCATAACCTTTCCTGCCTATGTATTGTTTGTCTATATGTGTGTTATGTCTAGTTGTGTGTCTGCATGTTTTACACCGAGGACCAGAGAATGGTGTTTTGTCAGGTTGTATTTTTGCAATCGGATGACAGTGAACTTGACTTGATCATCATCTGCATCTGACACATTATCCTCCAATATTTTCACCAACTTCAGCAAAATCCTGCTGCCAACCACGTCTTCCCTTCTCCACCTCTATCTGCTTCCCTGAGACTCTCTAGTCCATTCTTCCCTCCCCACCCACCCTTCCACCCACTTAAGCACTTCTCGCTGTAAATGCATAAAGTGCAAAATTTTACCTTATGTCCCTTCCCCCACATCCATCCAAGGCCACAAACAGACCTTGCAGGTGAAGCAGAGCTTTGCGTGCTCATCGCCCAACCTAATATACTGCATTCTGCAGATGCAGTGTTGCCTCCTCTACATCGGTGAGATCAAGTGCAGATTTGGTGACCATTGCTGGACACCGACACTCGGTTTGAGGGTCTAAACCTAAGATGCCTGTAGCCAACTACCTTAACCCTTCAAACCATTCCAACAATGGCAAGTTTGTTCTTGGCTTCATCCACTGTCAGTGTGAGCCTAAATGTAAACATGAGGAGAAAACATCATATTTCTCGTGGACAGCCTTAAACCTAATAGCATGACCATTAACTTCTTTAATTCCATCTGAATCAGAATTTATTGCCATGAACATGTCACAAAATTTGTTGTTTTGCTGCAGCATCAGTGGGCAAATGTTTCTATCAACCACCTTACAAAATAATTTTTTTTAAAATAGTGCAGTAAAAGTCAAAAGTCAGGCAGTGTCTGTGGTTCAATGATTATTCAGGAATCTGATGGCAGAGGGGAAGAAGCTGTCCTTGTGCCGCTGAGTGCTCGTCTTCAGGCTCCTGGACCTTTTTTCCTATGGTAGCAGAGTGACGAGGACATGGCCTGGGTGGTGGGGGTCCTTGAGGATAAAGGTTGCTTTCTTAAGACACCACCTCTTGTAGATGTCCTCGATGGAGTGAAGTCTGGTGCCCATGATGTCACTGGCCAAGTTAACAACCCTCTGGAGTTTTTTGTTGTCCTGAGTGGTGGCACACCCATACCAGACAGTGATACAACCAACCAGAATGCTCTCCACAGTACACCTGCAGAAGCTTTCGAGAGTCTTCGGTGACATACCGAATATCCTCAAACTCCTCTGATTCCAATGTCTCCATCTCTTCTTTATCTACTCCTGAAAAAAAATCCCTTCAACTTTTCTCCCCACCCCAACTTCCTAATGGTTTCTCCATCAACCTGTCTCTTCACCTCTCACACCTTCTGACCAACACCTCTGGCCCCCTCCCACAGCTTCTTCCCCCCCCTGTCATTTGTCCCCCTTCCATATATTCTTGATAAAGAGTCCAGACCTGAACTGCTGACTGACAATTTCCACCCATGACCTACTGAGTTCCTCCAGCCATTCTTTGTCTGCTCAGATCCCACCATCAACAGCTTTTGTGTTTCTCCGCAAGGCTGTAATTGACTTGGGTTCTACCCACGTAGAAGACCAGAAGAAGATTTATTGAATCTAAGTCACAAAACCTATGAAAATGTGTGTCACCTCTGCTACCTGAACAAGATATGTTGATGATTCATGTTCAGATGTACCACAAACTCCAGAAATGTGCCATTGCTATTGGCTTCATTTTTGTAATGTACATATGCTCTCTTTCCAGAATAAAAATATAAAATGCTGAAAACACTCAGCACATCAGCCAGTGTCTGCGAAAAGAGTCATTGTTACTGCTTCAAGTCCACACCCTTCATCAGAATACCCTTGAAGTTCTGAAATAAAAAAAAGGTGCCGTCCTATCTGACTCAATTGCCTATAGTTTGACCGTTATCATCACATTCGGTGAAATTCATCAGGATGAAATCATGATGTGGCTGATAGAATCTTAGCAAGGTATAAGCGGAGAATTACTTTCTTGTTTTTATGTTGCTGAGGAGCCATCATCTCTACATGAAGGCCTTGTGTGTTATTGGAGCAAAACCAAAGTAAACGTATCACTCAATGGTATTTCTTTGAGAATTATCTTTGCTTGAGTATCATCTGTGCAGCAGGAGCCAGCAATATTATTATAACCGCAATTAGAGTAATATCTAACATGTTTGCGATAATAGAATCTCTTATTATTTTTAAATTTTGTCATACACCATGATAATAGGCCCCTCCCTTCTTCCCGTGGGCAGTGAGAATGCTGAACAACCAAAGGGACTGCTTACATTAACCATTCAAGGCTCCTTTATGTCCAAAACAATATGTATTTATATATTTTTACAGATTAAATACTTGACCTGCATATGTACTGCTTGTCTGTATGCAAATTATCTCTGGTTATATGTCTGGGTGTTTTGCACGAAATGCTGTTTCGTCAGATTATACTTGTACCAGCAGCAATAGAAGTTCACAAAGAGATTGTTATTGTTTTTCCTTTAAAACAATATATTTATTAATAACTACTAATAATATAACAAGTTAGCTCAACATAACTCCAACTATGTGTGAATATTCTTTGTGTGTGTGTGTGTGTGTGTGTGTGTGGAAAGTCATTCCAAATTTCAGTCTTAGAAGTCCATAGTTGAAATGACTTTAAAACTGATGCCCAGAAGTAATCACGGAGGGACTGAGTGATTGAACTGCTGTAAACTTGCAAATCCTTGTCGAGTTTCTTGCTGAGAATCTCCTTTTGGATAAACGATTGTCACAACTTCTATTTTCCTTGCACGGGGAAACGGAATGAGAGACTTCTATGATGCTTCCAAAACCCAGCTACGGGTTAGTCGAAATGACCATTACTTTGGTCACAATCCAATGCAGGAATTCTTCTGCTTTCACAACTCAGATATAGGTCAAGCAAAGTAACAAGTGACTTTCCTTTGGTCATGGTGGTTCAATAATTCCCCTGGCAGGGAGAATCAGCCGAATTGTCCATTTCACACAGTCACTCCACCTCCGTCTTCATCAGATGGCTAGTAATCAGTAATGAAATCCAGTTTTCATTCACATCTCTCACCTCCTGTTTTCCTGGATAAACAACCCTTATTCTTTCTCTTCCTCCGGAGCATCAACTATGTTTATAGTTTGTGCTTGATAGTGCCATCCAGTCTCACCACAACTGTGAATGGTTGCAGCCTATACTAACCCTTAAAGTGACAGTCACACTAAGTGAAACAGGAGCTCGTAATAGTACAATCAGATGACAATTTAAACTTGACTTAACTGACCACACATGACTGTGAGGCCAGGCACAATTCCCACACTATCAACAAATTTGCCAATGACACCACAGTTGTCGGCAGAATCACAAATGGCAATGTGAAAGCATACAGGAGGGAGACAGATCAGCTCTTTGAGTGGTGTCACATCAACAACCTTGCGCTCAATGTTATCAAAACCAAGGAGATGACTGTGGACTTCAGGAGGAGTCAGGGGAACACGACCCAGTCCTCATCGAGGGCTCAGCAGTGAAGAGGATCAAGAACTTCAAATTCTTGGGTATCAACATCTCCTAAGATCTGTCCTGGAGTTTCCATGTTGATGCAATCATGAAGAAGACCCGCCTTCGGCTACACTTTGTGAGATACTTAAGGGGATTTGGCATGTCACCGAATACTCTCAAAAACTTCTACAGGTGTATCGTGGAGAGCATTCAGGCTGGTTGCATCGCTGTCTGCTATGAGGTGCCAATGCTCAGGGCAATTTAAAAAAAACTCCAAAGGGTTGCAAACTTGGCTTGTGACATCACAGGCACCACACTTCACTCCATCAAGAACATCTACATGAGGCAGTGACTTAAAAAGGCAGCCTCTATCCTCAAAGATCCCCACCTCCCAGGCCATGCCCTCTTCACTCTTCTACCATTGGGAAAAAGGTCCAGGAGCCTGAAGACGAGCACTCAGAGCACAAGGATGGCTTCTTCCCTGCTGCCACCAGACTCCTGAATGATCAATGAACAATCACTGCCTCACTTTAGTGCACTATTATTTTTATTTTAACTTTTTAAATATATTATTGTAATGTAGCTAGCTGCTACAAGCTATGGCTCTGCAGAGCCTATAGCACAGGAAAAGCTATAGATGCAGGCAGGTTAGCTCAGAAAGAACATCACAGCTGATCAGAAAGAATGACATGAACCCAGTTGAGTGGAATTAACACACTGACAGCTTTATTGAGCTCACAGCCCTGCTTTTATTCTCAAGCTTGAGTGGTCAAAACCCTCTCAGCACTGATTGGTGTGTTTGTGTTCTGCTTTCCCTGATAAGCTCTTTTAGTTGTGGCCAATTGGAGGGCAGCGCTGCAGGCGTCAGGCAGCCTGCTGGATCGTCGCGTCTGTCCTTCATTTTGTGAGGCCCTATGGGGGAGCCGCGAAGGGCCACCACAGTAAGATGGTTGTGATATGAATGTTTGCACTGTGATGCTGCCGCAAAACAACAAATTTTATGACATGGTCATGCCAGTAAATTCTGATTTGACTTGACCTACTGGCCCACGAGCCCATGCCCCTCAAATGCACCAATTAACCTACAATCCCCACACATTTTCGAAGTGTGTGTGGAAACCGGGGCATCCAGAGGAAACCCTCGCAGAAACAGGCGGAACATACTAACTCTCTACAGGCCAGAATGAACCTGAATTGCTGGCACTACTAACTCCAAAGTGCTCAATTATACTCCTTAGCTTGATGAGCACGGGCCTTATAAAATGAAAATTGGAAAATAGCTGTAAAACTAGAACCTGTGAGGTGCTAATAACTTCATCAAATTATACTACCTTGAGAGCAAAATGCTTTCATTAGCTTACGGCAAGTTACTGATATAATTGGAATGTTATTCATCTTAAGATTTGAATCTCAGTGTTCTGTGGTTCTGTTCTCTGCCGCTTCAGTATCCAAATCTCAAAAAGAAATCCTAAAGTCCAAAGATATATTGAATCACATTGATATTCTTACATCGTGTAGAAAAAAATTGATATTTTCTGTTCAGCTCTTGAGATTATTTGTCTTTAGATTGACATTAAGACGGCAATATTAATCAGAAAGTCATAGCGGTAAATTTCTCCAACCTTTCACTTATATGATATCCTAATTCTGAAATGCAGTGCAGTTTGAAATGTTCAACATGTCATTTGCACGTAAAATGACAGGCATAAACATTGAAGAGAGGCAATAAGGATCCTAAACTATGGTCGCTTCAAGAATGGCAAAAACCGAGAACGCTCCAAAGAAATTGTGGCCCATCTGACTAGAGTGAAGTCAAGAAAGAAGAATGACAAGGTAGAACTGGGTGTTGTCAGCATACACTTTGAGACAACTTCAGAGACCATGGCTGCATGGGCCCTGAGCAAAAGGGGAGAAAGAAATGAGACTTGGAAATTCTTAGAGATGCATGAAAGAGAACAATTTTTGAAGATTTCCTATTATGAAATAACCTGTTGTTGGCAGAATCACAGACGGCAATGAGGAGTACAGTACAGGAGGGTGATAGATCAGCTGGTTGAATGGTGTAACGAAAAGAACCTTGCGCTCAATGTCAGCAAAACCAAAAAGATAATTGTGGGCCAAGAACAAGATGACCCAGTCCTCATCGAGGGCTTAGTAGTGGAGAGGGTCAAGAACTTCAAATTCCTGGTCAATATCTCTGAGGATCTGTCCTTGAGCCTCTGTGTTGATTCAATCACAAAGAAGGGTCACCAGTGGCTATACTTTGTGAGATGTCTGAGGAGATGCATTATGTCTTACTCTTGTAAGCTTTTACAGGTATACCGTGGAGAACATTCTGGCTGGTGGCATCACTGTCTAGAACGGACGCACCAACTGTCAGGATAAGAATAAACTCCATAGGGTTGTTAACTCGGCCTGCGACATCACAGGCACCACTCCATCGAGGACATCGACATGAGGCAGTGTCTTAAGAAAGCACCCTCTATCCTCAAGGACCCCCCACCACTTCATTCTGCTACCGTCGGGAAAAAGGTTCAGGAACCTAAAGACAAGTACTCAGCGGCACAAGGACAGCTTCTTCCCCACTGCCATCAGATTCCTGAGTGATCAATGAACGACGGACACTGCCTTACCTTTTGTACACAATTATTTTAATTTTTTTAAATAATGTAAGGTGATTATAATATGAATTTTTGCACTAGGACACTGCCGCAAAACACCAAATTTCATGACTTGTTCATGGCAATAAATCCTGATTCTGATGGATTAATATGTGAAATCAGTAGAATGCCATTCAACTTCTATGAAGGAGAGACCCAAACTAAACAAACTGCGACCAAAATACAGAAAAAGAAAAATCAGATTATAATGGCATGATACAGATTAAGTAAGATTTAGATTAACCCTTAAATAACACAGACAGAGAGAATAATTATAATCTGCCTATATAGGAGTCTAGAAAGCCTGTTCATCATAATTTCAGCATTAAAGTTCACAATGGCCGAACTCGGGTCCCAGATCCTACAGTTGTTTAGTGTCTTCCCTCTTACAACCAATCCTCCTCCATAAGTAACAGCATCAGAATTAACAGTGAAAAATATCACTAAGAGAAAGAAAGGTTTTTTTGGGAGTTAATCAGAGAGAATTTTGGAGATTATCGATGTTCACATAAACTGCAAAATGGTTTAATTTCATTATCCTACTTCTTCACAAAGTTCAATATCAAAGGAGTTAGAAATATCGCTCATTAACTTCCTGTTTACCTAAAAATCATAGTTACATGTTGAAAGCCAAAAATATTTAGAGGGAAAAAAAAGTAAATTTCAATTTCTATCATGTTATGTTTGCATTTTCAAGGGGAAGGTCTTTAACAGCCCTGAATAAAAACCATCAGAAATGCTGGAGAAACTCAGCCGGTCGGTTTCAGTGTCCATAGGAGGTAAAGATATATCACCGACTTTTCGGGCCTGAGCCCTTCTTCAAGGTATAAGCAAAGAACAGGAAGGCGTAAAAATAAAGAGACTAAAGACTGGCCAGGGGAGGAGACCAATGTGTTAATTGGATTTAATAAGAGGAGAGGTGAGAATTGATTTTGGCTTCATGAAATGAGACAGAGGGAAAAGAGAGACAGAGCTGGGGAAAGGCAACAGGAGGAAAAAGAAGTGCTGGTTACATGGAAACTAGAGAAGTTGATATGAATGCCATCCAGTTAGAAGGTTTCCAGACAGAAGATGAGGTATTGTTCCTCCAATTTGTGGGTGGTCTCAGATTGGCAGTGCATGAGACCGTGGATAGACATGTCAGCAAGGGAATGGGATGGGGAATTGGTGAAATAGGTTGCAAAGTATTGACTTTCAAAACAATTTAAAAGCACAATTTGTGATTGAATCCTCCGCCATATTTTCCACAGCAGCAGAAAGAGGCCAATATTGCAGAACTCACATTGTTAGCCTTGGCAGGTAGTTTAAATGTTCACTTGCAAATTATTGAGCTGATTTTGTTTCACAGCTCAGTCAAAGTAAGAATGCAACTTAATGGATCATTGATAAGTGACGTTATTTGCTTTTTATAAGGTGTGATGGCTTACAAACCATACCATTGATCAGATTATTTACTGACAACACTGAGTCTGCCCATGAATTGGAAGTGGAAAGCTGGTAAGATTCACATCAAACAACCTATTGTACGGCAAAATCAATTTACTCAAAAAAAGTGTCTGCATCAAAAGCCACAGAAATAGAAATCCTCCCTCAATAAAAGCAGGTAATTTCTCCAGAAAAATCTAGTAGGGGTGGGCAGGTATATGCAAATCTTGAGCACAAAATCAGTCACTTACAGCAGACTGAAAGAAAATTACCTTACCTCAACTCTGCTTTATCTCTGCCCCCCGGTTTAGTCCCATGCTCTTCATCACTTCAACAACTTCCAGTTCCATGAATTTGATCACCTCATCTTTACCATGGACATCTGATAACCTTTCTCCTTCATACTGAAGACCTCAAAGCCCTTTGTTTCTTTCTTGGCAATAGACCCCCACTACCACCACCCTCCTTCAGCTGGTAGAACTTGTCCTCACCCTCAATAACTTCTCCTTTCTCCAAGTCAAAGGGTATCCGCAAGGGCCCCAGATATACCTGCCTTTTTTGTTGGCTAAGTGGAGCAATCCATGCTGCAAGCCTTCAAAGGCAAGGCCCCTCAACTCTTCCTCTGCTACATTCATGACTACTTTGGTGCTGCCTCTCACATCCACGATGAACTTGTTGTCTTTATACTCTTTGTTGCCAACTTCCACCCTGACCTCAAATTCACTTAGTTCATCTCCAGCAACACTCTCCATTTTCTCCATCTTCTGACCGAGCACCCTCCAACTGGATGGCAATGACGTCTACTTTGCCAGTTTACATTAGGAAACCCTCCCCACCCCACCATTCTTCTTTCCATCCCTTCCCTCTATTTCTGTCTTTCTCTTCCCTCTTCTTCTGTCTCCTTTCACAGAGTCAAAATCAATTCTCACCTTTCTTCCTATCATATCCAATTAACATCTTTTGGCTGCTGGTCTGACTCCTCCCCTACTCATTCTTTCCCTCTAGTCTTTCATTAAGAAGCCTGCCTGCTTTTTGCTTATACCTTGAAGAAGGGCTCAGGCCTGAAATGTTGGTAATATATATTCTTTTATGTCCTATGGATGCTGTGACATTGCCTGAGTTCCTCCAGCTGTATGTTTTTGTGTTTTCGGTGCGTTTTAACTTGATTGAAAGATACCTTTTTCTCAGGGTGACAATACCAAGTATCAGAGGACATCCGTTTAAAGTGAGGGGAGATGCCATAGTTAGATTATTTTTTACCTAGAGAGTAGTGGATGCTGGAATGTATTATTGGGGGTGGCAGTGGCGTAAACTGGTACAATGGGGACATTTAAATGGTTCTTAAGACTTGTGGATGTAAGAAAAAAATGTCTAGTGATACGAGATGAGTTACTATAGAGTACCTTCAGCATTTATGTGCGTTTTTACTGGCGGCACAATTAGCGCAGTAATTAACACAACACCAGCAATCGGGACTGGGTTCGAATCCAGCGTTGTCTATCAGGAATTTGTACGTTTTCCCCAGGTCTGCGTGGGTTTTCCCCGGGGGAGGTCCGGTTTCCTCCCACCATTCAAAACGTAGTTGGGTTTAATTGGGCGTCACGGGCTTGTGTGCCAAAAGGGCCTGTTACCGTGCTGTATGTCTAAAAATTTTTAAAGTATCTACTCGCTTTCATTCTGGCTGGCAGAACTCTGTCACTTTCAGAGCACCCCATCGAGTTCGACATCTATTTTCATATACTGTCTTTCTTTACTATTGCACTGGGGAATTATTTTTTTATTTTAAACACTGTTCCAGTTAACAACCAGCTCGATACTTTCAAGGTGTTACTTATAAACCTTGAAATGCTTTTTTATATCCAGTGTCATGGCAAAACACTTTTTTAAGACACATGGCAATGTAATTTATTATTATAATATACCTATGGAAAAGACAGCAGGCCAAAAGCAAAACAATATGACTCAGTAGCAGTAAAATATGACACAAAGAATAACAACTTCAAAAGTCAATCTGTAAAAGGTTCTTTTTTTTTCTGGTGAACTGGAACAATAACGTGTTATAATCAACATTCCGAGATTCTGGAAGATCAGGAACTCTGTACCAAAAGTATGGGACTAAAATAAGAAGTTTAAAAGCGCTGATAATAAATATTTGAGCTCAAGAATCATCCTTGTACCATATCTTCTTACAATTTTCATTTCACTTCTTGTTGTGTGATTGGCAGATGCAGACAACAGGGCATCATGGGTTGGTGCAGCGGTGAGCGCAAGGCTTGTACAGCACCAACGATCGGGACAGGGGTTCGAATCCCACATTGTCCTTAAGGAGTCTGTACATTCTCCGCATGTCTGCATGGGTTTCCACCCACCCTTCAAAAACATACCGGGGTGTGGGTTAATTGGGTGTAAATTGGGCAGCATTGACTCAAGGGCTGAAATAGCCTGCTACCATATCGTATATCTAAATATTGTTTAAAATTTAAAATAAAACGTAGGGAAACCATTCAGAAGTGAATGGTCAAATTGTACAGATTCACAAAATAAGAACAGGTTGGTTAATATTTAATACTAATTTTAGAGATCAAAATGAATTGGTCTCACTGTACAGAATCTATTGTTACGTACATGTCACTAAATTTGTTGTTCTGCACTTTACAAAATAAATACAAAAAGTGCAAGAAAAAGAAAAGAAAGTGAGGCCGTGTCTGTGGTTCATTGTTCATTCAGGAATCTGATGGCAGCGGGGAAGAAGCTGTCCTTGTGCCACTGAGGGCTTGACTTCAGGCTCCTGGACCTTCTTCCCGAGTGAAGAAGACATTGGTGAGGATAGGAGGTGCTTTCTTAAGACACTGCCTCTTGTCAATGTCCTCAAAGGAGTGAAGACTGGTGCCCATATTGTCGCTGGCCGAGTTAACAGCCCTGTGGATTTTTTTCATTATCCTGAGCTTTGGCACTTCAGTGTTGCAGCCAACCAGAATGTTCTCCACCTGTACACCTGTAGAAGTTTTCGAGAATCTTCGGTGATATATTGAATCTTCTCAAGCACCTCACAAGTCTAGCCGCTGGCGAACCTTCTTTGTGATTGCTTCAACATGGAGGCTCCAGGACAGATCCTTGGAGATGTCAAAAATAGACAATAGGTGCAGGAGTAGGCCATTTGGCCCCTCGAGCCAGCACCTCCATTCACTGTGATCATGAATTGGAGTTGGAATTGGAGTTCTGACCCCTCGATGAGGACTGGTTCATGTTCTCCTGAGTTCCTCCTGAAGTCCACAATCCTCTCCTTGGTTTTGCTAATGTTGAGGGCAAGGTTGTTGGTGTGACACCACTCAACGAGCTGATCTATCTTCCTCCTGTACACTTCCTCATTGCCGTTTGTGGTCCTGCAGACAACCATGGTGTCATCGGCAAATTTGTAGACAGCATTTGAATTGTGCTTAGCCACACAGTCAAGGGTGTAGAGTGAGTAGAGCGTTGGGCTAAGCACGAGTCCGGATTCACAAAACAGCAGGTTTAGGAAATAGTTAAATGCTTAATTTAAGAGATAAAAATTAATTGTTAACTCTGCAATGGTGTAGTTACAAATAGAACAAATGTAAAAGTTGTCTGATTCATTTCTGGGTTGTGGCTAGGAAATAAAGCAGCACCAGGATAACAGTTAGATGTAACACATAATACCTCTCAACTCAATAGTGAAAGCAATGCCAGAGTTCCTGCACCCTGTCATCAATCAAAAGAGTACCTCAGCTCAAAAGCATGGGATTTTGGGAAGGATAATAATGGGAATTGACTGATTAAGTGCTTACAGTCAAATAGCTGAGGATCATGCCATGTATAATTTGTGAAAATGTGGATGAGATGCAGGAAGATTTCCAATGCATATGGAACTGCACACCAGGGTGAGTTGACCCTTTCAGATGTGAGGTTAACTTCCATCAGGAAAAACTTTTTTTATTTATAAAATTAAACAATAAAGTAAGTTTTTTTAATAAAAATCCTTCAGTGGATTAATAATTTTAACATTCTTCATTTGTGCTTGAGAATTTGGTTGTGACCTCCGTCAATCTTAAGGATGAAAGCTCTTTGAACCTGGTTCATTTCTGGAGATCATAAAAAAGTCTTGGTTCAGCAGTTTAAAATCTCCAGGTGATGGATTAAGGGCCAAGCCTAACCGTTACACCTTTACAAGAGGACATACATCAACATTTTATTTTCAACATTTATTTACAGTTAAGCTGAGCATGTTGCAGATGAATGAAAAAGTCTGCATGAAAAAACAACTGCATCAGCAAAGCAAACCCCACAAGCTGGTCAATTATAGCTCATCTCATTCATCATTGTGTGCACTGACTTCATCTTCTTTTCAACTGACCAGAGCCAAATAAGAAGATTGGTTTCCAAATTATGCAGTCTGGCCTCTTCTTTTTTCATAAGTCCCAAGACCTATTAACACCCCGAGAGTCTCACTTGCAAAATGACAGATTGGAAAAATAGAAAATAACCATCCTTCACACATGTGGTTACTTCACTTCGGCAAGTTAGAAAGCACCTGGAATTTCGATGCTTTTCCAAAAGAAATATTATAAACTAGTTGTTGGTAGACATGTTTCTCTACATTGATGTCCCTTCTATTGTTTTCCCTCCAGTTTTGAAGGTGTACAATGTGGCACAAGCTGCAACTACTCAGGAAGCTATCTAATTATTACTATCCAATTACACCTTTTGTTTGTTGGTCTGGACTCCTCCCCCTCCCATTCTTTCCCCTTTCTCTCCCAGTCTAAAGGCACCTGTTTGCTTTATGCTCATACCTTGAACAAAGGCTCAGGCCCGAAAAGAAATTGGAACAAACTTTCATTCCACATGGTCTTCTTTGAAGGTTCATTCTTTCTGGGTTTCTGTGCGTAAATTTTTGCAACGAATAACTAGTGATTTTTCCGTTAAATCCTGAATTATTGTTGTTAGGAAATTTTGAAAGCGTTACTCCTAAATTATTGTTAGCAGATTCTCAATTAAAATTTGTTAAGTTAGCTTTAGTAATAGCAAGAAAATGTCTTGCAGTGACTTGGAAATCTAATGTTTCATTAACATTAGACAGATGGCATGCTGAGATTCAAAGTTGTATTCCTTTAGAAATAATTACTTACAATTTGAGGAGCAAATATTCCTTATTTCTACAAATTTGGAGCCCGTATGCTAGAATTATGAGGTTTAAATTATTTATAATTTTTAATTCTCCTAACCAGTTAAGTTTTCCCTGAAAAAAATAACAGTTTTATGATATTTCTGGGATCCTTAAGTGGCGTGTGATGCAATCCGAATTAATTATCATGCAGTAATGATATTATGTAGCGGCTACTATGGTAGATGCTAGTAAATAAAGGCAAACACACACAAAGGTCGTCAACTCAAGACTGGTTTATTGCAGACATACACAGACCTTTTATTCCCTGCCTGTTAATGAGGTCGTTAGTGAACAGCTGTTGGTCTACAGGACTAGTAGGTTAAAGCTATGAGCCATTAGCGCCCCGCGCCTTTAGGCAGGGGCTTCATCTGATCCACTCGCTGTGCTTTGACACCCAGACCCAGCACTGCTAGCCCGCGATGTATCAGGTAAGTCTGTGAACTGACAGTGGCGGTTCACAATACCTCGCTGTGCGCCCGCTACATCACACCCCCCCCCCCCCCCCCCCGCAGAATCATCACCGTAACTTAAGATGCCAGATGTGCTTCACTTAGGCGGATGTCGTCGTCTGAGTTGAGGGCACTGAACTGGTGAAGTAGGGTCCATTATGGGCGGGTTTTAAGTCTGTAAACGCTGAATAGCTGTGGATGCCCTCCGGTCTAATGTATATACCACTCCATCTCTCTTAATCATACGAAATGGTCCTTCATATTGTTTTAGTAATGGTGCCCTTGGAACCTGTCTTCATACGAATACAAATTCAGTGTTTAATAGTGATTGGGGCACTTGTTGTCTAGGTTTGCCAGTTGGTAGAGGATGGTTTGCTGTTAGCAATACCCTTGTGGAGTTGTTGCAGGACGTCCATGTCTGAATTGCTTGTGAAGTGAATATCTCCTGGAACCATAAGGACCGTACCATACATCAATTCTGCAGACGATGCAGACAGATCTTCTTTTGGAGCTGTTCGTACTCCTAGTAGAACCCAAGATAGTTCATTGACCCAGTTGGGGCTGGTGAGTCGGGCCTTCAGTGAAGATTTAAGTTGTTGATGGAAACATTCCACCAGGCCGTTGGACTGCGGATGCAATTGTGTACCACAAAAACGAGCCAAGGAAGCCCATAATGCCGAAGTGAACTGTGGTCCATTGTCCGAAGTTATGTGTGTAGGCACGCCAAATCTAGCAATCCAATTTAAGATGAACGCTCTAGCACATGCCTCAGTATCACTGACTGGTAATGGAACGGCCTCTGGTCAGCGTGTGAGGCGGTCTACTACCGTGAGAATATACCTCATGTCCTGTGATACTGGTAATGGTCCAACCAGATCCACGTGCACATGCTCAAATCTTCTGGAATTGTTGGGAAAGGCTGTGGGGATGCCTTGGTGTAGTGTAGAATTTTTGCAGATTGGCAGAATATACACATCTGTGCACATTGTGCAATGTCTTTTTCAGCTCATGCCACATTATTTTGACTGAAGTCCTAATGGATGGGTGTGATAGATTGTGAATGTCATCAAAAAGACAGTGTCTCCAAGATAATGGGACCAAATGGTCGAGGATAGCCCGACGATACATCACACAGGAGTTCTGGACGACCTTGTTGTGGTGCCACCTGTCCAGTAATAGCTGTACTGTATGCCTGTATATACGGATCCGGGGATTGTGCTGCAGCCAGTTCAGCAATGTTGACTCCACCTTGAATATGGCACACACTTGATCTAGAGAGCACATCTGTGACCAGATTGTCCTTTCCCGAAATATGACGCATCTTCATAGTAAACTCTGAAATGTCGGACAAATGTCATTGTTGTCTTGCTGACCAAGGATCTGTGACTTTGCTAAAGGCAAAAAATTAGCGGTTTATGGTCTGTGAATATGGTGAAATGTCGACCTTCCAAGATATAACAGAAGTGGCTTATAGCCAGATAAAGTGCTAATAGTTCTCGATCAAAGGCGCTGTACTTCATTTCTGCTGGTCTTAAATGACGACTAAAGAAGGCAAGGGGCTGATAATGGCCATTGATGTATTGTTCCAGAACTGCACCCACAACTGTTCTCGAGGCATCTGTGCTAAGCGTCAAAGCACCTTCAGGATTGGAATGCACAAGCATTGCTGCTTTGGCTAATGCCTCTTTGGTGGACATAAATGCGGCCTCTGCCTCTGCAGTCCAGGTAATGTTTTTGTTTGGAGCAGAGTTGATGTCAAACAGGGGTCACAGGATGTCAGCAATCCCGGGAATAAATCTGTGATAAAAATTTATCATTCCCAAAAACTTCTGTAGTCCTTTGACGGTGACAAGTCTGGAGAATGTACGGATGTCATCTACCTTGCCTGATAACGGAGATAGTAATTTTATGCCATAAGAATTCTATGGTTGAATTTCCAAATTGACACTTGTCAAAGTTACTTGTCAGATCAAAGTCTTGGAGCCGTTGGAAAAGGCGGCGCAAATGCAGGCAGTGATCTTGCTCATTTTGACTTGCTACAAGGATGTTGTCCAAGTAAATGTACGCAAAGCCGCTAAAAAGTTTGCGCAGCATTTTTTAAGCCAAATGGCGTAATAATTGCTATCTTGGGACTATCATTCTCATGAATCGGTATCTGATGATATCCCTTAACCAATTCAATCTTTGAAAATATGCGGCAATGATGCAGATGGGCAGTGAAATCCTGTATGTGTGGAATTGGGTATCTGTCAGGTGTAGTGACATCATTAAGCCTACGGTAGTCACTGCAGGGTCTCCATCTGCCTGTCTTCTTGGGTACCACATGCAAAGGTGAGGCCCAAGGGCTGTTTGAGCGTCGGATGATACCCAATTCTTCCATTGCTTTAAATTCTGCCGCAATTTATTAGGCGCCAGACGCCAAGCCCTAGAATGGACCAGTGGGCCTGATGTGTCTCTGTAATGAGACACACCATGGGCTGTTCTTGAGGCATTGAAGTTAGGGATGAGAATATGGGGAAATTCGTTGAGTAGAGCAGTATATGCGTCCTTGTGTAACAAAAGTACTCCGAGCTGTGAAACTCCCCTTGATGCACACCAGTGGATATGTCTGAAAGGTGGTGGTGTGAACTAATTTTCTGCATTTTACATCTACCAATAAGTTGTGGGAACGTAAAAAATCTGCACCCAAAATGTGTTGAGTGACAGAAGCGAGGACACAATTCCAATGGAACGTGGTTCCACCTATTCCGATTACGACTCGTCTAATGCCGAAACTTGGAATGGCAGTTCCATTCGCCACTCAGAGGGTCAAGTGGCGTTTTTTATGCATTCTTTCCAAATAGGTCGGCGGGAGCAAACTAAGTTCAGCGCCTGTGTCTACAAGGAATTTGCACTTACCCGCATCATCCTGAAGATAGAATAGGCCTGTATGTACACCAGCTGCCGAGGCCACTACCTGCAGCTGGCTTTCTCGTTTCCCGACTTCTTTTTGTAGTAGGTACATGGTTGGATGCACTTATGGGCACTTTTTTCCCCAGTGGCGATGGTAGAAACACCACTCTCGATGTACATCAGCACGTTCCTCTTTCTTGGATTGGACTGCAGATACAGGAGGCTGGTGGGATGTGGGAGATGCTTCTGCTGTAAAAACGGGATGTATTTGTGCAGACTCTTGTGTAGGAGTACGATAGACGATAGAGCCTGTCAGCCTCTCGAGCCACATCATGGGAACGGTGGAAATCCATGTTTCCAATGGGTATGGCAACGTGAGCTGGAAGTTTTGACAGAAATAAGGTTTTGAAAAGCAGACAAAGGGAATGACCATGTGACAATGCCAGCATCTCATTCATCAGGTCTGATGGATTCTAGTCACCTAGGCCTTCCATGTTCAAAAGTTGCATGCCACACTCATGCCGAGTAAGTTCCAATGTGTCAAAAAAAGAAAGTGGCGAAACCAGGTGTTCTGGTCTTCTGCCAGAGGATGAGCAATAAATTCGCTTGCTCACGATGCAGTGGCCGCGTCCAATGCACTTACGACAGGCCAAAATTTTGTGTTTTCCGCCGTTATACCCCAAAGACGAAACTGGGTTTCAGCTTGAAGAAACCAAATTCGAGGCTGATGTGTCCAGAAAGGATGCAAATGAAGCCCAACTGCATTAACTGTCGTGGAGGTGGGAGTTGTTGTTGCTGTTGAAATTTCCTCCTTTTCCATAATGATTCAAATTCGTTGCATCTTAACTTTGGGGTCACCAATTTGTAGCAGCTACGACGGTAGATGCTACTAAATAAAGGCAAACACACACAAAGGTCGTCAACTCAAGACTGGTTTATTGCAGACATACACAGACCCTTTATTCCCTGCCTGTTAATGAGCTCGTTAGTAAACAGCTGATGGTCCACAGGACCAGTAGGTTAAAGTTATGAGCCATTAGCGCCCTGCGCCTTTAGGCAGGGGCTTCATCTGATCCACTCGGTGTACTTTGGCGCCCAGCACTGCCAGCCGCGATGTGTCAGGTAAGTCTGTGGCAGTTCGCAATACTGCGCTGTGCATCCGCTACAATTATGTATTTTCATTTGGGGATTAGATTAGGTTCGGGGGGGAGGGCTTAGAGTGTTTGTTTTTAGTTTTTTTATATATACTTTTTCAGAAAATATTTGTGAACATTGTATTATGGTTATTTACTACTGTTTGTTATTATGATCCTATATATGTTGATTAAATAAAATATTCAAAAAAAGGAATGAAATTCCAGAGAAATCTTTCAACCTTCTAACCGAGAAGTACCAATGCCACAACTGACTAAGCAGAACTCCATTGTATCTGGCAGCGTACCATTGAGGCAGTGAGAACGCTGAACGAGATTCACACTAACCGTCCGAGATTCTCATTTGTACAAAACAAGATTTTATTTATATAGGTAAAATATTTGTCCGGCATATTTATTGTTTGTCTGTGTGTGCGTTACGTTTGGTTGTGCGCCCGCATGTTTTGCACCAAAGACCTGAGAACGCTGTTTCGTCGGGTTGTACAATTGATTTGAAAACTCAGGTGGTCCCCAACTTACAACCAATGCAACTTACGACCATCTGTACATATGACCGGGGGAAAAAAAGACGTCTGCGTGTGTGTACAAATAGTGACCGTCTCTCAGTTGCCATTCGGTAAGCACAGTAATCTCAGCAAAGAAGATTGTCTCCACAATTTTAAAGGACAAAGAAAAATATGGGAAGCAGTGAAAGTATGAAGACCACAATCAATAGTAACAAAGTAAGGACTTCTACATGCCATGCTGACATACATCTGACTTACGTCCATTTCAACGTATAACCAGTTGGTCAGAATGGAACACGGTCGTAAGTCATCAATCCAGAGCCTCCATCCCAACAGCCTTGAAGCCCGGGTCATTTAGTTGCTCCACAGAGACAACCTCAAATTTTCTCCCAAGGACAACAATTGTCCCTAGTAGGTTCAGGATTATCCAAATATGGAAGAAAAGCATTTATTTTCTTCATAACTTTTAAGGTGGTAAAAATTATTCTATTTTCTATTTTTTTTTGTTTAATTTTGGACTGTGGGCCCAAAAAAATTGGAAGGCGGTGCTGTGCTGCCCTTTGAACCATTGAAGTTTAGATAATTCCACAATCCTGTTCAATACAAGTTTAGACCCCACCCCCAGCAATATATTCCCAGTCAGCAGAGCAATGTGATCTCAAGGATTATCCACAGGTACTTTTTGCCTTTGTCCTTTTTGGTAGTTGGGGTCTGAGGTTGAGAGATGCTTTTCAAGATTAAGGTTCTTTTATTGTCAAGTAATAAAACTGATGTAATATTACACAAAATTGCCTTCAGCCCTCCAGAAGGCAGGCAGAGATTTGCTGTTAGCATTGCCCAGTGCCCCATACAGTCAGAGATGGAGAAGCAATAGAGAGTTATTTCAGAGGTACTGAGTGTCTGTGGATTTTTCCCCAGCAGCCTCTGCAGTCCAAACCATTGGCAACCTAAGCTCCAGATCTAAACCTCCGACACAGTCAGCAAGCCTTCAGCACCCCCTTGGTGCCCTCTTGTCTTCAGGCAGTCTCCAGGAGTCCACAGCCTACTGTGAGTCCTTTGAACACATCCGTCAGCAGCCCACAGGGTGCCTCACCCTGAGCCATCAACTGCCCGCTGCTGTGTGTTCATCAACTGTAGAGCCCCTCACTGGTACACTGCCATGGTCATTTCCTCTGCTTCTTCTCCAATGGGGTGGATTCTCCCTAATTTTTCATGCCCTGAGTTTGTCCTCTGCTTCTCCAGAGTATGTAACCCCTTGAGGGCACTGCCAAGCACAGGTGCCACCATCTTGGGCCCAAACTCTGCAGGATTTTAAAATAAACCACCATTTAAAGTCTGAATGGAGCTGTCGACAGTTGCATTAAGTGGTAGAACCCTGCAGAGGAGTGCTGTGTATCTGCTCTCCACAGTCCACACCAGAGGCAGCGTTGTCAGCACCTCATCCTCAATGAATGACTTTCTAGGTGACATACTTTGAGCGATGGTGTGACAATGACAAAGTGACTGAACGATTATGGTGAAGGATCAGGTAGCATTCAAGAAGGTAGCTTTTCACAGGTGGTTTTGAGTCTTTTAAAGCAAGTGAAATCTATTCCATCATATTTCCAACTTTAATCCTGGAGATGATGGAAGGGTTTGAAGGTTTTTAGGAAGTGAGACACTCATTGCAGTCGACCTAGTTTCTGACCTTTCACATGGACATTACATTTACGTGTTGGTCCAGTAGTGATTGTTAACGAATTTTATGTGTGTTCGTTTTTAAGAATGGGGCCTATCTTGGCAACATTTCATATTGCCAGGTAGAATGAGAATAGCTTTGCTCGAGGAACAGCTAGTTCTGCAGTACAAGTCTTCAGTGTGACAACCAGGATGTGACATTTGCTATATTGCCGTGCACTGAGCCATTTCTTGATACCAGTGGACAAATTGGCCAGAGACGGCTTCAGCGATGGTGGAGATTTAAAGAGGAAATGAATAAGCAACTGTAATTCCTTTTTCTTTCAAATTCTACACGTAGAAATGTAAACCTGACCATTTTCTCTCCATAACTCTCGGAGGTGAGCCAAAGCCGCCTATTATTCCATTTCCTACATGCCCAATGTGATATTTTTCTTCATATTGAACGATAAATTGCAAAACAGAAGCACATCACTGCCACTTAGTGGTGTGTGTCAACAATCTTTTCAAACTAAATCTTTAATAGAAAATCTGTTAACCTTCACAAAATGATAGATCCCTTCTTAACAATGCTACAAAGTTAAATATATTCCTTTCACTTTTTGTAACAGATTTATTTTGCTTATTAATGCCATGAATCAAATGGCTAGAGATTAATGTCACATTTTGAATTAAGTTACAGCAATATCATTTTGTTGGGTATAATATACACATCTTTTTTCTAAATGTCATATTTTTAACTACTTGGTGGTGCATTCCATAACCTAGATTATAAATAACAAAGGGTGTTGCTACCAAATCAGCAAATGGTTAAAGTCAAATTGTCATACTTTCATTTTCATCTCCTTCAAGTATGAGGTCATTGCAGTGTACATGTTTTAACATTGAAATCTATCTTGGGTTGAACAACTGACTTTCTATCATAAACAAAAGATTTACAGTTCCTTGATCAATAAATGCTGAAATGCATGAGAGCGATTCAGGCACATAATTCTTTCCCAGTCCCATAAGTTAGACCGTAACCACTGCAAAAATCTGCAGCTTTATTGCTTGTGGCTATTGTTATTTATCCAACAGAAATAGATGATAATGAAACCTACAGAATATTGAAAAGCTGGACAGAGTGTTAGGGAAGAGTCCAGGACCAAAGGGCACAGCCTCGGAATAAAAGAATGTCCCTTTAGAAGAGAGATGAAGAGGAATTTATTCAGCCAGAGGGTGGTGAATTTGTTGGATTCACTGCCACAGATAGCTGTGGAGGCCAAGTAACTGGGTATCTTTACATGCTTGATGAGTAAGGGTGTTAAAGGTAGGGGATTGAGAGAGAAATATATATCAGCCATGTTTGAATGCTGGATCAGGATCAATGGGACAAATTCTGCTCCTAAGCCTTGTATAATTTTATAATGCACTGCAATGCTGTTAAAAATCATGAACAGAATAATGGATGCCCAAACATGAAAATGAATGGTAATCTTATCAAACATTTCAGATAATATTATGATCACAAAATTAAAGGATTTTTTTTAATTTACAGAGTTTATTTCTCAATTTTCTCCCAACTTAAAAGATGTTGATCTACTTTGGATTCCTATTAATCGGCAGTAAAACACAAAAGTCTGCAGACACCGTAGTTGAAGTAAAAACACAACTCAATGCTGGAGAAACTCAGCAGGTAAAACAGTGAACTAAATATAGCAAAGTTAAAAGGTACATAACCAGCTTTTCGGGCTTGAGACCTTCATCCAGGTATGATGAGGTACCTTGATGAAGGGCTCAAACCAAAATTTTGGTTATGTACCTTTATCTTTGTCATGTTAATCAGCAGATTTTGGCACATCGCACAAGCAGTCATTCGTCAAGAGGAATGAACTTTGCAGGCAACACTGCAACCTGGCATCACTTCCAGACCGTTTTCCTTCAAAACACACACATGACGGATATTCATTTTAATCTACTACATAAATTTGAACTGCTACATCACAGAATAATGAATATGTTAAGAAAATTGTGACAATTCCCACTGCTCTTCATCTGGATTAGTGGAAGGAATGTAGGAGTACAAATGACATCATTTACAGCACTTTTATATCAACGTTAGTCTTTGAAATTGTATTTGAGAGATGACACATGAACACTGCTCTCCCTCTTTACCAACATGTCAGCCAAACTAAGAGCTGTTCTTTGCTTATTCTTCGAAAAAGGGCTCAGGCCTGAAAAGTCGGCAATATATCTTTATCTCCTATGGACACTGTGGGACGAGTTCCTCCAGCATTTCGATGTGTTTGTACTAAGAGAAGAACAGCACAGTACAGGCCCTTCAGCCCTCGATGTTCTGTCAACCCATATATTCCTTAAAATCAAGTACTAAACCCTCCTTACCCCATGGGGTCAGCAGAAAAGAACTCCGCTTTCTACTGCCTTCAACAACCCACAAAAATAAGACCCGACACATCAAAGGAACTTTCTATTCCTGGTGATTTTTTTAAAATTTAGATATACAGCACTGTAACAGACAAGGTTCCCTCTCATTTTTAGTCGTCAGTGTGCACAAAAATCTTACATGTGCAATTTTTTTTCCGTGACAAAAGTCTATGAGCACTGAATGCTTGTGCAAATATAATTGTTTCAAAGTAATTTTAGCACAGCCTATCTCTCATAGTTAATAAAACTATATTGGCATGTTTTAATATAAATATGTCTACAGCCGCACTGCAGCTGTACAAACCGGAACAGGAAAGGTGAGGTGACGTAAATTAATGATGTTCAAATGTGGTATTTGTAAAACCAACTAACTAATTAACTGAAACAGTTACCCAGGAGATTATTTTCAATAAGTACATTATTTTAGGTAACTAACCTTCTATTCCCGCATTAATTTCCTTTGTGCACTGGTTTAAAAACGTGTGCGCGCACAGCTTAGAGGAAACAGTAGTAAAAGGCCAATTCACACCCCATTAATTTACACTCCAGCATGTTTTTGAAGGGTGGGAGGAAACCCGGAGCCCCCAGAGAAAGCACACAGGGAGAACGTACAAGCTCCTTACAGACAGCGCAGGATTCGAACCCAGGTCCGGTCCCGATGGCTGCCGCTGTAATATTGGAAGCAAACACGTGAACCTGACCATCATGATCAAGACCTCAAAAAACATGTGTTCATTGCAAACATTTTTATACTGCGAATCCTCGGCCAACAGCAAAAGAAAATTGCAAGAGTGACCCGAAGTTTTACCCCTATCCTATTCCATTCTTGCCTGGGATACAATTAAATGTAAACTACTCCAAAAGGATGTTATTAGAACATTTATAGATGTGGATATATTAGGCTTATACATTTAAATGAAATGAGGAATATTTAGAAGAATGAAGGGTCTTCAAAAAACATATTTCTCAGTTGACAGAATGAATGAACTACCACAAAGGTTCCCTGAAACATACTTGAAATATTCCACCTCTGAAGGACTTCTGTTTTTTTTTACTGGATGACACCCCAATTTATTTCAATTCTTATTAGAAAAAAACTGAATAAAATAATAATTTTAATAATATCATCCTTTCTAACTTAAAAGTGAAACAGGAAATTTTGCAGACACCCATGGTTGAAGTCAAAACACAATGCTGGAGAAACTCAACTGGTCAAAAGTGTCCTTTATTCAAGATTCATGATACAATTTATTACCATAGTAATAACAGAGAGTCATATCACACAAAATTTCTTCTTGCCTGCTGCAAGCCGGGCAGATTCTCCACAGGCAGGAATTACCTAAGTGACTCTTACAGTCAGTGAGAGGGAAGCAAAAGAGAGCCACCCCCCCCCCCAGAGTCACCGAGTGTGCGCAGATTCGCCTCCAGAACTTCCGCAGCCCCCGCAGCCACACAGAGTCCAGTCCAAACTACTGGCAACTCAAGCTCTTTATATACCAAACGTAAAGATACATAGCCAACGTTTCGGGGATAAGCACTTCATCAAGGAATCCTTTCTAACTTTGCCACACTTAGACGCAATTGAAGTTCGCAATTCAAACATTAGGTTACAGAAATATTACTTTCTATAAATCTCTCCATACATTACAAGGCATTTTCAAGCTCGTAATAATAATAAAATGTTTCATGGTATTCGTTAATGACGCGATACAGAAAATGTTCCAGTTAATTACGAGAAATTTTTTGGTGAGTATTGAATGAGATTAAGGAAATAAGACAAAACATAATCTAAATGATGAGAGATTCCAGAGCTTTGAGGTGCAGGGGAATCTGAGTGACCATGTACACATTTGCTAAAGGCAAGTAATTTGCAAATAATTGAGAAAACTGGCAGAATATTATTGCCTATTGCAGAGTATGGAATACAAATGGGGGAGGTCATGCTTCAGTTATTATAGGGCATTGATGAGTACTATGTGCAGCATTTGTCTTCTTAATTAAGGATGTAAATCTGTTGGAAGCAGTTCAAATCAGGATTGCTAAGCAGACCTAAAATGGGCAGGTTGTCATATATAAGGAAAGGTTGGATAGATTGAGTTTGTCTCAGTTACCGGTTAGAGTGTTGAGAAGTCACTTGACTGAAAGAGTGAAACACGAAAGTCTTGCAGATGCTGTGAACCATGCTAGACAAGGCTGACAGCCACCGACCTGAACATCGGTCTGCCCTCATTGCACATGAACTCCTCAGACTTGACATCGACATAGCCGCTCTCAGTGAAGTCCGCCTGCCAGATGTAGGCAGCCTCCAAGAACGCGGCGCGGGCTACACACTCTACTGGTCTGGCAAGCCTTCGGATGAATGACGCCTATCTAGTGTAGGCTTCATGGTCAAGAACTTCATTGCCTCCAAACTCGAAAACCTTCCGACAGGCCACTCGGACCGAATCATGTCCATGCGACTCCCCTTTCAAAACAACCGTTACATCACCCTCATCAGTGTCTATGCTACAACCCTCCAGGCGGAACCAGCAGAAAAGGACAAGTTCTACACTGACCTGCGCAACCTCATCCAACGCACCCCTACAGCCGACAAGGTTGTCATCCTTGGCGACTTCAACGCTCGCGTCGGCAAAGACTCAGAAACCTGGCCAGGAATCCTGGGCAAGCATGGTGTCGGCAAGTGCAACGACAATGGGCGCCTCCTGTTGGAGCTCTGCGCAGAACAGCGGCTTGTCATTACAAACACCCTTTTTCAGCAGAGGGACAGCCTTAAGACTACCTGGATGCATCCCCGATCCAAACACTGGCACCTCCTGGACTACATCCTGGTGCGAGAAAGTGACAAACAAGATGTGCTCCACACCAGGGTCATGCCCACCACGGAATGCCACACTGACCACCGGCTGGTTCGCTGCAAGCTCAACCTTCACTTCAAGCCAAAGCCCAGGAACAGTAAAGCCCCCAGAAAGAGGTTCAATGTTGGAAACCTGCAGTCAGACGAAGCGAGAGGAAACTTCCAGGCAAACCTCAAAGCAAAGCTCGACGATGCAACCCGCCTCACGGACCCGTCCCCTGAAACCCTCTGGGATCAGTTGAAGACTACCATACTGCAATCCACTGAAGAGGTACTGGGCTTCTCCTCCAGGAAAAACAAGGACTGGTTTGACGAAAACAGCCAGGAAATCCAGGAGCTGCTGGCAAAGAAGCGAACTGCCCACCAGGCTCACCTTACAAAGCCGTCCTGTCCAGAGAAGAAACAAGTCTTCCGTCGTGCATGCAGCCATCTTCAGCGCAAACTCCAGGAGATCCAAAATGAGTGGTGGGCTAGCCTCGCCAAACGAACCCAGCTCAGCGCGGACATTGGCGACTTCAGGGGTTTCTACGAGGCTCTAAAGGCTGTGTACGGCCCCTCACCTCAAGTCCAAAGCCCGCTGCGCAGCTCAGACGGCAAAGTCCTCCTCAGCGACAAGATCTCCATCCTCAACCGATGGTCAGAACACTTCCAATCTCTTTTCAGTGCCAACCGCTCAGTCCAAGATTCCGCCCTGCTCCAGCTCCCTCAACAGCCCCTAAGACTAGAGCTGGATGAGGTCCTCACCCAGGATGAGACATATAAGGCAATCGAACAACTGAAAAGTGGCAAAGCAGCAGGTATGAATGGAATCCCCCCCAGAGGTCTGGAAGGCTGGCGGCAAAACTCTGCATGCCAAACTGCATGAGTTTTTCAAGCTTTGTTGGGACCAAGGAAAACTGCCTCAGGACCTTTGTGATGCCACCATCATCACCCTGTACAAAAACAAAGGCGAGAAATCAGACTGCTCAAACTACAGGGGAATCACGCTGCTCTCCATTGCAGGCAAAATCTTCGCTAGGATTCTACTAAATAGAATAATACCTAGTGTCGCCGAGAATATTCTCCCAGAATCACAGTGCGGCTTTCGCGCAAACAGAGGAACTACTGACATGGTCTTTGCCCTCAGACAGCTCCAAGAAAAGTGCAGAGAACAAAACAAAGGACTCTACATCACCTTTGTTGACCTCACCAAAGCCTTCGACACCGTGAGCAGGAAAGGGCTTTGGCAAATACTAGAGCGCATCGGATGTCCCCCAAAGTTCCTCAACATGATTATCCAACTGCACGAAAACCAACAAGGTCGGGTCAGATACAGCAATGAGCTCTCTGAACCCTTCTCCATTAACAATGGCGTGAAGCAAGGCTGTGTTCTCGCACCAACCCTCTTTTCAATCTTCTTCAGCATGATGCTGAACCAAGCCACGAAAGACCTCAACAATGAAGACGCTGTTTACATCCGGTACCGCACGGATGGCTGTCTCTTCAATCTGAGGCGCCTGCAAGCTCACACCAAGACACAAGAGAAACTTGTCCGTGAACTACTCTTTGCAGATGATGCCGCTTTAGTTCCCCATTCAGAGCCAGCTCTTCAGCACTTGACGTCCTGCTTTGCGGAAACTGCCAAAATGTTTGGCCTGGAAGTCAGCCTGAAGAAAACTGAGGTCCTCCATCAGCCAGCTCCCCACCATGACTACCAGCCCCCCCACATCTCCATCGGGCACACAAAACTCAAAACGGTCAACCAGTTTACCTAACTCGGCTGCACCATTTCATCAGATGCAAGGATCGACAATGAGATAGACAACAGACTCGCCAAGGCAAATAGCGCCTTTGGAAGACTACACAAAAGAGTCTGGAAAAACAACCAACTGAAAAACCTCACAAAGATAAGCGTATACAGAGCCGTTGTCATACCCACACTCCTGTTCGGCTCCGAATCATGGGTCCTCTACCGGCATCACCTACGGCTCCTAGAACGCTTCCACCAGCGTTGTCTCCGCTCCATCCTCAACATCCATTGGAGTGCTTTCATCCCTAACGTCGAAGTACTCGAGATGGCAGAGGTCGACAGCATCGAGTCCACGCTGCTGAAGATCCAGCTGCGCTGGGTGGGTCACGTCTCCAGAATGGAGGACCATCGCCTTCCCAAGATCGTGTTATATGGCGAGCTCTCCACTGGCCACTGTGACAGAGGTGCACCAAAGAAAAGGTACAAGGACTGCCTAAAGAAATCTCTTGGTGCCTGCCACATTGACCATCGCCAGTGGGCTGATATTGCCTCAAACCGTGCATCTTGGCGCCTCACAGTTCGGCGGGCAGCAACCTCCTTTGAAGAAGACCGCAGAGCCCACCTCACTGACAAAAGGCAAAGGAGGAAAAACCCAACACCCAACCCCAACCAACCAATTTTCCCCTGCAGCCGCTGCAACCGTGTCTGCCTGTCCCGCATCGGACTTGTCAGCCACAAACGAGCCTGCAGCTGACGTGGACTTTTACTCCCTCCATAAATCTTCGTCTGCGAAGCCAAGCCAAAGAAAGAAGAGTAAAAACATACAGAAGTGCTGGAGGAACTCAGCCGATCGTGCAGGAGGTAAAGATATATTATCGACGTTTTGGTGGGCCTGAACCCTTCTTGAAAGTCTCCACCTTCTTGAAGAAGGGCTCATCAACATGATCTACCGGGATCATTTTTGGAAGTGAGCTCACAAACTAAATGAGGCACCCTACCATCCTACACACAGCACCTTTCAGCTGCTCCCGTCGGGGGAAGAGATCCAGGAGGATCAGAGCCAGCACCACCAGGCTGAGGAACAGTTTCGTCCCATGGGCAGTGAGAACGCTGAAATGTTTCATCAGGTTGTATCTTTACCTCCTGTGGACGCTGTGAGACTGTCTGAGTTCCTCCAGCATCTCTGTGTGTTTTTATGTTTTCTGTGTTTTTATTTCAAATGATTGAAAGATACAAAATTTGGAGAGCCAGTACCTTTTTTACCCATGGCAGCAATAGCAAATGCCAGAGGACATCTGTTTAAGGTGAGTGGAGTAAAGCTTAGGGAAGATGTCAGTGGTAGTTTTATTTTTACCAAGAGAGAAGTGGGTCCTGGAGTGCATTGCCGAGGGTGGTGGTAGAAACTGATACAATGGAAACTGATTTAAAAGGCTCTTAAAACACATGGACGTAAGATCAGTTACCACAGAAAATGGATATTGCTGACTTACAGAAAATCACCTTAAGGACAGTTCCCAGGAATAGAACCCTTACATCATCTGGGAACTAATTGCTTTTAAGAATAGTTTATTCAGAAGAATCGAAACAGAACAAAAGCATGCACAGTAAAATTCAAGTAACTGGGAGCCTCAAGCCTCCAGCAAAAATAAATTGTGGAAAATAAATAGGTAAAAAATACGAACGTTTAAAATTGACATCCCCAAGTAGTCAGTTCACCAATCATGCAATATGCATTCTGAAGCAACTGATGAATTCACTTATCCGGCATCTACCAATCCCCATAGGTGCTGGATACTGGATGTTTTACTACAACTGGACAACTGCTCATGTGTTGGATAAACAGTGACATGGTCTCATTGGGTCAAATGGTCTGTTGCCACACTGTAATTTATACTTATAATTGCAATAACATCTTGAAGCATTCAAGTGTTTTTGCTTTTGGTTTATTATCTGACTGACTTTACCAGATACTGACTGGATTGATAGGGATTGCAGAAGAATCACAAAATTCCAATTTAACATCCTCAACTACACAATATGTAACTGGTTCAAGCGGATAAACAAGCCCACATCATAGTCACAGAGTGTGTGTACTTTTCATTTTCTTTCCGACGTACAATGCTTCACACTTGTCTGCATTAGATTTAATACGAACATATGAAATAGCAGCAGGATTCAGCCCCTCATGCCTGTTCCACCATTCAATAAGATCATGTAATTCAACATTGCATTCCCACCAATTTCTGTTATCTTTCAACCTCTTTTATTAAAATTAAGAATCTACCTACCTCTGCTTTACAAATATACAAAACCTTCTTCAATAGCTCTTTGAGATTGAGAGTGCCAAAGACTCACAGCCCTCATATGTGTTTTAAATTGGGTGACCTCTTATATTTAAAGTGAATATTTGACAATGTTCATGCGACTGCCTACATTATGCTCATACCTTGATACCCGAAACATTAGTTATTTATCTTTATCTTTGCTATATAAAGTACACTGTTTGACTTGCTGCAGTCACCAAACTACAGGAAAGATATCAATAAGATAGAAAGAGTGCAGAGAAAATTTACTAGGATGTTGCCCGGACTTCAGGAATTGATTTACAGGGAAAGGTTAAACCTAGAGTGTAGAAGAATGAGGGGAGTTTTGATATAAGTATAGCCATACCTTGACTTGCGTCCGGGTTATGTTCTGGAGCACAAATTGATTTGGGCATAAGTCAATTATTTTGAGTGAAATATACTCCCGACACCCGACCACAGATCCTCACCCCGGCTGCCCACTCACCCCATCTGCCCAACCATCCGAGATCATGGCGCTCCAACTATGGATCCTCAATATCCCAACGTACCCTCTCCTAGCTCCATGCCGCCTGCTCATCCCTGGATGCCCCAACCATGGATCCTCTCCCTGGCCACCCACCTACTGGCGGTCCCAATGCCCCAACTGCACAACTGTGGATGCTCGCCTTGGTCATCCGAATGCCAGAGTTCCCAACAACCCATCCACAGACTCTCTCCTAGTCCACTCTAACATAAATTTTTTAATTTGAATTAAGTCCTTTTGGTGACCTCGGTCGTATCTGCGATGGGACATTTCTCAATCAGGCGTAAGTCAAGGGATATCTTTATTTAAAATTATGAGGTGGATAGACAGAGTAAATGTAGATAGGTTTTTTTCAAGGTAGATGAGATACAAACCAGAGGACATGGATTAAGAGTGAAAGGTTTAAGAGGAAAATGAGGGGGAACTTCTTCACACAGTAAGTGGGGGCAGTGTGGAACGAGATGGCAGCTGAAGTGGTGAATCCAGGCTCAATTTTAACACTTCATTAGAATTTGGATAGATGTATGGATGGGAGGGGTATGGTGGCCTATAGACTGGGTGCAGGTCAGTGGACTAAAAAGGGCCAAAGGGTCTGTTTCTCTGCTGTAATATATGTATCAACATTTCTGATCTGGAGTAATTTGCGCTTCCCAATAATTCAACTAGAAGAAACCTGATGCGAAGAAAGAAAGTGGGATCATGTATGCTCTTGAGGTGGGCAAGGAATGCCTCCTCGCCCTGCCAAATCGTAGCTTATTTTACTTCCTTATGCAATTTGTTATAGAGGAAAACTAAATGCAATGATTCAACCACTGTTCCACGTACTCAAACACTCATAGATTGCAATGAAACAAAACTAACCAAAAAGGGGGTATTCTTCAATTTTTAAAAAATGTTTCTTGTAGCAGCAGCTCCTCTGCTCCTGCAATTACACACACAACCAGACGGGTTGAGCTCAGTCAGCAGACTAGTTTATTGCAGGCTGCTGGGCTGCACTTATACTCCCAGCCCAGACCTGGCTGAGAACGGCACTGGAGGGCAATGTCGTCACCCAGGCACCACGTGGTCCCCCAGCACAGGCTTCTGAGCCCCGTGCTGGGAAGAAGGGAAAACCCCATACGGTGCCATTTTGGCCGGCTGCCCCTTCGCGTGGCTTACAAGCGGGGCCGGTTCGCCTGCCTAGAGGTGAGTCGCCACACCACCACCACCCCCCCCCCCCCCCCCAGAACCGGCACCAATGTCCTTTTTCGCCAGGCGGGTTCGCTTCCTGGGCTGGGCTACGACCACAGGTCAGTGGGATCGAGGTGCGCTGGCTTCAGCCTGTCCAAGGTAAACTGTTCCCGCCTGCCGCCACTGTCCAGCGTGAACGTAGAACCGGAACGCTGTACAACCCTGTACAGCCCCTCGTACGGTCACTGCAGAGGAGCCGCAGTCGGGCCCCGCCGAACAAAAATGTATTCCACGGAAAGCAGTTCACCGGAAATGTGAGACGGGCGGGTACCATGCCTGGGCAGCGGTGGGGGTTCGAACAAGTCCAAGCGTGCCTTGAGGTGAGGAAGTAGTTCATGAGACGACCGCTGGGGATTGTGAGGTGCGTTGATGAACCAACCAGGTAGTGCCAGCGGCACACCGTAGACTAGCTCAGCAGATGATGCCTGCAGATCTTCCTTGGGAGTGGAGCGGATGCCCAGGAGCACCCAAGGCGGTTTGTCCGCCCACTCGGGACCAGTGAGGTGGGCCATGAGTGCCGACTTAAGGTGCCGGTGCAGACGTTCGACCAGTCCATTGGCCTGCAGGTGGTAGGCCGTGGTGCGGTGTCACTGGATCCCCAACCTGTTGGTGAGCTGTGCCCAGAGCACAGATGTGAACTGGGCACCCCAATCACTGGTGAGGTGACCCGGAACGCCGAACCAGGCGACCCAAACATGCAACAGTGCTCGGGAGCAGGAGTCAGTGGAAGCGTCTGGCATTGGGATCGCCTCGGGCTAGCGAGTGGTGCAGTTCACCCTCGTAAACAGGTAACGGTTGCCCCGGGAAATGGGCATGGGCCTGACGATGTCCACGTGAATGTGGCTGAACCATTCCCGGACATGCTCAAACTCCTGAACGGGCGCCCTGGTGTGCTTGTGCACCTTGGACATCTGGCAATGGGTGCATGTTTAGCCCAGCCCGTGATCTGCTTCCACAGCCCACGCCATGCGAACCGTTCTGCCACAATCCGGACTGATGGACGGATGTGAAAGGTCGTGGATGTGATGGAAGACCTACATGCACCACTGCTGGGGAACCACTGGTCGCGGAGTGCCCTTGGTCCCTTTGCCGCTCGGAGTCGGGAGGTCTCGGAACCACAGGTCCACGATGGCAGTCTCGAAGGACCTCATCTCCTCATCGGACTTCTGGTCCTGGGCGAACTGGTCGAAGTCGAAGCTGGGCATCAGCGTGCAGATGGCCAGTCGCAAGAGTACATTGGCAACCACATTGTCCTTCCCCGCCTTGTGCCAAATGTCGGTGGTAAACTCCAACATGAAGGAGAGGTGACACTGCTGATGAGCCGACCAGGGATCCTTTGCCATCGCGAGCGCCTGGGTGAGGGGTTTGTGGTCGGTGAAGATGGTAAAAGTCCTCCCCACCAAAAAATAGCGGAAATGACGCACCGCCAGGTACATGCCCAGTTTCTCGTGGTCTAAGGCACTAGCGTTCCGGCAGGCGGAGCAGGAAGCTGAAGAATGCCAACGGCTTCCAATATCCATTCACCTGCTGCTCCAGGACGGCACCGACGGCTGTGGCAGAGGCATCGACAGAGATCGCCATATCTAGGTCAGTGTGCGTGTGGGCGAGCATGGGAGCCTTCGTGAGGGCATCTTTGGTGGCCTCGAATGCGGTGCAGGCTTCTGGGTTCCAAGTGAGCATTTTGTGCATGGCTGCGATGAGGGCGAATAGCGGCTGCATGATGCAACCCCTTAAGGCTCTCCGTACAAGGGAACCCCCTGATAGCGGCGACCTTCGCAGCAGCGGGCATGGCTCCTCCGGCCATGATGGTATGGCTCAGGAACTGCATGGACTCTTTCCCAAACTGGCACTTGGCCGGGTAGATGGTAAGGCCGAAATCGGCCAGCCGGGAGAAAAGGGCGCTTAGGTGGGCCTTGTGTTGTGTCCAGTCCTTGCTGGCGACTAGGATGTTGTCCAGATAAATAAAGACAAAATCCAAGTCCCTGCCCACAGAGTCCATGAGGTGCTGGAAGGTCTGAGCAGCATTCTTGAGCCTGAATGGCATTCGCAGGAATTCAAACAAGTCAAAGGGAGTGATGATGGCCGTCTTGGGTATGTCCTCAGGGTGCACTGGGATCTGGTGATATCCACGCACCAGGTCAACCTTGGAGAAAACCCTTGCACCATGCAGGTTGGCCGTAAAGTCTTGGATGTGAGGGATGGGGTAATGTTCAGGAACTGTTGCCTCGTTGAGCCGTCGATATACTCTGCAGGGACACCAGCCACCGGAGGCTTTTGGGAGCGGCGAGACCCACAGGCTGTCGGACCGCTGAATGTGGCCTTGGTTATGCTCTTGGGGCCCCTGCAGGGGTTGGATGCTCTACCGCAGCGCTAGGGGCAGGCTTGGCGAGGTCGTGCCCGTGCCTCATGACCTGCTTGACCACTGAGCCCTCAGGGAATTGTGCGAGTCATAGCTCTTGGGCCTTCTGGGCGACCTTCCTCGGGTCGGTGAAGCTTTCCTGAACCAGCACCAGCCGAATGTGCCCGGGCATATGATCGAGGAAAATGCACTCGAAGAGTGGCCAGTTGGTGTCCTCAGCCATGAGCGCGAGCATCTCATTCATCGGGAACCTGTCTCCCAGGGCGTCGAGGTGCAGCATCCAAATGGCACGCTTGTGTCTGGATAGTCCAATGGATCCAGTAAGCACTCGCTTGATGCTCTCGTACTTGTCTTTGGCAGGTGGGTACTGAACGAGGTGCAGCACGCGTCTGACGGTGGCCTGGTCCAGGGCGGCGACCACATTGTAGAATTTGGTCATGTCGGACAAAATCTGGCAGAGGTGAAACTGAGCCTCCGCGTGGCCGAACCAGGTGTCCGGCTCCTAAACCCAGAATTCAGGCAGTTTCACAGCTATAGCGCTGATCCCAGGCTCGCTCATGATGGGTTCAAAGATGTTTGAACCAGTCAGGGTCACCCATTGTAGCGGTAGCTCCACTGCTCCTGAGAGAACACACACAACCAGACGGGTTGAGCTCAGTGAGCAGACTAGTTCATTACAGACTCCTGGGCTGTACTTATAATCCCAGCCTGGACCTGGCTGAGAACCATGCTGGAGGGTGCTGACGTCACCCGGGCAGCACGTGAGTCCCATGCAGGGAGGAAGGGAAAACCCCCAACGGCGCCATTTTGGCCGTCTTCCCCCGCCGTGTGGCTTACAAGTGGGGCCGGTTTGCCTGCCTAGTGGTGAGTCGCTTCAATCTTTTATATTTATGCTCAGGCTTTTTTTAAGGACTCATAATTTAATTGAGACATACATCATGGTATCAGGCCCTTACAGCCCACGAGCCCATGCCACCCAATTGACCTACGACCTCCTGCATGTTATGGAGGGTGGGAGCAAACTGGAGCACCCAGAGGAAACATACGCAGAAATGGGAAGAACCTCCAAACTCCTTACAGTCAGCACTGGATTCGAATCCCAGTCACTGGTACTGTAATAGTATTGTCCTACCTGTGCTGCTCTTTTTTTTGCAATAGGAGAAAGCATAATTAATCTCAATGTTCAGTGAGGAGACAAGTTACTTTGTAGTTCTGAATACTGCTGACGATTCCATTGAAATATGTTTTGTGTGTGGAATAGGGCAGAACAGAGATCGGGTTGTGATGGAATATTTGGTAATGTTTTTGGGAGATAAATTGGTAAAAATTAGAGTCGCCATGCACATTTCACAAATAGGTGCCAATTGAAATGATGTCATGAAATGAATGGACTATTGTCTTGGAAGAAAAGGCAGAGCCAGGTTGTCTGTTTTGGACATTTTTGACCTCTCTGCAAAGTGCTCACTCAGAGGTCATTGAGAGGTTATTGTTTACCTAAAGCAACAGATGAATCATGAGACTAACTCCTATTTTTTGCTGGAAAAGGTCAGGGGTTTTGCAAGTAAAAGAGAGAAGGACATGCTGCTGGCAGTTTGAATCTCAGATAGAGAGACAGAAGGGACTGGATGTGACATAGAAAGCTGTAACAAACCAGGAGAAGTTTGTTGGAACTGAAACAGAAGATCCAGAGTGACGGATGGCTAGAAGTGCTATCTGTCTAATGTTTCTCTTGGATTAAGGGGAACAGAAAGGAACTCTGTGATAGCCTGAAAGAAAGAGATTGTCATCTGGAGAACCCTGAGAGGGCAAGTTTCATCAGCAAGATATTGAGGTGACTAATGGTGGTACCTCAGTTGTGGAAATCCTGGAACAACAAATCTCTCTCTGCAAACCCTACAAGAACCTTCCTGAGCGGTAAACATTAACCTTTCGAGCACCAAAGCCTGGTGAACTTTATACATGTTCAATCTGTGCACAGTATAAGAATTGCCTGCAACCAGTGAACTTGGAAGTGAGATTGAACTGTGAACCAAAGAACGTTCTTAAATTTACACACACATTACATACACATGCACTTAGAATTAGAAGGGGGTTAAGTTGGGTTAGTTAAGTTAATAGTGATAAGTTAAAAGTTTGATTCTGTTTTAATGTTTAAAGGTAATAAAAAAACAACTTTTGTTTAAGTAACCATTTGTCATGATGAATATTGCTGCTGGGTTTTGGGGTCCTTTGAGCTTGTAACATTTTATGGGTGCTCATCCGGGATAAAGATCTAAGATTGTAGTTGCAGAAAGCTGTAGAGAAAGCTAAGGGGTACAAGTACATAATTCTGTGAAAGTGGTGATACAAGTAGACACAGAGATGAAGAAGGCATTTGGCTGCCTTGCCTTCATTGGTCAGGGATTGAGTGCAAGAGTTGTTCAAGATGTTGGTGATATAATACGCAGAGTGTTGTGTGCAGTTCTGATTGCCCAGGTATAGGAGAGAGGTAATTAAGCAAGAAAGGATGCAGAAAAAATTCACAAGGATGTTATAAGTTACAAGAACTATAACGAGTCACTGGATTGGCTAGGGATATTTTTTTTACCTGGAGCGCAGGATGCTAAGCTGTATAAAATCATGAGGGGTGATAAATAAAGGAAATGGTCACAGTTTTTTTTTCCCCCTGAGTTAGGGATTGGGGAGTCTATCCCCAGACTACAGAGAATTTTTTTTAAAATTTAGACATACTGCATGGTAACTTCTGGCCCATGAGCTTATGCCTCCCAAATACCCCAATTGCCCTACAGTCCCTGTTACATTTTGAAGGGTGAGAGAAAAACAGGGCACCAGAGGAAACCCACACAGACATGGGGAGAACATACAAACTCTTTACAGACAGTGTGGGATTTGAACCCCAGTTACTGACACTAATAGCATTGTGCTAACCGCTACACTAGCCATGTCGCCCATGAACCACAGACACTACACTTCCTCTTCTTTTGCACACATTTTTATAGCAATTTTGCATCTGTAATGCTGCCACCAAACATTTAAGATTTATAAGAATGGGAAATCCTTAGAGGAATATGGATCAAACACAAATGGACTCGCTCAGGAAGACCAACAAGAACAAACTGGGCCAAAATCTCTATGACTCCATTATGGTTGTTGAGATGACCCATTCAAATTTCTGACAACACAAGGGGGCATACACAGGAACGATACACAATCCAAAACAAATTTATTCCATTATTATTTTTATTATTCATACAAATGTTCAAATTGTGAGTGAATCATTAGATTCGGATATTGCTGTCAGAGGGCATACGTGACATCAGATACAACCCTGAGATTCTTTTTCCTGCGGGCGAGGCAGAATTGGTAGTGTGCAAAAAAAAACTCAATATACACATGTAAACAAACTGATTGCAATTCAGAGAGAAAAAAATCAGTAAAGTGCAAAAGTAAGAGTCCTTAAATGAGTCTCTGGCTGAGTTTGTTGTTGAGGAGTCTGATGGTGGAGGGATAGCGGTGGTATGAGTCTTGTGGAGCCTGCACCTCTTTCCTTATGGAAGCAGCAAGAACAGAGCATGTGCTGGGTGGTGTGGATCTTTAATGATTGCTGCTGGTCTCCGACAGCAGCATTCCCTGTAGATGTTCACGATGGTGGGGAAGGATTTAGCTGTGATGTCCAGGGCTGTGTCCACTACCCTTGGCAGGGCTTTTCACTCGGGGTGGGGGGGGGCATTGGTGTTCCATACCAGTCCGTGATGGGGCGTTAGAATATATTTTCACGAGAAGGATGTGTCACTTCTCTTATGCGACTTGCAGTAGGTTACATGTTTGTGAAGTAAAACTCTGCGACTCCAACTTTATCAATGCAATAAATCAGGATTTATAATTAATTATGTGAGACTTGCTCATTTGTGTCCATTTCATCAAGAAAATATTTGCTTCTTGCAAAGATTTAATAACAAGGTCATAAACTGCACGAGCTGTGCAACAAGCAGAATTTAATTCAATATCTGCCTGCAGAGATAGTTAATTTAATGCTCATCAATTCTAATTTATTATGCAGTTATGCTTCTGTGCCATTTAAAATGGACATTCGCGTACATCCTGAAATTCATGTGCTCGCTAGAAATAAATGCTTAGTTTAATAATGGATTGTCATTGTAAAAGCTGATTTTAGTTTGAGCATTACTCCTGGAATCAGAATTCACAAGAAGATTATTATTTGAAAATCTAATGTCATTAGTTTTGGAGAAGCTGCAGTATCCAGGTTTGGTTATTATACTGGATTGTATCATATTGGTGAAGTGATGAAAAATGTTTTGACATAATACGCTAAAATTGTATTGCTGTAATAAATAATGAAACAATCACAGAATCAATCTTACTGTCCAAAATGTCTCATCAGTTCAACATTTTTACTCTCTTTCCTGCTGTTCTGAGAAATGTGCAGTGAGAACTGCTTGGTTCTGTTCTCTCCAAAAGAGAATTGTGCAGAAATCACAGCAATTGGAGTGAATGGGCTGACAGAGTTTATGCACCCAACAAGCTTCCTCCATTACTACTTTATCTCACATTGTCTACATATCCTTTAACTATCCGTAAAGTTCATACTAAACAGCTGCTCCCCCTCCACCACCAGACTCCTCAACAAACAAACTCAATCAGAGACTCATTTAACGACTCGCACTTTTGGACTTCATTATCTTATTTTTCCCTCCATTGCACAGTCGGTTTGTTTACATTTCTTTATCTGTTGATATGTGTAGTTGTGGACCTTTTCTTTGCACCACCAATAAGTGGTAATTCTGCCTTGCCTACAGGGAAAAGAATCTCAGGTTTGCATGTGATGTTATGTGTGTACTCTCGCCATAAATCTGAATCTACCCATGTGGTGGCAAGTTTATCAGGATTTCCTTGTAGGATTTATAAATAACTATCTTATACTACTCCAAAAAAAAGAAACAATTTTAGCATTTCTGCCTAATGGGATTCTTCATAATCTTGAAGACCCGTGGTCACCATCAGCCTTCTCTCTTTCCCCAAAGCCAGTCTCACCAGCTTTTGCTGGAAGTTTCAATCTGGACATCTATTTTATCACTTCATTAGAATATTGTCAAGCAGGTACAAATAAATGACATTTAAAATTCTCTTGCTTATTGACAAGTTGCTTTGTCAACACATTTACTGTTTGGTTGGCATTTTATCTGCCAGCTTTTAATATTGTTTTTAAATTAATGGCAGTGCAGCTGTGGTTCCCCATCAATGAGTGAAAATAACTCCACTTGTAAAAATAACACAAATATTCTGCTTCTTCTTCAACTGATTAAGATATTCTTCACATTTCTGAAAGCACTGTATATGCTTTGTGTGTGTGTTGGTGGCAAATATGTTAAGATGAAAAAAGAATGGAAATCTTCATAAATCCTCAATGTGACAAATTTAGAAGTGTTGAGTCTTCTTTGATTTGCTCGAGTTTAGAAAAATTTTGGAAAGATATTTTTCAAACATTATCAGCGATTCTTAAGGTTAAATTGGAACCTTGCCGTTTAATTGCTCTTTTCGGATCATTTCAAGATGATGGCATTTTACTGACTTCAACCCAATTTTTATCTTTGCAGCATTGATAACCAGATGTTCAGTTTTGATCAAATGGAAAGCTAACACTCCATCTACACACTTCTTATGGCTATCCATTCTATAGGATGATGATGGTTCCTTTCAGTCAGTTTGTGGCATTTATACCCCACTCCTCAGAAAGGAACAGTATGTGCGTGAATGGATTTTAGGTGAGATGGGGGGTTGCCCAGGTCCAGACCCACCCTCTCAACAACCCCTCCCAGATCCAGTGGCATGGCGAGGTCCAAGTCCTGTGACAGTGAATGGCCAGGCCATGCTTCATGCTTCACAGCATGTGTTTGCTAGGTGGCCATTGGCTCTACTAGAGAGTTTTTCCGCCCTTTGCTAGGTCTTGTTTCTCATCCTGCAGGATGCCCCCCCCCCTGCCCCTCCACACCGGGAAAGCCTGGTGGGGGAGCCAATATAGACACTGACCAACCGGCCATGTAACAGGTTACAAGATACCAGTAGCACCTGAGGTACACACACACAATGGTTAAATTATATTATATCTTGTTTAAGTTTTTTTTTAATTAGATATGCCATTAAAGATTCAAACCCCAATTTCCTAAAGACTTGGGCCCCTGTTATGGAGCAGGACCACAGTCTAAAGTTTTAGAGTTGTTATAAGCTTCAATGCTATCCATTTACAGGTTGATACGCATATGTTAGTCTTTTTTCCCCAACCTTGTAATTTGTATTTCAATATATAATGGTATTGTTTAATTTTTGTATTATTGAAAACTTCAATAAAAAAATATCTTAAAAAGAAAGAAATCTTCAGCAATTCAGATAATATGAGGCACCTTGAAAGAGTAAACAGGATATACTGTACTTCCCTCAAAGCAGGGATCAGAGTTCCAGAGTTTTTTTTTATTTATTATCTTTTTTAAAAATAATGTGGAACGCTTAACAAATTTGTGTCATCCTTGCGCAGGGGCCATGCTAATCTCTGTATCGTTCCAATTTTTAGTATATGTGCTGCCGAGTTAAAGTAGAGTTAAAGTAATCAGTAACAATTCGCCCAGAGAGTGGTAGGTGTCCAGAACCCTCCTTATGAATACTTAATAGATCATTATTTTCAAAAGATAGTTTGACAGAAATGGGGTAAAGAGGGAGATGAGCTTAATTTGTTGAGCTCAAACCTGCTTCTGAATGCTCATAAATGCAATGTAACCTTGAGCAAGTAACAAAGGAAAGTGATGAAGTTATGGTGGTAGATGTGCTGTATATAGATTTTAGTAAGGTATTTGACAAGGTCCCCCTCATCCAGAAAGTCAGGAGGCATGGGATGCAAGGAAACCTGGCTGTGTGGATTCAGAATTGGAATGCCTTCAGAAAGCAGAGGTAAGCAGTAGGTAAAACCTATTCCACCTGGAGGTCAGTGACTAGTGGAGTTCCACATGGATGTTCTGCGACCCCTGCTCTTTGTGATTTTTTTTATATAAATGACCTGGATGAAGAAATAGAGGGATGGGTCAGTAAGTTACAGATGGCACAAAGATTGGATAGTGTAGATGGTTAACGTAGGTTATAGCAGGATAAAGACAGGATGCTGAATTGGGCAGAATGGTCACCTCATTACAGGAAGGATGTGGAAGGCTTGGAGAGGTTGCAGAGGAGATTTACCAGGAGGTTTCCTGGATTGGAGAATGTGTCTTATTAGGCAAGGTTAACAGAGCTAGGGATTTTTTCTTTGGTGTGAACAAGGTGACTTTAATAGAGTTCTACAAGATTATGAGAGGCATGGATAGGATGGACAGCCAGCACCTTTTTCCCAGGGTAACAGGAGCAAACACCAGAGGCCATATGTCTAAGGTGAGGGGAGGAAAGCTTTATACACAGAATAGTGGGTGCCTGGAATGCCTTGCCAGGGGTGGTGGTAGAAGCTGGTACAAAGAGGGTATTTAAAAGACTCTGCAATAGGCACATTGGATGCAAGAAAAATAGAGGGTGTGAGATAGGGAAGGTTTAGATTGTTGAGTAGATTTATATAGGTCAGCACAACATCGTAGGCTCTGCTGTACTGTGCTGTAATGTCCTATGTTCTAATCTATATACTGCAGCTCAAGTACCAAGGTGGGATGACACTGGACTGGAGTTGAATTGACATCATTTGAACAGTTACCCATCAGTCCTGTAGATTAGTTCCACTCCAGCAGAAGATTTGTTGGAAATGAAGTACAGGATTGCAGCAAGAATGGATTAAAAAAAGTGTTGAAACAATGACGTATACATGCTTGGCACCAATTTGCAGCTTGCATGCCATCAGGAAGCAAATGTAAAATGAATGTGAAGGTGGTGAATTGTACCTGGTGCTACTCTCTGCATTTTTCTTGAAAATCCATAACTTATAGGACTTGTGTTGCAAGATGGGATTTTATGGCCAACACAGGCATAATGGGTTGAATGGTGCCATTCTATTGTAAATTTTCAATGATTCAGGGATCAGAAAGCAAATGAGGAACTCTCATCTGAACCTCCCAAACAAAAATGATGCTAATTGTCGACAGTAAATGTGCAGTGATTATGACCATATATTTTAACAAGTCATGAAACCCTTAAAAATTTCTCAAAGTGGGGGGGATGGGGGGGGGGTCAACCTATACACCAGATATACTTTTGAGACCTAAAATTCACTGAAAAAAAACAGATTGATGTTAATTCAGCGTATAAGTCGATGCAGGAAGCACCTCCCTACCGTCGGCTCAGCTGCTGCCTGACACCTCCCCACCACTGGTACTGACCACCCTAATTGCTCCTACCTGGGACCTTGAGATTTCCGTCACCGCTGCTGCCTTGTAGGCCAAGGATTCTGCTCCCACCTGGAGCACAATGTTGCCTCTCCAGCTCCATGGGATTGCTGCCTCTTAGGCTGAGGGCTTTTTTACTTACTTAATTTGCAGCTTTATTACTTGTGATTACAGTGTTTTAAAAAATTTTGGGTTGTTCCTGGGAGGCCCGGACAGCACGAAAAATGGGGGTAGATTTATACGCTGGATATACCATAAAATCCTTAAAATTAGGCTGATAAATTGTGGTCGACTTATACGCTGAAATATACGGTACTTAGAAATGTTTCATTCTTCAGTTGGGTACCAGGCATATTAATATCACATCCACAACACCACCAAATGACAAAACAAAAATGACCTCCACACAGGATCATTAGAACACAGAACATTACAGCACATCGACCCTCGATGTTGTGCCAACCTATATATTCTTACCAAAAAAATTACTAAACCTTCCTACCTTGTAGCCCTCCATTTTTCTTTCATCAATGTGCTTGTCTCAGCATCCCTTAAATGCCCCTAATTTTTCAGCCTCCACCACCACCCCTGGCAAAGGGTGATTGATGGGGAGGGAGGAGTGGACAAGGGAGTCATGGAGGGAGCAGTCCCTGTGGAAGGTGGAGAGGGGAGAAGAGGCGAATATGCGTCTGGTGGTGGAACCACGCAGCAGGCAGAAATGGCAGAGGATTATAAGATGGATGCGGAGGCTGGTAGGATAGCAGGCATCAGTAATACAGGTACTCCCCAACTTCCGACCTATGCGACTGAAAATTTGTTTAAAAAAACTATAAAATTTGTGCAGTTTATGTTGTATTTGACAAACTATAAGAGAGATACAGGGCATGTAAGAGCCAAAATGTGTGTACTTACCTTGTTAGTCGGCGTCCTGGGGTCCGTAGGCTGGGCGCGGCCATCTTGATTCCTGTGCATATGCGCGAGTCTTCGGTTGCTGCTGCGCAGTTCACGCATTGGAGTTCAGTTGGTGTACGTGCGAGAGTTAAGGGTGCGAATTCAATATTGTTGGGGCGCTTAACTTTCGTGCATGTGCCAACCAAATTCCAACGTGCAAACCCTCCATGCGTGTGCCAACCGAAGACTTTCGCATAGGAATCAAGATGGCCACGCCCAGCCTTCGGACCCTGGGACACTGACTAACAATGTAAGTAAAAGGAAGATGATGAAAATTTTGATCAAAAGGTTGGCTTATTTACTCCATGTATCCAGCAAAATTCCAACATGTCCATTTCAAGATACGATGATCCTTTGGTCCCAATTATGGTTGTAAATCAGGGAGTACCTCTATATCTTTACCTCCGATTTTTGTTCTCCAGCATCTGTGTTTTGAATGCATACAAAGTAACCTGCTACCTTTGAACTACTGAACCACACCACAGCCTTTTGTCACAAGAAATATAATAGTAAGTGCTTGTTTTAGTTTTCTACACCAAATTTGTAATTCTTACCTATTAAATGTTCCTTTGTATGGTTACACCACTCACCCTACTTTCCACATTGTGCCCAGCTTGAACTGTACAATGTGTGAGCTTCTGAAAACGACAATTTATTTCACAATATGTAAACATTTCTGTGCAAGTTTTCTGTGAGTAACCTGAACAGGAAATAATTATTTTCTAATTTAGTTCTGAATGATACTGAGTGAAACATAAATGATGGCCGGGTTTGAACGGTTTAGTTCTAAATAGTTAAAATTGGCTTGCCTGTAGAAAGCAAAAGTAGAAATGGATGGGAAGTATTCTGCCTGGAGGTCAATGTCCTGTGAAGGTCCCAGGACAGACTTCTGCTCTTTGTGCTTTTTATAAATGACCTCGATGAAGAAGTGGAAGGATGTGTCAGTGACCTTGTGAATGATACGAAGGTTGGAAGAGTTGTGCATGGTGCTGAAAATTGTCGTCAGATACAAAAGGATAATGACAGGCTGTAGAGTTGGGTGGAAAAGTGGCAGATGGAATTTAATCTGGATAAGTGTGGGATCATGCATTTTGGAAAGTATAACCTGAAGGCTTGAGTACAGAATCAATGGTCAGATTGAATGGTCAGTGTAGAGGAAGAGGGACTTTGGGGAGCCAAATCCATTACCAAAATGGCAGTAATATATCTTTACGTTGTCTAGATGCTGTGAGACCAGCTGGCTGAGTTCCTCCAGCATTTCTATGTTTTGACTACAATCAGAGCATCTGCAAGCCTTTTTGTTCTCTACCTTGTATGCACGTCTAGTAGATTACTGCCAAGTTAATGGAAAGACGACACCTCATTGTTGGATGGGGAATCTGGTTGTATGGTGTGAGAATCTGGTTGGGTGGTGCCAGAACAACAATTTTGTTCACAAAATCAAGAAGACTGAAAAGCTTATTGTGGATTTTGGGACGGGAAGGCTGAGGGACATACACATGTTTGGGTTGATGGGACAGCGGTAGAGGTTTGTTCCTTCAAGTTCCTGGGAGACAACATATCAGAGGAACTCTCCTGGAGCAGCAGATTGAGGCAACAATGAAGAAGCCACAACAGTGCCTCTTCTTTCTAATAAGTCTAAGGAGATTTTGCATGTCATCCAATGCTCCATCAAACTTCTGCAGATGTGGAAAGTACATTGGCTTGGTCATTTGAGTGCCCAGGAATACAGAAGGCCACAAAAGTAACAAATATCGCCAAGTCTATCACAGGTTACAACCACCCATACATTGAAGATATATTTGAGATTCTGCCTCATGAAGACATCCAACATCATAAAGAATCCCATTAACCTAGATACAACCTCTTCGGAAATGAGGTACAGAAGCCTACGTCCAGCACCTCTCGATTCAAGATGTATTTTTCCAACAGCGATAAGGCTCTTGAACCTCCCTTACTACCAGAACCATAAACTAGTCCAGAACCCCAAGAAGCCCTATCCTCACTACTGAAACACCAATTTTTTTCTTGCTACTATAATTGTGAATATTTATTTTCTATCTGTTGTTAATATTTATGATCTATTCCTATATAGTAATTTATAAATTCTATTTTAGTTGAATTTTTTTTTTTTTTTACAAAGTACCGGTACTGGTTTGGGTGGAGCAAGCAGAAATTTCAGTCCTCATGTACTTATGTGTGTGTCAATAAACTCATTATCATAATTTTCACTGTGGATCCCCAAATGCTTTGGGGAATTAATTTCTTCCTTGTGTTATGTACCAGAGAGCAGTGATAAAAATTAGTCCAGATGATGTTATATTTTAAATAATATTTTAATTATTAATTAACAATTATATAACACCTAATCCAATTTAATTAACATATAAACTTAACAAAATTTATATACAATTATTAACTTAACCTTTAACTATGCATGAAGATATTGGTGTGTGTGTGTGGAATACCCCAAACCACTACAGCTCAATGCTCAATTCTAGGAAGGCAGTTCCAAGTTCAAAGTTCAGAAATTCAATGATGATACGTGGGCTTGAGATTGATGCAACGCACAGGCTTTACGTGGTTGAGGCATGCAGGTCTTAGATGAATGGGAGACAATGTACTGACAATAACCACACCAGCAGTGCAAGTATAAGCCAGCTTTATATACAAGGTCACCAGGATGACCCCTGGTGTCCGACTGGTGATATGTAATTACACCACTAGGTCACCAGGGGTCATCCCGGTGACCTTGTATATAAAGCTGTCTTATATTCTGCTGGTATGATTATTGTCAGTACCTCCAGGTTCGTCTTGCAGAGAGACAAGACCTCGTAGTGTACATATTAGTTTATTAAATTGTACTGACAATAACCACACCAGCAGTGCGAATATAAGACAGTTTTATATACAAGGTCACCGGGATGAGCCCTGGTGACTTAGCGGTGTAATTACATATCACCACAGACACACAGGCCTTAAATGGTGAGACACGTACTTAGAGGGAAGGAGTTGTTCATGAAGTGGGTGAAAGAATCCAAAGGTGACAGAAAGTTGCACATGAAACTCATGAATATCCTTGTTTTGGTACTTCAAAGAAATGTTCTTTTTAGACGAGGGCCTTCAGCAATTAGAACTGCTTTTACGAGTCAGTCAAAGTGGTGTGCAGTATTTCTTCTGCTAATAGAGAACTCTTTTCGCAGGTCAGTCGAGTAGAGAGCAGTATTTCTTCTGCAACTTTAAAACCCCGTTCAGGGGTCAGTCAAAGTGATTTCTTATCCCTCAATAAGCAAAAGGAGGAAATATGACAATTCTGTCTATAACCACACAATGAGGCCAAGTGGGTTTCTCAACCCCACAAAGGAGGTCAAAGTAATGTTTATTTTGTGCTGCATTCTTAAAATGGCCTCTCAAACACAATGTCCATAGCCTTTCAGTATGCTGGTCACATGGTCTCTGCTTCAGGGCCTCTCCTCTTCACTGTACAAAATGTATCAAGTAAAGAACATGCCATCTCCAGTCACTTTCCAAAACCTGCAAGCTTCTGTTAAATCTGGTGTCTTAAAGGGATAGTCCCACACAAATAAAATGAACTGGCAAAATGGGGGAAACGTCACACTTGGTACAAGACTATTTGACAAATAAAAAAGATTTTGTGACCAACATCAATGTTTATGTTTTGCATATTTTATGTCAAAATTATCCATATGAAAATAGAACTATGTCTTGTTTCAGGTTTACTGTCACAATATAATTCAGGTCTTTTACATTCATTTAATTCATTCAGTGTGCATCCACTGATTAAGATTAGAATTAATCCAGGCTACATGCAATTTTAAAACATAAATATCCATTCAAGTACCCTTCATGGTTCACTTGGTAACTGCAGCATTTATGTGAATGGAGTCCTGCTGACGAGGAACTTTACAGATTTTAGTGCTAATCTCCACTAAATTATCTGGATGTATAATACAATTGTTCACTGTGCCTAGGCTAGTGAGTGAGTGAAGAAAAGAGCCAGAGTTCACGTTTCTAATCACTTCCTAATGGAAATATACATTGGTGAAAATTGAGGGAGGAATGGATTCGGCTCTGCTCTGATTCTCTCCCCTCCAGCTCACACCCCCATTCCAGTTCCCACTGATGAAATTCACGGTCTGTTATGTGCACATGAACAACGAACCCACAAGTGTTCATGCCTACAGGGCTGGGGAGGAGATGGAAAAGAAAATGGGGGGCAATTATTGAATATAATTAAACCTACAAAATATTTGCACATCAACCCAGAAGGCTTTATAATGCATTAAAAAGGCTGACTCGAAGCCACAACAGCACCACCCATAATAAATGTGCAAATGCAATCGTCACTGTTTAACCCCTACCGTATCTCTGCAGACAGCTGTCTATGTAATTACATGCATGTACGTACAGAGAATTTACTGGAGGAATTTTAATCGAGGATTGTAATTATAAAATCACAGTGCAAAGTAGGGAGAAAACATAGGATTTATCTGAACTGAAAAAGGTTAATATTTTATGTTTGGTGCAGGCTTAAATTGGAGAAATAGCTTGTAGTACATGTCAAAATATGAAGAGAAAATTACCAAAGTCATCAAGTCTGTAGCTTCATTATTTTCTGCTCTGCATGCATTTGTGCAATACATCACCAAATCAGAAGCCATTTGCAGTATCAATGCTCCAGTTTAAAATTTCAGTGGCAGCAGTAACTAAATATTCATTACTTTCCACTTGTGTCCATTAGCAGGATAAATCTGTATACACAGTTGCCCATCCTAAGAGCAGAGCGTATGCAATAAATCAGTAAGAGGGTCGTGGTGATGTTATTGAAATGGTCACACAATTTTCTTTTCTGCTTAATGATGTTTCAGCATGCACTGTGTAAATTATAAAGCCAATAGATTCAAACCCCAATAAAATTGGTTGAAAAGCCTAGAATGAAAAAAATGTCTAATTTGATTTTATACAGGATTGTTATAAAAACATTATATTTCATTTCAGTACAAAATCAACACAAAAAGATACTGAAACTGAACATGAGATAGGGTTCTCATTTAATCACTTCATTTTAATCAGCTACACATCACTTGCCAACCTGACAGGACAACATGCCCGCCCGGGTACTGAAGGACAGTGCTGAGCAACTGACGGAGGTCCTTAGGGAGATCTTCAATACGTCATTGCAGCAGTCCATCATCCCTGTGGATTTCAAGACAGCTGCCATCAGGCCGGCTGCAAGACAGTGTGGTGCGGTTGGTGTAGAGTATGGAATCGGAGGACCGTAAGAACAACAGAGAGAATCATTGGGGTCGCCTTTCACTTTACTGGTGGGATTTACCGGGATCAATATTTAAAGAGGGCTTGCAAAATCAGGGAAGACCCCCCTCCACCCTCAGCATTGACCATTTCAATAACATCACCACGACCCTCTTACTGATTTATTGCATACGCTCTGCTCTTAGGATGGGCAACTGTGTATACAGATTTATCCTGCTAATGGACACAAGTGGAAAGTAATGAATATTTAGTTACTGCTGCCACTGAAATTTTGGGAAGAAGATATAGAAGTAACAGAGTAAAATCATAATACTGGAGCAACTCAATAGGTTAAACATTGTACTTTATATAGCAAAGATAAAGATACATAACTAACATTTCAGGCTTGAGCCCTTCATCAAGGTATGGAAAATTGTAGAGGGAGAGGAACACAGTCCCAAAGGCAGGAGGTAATAGGTGAATAAGGGAGGAAGGGCAGAGCAGCAAGCAGGGGGAGGGGGGATAGAGAATGAAGAGGATGGAGAGCTAAGGGAAGGAAGACAAGGGGAAAAGGAAGGGAGGAAGAATGGGGAGAATGCTAGCAGAAATCGGAGAAGTCGATGTTAATGGCATCTGGTTGGAGATGGAAAATCAAGTGTTTTTCCAATTTATGACTGGTCATGGTGGGATAGTAGATGAAGCCATGGACAGACATGTGAGTTTCAAAATGGGATGCAGCCTTTAAATGCCAGAACCTCCAGGCTGAGGAACAGCTTCTTCCCATGGGCAGTAAGACAGCTGAATGACAGTTGGACTGTTCAAACAACACTCCATGACTTGACTATTTATGAGGCAAATTTATTTTAATATATGAACATATGTAGAGTTTCTCTGTATGTGTGTACACATGCATGTTTTGCACCGTGGATGGGAGAACACTGTTTCACCGGGTTGTTCTGGTACAATCGGATGACAATCGAACTTGAATAAACTTGAACTTGAATAGCACGTGGTATCTCCAGACGGTTTCCCATCCAAATACTAGCCAGACCAGAAGGGCCGGAGAATATCAGCATCCATAGGAAGTAAAAGGCCATCAATGTTTTGGGGAGGACTCGGGCCTAAAACATTGATTGGATGCTGTGCGACCTGCTGAGTTTATTCACATCTTTTGTATTTTGCACTATACCCCAGCTTCTACAGATTTTCTTGCTCAACAAAGCAGGCCTAAGCTTGCTTTGCTTTTGTAATCAGACAAGATCAGATGTTTTCAGGCTAGTACAGAAATTCCAGTTAAACAGAATTTCAAAAGCCAACTCAACTGTCCTTTATTTTGATTTTTAAAATCTGAAACTGTTCAGCATTCCTATTTGCCTTTATTCTGATAGATAAGCTAAGAGGTCTCTGCCAATTGTTAATTAAGATTTTAAAAACTATAGATGCTGAAATATTCCAAAAAAAAAGCAGAAAATGTTCAAAACACTCAGCAGGTCAAGCAACATTGCACAAATGGAAGTTTGGCCCTCATTGCTAGTGGGATTGAATTTAGGAGCAGGGAGGTTATGCTGCAACTGAACAAGGTACTGGGAGTACTGCCTGCAGTTCTGGTCTCCTTACTTGAGGATGGAAGTACTGGCTTTGGAGGCAGTGCAGAGGTTACAAGGTTGATTCCAGAGATGAGGGGGTTAGCCTACAAGGAGAGATCGAGTTACCTGGATTTAGAAGGAAGGGAGAGGATCTTATAGAGACTTGTAAAATTATGAAAGATAGAGGTAGGTAAGTTGTTCCATTGGTGGGGGAGACCAGAACTGGGGGACATAGCCTCAAGAGAGGAAGATTGAGGATGGAGATGAAGAGGAATGCTTTTCCCAAAAGGTGGTGAATCTATGGAATTCGCTGGCCTTTAAAGCAGTAGAGGCGACCTCAGTAGATATATTTAAGACAAGGTTGCATGATTTTTACATAGTAGAAGAATTAAGGGATATAGGGAAAAGGCAGGTAAGTGCAGATGAGCCTATCGTCGGATCAGCCATGATCTCAGGCTTGATGGGCCAGATGGCCGACTCCTGCTCCTATTTCTTATGTTCTAAAGTCCTCAAGAGATGTAGCACAGAAACTAGCCTTCTGGCCTACCAAGTGCACGCTGCTGATCAATCACCCATTCACATGAATCCAACATTAACACTCCACCAGATACCACCATTCACCTACGCACCGGGAGGGGGGGTGGGGAAGGGGGATGCAAATACTGCACACATTCAGCGCCTGATCTAACCCAAGTCTGTAAGGCAGTGACTCCACTAGCTGCACTGTCGATAGAAAGTGAAACAGAGTTAACATTTCAGGACAAAGACCCTTCATCAGAACCCACTGACAAATGGTGTTCAATCTGAAATCTACCTCAGATTTCAGATGTATTTATTATCAGAGTGCATACATGATAATCACATACATGTGTAGTGACTCCCAAGAGTATTTTCTGTTTTTCACTCCCTCTCAAATCTTTTTCCACTCATTGACCACTGCTTTGCTGCTGCTTCCTCCACTCACACAGAACTTGACAATTTCCATCCTGCTCTCATCTTAAAATTGTCCATCTCTAATTCTTCACTGACCCATTTGGTTCTTTCTCTGTCCCAGAAAACATGTTAAGTACAAACTTTCTTTAAAAGCCTATGGATGTCCACAGCGTTCACAACCATACTTCCTCCCACTCTTGTTTTTTTGCGGGGACTCCCATCCTTTTCTCCCAATTTCCTTGTCTCCATCCTGTGTGCTTTGATAATGAGATTTTCCTTCGATATGCTGCTGACAAGTCTTTCTTCTTCCATAACCACGGACTTTCCTCACCAAAGCAAAGCTCATGACCCCATTTCGCCTGTTCCTCATTCCTCTGCTCTCATCCCCTCTACTCCCAGGACAGCATGTGTGGCGATATCCTGGTCTTCATTTTCCTCTCCACTAACCTTCACGTGGATGAATCATTGATCGGAATTTTCACCAACCAAAAACGTTCTACCCCTCTCCTTCTGGTATTTCAATGGATCCTTTCCTTCATGGCTCCTGGTCTATTCTTTGTTTCCTCTTTATACTCATTTCCCTAAGCAACCAAGAGATGCAACATCTCTCCTTTGACCTCTTCCCTTCCTATCATGTCCTTTTAGGTGAGGCAGGAGTTCACTTGTATTTATTGAGTCATAGAGCCAAACAGCATGGAACAGACCTTTTGGCCTAATTCATTCATGCTGAGGTTAGTCACATTTGATAGAATTTTCCCCATACATGGCCTGTTTCCACTTCATAAATGGTTATATGGTTATATCCTTCTTTACATATTCAAATATGTAAATTGATTCCACTTCCAAACCTTCCTTTGGCAGCTTGTTCCAGAAACAGGAGTGGCTCAGGCCCGAAATATTGGAAATACACATTTGCCTCCTATGGACGTTGCAAGACTGGCTGAGTTCCTCCAACATTTCTGTGTTTTGACCACAGTCAGAGTGTCTGTAGACTTTCATGTTTCGCTGCTGAAACAGGCTGCTATCTGAGTGAAAAAACTGTCTTCAGTCCCATTTTAAAACTCTATTCCAGAATCATCTACCCTGAGAATAAGACTGAGCATTCACTTTCTCGATGCCCCTCATAATTTTATTTAAGAGCATAAGGAATAGAAACAGAAATAAAGCATCTTTTTTGAGTTTGCTCTGTCTGGCTGATCTGGCCATGGACTCAGCTCCACCTACCTGCTTTTTCTCCATATCCCTTAATTTTCTTACTTCAGTGACATAACATACCTCCTCAAACATCTCACAAAGTATGGCCGCTGGCGAGTCTTCCTCATGATTGCATCGACACGAGGCTTTAGGACAGATCCTCGGAGATGTTGACACCCAGGAATTTGAAGATCTTAACCTTCTCCACAACTAAGCCCTCGATGAGGACTGGGTCATGTTCTGACTTCCTCCTGAAGTCCACAAACATCTCCTTGGTTTTGCTAACATTGAGTTCAAGGTTGTTGGTGTGACACCACTCAACGAGTTGATCTATCTCCTTCCTGTACACTTTCTCTTTGCCTTTTTGTGATTCTGCTGACCACTGTGGTGTCATTGGCAAATTTGTAGAAAGCATTGGAATTGTGCCTGGCCACACAGCTATGGTGCAGAGTGAGTAAAGCAGTGGGCTAAACATGCATCCTTGAGAGTGCCTGTATTGATAATCAGTGAGGAGACGACACTGTTTTCAATTCGTCCAATTCATTTCCAATTCAAATAACAATCTGATCTCCTATTTTTTTAAATATTTTATTTATGATTTTCCAGTCTCAAACTCAAATAGTTATCAACATTATCAGTATCAATGTTTTCATGGTCAGCATTGACAATAATTTACAATTATTCATTTTACACAGTTTCTGCAGAGCTCAAGCTCTTTTTATCTCCCTTCCTCCCCAACCCCCATATTCAACACTAGATGTTTAGGTAATCACAATTACACAGGACACTAAACACATTCACAACAAAGGGGTGAAATATAGGTCAGGATTTTGTGGGTTTGTCATGGAGTGGCAGCGGCCAGAGCCCAAACTGTTTTTTTTAAACTTTACCTGGTTGGGACAAGTTGAGCCCCCCCACCCCACCAAATGGCTGAGGAGTAGGCAGGTAAGGCGGGGTGGCCAGACACAATGATAGTCGTGCTCCCATGAATTTTAAATATGGTGGCCAAATTTTTTTGAAAGTATCGTATTTTTTCCTTAAGTTGTAAGTGATTTTCTTCAAGGGAACAGCTTTGCATTTCCGTGTTCCAATGCGTGATGCTCAGGCAGGAGTCGGATTTCAAAGTAACTGCTATGCACTTCCTGGCCATTGTCAATGTGATCGTCACAAAATGAATTTGGAATTTCAACAGCTTCATTGTAGTAAGTCTTACGCCCATTATGTTTCCCAACAGGAAAAACTCAGGGTCCTGCGGAAATTCTTTGCCTATAATTTTCCCTCAGACTTGACCTAGCTCCAACCTAAAAGGACCTCACCTTGGTACATGTCCAGCTTGTGTGCATCGATGCCGCATCTAAAACATTGATCTGATATAGACCTGTTCAATTTTTGAGGCGTCAGAAGCAGCTGGTGCAGAAAATTGTACCGCGCATTGATGGTTGTAGTCGGACCAGCACCACTCATCAATCACTATATCTAGGTCTGACTCACATCTCTGTCTTGATTTATGAAGGCCTGGTTATGGTCCTTCTGCTTGGAACAGGAAATACATTGCTGAGATAAACTTCCAGGTGTTCCCCCTTCAAATCATGGTCTCTATGTCGCTGCATTTTGAAAGGGCCATGGTTGGACCTAATTTGTAATTTGTCGTGTAAGAAAAATCTTGTCTAAGGTAGCAGTGGAACGTCTTGTTTGATAAACCATACATATGTCTGAGTTGTTCAAATGACACAAGTTGCTGATCTATTTTTCCTTCCAAGTGCTGACTTCACACTTACCAACATTATACTTAATCAGCCAGACCCATTCCAACTCACTTAACCGATCTATATCTCTACAGACTCTCCACATCCTCTGTTCAATTTGCTTTTCCACTCAATTTAGTGTCATCAACAAACTTTGATGTGCCATACTCGCTTCCCCCTTCCAAATCTCTAGTGAACATTCTGTTGGTTACTTATGTAAAATTCAGATAGGAAACTGGTTTTGGTGGATCTAAATCCTAAATTGACATCACATTTAAGGCTACACCCCCATATCGATAATATTGTAATAGAGAAACTCAGCAGGTCAAACAGTACCAATTATATAGAAAATATAAAAAGACATAACCAATGTTTCGGGCTTGAGGCATCAAGGTCAGTAAACAATTTTAAGGATGTGGCTCATTTTCGTTTACGATTTTGTAATATTGTAATAGAGATTCATGTAGATATTGTAAATAATTTGTAATAGAGTTAATATAGCTACCTAGGGACAGGCAATCCTGGAAAAAAAATCTTTTGTTAGTAAAGAGCAAATGGCAGAGTAGCTCTCTGTCATTTAAACTATTTACCATGACTTAAACACAGTAATAAAGAAGACGTGGACTGATGCCAAATTCCATGGTCAGACAAGTGAAAGACTCTGGTCAAGGTTCACGTACAGGAGGTTCCTCAGAAGCTGTGACAGCACTCGATTGCATGCTAAGTGGCTGGACAGATAAAGAACCTGTGTTTCAGTTCCGCAGCTATGTAATATCCTCAGAATCCACCTTCTTTGTTCCGGAGACAGCGCTCTCGAACAGCAGAACTATAAACTGGAGCTTTCTCTATTCTTCCTATTTTTCTGTTTGCTCTTGAAGAAGCTTGGAAACAAGCCGTTAAGAAGCTGGCTTTGACACAAAAAATAGAAAAAAGGACTTTCAAGCTTATAAAGTGGCAAATACTAAATGAATCTTTGCTTGAACAGGGAAAGAGAGATCTCATTGAAAGCTTTGAACATGAACTCTGGAATCAGTGGGGGATTTTCCTCTTTGAGATATAATGCAAGCTACCAATGTATGTCTGAAACAAGACATTAAGTACAGTAGGCCAAAGAATGACCCCCTTTCCACTGCTGAATACATTCCTCAGCCACAGAACCCCTCACTAGTCAGCCAGCATGGGTTGTTTCCTCTGCTTCTCCTTCTCAGACAGTGGGTGGGGGGTCTATCTGTGTTCTGGTGTCCTGTGCCAGTCTTCTGTTTCCCTGAAGTCTGCAACCCCTCGTTCACGGGATTTTAAATAAAACCACCATTGGCTCCTTTAACAGGCCATTTAAAGCCTGTACAACACAGTGGGCAGTTGGACTGGATGGTTGGACCCCAGAGGAGTGCAATGACTCCGCTCCCCAGCGACTTTCTTTGGCTTGGCTTCGTGGACGAAGATTTATGGAGGGGGTAAATGTCCACGTCAGCTGCAGGCTCGTTTGTGGCTGACAAGTCCGATGCGGGACAGGCAGACACGGTTGCAGCGGTTACAGGGGAAAATTGGTTGGTTGGGGTTGGGTGTTGGGTTTTTCCTCCTTTGTCTTTTGTCAGTGAACGACTTTAATCATCTGTGAATTGACGGGTGTTATTGTTATTAATTTATTTGGACATTGCATCGCATAAAAATAAGAAATACTCATTGATATTTTATTTAATGGAATAACAAAGTGTAGAATAAAATCTTAACTAAATACATAATGCAATCCTACTTGTATTAAAATATGCCAATAGTTTTATTTGCCATGAGAGAAAATTATCCTGAAACCATTTCAAGTTTACATTTACAGGAGCATTCAGAGTGGACAGACTTGTGTCGCCAGAAAAAAATTCGCTCAAGATTTTTGCAAACACTGACGACTAAAAATTGGAGGGATAACTGCCTTAAAGCAAATATGTGCTTTGAACATACATTATGAAGGGACGATCAAACAGTGCGAATGGAGAACCTAAAATTGTGCCAATATCACAGATGGATGACTTATAGCAGTAATAGTCATTTCTGATTCAGTCAGAGATAACAAGTTCGCTGAAGTTGTAGAATTCCATAGGCTTCCTTGTGCCCAGATGGAAGATAGGACAATGTTCCTCAAGCTTGTATTGGGCCTCAATATATCAGTTTAGGAAGCCACAGACAGGTGAGATAGGTAATCAGAGTGCAAGTGAGTGAGCAACAATAAGAATGAGTGCAGGTACTCCCTAAAGCATTCACCTAATCTGGGATCAGTTTCTCCTCTGTCGACGAGACTTGGTTTTTCTCTCTCCATTAGAACAATCTGATATACTTGTCATGTCCTACAGCCCTACATTTTGCAACTTTTCACATTCCATATTGTGTAATCCCACTTTACAAATTCCCTATTAATCCCACTTTACAAACTCCCTATTAATCCATTAACCAGACAAATTCTACAACATATCCCCATAGCCACCCTAGTCTCATACTGTTACATATAATCCCCTTTGTCATATCCATCACTTGCCACCTTCTTTGAGGCTCATTTCCCAATTGTGACAAAGGTTTTTTATCCAGAAACATTAAACTCAATTTTATTTCCTCAGTTACTGCCTTTCCAGCTGGAGTGTTTTCTGTTTCATTTTAAATTTGCACTTTCTGTACTTACATTTTCAGCCTGTGAAGAACTGGTTTGTGAAAACCCAATGTGGTCCATGTAGTTCCTGGTCTTATTTTAAGAAAGAGCTCATATTACAATTTCCTCCATAACATCTAAGTGCCAAAATCCTAAATACTTGCCCAAAGAGGAGACTATTAACTGAGAGCTCAAATTAAATGTCACAGTATACTAATAAGGGTTACAAAGATATCAACATCATCATCTGTTAATTTGTTTTAGGAATACCTAACGTACTGCCAGTCCTTTATAATTTACATAATTCTGTAGTTAGATCAGTATAATGATTCAAATTTGTTGTACTCCGGCCAATTCACGATGTCACAGCATAGTGAACTATTATTGAGGTCTTTTAAAAAATATATTAAAAGTCACCAAGGGACCTATTTTCAATGTTGTTACTAATCTATTCTTCGTAAACAAGGTCTTATGGTAGTTAAAAACTTTTTGAAATGTGCTAATGATAAGAGAAAATTTAGTAGCCAATTTGCACACTGTAAAAATCTCATAAAAGCAGTGAGATAAATTACACCTTAATGTGGTCATGTTGAGGAATGAGAATGGTCACAAAAGCAAGGAAAGACGTCTCCAATTTCTCAGAAAGTGCTGTTGCTTCTTTTGCGTCTATTTGAATTGTTTAACAGAGCCTCCATTGCTCTATTACTTCTCCAAATGAAGTTATTACAAACTAATAAAAATCTTATTAGTCCTAACAAAGGAACAGCAATGGAAAATTCAACAGACAATGGAAAATTCACCAGACAATGGAAAATTCACCAGACAATGGAAAATTCACCAGACAATGGTAAATTCACCAGACAATGGAAAATTCACCAGACAATGGTAAATTCACCAGACAATGGTAAATTCACCAGACAATGGTAAATTCACCAGACAATGGTAAATTCACCAGACAATGGAAAATTCACCAGACAATGGAAAATTCACCAGACAATGGAAAATTCACCAGTCAATGGAAAATTCACCAGACAATGGAAAATTCACCAGACAATGGAAAATTCAAAACAATAGTTTTATTACTATTAATCATAACATTTCTTACCTCACTCTAAACGCTATCTTAAACCCCACTCTGTGCAAATTTTGGGTGTGGATGTGTGCGCGCCCCCGCATGTGTGGGGATTCAATCCCAAACTACTACAGTTTAGGCATAATTCTGAAAAGTTCATTTTAAATTTCAGTTTCAAACAGCTTATTGAACCTGAAGATTTTTAAACTGTACTTCAAAAGTAATTATGAAGCATTCTGAAATATCTTGAAACCTCTTTAAAACTCATAACTTTCTTTTGTCGAGTTGTTTTCAGAGCAATGTTTCTTCATACAAGTGATTTCACATACTCCCTCTTTTCTTCCCTAACCACATTATGGACTGTTTTCCATGATGATTTCTTTCTTAATCAAGAGTGACTTTTTTTTCCATGGATACAAGGCTGCCCTTTTTCCTTCGAGCCAGTTGGAGTGGTTATTTCTCTTAAAATACCATTTTAGGTGTTCCTCCTTTTATGAAGGAGAACACAGGCAGCCCTCCTTTTAAAGGAATTGGTGGATGCTTTTACAATCCTGTTGATAAAGGATGGCTTTCTCTTCAACTGACCTCCTTTGTCTCTGATTTAAATAATGTATTTCTTGCAAATGTCTCACAATCACATGGTATGACATCATAACGACCTTTGAAGTCCTTCTAAACCTTTTAACATCTTAATGCTAAAAAGCTAATGTAATCTTTGTCTTCCCAAACTTAAAATCAAAGTAATTCTCTTTGATGTTTCTCTTCTGCTTCCAAGTTGTCTAAGATTGACAGGCAAATGCTTAAGTAAACAATCCATTCTTCTCAATACCTCAAGAGCCATCATAAAATCTTTCATCTCTCTGCTTCAACTGTAGTCACAGCAGTCTTCTGTCTCTGAGATGATGTCAGCTGCCATCTTCAAAGAATCTGTGTTTTTAAAATACAAATTTGTGATTTCTGTGATCCTGAAGCCAATCCCATAAAATAACCTTACTAAGCCATATAAATATGAAATACAGTTTAACATTAAACTAAAGATTAATCATGGCACATTTGTCACAAAGTTTAGATTTAGTACTTGTATACAATAATACACCTGTTATCAAGCAACCAGAAGAAAAAATGCGGAAATTAGATTTAAAAATACAGATGTTTAAAATTGACACATCTTGACATTAGTTTGCTAATTCATGCAACACGCAATCTCAACCAACCGGAAAATCCACTTATCCAGCATCTACCAATCCCATCGGTGCTGGATACCAGAGGTTTTAATGTACTTGTAAGAGACTGCCAAAATGTTTGGCCTGGACTTGTAAGAGACTGCCAAAATGTTTGGCCTGGAAGTCAGCCTGAAGAAAACTGAGGTCCTCCATCAGCCAGCTCCCCACCATGACTACCAGCCCCCCCACATCTCCATCGGGCACACAAAACTCAAAACGGTCAACCAGTTTACCTATCTCGGCTGCACCATTTCATCAGATGCAAGGATCGACAATGAGATAGACAACAGACTCGCCAAGGCAAATAGCGCCTTTGCAAGACTACACAAAAGAGTCTGGAAAAACAACCAACTGAAAAACCTCACAAAGATAAGCGTATACAGAGCCGTTGTCATACCCACACTCCTGTTCGGCTCCGAATCATGGGTCCTCTACCGGCATCACCTACAGCTCCTAGAACGCTTCCACCAGCGTTGTCTCCGCTCCATCCTCAACATCCATTGGAGCGCTTTCATCCCTCACATCGAAGTACTCGAGATGGCAGAGGTCGACAGCATCGAGTCCACGCTGCTGAAGATCCAGCTGCGCTGGGTGGGTCACGTCTCCAGAATGGAGGACCATCGCCTTCCCAAGATCGTGTTATATGGCGAGCTCTCCACTGGCCACCGTGACAGAGGTGCACCAAAGAAAAGGTACAAGGACTGCCTAAAGAAATCTCTTGGTGCCTGCCGCATTGACCACCGCCAGTGGGCTGATATCGCCTCAAACCGTGCATCTTGGCGCCTCACAGTTTGGCGGGCAGCAACCTCCTTTGAAGAAGACCGCAGAGCCCACCTCACTGACAAAAGGCAAAGGAGGAAAAACCCAACACCCAACCCCAACCAACCAATTTTCCCCTGCAGCCGCTGCAACCGTGTCTGCCTGTCCCGCATCGGACTTGTCAGCCACAAATGAGCCTGCAGCAGACGTGGACTTTTACCCCCTCCATAAATCTTCGTCCGCGAAGCCAAGCCAAAGAAGAAGAGACTTAATCTGCAAGTTTTTGGCTTAACATTGTCACCGTCTGAACAAGGCTGACACAGGAACCAGAGAGTGAGAAAGAGAGAGATTGAACTTTAATTTTGCGATTGTAATTACATTTCTTTTATCATATGCACATAATCATTCGTAAAGGTTTTTTTACTGAAAGTTTCTGCAATATATTATTCACTGTTTGACAAGTATAATGATCTGGCAGTCTGAATTTTATGTGACCAAAGATTTTAAAATCATGAGTTACTGTGAAATAAAAGTTGCTTAATATGCATCATCAGATGCCAGCATAAAAATCAGAAATAAAGATTTCTTATTTTTCACTGGCTTGAACTCTTCAGCCACTTCAACCTTGTAATCCACTGCTAAATATATACAGTAGTCATTCAATCCTGATGCTGAAGAATCAAGACACTATTTTCAATTGAAAAAATACATCTGTGGATCATCAGCTCCAAACATGAAGGAACATCACCCACTCCTACGCTTGAATTTGTCACTAAAGGAATATGGCGTCCTCAGCCAAAACACAAGCAGAAAAAATATCACCCTGAATCATTGTACATGTGGTATGAAGACATTAGAAAACTGTAATCTATTTCTTGCTGTCAATTTTCCCTTCTAATAAAATTCACTGAATCTAACCGACTTGAAAGTTACATTTCTGGCACAATATTACAGTGTTACTTAACACATTCACCTGAAATTCTGTCCTTTTTTCTCTCCTGGTGAAAACATGCTGAGTATTTATAGGTGGGCAACCTTTTAATTTGTAACTTAGACATACAGTATGGTAACAGGCCATTTTGGCCCACGAGTCCATGCTGCCCAATTAACCTACGCCCCTGGTACGTACTTGTATTACAAATTAAAAGGTTGCCTGCCCCTGAACGCTTCCATGAAAGTAAACATGTCATCAAGATACAAAACATTCACAAAAACACTGTCCCTCAAAATAATTGCAATGCTTAGAAGAACTGCCATTTGAACAATATTTAAATAAAAATAAAGTAAATTAAATTTCAAATATTGTTTTAGATCTAATGGAGAGATGAGGGAAATAAGATTTTCTACGTTATTCATGTAACAGAAAATGCACTATTGAATTATAAGAGATTCTTCTTTCACAGTGTGCCAGTGTGACTAAATGAGAACATATGCACTTTTGTTGGACCAAATTAGCAGGCAGCCAGCTTAGTGGTGCCTACCACAACAAAAACCCGATACCTTGAAACAACTGTAATAACAACTTGCAGTGGCAGGGGTCCAGAGATGACGAGACTCAATCTGCACGTGTACATTGTTCATTTCCTTGGGATTCCTTCCCTTTCTCCTATTGCTTGCCTGCTCTTAACTTTCACAAAGAAATATAAAGAGAGTGACAAAGAAAATGGACATCAGAAACTACTTCTGTCTCTTTTCAAAGGTTTTCAATGGATTCATCTGTGTGTGGAATTTTAAGAATTGCCAAGATAAGTAAGTGTTTATTTTGTGTCCAAAATGTAAAACAATTCATAAAAAAATACAAAAGAAAACTTACCAGTAGAGATAGTTTGCCTGAATTCCAGTTTGAGCATTATACTCAGGACTGTTTATCAGTAATTAAACAACAGATACTCAAGGATTAAATCAAGCTTGGTCAAAAATTTAAAACAGGAGATCCTAATTTCTCATTGCTTTCAGATTTCAAATTTATTGTCAGAGTACAGTCATGACATCACATACAACCCTGAGATTCTTTTTTCCTGCAGGCACGGCAGAATTACCACATTGTCTTGGGTAAACTTGTACCTCTCACTTTGATCGTTTTAGATTGGTCACAGTGTTCAAGCTACTGAAAGAAAATAGACACACACACCGAGAGCAGTTCAGTTTATACAAGTCTTTATTACTAAATCTAAAGCTGAATTCACACTACAATATGCAAGCCCTTCCCAATTATACTTATCAATGCCTGGATTGGTCCCAACTACCAAAGCGAGGTGACGACTGCACACTTGTAGTAGGTTGTTTGGGCGCCGGTAGCAGTTTCTCCACCTCCCCGGACCGGGACGTCAGTTTGGAATCTTTTTTTTTCCCCTTCAAATTTTTATTTTTTTATTTTTTTATTTTTCACACTATAAACCACATTGATCAAGATACATACATTTTCCTTTTCAAATATATACAGTGTCGTTTTCTCCCCCCTCCCTCTTCCCATCCCACCCTCCCTACCTCCCCTCCCATTCATTTAAAGTTCAGAATCTAAGATACATTAAACCCGTCAAACAATGTTGTCACTCCATAAAAACAAACAAGAATTTCCACTGAGTTAATTCTTTTCATTCCCTTCTCCTTCTGTCATTTTAGGTGGTAGATGTCCCCGGTAGGATTTCTCTATTGTGTTTCATGTATGGCTCCCATATTTGGTCAAATATTGTAATATTATTTCTTAAATTATATGTTATTTTTTCTAATGTAATACATTTATTCATTTCTATATACCATTGTTGTATTCTCAAGTTATCTTCTGATTTCCAGGCTGTCATAATAGATTTTTTTTGCTACAGCTAGGACTATCCTAACAAATCTTTTTTGTGCACCATCCAAATCAAGTCCAAATTCTTTGTTTTTTATGTTACTTAGGAGGAAGATCTCTGGGTTTTTTGGTATATTGCTTTTTGTGATTTTATTTAATATCTGGTTTAGACCTTCCCAAAATTTTTTCACTTTCTCACATGTCCAGATAGCATGAATTGTTGTTCCCATTTCCTTTTTACAGCGAAAACATCTGTCAGATACTGTTGGGTCCCATTTATTTAACTTTTGAGGTGTAATGTATACCCTGTGTATCCAGTTATATTGTATCATACCTCGTATTTATTGTATTTCTCATAGTTCCTGAGCATAACTTCTCCCATGTTTCATTCTTTATCTTTTTGTTTAGATCTTGTTCCCATTTTTGTTTAGTTTTACTATTTGTTTCCTCGTTCTCCTTTTATTGTAGTTTAATATACATGTTTGTTATACATTTTTTGATTGTCATTGTGTCTGTAATCACATATTCAAAATTACTTCCCTCTGGTAACCTCAGACTGCTTCCTAATTTGTTCTTCAAGTAGGATCTTAGTTGGTAGTATGCCAACACTGTATCGTGAGTTATATTATATTTATCCTTCATTTGTTCAAAGGATAATAATTTATTTCCTGAAAAGCAATTTTCTATTCTTTTGATCCCTTTTTTCTCCCATTCTCTAAAGGAAAGGTTATCTATTGTAAAAGGGATTAGCTGATTTTGCGTCAGTATTAGTTTTGGTAGTTGGTAATTTGTTTTATTCCTTTCTACATGAATCTTCTTCCAAATATTGAGCAGATGATGTAATACTGGAGAATTCCTACGTTGTACCAATTTTTCATCCCATTTATATAATATATGTTCGGGTATCTTCTCCCCTATTTTATCTAGTTCTAATCTAGTCCAATCTGGCTTTTCCCTTGTTTGATAAAAATCTGATAGGTATCTTAATTGTGCGGCTCTATAATATTTTTTAAAGTTTGGCAGTTGTAAGCCTCCTTGTTTATACCATTCTGTTAATTTATCTAGTGCTATCCTCGGTTTCCCCCCTTTCATAAAAATTTCCTTATTTTTTCTTTAACTCCTTGAAGAATTTCTCCGTCAAGTGTATTGGCAATGCCTGAAATAGGTATTGTATCCTTGGGAAAATGTTCATTTTAATACAGTTTATCCTTCCTATTAGTGTTAGTGGTAAGTCTTTCCAATGCTCTAAGTCGTCCTGTAATTTTTTCATTAGTGGATAATAATTGAGTTTATATAGATGGCCGAGGTTTTTATTTATTTGTATACCTAGGTATCGTATTGCTTGCATTTGCCATCTGAATGGTGATTCTTTCTTAAATTTTGAGAAATCCGCATTATTCATTGGCATTGCTTCACTTTTATTTGTGTTAATCTTATATCCCGACACTTCTCCATCTTCCTTCAATTTCTTATGTAATTTTTTTATTGATATTTCTGGTTCTGTTAAGTATACTATAACGTCATCTGCAAATAAACTGATTTTATATTCCTTGTCTTTTATTTTTATCCCTTTTATTTTATTTTCTGTTCTTATCAGTTCTGCTAGTGGTTCTATGGCTAACGCGAACAATAAGGGCGATAGTGGGCATCCCTGCTTTGTTGATCTGCTTAATTTAAATTGTTTTATTGTCACTTTCGCCAATGGCCCCTTATATAATGCTTTAATCCAATTAATATATTTCTCTGGTAAACTGAAATTTTGTCGTACTTTGAATAAATAATTCCATTCTACTCTGTCAAAGGCCTTCTCTGTGTCTAAAGCAACCGCTACTGTTGGAGCTTTATTTCCTTCTACTGCATGAATTAAGTTAATAAATTTACAAATATTGTCTGTTGTTCGTCTTTTTTTAATAAATCCAGTTTGGTCTAGATTTACTATTTTGGTACATAGTCAGCTAATCTGTTTGCTAATAGTTTAGCTATTATCTTATAATCTCTGTTAAGTAAAGATATTGGTCTATATGACGCTGGTGCGAGTGGATCTTTCCGTCTTTGGTATTACTGTAATTATTGCTGTTTTGCATGAATCTGGTAACCTTTGTGTTTTATCAATCTGGTTGATTACTTCCAGGAGGGGAGGAATTAATAAATCTTTAAATGTTTTATAGAATTCTATTGGGAGACCATCCTCTCCTGGTGTTTTATTATTCGGCAGATTTTTTATTGTCTCTTGTATTTCTACTATTTCAAATGGTTCTGTTAATTTATTTTGTTCCTCTGTTTGTAATTTCGGTAGTTCAATTTTAGTTAAAAATTCATCTATTTTGTCTTCTTTCCCTTCGTTTTCATTTTGGTATAATTGTTCGTAGACTTCTCTGAAGTTTTCATTAATCTCCGTTGGATTATATGTGACTTGTTTGTCCTTTTTCCTTAATGCCAATACCATTCTCTTAGTTTGTTCTGTCTTAAGCTGCCATGCTAGAATTTTGTGCGTTTTTTCTCCTAGTTCATAATATTTCTGTTTTGTCTTCATTATGTTCTTCTCCACCGTATATGTTTGTAGGGTTTCATATTTTATTTTTTTATCTGCCAATTCTCTTCTTTTAGTTGTGTCTTCCTTCATTGCTAATTATTTTTCTATATTTGCTATTTCCCTTTCCAACTGCTCTGTTTCCTGATTGTAGTCCTTCTTCATCTTGGTTACATAACTTATTATTTGCCCTCTGATGAAGGCTTTCATTGCGTCCCATAGTATAAACTTATCTTTCACTGATTCTGTATTTATTTCAAAGTACATTTTAATTTGTCTTTCAATGAATTCTCTAAAATCCTGCCTTTTAAGTAGCATGGAGTTTAATCTCCATCTATACATTCTTGGAGGGATGTCCTCTAACTCTATTGTCAATATCAAGGGTGAATGGTCCGATAATATTCTAGCTTTATATTCTGTTTTTCTCACTCCATCTTGCATGCGAGCTGATAACAGGAATAGGTCTATTCTTGAGTATGTTTTATGTCTACCCGAATAATATGAATATTCCTTTTCCTTTGGGTGTTGTTTCCTCCATATATCCAAAAGTTGCATTTCTTGCATCGATTTAATTATAAATTTTTTTCCCAGTTTTATCCATGTTTGAATCGAAATTAAGGTTGAAATCCCCTCCTATGTTCCCTTGCGTGTCTGCTATCTTCAAAAAAATATCTTGCATAAATTTTTGATCTTCTTCATTAGGTGAATATACATTGAGTAAATTCCAAAACTCCGAATATATCTGACATTTTATCATTACATATCTCCCTGCTGGATCTATTATTTCCTCTTCTATTTTAATTGGTACATTTTTACTGATTAATATAGCTACTCCTCTAGCTTTTGAATTATATGACGCTGCTGTTACATGTCCTATCCAATCTCTCTTTAATTTCTTGTGCTCCATTTCAGTTAAGTGTGTTTCTTGCACGAATGCTATATCAATTTTTTCTTTTTTCAGTAAATTTAGCAGTTTCTTCCTTTTGATTTGGTTATGTATTCCGTTAATATTTAAAGTCATATAGTTCAACATAGCCATTTCATACTTTGTTTATCTTTCCTTTCCGTTTCCTCATCATCACCTTTCCTTATCCATTTCTGCTTTCTTGTTTTGAACACTTTATAAGACAACATTTCTAAAACATCAAACATTTCCCTTATTCTCCTATCTAAAATTTCTTTAACCCCACTATCCCCTCCCCTTCCTGAGTTGCCCTTTATCCCTTGTCGGGCAACCACATCTCCCCTCTCCATTTGGATTTGCGAATTCACTCGCAAGCGTCAACTGATTTCGCAGTGACCATAACTCCTCCCCACCCAGCCCCCCCCAGAAAAGATTCTCATTTTCATATACAACAAAGGTCACTCTCTTAATTCCCTCCTTACTTCCTCTCTTCCCTTTCTTTCCCTTATTAATTCTTATCTCTACTCTATATATTTTCCTTTAAATATGCATACACTCATGTACACACATATATACATACACACATACATATATATATATCTATATATATATATATATACCCATATACACACATACATATAGTTTGTGGTCATTTTTGTTCTCGTTACATGTCTTCATCTCTCTGTCTGTTTTGTAGTTGTTCTGCAAATTTTCGTGCTTCCTCCAGATCCGAGAATAATCTGTTTTGCTGCCCTGGAATTACTATTTTAAATACCGCTGGGTACTTTAGCATAAATTTATATCCTTTTTTCCATAGGATCGCTTTTGCTGTATTAAACTCCTTTCTCTTCTTCAGGAGTTCAAAACTTATGTCTGGATAGAAAAAAAATTTTTGACTTTTGTATTCCAGTGGCTTTTTGTCTTCTCTTATTTTCTTCATTGCTTTCTCCAATATATTTTCTCTTGTTGTATATCTTAGGAATTTTACTAAAATGGATCTTGGTTTTTTTTTGTGGCTGTGGTTTAGGGGCTAATGTTCTATGTGCCCTTTCTATTTCCATTTCTTCCTGTAATTCTGGTCTTCCTAGGACCCTGGGGATCCAATCTTTTATAAATTCTCTCATATTCTTGCCTTCTTCATCTTCCTTAGGGCCCACTATCTTTATATATTTCTTCTATTATAATTTTCCATTATATCTATCTTCTGAGCTAACAGCTCTTGTGTCTCTTTAACTTTTTTATTACATTCTTCTAATTTCTCGTTTAAGTCCTCTACTTCCATTTCTACGGCTCTTTCTCTTTCTTCCACCTTGTCCACTCCTTTTCCTATATCTGACATGACCATCTCTAATCTATTCATTTTTTCTTCTGTACTTGTAATTCTTTTTTATTTCACTAAATTCTTGTGATTGCCATTCTTTTACTGATTTCATATATTCTTTAAAAAAATATATATCCATTGTCTTGTTTTCCCTTCTTCTTCCATTTCTCTGTGTTCTTCTTCTTCTTCTTCTTCCTCTGGGTTGGTCATCTGTTGTTTCCTTGATTTCCTTTTACTCTCTTCTTTCTTGCTCTCGTTTTCTATGTTCTCTTGCTGTGTCTGTCATTCTCAGCTGTGGAGATAGACTCCTCAGCTGGTCTCCCCTCCCGTCAGTGTTTTTTTTTTGTCATGCGCATCGCGCATGCGCAACTCCTCGCGCATGCGCGGTTGCGCACTTTTGCTTGGCTCTAAGAGCCATTTTTGGAGTCCCGAGCTTGGGACTTCGACTGACCTGAGGGAGCGGGCTTCTCTCTCCACAGCGGGCCTCCTCGGACAGGTAAGGCCTTCACCTTCTTCTTCCGATGACTTTTCTTCTTCTCTTCTTCCCGTTGCTTTCGACTTTTCTTTCTTCGCTGCCATTTTCTTCCCACCTTTACTTTCACTTTATTTTAATTTTTTTGTGTTTGTGCCTTTGTGTTTTCTGTGTTTTTTTTTAAACTTTTCCGGAGAGGGCTGGAGTTCCCCGACCGGCCACTACTCCATCACGTGACTCCTCCCGGTTTTGAATCTTGAAGTTCTTCTTGCTGAGAGATGTTGCCACCTCTTGGAGAGTTTTTCAGCAGTGGGACCATGGCTTATATTACCCAAAATTTGTTTACTTCAGATCTTATCTCTTTGAACAAAATGATTTAATTAAAGGTTTCCTGACAGTCTGCGACCAACAAAAGACAACTGCATCTCTTGGCCTCATGGTGGAAGTTGGATAATGTCTACTGATTCATATGCATCCCTGGGCCCCATAGTGTAAATTTAGATAATGTCTTTCTATTCAACTGCATCCTGGGCCCCATGGTAGAATTTAGGTGTGTCTACTAATATGCATCTTGGGCCTCATAGTGGAATTGAGATTATGTCTTCTGATGCAACTCCATCCCTTCTTGCATAAGCTGGTCTAAATCCTCCATTACAGCACAGCAGAATTACCACTAATCGATAGTGCAAAAAATAAACTGTACACAGCATAAAACATGTAAACAAAGAACTGTAAAAATATAGCGAGTGTTATAAACTCTGCAATACAAGTAAGAGTCCTTGAATGAATCCCTGATTGAGTTTGTTGTTGAGGAGTCTGATGGTGGAGGGGTAGGACTATTCCTGAACCTGGTGGTGCGAGTCTTGTGGCACCGAAACCTCTTTCCTGATGGCAGCAGCGAGAACAGATCGTGTGCTGGTGTGGGTCTTTGATGATTGTTGGTGCTCTCTGATGGCAGCATTCCCAATAGTGGAGAGAGTTTTCCCCTTGATGTCCTGGGTGGAGTCCACTGCCTTTTGGAGGGATTTACACTCAGGGGTATTGGTATTTCATACCAGGCTGTGATGCAGCCGGTCAGCACACTTTCCACCATACCTCTGCAGAAATTTGCTAGGTTTCTGATGTCATACCAAACCTCCTCAAACTCCTGATGAAGTCTTCACGATGCCATTTGTGTGTTGGTTCCAGGAAAGATTCTGAGATAGTGACTCCCAAGAACTTAAATTTTCTCACCCTCTCCACCTCTGATCCCCCAATGATCACTGGATTGTATACCTCTGGCTTTCCTTTCCTGAAGTCAACATTCAGCTCCTTAGTTGGATTTGACATTGAATGCAAGGTTGTTCTTGGTGCACCATTCAGCCAAGTTTTCAATCTACCCCCTATATGCTGGTTCATCACCCTTTTTTTTTTATACAACCCACTATTGTGGCATCATGGGCAAATTTGTAGTTGGTGTTATTGTCGTACCGAGCCGCAGTCATAGATATCGATGACTGTGCAGTATTCTCGCAGCACCAAATGTGGAATGTCAGCTTATATTGAAATTTGTGTAATGGTATGATATTTCATAACTTTACTTTCAATGATGTATACCCAATTTCAGACCTTACCTTATTAAAAATCAATTCTGGTCATGCTGTTGACAGTAACATAAAAGTTTATGTCAAACAAATTGTTTACTAATATAAAATAATTCCATTTAAATTTGTTGTATCTATCCAGTATCCCATAAATTTTGATTCACTGAGATATTTTTATAGCTTTTTACTTGTATTGAAATCTCAAACCTCTAAATCTAGTTGTAAAGCACGTACATATCCTGAATAGTTGTAATGAAGAGTTATTGAGTATATTTCAGTTCACCTATTATAGTAACATTTCTACAATGGATGCCATCTCACTGGCTCTACATAAAGCTGTGGAACACCTGGACAGCAAAGATGCATAAGTGTATCCCCTCAAAATTGATCAGCAAACTCCCAAGACATGAGAGTTACCCACCCCCCACCACTGCGTAAATGGATCATGGATTTCCTCACCTCAAGACCACAATCAGCGAAGATAGGTAAGAACTTTTCCTCCACAATCTCCATCAGTAACGGAGCATCACAGGGCTGTGTTCTTAGCCCCCTGCTCTACTCACTTTACACTATATGGCTCAGTACGACAATAAAGCCATTACAATTTTGCCAAAAATATCACGGTAGTGGGTTGTATAAAGGAAGGGCGATGAGCCAGCAGACAGAAGGGAGACTGAAAAATTTGCTGAATAGTGCACCAACAACAACCTTGCATTCAAAACCAAAGAGCTGATTGTTGACTTCAGGAAGGGAAAACCAGAGGTGTACGATCCAGTGATCATTGTGAGGATCTGAGGTGGAGAGGGTGAGAAAAGCGCACGGAGCGAGGGGGAAGGCATTGCCAACAAGACGTTCGGTCCGGCGTCGCCGCTGAAGCGCAGACCCAGCGAGGATGGTCCCCAACTCCAGCCGCGTTTGTGTGTCGGGGAGCCGGGCGGGCTGAGTGCGGCGCTCCGATCCCCAGGATTCGGGACTCTGAGATCCCTCCACACCTCCGCATCTTCATTTTCACCTTCAGTGTGCATGCACTATACTGGCGCGGCGGCCAGCGGGCCAACTCTAATATATATTTAATATGATCTTGCGGGCCAAATATTATTATATCGCATGCCAAATTTGGCCCGCGAGCCAGAGTTTGACATGTGTGATCTAGATCTCTTGAATATAAGGAGGGGTTCCACCTCCAGCTGTAACATCACAAGTAATGTGTGCATGCGTCAGTCTGGTAGTATTAGAGCTGTCACAGGGTAGCCAACGAGGCTATTGGCATGTGGCCGATGGAGCTGTCAGCACATGGCTGTGCTTTAAATCATCTCATGATTACGTATAATACCTAATACAATGTAAATTACGTACTCACAGGGCAGTGAAACTGTAGTGGGAATAAAGCAATTACGCTCAATGAATAAGACCGTGGAAAATCTACTGCAGTGGGCTTCAGACTGTTCAAACTTAGGACAAACCCACAGACCAGCTTATCATTATTCCATAATCTATAGAGTATAACAACTATTTACATAATATTATATTGTATTAGGTATTATACGTAATCATGAGATGATTTAAAGCACAGGCACGTGCTGACAGCTCCATCGGCCACATGCCAATAGACCCGTCGGCTACCCTGTGACAGCTCTAATGCTACCAGACTGACGCATGCACACAAGCACTAATGTCACTAATGGTACCTCATACAAAGGATGGTTGTGGTGGTTGAGGGTCAATCATTCCAGCCCAATGATATTGACTGAGCATCACACCGCCACAGAGTGATTAACGTTAATTTGGCTGGGCTATGATACTATCCCCACCAAGAGTCAGGGTTTCCAATGTCAACCCAAACCTCAGAGGAAGCAGATGCATTGATGTGCTTTCTTTCCCATTGGAACCTCCTGCACTCCCTTAACTTCCTGTCTGTTCCAGTGGTAAACCCGACCACAAAACATCCGTCACCCTCTTTGGCCCCTGGTTCCGAATCCCTAAACCATTTAGAAAGCTGTCAATGCCCAAGGTCCTTGAGAGCCCTGCTCACCATTGGCACCCTCAGGATTCCCAGTCCCGGTACCTGCTCCCAAAGAAGTCGCTCACTAGCTGCTCATAGCCTGGTGGGAGGCCTTTGTCCACCCTAGTGGGAGGCTTTTGTCCGCCACACTCCATGTTGGTCCACTGCTGTTTCCTACCCTGTAGGGTCCTCCCCCGTACTTCTCTTTCTTGGCTGAGGGTGGGAGTTGTGGTGTTCTCTTGATCTGGTAACCTATACTTGTGTGCTACTCCACTGCAGTCCAAAACCTTCAAGGTATGGGTTGCTGTCTTGGGCATCAGATTTCGAAAGATCTTCAATCGAGAAACTGTCACCAGCCCCGCTCTACAGACAATTTAAACCTACACGTGACTGTCAGACAGGATGGCTGAGCAGTAGGATACCACAGAGGAGCACTGGGAGATGCTTCACTGAATTACTTAAATTAATGCCCTCATTAAATATCAAGCCTTGACACACATTAATTACCTTTTTAAACTACTTAGTTGTAAAGGGGATATAAATACACTGACCCTTATAAGATGATTACATTGTGGTCAGGACTCTTAAACAACAATTTCTTTCTCTCACTATGGATGGGGTCACCTACGTTTTAGCTCTCTCAGGAAAGCAGCATTCATATCCTCACGATCTCACAGCAATCTCAGTTACCCGTAAGTTAATTAGCACAGATTCCTATTGGACTTGGCAGGAGTATTGCATAAAAGTAATAAGCTGGACAAAGGAACCAAAGATAATTAGTCAATGATTATACAGTATTATTATTTTATGAAACAGAGAGGTGTGTTGAATTGGTTGGTACTGTCCTTAATAATTTGTGCAAGTGGCCATGAACAAGGAATTGTTTCAGGACAGGGATATGAATTTCGCTCCACTGGTTATCACTCATGGATATTGGATGACATATGATGGAGCCCATCATTTGCTGACCCAGACAAATTGCCAAAGGATGAAATGAGTAAAATACGAAAGTCTGCAGACACCATGATTGAAGTAAAAACACAAAGATGGAGAAACTCATCAGGTCAAACAGTGTACTTTATAGAGCAAAGATAAAGATACAGAACCATGTTTCAGGTTTGAGCCCTTTATCAATGTATGGAAAAATGTCGGCAGGCGCCCAAACAATATGGTGGAGAGAAGGAGCACAGTCCCAAAAGCAGGGAGGTAATAGGTGGATAAGGGAGGGAGGGTACAACAGCAAACAGGGGGAGGAGTGATTGGAGAGGGAAAGGGTTGGAGAGGTAGAAGAAAGAAGACAGAGGGATGGGGGAGAACTGGGAGTAGGCTAGCAGAACCCGGAAAAGTCAATTTTAATGCCATCCAGTTGGAGAGTGTGCAGACAGAAAATTTGGTGTTGGTCCTTCAGTTTACGAGTGGTCTTGGTTTGACAATAGATGAGCCCAAGGACAGACATTTAGCATAGGAGTGGGGCGCAGAATTGAAATGATGGGCCACTGAGAGATCCCTGTCATTGATGTATCAAGAGTGAAGGTGCTCAGCAAAGCAATCTCCCAATCTGTGCCCAGACTCCAACGTAGAGGAGACCACAGCAGGAGCACCAGATGAAGTAGGTAACTCCCGCAGATTCACAAGAGTTGCTTCACTTGAAAGGACTGTTTTGGGACCCAAATGGTAGCAAGGGAGGAGGTGTGAAAGGAGGTGTGGGACTTCCCGTGCCCACATAGGATTAATAGGAAGGAATGAGTGGACAAGGGAGTCACAGAGGGAGTGGCCCCTGCGGAAGGCAGAGAGTGGAGGAAAGGGGAAGACGCGTCTGGTGGTGGGATCATGCAAGAGGTGATGGAAATTATGGAGGATAATGAGTTGAATGCAGAGGCTGGTGGGGTGGTTGGCGAATCCTATATTTGTGTGTCTGAATGAAAAGATGAAATGAGTTCCCCTTTCAAACTGCTAGAATATATCTGGTGAGGATAAGCTAATATTGTTGTACTGCAGGCACCTGTAGCATTGTAGGTACACAAGTGAAGAAGGCAAAATTTATTTCCATGTTCTGGATTTGATGGTTCAAGATGTGGAATTTTGGATAGCAGATGAATGATGAATGCAGAAATTGCTGTGTTGTAACCTGTCCACATAAAGGACAAACTGAATTTGGCTCATTACTCGCCAGCCTCCTCTCACTCAGCAATGTGACGAAAGGTGATTAAAATATAAATCAAAGAATTGAATTCTGGTGGGGAGGAAGGAGGGACTCTCCTTGACATGAAGAAGCCCTGCTAAAATCAAAGTCAAAAGGCATCAAGGAGAATAGATCCCCATAGTTAGAATCATAGCTCATACAAAGGATGGTCGTGGTGGTTGAGGGTCAATCATTCCAGCCCAATGATATTGATTCTGGACTTCCTTGAGTGTGTATTCTAGGCCCAATTACCACAAGCTGCTCATTGGGTGGTACAGTTAGCATTGTGCTTAGCACAACGCTGATATAGCGCCAGCGATCAGGACAAGGCTTTGAATCCCGCGCTGTCTCTAAGAAGTTTGTACGTTCTCCCCCATGTCTGCGTGGGTTTTCCCTGGGAGCTCCGGTTTCCTCCCACCATTCAAAATGTTCCAGGGGTTGTAGATCAATTAGGTATAATTGGGTAGCACAGGCTCATAGACCGAAAGGGCCTGTTATGTCTAAATTTAAAATTTAAAGATTTCAGATTTAATGTCATACATGACATCACATACAAAACCTGAAGTACTTTTTCCTGCGGGAGAGGCAGTGGTAGTGCAAAAAAAACTGTACACACCATACACATATAAACAAATATAGATATGTAAACAACTTACTTTGCAATACAGAGAGGAAAAAATAACAAAGTGCCAAAGTAAGAGTCCTTAAATGAGTCGCTGATTGAGTTTATCGTTGAGGAGTCTGATGGCAGCTGTTCCTGAACCTGGTGGTGCGAGTCTTGTGGCACCGACACCTCTTTCCTGATGGTAGCAGCGAAAACAGGTGGTGTGGGTCCTTGAAGATTGCTGCTGCTCTCCGAAAGCAGCATTCCCTGTAGAAGTTCTCAATGGTGGGGGAGGGTTTTGCTTGCGATGTCTTTGGCTGTGCCCATTACCTTTTGCAGGGCTTTACGCTGATGGATATTGGTGTCCCCATACAGACCAAGATGCAGCCAGTCAGCACACTAGATGGACAATACATGCCAAATTTGGCAGTTGTGCTGAGATCTCAAAACATGAAGGAAAATTAGACTATAGATATTCTCTTACCCTAGCTCCTCAAAACCAAAATAACCTTTGGTATGTCTGTCCTGTTATTTTCTCAATAATCCTGATATACAGTAATTTCTTCCTCATGAACCAAATTAACAAATTAACTTTGATCCATCTCAAACCAACTTTAATTTGCACATTTCTCAACTTCAATATTAAATCAAGTTATGGTTTTAAGTAACTGACATTAAATTTGAAAGGAGTTGCCAATCATGCACTTAACTGAGCCAGTCACACTGTACTCTTGCTTGAGGGTTCACGCATGAAAAGGCTGAGAGAAGCTGAAATAAATCTTCATCATACGTTTGGCCATGTGAGCCGCATATAAATATTTCAAATCCTTCAGCAATACAATCAAATTAAAATGATTAATTCATTCAAGAAGAAGAAAAAACATGAATTTTAATAACTTACACCTTTACGAATGTAGATTCCGAGTCCCAAAAAGTCAGGTTGTGTTGTTCCTCAATGTTTAAGTATTCCCAGTTCTTGCATCGAGAAAAAAATCTCAGGATCATGTATGTACTCTGACAATAAATCTGAAACTGAACTGATTTGATCTGAACCATCATTACGTGTAGACCAAACTATAGGGTGAATCTGATTGTAAAATAGAATTGACTCGCTCTCCTATTTTCCTTCTGTCCTCCTCCATCTCCTGAATACAGATTTGGTTAAGATTATGTAGTCAATGCTTGAGTAACTCGTTGAAGGTAAACCTCAAATTTCACTGTTCCAAATTTGAATTTTCAGTAGATTTTTCCATTGGGCCATTTATTTTGGGGATTGGGTGAGGTTGCTGGCAAGAGGAGAGAATAAAGAGCTCTGGTATCATGTAGTACCAAGCAAACAGAAGACGGTTTCCCTTTCTTGGAATGCCCAATCATTGGATGGCACGCTTAGCGCAACGCTCTTACAGTGCCAGCAATCTGGACCGGAGTTTGAATCCCACGCTGTCTCTAAGGAGTTCTCTCCGTGTCTGCGTGGATTTTCCCCGGGGTCTCCGGTTTCCTCCCACCCTTCAAAATGTTCCGGGAGTTGTAGGTTAAGTGGGTGGTGGGGGCTCATGGGCCGAAAGAGCCTGTTACTGTGCTGTATGTCCAAATTTAAATTTAAATTTAAATTACAAAATGTTAGAAGGCATTTAGCATTTCTGGCAGACAAAATCTGGAACAGGTCTGTTGTTTCAAGAAATTTATAATTCAAAATGTTCACTCAGCATTGTTATAGCCCTCCTATCGCCATCTCCTGAGAAAACCTGGTTGACATGAACTTTAGGTATTTCTAATATTGAACAATATGGAGGTCCCATTATGCTCTTACGTTCCTAATTTGATTTAGTAGCACAGCTCTAAGTACTTTAAAAGTATTCTCACTAAATAGTGCCATATTCTAAATGTCTCTTAGGAACATAAGAACACAAGTTGCATTTTAATCTATAAATATAACTAGCTTTAAAACAAAAGATGAATCAAACACACACAAATGTGCCCTTCTTATCCCTGAGCAGTTTCATCACTAATGTGGCATTCGCCTTTACAAGCACAGTCACCTGTCGTCATTCCTCAAGGGTCTAAGAATCTCTGCAAACCCAACTCACCAAAGTATGATGAACAGCACAAAGAATTGAGGGTAATTTTGTCATGCTGACTGTATCATAATTTTAGAACTGGAACGAGTCCAAAATCTAGTCCCCAAAGTACACTATAAGCACAAAGGTTCTGTCATAATCTGGGCAAAGGCAGAACAAAAGAAATAGCAGTGAGTGTCTGCGGTTTAACTGTAAGATATCTTTGGCTCAAATTTATGTGTCCCACAAAGCATTGTGCAATTAAGCCAATAATTACATTGTTCTGGGATAAATTATGGAGTTAAAGATGTACAATAACATATGAGGTTTTTTAAGGAAACATTATAACTAAAATATCACAGACAATGGAAAAGGTATATAATAAACTAGTGGCAGCAAGTTATGGAGCCATAATAAACTGTACTATTGAAGATTAAACAATTAAATATCAAGATAAAGTAAGAAATCATTTAGACCACATGCATTCAATCTTCCATTAATAAAGTGGTTTTATATTAAACACAAAAGAATTATAACTGGACTGGTTTGTGTCATACCACATGTTACTCACAGAAAAATGAGTGTAAAAGAAAACCTTTGCCATAATTCAATGAGGCATTGATTTGCATGGAATATCTTCAAGACACAGCAGGGAATCCTATTGGATGGTTCTGCATACAGGCTGAAAAGAATGATACATCAGAATACCTCATGCTTTCTCTCTTTGGCTTGGCTTCGCGGACGAAGATTTATGGAGGGGGTAAATGTCCACGTCAGCTGCAGGCTCGATTGTGGCTGACAAGTCCGATGCGGGACAGGCAGACACAGTTGCAGCGGTTGCAGGGGAAAATTGGTTGGTTGGGGTTGGGTGTTGGGTTTTTCCTCCTTTGCCTTTTGTCAGTGAGGTGGGCTCTGCGGTCTTCTTCAAAGGAGGTTGCTGCCCGCCAAACTGTGAGGCGCCAAGATGCACGGTTTGAGGCGATATCAGCCCACTGGCGGTGGTCAATGTGGCAGGCACCAAGAGATTTCTTTAGGCAGTCCTTGTACCTTTTCTTTGGTGCACCTCTGTCACGGTGGCCAGTGGAGAGCTCACCATATAACACGATCTTGGGAAGGTGATGGTCCTCCATTCTGGAGACGTGACCCACCCAGCGCAGCTGGATCTTCAGCAGCGTGGACTCGATGCTGTCGACCTCTGCCATCTCGAGTACTTCGACGTTAGGGATGAAAGCGCTCCAATGAATGTTGAGGATGGAGCGGAGACAACGCTGGTGGAAGTGTTCTAGGAGCCGTAGGTGATGCCGGTAGAGGACCCATGATTCAGAGCCGAACAGGAATGTGGGTATGACAATGGTTCTGTATACGCTTATCTTTGTGAGGTTTTTCAGTTGGTTGTTTTTCCAGACTCTTTTGTGTAGTCTTGCAAAGGCGCTATTTGCCTTGGCGAGTCTGTTGTCTATCTCGTTGTCGATCCTTGCATCTGATGAAATGGTGCAGCCGAGATAGGTAAACTGGCTGACCGTTTTGAGTTTTGTGTGCCCGATGGAGATGTGGGGGGGCTGGTAGTCATGGTGGGGAGCTGGCTGATGGAGGACCTCAGTTTTCTTCAGGCTGACTTCCAGGCCAAACATTTTGGCAGTTTCCGCAAAACAGGACGTCAAGCGCTGAAGAGCTGGCTCTGAATGGGCAACTAAAGCGGCATCGTCTGCAAAGAGTAGTTCACGGACAAGTTTCTCTTGTGTCTTGGTGTGAGCTTGCAGGTGCCTCAGATTGAAGAGACTGCCATCCGTGCGGTACCGGATGTAAACAGCGTCTTCATTGTTGAGGTCTTTCATGGCTTGGTTCAGCATCATGCTGAAGAAGATTGAAAAGAGGGTTGGTGCGAGAACACAGCCTTGCTTCACGCCATTGTTAATGGAGAAGGGTTCAGAGAGCTCATTGCTGTATCTGACCCGACCTTGTTGGTTTTCGTGCAGTTGGATAATCATGTTGAGGAACTTTGGGGGGCATCCGATGCGCTCTAGTATTTGCCAAAGCCCTTTCCTGCTCACAGTGTCGAAGGCTTTGGTGAGGTCAATAAAGGTGATGTAGAGTCCTTTGTTTTGTTCTCTGCACTTTTCTTGGAGCTATCTGAGGGCAAAGACCATGTCAGTAGTTCCTCTGTTTGCGCGAAAGCCGCACTGTGATTCTGGGAGAATATTCTCGGCGACACTAGGTATTATTCTATTTAGGAGAATCCTAGCGAAGAGGTACTGGGCTTCTCCTCCAGGAAAAACAAGGACTGGTTCGACGAAAACAGCCAGGAAATCCAGGAGCTGCTGGCAAAGAAGCGAGCTGCCCACCAGGCTCACCTTACAAAGCCGTCCTGTCCAGAGAAGAAACAAGCCTTCCGTCGCGCATGCAGCCATCTTCAGCGCAAACACCGGGAGATCCAAAATGAGTGGTGGACTAGCCTCGCCAAGCGAACCCAGCTCAGCGCGGACATTGGCGACTTCAGGGGTTTCTACGAGGCTCTAAAGGCTGTGTACGGCCCCTCACCCCAAGTCCAAAGCCCGCTGCGCAGCTCAGACGGCAAAGTCCTCCTCAGCGACAAGATCTCCATCCTCAACCGATGGTCAGAACACTTCCAATCTCTTTTCAGTGCCAACCGCTCAGTCCAAGATTCCGCCCTGCTCCAGCTCCCTCAACAGCCCCTAAGGCTAGAGCTGGATGAGGTCCTCACCCAGGATGAGACATATAAGGCAATCGAACAACTGAAAAGTGGCAAAGCAGCAGGTATGGATGGAATCCCCCCAGAGGTCTGGAAGGCTGGCGGCAAAGCTCTGCATGTCAAACTGCATGAGTTTTTCAAGCTTTGTTGGGACCAAGGAAAACTGCCTCAGGACCTTCGTGATGCCACCATCATCACCCTGTACAAAAACAAAGGCGAGAAATCAGACTGCTCAAACTACAGGGGAATCACGCTGCTCTCCATACCTCATGCAAATTATCTTCAAACAAGCAACTTACAAGAAGGGCATTATCTCGGCTGATAATAAGAAGGACCTACTCTTGTCAGATCCTACTTATAGTCAGATTCGATCTCACCTCATGTTGTCCACCAAGCAATTGCACTGGAGATGAGACTGTCCTCTTTCTAATTCTGGAATGTGCATCGGTTTGGAAAGAAATTCAGTGGTTTCTTTCCAAGTTGAATTCAGCCAGCTGCATGCACAGTATTCTAAGATCGACGGATTTGTCCTCGGGACCCACACTAAGAAAAAACACCAACTGCTGCCAGAAGATTATCAAGTCACTGAAAGATCCAGACGAGACTTGATGGTCTTCCAGTGCAAGTGGTCGTCCACCACCAAATATTGCAGACTAGCACATTCCATGGTCTACAACTATATGCTGCGACATGTCCTGGAAACCGGTTCAGCTGCCACATCTTTATTGTACAATCATGCAGAAATGCTAGTGGAACTCAGAAGTCTTGCAGCATCCATATGAGGTAAAGATATATTGCCAACGTTTCAGTCCTGAGCCCTTCTTCAAGGAATAAGCAGAAAACAGGATAAGTCAGAATGTTGGCTTGGGGAGGAGACCAGACCAACAAAAGCTGTTAATTGGATAAGATAAGGGGGAGGGGGGGTTAAATGAAAGCCAGAGAAATCGATGTTAATGCCATCTGGTTGGAGGGTGACCAGATGGAAGATGAGGTGTTGTTCCTCCAATTTGTGGGTAGTCTCAGTCTGGCAGTACATGAGACCATAGATAGACATGTCAGCAAGGGAATGTGATGGTGAATTGAAATGGGTGGCTACCAGGAGATCTATTGCACTGCCAGACTAAGACCACACACAAATTGGAGGAACAACACCTCATTTTCTGTCTGGGGACCCTCCAACTGGATTGCATTAACGTCGACTTCTCTGACTTTCATTAAACACCCTCCCAACCCACCCTTGTTGCAAAGATGTAGAGGGTAAGTATGTTAATTCTTCACATGGTGTAATTGGGTGTTGTGGCTCCGTGGACTTGAACAGCCTGTTACCGTGCAGTATCTCTAAGTTTAAAAAGATAAATTGATGAAAATTAAAGGTTGCACTAATTTTTCCAATGGAAATATAATCTCATGATAACTTTGTGGTGAAGTTTTATGATCAGCTATGGGCATCATGATCCAAGAAAAAGAAGAATAAATGTAAAGCTTCAAAAAGAAGAGGATGCTCAAAATTTCAAGTCCACATGATAATTCTCAATCAATCCTTGTTAATTAAATCAAAGGACAATATGCACCTATGAATTCTGATATAGGCCATCTGAATGTTTTGCACACATTGGCATTTCATTTAATGTTCCAAAAACTAAATTGCAAGCCTACGACTAGTCATGAGATCATGACTATATTTTGTAAATAAGTTTCCCACTTAATTCCTCTGAATTCATAAATTCAAGAAGACCGAAATTATTACATTATTAATCATGACGAAAAAGCAATATCTTCCTTCTCTCCCTATATAACTGACAGAAACAGATGTTTCTAATTCACCCCATTCATGACCTCATCCATGAAAATCAATCAGGTCATGTCTAATGCATAGACTGTTTTGAATTAGTGTCAAACATACATGTGAAACTACAGAAACAGTTTTAGATGTCTGGACATTCAATTATGCTGTGAACGTTAATACCAAGATTTAACTTCTAACAATTCTTAATGGAAGATATGTAATCACTTTTTCTAATATCTCATCCATAGCCTACCGAGTTTAATAAACAAATCTGCAATGTGAATTAATTTGTAGCAAACCTTGTTCAAGTACACAATAGACAATAGACAATAGGAGCTGGAGTAGGCCCTTCGGCCCGTCGAGCCAGCACCACCATTTTACAGATCATGGCTGATCACTACCATCAGTACCCCTTTCCAGCCTTATCCCCATAACCCTTAACTCCTTTGCCCACTAGAGTCTTATCTAACTCTCTTTTGAACATAATCAGCGAATCTGCCTCTACCACCCTCTGTGGCAGAGCATTCCACAGATCCACACTTCTCTGGGTAAAAAAATGTTTTCTCATCTCCGTCCAAAAGGGCCTACCCTGTATTCTTAAACTATGCCCTCTAGTCCTCGTCTCCCCCATCATTGGGAACAAGTAATCTGACTTCACCCTGTCTTTCCCCCTGATAATTTTGTATACCTCAATCATGTCCCCCCTCATCCTTCTAAACTCCATCGGATACAAGTCCAGTTTTTCTAGCCTTTCAGCATATGTCAACCCCGCCATCCCTGGAACTAACCTTGTAAATCTGCGCTGCACACCCTCTATAGCTAGTATGTCCTTCCTCAAAATTGGAGACCAGAACTGGACGCAATACTCCAGGTGGGGTTTCACCAGGGCCCTGTACAACTGCAGAAGGGCGTCTCTGTTCCTATACTCCAATCCCCTCTTTATGAAAGCCAAGATGCCATTTGCCTTCTTCACAGCTTTCTGAACCTGCATGCTAGTCTCAGTGACCGGTGAACAAGTACTCCCAGATCCATTTGCTCCTCCCCACTCCCTAGCTTGTCTCCATTTAAATAATACTCAGCTTTCCTATTATTGCCCCCAAAATGGATAACCTCACATTTGCTTACATTGAACATCATCTTCCATTCAGCAGCCCACTCCCCCAACCTGTCCAAGTCCCTCTGCATTTTCCTGACATCCTCCTCACACCCCACACCGCCACCCAGTTTCTAACTCTCTTTTGTCATCTGCAAATTTGCTCAAGTTATTAATAATCTCCTCATCCAAATCATTTACATAAATTACAAACAACTGAGGACCCAATACTGATCCCTGCAGCACTCCACTCGTCACATCCTGCCATCCTGAAAAAGACCCGCTTACCCCAACCCTTTGTTTCCTATTTCTTAACCAATTTCCTATCCATGTCAGCACCTTACCTCCAATACCATGCTCCCTGATCTTGCCCACTAGTCTCCCGTGCGGTACCTTATCAAAGGCCTTCTGGAAGTCCAAATACACCACATCCACTGGCTCTCCCAAGTCCACCCTCTTTGTCACATCCTCGAAAAATTCCAGAAGATTAGTCAAACATGACTTACCCTTAAGGAATCCATGCTGACTAGCCCTTATACTATTATTTCTGCCTAAGTGTTCTGCTATTACTCCTTTTATGATAGACTCCAATATCTTCCCCACCACCGACGTCAGGCTGACCGGTCTATAATTTCCCGTTTTCTCCCTCCCTCCCTTCTTAAAAATCGGCACCACATCAGCCACTCTCCAATCCTCAGGGACCTCCCCCGAATCTATGGAACTTTGGAAAATGTCGACCAGTGCTTCCACAATTTCCACCCTGGGATGCAGCCCATCTTTAAGCACCCTGGGATGCAGCCCATCAGGCCCTGGGGATTTATCAGCCCTCAGTCCCAACAATTTACTCACAACCTCTTGTTTCTGGATCCGGATATCCATTAGTCTCTTGATACCGCATGACCACTACCCCCTAACTGACCATAACCTATATCCTCCTTGGTGAAGACAGTTGCAAAGTATTTATTAAATTCCTCAGCCATCTCCTTGTTTCCGGTAATAATTTCACCCTTTTTCATTCTTAATGGACCAATTTTAGACCAAACCAATTTCTTCCTCTTCACATATTTAAAAAAGCTTTTGCTATCCTCCATTATATTATTTGCTAATTTCCTCTCGTACTTCATTTTCCCCTCTCTTATGACTTTCTTAGTTACCCTCTGATGCTCTTTGAAGGTTTCCCAATCCTCTAACTTCCCATCCGCTTCGCTATCCTATACTTTCTCCCTTTGGATTTGATATTACACTTGATTTCATTAGTTAGCCACGGCTGCCATTTGCATCTCCTAGAGCCTTTCCTCCACTTTGGAATAAATTTGTCCTGAAACCTGTGAAAAATGTCCAAAAATACCTGTCATTTTTCCCCAGTTGTCCTCCCAGCTAGTGTATCTTTCCATTTTATTTTGGCTAGCTCCTCCCTCATAGCTGCATAATCCCCTTTATTTAACTGCAGTACAGATGCTTCCGACTTCCTTTCTTTTTCCCTTTCTAATTGCAGCTCAAAAGTAACCATACCATGGTCACTATTCCCTAATGGCAGTTGTGAACTGAATATTTAATTATAAAGGGAAACTTTGCAAATTGATGAGACAATTGTCTTTAATTGTTTGTGTCAAAAGTGAATTCAAAGTAAATACAACCTCGTGGAAGCGACAAGGTCCTAGAAATAATACATGCAGAGAAAAAAAAACAGGATTTTTGTAAAAATAGTTGAATTTAGCATGGCATCAAAAAGGATCCCAACTTTGAACTACTTGACTTTCTGATTATATTTAATGCTGGGGAATTGTGCTATTATCCAACAATAATATATTCATATTAACATTTTCATTTTTGTGTGCAAATACAAGGAATGTAATCTTTTAATGCAAGGTAAGCCATTTTATGGCATTTCTGTATCACTACTCAAATATTTGGGGAGTAACACCATGTCAGTTTGCACCGTATGATTGCATACTGCTTTCTGAAAGTCACTATCCAAGCAAATCTAATGATGGATCAAATCAAGTTTCCAATGGCAGGTACATACGTTATTTTACATCTTTAAGTATAACTGGCAGAAGAACATTTTACCATTTCGCTTCACTGTTGTTATGTGATGGCCAAATGAATCATTAGTGTAAATTTGCATTATAAATTTAGACATACAGCATAGTAATGAGCCATTTCAGACCATGAACCCATTCCGCCCAATTTACCTCCAATTAACATACACCCCCGCCCGGTATGTTTCAAATGGCAGGAGGAAACCAGAGCCAACGGGGAAAACCCACACAGACACAGGAAGAATGCAAAAACTCTGCAGCAAGAGTTTCAAACCCCAGACCCGATCACTGGCACTGTAAAGCCGTTGCACTAACTGCTAAGTCAACCATGCCACCCATAGTGTAGATGGCCATTTTACCGTATATTCGCATGTAACAGTCAATACTGTATAAAAGTCGACCGCCCTTTTTTGGCCTAAAAATCTGGTATTTTCCATATATCATGCGTAAAAGTCGACAGCCCTTTCTTTGGCCCCAGCCGACTACCCACTGGAGCTGCCGACGTCCTGACGGTAGACTCTCACCTGGGCCTCAGCCGCCCACCCATCCAAGTTCCCGACAACCTGAACGCAGACTTAACCACCCGGTCCAGGCCACCCACCCATCCGACCTCGTGACGCCTTGAACAATGCAGGTACTTACCACGGTCAAAGGTAGAATGCTGTAATAGTAGATCCCCTAAGTTTAACCCTAAAAATTCTTCCACAAAATTCTACTATTACACACATATATATGGTAGTTCACAAGGGGATAAACATCTGTGTACCATATGATAAATGACAAGAGAAATTGCAAAACTGCCTTTGGTATGGGGAATGGTGCGTGGAGCACAAAGGGCGAGAAGAAACTCCATGTTAACTAACGTGTCTTTTGTAATTTCTCCTACCCTACAGATTATCAGGAAACAAAAATATAAATTATTCCTCTCCAAATGCTGCTACAAACAATGGATTTCAAAAATTGCTTGTTGTTCTCCGTTACCATACCAGCACTACTGATGCCAAGTGTTCTATCTACTTGTCCATATCTGTGTCGATGTGACAATGGATTTGTTTACTGCAATGATCGAGGCTTGACATCTATTCCTGCAAAAATGCCAGAAGACTCCACAACTCTTTTTCTACAAAATAACCAGATTAATAATGCTGGGATTCCAAACCAACTGAAGTACCTATTGAACATAAAAGTGATTTACCTTTATGAAAATGCTTTGGATGAGTTTCCAATAAACCTTCCGAGATCACTAAAAGAGTTGCATCTTCAGGATAATAACATTAGGGCCATTACCCATGATGCACTGTCAAGGATTCCTTTCTTGGAAAAATTACATTTGGATGATAACTCTGTGTCCACAGTTAGCATTGAGGAAAATGCTTTTGCTGACAGTAAACACCTTAAATTGCTTTTTTTATCAAGGAACCATCTGAGCAGCATCCCTACCGGTCTTCCTAAAACACTGGAGGAATTGAGATTGGATGACAACCGAATTGCCACCATTCCACAGTACGCATTCAAAGGCTTGGTTAACTTGAGGCGTTTAGTATTGGATGGTAATCTTTTAGCTAATCAAAGAATCGCAGATGAGACTTTCAGTAGACTTCAAAATCTGACTGAACTTTCACTGATCAGAAACTCTTTGAGTTTTCCACCATCGAATCTACCCAATTCCAATTTACAGAAGCTGTATCTTCAGGATAACCTCATTAGCTACATTCCACCCAAAGCTTTTTCTAAAATGAGACGGATACAGAGACTGGACATATCAAATAATAATTTAACAAATTTGCCCAAAGGAGTCTTTGATGACTTGGTGAACTTGAGTCAGCTGCTCTTACGCAACAATCCTTGGTACTGTGGCTGCAAGATGATGTGGCTGAGAGATTGGTTGCAAACATCTGCATTTCACGTTAACGTAAGAGGGTTGATGTGCCAAGGCCCTGATAAAGTTCGAGGAATGGCAGTCAAAGACATCAAAACAGAAATGAATGAATGTTTTGAGACTGGTTTGCATGGTGGCAATACAGCTCTGAAGACAACCCCGATCGTACGTACAGTAACTGCCACTCAAGGATTACAATTCACTTACAAACCAAGGCGACCAAATCTGAAGTCACCAGATTCCGTCGTGGACCATCCTTTGTCTGGAGGATCAGGAACAAAACCAATAATCATTAATGTTATGCCTTTAACTGCTGACAGCATTCGTATAACATGGAGGGCAATGTTGCCAGTCACATCCTTCAGGCTTAGTTGGCTTAGACTTGATCATAACCCATCTGTTGGATCTATAACTGAAACCTTGGTACAAGGAGATCAGACTGAATATCTTCTCACAGCCCTTGAACCCAAGTCAACCTACATCATCTGCATGGTTACAATGGAGGCCAGCAACTTCTATGTCAGAGATGAAACGCCAGTCTGTGCCAAAGCAGAGACTGCTGATTTATATAGTCCTACCACAACATTAAACAGGGAGCAAGAAGAATCAGATCAAGTAGCCCTTCCACTGGCTGGTATTATTGGAGGTGCATCAGCCTTGGTATTTATAGTTGTTGTCCTTGCAGCATTCTGCTGTTACATCAACAACAATAGGAATGTTTTCTCACAGGATCAACCTTATAACAGGGGTTGTAGGAAAAAGGATGACTATGCAGAAGCAGGGACAAAGAAAGATAATTCCATTTTAGAAATCAGAGGGGGTGGGTTTCAGATGATTCCTCTCAACAACCAACAGCGACCAAAGGAGGAATATGTGATTCACACAATATTTCCATCCAATGGGACAAGTCTTTACAAGAACAGTCATAGTAAAGCACTTGGCAGTAACCGAGGTTACAGAGACGGTGGGATACCAGATGCCGAATATTCCTACACGTGATTGCAGTGAGATGCTTAGCATTATCACCACCTTTGCACTGCAAACAAAAGATATTTAAGGAAAAAAAATCGTAAAACCATTAGGGACAAAACACAAAGTCCAGCAGAAAATGCCTGGCACGATATTTTGTACATTTGTCATATAATTTATATTTAATATGCTTAAAAGATTAAAAAAGCTGGATATTTAGAAAGAAAACACAGCTTCCTAATTGTATTCAAGCCAGTCATTCTTTCATTTCGCATTTTGGTTAGCAGTGGAATAAAGAAGGAACAACCTACTCTGGAAGTACAATCAGCAGGCATCATTTTTTTAAACAATGCAAAAAAAAAATTCTTAGCAATGAGTTCCCCGCCACCACTTTGAAGATTCACTCTATATGGTCCAGCACACACATAGTTTTCTATATTGCAGGTATTCTGTTTGTTTGTTCATGATTTAAACTTTCTCCACATTTCTTGAAGTATTATCTGTTGATGTTTTGTTTTCATTTTTTCTTCTGCATTGGTGCTTTAAAAGAGGAAACTAGTTTTAAAATATTTAGTTCTCTATGGCGTGGTTTTAGGGCTTTGTCAATAATTAGCAAAAGAGACAGAATTCATTGTTATTTTTGATGTCTGCTAAACTTGTTTTAAATTAAACTAGAAATGTGGGTATTGACAAAAAGTGTGATTTAATGTCCTTACATGTCAGGGCAAATAGATGTAACATGGTTATTTGGCTTGCAATGATGTTGATTTTCTCCTCAGCTTAACTCTGGGGACTATTCTGGAAAAAAAATTACTAAAACTATATTTTAGTTCAAAATCAAATTTTGTAATTTATTTGAATAACACTATTTGCCTCTGTTTTATTCTGTGATATTCCTTTTACACAAAGTCTAGAAAAATGGACATGACGAGCTTTAGTTAAGACCATCTGCTGTATGCCAAATGTCTATTTTATAAAAGTTCACCCGATCTGAAGAAAACAGTTTGTAAAGTGACTTACTCATAAGATTAAAAATGTAGATTTTAAAAACTTTTATCTTAAAAAAAATTAGTCAGAATATTATGCAAAGAGCAAATTCAAACTGGACCAACCCCAAGCTGGTGTTTAATATTTTTTGATGATAAAATATTATCCTTTTAATGGAAAGTCTGTTCTAAGATACCACAGTTACACAGATTTATATCTAATGATCATCTCAGAATTGGAGTCACCCTCTTTGGCCTGTTTATGGTAATCATTCAAAAATCCATTTTTAGAATATTCCAACAGGGAAGGTTGTACAATCTTTACTGAAAACACTGAAACTCAACTTTCTGTTCCAAAATGTTTTTATTTGATAACTGTATATTAGTGATAAGGTTTCCTGAACATACAACTTGATAGTTGCAAACCATTTTGCCTATTAGAAATATCAAAAACCTGGATTGGCAATTAACAAAAGTAAAATGAGAATCACATAAAGGTTTGTCTGTACATAATTTTTTTTATAAACTATGATCACCAAGTTACAAATGATCTTTTAAATAAATCTTCCTTCTTAAAATATGTGCCCTTATGAGTGTGAATTAAAAGTTCATATTTCCAAACTAACTATGATGTAATACACAGAAGAGCTGGAGAAACTCAGTAGGTCCTGCAGCATCACTAGGAAGTCAAGAGTAACCAATGTTTTGGTCTGAAGCCCTTCGTCAAGGTATGATGTAATTGTAGTTATGTCATCTAACCTTTCATTTGTTTTTAAATAACCATAAAATATTGAATTACTTGAAATCACAATACGGGGCAGCACGGATGGTATAACAGTTAAGGCAACTCTGTTACAGCGCCAGTGATCAGGACTGGGGTTCGAATCCTATGCTTTCTGTAAGGAGTTTGTACATTCTCCCATGTCTGTGTGGGTTTTCCCCAAGGGCTCCAGTTTCCTCCCACCATTCAAAACATCCTCCATTGTAGGTCAATTGGGTGTAAATGGGGGTATGGGCTCGTGGGCCAAAAGGGCCTGTTACTGTGTTGTATGAATTTTTTTTAACTAAATATAAATAAATATAAATAAATTTAAATTCAAAGCATTATAGCAAGAATATTCCACAACCCCTACTTTTAAAATGCTTTCAGAACTGAATTAAAAGGTTAACAAAAAATATCGCAGAATGTTGTCAAGTCTGGCAGAACATGGATTTACATTCCAGAAAGGCTGAACATTCTTACTGCTTGGATAATGATATGCACATGATAGGTTCAGACTATTTGTCTGTCCCCCAGTCAGCCCAGATTAAAGAACCAACCAACCATTTTGCTTCATAGAGTAATTTTAACGTTTAAACATTATACACCTCAGAAGAGTCCAAACTTTAATAAATCCTCAAACGGAAATGTTTGTTGAAAATGCATCACCTAAACAAACCACTCAGAAAAATATGAAGCAAAACATTTGTCTCAGCCACCCAGAATATAATTAAAATGTGGTGCACAAAACAAGAAGTGGAGTGCATAAAACAAAATATTGATTCTAATTTACGGCACCATTACTCAAGAGAGATGTAAATTTACAGCTTTAAACTGAGGAGCACACCTCATTGTCATGCCATTCATTTTCAAAATGAGAAAGACGAGACACCAGCAATCTTCACAGCATCACTCTACTAAAGACACAAGACTGCCAATATTTCCACCAGACTGATTAACAAACTATCCTCAGGAGACAAACAGGAATAATCATCTGCCCCGATTTTACTTGTAGATCTGACCAGATCAGAGGGTCAGGAGTCTGTGGAACTTGCTGCCACAGGCAGCTGTGAAAGCAAGGTTATTGGGTATATTTAAGGGCATCAAGGGTTACAGGGAGAAAGCCAGGGAGTGGATCGGCTCATGATTAGAATGGCGGAGCAGACTCGATGGGCTGACTTCTGCTCCAATATCTTGTGATCCAGCATTCTCAACTTTGTCCACACAGCACACAGACCATGACAACAATATATATAAAAAATACTATGCTACAAAAAAGCACAGGCAGTTTTCCTGCAAGTATAAATGTCCAAGGGTCAGTAAGTTTGCAGATGATACAAAGGTTGGAGGAGTTGTAGAGAGTGGTGAAGGCTGTCATGGTTACAAAAGGATATAGGCAGGATGAGTGGGCAGAAAAGTGGGAGATGAAGTTCAATATAGATTTGTGAGGTGATGCATTTTGGAAGGATAAACCAGAAGGCTGAGTACAGGGTTAATGGTCAGATACTTAACAGTGTGAAGGAACAGAAGGACTTTGGGGTCCAAATCCATACATCTCTAAAGGATAGTTAAGAAGGTCTGTAGGATGCTAGGATTCATGAATGGGGAATTGAGTTCAAGAGTCGAAAAGTCATGTTGCAACTCTACAAATCTCTGGTGAGGCCACACATAAGAGTATTGTGTTCCATTCTGGTCACCTCATTACAGGAAGGATGTGGAAGCAATGGAGAGGGTGCAGAGGAGCTTTACCAGGATGTTGCCTGGATTGGAAAATAAGATTTATGGGGGCAAAGTCAGCAGAGTTAGGACTTTTCTGTTTGGAGCAAAGAAGGATGAGAGGAGACTTAATAGAGGGCTACTAGATTCTGAGAGGCATAGATATATTTTCCCAGGGAAGGAATAGTAAACACTACAGGACATCAATACAAAGTGTAGCGAGGAAAGTTTAAGGAAGATATCATGGATGTTTTTTATACAGAGAGTTGTGGCTGCCTGAAATGCCTTGCCAAGGATGGTGGTGCAGGCTGAAACATTAGGGGCATGTAAGAGACTCTTCGACACATGACTGAAGTAAAAGTAGAGGCTTACACGGTAGGAAGGGTTGAGCACTTTTTTTGGTAGGAATATATAGGTCGGCACAACATTGAGGGCCAAAGCGCCTATACTGTGCTGTAGTGTTCTATGTTCTATTGTAAACAAAAACTATAATGTTAACCATCCTCTTGATTCATGCTTTTGCCTCATTATTTTGCAAATCTCATGCGTTAAAATAAACCACCCCAACATGTCCAGTCAGTTACTAAGCTGGCCTTCTTAGAGAAAAACAAGTAACAAGACACTTCTGTGATTTAACTGAATTTATCAAAAGATATTCCTTCTCCAGGTTTGCAGATAAAGACCAGGAGAAGGTGCAAAGAGCACCATTTTCTTTGTTCCAGAAATGTAGGTCTCAGTTCAGTCCAAATTTTCAATTTTAATTAAACTGGTTACTTTGACATTCTTAGGTTTCTCCAAAGAACACAAATTGCATCAAAAAAGTGCAGATAACTTATTTCCCATCAGGACCTGCAAACGGTAAATTTGTTGCTTAATTCTCTAGATCACCTCTCTAATTTCTCTTCCCACTCAAAAAATAATGTACTGTATACACAGTTTGCCGATCCATTCATCTTGGTTGAAGATCTGCGCTGTAGGGTTCTATGGTTCTATCTGAAATTCAACCAAAGCACTGCCCATTGGAATGTTAACCTAATGATTCAATACCTGCATGAAAATGTAACATAACTACACCCTGTCCTAAAATTTAACTTCGATTTTATCCGCAAAATAAAAATTCAATTACAAGTACACTCACAGTTTATTATCCAAATATCATACAGACTAAAATGATCTCCTCAAACACAATTTTGAAAGGAAGATATTTATTTAATGTCCAAAATTCATCTTTTCACATGTATCACAGACATTTTATATACTCAGCTATCGGATTAACTGAAATGAGAATAATGAATCAGGCAATCAGGCACTTTCTCTCCTGCCACCTTGCTTCTCACACTGAAAATCCCTTCTTCACTCACAAAGATCATGTTTCTTCTATGTTTTTTTCCTGAAGAAACTATATCTTTCATTCTTTGACCATCACTGTGTATTCTGAAATAGCACAGAATTATACACCAGTTAAATTGTAGAATTTTTTTTCCTCTGACCTTCAAATCTCCAACTCAAATGTAAAACCTCCTCATGTTCAATGTGTTATTTTCATCGGTAAAACCAGCTCCAATATATCATCATAATCTTAGTTCATTTGTTATTAATAACTTGCTTCAGATAAAACTCATTTAACATGAACTCAACCTGAAAGTGTCACAAAATCAATATATAATTCAGAAGTAACAACCTTATAAATTCTAAATAATTATTACTTTGTCTTCATTTCTTGCAACATGAACAATTTTGAGCAAATTACTCAGGCAAAAATAGTAGAATGTGACTCGCACATATCCCCTCCTGTAACATTTGGGCAATACCATTTCACAATACTTTATCCAATAAATGATTTTTGAAGCCTCTTACTCTGAAAGAATAACATGAAGAACAAATAAATGTCCTTTAATGGCTGAACCATAGTGAACCAAGGGTTATTACCTTCCATTCTCACCACAGAAAATCTAATTTCAATTTTGACTATGTGGACATTCTTGGGAACTAAGACATCAGTTGTTTTTATTAAAATGTTTAATTTTTCCAAATATATCTGTAACTGACGATGTGGAAGGTTTAATCACTATGCTTGCAACACGTGGTAAAATAGAACTCATAATCCAGACATGCTGAGGGGAGATTTGATAGAGGTATTTAAAATTATGAGACATCTAGACGGAGTAAACGTCAGGAGGCTTTTTCCACTGATGGAAGGTGAGATAGAAACCAGAGAATATGGGTTAAGAGTGCAAGGGGAAAGGTTGAGAGGAAACTTTAGGAGGAGCACAGAGAGAGGTTGGAGTGTGGAACAAACTGCAAGCAGAAGTGGTGAATGCAGGCTCAATTTTAACATTCAAAAAGAATTTGGACAGGTACATGGATTGGAGGGCTATGATTGGGGTGCAGGTCAGGGGAAACCAAGACGAATAATAGTTCGGCACAGACTAGAAGGGCTGAAAGGCCTGTTTCTGTGCTGTATTGTTCTATGCTCAAATCCCACCATGACTGCCTGAAAATTAAAAAGCAAAGCTAAACAGGATGTTAGTATTGGTAAAACACAAAAGTCTGCAGACATCGTGGTTGAAGTGAAAACACAATGTTGGATAAACTCAGCCAGTCAAACTGTGTACTTTATGTAGCAAAAGATAGATACATAACCAATGTTTCATGTTTGAGCCCTTTATCAAGGTATGGACAAAATGTCGGCAGGGCACGAATAAAATGGTGGGGGGGAGGAGCATGGTCCCAAAGGCAGGAAGTAATAGGTGGATAAGGGTGGGAGGGCACACCAGCAAGCAGGGGAGGAGGGATGGCCCTAAGAATGGAGAGAGAAGGAGGTGAAATGGAGGAAAAAAGACAAAGGGAGAAGGAAGGGAGTGAGAACAGAGAGTAAGCTAGCAGAGACCGGTGAAATCTATGTTAATGCCATCTAGTGAGTATTTTCATGAAGCATTGGGAGTAGTGGGAAAATCCAAGTTGATCACTAATACACCCTTTGAAGGCGACAGCTTTTATGCTTTCACTCAACTCCAGTCTCTCCTCAGCTTGGCTGACTCTGCCTCAGCAAAGAGAGGGCAAATGGGCCAACCAATAAACACTGGACAATGAAGATTTTGCTTCCTGAACACTTTGGGTGTATTTTATGGATTTTGGGCTGCTGATCGCAAAAAATCACCTTAAAATTTTCAAATCACATATCGGTTTTTTTAGATATAACCTATTTTGTGATTTCTTGTCATATTTTAAGTCTACCTCAAGCATACAAAACAATGAAGTAAAAATGTCATTGAAAATTCATGTTCTGCATTCACATGTGGACTTCTTTCCTGCTGATCTTGGTGCAGTGAAAAACAAGAACTATAGAACAATACAGCACAGAAACAGGCCCTTTGACCTTTCTAGACTATGCTGAACTATTATTCTCCCTAGTCCCACTGACCTGCACCCTGACCATAGCCCTCCAATCCATGTACCTGTCTAAATTCTTCTAAAATGTTAAAAACTAGCCTGAATTCATCACTCCAGCTGGCAGGACATTCCACACTCCCACCACCCTGTGTGAAAGGTTTCACCAGGACATTGCAACCATGGAAAAGCGGTACAAGAGCAACTGGAATCCATCAATGCTGGCCAACTATCGTTGGACACTGACACAAGAGGCATCAGAAGCTGAGTACAAATGAATATAAAATGCTAAATTCAATAAAAGTTTATTTAATGTTTCTCCAACTTCTGACGTGATACAGCAAATATGAAATTATTTGTGTTCAGCTTGAGGTTGAAAATCCCCAATTTTTGTTCAGGAAGCAACCCCTTTGAAAAAATTTGTGGTCCAGTGTTATCTATTATTGTTTTACTTCCTATTTGAACTTCATTTAACCTCAGGTGGGATCCCTTTCAGAAATATGGATGATCACAATTCACTTACCATTATCATTTTTTGCCTCTTTTATATAGGTTACAGCGTCGTCAGAAAACTATTGCACTGACCACTGGAAAACAACAAATTTTTGTTGGCCAATATAACCTCCCATTTCAATCACAGGGCTACATTATTTCAAATATTCATTCTTTTCAACTGGTCATGCAAGTACTCTGCACAAATGTTTCCTTAATTTTGATTTTTTTTAAATAACTGTATTCTCCACTTACTGTAAATTTCTAATGATAAAAATGTTTAAAAATCTATGGCAACCTCAAATCAAAAAAGGATATCCAGAGTATACACTGTTCTATGAAACAGTGGGTGTCACCTTGCTTATAATTTTTTTTTTGTTAATGAACTTTGAAACCAGTCAAAGGAGAATATGAAGAGTTGGTCACTGTAAGCAGATGCAATTGGCAGCAGAAACAATGGGGTCCAGATCTCCTTACCACTCTCAAACTACTCTGTACTAATGGATACATGAAGAAGAACTGCCCCAGAATTATTTTTTTGTAAAATTAGTTAAAAGAGGGCTATGCACCAAATATCACAAATTACTCTGGACAAATCTGAGTGTACAACTTTAAAAATAAAGAATTAACTCATGAAAATGCAGTTCAAAGGACAATGGAGTCAATACTGGAACTGCAGAAATATTGCCTTCCTGACAGGAGCTAACTAAAAGGGTGAATTTGCATCTGCTGTATCATGTGAATAATTATGTCCTGCACAAGACAATGATCATGAGGAGTAAATGAATTAGTTCAGACATTCATTATATTTTTTAAAAATCATCACTCCTTTTGTATTCTTTAAATGTAATATTCTTTAGGGTTGGCTTGCTGTGTTTTACGATGAGAACTGCTCTGTGGGGAAAAAAAGATTTTCAGAAAACAAAACCAAAGTGCATTGTGAAGCCCTTTGGCCTCTTTTTGTAGGTGCCTTGAAATTTCAATGTTAATGTGTGTTCAAGCTGAAATATGCTGACCTTTTTCTTGTACATACAAAAGTGAAAATTTCCTTGTTCTCTTCAAAATAAAATTTTAAAAGCTACCAGTGGTGTTTCCTTTTATTACTGGCAGACAGCCTTGTCAACCATATTTTCACCAAAGTCTAAAAACACACAGAATTGCTGGAGCAACTCAGCCAGTCTCATCCATGAGAGGTAGAGCTATATTACTGATGTTTCGGCCCTGAGCCCTTCTTCAAGGTACAAGCCAAAAACAGAAAGGTATCTGAACAAAGACTAGAGAATGGAGAGAGAAAGGGGGACCCCTTCTACCCCTCCACCATCAGGTCCTCAACGACAAACACAATCAAAGACTCATTTAAGGACTCTTAATTGTGCACTTTATTAATTTTCTTTTATTGTCTCTCTATTGCACAGTTTGTTTACATTAATTAAATGTTTACAATTCTTTTATTTGTTTTCATGTTGATGCTGTGTACAGTTTATTTTTCGCACTACCAATTAGTGGTAATTCTGCTTTGCCTGCAGGAAAATGAAATCTCAGGGTTGTATGTACTCTGACAATAAACCTGAAGAATGGGAGGGGGAGGAGTCCAGACCAAAAGGTGCTACAACGTCTGCAGACCTTGGACCAAAGTCTCCCCTTATCACTTAACTTCTATTAGCTGAAATAGGGGCAGCATGGATAGCATAGCAGTTAGCACCACAATGTTACAGCACGGGTAATCGGGACCTGGGTTCAAATCCTGTGCTGTCTGTAAGGAGTTTATACATTCTCCCTGAGTCAGCATGGGTTTCCTCTGGGTGCTCCAGTTTTCTCCCTCACTTCAAAACATACAGGGGTTGTAGGTCAATTGGGTGGCACAGGTTCATGGGGAAAAATGGCCTGTTACTGTATGCCTAAATTTGAGCAGTGCTGCCAAATTCGGTGGTTTATGACTGTAAAGTCAGGTTATTTTCACAAGTACTAAGGCTGTTAAATCACTACAGGTTGTGATTACATTTTCTTTTGTGTCTATTATCACCTAACTCCCCAAAAAAGCCATCCTCAACTCCTGACATTCAATCCATCAACCTATCTTGAACCTTCCTCTCCAATGTGATTGAACAGTTGCCCTCTGAATCTTATCCCGCCCACTTCATCTTGAAATCTCCTCATTTTTAACCTTGCCTGTGAAAATGTTGCATAATATATACTCTCCTTTCTCAATATATCTGATTAGGCTTCTCTCTATTCTATTCAGTTATGGACAGAAAGAGTGCAATCCAAGGATTCTGGCCCTATTACTCATCCATGCTCTGTCCCATCAAATTCATTCAAAAACACAATTATCATACCCCATGTGATGTCAAGTTTTGCCTCACCCACATTTCTCAAAATCCATGTGTTATTGTAATATTCATGCAAGAAATACTTCAAATGCTAGAAACCGATAACAAAATAGAAAATATTCAGTGGCTAGGCATTATCTGTTGAAAGGAATAGGATTAACATATAATTTTAATTTAGACATACAGCATGATAACAGGCCCTTTCATCCCATGAGCCCATACTGCCCAAATACCCCAATTAATCTATGATCTGAAGGGTGGGAGGAAACCCACAGAGATATGGGAAAAATATACAAACTCCTTATAGGCAGCAGAAGATTTGAAACTGGGTAGCTGGAGCTGTAATAGCATTGCACTAACCGCTCTGCTAACTGAGCCACCCCAAAGTTTGGGGGGGGGGGTTCACTTGAAAAGTGCTATTTCAATGCCCTCATGGATAAAGGTATCAGGTTCCTGTACCATTTTCCCAATGGTAGAAGAGTGAAGAGGGCAAGGCCTGGGTGATGGGGGTCCTGGAGAAGAGAGGCTGCTTTCTTAAAACACGGCCTCTTCAGATTTATTGTCAGAACATACATGACATCACATACAACTAGGATGGGCATTCCAATAATATACAGTGTGTTTGCATTTGTTGTTTTTGCAATATGGTTTAAATTTTATTTTAAAAATATAATTTGTTTTGAAACATATATATAGTAACCTATGACCATGTCCTTTTTGGAAATTTGGAAATGGCCACCCTACATACAACACTGAGATTTTTTCCTGCAGGCACACAAGATGTCCTCGATAGAGTGAAGTCTGGTGCCCATGATGTCGAAGACCGAGTTAACTGCCCTCTGGAATGTTTTCCTCTCCTGACCATTGGCACATCTGTACCAGACAGTGATGCAACCAACCAGAATGCTCTCCACAGTGCACCTGTAGAAGTTTCAAGTCTCCAGTGACATAATGAATTTCCACATCCACATCACAAAGTATAGACGCTGGCAAGCCTTCTTCGTGATTGCATCAATGTGGAGGCTCCAGGACAGATTCTCAGAAATCAAGGAATTGAATGGCTGATGAAAATATTTGTTGAAGAAGTAAGTCTCATCTCCTGCTTAAACTAAGTCAATGTAAACTACATTTTAAGTGCAATTGATAGCCAAAAAAATCATGCAATGATTTTGGTTTATAGTCTGAAAGTGTCTTTGAATGGCTTGGCGATATTTCAGAAGTGAACAAACATATCAGTAAGTCAAATGATAACAGAGTGCTACATCCCTGTTAATCCTAAACTACAAAGTGAAATTCGACTAAGCTGCTTAAGATTCCTTCATAAATCTAAAATAATTTTGTCACAGTCAACTTTAAAAGACCCTTTACAATTACTGTCTTGGCCTAGCCATTTAGCAAAAAAACAATCATTCTAAGCACAGAACAGTGAAAACTATAGTAAGTACAATGCAGCATTTAGCAGGTTGGTGCTGGCTTTTCTTGGCATTGCATGGAGTCTTGCTTGTTCTTCTTCAGCAGACGTTTGTCTGTTCATGGAATGCCTGGCAGCATCAGCACTCCACAGACTTCCTCAGTTTCCTGCTCCCTGCTCCTTGTTTGTCTGGAGGCCTGAGCCCTGAGGTGGGCCTGGTGTTACTTTTGCCACTTGTTTCAATTCTGAATTTACATTGATGCATAGCACTGGAACTAATTGAGGTGTCCCTGGTACAAGTTCAATTTTTTTTGAACTTTTGAATTTCATATAGCCTGAAAGGTTAAATTCAATGTGGTCATGACATTCAGCATCAAATGTTACTCTGACTGAACCTCCTTGGACATTTCTAGAATGCTCCATATTGATTTGCATGGAAAACAGACAAACAGACCGACATACATGCATAAATATATATTAGATGACATTTCTGGAAAAATGGTGTGATGGGGTGGATTCAAAGCAATAAGTATGGAAAATGGATGTGGATTTGCCAACCTTGTTCTGATTATAGAAGGTCATTCACCTTAGGTCATTTATCTTGGACCATATACTTGATGAAGTACTTCAAAAGCAGCAGTATTGTGCACAATTCGATTCACCACATTATTGGAAGAACAGAATTGCACTGGAGAGAAGGTTGAGAAAGTTGTCTGGGATGGAACATTTCAGTAATGAGGAAGCAGAAAGGGCTGGTCAATGTATACAAAAATCTGTAGAACATAGATAAGGTAGATTATAGGAAAACCTTTCCATTAACAAAAACCTAAAACCAGAGGGCATAAGGGTTTAAGGTGAGGGATAAGAGGATAATGACCTGCGGAAATGTTTTTCACCCAGGAGGGATACATTGCCTGGCAAAGTAGTGGAGGCAGGAACTCTAACAACATTTAAAAATTATTTAGACAAGCATGGACAACTTGGACAACTAAGAAAAGGGCCATACAAACTCATCACAATCAGTAGTACAGGTCAGGATTGAACCCAGGCCGCTGTAAAGCTGCTCCTTTTATTCCATCATAACACAAAGTTCAGTTGCCAACACTTCATTTTACCAGACCATACATTGACCCAGTGTGTGAAGTCTGGCCCTGGCGGTTTGAGCAGAAGACACCAATTAATGGTCCAATGGTCAGGATGACAGGCCCAGCAGGCGTTGTAGAGCACTAAGAGCATGACAAGACACTTAAACATCATCCACTACAGCAAGAGAGGTCTCCAGCTGTAATGGTTGTCTGCGCCACTGATCAAGATCTCTTCTGCCGTGAGAGTGGGATCGCCCCTGGGCAACAGCTGTTCCATTTGAAACTCCATCACGCACAGCTTTCTGTTGTGGTATCATCTTCAAATCGAAGGATGAACAGAAAGATTCAAATTAGAGCATAGAATATTACCACATATACATTCCTACCTAAAAAAAAATCAAACTCTTCGTACCTCATAACCCTCTATTTTACTTTCATCCATGTGTTTGTCTATGAGTCTCTTAAATGCCTCCAATATTCCAATTTCCACCACCATCCCTGGCAAGGCATTCCAGGCACCCACAACTCTGTGTAAAAAAACAGACCTTAAACATGGTGAACCCATTTCTGCATTGAATTTTCATACATTGGAACATCGGTAGAGCCTGCAATTTCTGCACTAATCTCTTCTTCTTTGGCTTGGCTTCGCGGACAAAGATTTATGGAGGGATAAATGTCCACGTCAGCTGCAGGCTCGTTGGTGGCTGACAAGTCCGATGCGGGACAGGCAGACACGGTTGCAGGGGAAAATTGGTTGGTTGGGGTTGGGTGTTGGGTTTTTCCTCCTTTGCCTTTTGTCAGTGAGGTGGGCTCTGCGGTCTTCTTCAAAGGAGGCTGCTGCCCGCCGAACTGTGAGGCGCCAAGATGCACGGTTGGAGGCGATATCAGCCCACTGGCGGTGGTCAATGTGGCAGGCACCAAGAGATTTCTTTAGGCAGTCCTTGTACCTTTTCTTTGGTGCACCTCTGTCACGGTGGCCAGTGGAGAGCTCGCCATATAACACGATCTTGGGAAGGCGATGGTCCTCCATTCTGGAGACGTGACCCACCCAGCGCAGCATCTGGTGTAGGCTTCATGTATCTGGTGCACTAATCTATCACATCAAAAAAAAGCCTTTTGTTGAACTGAACTATTCCTTATTTTTAAAAAATCTCTCAAACCTAAGTCTTCAGTACCACCTTGCTGTCCTTCTCTGCTTCCATTTCAACAGTCATTCTCCTGAAACCGAAGCACCACAGCTTTTGTTTAAAAAAACAACAGCTACTAAAAGATGGGAAAAGCTGCCTCAGCTGATCCCTGGAATTTATTCAGAATTCAAAAACCGATGAGATCACTGAATACAATTCTCACTTCAAAGGAATGCTTAAATCAATGGAGCACTTCAATAGGCTTTTGCTGAAGTTCCCATCCTCCACAGGATTAGTTGTGGAAACCTAAATGAAACCTCTTATTTATCTCAACTGAAAATGAGTACTTAAGAAATGCGTATCAACAGCTGGCCTGGCTCTCAGCTTGCCAAGCTCCACAAATAATTGGAACAGAAAATACAGGTGTTCTTCTTGGTCTGTACACAATTTGAAAATGTATTCACATACAGCAGTACCTCTGAGGAAGAACTAAGTTTAAAATATTCAAAGCCTTTCAGCTATGGGGTGACATCTTGAGATAACACATCAAGTAATTATCCATCCACAATTATGCTCTGGAACTCATTCTACCTTGCAGGCAGCACTTCCATAGCAATACCAGAGCCCCCAGTGGCTTCTTCAATTCAAATGCCATCTACAAATTTTCTGCAGCCATCAGTGATGAGGAAGTGTACAGGAGAACATGGAGGATACTGAGATCAGGGACGAGCATCATATTCTGGAGCAGGTTTCTTGAAGAATATTATCATGGACAGTTCCCAGGACCTAATGGATTCTATCCCAGGTACTGAGAGGCAATACAGAACATATCTTGGGCTTTGACATAAGTCTCTGCCTGTGACTAAAGATACAAGATCCCAGAGGGCTGGAGAATAGCTAATGCCCCCTCAGGGTTTTCCAGATGATAACTTTTTTTCTTTCAGGTCACCAGAGAGTTCCTTTTTGTTTCTCTTATTTCAAGTGAAACATTAGGCAGCCAGTCCTCTCCTCTTGTATGAGCCACAAGAGCTTTGACCAGGCTGAACTAAGCACTCACAACCAGTCTTTCAATTGGGGTTCTCCACAAGCTTGCCAGCTTGTCCTGTTCCAGTGCCAGTTGCTGCTAAAACTGCAAAACTGATCTCTCTCTCTCTCACACACACACACACACACACACACACACAGAGAGAGAGAAAGCCCGTTTTATTCTCGCTGCTTGCAAAACCACATGACTCTCTTAGAACAGCAAGTTGCAGTCCAGACAGCCTGCGGCTCTGAGGAGTTCTTTCATCTGTTGCCTTTTTGTAAACAACAATCCATTAGTGAAGACTCTTGGGCACTCTCCGAAGCTTTTGCAAAGACTGTTGGCCCTGACATGTCTAGTATGAGCAGAGCTCCAGTATTTTAAATAAGATCTGTTTTAAAGTGTTTGTATGTGACATACACTTAAAAATCTGCCCCAATTTATCTCCCAAAAACATATCTATGTACAAATCAAACACAACATAAGCTGTCACAATGCAGAAAGCACTAAAACTGGTAGAACTGTGGATAGTCGGGAATATTATCCAAAGATACAAGATTTCAGATTTATTGTCAGAGTACATACATGACATCACATACAACCCTGACATTCTTTTTTCTGCAGTCTCGGCAGAATTACCACTTATTGGTGATGCAAAAAAAACTGTACTCAATATACACATGTAAACAAACTGTGCAATACAGAGGGGGGGGTGGGGGGGTGAAAGCAATAAAGTACAAAAGTAAGAGTACTTAAATGAGTCCCTGATTGAGTTTGTCATTGAGACTCACGTTGTGGCCAAAACAATTCTTTATACTCAACACCTACTTTTAAAATTAAAATTAATTGAAAAATGTTTAAAAGAGTCATTACTTAACTGCATGGAACATTAGTCCTCTACTGCTTTAAATGTATCTCTGGCTTATTCGGTTATTATTCTGACACAAATGCTGAAAGTATTCTCCACATAAAACTACATCCCAGAAACACAATTAGACAGGACTAAATTAAACCATTCAATTTTCCATTTGCAGTAAACATTTTTGTTATTTCATTTTTATATATTCGCAACAACCAAGAGCTGGCCATAAGTTGCCTTTTCATACTATAACTAAAAATTCAACAAATTCTTGAGAACAAAATTATCAGAATTGTCTTACCAATGCTTTCTAATATAACTACAAACGTGGACCTGTTAAAGTCCATCGCTCACATTGTTGATGGGGTCCCATAAATCCTGAAAGACTCTGGAAGGGGAACTTTGTTAGTTGGTGCTGAAGCTGAACGCATCTCAGTTCATTATGCAAAATTCGCTGCATCACTTTTTTTAATTAAAAAAGCTTCTGCATCAAGTCTTTCAACTCCTTCAACAGCCATTGTTAACCAGCTGTATCGCATTAGCCATCATGCCAATTGTTTTGTTACAACCCCGGCCTCAAATTCAACATTTGAACTCAGCTCATCAGACTTTAGGTCCAAGGTCTCCTGAACTTTTAATCCTTCAGCTTCCCGTCAGCACATTTTTTTACCAACTCAGCTCAGCAACTAAAAGAGGAGATTTATTTGAAACAAATGCATTTTTTCTGATCCTGACAAATAAATAATTTTTTAAGGTATTATGTGACAGTGGTAGTTACTGATACACCATGATATCTGGGATAATAAACGGTTTCCTTTTCTTTCTTCAATAGTTTTAGCAACTTCCAATTCAGCATTCAGAGTTGGAAAATCCCAAGAACCAAAGCTACAAAAGAATTAATTGCTTCCTCCTAAAGGCACAATAACTTTCAATCACATGAAGCAAACACTTAACTTCTTCTTTCATGTCATAGAATCAGAAATGTTAGTGTCCGTTAAACAAATCACAAATCCAATTCTTTTGACTTCGAACTTTCTTTACAATGAGATCAAGAGTTAAACTCCCTTGGAATCAATGAAGCAAAACAAATCAGAGATTAAATTTCAAGTTACAATGTGAACTAAGGACATCATCAGCATATAACATCTTAGAAGTGCAGTGATAATTCATTCAGATAAGTTATCTTTGAAGCTGAAGATCAAACAAACATATTAAAAGATAACTCATACATCAAAAAATCTGTGTTCCCCCCCGTGACTGAATCTAATTCTTTTCGTAAAACAGATATAAAATTTATGTTTTAATCTTGGCAAACTGATAGTTATGGTCTCTAATGGAATGATTCCCAAATTTAAATACTTCCTCTTAGAATGTGAAAAAATACAAGCATCCCGAGAGAGAGCAGTAAACACAAAAGTCTGCAGACACTTTGAAGTTACAACACAAAGCTGGAGAAATTGAGCAGGTCAAAACAATGTACTTTAAAGAGCAAAGAGAAATATACATAACCAGCTTTTCTGGCATGAAGCCCTGTCTATGTATCTTTGCTCTATAAAGTACACTGCTTGACCCACTGAGTTTTTATAGAGTGATTTTTATCTGGCAATCTACATTGGTTGAAAGTGAGAGGGGAGAGATTTAAGAAGGTCACAAAGAACAACATTTTCACTCAGTGGGTCGTCCATACCTGGAATGAGCTGCCAGAGGAAGCTATGGAAGCAGGTACAATTTCAACACACAAAATCATTTGGACAGATATATAGTTAGGAAGGGCTAAGAAGAATATGGGACTCTCTCAGTTGACACGACAAATTGGACCAAAGGCCACGTTCCGTGCTGTATGTCTGACAAATATTTCTATTCCTGTGCCATTTTCTTCCCAGATTCTCCATTCACTCTTTGTATTTATTGAAATGTCGTAATTATCCTTCAAATTGGTTCTTCGGATGAGCACAATTCATCAGTAAGGAAGATCTTTTTTTTTAATTTTTTTATTTTTCACACCATAAACCACATTGACCATGATACATACATTTTCCTTTTCAAATAGAAACAGTGTCATTTTCTCCCCCCCTCCTCCCATCCCACCCTCCCAACCTCCCCCCCATCCATTTAAAGTACAAAATCTAAGATACATTAAACCAGTCAAACAATGTTGTCATTCAATAAAAATAAACAAGAAATTCCACTGAGTCAATTCTTTTCATTTCCTTCTCCTTTCGTTAATTTAGGTAGTGAATGTCCCCGGTAGGTTTTCTCTATTGTGTTTCATGTAAGGCTCCCATATTTGTTCAAATATTTCAATATTATTTCTTAAACTATATGTTATTTTTTCTAATGGAATACATTTATTCATTTCTATATACCATTGTTGTATTTTCAAATTATCTTCCAATTTCCAGGTTGACATAATACATTTTTTTCCTATGGCTAGAGCTATCTTAACAAATCTTTTTTGTGCACCATCCGAATCAATTCCAAATTCTTTGTTTTTTATGTTATTTAGGAGGAAGATCTCTGGATTTTTTGGTATATTGTTTTCTGTAATTTTATTTAATATTTGGTTTAGATCTTCCCAAAATTTTTCTACTTTCTCACATGTCCAGATTGCATAAATTGTTGTTCCCATTTCTTTTTTACATCGAAAACATCTATCAGATACTGATGGGTCTCATTTATTTAACTTTTGAGGTGTAATGTATAGCCTGTGTATCCAGTTATATTGTATCATACGTAACCTCGTATTTATTGTATTTCTCATCGTTCCAGAACATAATTTCTCCCATGTTTCCTTTTTTATCTTTATATTTAAATCTTGTTCCCATTTTTGTTTAGTTTTACCATTTGTTTCTTCATTCTCCTTTTCTTGCAGTTTAATATACATATTTGTTATAAATCTTTTGATTATCATTGTATCTGTAATCACATATTCAAAATTACTTCCCTCTGGTAACATCAGACTGCTTTCTAATTTGTCCTTCAAGTAGGATCTCAATTGTTAATATGCCAGCCCTGTATCTTGAGTTATATTGTATTTATCTTTCATTTGTTCAAAGGATAATAATCTATTTCCTGAAAAACAATTTTCTATTCTTTTGATCCCTTTTTTCTCCCATTCTCTAAAGGAAAGGTTATCTATTGTAAAAGGGAGTAACTTATTTTGCGTCAATATTAGTTTTGGTAATTGGTAATTTGTTTTATTCCTTTCTACATGAATCTTTTTCCAAATATTGAGTAGATGATGTAATACTGGAGAACTCCTACGTTGTAACTATTTTTCATCCCATTTATATAATATGTGTTCAGGAATCTTTTCCCCTATTTTATCTAATTCTAATCTAGTCCAATCTGGCTTTTCCCTTGTTTGATAAAAATCTGATAGGTATCTTAATTGTGCGGCTCTATAATAATTTTTAAAATTTGGCAGTTGTAAGCCTCCTTGTTTATACCATTCCGTTAATTTATCTAGTGCTATCCTCGGTTTCCCCCCTTTCCATAAAAATTTCCTTATTATTTTCTTTAACTCCTTGAAGAATTTCTCTGTCAAGTGTATTGGCAATGCCTGAAATAGGTATAATATCCTTGGGAAAATGTTCATTTTAATACAGTTTATCCTTCCTATTAGTGTTAATGGTAAATCTTTCCAATGCTCTAAATCGTCCTGTAATTTTTTCATTAGTGGATAATAATTGAGTTTATATAGATGGCCGAGATTTTTATTTATTTGTATACCTAGGTATCTTATTGCTTGCATTTGCCATCTGAATGGTGATTGCTTCTTAAATTCTGAGAAATCCGCATTATTCATTGGCATTGCTTCACTTTTATTTACGTTAATCTTGTAACCCGACACTTCTCCATATTCCTTCAATTTCTTATATAATTCTTTTATTGATAGTTCTGGTTCTGTTAAGTATACTATAACATCATCCGCAAATAAACTGATTTTATATTCCTTGTCTTTTATTTTTATCCCTTTTATATTATTTTCTGTTCTTATCAATTCTGCTAGTGGTTCAATAGCTAACGCGAACAATAAGGGTGATAGTGGGCATCCCTGCCGTGTTGACCAGCTTAAGTTTCATTGCTTTGATATACATCCATTTACTGTCACTTTCGCTAATGGTCCCTTATATAATGCTTTAATCCAATTAATATACTTCTCTGGTAAACTGAATTTTTGCAATACTTTGAATAAATAATTCCATTCTACTCTGTCAAAAGCCTTCTCTGCGTCTAAAGCAACTGCTACTGTTGGCGCTTTACTCCCTTCTACTGCATGAATTAAGTTAATAAATTTACAAATATTGTCTGTTGTGCGTCTTTTTTTAATAAATCCAGTTTGGTCAAGATTTACCATTTTAGGTACATACTCTGCTAATCTGTTTGCTAATAGTTTAGCTATTATCTTATAATCTGTGTTAAGTAAAGATATTGGTCTATATGACGCTGGTGTGAGTGGATCTTTCCCTTGCTTTAGTATTTCTGTAATTATTGCTGTTTTACATGAATCTGGTAAGCTTTGTGTTTTATCAATCTGGTTGATTACTTCCAGGAGGGGAGGAATTAATAAATCTTTAAATGTTTTATAGAACTCTATTGGGAATCCATCCTCTCCTGGTGTCTTATTATTTGGTAATTTTTTTATTATCTCTTGTATTTCTACTATTTCAAATGGTTCTGTTAATTTATTTTGTTCCTCTATTTGTAATTTTGGTAGTTCAATTTTAGTTAGAAATTCATCTATTTTCCCTTCTTTCCCTTCGTTTTCAGTTTGGTATAATTGTTCGTAGAATTCTCTAAAGTTTTCCTTGATCTCCGTTGGATTATATGTGATTTGTTTGTCTTTTTTCCTTGATGCCAATACCATTTTCTTAGCTTGTTCTGTCTTAAGCTGCCATGCTAGAATTTTGTGCGTTTTTTCCCCTAATTCATAATATTTCTGTTTTGTCTTCATTATGTTCTTCTCCACCTTATATGTTTGTAGTGTTTCATATTTTATTTTTTTTATCTGCCAATTCTCTTCTTTTAGTTGTATCTTCCTTCATTGCTAATTCTTTTTCTATATTTACTATTTCCCTTTCCAACTGCTCTGTTTCCTGATTATAGTCCTTCTTCATCTTGGTTACATAACGTATTATTTGCCCTCTAATGAACGCTTTCATTGCATCCCATAGTATAAACTTATCTTTCACTGATTCCGTATTTATTTCAAAGTACATTTTAATTTGTCTTTCAATTAATTCTCTAAAATCCTGCCTTTTAAGTAGCATGGAGTTTAATCTCCATCTATACATTCTTGGAGCGATGTCCTCTAACTCTATTGTCAATATCAAGGGTGAATGGTCCGATAATATTCTAGCTTTATATTCTGTTTTTCTTACTCTATCTTGCATACGAGCTGATAACAAAATTAGGTCTATTCTTGAGTGTGTTTAATGTCTACCCGAGTAATATGAATATTCCTTTTCCTTTAGGTGTTGCTTCCTCCATATATCCAAAAGTTGCATTTCTTGCATCGATTTAATTATAAATTTGGTTACTTTGTTCTTTCTGTTAATTTTTTTCCCAGTTTTGTCCATGTTTGAGTCCAAATTCAGGTTGAAATCCCCTCCTATTAATATGTTCCCTTGCGTATCTGCTATCTTCAAAAAAATACCTTGCATAATCTTTTGATCTTCTTCATTAGGTGAATATACATTGAGTAGATTCCAAAACTCCGAATATATCTGACATTTTATCATTACATATCTCCCTGCTGGATCTATTATTTCCTCCTCTATTTTAATTGCCACATTTTTACTAATTAATATAGCTACTCCTCTTGCTTTTGAATTATACGACGCTGCTGTTACGTGTCCTACCCAATCTCTCTTTAATTTCTTGTGCTCCAATTCAGTTAAATGTGTTTCTTGCACAAATGCTATATCAATTTTTTCTTTTTTCAGTAAATTTAACAGTTTCTTCCTTTTAATTTGGTTATGTATTCCATTAATATTTAAAGTCATATTGTTCAGCGTAGCCATTTCATACTTTGTTTATCTTCCCTTTCCGTTTCTCCATCATCACCTTTCCTTCTTATCCATTTCTGCTTTCTTGTTTTGAACACTTTATAAGACAACATTTCTAAAACATTAAACATTTTCCTTATTCTCCTATTTAAAACTTCTTTAACCCCATTCTCCCCTCCCCCTCCTGAGTGCCCTTTATCCCTTGTCGGGCAACCACATCTCCCCTCTCCATTTGGATTTGCGAATTCACTCGCAAACGTCAACTGATTTTGTAGTGACCGTAACTCCTCCCCACCCAGCCCCCCCAGAAAAGATTTCAATTTTCATATGTAACAAAGGTCACTCTTTTAATTCCCTCCTTATTCCCTCTATTCCCTTTCCCTCCCTTATTAATTCTTGTCTATACTCTATATATTTTCCTCTAAATACGGATACATTCCTGTATACACACTATATATATATATATATATATATATATACACACACACACATATACCCCATATATATAGTTCGTGGTCATTTTTACTCTCATTACATGTCTTCATCTCTCTGCTTGTTTTGTAGTTGTTCTGCAATTTTCCTTGCTTCCTCTGGATCCGAGAATAGTCTGTTTTGTTGCCCTGGAATAACTATTTTAAGTACCGCTGGGTACTTTAACATAAATTTATATCCTTTTTTCCATAAGATCGTTTTTGCTGTATTGAACTCCTTCCTCTTCTTCAGGAGTTCAAAACTTATGTCTGGATAGAAAAAAATTTTTTGACCTTTATATTCCAGTGGTTTTTTGTCTTCTCTTATTTTCTTCATTGCTTTCTCCAATATATTTTCTCTTGTTGTATATCTTAAGAATTTTACTAAAATGGATCTTGGTTTTTGCTGCGGTTGTGGTTTCGGGGCTAAAGTTCTATGTGCCCTCTCTATTTCCATTTCTTCCTGTAATTCTGGTCTTCCTAGGACCCTGGGGATCCAATCTTTTATAAATTCTCTCATATTCTTGCCTTCTTCATCTTCCTTAAGGCCCACTATCTTTATATTATTTCTTCTATTATAGTTTTCTATTATATCTATCTTCTGAGCTAACAGCTCATGTGCCTCTTTAACTTTTTTATTAGATTCTTCTAATTTCTCTTTTAATTCCCCTACTTCCATTTCTACAATTGTTTCTCATTCTTCCATATTTTTCACTCTTTTTCCTATCTCTGACATGGCCATTTCCATTTTATTCATTTTTTCTTCTGCATTCTTAATTCTTCTTTTTATCTCATTAAATTCTTGTAATTGCCATTCTTTCACTGATTCCATATATTCTTTAAAAAAAGATACATCCGTTGTCTTGCCTTTCTCTTCTTCTTCCACTTCTTTCTGTTCTTCTTCTTCTTCTTCCTCTGTTGTTTCCTTGTTTTCTTTTTACCCTCTTCTTTCTTGTTGTCGTTATTGTCTGTGTTCTGCACCTGCTGCTGTGCTGCAGGTGTCTCTCTCAGCTGTGGAGATCGACTCCTGTTCCCCCCTCCCGTCAGTTTTTTTTTTCATGCGCATCGCGCATGTGCGAGGAGTCGCGCATGTGCGAGGAGTCGTGCATCCGCGGTTGCGCACTTTTACTCAGCTCTGCGAGCCATTTTTGTAGTCCCGAGCCCGGGACTTCCACTGACCTGAGGGAGCGGGCTTCTCTCTCCGCGGCGGGCCTCTTCGGACAGGTAAGGCCTTCACCTTCTTCTTCCGACATTCTTTCTTCCTCTTTTCTTCCCGTTGTTTTCGACTTTTCTCTCTTCGCTGCCATTTTCTTCTCACCTTTATTTTTACTTTATTATAAATTTTAGTCTTGAACCTTTGTGCTTTGTGTGTTTTTTTTAACTTTTCGGGAGAGGGCTGGAATTCCCTGACCGGCCACTACTCCATCACGTGACTCCCCCCTGTTAGGAAGATCTTGAAGTCACAGAAATTGTTTCATGTTTTTATCTTGGAGTAACTACTCACCACCTTGACCAGCCAAATATGCACCTGGAGCAATGTAAACTTGATTTTAAAAAATCCAATTCTGTGGCAGAAGAAAGAATTAAGTAATAGTGGTTTAGTGAAAACACAGAGACCAAATGAGAAAAAATACATGACAATGGCCCAGAGCAGAAACAGATTTTAAAATATTCAACAGTAAAAGTCTGGTGGCCAAAGGCAATTCAAGACAATGGAAAGAAAGTGAGTGAGAATCAAGATTTGAATAATCATTTTAAATTATTAATTTCAGATGCACATATTAGTGCTCAAAATACAAAATTGGAAAATAGTTGAAGAAGATCAGAGGAGCTCAGACATCTTTCAACACTTGATTATGGAAGAAATGTGAATAAAATTTATTTTCATGCGATTTGTTCTGATTTGTTCAAAAGGGTGATGGAAACATTAACCGAGTACAAATCCTGCAATAGCAAAAATGACAGCGCCATGGGAGATTAGGGGACTAATTGGAGAACTCAATCAAATCGTTTTCTAACAGAGGCTGAGCTGAATGGCTTTTTCAGATTATTGTCAGAGTAAATGCTGCATGTGCCTTTGTAATTGGATGACTGATGACTCATGTACAGGGTGACCCCAGAATTTTCACCTAAAATGTTGGTTTTAATCGATACCCTTTGAATAAGACAACCCACCGCACCCCCTACCCCCCCCCCATCCACAAAAATCTGGCCAGTGGATACTGTTAAAAGCAAATTACAATATTTTTTTTTTAATTATCATTTAAAGGTTTACACTTTATTTGGAAATTTTATAATAAACTGTGTCAGCTCCTCTAACAAGCAGTTTAAAGCCTGTGCAAAGTCAACAGCAGTCAGACCAGGAGGATGGACCCTGCGGAGGAACGCTGAGACTTCACAAATTATTAACAGGGCATGAACGAGATTGCATCAGAGCTGGCGGGAAGATGGCAGCGACTTCATCACCAGGGTAAGAATTCTGAATAGGACAATCCTGATTTTAAAGTGAAAAATTTAAGTTTCAGATTGTCCAATACAATGGCATGTACAGTACATGACATTACATATATCCCTGAGATTCTTTTCACTGTGCAGTAACAGTTTATGACTACTGCTGCAGGCTTCCAGACTTCTGTCTCCCAAATTTCAACATGGACACTCACTTGTTGCTGTTTAACTAAATGCTAAGAACGCAGTGGTGTTGTAAACATTTACAATCTTCAAATGATCAGTTATATTCTATCAGTTCATTCATTTATTTCCACAAACATTATTTGCTGGGGGAGTCACGTGATGGAGTAGTGGCTGGTCAGGTGGAAACAGCCCTCTCTAGATAAAAGGAAAAAAATGTGTGTAAAAACAGAGCTCAATAAACATAAAATACAGGAAGAGAAAGATAAAGTTACAGAGAAGAGACAGAAGATGGCACCAAAAGAGAAAAAGTAAGAATAATAGAGAAAAGGGAAGAAGGAAAATCACTGAAGAAAGAAGGCCTTACCTGCACATCGGAGCCGAGAGCCACCGTGGAGAGGAGCGGCCGATCTCTGGTGTTGGTGAGTCCCCAGAGGAGCAGTGTCCTCCCGACTGGTGGACTTCAAAAATGGCTCTGAGAGCCAAGAAGAGTTGTGCATGTGCAAGTAAAAGAAAAGGTCAACGCCGACGGGAGGGGGACTTAGCTGAGGAGCGGCCAGCTGCGGTTCTACAGTATCGGGGCGTTCGGCCGGGGGAAGTAAACAAGAAAGAAAAGATGAGTGGTGAGAAAGAGAATGAAGGGTTGGAAGAGGGTGAGTGGCAATGGGGCAACTGACAGGGGGATGATCTGCGGCAGGGGGCCCAACACAGGAGACACAGCAGCTGGAGACCCTTCAAGGATACAGAAGCAGCTCACCAAAGAAGGATGAAGATACACAGATACAGAGAAGAAGACGACACAGACATAGATAGACACAGAAGAAGAGGAGGAAGAAGACCAAAAATTTCAAAGGAAAGAAGAAGGTAAAATAGAAGGACAAAGTTTAGAAAAAGCCTTTTTCGAAGAAGAAATTAGGTCATTAAAAAAATGGCTATCATTAGAATTTAGTTCAATCAAAAGAAAAATGAAATACTTGTCCAACATATGGATTGTTTGTCTGCATGTGTGTTATGCCTGGTTGCATGTGTTTTTGCATCGAGGCCTGGAAACACTGTTTCATTGGGTTGTACAATAAACTTAACTTGAAGATGAAGCATTATATAGGGAAGAGGGTGCTTCTTCTCTTCAAAGGTTTTTCTAAGTAGTTACTTTCAAAAGCATTGATCTGGGCCACTATGCTTCTAAAAATGAAATCCTCTCAAAGTCATTTGTTTTCTGGATTCTGCCTTTATTTTTTTCCAAATGGTGAGTGACACTGGGTGCTAAATGTAATCATCTCGCATCCCATTTTCATACATGATGACATATCTTAGACATGAAACATTTTGCATTTTCTAGAAACAACATGAACAATATTGCCTTGTGAATGGGAAGGTTTCAGATCAACAGTGTCAGGTGCTGGAATTTGGAAGTATTATCACAATTTGGTAAAAAATTTAAAACCATCTAGAATTCATAGATATAATTTTTTAAAAGATTGGTTTTTTAAAAATTAATTTAAAAATTATTGTGACAGTAATAAGAACAGAAAACAATAAAAGATTTTAATGAATGAAAACAAAAACAAAATGCAAGTGTTGGAAACCTCAAGCTACATCAGTGAAAATAAAAATAAGAGTTGTTATTGTTTCAGGTCGAAGATTCTTTGTCAGAACTGGGAAGAGAGTAAACAAATGGGTTTTATGATTGTTTGTAACTGGAGGTTAAGTTGGGCCCCATCAACAAGTATAATTTCGACAAGATATCAAGATCAGAGGGCACATGATAGACATGGAAATAATACGGAAATTAATTTTAAAAGATCCGAAAGCAAGTTAATCTTAAGTTAGAATGAGAAAGCAACAAGAACTTGAGAATAAAGAATCTGAAAAAAGGCTGCAAACAGAATCTGATTCGTCCCTCGTGTCTGCCAGCCAATCAATTAGATCACAGCTAATCGGCACGTCAAATACTATCGTTTCTCTCCAAAACAATTTATTTATTCATCTTGAAATATGATTTTTTGAGGAGAGAGTTCCAGGTTGCTATCTTTCCAGTGGAAAAGAAACATACAGGGCACACTAAAGAAACTAAATTGCAAGAAATATTTTTCAAACCACATCGGAGGGCAAAGGCTACAGAGAAATTGATTTAGAATTGAAGTAAGTAAAAAGCTCAAATGTTCTGTCATAGGCTTGATAATCCAGAAAACAGGAAAAAGCTTAATCTTAGACTATTGTTATTTTCTTTTCAAAGTTAGAGGTGTTAAAATTAAACTTAATTTCAAATAATTTTCTTAGCAATCTAGGGTTTCATGGATTTTGGGCATTAAACTCAGGAGAGAGTCAATGCTTTCTTGCAAAATTTAATAAATGGTCATCCTGGGTGTTGCTTTGATATACAGTACTTCCTAGCGACCAGTCTTCCCAATCATCTTTTTGATTCTGTGACTTGGTAAAAATCAGCATCAGGATTTATTGTCATGAAATCCAGTGTTTGTGGCCACATCATAGTGTAAACATTCATATTATAACTAACTTACAACATTACTATCAAAATAAAATAATAATAATACTGTATGAAAAGTCAGGCCGTATCTTTGGTTCATTGATCATTGAGGGATCTGATGGCAGAGGGGAAGAAGCTGTCCTTGTGCCGCTGAGTGCTTGTCTTTAGGCTCCTGTACCTTTTTACCAATGGTAGCAGAGCAAAGAGGGCATGCCCTGAGTGGTGGGGGTCTTTGAGGATAGAGGCTGGTTTTTTAAGACACCACCTCATGTAGATGTCCTTGATAGAGTGAAGTCTGATGCCTGTGATGTTGCAGGCTGAGTTAACAACCCTCCTGATAGTTGTCACCTCCATACCAGGCAGTGATGGAACCAGCCAGAATGCTCTCCATGGTACACCTGTAGATGTTTACGAGAATCTTTGGTGACATTCTGAACCACCTCAGACACCTCAAAAAGTATAGCCGCTGGCATGCCTTCTTTGTGATTGCATCAACTTGGAGCTTCCAGGACAGATCCTTGGAGATGTTGACACCCAGGAATTTGAAGTGCTTGACCCTCTCCATTACTGAGCCCTCGATGAGGACTGGGCCGTGTTCCCCTGACTTCCCTCTGAAGTCCACAATCGTCTCCTTGGTTTTACTGACGTTGAGCACAAGGTTGTTGTCATTACACTATTTAACGAGCTGTTGAATCTTAGATTCACAATTAAAATGATTTATACTTGCAATAAGAAAGGATCTTAAAAATATGGTCATTTTTCTTTTTTTTTTAAACTTTATTTATTCATTCAAAGTACAGATAATAAGTAACATATATAACAATAAACCATAAACATGAACATTATATTTTATATATATAAAAGAAAAAAAGAAAGAGAGAAAAAAAAAGAACCCCCCCCAACCCCTTCAGCCAACTATTTTTCATATTTTTGACAAGCAAAAGCAGAACAACACAAAATATTTAGCAAAGAATTTAGGTTGTGTGGTGAATGCTTTAAATAACAGCAAAATTTAATCCAGAGTTCATCCCTGCTCAATTTTCACCTTTTTGTCAGGATAATAATCACATTTAATATTCAAGGTAGCAGCGTCCTACAAAAATACTTTAATTCTATTTAACAGCCTTAATCCTACTGAAGAGAAAATAATGAAAATGATTGATTCCGTATCTGAAAAGCAGGGAGATATAGTCGTTTCATGATGGAATGAAATGCTTTCCATTTTCAGTTCTGCAGCATTTGCAGTTTGGTTTACCATTAAGCTTCTAAACTCCTGCCACCTACTCGTACATCATTAAGCAAATATCTGTTTTCAAGTCACATCAAGTTTATTGTCATCTGATTGTACAAATACAACCCGACGAAACAGCATTCTCTGGTTCTTGGTGCAAAACATTCAGACACACAACCAGACGAAACACATATACAGGCAAATAATACATATGCAAGATAATTATTTTATCTATAAAAATAAATAAATATTAGAGTCTCAGATGGTTAGTGTGAACAGTTCCTTTGGTCATTAAATATTCTCTGCTCATCAGAAAAAGCTGTTCTTCTGGGGTCTAGGACTTTTTGATGCCTACATTTTGACACCGGACATTTTGGTCTCCACAGCTCGATGTCCACAATTTGGCGCTGGACATTTTGCCACCCACAGTTTAGCACTGGACATTTTGTTCCTAACAGTCACCGCAAGGAGAGGGGAGTGCTTGGATGTTACTGTGGGGAGAGGCGAGTGCGTTCGCAGTGTTGCTGTCAAGACCTATGATCTTGCATACCACAGGGAGACAGGAGTGAGGAGATGTTATTCCATTACATTTAATTAAAATGATAATAAATTAATAATTTTATATTTGTTATATTTCATTAAAAATATAAATTAAATGCTATGTCCGTCGCCAAATCTGAGCTCCAAAGTCTCTGGCAGCAAAATGTCTGAAGGGCTATAAAAGTCTTTGTTTTTTTTCACCAAAACATCCACACCAAACTGTCCGATTTCGTTCCTCAGTCTGGTGGTGCTAGCTCTGATCCTTCTGTATCTCTTCCCCAGTGGGAGCAACTGAAAGATGTCATGTGGAGGGTGACTCCAGTGTTCCTCTCTGCCACTCTTATGGTCCTGTGGATTGACCTCCGATCCATTTCTCTGCAGAATCTATATCACTCTGTAATGCAGCCGGCCAGGATGCTCTCAATAGAGCTCCTATAGAAGGATGACATAACGATGGCTGGTCGCCTTGCTCACTTCAATCTTCTCAGGAAGTGCAGTTGCTGTTGTGCCTTTCTGACAAGAGAGGAGATGTTGAGTATCCATGATAGGTCCCTAGTTGAGTGAACTAAATATATTAAAATATATTATATTTAAAATATTTTAAAAGAGTCTAAAATTATGCAGAGATCAACTAAACATTTTTTTCAGGTTCAGCAAATTTGGCTGACAAAGGAGATTTTGATTGAAATTTAATCAAACCTAATTGAATTTCTTTTGCAATAGATGAATGAACTATCTATAATCTTTTTCTTTGGCTTGGCTTCGCGGACGAAGATTTATGGTGGGGGTAAAAAGTCCACGTCAGCTGCAGACTCGTTTGTGGCTGACAAGTCCGATGCGGGACAGGCAGACACGATTGCAGCGGTTGCAGGGGAAAATTGGTTGGTTGGGGTTGGGTGTTGGGTTTTTCCTCCTTTGCCTTTTGTCAGTGAGGTAGGCTCTGCGGTCTTCTTCAAAGGAGGTTGCTGCCCGCCAAACTGTGAGGCGCCAAGATGCACGGTTTGAGGCGATATCAGCCCACTGGCGGTGGTCAATGTGGCAGGCACCAAGAGATTTCTTTAGGCAGTCCTTGTACCTCTTCTTTGGTGCACCTCTGTCACGGTGGCCAGTGGAGAGCTCGCCATATAACACGATCTTGGGAAGGCGATGGTCCTCCATTCTGGAGACGTGACCCATCCAGCGCAGCTGGATCTTCAGCAGCGTGGACTCGATGCTGTCGACCTCTGCCATCTCGAGTACTTCGACGTTAGGGATGTAAGCGCTCCAATGGATGTTGAGGATGGAGCGGAGACAACGCTGGTGGAAGCGTTCTAGGAGCCGTAGGTGGTGCCGGTAGAGGACCCATGATTCGGAGCCGAACAGGAGTGTGGGTATGACAACGGCTCTGTATACGCTTATCTTTGTGAGGTTTTTCAGTTGGTTGTTTTTCCAGACTCTTTTGTGTAGTCTTCCAAAGGCACTATTTGCCTTGGCGAGTCTGTTGTCTATCTCATTGTCGATCCTTGCATCTGATGAAATGGTGCAGCCGAGATAGGTAAATTGGTTGACCGTTTTGAGTTTTGTGTGCCCGATGGAGATGTGGGGGGGCTGGTAATCATGGTGGGGAGCTGGCTGATGGAGGACCTCAGTTTTCTTCAGGCTGACTTCCAGGCCAAACATTTTGGCAGTTTCCGCAAAGCAGGACGTCAAGCGCTGAAGAGCTGGCTCTGAATGGGCAACTAAAGCGGCATCGTCTGCAAAGAGTAGTTCACGGACAAGTTTCTCTTGTGTCTTGGTGTGAGCTTGCAGGCGCCTCAGAACGAAGAGACTGCCATCCGTGCGGTACCGGATGTAAACAGCGTCTTCATTGTTGGGGTCTTTCATGGCTTGGTTCAGCATCATGCTGAACCACTATCTATAATAGCACTTGTAAAAACACAATGCTGGAGAAATTCAGCAAGTCAAACAGTGTACTTTATACAGTAAAGATAAAGATATACTACCTTCATCAAGGTCGGTGACAACATGATCCCACCACCAGACGCATCTTCCCCTCGCCTCCCTTTTCTGCCTTCTGTTGGGAACATTCTCTCCATAACTCTCGTTCACTCATCTCACTCCACCAATTGCCCCCTGGCACCTTCCCTGGCGACCACAGGAAGTACCACACCTGTGCCCACACCTCCTCCCTCACCGTTATTCAGGGTCCCAAAGAGTCCTTTCAAGTGAAGCAGCATGTGTATCCACAGGAGTTATCGACTGAATCCAGTGCTCCCTCTGTGGCCTCCTCTCCATTGAGGAGACTGGACTCAGACTAGGAGGTCGCTTCGCTGAGAACCTTCACTCTGTCCGCATCAGTGACAGGGATCTCCCAGTGGCCAACCACTTGAATTACACATTTCACTACCACGCTGACATGTCTGTCCATGGCCTCAAGCACTGTCCCACCAAGACCATCCGTAAATTGGAGAAGCTTTAACGTCGACTTCTCCGGTTTCTGCTAACCTACTCTCCATTCTTCCTTCCTTCCTTCCCTTACCCTTTGTCTTCTTTCCTCCAGTTTTCTACCCTCTTCCTTTTCCATTCACAGAGTCATCCCTCCTCCCCCTGCTTGCTGCTTCCTCCATTATCCTCCGGGCTTTGGGACTGTGCTCCTCCCCTGCCGCTCCCCCCTACCTTTTTGTTTGGGTGCCTGCCTACATTTTTTCATACCTTGATGAAGGGCTCAAGCCCAAAACATCGGTGATGTATCTTTATCTTTGCTATATAAGTACACTGTTTGAGCCACTGTTTCTCCAGCATTTATTTACTTCAACCACAGTGTCTGCAGACTTCTGTGTTTTACTATTGATTGAACTTCCATGAATTATATGAAAGCATTTGATAAGAATTGTCATGAGATACTATTGCTTGAAGCTGAGCAGCATGAAACTGGATGTATGTTATTCACCTAAAAGGCAGATGTTTAAATTGGCAGGCTGTGATGCGGTGTCCAAGTAAAATCTATGTTGACACTATAAATCCATCAGGTAGTTCAATTTCTGCTGTGTACCCTGTCACAATGTTTCAATTTAGAAAAGGATATAATTATGGGAATTCAGCAGTAGAAACAAGGCCTGAATTTTCCTTGTAGAAATCAGACATTATAAAGGTCAATGATACCCACTTTAGCTGCATAGGCAAAGCAAGATTTGTTTTTCTCTCTGATGTTAAGTTCACCCAGCTTCGATAATAGAGTGCCATAATTCATTTTCAAATGTCATGGGCAAAAAGGGAAAAAATTCAAAGAAATTAATTTATGTTTTCTGCTCCATGACATACTTCTCTGAAAGACAAGTGCATGAAAATGATCATCAGCACTTGTCCAAAGATGCCTAATTTCCCTTAAGAAGAATGGTTCACTGAGCAAGACACCTTTGGAGCAATAAACCCACAAGAGTCAGTGGCTTAAAGAGAAGCAGGATACAGGTGGAATGAAGTAAACAGATTGAAGGGTGAATATATTTATCAGTCCGCAATCCAATTTGATAATGGAAAGCAACATATTCCCTGACCCATATATTTCATGAGGTAATTTTTTAAAGTACTTTAACCCTAATGAGCAAGTTTCAAAATATTATGCTAAATTTATTTAAATGAAAATAACTTCATTTATTGCATGTTTCTTAACTTATTTGAATGCTTACAAAGTAAAATTTCTTGTTAAGAAATAAGAATAATTGAGATCTTACATATTTAACTTACCTTTCACTGTTCTAGATTCAGATATGTCAGTGACTCCATTCTATGAGTTTGACGGAAACAAAAATGCTTGCTGTTTCGTGGAAGTGTGCTGCTGGCTTTCTTTTCTTCTAGAACAGTGTTTCTTAATCTTTTTTCCCCCTCACATAGCACCTTAAATCATCCCTTACTAACCACAAAGGTGCCCTGTGGTTAGTGTGGGATTAATTAAGGCAGTGTGTGAGTGGGGGGGGAAGGGTTGAGAACCACTATCCTAGTACAGAGCAATATATTCAAAAAAATCTTTTCTCGCTTGGAAAAGCAACAAAGTTAAGAAATTATCATCCTATTTCAAAGTTTGTTGATCATTTTTTTCTGGCTGAAATTAGGATCTGATGCAGGATGTAATAAAAGGAATTTCTACCTACACTAGGTATTACATTGAAGGTGCTATGAAGCTTGAAGTAAATATATATTGACAATTTATGATATCAGCATGAAAAAGAAGTTAGATAATCAGTTAGTGTGTGGAACTTAGTAGGTATTATCATTCTTCCTGCAGGCAGTGAGAATGCTGAATGACCAAAGGAACTGCTCGCATGAACCATCTGAGACTCTGATATTCATGAAGCACCATTTATTTATTTGTTTCAAATGAAATACATGTCCTTCATATGGATTGTCTGCCTGTATGTGTGTCATGTCTGGTTGTGTATCTGCATGTTTTGCACCGAAGTCCAGAGAACACCATTTTGTCGGGTTGTACTTGTACAATTAGAGGACAAGAAACTTGAATTGTATGTACTTACTTATTGTCATGTGCACCAAGATACAGTAAAAAAAAACTTAGCTTTTCCTATTTTCCTTAAATTCTTCACAACAGATTGTTAAGTTCACTCATTTCATTAAATGTTATTTCTTGAAGAGTACTTCATTAAGAGCAAGGCTTTCAAATTGCTGAACCAAAACATGTCAAGTTGTTAACAGTATCTAGTCAGTAACAAGTTCCACAAAATGCATTCCTTCCCATGAACTAAAGACAAAGAAATTAAGAAATAGGTCAGAGCACCAATAATGAAAATAATGAACTATGTTCATCGCTTTTTTGATAAAAAATTAGATTTCTTAACATTTCTCATTGCATAGATATACATTCAACTTGATAATTAGTGTAATATTATTAAATATATATATATTTTCAACAAATTGACCTGAATGGTTTTCTGTATTTGCATTCCAACCTCAGTTCCCTTGCACACTTGTCCCAGAATCAGCTCTTTTTGAACTGTTTACCATCTACCCTTAATGATTTCTCCTATTCATCTCTTCCTTGAGCCTTGGTCTGTACCAGAAACCCCATTCTTTCCTGGAGTCTTACACAGTCTGAGAGCTATGTAATCAAGGTGTGCAAAAAAAACTCATGCTCCTGGGTAACTGGAAGAGGCAGGTACCTGTGAACACAACAGATGGGAGATTCAGCTCCCATGCAGCCATGAAAGGGATCAAGAAGATAGAGGCTTCGCCAGGAAGGGAAAGGTAAAAATAGCAGCACATCTGACCTCATTGAGCAGCCCACCTTCCAGAAACAATAACTTCCACACTGGAAGAACAATCCAGCTCATAACAACCAACATGATGGAAGGACTCAGCAGCTTAGTCCTTGTGAGGTAATATAAAGTTTACAAAGAAAGTTGAAAGAGAGCTCTTAATTATAGATCTTACAGAAAATCATTTTAATCAGTTAACACTTCTATTTCAAAATAAAACAGTGCAATTGGAAGAATATTTTAAAAATCAGATTTTGTGTCTGGTCTGCTTTCAAAATGGTTTTAGAAAGGTTCACAAACAATCAGCCAATCCTATAATCTGGATGACAATTCCACAAGTTAAAATTTTATCAGATGGATATGTAATGCATGTTCTTAAATTGAATCGATTTTTTGCCAGCATTACAGACAAATTTGATCAGAGTTTTTTTATAATCCCATTATACACAACTGTGGACTTGCTGGATGAATTATTTGAATGAGTGGGCATGGTATGAATAGACATCTTTAAGTGGTCGCTTATATAAAGTATTTGCCAGTTATCATCCTCTAAAATAAAATGCCTAGTTAGCAACTGTAATGTTAGTAAAGTCTTTTTAAAAAAAAACGATGTCTGAAAATATTTCCAGTTGCACAAAATGAATGAATGCTTCATGTTCATTTAACACTATCTCATTGTAGACATGTCAATTAAATCAACCATCAGTGAAACAAACAAAAAACATCAGTTTCTCTTCAAAAATATATTTGTCACCAGTCCCAGAAATATCATACTCATGGAAACATTCAGCACAGAAACTAGCCCTTTAGTCCTCTAAGGCCACTCCAACCTACGTTCAAACCTTCTACAGGTACCTCAACTTGCAACCGATGCATCTGACATCCATCCGCGCATACAACCAAAATTTTTTTTAAAGAAAAAATATAAAATTTACATGGATTATGTTGTATTTGACAAACTATAACTGGGATACAGAACACGTAAGAGCCAAAATGTGCATACTTACCTTGTTAGTCGACGTCCCAGGGTCTGTAGTCTGGGCACGGCCATCTTGATTCCTGTGTGCATATGGAATCAAGATGGCTGTGCCCAGCTTACGGATTCCAGAAACCCAACTAACAAGGTAGGCATGGACCAGAATGTGGAAAGATTCACCAAGGATGATCGACAAATTCAGGTAGCTTTAAGTTGCTATCATCAAATCTATGATGAATAAAAGATATGATTAAAAAGTTTGTTTTAAGACTTCGTACTCCATGCGCATGGGCAAAATTCTGACTTACATCCATTTCAAAATACGAATGATCCTTCGGTCCCAATTACAGTTGTAAATCGGAGAGTACCTGTATTTTATTCTCCCACATTCCCATCATTGCTCCTCAAGATTCTACTCTTGGGGCAATTTAAATCCTACAACCCATACATCATCAGGAATTTACTCTGTGCTCTCCAAAGCTATCGCAATTATTGACACCTGTACATGGACCAACCTGCGTTGACAATGGCATCAATTTCCAGCTTTGTGATGTCCTCCTGCAGGAGTGAAATCTTTTCATTCAGGACATCATCCTTATTGTAGGATGTTACTGGCTGTTTTAGCTTTTCTTCTGCAAAACAAAACGTAAACAAAAGTGGAATGATGTAGAATCATGACTGTGTTACTCATCAGTGCTTTCAACTATTTTCTGAATGGAAGACACTTGCTGAAAGAAACACCAAAAAAATGACAACTGGCTTCATACCCCATAGAACAGACAACAGTGCAACACTTGGACCCACCATATTGGCGTGAAACACGAAAGTCTGCAGATGCTGTGACTGTAGTTAAAAAAAATGCTGGAGGAACTCGGGTCTAGACTCCTCCTCCTCCATTCTTTCCCTTTCTCTCTGCAGTCTCTATTTAGAGGCCTTCCTGTTATTTGCTTATACCTTGAAGGGGGTCAGGCCCAAAATGATATTTTTCTCTTATGAACACTGCGTTTTTACCACCCTAATGATACCAATCTAAACTAACCCCTTCTGACTGGACATAGTCCATATCCCTCTATTCTCTGCCTGCTCATGTGTCTGTCAAAATGTTGCTGTATCTGCTTCTCCACCTTCGCTGGCATTCCAGTCACCTACACTCTATGTGTTAAAAAAAAAGCCTCACAATTTTTTCTGAAACATTTCCCCTCTTACCTTAAACCTCTGGCATTTGACATTTCCACTCTTATCAATCTGTCTATGCTTCTCATAATTTTGCATGCCTCTGTCAGGTCACCCCTCAGTCTCCAACCTTCCAAAGTAAACAATTTAAAATTGTCCAACCTGATTTCAGATTTATTGTCAGAGTACCAGCGGTGTTGGTTAATTGGGTGTAAATTGGCAGCACAGACTCGTGGGCCAAGGGGGGCGTGGCAAGATGGCGTAGGGAACAGACGTGCCTTCCAGACCTCTCCTGACTCTGATTTATTGTTTTGTCTTTAAGTGCCCGTTAAAGTTCTTTTAAAAGTTTATAAATAATAAGGTGTTGGATTAGTGCCCAATGGTTTATATGCAAAAAAAAAGGTAAAATAAAACATCAACAGACTGTTAAAAAAACTACATTTTCCGAAATTGTCTGAGCCTACTTGTTTACAAGAAGCCAGGACTCAGCGTAGAATGGATCCAGAGGAAGACGTACAGAGTTCGGCATTGAAACTCCGTTTTAAGCCAGTGAGGCTCTTTGAAGGTCGCATTCAACAGCTTTCAGACCAAAGAGCTGGACGGGTGCCAGTATTTCACACAACGGCCACTGTGAGTGCTGTTACTCAGACTTTGACAGTTGAATCAGCTGGGGCGCCACCAGCTGGAGAGTTAAAGAGCTGTCATTCGACTGCTACAGTGGTGGCGCTGCAAAATGCATCTTCAATTATAACGGTTTTTCCAGACATCGATTCAGTGAAGATGATTAAAGAGATTTGGCTTAAAGATACCTCTGATCTTCAGTCTCCTGGCATTGCTGGGGGGACTTTGAGAGGGATTTTTATACGAAGTCAAACTGCTAGAAAAGATACTAAATTAAGGGAAGGGACAGAAGATCCCATGGTCTCTAAGGAACAGCAAGACCCCATTATGCCTGAATCTACTTCTGTTGAAATGTCTGTTAAGGATCTTGAAGATATATTCTGTATCGAGTCACTTAGCTAATTTTCCAAGATTAATGCGATGGCGGAAGTCATTAATGGAGCTTTTAAGTTTGAAACCATTGAAAGATTTGAAATGTGTGATCAAGGTTTAGTCGATGCACAGGATCAACTGCAAGATGAAAATAGAATAATTGAAACATTGCAGATCCAAAATAAAAATTTAGCAAAGAAGGTTGATTATTTGGAGAATCAATCTAGACGGAACAACATGAAAATTGCTGGTTTGCCAGAAGGCATAGAAGGACCAGATCCAAGAAAATTTTTTACTGAATGGATTCCACGAGTGTTAGGACAGGATAAATTCCCTGAAGGTTTAATACTGGAACATGCTTATAGAGTTTTAAGAAGAAAATCTTTTTCAGGACAGAATCCAAGATCTGTTTTGATCCGTTGTTTAAACTATTGTGACAGAGAGACAATTTTATGTACGGCTATTAGAAATGCCCAGCAAAATAGATCTCCTTTGATGGTTCAGAATAATCCTGTTTTCTTCTATCAAGATTTGAGTCAAGAAATTATGTTTCAACGACGCGAATTTAATTCTGTGAAAGAACGGTTGTGGAAAAAAAGACATAAGGCAACATTCAGGTATTCTGCGGTACTGAAGATTTTTTAGGATGGAAATTAGCCAAAGTTCTTTGACAATCCTAAAGAGGTTATGGACTTTGCTTAGTCTCTACCAATCATGCAGTTTCAGGAACGATGTAGTCCTTCAAGGTCTCCAAAGAGAGTAGAGATGTAAGGTGGGATCCAGATTTTTAAAAGAAATGGAAGTAATGGTGACCGAAGTGATAACGTTGATTTTTAAAAAATAAATCTTTTATCTTTTTTTTAGAAGAGTTTAAATAGTTTAAATAATGATGATAGTTTAATGAAATGGGAGTTGGGAGAGGGAACTGGGTGGGCACTAGTTTCCAGAAGTCATCAGCTACCTGTGAGTTATCTCACACCCAATATTTTGGGGGAGTTACCGCTTTGGGCGGTTTAAACAGGAGGAGGTAGTTGTGACCTCCGACCTGTTTTTTTTTTCTTTTTAATTTTTGGGTTAAGAAGTGAAGGTTTTTTTTTATTATTTTTTTTAATAAATTTTATTTTAACTCTTTTTGTTTTCTGATTGTAATTGAGAGGGAATTAGGAGGTTTTTTTTCTCTCCTTTTTTTCTCTTTTTTTGGGGGGGTTTCTTTTCTCTTTTTTCTTTCTTTTTTGAGAGGATGATGTCACAGAAGATAATGTCAAAAATTGAGGATGTTGAATTAGATGAAGAGGAAGATGAGGGGAAAGGTGATAAGAAGAAAAAGAAGAAAATTAAGTACAAATACATTGAGGGAGAAGAGTTTAATAAAATTAAGTTAATTTCGATAGAGAATTTTGAAGATGTTATAAATAAAGAATATGGAGAATTTTATAAGAGTTTGAACCTTTTTTTTCTTTTTTTTATATAAGGGGAGGGGAAGGGAATAAAAAGTTTATCTGATTGTTTTTCTAAGGGATGTTTTTGTTCTCTCGATGAATTATAAAGGAAACTTGGTATTAATGGAAATACTGTATTTATGTATTATTAATTAGGATTTTTTTGTATAACAGATATGTGGTTGATATATGATTTTAATATTTGAACTTAGTTTTAAAGTGGATTTCATTTGTTAAATACATGTATTATGTTTGATTTAAATATATGTTTAAGGGTATTATTTTAGTATTGATATTTTTTTTGTTGTTAGTAATTTTTTTCTTTGTTGTTAAGTTTTATCCTTTTTTTTTGTAAGTGGGGTTTTTTCTATTTTATTTACAACATTATTAATTAATTCTTCACTCTTTATTTTGGGGGGAGGGTTGGACTAATTTTAAATTAGATGATTAATGTTGTGTTATAATTATTGGGGGGGTTAATTTGTGTAGTTTAATGATGTAGTATTCTAATTTTTATTATCTTATTTTTTATTATTTCTTTAAATGTAATTTTTATTTTATTCATGTCATATTTTAAATCAAAAAAAAAGACTCGTGGGCCAAAATGGCCTGTTACTGTGCTGTATATATGTATGTGTACATATGTGACATCACATACAATCCTGAAATTCTTCTTTTCTGTGGGTGAGGTAGAATTATCACTTAGTGGTAGTGCAAAACAAAAACTATACCCAATTTACACATATAAACAAGTAAATAAATGTAAACAAACTGACTGTGCAATACAGAGGAAAAAAAATCAATAAAGTACAAAAGTGCAAGTCCTTAAATGAGTCCCTGATTGAGTTAGTTGTTGAGGAGTCCGATGGTGGAGGGGGAGCAGCTGTTCCTGAACCTGGTGGTGCGAGTCTTGTGGCACCGAGACCTCTTTCCTGTTGGTAGCAGCAAGAACAGAGTATTTTTTAACCTCTCCTTATAGCTAACACACTCCAATCAAGGTTACATCTTGGTGAACCTCTTCTGAGCCCTCTACAAACAGTAAGAACCTGATGAACAAGGTGTGAATTGTATCACCCTGCACAACAAATAGGAGGAGCCAAAAAATCTACAATAATGAGCATTGAGCATATATTTATTCCAAATGGGAAATCAGCTCCCCGCCATGGTGTGTTGGCTCCTCCATAGGCAATGAGAAAGCAGGTACAGTAGAAGTCCAAAAATCCGGACGCCAGAAATCCAAACCATCTGATAATCTAGACTTTTCAAAAACTCTCAAACTTTTTTAATTTAGTGGGCTTTTTTGTGCACACGCGTGAGTGAGCACCACAGATGCACAGTGGCAACAAGCAACCATGCTTGTTGACTTTATTTTTCTTTAAAACTGCTCCCAGTTCATTTTCATTTGAGTGGAACTGTCACTTTAAGAGAACAAATCAAGCTGCAAGCTTTGGAGACTGACTGTGGGCATCAATATTTATGCATAGTGAATAAGAATGGAAGTGTCATGGAATATATGGAGTTTAAGGAGAAGGAGGTGCTTGCTGCCTTGCAACGAATAAAGGTAGACAAATCCCCTGGACCGGATATGATATTCCCCTGCACCTTGAAGGAGACAAGAGCTGAAATTGCAGGGCCCCTGACAGATATATTCAAAATGTTCTTAGTCCCAGGGGAGGTGCCGGAGAATTAGAGGGTGACTCATATTTTGTTCCTCTGTTAAGAGTAGATTTTACTCCAAGAGTAAACCAGGCAATTGTAGGCCAATGAGCCTGACATCAGTAGTAAATTACTTGAAGGATTTCTGAGAGATAGGATATGTAGTTATTTGGACCATCATCAGCTGATTAAGGATAGTCAGCATGGATTTGTGTTATGTTTAACAAATTTTAGAGTTTTTAGAATTTTTTGAAGAAGTTACCAGGAAGGTTGATAAGGGAAAGGCCGTGAATGTTGTCTCTATGGTCTTTAATAAGGCTTTTGACAAGGTTCCACATGAGAGGTTGGTTCAGAAGGTTAGGACACTAGGTATACATAGAAAGGTTGCAAACTGGATTCGAAAATGGCTTGGTGGAAGAAAACAGAGAGTAGTGGTGGATGGTTGCCTCTCAGACTGGAAGGTCTGTGTTGAGGGGTGTGCCTCAGTGTTGGGACCATTATTGTTTGTTATCTATATCAATGACCTGTTGATAACATGGTGAATTGGATTAGTAAGTTTGCTGATGACAAAGATAGGAGGTGTTGGCTGTCTGGAAGATTTTCAAAGCTTGCAGAGGGATCTGGACCAGCTGGGAAATTGGGCTAGTAAATAAATGGCTGATGGAATTTAATCCAGATAAGTGTGAGGTGTTGCACTTTGGAAGAGCGAATAAGGGTAGGATGTACACAATAAATGGTAGGCCATTGAGGAGTATGGAGGAGCAAAGAGATCTGGGAATACATATATATTTTCCCTGAAGGTGGCGTCACATGTGGGCAGGGTTGTAAAGAAAGCTTTTAGCATCTTAGCCTTTATAAATCAAAGTACAGAGTATAGATGTTGGAATGTTATGTTGAAGTTATTCAAGTCATTGGTGAGACCAAACTTAGAATATTGTGTGCAGTCCTGGTCACCCAGCAGCAGGAAAGACATCAATAAGATTTAGAAAGAGTGCAGAGAAGATTTACTAAGATGTTTCCAGGTCTTCAGGAGTTGAGTTACTAGGAAAGATTTAACAGGTTAGGACTATACTCCTTGGAACAAAGAAGAATGAGGGGAGACTTGACTGAGGTTTATAAGATTATGAGAGGTATAGATAGAGTAGATGTAAGAAGGATGTTCCCACTTGGATTGGGGGAGACAAATACTAAAGGTCATAGCTTTAGGCTGAAAGGGAAGAAGTGTAAGGGATCATTAGGAGAAAGTTTTTCACTCAAAGAATGGTAGGTGGAATGAGATCCCATCTGATGCAGTTTCAATCTTGAGTTTTAAAAATAAATTGGATAAATACATGGATAGGAGAGGTCTGGAAGGTTATGGAATGAGAGCAAGTCAGTGGGACTAGCTAGTTTTATTGATCGGCATCAAACAGAAGGGTTGAATGGCCTGTTTTTATGTGCTGTAACGTTCTATGGTTCAAGCCTATTTTTGTGATGTCCTGCTATATTTTAAGTCCGCTAGTGTATTGCCCACATAGTGAGCTGTTTTGGTCAGTCCAAGCATGTCTGGGGATGCACTTGGTGCAGGTGTAATGCCAATGTTGTCTTAGGTCTGGGCATGCATGGCATTTAAAGATGTTGTTGAGAATTTTCATGGCAACTGCAGAGAAACAAACTCCATCCAGCTGATTGACAACATGCTTGAAGCATCCAAAACCACAAAATGCAATGTGTCATTGAAAATTCATTTTCTACATTCGCACTTGGACTTCTCTTCTGCTGGACTGGGGGGGGGTTGAGAGTGTGGTGGAGGTGCTATTTTAAATTGATTCCCCGTGTTGTCGACCCCCTGGGGGTCAATATCAACCACTTTGGAGACCCCCAAGATAGAAGTTGTCTATTATATTCCTCGATTTCTTTTAAGGAACCAAACCATTTGAAAAAAAATGTGTTGTCCAGTGTAATCTGCATTTGTAAAGAGTGCAGAGCTCACAATCTCTAAACACACTCAGCTTTAAGAGGGTAAACTATCAGAGAAGGTATTCTTTGAAAAAAAGAATACTTTTAAAGATTAAAATCCATATTTTATGTGTGCCCATGTCACCTAATAATCCTCTCCTCAACCCAGGACAACATTCAGCCTTCATTATCGTGAATCCAAGGAAAGCATCCAGTCCAGATGGAATATTCAGCTGAATATTAAAAATCTATGCTGATCAACTTGTCAGTGTATTCATGGATATCTTCAACATCTCACTCTGCCAGGGCACCATACCCATCTGTTTCAAACAGACATCTTTTGTCCAAGATGGGTGTGGTTACCTGCCTAAATGACTGTCGATCAATGGCACTCGCTATACTGACAATAACCACGCCAGCAGTGCGAGTATAAGACAGCTTTAATAAACTAATATATACACTAAGAGGTCTTGTCTCTCTGCAAGACTAACCAGGAAGGCTAGACTGTAGCTCTGGACTGCTTTATAATGCAAGGTCACCGAGATGACCCCTGGTGACCTAGTGGTGTAATTACATATCACCACACTCGCATCAACAGTGAAGTGTTTTTGAAAGGCTGGTGTTGAAGCATATTAGCTCCTGTCTGAGCAGCGACATGGATCCATTCCAATTTGCCTATAATATCAACAGTTCTATGACATATGCCATCTCATTGGCCCAACACAAAGCCCTCGAACACCTGAACCACAATCTCTTTGTCAACTACACCATCATCCCCTCAAAATTGATCAGCAAACTCCAAGACCTGGGAGTCAACACCCCACTGTGGATTTCCTCACCTCCAGACCACAATCAGTGAAGATTAGTAAGAACAGCTCCTCCACAATCTCCATCAGTGACGGAGCACTAAAGGGCTGTGTTCTTTGTCCCCTGCTCTACTCACTTTACACCTTCAACTGGGTGGTTCGGTACAACAACAACACCATCTACAAGTTTGCTGACAATACCAGGGAATGGGTTATATAAAAAGAGGCGAAGAGTCAGCATACAGGAGGGAGATTGAAAACTTGGCTGAATGGTGCACCCACAACAACCTCGCATTCAATGTCAGCAAAACCAGCTGATCGTTGACTTCAGGAAAGGAAAATGTGCAATCCAGTGATCATTTAGGGATCAGAGATGACCTAAGTTCTTGGGAGTAACTATCTTGGAGGATCTTTCCTGGACCCAAAACACAAATGGCATCTTGAAGAAAGCACATCAGCGCCTCTACTTCCTCAGGTGTTTGCAGAAGGTTTGGACTGACATAGGAAACTCTGGTAAATTCCTATAGATGTGTTCTTAATTCTTCTTTTTATCTCATTAAATTCTTGTAATTGCCACTCTTTCACTGATTCCATATATTCTTTAAAAAAAGATATATCCATTGTCTTGCCTTTCTCTTCTCCATTTCTTTCTGTTCTTCTTCCTCTGGGTTGACCATCTGTTGTTTCCTTGTTTTCTTTTTACCCTCTTCTTTCTTGTTGTCGTTATTTTCCATGCTCTGCACCTGTTGCTGTGTTGCAGGTGTCTCTCTCAGCTGTGGAGATCGACTCTGCAGCTGTTCCCCCTTCCCGTCAGTGTGGTTTTTTTTCACGCACGACTCCTCGCGCATGCGCGGTTGCGCACTTTTACTCGGCTCTGCGAGCCATTTTTGTAGTCCCGAGCCCGGGACTTCCACTGACCTGAGGGAGCGGGCTTCTCTCTCCGCGGCGGGCCTCCTCGGACAGGTAAGGCCTTCACCTTCTTCTTCCGACATTCTTTCTTCTCTTCTTCCCGTTGTTTTTGACTTTTCTCTCTTCGCTCCCATTTTCTTCTCACCTTTATTTTTACTTTGTTTTAAATTTTAATCTTGTACCTTTGTGTTTTGTGCGTTTTTTTTTAACTTTTCCGGAGAGGGCTGGAATTCCCTGACCGGCCACCATCACGTGACTCCTCAATTCCTATAGATGTGTGATGGAAAGTGTGCTGACTGGCTGCATCACGATCTGGTTTGGGGACATAATTGACCCCGAGCATAAAGCCCTACAAAAGGGAGGTGGACACACCCCAGGACATGAAAGGCAAAATATTCTCCACCATCGAGAGCATCCGCAAGGAACACTGCCACAGAGAGCAGCAGCAATTATCAAGGATCCACACCACCCACCACATGCTCTGTTCTCGCTGCTGCCGTCAGGAAAGAGGTGTCGGTGCCACAATTCTTGCACCATCGGATTCAGAAACAGCTACTATCCTTCCACCATCAGACTCCTCAACAACAAACTCAATGAGGGACTTATTTAAAGACTCTGACTTTTGCATTTGATTGATTTTTTTCCTCTGTATTGCCCAGTTTGTTTACATTTCTTTATTTGTCTACATGTGTACATTGAGTCAGTTTGTTTATGCACTGCCAATAAATGGTCATTCTACCTTGCCCACAGGAAAAAGAATCTCAGGGTTGTATGTGATGTCATGTATTGTACTCTGACAATAAATCTTAATCTTATATACTGTCACATGGACAAGGTTATCTTTGCAGTGCCATGAAACTGGACTTAAAACTACCAGGTTTATGCTTGGGTGACGAAATAACTCACATGAAAGGAAGCTACTAGTGAATTTTCAAGGAGCAAAATTAATGAACACCATTGATCTCTGGCAGTTTTTATGTTAGGCCTTAATCTCAATTTTAAATGAATTTTTTATTTTGGCAATATGCAAGCAGTATGATTTATTTTTCCCAAGAATGTAATACATGGAATCTATCACTTGGAACACAGAACTCAATAGCAACCTGTTCTGCTATCTATATAAAATCTGTTCCTTGAGAGCAATATCATTTTAAGTTCTGAAGAATTTTTTTTACATGTTTCCTGAACTGTGAAATCTCTTGATTACAAGACTGTAATTTAAACTACATTTGAATGGTTCTCCTAATGGTTTCCGTTAAACCTTCCATAAGCAATTTGATCACATTAATAATGACTTTACATGCATTTATTTAACACTTACCAAACTCTGGAAGCCTATTGATCATTACCAAATGATAAAAGAGAATCTGTAAGCAGTTAAACTAGTGTTCATTTTGCATTTCAGCTTAATAGTGGTTTAATGAAATTCTAATCGTTTTTCTTAAAATTCTTTTCTTTAATGCCAAGTTCAATAAAAGTTCACTTGAGCAGTTGTACAAATATTAGAATAGTTGCTGATTCTGAATTTATTCCTGAAGAATTTTAAAAATGAAAATGGCATTCTGTTAAATGGAGTTTGATTTGAATCATAATCTGACCCATGCGAATATAACAGCATCAGAAACCCTGTCAAATTTCCACAGAGGTGTGGTAGAAAGTGTGCTGACTGGCTGCATCACAGCCTGGTATGGGAACACCAATACTTGAGCGAAAAGCCCTGCAAAAGGTAGTGGACACGGCCCAGGACATCAGAGACAAAATCCTCCCCACCACTGAGAACATCTACAGGGAACTCTGCTGATGGAAAGCAGCAGTGATCATCAAACAGCAGGAAACATCACCCAGCACATGCTCTGTTCTCACTGCTATCATCAGGAATGAGGTATCGATGCCACAAGACTCGCACCCCCAGGTTCAGGAACAGCTGCTCCCCCTCCACCATCAGACTCCTCAACGACAAACTCAAGCGAGGACTCATTTAAGGACTCTTACTTTTGCACTTTAGTGATTTTTTTACTCTCTCCGTATTGCACAGTTTGTTTACATTCATTATCTGTTTACAGTTCTTTATTTGTTTACATGTGTATGTTATGTGCATTTTTTTTGCACTAACAATAAGTGGCAATTCTGCCTCGCCCTCAGGAAAAAACAATCTCACAGGCCTGTATGTAATGTCATGCATGTATTCTGACAATAAATCTGAAATTTCCTTTCAATGCTGCACCTTTAGAAGTTGTTGAGGGGAAAGAGGGTCATAGTAAATTTTATTAGTCCTCCAAGACAGTTTCTTGGTTATTGCAACTGAAATCAATGGGGGTTCAAGAAGAAAATACTTCAATTGTTACATCTCCTAAAGCTGATTGTGGTTATTGAAGGTCATCATCCCGGACCAACAACATCATTTCCAGATTTCAGACTAGTATCCTGGGGCCAATTATTTGTGATATTTTATCAAGGACCTGTCTTCCATCATATGACATAAACATTCATTCCCTCTTCCAACCATATCGCAAAGGATTAATTTTAAAAATAATAATCATAGCAGCCCACTTCTGATATTTTGCATTCTCATCCTGCACAAATCTTGGACGATGAGATGACAAGGAGTCAATTGATTTGGAAAATTTCTAACATCAGGTAATGCATAATTGAATCAAAACTGAATTAAAAGCCAACCAATGCTTTAGAAAGTTTACTGATTGCAGCTAGTAAAAAAGACTATTGTATAGCTGTTTACATGCAACCACAGAAATAGTCCTGTGAAGCTTGTGGGGGAATAGATTAAAAATAGGTAACAGGAGGCTGCTGGATTTTGGGGTGGGGAGAGAGAAAAGTTAAGTGGAAGAATGTGTATTTAAATGAGGGAATGATACGTTAGAACAGTGTTCTTTTATCAATGATTGATTCTTCCCAGAACAGCCTTCCTGAGAAGGGCTTAAAAAATGGTAATAGTTTTTTTGAAATTATGGGAGGTAATAAATCTTCTAATATGAACAGAATTTTTTTAAAAAAGGAAGATAAAGAAATAATATTAAAATGTAAACTTGAGAATCCATTCTCTTTCCGTTCAATAACTCTGGATAAACATAGCATCTTGTCTAATGATCAAAAGTCCTATATTCACACAGTAATATACTGATGGCATAAACTGACTGATCAACAGGCTGTTACACTTGTCTCAGTGCACTTCAAATACCAAGAATGACACAGGATTCCTATTTTCAATCTGCATTGAAATTCCTGCCATTCTAAGTATGCTGCACATTGAGTAAAAGGATTATATGCCTATTGTTAAGAATACATAATAGGTGTACGGATTAAGTACCATTACATAAATATTTCATCTGAATGGCACTGTCAGAGGAAGGGTGCCCAAGAAGAGAAGGGTGAGCTGCCTCAACAACTATTGCCCAATAGCACTCACATTCACTCTAATGGAATGCTTGGACAGATTGCTCATGGCCAGAATTAGCACACCCCTAAATAAAATACTGGACCCACTGCAATTTGCTTACTGTCACAATGGAACAACACTAGCTCTCCACTCAGGTCTGGATCACCGAGAAAACAAAATCTCAGGAAGGAGTCAGGAGAAAACAAACCAGTCCTTGTCAAGGGGTCAGTAGTGGAGAGGTTCAAGAACTTCTAATTCCTGGGTGTCAACATCTCCAAGGATCTGTCCTGGAGCCTCTATGTCAATGCAATCAGGAAGAAGGTTCACCAGCAGTTATACTTCGTGAAGTGTGTGAGGCAATTCGGTACGTCATCAAAGACTTTTCAGAACTTCTAAAATGTACCGTGGAGAGTATTCTGGCTGGTTGCATCACTGTCTGGTGCGAAGGTGCCAACACTCAGGACAAGAAAATGCTCCAGAGGATTGTTAACTTGGCCTGAAACATCACAGTCTTCACTCCATCAAGGACATCTACAAGAGGCGGTGGTTTAAGAAAGCAGCCCCACCACCCAGGTCATACCCTCTTCACTCTGCAACCATCAGGAAAAAGGCACAGGAGCCTGAAGACAAGAACTGTTTCTTCCCATCCGCCATCAGATTCCTGTATGATCAATAAACCACAATGACACAGCTTTACTTTTATCTTTTTCTTGCACTATTTAATTTATTTGGTAAGATTATTTATATACATGTTTGCACCTCGATGCTGCCGCAAAGCAACGGATTTCGTGACATGCTCATTACAATAATCTCTGATTCTGATGAAAATGTGTGAAATGGTAGTGAAATTTTAAAAAGTTAAGAGGACTGTGGAAAAAATTGATCGTATCATGTTTCACATCGTCCATACAGTATCAAACGTGGCAGGGAAATCCATAAGGTCTTGTGGTCTTCAAACTTTTTCTTTCCACTCATATACCATCTTAAATAATCCCTATGCCAAAGAGTCTGTGATTAGTAAGAGATTACTTAAAGTGGGGAAAAAAGGTTTGAGAACCACTGCTCTCGACCCAATTGTTACTGAAATATTTGGCCTGAGAAAAATTGTCATTGGCCCATTTCCTTTGGAGTTCTGAAACTGTGCACATGAGGAATGATTAAAACAGTGGTTTTCCAACTTTTTCTTTCCACTCACATACCACCTTAAGTCATCCCTCACTAATCACAGAGCACCTAAGGCACCTTCTTCTTGGCTTCCATCAGTCGTGATCGACCATGGGTATACCACTTCTGGTAGTCACCGGTTTGTTTAGCAGCATCGACTGTGGCTCTGGAGGTGAGTCCTGGAATGGCAGACTCTAGCACACTTGCTACAACTATAGGGCACTGTTGTCGTCCACTGTGATCTTCACTCCTCAAACTGACTCAAGATCCCTCTTTCGTCTTGCTCTAGGTGTTGATGAACAGTACCTCGACATTTGTTGTGGTCATCTGCTGTATCCATCCAGCACTCTGTTATTTTCAAGGCTTTCACGTCACGTTTGCAGAGGTCCTGGAAGCGAAGCTGGGGTCGACCAACATTCCTTTTGCGTATTGTTCGTTCTCCTTAGATTATTTTAAGTAATCCCAATGGCAGAGGGATTGAATACATGTGAGATTGTCTGATCTCGGAAGCTAAGCAGCCTCAGGGCTGGTCAGTACTTGAAGAGGAGAACGCTGAGGAACACTGAGTGCTGTAGATTTCTGTGAGGGGCACTGGACAAAGTGGTGACTACCTGTCTGCCTTATGGTAGGGAAAAGTCAAAGAATTTCATCTAGGCTACATTCTAAGGGTCGTGTTACGCCACAATATTAATGGCCATTCCAAAAGGAGAACATGGCTACCATATTATTATGTAAATATGCTCCGGGGTCCTGGAGAAACGCTATCCCGTCTTTACCGTGCGAGCATGGTCTGAACGATAAATAATGGTGATTTGACTTGATTTTTGATAGAAAGGCGAGAGCATTTCTCCAGGACCACGGAGCCTATTTATAAGCACAAACACACATATACAGTGTGTTTGTATTTGTTGTCTTTATAATATGGTTTAAATTTTATTTGTAAAATATCAATTATGTTATCTCTGTGTCCTTTTTGGAAATGGCCACCCTAAATGGAACCTTTACCTCTTAAAGTGGCATGTGAGTGGAAAGAAACAGTCTGAAAATCACGGGTCGAAAACTTTTACCCCTGCTTAGCTGCTTAGCAACTTAGCAAACAAAATCTTGGATGACTTCGGAACAAGATAATTCCAGCGATTTCCTGTCACGTGGAGGGGAAACGAGAGCGTTGCTCTGAAGGGAAGCGACAACTGCAGCCCAGTTTCTGGTAAGCCCGCGTTCCGATGCTGTTTAATTTCCAGGTTTGAAATCGGGTCAAACCCCTTCTTCTTCACCTGCGGCGGTCAGCTGGGTTTTATTTTCAGTCGATGGAGGAATTGGCTGCCGCCTCGGCGTTTGACAAAGACCCATTCGAGCTCACGGCTGAAAATGTCTACGATATCTCGTACATCATTGGGCGCGATTTAATCAAACTCGACAGCGCGGAAGGCTGTGGGAGAGTCGCCGAGTTGCAGTACAAGATCATCCGAGTCTTAGAGATGCTGGAGTGTCTGGTGAATAAGCACAAGGTCACGGTGGAGACGCTGACAACGGAACGAGACAATCTGAGGACCGAAACGGAAAGACTGAACAGGGAACTGCAACAGGCTGTTCGCAATTCAAAGCAGATCATCGGGCCGGACAGGCTTGCAGACAACGATGACCCAGATCGACCACGTTTCACTCTGCAAGAACTGCGAGATGTGTTGCATGAAAGGAACAAACTGAAGGCTCAGCTGCACGTGGCGCAAGAAGAACTTGAGTGTTACAGGAACGGATTAATCGGCACCAAAGAATCCCAAATCGGAGAAATGAACGAGTCCGCCCCGAGTGGTGGCAGTGAACAACCCATGATTAAAAAGCTCCTTTCCCCTCGCCATCGAAAAAACCCTTAAACACAGAGCCACTTAGGCTCTGAAGTTCGAAAGGATGAATGAGCATTTCTAGAATTGTTCAACAAAATTTCAGAACTTTGAAACAACTGTATAGTTGTTATGAAGGAATGATTTTCAAAGTTTACTTTTTATACAATTAGCACTGCACTCTGTAAAATAGCTGCTATTCTAAATGGAGCAGAATTTTTTTTAAGTGGATTTAATTTCCAAGGGAGCTTCTTTTAATGATATTAAAACTCAAGGAAACCATAGTAATTCAAGAAAATCTTCCCATAAACGACACAAAAGTCGCAAGATATAGGAGCAGAAGTTGACCCATCGAGTCTGCTCCGCCATTCTAATCATGAGCTGATCCACTCAGCCCCGCACCCTGGCTTTCTCCCCGTAACCTTTGATGCCCTAACTAATCAAATACCTGTCAATCTCTGCCTTAAATACCCCCAACAGTCCGTAGTAACAAGTTCTACAGTCACACAACCCTCTGACTAAAGAAATTTTTCCACCTCTGTTTTAAATTGATGCCTTTTTATCCTGAAGTTGTGCCCTCTTGTCATAGACTCCCCTACCATGGGAGACATCCTTGCCAAATCTACTCTGACCAGGCCTTTCAGCATTCGAAATGCCTCGGTGAGGTCTCCCCTCATACTTCTGTACTTCAATGAGTACAGTCCAAGAGCAAACAATAGTTTCTCATATGCTAACCCTTTCATTCCTAGTATCATTCTAGTAAATCTCCTCTGAACCCTTTTCTCAAATAAGGCACCCAAATCTGTAAACAGTTACAAACACAGCTGAACCATTCCATGAGAATTTTAGAAAAATATAAGATGCAACTATTTATTCATTTCAAATTAGAACGTTTCCCAGTGTGTTCTTCGCAATAAAGCATAATGGTGGTGAAATTTAACTATAAACACCAGTTTGAGATGACTTTCTCCCTGAAATTCTGAGGAATAAGAAAAGCAACCCAATTAATAGAAAATAATGTTGGGCAAAGTTTATTTCTATTTCATTTAATGTCAAAGTAAAATTATGCTGCAGCTGGTGTGAAGCCAAATATAAAGCTACTTCCTGCAAATGGGCACACAGCATTTTGTGGTTTCTTTACCAACTTCATGTCCTGATGACATCAATCTAAGCTAAAGCAAAACAAATAGTCCAAGGATTGATAATTAATTTCAAGTGCAATATATTTTTTTAAAACATCACCACATGCTAAGCAATTAAATCATTACCAACAACTTTGGTGAATACATGGATGATAGCATTTAAAAGTAAATCACAAAATTCTGTAGATACCATGGTTGAAGTAAAAACACAAAATGCTGGAGAAGCTCAGCAGGTCAGTGTCCTTAATGTAGCAAAGGCAATGATACAAAACTGACGTTTTAGGCTTGAGCCCTTCATCAAAGTATGAGGAAATGCTGGCAACTGTCTAAACAAAAGAATAGGAGTGGGGGGGGGGGGGTGTGACACAGCAGGAGATGATAAGTGAAGAGAGGAAGGGGACAGCAGCAATGAGGCGGAGGGGGGTTGGTAGGGCTGTGTGGGTGAAAGAACTGGAAGGACAGGAAAATAGGGGAGGGGGGAAAAAAGGCAAGCAGGTTTAATGGAAAGCAGTAAAGTCAATGTTCATGCCATGTGGCTGGAGGGTGCCCAGACAGAAAATAAGGTCCAATCTGCAGGTGGTCAGGGTGGAACAGTACATAAGTCCATGGACAAACATGTGAGCACAGGAGTGTGACTCGGAATTGAAGTGGTTGGCCACTGGGAAGTCGCTGTGGTTGCGAACGGAGCGGAAGTGCTCAGCAAAGCAATGATATAACTTAAGTACATAATTTGAATAATGTCTGGCCAGATTGTTTCTTTGATCAACCACTGAGAGATGCCACGCTATAAAATCAAAACAACAGATGCTAGACACCTGAAATTAAAAATTAAAAATGTTGGAAACATTCAGCAGATGAGAAAGCATAATGAAAAAATATTTCCACTTTGAAAATCCACAGGGTTATCTTTTCAAGTGAAAGATCATTCTGTACCAACTCGAAAAAAAATCTGAGGAAAACAAATTTCAATGGCAATATCTTTGGCTTGGCTTCGTGGACGAAGATTTATGGAGGGGTATGTCCACGTCTGCTGCAGGCTCGTTGGTGACTGACAAGTCCGATGCGGGACAGGGAGGCATGGTTGCAAGGGAAAATTGGTAGGTTGGGGTTGGGTGTTGGGTTCTTCCTCCTTTGTCTTTTGTCAGTGAGGTGGGCTCCGCGGTCTTCTTCAAAGGAGGCTGCAGCCTCCAATGGCAATATAGTTGTGGAAGAAATGGATAGGTCAGGGAATATTCGTGATCGGATGGTACCAGGTTAAATAGGTGAATAGAATATGTGGATGGTGACCATGCTTCTTGATCTATGCCATGTGTTGCTAGTAATAGGGTTGTGAGCCATACCCAGAATGCCAGGCTGCACTAAAAGAGAGGAGAGCTGAGCCTAAAGCATACGTACAACTAAAAGAAACTATAGCTCTGATATAGAAAAAAAATGAAATATTGTGTCTGAAAGGCTGCAATCGTTTTTTGGTCGACACATGAGTGTCTGCAGATTGAGAGGAAAAATAAACTGCTGGAGAAAAATCAACAGGCCAAACAGCAGAACTGGGAGAAAAAGAATTGTCAACATTTCAGGTGGGAAATTTCTATCAAGACTTGAGTGTGGAGGGGAGATAGTTAGTGATATTGAAGGATTTGGACAGGGGCCAGTAGGCAATTGGTGAACTGGAGAGGAGTGAAGGATGGTGGATGGATGGATGGGGAAGCAGGGGGAGCTGGTTAGCAAATATGAGACGGGGGAAGAGAGAGAGAGAAGATAAATAAGGGGTTAGGTGAAGGAAGAGGAGTCATTCAGAGTGAGATGGAGATGGCTGGAGGAGACATAGATAAAGTGACAATGGGACAATAGACAAAAGTACTAGAGAAACCCAGCAGATCATGCAGCAGCAAAAAGAATTCAGAATTAGAATTTATTGTCATGAACAAGTCGTGAAATTCGGTGTTTTGCGGCAGCATCATATTTTTATATTCATTTTATGCCAACTTATTACAACTCGAAGAAAAAAATAATAATGCACGAGAAGGAAGGCAGTGTCTTTGGTTCATAAAGTTATTGATTATTCAGTAATCTGATGGCAGCGGGAAAGAAGCTGTCCTTGTGACATTGAGTGTTCCTGTACCTTTTTCCCGATAGTAGCAAATTGAAGAGGGTATGGCCTGGGTGGTGGGCGTCTTTGAGGATAGCGGCGGCTTTCTTTTTTTTTTTTTTTTTTTTTTTTTTTTAATTTTTTTTATTTTTCACACCATAAATCACATTAGCCATGATATACACAATTTCTTTTTCACACATATACAGTGACTTTTTCTCCCCCCCCCCCTTTCCTCCCAAACCACCCCCCCACCCCCCCTCTCATCCATTTTAGGTATACAATCTAGGTTGCATTAATCCAGTCAGACAATGTTGTCATTCAACAAAATTACACCAGAAATTCTACTGAGTCCATTCTTTTCTTTCCTTCTCCTTCCATCAACTTAGGTAATGTTTGTCCCCGGTAGGTTTTCGCTATTGTATTTAATGTAAGGCTCCTATACTTGTTCGAATATTTCAATATTATTTCTTAACCAATATGTTATTTTTTCTAATGGAATACATTTATTCATTTAAATTTGGTAGTTTATTCCTTTTAATTTGGTTATGTATTCCATTAATATTTAAAGACATATAGTTCAGCGTAGCCCTTTTATATTTTGTTTATCTTCTCTTTCCGTTTTTCCATCATTACCTTTCCTCCTTTTCCATTTCTGTTTTCTTATTTTCAACTCTTTATAAGACAACATTCCTACAACATCCAACATTTTCCTTATTCTCCTATTTCTATCTTATTTATTCCCAATCTCCCATTCACCTCCTGAGTTGTCCTTTATCCCTTGTCGGACAACCACATCTCCCCTCTCCATTTGGATTTGCGAATCCACTCGCAAGCGTCAACTGATTTTGCAGTGACCGCTATTTCCCCCCACCCCGCCTCCCCCAGAAAAGATTTCACTTTTCATATGTCACAAAGGTCACTCTTTTAATTCCCTCCTTATTCTCTCTATTCCATTACCTTCCCTTATTAATTCTTGTCTATACTATCTATATTTTCCTCTAAGTACAGATACATTCACGTATGCTCCTTGTCTCTATTCACTCTTATACCTCTTTACCCGCATACATATCAATCGTGATCATTTTTACTCTCATTACCCGTCTTCATCCCTCAGTCTATTTTTGTCTTTACCCACATACATATCAATTGTGATCATCTTAACTCTCATTACCCGTCTTCCTCCCTCAGTCTATTTTTGTAATTGTTCTGCAAATTTTCGTGCTTCTTCTGGATCCGAGAATAGTCTGTTTTGTTGTCCTGGAATAAATATTTTCAATACCGCTGGATGCTTTAGTATAAATTTATACCCTTTCTTCCATAAAATCGCCTTTGCTGTATTGAACTCTTTTCTCTTCTTTAGGAGTTCAAAACTTATATCTGGATAAATGAAGATTTTTTGCCCTTTATACTCCAGTGGTTTGTTGCCCTCTCTTACTTTTTCCATTGTCTTCTCCAGTACCTTTTCTCTTGTAGTATATCTTAGGAATTTTACTACAATAGATCTTGGTTTTTGTTGTGGTTGTGGTTTAGAGGCCAATACTCTATGTGCCCTTTCTATTTCCAATTCTTGCTGTAGTTCTGGACATCCTAGGGTCTTAGGGATCCACTCTTTTATAAACTCCCTCATATTCTTGCCTTCTTCATCTTCCTTAAGGCCCACTATCTTTATGTTATTTCTTCTGTTATGGTTTTCCATTGTATCTATTTTTTGAGCTAGTAGTTCTTGTGTCTCTTTAGTTTTTTTATTAGATTTCTCCAATTTCTTTTTTAAGTCTTCTACCTCCATTTCTGCTGCTACTGCCCGCTCTTCCATCTTGTCCATTTTCTTTCCCATTTCTGTTAAGGTCATCTCCATTTTATTTATTTTCTCTTCTGTGTTGTTTATTCTTTTTCTTAAATCCTTAAATTCCTGTGTTTGCCATTCTTTAAATGATTCCATGTATCCTCTAATAAGAGCAAGTATATCCTTTACCTTGCCTCTCTTTTCTTCTTCTATTTCACCATACTCTTCCTCTTCTTCTTCCTCTGGGTTGACCATCTGTTGTTTCTTTGTTGCCCTTTCCTCCTCTTCTTTCTTGTTTCTGTTGTCTTCTGTGGTCTCTTCTTGCTGCAGGTGTTCTGCAGCTGTCGTTGCCGGCTGTGGAGATCGACTCCCCAGCTGGTCCCCCCTCCCTTCGGTGTGTTTTTTTTCATTCGCATTGCGCATGCGCGAAACTTCGCGCATGCGCGGTTGCGCACTTTTACTCGGCTCTGCGAGCCATTTTTGTAGTCCATTATTTACCGACCTGAGGGAGCGGGTTTCTCTCTCCGCAGCGGGCCTCTTCGGACAGGTAAGGCCTTCACCTTTTTCCTCCTTTGTCTTCTCTTCCTCTCTTCTTACCGTTGCTTTCGACTTTTCTTTTTTTGTCGCCATCTTCTTTCCACCTTTATACTCACTTTTCTGTAACTTTTATTTCTGTGCCTTTGTGTTTTCTCTTGTTTTTCCCGACTTTTCTGGAGAGGGCTGGAGTTCACCGTCCGGCCACTACTCCATCGCGTGACTCCCCGTGAGGATAGCGGCGGCTTTCTTAAGACACTCTTTATATAGATGTCTTCAATAGAGTGAAGTCTGGTGCCTGTGATGTCGTAGGCCAAGTTAACAACTCTCTGCAGTTTATTCTAGTCTTGAGAATTGGTGGCTCCATATCAGGTAGTGATGCAACCTATCAGAATACTCTCCAAGGTACACCTTAGAAGTTTACAAGAGACTCCAGTGACATACCGAATCTCCTTAGATGCCTAACAAAGTATAGCGACTGGCGTACCTTCTTTGTCATTGCATCAATGTGATGGCTCCAGGACAGACCCCCCCCCCCCCCAGAAATTTGAAGCTCTTGACCCTCTCAACTACTGAGCCCTCATTGAGGACTGAGTCGTGTTCCCCTGACTTCCTCCTGAAGTCCACAATCATCTCCTTGGTTTTGCTGATGTTGAGTGCAAGATTATTATTGCACCATTCAATAAGCTGATCTATCACCCTCCTCATTGCCACCTGTGATTCTTCCAACAACTATGGTGTCGTTGGCAAACTTGTAGATGACATTGTGTTGAGCACGTATCCTTGCGGTGTGCCTGTATTGATAATCAGTGAGGAGGAGACATTATTTCCAATTCGTACTGACTGTGGTCTTCCGATAAGAAAGTCAAGAAATCCAGCTGTAGAGAGGGGTACAAAGGCCTAGAGTTTGTAGCTTCTCAACCAACAATGAGGGAATAATGGTATTGAAGGCCGAAATGTAGTCAATAAGAGCAACTGTAATTTACCAGTTTACCTATCTCGGCTGCACCATTTCATCGGATGCAAGGATCGACAACGAGATAGACAACAGACTCACCAAGGCAAATAGCGCCTTTGGAAGACTACACAAAACAGTCTGGAAAAACAACAACTGAAAAACCTCACAAAGATTAGCGTATTCTGAGCCGTTGTCATACCCACACTCCTGTTCGACTCCGAATCATGGGTCCTCTACCGGCATCACCTACGGCACCTAGAACGCTTCCACCAGCATTGTCTCCGCTCCATCCTCAACATTCATTGGAGCGACTTCATCTCCAACATCGAAGTACTCGAGATGGCAGAGGCCGACAGCATCGAATCCACGCTGCTGAAGATCCAACTGCGCTGGGTAGGTCACGTCTCCAGAATGGAGGACCATCGCCTTCCCAAGATCGTGTTATATGACGAGCTCTCCACTGGCCACCGAAACAGAGATGCACCAAAGTAGAGGTACAAGGACTGCTTAAAGAAAGCTCTTGGTGCCTGCCACATTGACCACCGCCAGTGGGCTGATATCGCCTCAAACCGTGCATCTTGGCGCCTCACAGTTCAGCGGGCAGCAACCTCCTTTGAAGAAGACCGCAGAGCCCACCTCATTGACAAAAGACAAAGGAGGAAAAACCCAACACCCAACCCCAAACAACCAATTTTCCCTTGCAACTGCTGCAACCGTGTCTGCCTGTCTCGCATCAGACTTGTCAGCCACAAACGAGCCTGCAGCTGACGTGGACATTACCCCTCCATAAATCTTCGTCCACGAAGCCAAGCCAAAGAAGAACTTATGAATTATTGTTTTTGAAGTGGTCCAGAGCTGCGTGGAAATAAGGGGCGACCAACATTTCGAGCCTGAGCCTTTCATCAAGGTGTGAGCAAAAAGCAGGCAGGTGTCTAAATAAAAAAGTGGGGGGAGAGAGGACAGATGGAATCAAAGGGAAAGATTTTATACTATTAAAAACTAATCAGGATAGGATTTTCACAATGAAAAAGATCTGAAATGATTAGCAGTCCTAAATTTTTAATATACCATTGTTTAATTTTCTTTAAATATTAAAGTTTATTACTCACCTACAGAAAAATCTTTCCATGTCTGAATCTCATCAATCATAACAAATCTTTTGGCTTTGTAGTAACATCGTCTCTTTGCATGGTCAATTTCCTCTAAGTGTCCTGTTTAAGAAAAAGAACATAGCTTTTAATTTCTGTTTTTTTTCTTTATTCATTTTCCTTATTCATTACTCGTTATATACCTATGACTGTGACCAGGCACAATTCCAATGTCATCTACAAGTTTGCCAACGACACCATAGTTGTTGGAAGAATCACAGGTGGCAATGAGGAGGGTGATAGATCAGCTCATTGAATGGTGCAATAATAACCTTGCACTCAACATCAGCAAAACCAAGGAGATGATCTATTTTAGATCATCACAGATCAGCTCCAAACAATAAACAGCCAGTCAATCTACTCCTTTATTAACCTTTGATGGCATTTTACCTGTAATCAGTTGCTCAAACATAAATTCACACACATCATGGGTCATAGAACATGATAGTACAATACAGGCTCTTCAGCCCACAAAGTCATGCTGACCTCAGTAAACCTCCTCAACAGCAATCTAATTTTTCCCTACCTTCCACTCATAACCTTTGCTTACATCTGTGTGCTTATCTAAGATTCTCTTGAATGGTCCTATTGTACAAGCCTTCACCAACACTCCTGGCAATGCATTTTATTTTTTAAATTTAGACATACAGCAGGGTAACAGGCTATTTCAGCCCATGAGTCCGTGCCACCCAATTTACCCTCCATTAACCTACACTCTGCAGACCCTGGAGAAAACCCACGCAGACATGGGGAGATCGTACAAACTACACGTGTACCGTGGAGAGCACCCTGGGAGATTGCATCACTGCCTGATATGGAGACACTAATTCTAAGGACAAGAATAAATACCAGAAGGTCGTTAACTCAGTCTACAACATCAAGGGCACCAGACTTCACTCCATCGAGGATATCTACATGAGGCAGCTTCTACCCTCAAAGACTCTCACCACCCAGGCCATTCCCTCTTCACTCTAAAAGGTACAGGAGCATAAAGACGAGCACTCAACAGCACAAGGAAAGGTTTTTCCCTGCTGCCATCAGATTCCTGAATCATCAATGAACCAAAGACACAGCCTTACTTTTTGTGCAATGTTATTGTTAATTTTTATAGTAATGTTGTAAGATGGTTATAATATGAATGTTTTCCCTATGATGCTACCACAAAGCACCAAATTTCATTACTTGTTCATGACAATAAATTCTGATTCTCCTTACAGACAGCGCAGGATTCAAACCCTGGTCCGGTCCCGATCGCTGGCGCTGTAAAGGCGTAGCACTAACCACTCCATCAACCATGCCACCTGTTCAGTCACATAAAAAAAAATCAAATATCTACACAAAATTTTTCTCCACTCATCTTAAAAAGATGTCCTCTGGTATTTGCTATTGTCTGGTGTTTGCTATTTGAGATTGTTTCATTGAATGCCTTTGATCTGTCCGCTGCAAATAGCAAGGACCTCCCAGTGTTCAACCATTTTAATTCCACACACCATTCCCATACTAACATGTATATCCATGGCCTCATGCTCTGCCAAACCAAATCTACCCGCAAATTGGAGGAACAGCACTGGGCACTCCTTAATTGGACACCATTAACATCGACTTCTCTAATTTCTGTTGAACCCCTCTCCCATGTTTCTGTTTCTCTCTCTATCTGTCTCCTTTCATCCAGCTCCTTACTGAATTCCCTCTCCAAAAAGAGACCCTTTCCCTTATCTCCACCTTTTTCTCTTCTACCTCCCATCTGTATCCACCTGTGATCTCGTACCCGTTAGACTGTACTCTTTTCTCCCTTCTCTCCTTCGCCCACATCCCCCATGCCATCTTTATATTCAGGCACCTGCTCATACCTTGATGGAAGGCTTCAGGCCCAAAACTGGTTATCATTTACTTCCTATGGATGCTTTGTGACCTATTGAATTGCACTTCAGTACATGTGAGGCAATCGCTAAAAATTGAACAACAGTCAACCAAGCACTGAGGTTTATTTCCATGGGGAAACAAATTGAAAAGTAGATAAATTATTCTAAAACTATAATAAATTTGGTTTGTTCTGTATCACATCAAGGACATAAAGATATGGAAAGAATGTTGATTTTTTTTTTAAAAGAATAATACCAGAAGGCTGTTAACTCGGCCTACGACAAGTCATTGTATTCCAAGAAAGAATGAAACATTGGATCTCAAAAAGGCTGAAGGATGACCTACTAAAGATCTTTGAAACAATTAGCAACCATTTTGATGGGATTGGTGCAGAAAGAGGTTTACCAGACTATTACCTGGAGTGGAATGATGATCTTGGAAGAAAAGGTTGGGCAGGCATGACATATTCATAGATTAGAAGCATAAGAGGGCACTTGATTGATGCATAGGAGATCCTAAGTATATTTAACAGGTTGAGAATGTTTCCTCTTCTGGGAGAATGTAGCACTGGATTATTCTTTAATTTCAGAAAAGGTATTTTTTTTAAATTATGGATTAATTCGATCTCCCTTAGTCAAAGAGTGATGTAAGCACAAGTTACCATCTTGATCCTCCTGAACCACCTCAACCCATCGACTTCATAGATGTTTCTAGAGAGACTGAAAATTATTTTCTTTTTTTGCAAACTTTATTTAAAAGATAACAAAAATATAAGATACAATGTAGAAATAGTCAAAGAAATTTTTTCATTAACACCCATCCCCCCTCCCACCACCTCCCATAAGGTGAGCAAAAAAATATATAGATTATATATATTTTTAAAAATTATAAATGTTAACAAATACAGAGACCACTTACTAACAAAAGAAGAATAATTATCATGTAAAGTACAAGTAATTTTTTCCATAACAACACATACTTTCAATTCATGATGCAAACGTGCTATATTAATTTCAGTATTATCTTTCCAAGTACAAGCTACACATTTATGCGCTACTGATAACACCAAATGTACAAAAGCAATTTGAATTTTATCCAATCCCATTCCCCTTAACGAATACAAATTTCCCAACAAGAAAATCATTAGATCTTACGGTAGTATAAAATTATATAATTTCTCCAAAACTACTTTAATTCCTTGCCAAAATGATTGAACTTTAACACAGTACGAAAACCAACAAGGTCGGGTCAGATACAGCAATGAGCTCTCTGAACCCTTCTCCATTAACAATGGCGTGAAGCAAGGCTGTGTTCTGGCACCAACCCTCTTTTCAATCTTCTTCAGCATGATGCTGAACCAAGTCATGAAAGACCCCAACAATGAAGACGCTGTTTACATCCGGTATCGCACGGATGGCAGTCTCTTCAATCTGAGGCGCCTGCAAGCTCACACCAAGACACAAGAGAAACTTGTCCGTGAACTACTCTTTGCAGACGATGCCGCTTTAGTTGCCCATTCAGAGCCAGCTCTTCAGCGCTTGACGTCCTGCTTTGCGGAAACTGCCAAAATGTTTGGCCTTGAAGTCAGCCTGAAGAAAACTGAGGTCCTCCATCAGCCAGCTCCCCACCATGATTACCAGCCCCCCCACATCTCCATCGGGCACACAAAACTCAAAACGGTCAACCAGTTTACCTATCTCGGCTGCACCATTTCATCAGATGCAAGGATCGACAACAGACTCGCCAAGGCAAATAGCGCCTTTGGAAGACTACACAAAAGAGTCTGGAAAAACAACCAACTGAAAAACCTCACAAAGATAAGCGTATACAGAGCCGTTGTCATACCCACACTCCTGTTCGGCTCCGAATCATGGGTCCTCTACCGGCACCACCTACGGCTCCTAGAACGCTTCCACCAGCGTTGTCTCCGCTCCATCCTCAACATCCATTGGAGCGCTTACATCCCTAGCGTCGAAGTGCTCGGGATGGCAGAGGTCGACAGCATCGAGTCCACGCTGCTGAAGATCCAGCTGCGCTGGATGGGTCACGTCTCCAGAATGGAGGACCATCGCCTTCCCAAGATCGTGTTATATGGCGAGCTCTCCACTGGCCACCGTGACAGAGGTGCACCAAAGAAAAGGTACAAGGACTGCCTAAAGAAGTCTCTTGGTGCCTGCCACATTGACCACCGCCAGTGGGCTGATATCGCCTCAAACCGTGCATCTTGGCGCCTCACAGTTTGGCGGGCAGCAACCTCCTTTGAAGAAGACCGCAGAGCCTACCTCACTGACAAAAGGCAAAGGAGGAAAAACCCAACACCCATCCCCAACCAACCAATTTTCCCCTGCAACCGCTGCAATCGTGTCTGCCTGTCCCGCATCGGACTTGTCAGCCACAAACGAGTCTGCAGCTGACGTGGACTTTTTACCCCCTCCATAAATCTTCGTCCGCGAAGCCAAGCCAAAGAAAGATACAGCATGAACAGTTCCAATACATGAACTACATCTAAAATAAGAATCCGAATTACTAAACCCATATTTTTTTTTACTTTACCGGGGTCAAATATAATTGATGTAAAAAATTATAATTAACCATTCCATATCCCACATTAGTCAATTTAATTACATTGTCTTGACACATATTCGCCCAATCTTCTTCAGGAAAAATAAATACTAAATCACTCTCCCATTTAAGTTTAGATTTCTCCCAATCTGGTTTATCCATACTATCTTGTAACAAATTATACATAACTGAAATATAACCCTTTTTCGGTATAGAGGAAATTAAACATTCAAATCTCAACAAAGTAGGTAAAATCATCTCTCTACCATAATTATCTTTTATCAAAGTCGTAAGTTGATAATACACAAAGAATTTACAGGTATATCAAACCTTTCTCTCAATTGATTAAAAGAGAGAAATTGCCCCTCTACAAAACAATCTTGTATTGTATTTATACCTTTAGAATCACAAATTGTTAAATTATTATTAAACATTGAAAAAGGAATAAGCTGATTGTTATACAATGGAGTTAAAATAGATAATTTATCTTTTGACCCTAACACCCTATTTTTTGTTAACCAAATCTTTAATAAATGCTTCAATATCGGCATATCATATTGCTATAACAAAATCAAATTCCAACGGTATAAATTCATGTATTTCAACCCTAGGAATACATCCCATCTCCACTTTAGCCCAGCTAGGAGGCTGATCTAAATCCATCAATCTACTAATAAACTTCAACTGGGCCACTTCATAATAATTTTGAAAATGTGGTAATTGTAGTCCACCCAATGTATACTTCCATGTAAGTCTATGCAATACCATTCGAACTAGTTTACTTTTCCATAAAAACTCTCGCACTACTTTATTCAAATCTTGAAAAAAGCCCTTAGTAAACAAGGTAGTGACTGGAATAAATATTGAATTTGAGGAAAAATATTCATTTTAATACAATTAACCTGACCAATCAAAGTTAATGGAAGATCTTTCCAATGAATCAAATCTACTTTAATCCATCGTAATATAGGTACATAATTTAATTGATATAATGATTGATAATTCGTATCCATAAACATACCTAAATATTTAATTTTACTTGTCCACCTTAATTTTGTAATTGTTTTAAATTTAGAATAATCTCCCACTCCAACTGGTAAAATTTCACTTTTTTCCCAATTAACTTTATATCCCAATAATTCTCCAAATTTCAACAAACACTCTTGCAAATGTTTCAACGACCATTCCAGTTCCGTCAAATATACCAACACATTGTCCGCAAACAAATTAATTTTATATTCTTCATTCTTAACCCTCATCCCTCTAATTTTGTCTAATAACCTGAGCTAACGGTTCAGTAACCAACGCAAATAGAGCTGGTGACAATGGGCAGCCCTGTCAAGTTGAATGAGTCAATTTAAATGGTAAAGAATTTTGTCAATTTGTCACCACCCTAGCAATCGGGTTCGTATATAAAGCCTTAACCCAACCAATCAAAAAAGGGCTGAATTTAAATTTCTCTAACACTTTAAATTTAAAAATCCCACTCAACCCTATCAAAAGCTTTTTCTGCATCTAATGCAACCATGGTTAGGTTGCTTTAAATATGTGTTGACCAAGGAAATTAATCAAAATATATTGTCTGATGCATTTCTATTCTTAATAAAACCTGTTTGATCAATGTGTACCAATTTAGGCAAATATTTAGCAAGCCTATTAGCTAATACTTTCGCTATAATTTTATAATCCACATTTAATAAAGAGATAGGTCTATATGAAGACACTTTTAATGGATCTCTCATCTTTTTTTGGAACAACAGTTATTAAAGTACTCAAACATGATTCTGTTAACTTCTAATCTTCAGTAATTTGATTCAACACTTCCCCAAATTCATTAGAAAATCATCATTAAAAAGTTTATAAAATTCCACAGGGAATCCATCGTCCCCTGGGAACTTTCCATTCACTCAATACTCTGCAAGCATACCCTTCTGAAGATTCCAATTTAAATGATAAATTTTTATGAATCAAAATCACTATTCCTCTTGCCTTAGAATTAAAAGAAGAAAAAAAACATGACCAACCCAATCCCTTTTAAATTTTAAATGTTCTTTCTCAGTCAAATGTGTTTCTTGTAAAAAAACAATATCAATTTAATATTTTTTTTATATAAGCCAATATTTATTCTCTTTCTCTTGATTGGATTATTTAACCCCTGCACATTAAAAGTTGCAAATTCAATTGAGACATCTATTTTAACTATTAATATATTTATACACTATAAAATAATGCTCCCCTCTATAATTCTTCCAAAAAAGAAAAAACACTCAAAAAAAATTTAAAAAACGACCCAAAGGTAGTAATACCCTAAAAAACTGGGTGTGGTGAACCCACTAGCGGCAGATGACTATCAGTTTTCAGTGTCATCCACCCCCCCCCCCCCACCCAGATACATATTAATTATTTAATCAAACACAATTGAATATAATCCATATATTCAGCCCAATGATTCCAAGCCCAACGACTGCTCCGGATCTTCAACATCAAGAAGACTTTGTGTCATCTTTCTTTCCATTCTCTCCATTCCTATGTCCATTTCTGTTTACTCTCCTCTTAGGAGATAACGGAGGAGAAGACCCATTTCTTCGCAATTCCAGCAGTTAGCAAAAACCAAAGCATCATGATCATTCTCAAAAAATTGAGATTGAAAATTTCCATAGAAAACCTTCAAAATTGCAGGATAACGAAAAGCAAACTTATAGCCGTTTTGCCACAAAACATCTTTAGCCGTATTAAATTCTCATTGTCTTCTAATAACCTCTGGACTCAAATCAGCATTAAAAAAAACCCTATTATGTTGAACCATTAATAGAGATGCCTTGCATTCTGCACTGCTATACGTAAAATCATTTCTTGATCTTGATATTTTAAACAACAAATCAAAACCGCTCTCGGTGTATGTCCTGGAAGTGGTCTTCTTCTCAGAGCTCTATGAGCCCTATCCAATTCCAAACCTTCCGGGAAAACTTCTTTACCCAGCACCTGTGGGATCCAGTGCTAAAAAAATGTTATAGGGTCAGCACCTTCAATATCCTCTGGGAGACCAACTATTTTCACATTATTATTCCAACTTTGATTTTCCAACGAATCAACCTTAATTAAATCTCTTTTCTGAATCCCCCAATCTACAAAAGAACCTTCCACTTTTTCCATTTTTTCTTTATTACATTCTATCTGAGTTTGACACTCAGAGAAAGCTGTTTCAATTTTCTTAAAATTATCTTGCACAGTATCAACTGATTTTATACATTTATTAATATCACTTTTAACTACAATCATTTCCTGTTTCACAGTTGACATTTCATCACACAAAGTATTCATTTTTATTTTAATCTCCATAAATCCTTGATTCATTTGAGTTGATATTTATTTTGACATATTATGCATTTGCTGCATTTAACAAGCAATCCCTTCCAAAACAGTGAACAATGAATCCAGTCCAGATTCCACTTCCACTTTTTGAGATTTACCTTTTTTAACTGCAAGTTCCTCCTCCTGGACGAAATCCAATACGGTGAATTCCAATAAGGTAAGTTCCTCTTCTTTCTCAGTCATTGTAGGTCCTTTGACTGAACGGCTGCAGGTCTGAACACCCGATGCCGGCACCCCGACTTCTTTGGGATGCCGACGTTCGGGCTCCCCCACAGCCTCGACTTTCTCCAGCAGCTCTCGGACCCACGATGCCATATGCAGGCCAGGGAAGGCCGTCGGACACGCAGAGGCGTCCCCCGACGCTACCCTGCGCACCACCGGGCCGCCCAGCGAAGTCACGCTGGGGCTCGCGGGTCCCTTTATCGGCCATGCCACCCACATGCACGACTTAACATGAACGCGGGTCGGCAACGGCCGAACTCACTGATGTGCCGGCGCCATCTTGTGGATGCAGGATTGGCGCCAGAGTCAAACTCAAACGGGCTGGAGTCCTCTGAGGCTTGGAGACTCCCAACGACAACTCTGTGAATTCAGCTATGCAAGTAGGCCTCAATTCTTCCACACTTTTATATGGTAGTTTTTTCTGAAGCTGAGGTTTAAACTTCTTCACATTGAATGTCATCATGGAATCTGGACTGGATTCAGTGTTCACTGTTTTGGACGGGAGCCTTATGAACTACTTTAAATTATAGGAGAGAGTGGTGACACATAAAGAAGAGGTATTAACCAATTTGAAAATTACATTCCAAGTTTTTTCAGGAATTAACTGTAAATCTTATTTTTAATCACTTTTATACTAGTGAAAGACCGGGTATTGAATGATCCACCTGGGGAGAAGTGGAATGCATGTCTTATGTCTTCCTTCTGCACCATCTTGCCACGCCCCCCCCACCCGACTGAAAATTATTTTCAAGCACAGCAACTCCTGTGAAAACTGCAGGGAGCAGTGGAAACCACAATATACTGTATGCCCATGAAAACAAACTGACTGTGCAAATAACAAAGTGCAAAAGTGAGGAGTATCAAACTTTTAAACCCTTCAATCGGAAAGGAATGTGGAACCCATGGTCCTAACCAATCTCACTGAAGACTATGTTAAACAAGACTGTCAACACCTCAGCACTTTACAGAATTAAGAATTTGTAAGAAACCCTTCAACCTATGGAAACTATGTCCGTGAAGGGTGAGTTGCAGTTGGCTTTCAAGACTTATGTTTACACATACTCAGTATATAAGCTCTAAGACCTTAGTTCACTCACTCATATGACAGGTCACCAAACAACAAAAGTATTGGATGAGTCCTTGAAAAATATGGACCACAAATAGGCCTTTCAAGTGGAGCAACACTTCACTTGTTATCTTTCCTGATGGCAGCAGCAAGAACAGAGCAAGTTCCAGGTGGTGTGGAACCTTGATGATCGCTGCTGCTCTCCGGCTGATGTTCTCAATGGCCCTGATATTGGCCCATTCCTTCTGTTGGTACAATTTTCTTTTGTTTGCATTTCTTTCTTCTCAAGTAAAGTTACCAGTAATAAGAAATTCTGCCTGGTCCTCAGAGAAAAAGAATCTCAGAGATGTCTGTGTCGTCATGTATGTACTCTATTAGAATTTTGAAGTGAATCTTGCAAGTTATTACTGTAAATGGGCCAACATACTTTGGGAAAATAAATGTGCAGCCCTCAGAAATCTTTCTGTGGTTGGGGTTTATTGAATGTTAGGACATTTATTCGCTCGGTGATTCCATGCAGTAATTTTATTGTCCGAGTACATACATGACATCACATACAACCCCAAGATTCTTTTACCTGCAGATGAGGCAAAATTACCATTTATTGGTAGTGCAAAAAAAAACTGTACACAGTAAACAAATAAAGAAATGTAAACAAACTGACTGTGCAATAATAAAGTGCGAAGAATCCTTAAATGAATTCATTGTTGTGGAATCTGATGGTGGAGTGGGGGGAACAGCTGTTCCTGAACCTGGTGGTGCGATGCAAGGATCGACAATGAGATAGACAACAGACTCGCCAAGGCAAATAGCGCCTTTGGAAGACTACACAAAAGAGTCTGGAAAAACAACCAACTGAAAAACCTCACAAAGATAAGCGTATACAGAGCCGTTGTCATACCCACACTCCTGTTCGGCTCCGAATCATGGGTCCTCTACCGGCACCACCTACGGCTCCTAGAACGCTTCCACCAGCGTTGTCTCCGCTCCATCCTCAACATCCATTGGAGCGCTTTCATCCCTAACGTCGAAGTACTCGAGATGGCAGAGGTCGACAGCATCGAGTCCACGCTGCTGAAGATCCAGCTGCGCTGGATGGGTCACGTCTCCAGAATGGAGGACCATCGCCTTCCCAAGATCGTGTTATATGGCGAGCTCTCCACTGGCCACCGTGACAGAGGTGCACCAAAGAAAAGGTACAAGGACTGCCTAAAGAAATCTCTTGGTGCCTGCCACATTGACCACCGCCAGTGGGCTGATAACGCCTCAAACCGTGCATCTTGGCGCCTCATAGTTTGGCGGGCAGCAACCTCCTTTGAAGAAGACCGCAGAGCCTACCTCACTGACAAAAGGCAAAGGAGGAAAAACCCAACACCCAACCCCAACCAACCAATTTTCCCTTGCAACCGCTGCAATCGTGTCTGCCTGTCCCGCATCGGACTTGTCAGCCACAAACGAGCCTGCAGCTGACGTGGACTTTTTACCCCCTCCATAAATCTTCGTCCGCGAAGCCAAGCCAAAGAAGAAGAGACCTCTTTCCTGATGGCAGCAGCGAGAACAGAGCATGAGCTGGGTGGCATGGGTCCTTGATGATCGCTGCTGCTCTCTGACAGCAGCATTACCTGTAGATGTTCTTGATAATGGGGGATTTTGCCTGGGATGTTCTGGGTTGTGTTTTTGGAGGGCTTTATGCTCAGGGGTATTGATGATCGCTGCTGCTCTCCAACAGCAGCATCCCCCTGTTGATGCTCTCTATGTCCTGGGCCATCTCCACTCCTCTTTCTGCAGGTATTGGTGTCCCCATGCCAGTCTGTGATGCGCCCAGTCAGCGCAATTTCTACAGCAGCTTTAGAAATTTGCGGGGGGGTGGGGGGGGCTGCCCGATGCCACCGCAAACCTCAGCAAACTCCTAAGGGAGCGGAGGTGCCAACTCCACAGTGCCGTTAGTCAAGTGCATTGGGTCCATTTGAGATCCTGCAAGACAGAGAACTTAAATTTGCCCACCTCTGACCCCCCCCTCATGACCCCTAACCCCAATGTGGCAGTGGTTCGAGCACTAGTCTTCTAAACCAGGGTTCCTTCGCCTCATTTCTTTGGCAAAGTGGCCTGAAAGAATTACTGTTAAAGAAATTCATGTTCTATTCTAAAATGTAGTATTACCTGACTATAATGGGACCCTTCAATGATCACTGGATTATATAGCTCTGGTTTTCACTTCCTGAAGGAGGGAGTTTAGATATTGGGGGAGGGGGGGCAAAGCACAAAACTTACTTTTGGCCACTTTCCAGTCGGTGGTGGGGAAAGTTGGGTCAAACTCCTTGGAGGACATGTTGCGGGCCCAAGAGGCGGAGAAGCAGCCAGAGCTCGGCGGCCCGGGGCGCATGCGCGGGCCCGTCCCGCCGCCACCACACGACAGAGAGCGCGCGGGTGGCGGTTGGCGGCTGTAGGCGCCCGCCAGCCGCCGCCACCGCCGCCCCCTCGACAGGAGGAGGAGGAGGAGAGGCAGCCGCATCCCAGTCGGTAGTGGCATGGAGGCCGCTGCCCGAGCGAAATCACCCCTCCGTCCCACGTAAAGCCGCGTTTTGCTTCTCAAGGACGGGATTTAAACGGCACGCGGTGGTGTTTCGTGGTGCGTCCGGCCATGTGATCTCGCCTCGCCAATTGGAGAGGGGGCGTGGCTCTGGCGCACGGCCTTCTGGGAGTTGTAGTTTTCATTGGCTGTTTTGGCAAACAGTTTCACAGTAAAAGCACACAAAGCTGGAGAAAATCAGCTGGTCAGACAGTGGACTTTATATATTCAAAGATAAAGATACAAAACCAACATTTCGGGCTCGAGCCCTTCATCAAAGTTCAGATTTATTGCCCGGTTTCCTCCCAACGTTCAAAACGTATCGGGGTTATACGATAATTGGGTGTAAATTGGGCACCATGGACTCATGGGCCAAAATAGCCTGTTACCGGGCTGTATTTATAAATAAATAAATAGACAAGTGTACCCCACATTATGGATACTCGCATTACACAAATTCACTTTTACAAAGTAACCTCTGGTTTTTAGAAATGATTTTCACTTTTATCAAAAAGCAGCCAGTGGGATGGTCACAGGGTGGCCAGCAAGGCGGTCAGCACGCAGCTATTGGGGCCGTCAGTGCAAGGCTGGCAGGGCAGATACAGGGCGGCTAACGGGCCTGTCAGCGAGCGGCCCATGGGGCTGTCGCAGAGCAGCCTGTGGAGCTGTCAAAGGGTGGCCAGCAGGTCGGTCACAGGGCAGCCAGCGGGACAGTCAGCACACAGTCAGAGGGGCTGTCACAGGGTAGCCAGTGGGGCTGTCATGATGTGCTCTCTTTCCCATTCTGGAAGTGAAACTACACTGTACATTATTTCTACTTTATATAGGCTGTGTATTTATATCATTCCTGTTTTTACTATATGTTAGTGTTTTTTTCAGGTATTATGTGTTATTTGGTATGATTTGATATTTCTTTGGGTCTGGAAACACAAACATTTTTCCCATATAAATTAATGGTAATTGCTTCTTCTCTTCATTCCATTTTGGTTTATGAAAGGTTTCATAGGAAGACTCTACTTTCATCTATACATCCCTGAGATTCTTTTTCTCTGAGGGCCAGGCAGAATTTCTGATTACTGGTGACTGTAAACTTTACTCAAGAAAAAAGAAATGTAAACAAATGATAAATGTAAACAAACTGCAAATACAGATCTTTTGTGACACATGCTCATGACAATAAAAGAGATTTCACACAGAAAAAAGACAGTTGTGGAGTGGGATTTTTTTGTTGGTACCTTCATGAAGAGCTCGAAACCTTGAATTTGTATCTTTAACTTTGAGGTATAAAATACACTTTAACTAGCTGAGTTTCTCCAGCGTTATATTTTTATTTCAATCACGGTGTCTGAAGACTTCTGAGTTTTACTGATGTTTTGCAGAACAGAAATAAGCCATTCTGCTCAACTTGTCCATTCCAACAAGGGTGCCATTCCAAAAGGAAGACATGGTCATATATATATATAATAATATATGACATTTCCTCCAGGAAAAACAAGGACTGGTTCGACGAAAACAACCAGGAAATCCTGGAGCTGCTGGCAAAGAAGCGAGCTGCCCACCAGGCTCACCTTGCAAAGCCATCCTGGCCAGAGAAGAAACGAGCCTTCCGTCGCGCATGCAGCCATCTTCAGCGCAAACTCCGGGAGATCCAAAATGAGTGGTGGACTAGCCTCGCCAAACGAACCCAGCTCAGCGCGGACATTGGCGACTTCAGGGGTTTTTACGAGGCTCTAAAGGCTGTGTACGGCCCCTCTCCCCAAGTCCAAAGCCCACTGCGCAGCTCAGACGGCAAAGTCCTCCTCAGCGACAAGATCTCCATCCTCAACCAATGGTCAGAACACTTCCAATCTCTTTTCAGTGCCAACCGCTAAGTCCAAGAATCCACCCTGCTCCAGCTCCCTCAAAAGCCCTTAAGGCAAGAGCTGGATGAGGTCCTCACCCGGGAAGAGACATATAAGGCAATTGAACAACTGAAAAGTGGCAAAGCAGCAGGTATGGATGGAATCCCCCCCCCAGAGGTCTGGAAGGCTGGCGGCAAAACTCTGCATGCCAAACTGCATGAGTTTTTCAAGCTCTTCTGGGACCAAGGAAAGCTGCCTCAGGACCTTCGTGATGCCATCATCATCACCCTGTAAAAAACAAAGGCGAGAAATCAGACTGCTCAAACTACAGGGGAATCACGCTGCTCTCCATTGCAAGCAAAATCTTCGCAAGGATTCTCCTAAATAGAATAATATCTAGTGTCGCCGAAAATGTTCTCCCAGAATCACAGTGCGGCTTTCGCGCAAACAGTGGAACTACTGACATGGCCTTTGCCCTCAGACAGCTCCAAGAAAAGGGCAGAGAACAAAACAAAGGACTCTACATCACCTTTGTTGACCTCACCAAAGTCTTCGACACCGTGAGTAGGAAAGGGCTTTGGCAAATACTAGAGCGACTCGGATGCCCCCCCAAAGTTCCTCAACATGGTTATCCAACTGCACGAAAGCCAACAAGGTTGGGTCAGATACAGCAATGAGCTATCTGAACCCTTCTCCATTAACAATGGCGTGAAGCAAGGCTGCATTCTCGCACCAACCCTCTTTTCAATCTTCTTCAGCATGATGCTGAAACAAGCCATGAAAGACCTCAACAATGTTTACATCCGGTGCTGCACGGATGGCAGTCTCTTCAATCTGAGGCGCATGCAAGCTCACACCAAGACACAAGAGCAACTTGTCCGTGAACTACTCTTTGCAGACGATGCCATTTTAGTTGCCCATTCAGAGCCAGCTCTTCAGCGTCCTGTTTTGCGGAAACTGCCAAAATGTTTGGCCTGGACGTCAGCCTGAAGAAAACTGAGGTCCTCCATCAGCCAGCTCCTCACCATGACTACCAGCCCCCCCCACATCTCCATCGGGCACACAAAACTCAAAACGGTCAACTAGTTTACCTATCTCGGCTGCACCATTTCATCGGATGCAAGGATCGACAACGAGATAGACAACAGACTCGCCAAGGAAAATAGCGCCTTTGGAAGACTACACAAAAGAGTCTGGAAAAACAACCGATGAAAGATTAGCGTATACAGAGCCGTTGTCATACCCACACTCCTGTTCGGCTCCGAATCATGGGTCCTTTACAGGCATCACCTACGGCTCCTAGAACGCTTCCACCAGCGTTGTCTCCGCTCCATCCTCAACATTCATTGGAGCGACTTCATCCCTAACATCGAAGTACTCGAGATGGCAGAGGCCGACAGCATCGAATCCACGCTGCTGAAGATCCAACTGCGCTGGGTAGGTCACATCTCCAGAATGGAGGACCATCGTCTTCCCAAGATTGTGTTATATGCCGAGCTCTCCACTGGCCACCGAGACAGAGATGCACCAAAGAAGAGGTACAAGGACTGCCTAAAGAAATCTCTTGGTGCCTGCCACATTGACCACCGCCAGTGGGCTGATATCGCCTCAAACCGTGCATCTTGGCGCCTCACAGTTCAGCGGGCAGCAACCTCCTTTGAAGAAGACCGCAGAGCCCACCTCACTGTCAAAAGACAAAGGAGGAAAAACACAACACCCAACCCCAACCAACCAATTTTCCCTTGCAACCGCTGCAACCGTGTCTGCCTGTCCCGCATTGGACTTGTCAGCCACAAACGAGCCTGCAGCTGACGTGGCTTTACCCCTCCATAAATCTTCGTCCACGAAGCCAAGCCAAAGATATGACATATATATATATATATATATATGAGTGTGTGTCCAAAAAAATTATATTTTTTATAAAATTCAAACGGTATTGCAAAAACAACAAATTCACACACACACACACACACACACACACACACACACACACACACACACACACACACACACACACACACACACACACACACACACACACACACAAATTACTATAGTAACCTATGACCAGGTACTCCTTTTGTAATGGCCACCCTAATTCCAGCCAAGCTAGTCCCATTCAGCCCATATCTCCTTAACAGTTTATTATTTTCCATTTTAATCACCAACATCAACAATTCGGTGGTTATTCTATATTTTATTTATTCTAAAAAGACTATTTTTATTTAAAAAGGGAGACCTGATAAAAAAAAATGATTAGCGTGGACAAGGCTGATGAAAATATTTCCACCTGCTTGAAAATCTAGAACTGTGGTCCCTGCCCCATCTCCTGAAGTCAATGATCATTCCTTCGCCTTATTGGCATTGAGAAAGGTTTTACTTGCCACTATGCCAAGAGTCTTCCAATTTGCAATTACAAAGATGGCTCACTTTGTGAGGAGTTTAAAGAGATTCAGTATGTCACTGACTCTCAAAAACCTCTACAGGTGTACCATGGAAAGCATTATAGCTGGTTGTGTCACTGTCTGGTACAGAGGTGCCAACTCTCAGGATAGAAAAAAGCTCCAGAGGTTGTAAACTCAGCCAGCAACATCACAGGCACCAGTTTTCACTCCATCAAGGACATCTATAAGAGACAGTGTCTTAAGAAAGCAGACTCTATCCTCAAGGATCCCCCACCACTAGCCCACGCCCTCGTCACTCTGCTACCATCGGGAAAGAGGTACTGGAACCTGAAGACGAACACTCAGCGACACAAGGACGGCTTCTTCCCTTCCGCCATCAGATCAATGAACCACAGACACTGCCTTACTTTGACTTTTTGTGCGCTATTTTTATTTATTTTATAAGGTGGTTTATATAAATGTTTGCCCTGTGATGCTGCTGCAAAACAACGAATTTCATGACACGTTCATGACAATAAATTCTGATTCTATATGCCATGTCATTTGCCTCCTAGCCTACGACTGTGTTGTCACTGGCAAATTTGAAGATGGATCTGAAATAGCATTTGGCTGAACTGTCATGGGTGTTAAGGGAGAAAACTGGGGCCTAAGTACACATTCTTGTGCAAAAAAAGAACAGAATGGTAGAAGTAGTCAGCAAATCAGGCATCATCAGTGTTGGAGGTGGGGGGGAACAGAATTCATGTTTCAGTTTAAGGATCTGTAAAATGAGAAAATAATTTTGCTTTAAAGTTGCAGAAAGTGAGAGATGGATAGAAAAGAGAAATTGTCTGTAATAATGTGCAGACTAAAGTCAAGTTTATTGTCATCTGATTGCACAAGTACAACCCATCAAAGCAGCTTTCTCCAGTCCTCTGTAAAACACGCAGACACACAACCAGACCTAACACATGTACAGACTGTAGAGCTCGTCGAAAGAACCAAAGACTTGTTGATCCAAACCAAGGCTTTTATTAGCAAAAGACCGGAGCTCTTCACAGGTGGACGACCAGTCCGGAATGATCCGACCTGGCTAGGGACACAACCCTTTAAGGCCCAGACAATAGGTGTGGCTTAGCTCTCAGCCAATCGCTGTAAGCACAGTCTAGATACAGTAACTATATACACTATGTACATCGGTGATAGATCTCTACTATCACACAGACAAACAATACATATGCAGGACAGGTTTTTACATATATATTTCACACAAACACACACACACACACACACACACACACACACACACACACACACACACACACACACACACACACACACACACACACACACACACACACACACACACACACCGTAGCCAGAGGGAACTTGTTAAATCCCATCGTGGAAAAGAAAAAGTCACTTCTGAAGGGCATTGTTGAACCCCACCGTGGCTAAAGGAAAAGGATATTTCTTTAGAAGCATCTCAACAAGGATTTTATGAGTTAAAGTCTGTCACCCCAGTCTCTCCCATCTACTTCGTGAACTTCTTTGCATCTATACCAGTGTTTTTTCTCAAACTTTCCCCCAAACTCAGGTTCCACCTTAAGCAATCCCAATGCCATAAATGCTCTGTGATTAGTAAGGGATTGCTTAAGGTGGTATGTAAGTGGAAAGGGAAGGTAGAAGGTTGAGAACCACTGCTCTGGACCCAATGGTTACTGAAATATTTTGCTTGAGAAAAATTTGTCATTGGCCCATTTCCTTTGGCGTTCTGAAACCGTGCACATGATGAGTCAATGAGGGATGGCTAAAACAGTGGGTTTCAAACTTTTTCTTTCCACTCGCACCCCACCTTAAAGCCATCCCTTACTGATCACAGAACACCGATGGCATGGGCATTGCATAAGTGGAATGTAAGTTTTGGGGCAGTTTGAAAACCACCGTGTGTCAACAGTGGACTTTCTGAACTGCCTTTTGCAGAATTAGGCCTGAGTTGCAGTGGTAAAGGCATTCACACACATAAGTATATTCATGCATAGTTGAGGGTTAAGTTTAGATAAATTAGAGGGGAGTCACATGATGGAGTAGTGGCCGGACGGTGAACTCCAGCCCTCTCAGGAAAAGTCGGAAAAAACAAAGGAAAACACAAAGGCACAGAAATAAAAGTTAAAGAAAAGTGAGTATAAAGGTGCAAAGAAGATGGCGACGAAAAAAGAAAAGTCGAAACCAATGGTAAGAAGAGAGGAAGAGAAGACAACAGAAGATGAAGGAAAAGGCCTTTCCTGCTCGAAGAGGCCCGCGGTGGAGAGAGAAACCCGCTCCCTCAGGTCAGTAGAAACCGGACTACAAAAATGGCTCGCTGAGCCGAGTAAAAGTGCGCAACCGCGCATGAAAAAAAACACACCGACGGGAGGGGTGACCAGCTGGGGAGTCGATCTCCACAGCCGGCAACGACAGCTGCAGAGCACCTGCAGCAAGAGGAGAACACAGAAGACAATGGAAACAAGAAAGAAGAAAAGGGCAACAAAGAAGCAGCAGGTGGCCAACCCAGAGGAAGAAGAAGAAGAAGAGGAAGAGGAAGAGTACAGTGAGATAGAAGAAGAAGGGAAAGGCAAGATAAAGGATTTACTTTCTCTTATTAAAGAATACATGGAGTCATTAAAAGAATGGCAAGCGCAGGAATTTGATGATTTAAGAAGAAGAATAAACAATACAGAAGAGAAAATGAATAAAATAGATATGACCTTATCAGAAATGGGAAAAAGAATGGACAAGGTGCAGGAATGAGAAGCAGCAGTAGAAATGGAGGTGGAGGACTTAAAAAAGAAATTAGAGGAATCTAATTAAAAAGTTAAAGAAACACAAGAACTGTTAGCTCAGAAAATAGATATAATGGAAAATTATAACAGAAGAAATAACATAAAGATAGTGGGCCTTAAGGAAGATGAAGAAGGCAAGAATATGAGAGAGTTTATAAAAGATTGGATCCCTAGGATCCTAGGATGTCCAGAACTACAGCAAGAAATGGAAATAGAAAGGGCACATAGAGCATTGACCTTTAAACCACAACCACAACAAAAACCAAGATCTATTTTAGTAAAATTCCTAAGATATACTACAAGAGAAAAGGTACTGGAGAAGACGATGGAAAAAGTAAGAGAGGGCAACAAGCCACTGGAGTACAAAGGACAAAAAATCTTCATTTATCCAGATATAAGTTTTGAACTCATAAAGAAGAGAAAGGAGTTCAATACAGCAAAGGCGATTTTATGGAAGAAAGGGTATAAATTTATACTAAAGCATCCAGCTGTATTGAAAATATTTATTCCAGGACAACAAAACAGACTATTCTCGGATCCAGAAGAAGCACGAAAATTTGCAGAACAATTACAAAATAGACTAAGGGATGAAGACGTGTAATAAGAGTAAAAATGACCACGATTTATATGTATGTGGGTAAAGAAGTATAAGTGTGTATATGTATAATGTGCATACGTGAATGTATCTGTATTTAGAGGAAAATATAGATAGTATAGACAAGAATTAATAAGGGAAGGAAATGGAATAGAGGGAATAAGGAGGGAACTAAAAGAGTGACCTTTGTTACATATGAAAAGTGAAATCTTTTCTGGGGGGCTGGGTGGGGGGGAGTTGCGGTCACTGCAAAATCAGCTGACGCTTGCGAGTGAATTCGCAAACCCAAATGGAGAGGGGAGATGTTGTTGTCCGACAAGAGATAAAGGACAACACAGGAGGGGAAGGGGAGATTGGGGCTAAAGAAGTTTTAAATAGGAGAATAAGGAAAATGTTTGATGTTTTAGGAATGTTGTCTTATAAAGGGTTTAAAATAAGAAAACAGAAATGGAAAAGGAGGAAAGGTAATGATGGAAAAACGGAAAGGGAAGATAAACAAAGTATAAAATGGCTACGTTGAACTATATGACTTTGAATATTAATGGAATACATAACCAAATTAAAAGGAAGAAACTGCTAAATTTACTGAAAAAAGAAAAAATTGATATAGCATTTGTGCAAGAAACACACTTAACTGAATTGGAGCACAAGAAATTAAAGAGAGATTGGGTAGGACATGTAACAGCAGCATCGTATAATTCAAAAGCAAGAGGAGTGGCTATATTAATTAGTAAAAATGTGCCATTTAAAATAGAAGAGGAAATAATAGATCCAGCAGGGAGATATGTAATGATAAAATGTCAGATATATTCGGAGTTTTGGAATCTACTCAATGTATATTCACCTAACGAAGAAGATCAAAAGTTTATGCAAGATATCTTTTTGAAGGTAGCAAATACGCAAGGGAACATACTAATAGGAGGGGATTTCAACCTGAATTTGGATTTAAATATGGATAAAACTGGGAAAAAAATTAACAGAAAGAACAAAGTAACCAAATTTATAATTAAATCAATGGAAGAAATGCAACTTTTGGATATATGGAGGAAACAACACCCAAAAGAAAAGGAATATTCATATTACTCGGCTAGACATAAAACATACTCAAGAATAGACCTATTTTTGTTATCAGGTAGTATGCAAGATAGAGTAAGAAAAACAGAATATAAAGCTAGAATACTATCGGACCATTCACCCTTAATATTGACAGTAAAGCTAGAGGACATCCCTCCAAGAATGTATAGATGGAGATTAAACCCCATGTTACTTAAAAGGCAGGATTTTAGAGAATTTATTGAAAAACAAATAAAAATGTATTTTGAAATAAATACGGAATCAGTGGAAGATAAGTTTATACTATGGGATGCAATGAAAGCATTCATTAGAGGGCAAATAATAAGTTATGTAACCAAGATGAAGAAGGACTATAATCAGGAAACAGAGCAGTTGGAAAGGGAAAAAGTAAATATAGAAAAAGAATTAGCAATGAAGGAAGATACAACTAAAAGAAGAGAATTGGCGGATAAAAAAATAAAATATGAAACACTACAAACATATAAGGTAGAGAAGAATATAATGAAGACAAAACAGAAATTTATGAACTGGGTGAAAAAACGCACAAAATCCTAGCATGGCAGCTTAAGACAGAACAAGCTAAGAAAATGGTATTGGCATCAAGGAAAAAAGACAAACAAATTACATATAATCCAAAAGAAATTAAGGAAAACTTTAGAGAATTCTATGAACAATTATACCGAACTGAAAACGAAGGGAAAGAAGGGAAAATAGATGAATTTCTAACTAAAATTGAACTACCAAAACTACAAATAGAGGAACAAAATAAATTAACAGAACCATTTGGAATAGTAGAAATACAAGAGATAATAAAAAAATTATCAAATAATAAGTCACCAGGAGAGGATGGACTCCCAATAGAATTCTACAAAACATTTAAAGACTTATTAATTCCGCCCCTCCTGGATGTAATCAACCAGATTGATGAAACACAAAGCTTACCAGATTCATGTAAAACAGCAATAATTACAGTAATACTAAAGCAAGGGAAAAATCCACTCTCACCAGCGTCATATAGACCAATATCTTTACTAAACACAGATTATAAGATAATAGCTAAACTATTAGCAAACAGATTAGCAGAGCATGTACCGAAAATGGTAAATTTAGACCAAACTGGATTTATCAAAAAAAGACGCACAACAGACAATATTGTAAATTTATTAACTTAATTCATGCAGTAGAAGGAAATAAAGCACCTGCAGTAGCAGTTGCTTTAGACGCAGAGAAGGCCTTTGACAGAGTAGAATGGAATTATTTGTTCAAAGTATTGCAAAAATTCAGTTTACCGGAGAAGTATATTAATTGGATTAAAGCATTATATAAGGGACCATTAGCGAAAGTGACAGTAAATGGACATGTATCAAAGCAATTTAACTTAAGCAGGCCAACGCGGCAGGGATGCCCACTATCACCTTTATTGTTTGCATTAGCTATAGAACCACTAGCAGAATAGATAAGAATAGACAATAATATAAAAGGAATAAAAATAAAAGACAAGGAATATAAAATCAGTCTATTTGCGGATGATATTATAGTGTACTTAACAGAACCAGAACTATCAATAAAAGAATTATATAAGAAATTGAAAGAATATGGAGAAGAGTCGGGTTACAAGATAAACGTAAATAAAAGTGAAGCAATGCCTATGAATAATGCGGACTTCTCAAAATTTAAGAAGGAATCTCCATTTAGATGGCAAATGCAGGCAATAAGATACCTAGGTGTACAAATAAACAAAAATCTCAGCCAACTATATAAACTCAATTATTATCCACTAATGAAAAAATTACAGGACGATTTAGAGGATTGGAAAGATTTACCACTAACACTAATAGGAAGGATAAACTGTATTAAAATGAACATTTTTCCAAGGATATTATACTTATTTCAGGCATTACCAATACAACTGACAGAAAAATTCTTCAAAGAGTTAAAGAAAATAATAAGGAAATTTTTATGGAGAGGGGGGAAACCGAGGATAGCACTAGATAAATTAACAGAATGGTATAAACAAGGAGGCTTACAATTGCCAAACTTTAAAAATTATTATAGAGCCGCACAATTAAGATACCTATCAGATTTTTATCAAACAAGGGAAAAACCAGACTGGACGAGATTAGAATTAGATAAAATAGGGGAAAAGATACCTGAACACATATTATATAAATGGGATGAAAAATTGGTACAACATAGAACTTCTCCAGTATTACATCATCTCCTCAATATTTGGAAGAAGATTCATGTAGAAAGAAATAAAACAAACTATCAATTACCAGAACTAATATTGACGCAAAATAAGTTACTCCCTTTTACAATAGATAACATTTCCTTTAGAGAATGGGAAAAAAAAGGGATTAAAAGAATAGAAAATTGTTTTTCAGGAAGTAGATTCTTATCCTTTGAACAAATGAGAGATAAGTACAATATAACTGGAGATACAGCACTAGCATATTACCAATTGAGATCCTACTTGAAGGATAAATTAGGAAGCAGTTTGAGTTTGCCAAAGGGAAGTAACCTTGAATATGTGATTACAGATACAATGTTAATCAAAAGATTTATAACAAATATGTATATTAAACTGCAAGAAAAGGAAAATGAGGAAACAAATGGTAAAACTAAACAAAAATGGGAACAAGATTTAAATATAAAGATAAAAAAGGAAACATGGGAGAAATTATGTTCTGGAACGATGAGAAATACAATAAATACGAGGCTACGTATGATATAATATAACTGGTTACACAGACTATACATTACACCTCAAAAGTTAAATAAATGGGACCCAACAGTATCTGATAGATGTTTTCGATGTAAAAAAGAAATGGGAACAACAATTCATGCAATCTGGACATGTGAGAAAGTAGAAAAATTTTGGGAAGATCTCAATCAGATATTAAATAAAATAACAGAAAACAATATACCAAAGAATCCAGAGATCTTTCTCCTAAGTAACATAAAAAACAAAGAATTTGGAATTGATTTGGAGGATGCACAAAAAAGATTTGTTAAGATAGCTCTAGCCGTATCAAAAAAATGTATTATGTCAACCTGGAAATTGGAAGATAATCTGAAAATACAACAATGGTATATAGAAATGAATAAATGTATTCCATTAGAAAAAATTACATATAGTTTAAGAGATAATATCAAAATATTTGAACAAATATGGGAGCCTTACATTAAATACAATAGCGAAAACCTACCGGGGACAATCATTACCTAAGTTGATGGAAGGAGAAGGAAAGAAAAGAATGGACTCAGTAGAATTTCTGGTGTATTTTTGTTGAATGACAACATTGTCTGACTGGTTTAATGCAACCTAGATTGTATACCTTAAATGGATGGGAGGGGGGGGGTGGTGGGGGGTGGGTTGGGAGGAGGGAGGTGGGGGGAGAAAATGTCACTGTATATGTGTGAAAAGGAAAAAGTGTATATCATGGCTAATGTGATTTATGATGTGAAAAATACAAAATTTAAAAAAAAAGTTTAGATAAATTAGATAAGGTGTTATATTATTGTTATTTAAAATATTATTTAAATATAACACTGAGCTCATTTCGATTGCTGCTGTCTGGCACATAACACAATAAATCAGTTCCAGAATGACAAATAATCACTGTAAAAGTCGGTTTAAATTTGCCTTGTATGATGCATGAATATGTCCGATGGAATTGAATGCAAATGCATGCATTTGCTCGTCAATATCATTTTTGACTTGAATCACAAACTTCTGTGGTCAGATGGCAAATTGCAATAGCATCCTATTTGACTGACGGCTCGCCCAGCCAATTCACGAACAGTGCCCCCTCCACGAATGGCCTCAAATCACAGCATCAGGAAGCGGGGCCAGGCGCCGCTGATTGGTCGCAATCGTACCCGCCCCACCCCCCCCTCCTTCGGCGTCACGGGCCCAGGACGGAACTGCATCGTCTCCGGCGCTCCGCGCCGCCTCGTTGGAGGTCGCCGTTCGGATTGACGACCCAGCGGCCAACCAGCGGCCTCGCGATTCCATCGGATTCGCCGGCGCTGATGGACCGCCGCGCTGACCAATGGGAAGGGCGGGCGTCGATGGACGAGGCCAATGAGTGGGCGGAGGCGGGATTTCCGAGGAGTGTTCTAGTAAGTTCGACAAGGTGCATGGGTGAGAAGATGGATGTGGAGAAGGTGAGTTGATTCAGTCAGAAATTGGAGTTGAACATGTGCCAGTAGTAGTTAAACTGGGTTAAGTTGAGGGAGGGGAGGGACATGCTTTATATCGTAAGGAAGACTTCAGCATAGAAGAGGGGTCTGAAAACTTGGGCATATGGTGCAGCAGCATCAGCCTCTCTCTCAGTCTCACCAAAACCAAGGAGCTGACTGTTGACTTCAGGAAAGTGTATGGTCCGGCCATTGCTGAGGCATCACAGGTGCAGGGAGTGACCAAATTGGCACCCTTGGGAGGCTCTTTTCCTGGACCCAACCACCATGAGGAAAGCACTTTGGTGCCTTTCCTTCCCTGGAGGTTTGGCGCAACATTGGAAGTTCTGGAAAACCTCTACAGATGTGCGGTAGAGAGTGTGATAACCAGCTGTGTCACCGTCTGGTATGGGGACACTAACAACCCTGGCTGTCATACTGATTGGCTGCATCACGGTCTGGTATGGTGACACCAGTACCCCTCACTATTAGGACCTGACTGGCTGTGTCACAGTCTGGTACGGGAACACCAGTACCCCTGACTGTTGCGTGCTGACTGGCTGTGTCACGGTCTGCTATGGGGACACCAATATCCCTGACTGTTGCGTGCTGACTGGCTGTATCATGGTCTGTTATGGGGCCACCAATACCCCTGACCATTGGGATCTGACTGGCTATGTCACAGTCTGGTACGGGGACACCCGTACCTCTGACTTTTGCATCACACTCTGTTATGGGGCCACCAATACCCCTGACCATTGGGAGCTGACTGGCTGCATCACACTCTGTTATGGGGACACCAATACCCATGACCATCGGGAGCTGACTGGTTGTGTCATGGTCTGGTACGGGGACACCAGTACCCTTGACTTACTTGCTGACTGGCTGCGTCACGGTTTGGTACGGTGACACCAGTACCCCTGACCCATTAGGAGCTGTCTGGCTGTGTCACAGTCTGGAACGGGCACACCAGTACCTCTGACTGTTGCGTGCTGAGTGGTTACATCACAGTCTGTTATGGGGTCACCAATACCCCTGACCATCAGGAGCTGACTGGCTGTGTCACAGTCTGGAACGGGCACACCAGTATGATTGTTACATGCTGACTGTTACATGCTGACTGGCTGCATCATGGTCTGTTATGAGGACACCAATACCCCAACCATCACATGCTGACTGGCTGCATAGTTGTCTGGTACGAGGACACCAGTACCCCTGACTGTTGTGTGCTTACTAGCTGCGTTATGGTCTGGTACAGGGACACCAATACCCCTGACTGTTGCGTGCTGACTAGCTGCGTCACGATCTGGTATGGGAACACAAGTACCTCTGATGCTGACTGGCTGCATCACGGTCTGTTACAGGGATTCCAATGCTCCCAAGTGTAAAGCCCTGTTAAAAGGTAGTGAGCGCTGCCCAGGACATCACAGGCAAAACCCTCCCCACTATCAAGAACGTCCACAGGGAATGCTGCTGTCAGAGAGTAGCAGCAATCATCAAGGATCCACACACCACTCAGCACACACTCTGTTCGCGCTGTTACCATCAGGAAAGAGGTCTGGGTGCCACAGAATTTGTACCACCAGGTTCAAGAACAGCTACTACCCTCCACCATCAGATTTCTCAACAACAAACTCAATCAGGGACTCACTTAACAGCTCTTACTTTTGCACTTTATTGATTTTTTAAAATTCTCTCTGCATTGCATAGTCAATTTGTTTACATTTCTCAATTTGTTTACAGGTGTACGTTGAGAACAGGTTTTTTTTTTGCACTATGAATAAGTGGTAATTTTTTTTCTTTGCCCGCTGGAAAAAGAATCTCGGGGTTATATGTGTAATTTATGTACTCTGAGAAATGTATCTGAATCTGAAGATTTAAATGATCAACTGTTTAATAAAATCCTGGACCAGTTAACATGAGAGCTGTTCAGTCCCCCATTAATATTATTTTGCTTCATTGAGAAGCGGAATGTTTTGAGCTTGCATTTTACCACCACTTCAAATGTGGGTATGGGATTTTAATGCCCCTCCCCATTGTAATTCAATAGTTTGGACAAATATTAGGAATTTAAATTCAAATGAATTAAATTCTTGATTCCCTTCCAACATTAAAAGGTTTTGGTGCCATGGTAAACTACTATTTTTCTTTTGAGGTAAAACATGAAACTCTGCAGTCACAATGCTGGAGAAACTCAGCAGGTCAAACAGTACTTTATATAGCAAAGATAAAAGTACATAACCAACGTTTTGGCCTCGGTAATGTATATAAAGATATTGCTATATAAAGCAAACTAACCTGCTGAGTTTCTCCAGCATTGTGTTCTTATTTTTCTTTGGAGTTGAATTTAGCATATTCGTAAAGGCATGGCAGGGGGATGTACAAAGTTGTGGGGAATGGGTCTGGCTGGAATGCTGTTGTTTAAATCTGGCATTGACTTGGGTTTGCTATTGACTGAATGGGGAAAGGGAGGCATGAAATCCTTCCTTCCATGCCAGCTCCGGCTATTTATAGTATGTGTCTGCTCTTGACATGGAAGGGAAGTCCATGGTGAGTATTTCTGGATTGTGGAGTTCATCCCCAGCCTCAGCAATTCTTGCTGCAACATTCCAAGTTTAAATATTCGTCAGCTTTTGAACAACAGAAACTCCTCAAATTAAGTCGTCGTTGCTGGTGTGTTTTGGAATTTTGAGGGGCCTTGTGTTTTCCAGAATTGTCTTGGCAGAATTATTACATCAAGTGAAACACAGCAGATGCTGTGATTGTAGCTAATGTTGGAGAAACTCACCCGGTCTTGCAGCGTCCATAGGAAATAAAGATATATTGCCAATGCTTTGAGGCCTGAGCTCTTCAAGGAATAATCCAAGAACAAAATGCTCAGAATGCTCTGCAATGCTGGCTGGGGAGGAGACCAGATCAACAAAAGGTGTTAATTGGATATAATAAGAGGCAGTGAGAATTGATTTTTGTCTGTGAAAGGATACAGAGGGAAAAGGGAGAGAGATGAAGCTGGGGAAAAGCAGCCTGGGGGGAGAGGGGGAGTTGGGAGGTTGGCATGAAAAGCCAGAAAAATCAATATTAATGCCATCCAGTGGGAGGGTGCCCAGATGGAAGATGAGGTGCTGTTCCTCCATTTTGCAGCTGGCTGTGCATGAGACCATGAACAGACATGTCAGCAAGGGAATGGGAAGGAGAATTGAAATGGGTGACCATGCTATTACAGCAGACAGTGCTGAGATGCCTTAACAAACCGATCTGCCAGTCTCTGATCTAGAGGAGACCCCAGCAGGAGCATCAGATGCAATAGGTGACCTCTGTAGATTCACAAGTGAAACGTTGCCTCACTTGGAAGGACTGTTTGGGGCCCTGAATGGTGCTAAGAGAGGATGTGTAGGCACAAGTAGAGCATCTCCAGTGGTCACAAGTGTAGGTACCAATGGGATGATTGGAGTGAAGGGAGGTGTGGATAAGTGAGTCACGGAGGGAGTGGACCCTCCAGAAGGCAGAGAGGGGGAAATGTATGTAGTAGTGGAACCGCATGGAAGGTAGCGGAAATGGTGGAGGAGGATTTGTTGAATGCGGAGGCTGATGTGTGGTAGATAAGGACAAGGGGAATCTTGTCTTTGTTGCGTGGAGGGTGTCAGATTTGCAGATAAACAAAAGTTTGTTTCCTTTTTGTGACCCATACTATAACACTATATATACTTGCTATAATTCTTAATTTCATTCAATAACCACCCTAACACTATCCACAGTTAAACAAATGGAATATATACTATAATCCCATCATACCTTAAAAATGTACAGAAGAATTGGGATAAAAGCCAGGCCATTTGTAACCTGAAGACCTCAAATTGCACTTTTAGTGAGTTGCCTGAAATTAGTATTAAAGTGGCAATGAAATGGGGTAAGAAAAAAAAACCAATTATTTTAAATTCTAGGATTTATTCAAGATGGCTTTAATTCCAGGAAAAAGGTATGTCTTCTTTTGAACATTCTCATTTGAAGTTGCATCCTTCCCTTATTAGGCCTCTGACCCTTGATTCACGATATTTGGGTGCTTGTTTTTTCACTGTTGTAAATCTGCAGCACAAAATTGGTACTTGCATTTCTCTATATAGTATTTGAAAAGGACATGGAAAATGCTAATTTGTGATACATCTTTGAAAAATTAAGAAATCCTGTACTTCATTAGTAAATGGGTGAAAGTTTACCGTAATGGCTGTGGAAAAAAAGTTAGATTGTAAAAAAAAAAAAAAAAATTCTTCAATTGTTAATTGTAATTTTTTTTATCCTATTCATTTTGCTTCTTAATTCTGTTATGAAATTTGCCGATGACATCGCTGTTGTTGGCAGAATCATAGGCAACAATGAGGTAGCAGACAAGAAGGAGATAGATCAGCCAGTTGAGTGGTGTCGCACCAACAATCTTGCACTCATCGTTAGCAAAATGAAACATCTGATTGTGGACTTCAGAAGGAAGTCAGGAGAACATGAACCAGTCCTCATCGAGGGGTCAGCAGTGGAGAGGGTCAAGAACTTCAAATACCTGGGGGTCAACATCTCCGAGGATCTGTCCTGGAACCTCCACGTCGATGCAGTCACGAAGAAGAAGGCTCGGCAGTGGCTGTACTTTGTGAGGCATTTGAGGAGATTCAGCATGTCACAGAAGGCTCTTGAAAACTTGTACGGATTTACCACGGAGAGCATTCTGGCTGGTTGCATCACTGTCTGCTATGAGGTGCCAATGCTTAGGGCAATTTTAAAAAAAAATTCCAGAGGGTTGCAAACTTGCCTTGCAACATAACAAGCACCAAACTTCACTCCATCAAGGACATCTACAAAAAGTTGTGTCTTAAGTAAGTAGATTCTACCCTCAAGGAGCCCCCACTACCCAGGTCATACCCTCTTCACTCTGGTACCATCGGGAAGAAAAAGGTGCAGGAGCCTGATGACGAGCACTCAGCGGGACAAGAAAAGCTTCTTCCCCTCTGATGTCAGTTCCTGAATGATCCATAAACCCTAGACACTGCCGTACTTTGACTTTTTGTACACTCTATTTATTTTGTAAGATGGTTTATATAGATGTTTGCTCTGCAACACTCCTGCAAAACAAGTTCATGAAAATAAATTCTGTTTCTCATTTGTGAGTTGATGACTGCATTGGTGTAATAAACTTTTCTATTTCACGCTTATTGGTCAGTTTTTCAATTGTTCTATTGGCTGGCTGTATCATTTGTGAGCCTGACTTCAGATTCCTGAAGAGATGTTGCCTATATAATATAGATGAGACAGAAGAACAGGTTCAAAAATGTCTTCAGACATATTGGGGGGGAAAAAACTGCATCATCCTCCACTGACTCCTGGAGAACTCTGGCCCATGACCCTTCTAAGCGAAGGAGCAATCAGGTTTGTGCTCCGAGCTATAACGTCACAAGCAGGAGCACCTCACCTCAAAACCAACCTGCCTGTCCATAGTGTGCAATTCCAACATGAGCCTCATCAGAAGGCACAAAAATCAGAATGAAAGCAATTCATTCTCAATTCTGAGGGACTGACTAAAAAGCTGTTTGTTGATGCCAGGCATCATGAGAAATGATTCTTTATTCCTCAAGTCTCAGGTGCACATGTAGAAGTCTTTGTCAACATTTATAATCAATTATGGTGCTCTCAAGAGCATGTAATCAACTTTAAATTTCATTTGGTTTTCATGGATTTTTTTTCCTGTTCCTCACACAGTTCAATATTTGAAAGAAAGCTTGTGAAGTTTTTGATTGGAGCCTAACAAGTAGTTTTCCTGAAGGTGCAGGCCTTTATACCTTGAATTTGAGGGTGCAGTCTTGACCAGCAGTCAAAATCCTCTTCCCTATTGAATGAGCTTCTAAAATTTCTGTCCTGAATTGACCGTGTGGATTTGTATCAATCAATTCTACTTGATTTTTTTTATTCTTGTTACTCATGATTGTTGCTGTGTTCCCAGTTAATTTTTGGGGGGGTCAATTTCATTCTATGACCATGCAAAATTTTAATAAGATCTTGAATGTGGATCAATTCACTAATTACAATAGGTGTTGAACTTAAAATAGCTATGTTGTAGTTTCAACCTATTGACTAATAAGAATTGATTAGTAATAGATACTAGGCTTGTAGAAAAGACCTTCTGAAGCAATCTCTCTTTTCTCTCCTGTTAGGTGAATGAACTGAAGGGGAAGGGTAACCAAGCCCTCAGTGCTGGGAAGATAGATGATGCCATCCTATGTTACAGTGAAGCAATCAAGCTGGACCCCAAGAACCATGTCCTTTACAGTAACAGATCAGCTGCTTATGCCAAAAAGGGGGAATATCAGAAAGCCTACGAAGATGGCTGCAAAACTGTCGCAGTTAAGCCGGAGTGGGGCAAGGTAAAGCTACAACTAGGGAAAGGGAGGTTGGGCTGAAGACTGGTGTGTCTGCTGCGGACATGGGCTATCCATCTTAGCTTAGGATGAGATACTTGGGATGGAGCTAGCAGCGATCCGAATACGAATAATACTGCTATGACATTCACGGGGCATCAGATGTTGCGGACAGTCAGGTTTAATTCCATGGGTGTAGTGGAGTGGATAGATAACAGTGTGCAAGGTTATGCTATTCCTTCTCTCGTGCCATTTAGGGGTACTCCAGGAAAGCGGCGGCCTTGGAGTTCCTCAATCGCTTTGAGGAGGCAAAGAAAACCTATGAGGAGGGACTAAAACATGAACCAGGGAATCAACAGCTGAAAGATGGAATGCAAAATGTAGATGCCAGGCTAGCAGGTAAGAAAGTATCTTAGATGCTCATGTATTGGACAACCCCACCCAAATTTTCCACTTAAAATATAAGCTTTCAGTGATCCTCTTTGTAAAGGATGACCGGTGTGCACTTGCCACTGACCAGTGAAGTGATGCTGTTGCAATATTTTAATCCCAGATCATCCTAGAAAGGTTTTAATTTTATGAGCATATTTTAAAATAAACCACAATGGGCCCCTATAACGGGCCATTTAAAACCTGCGCAAAGCCGATGGCAGTCAGACCGGGTGGATGGATCCCACGGGGAAGCGCTGAGACTTTGGACAGGTACAGGTTTGTCTTGTCGAATGGGCAATGTCCTTCAATCAGGTGCATTCTTGAGATGCAATAAGAATGAAGAACAGCAATTAAAGTATATATAATGATGTAAAAACCATGTATATATAAAGAACTAAAGAAGGGAAAGAGAAGGGAAGGAAGGAAGTAAGGGGGAAAAAGTTTTCTGGGGTGGAGGGAGAGAATAACCGTCACTGCAAAACCAGTTGACGTTTGCAATCCAAACAGAAGGGGGAGTTGTGGTTGCCCAGTAAGGGATAAGGGGGAACTCGGGGGGCGGGGCATTTGGGGTTAAGGTAATATTGGATGTGGGAATTGGAGCATTTTATGTTTTAAATGTGTTGTCATACATTGAGTTTAAAAAGGGAAAACTGAGAGGTGGAAAAGGGGGATGGTGGTGGTGAGGAAGCAGAAATGAGGTGTAAACAGGATATGAGATGGCCACGTTGAATTATATGACTATAAACATTAATGGAATACATAACCAAATTAAAAGGAAGAGGCTATTAAATTTACTGAAAAAAAAAGAAAAAATAGATACGCATTTGTGCAGGAAACGCATCTAACTGAAATGGAACATAACAAATTAAAGAGAGACTGGGTAGGACACGTAGTGGTAGCATCATATAATTCAAAAGCTAGAGGTGTAGCTATATTAATTAATAAAAATGTACCAATCTAAATAGAGGAGGAAATAATAGATCCAGCAGGGAGGCATGTAATGATAAAGTGTCATATATATTCAGAATTTTGGAATTTGCTTAATATATATATGCACTAATGAGGAAGATCAAAAATTTATGCAGGATTTTTTTTGAAGATTGTAGATACACAAGGAAATATATTGATAGGAGGGGATTTTAACCTTAATTTGAATCCAATGTTAGATAAAACTGGATAAAAGACAAGCAAAAAGAATAAAGTGGCCAAATTTATGGTTAAATCAATGCAGGAAATGAAACTTATGGATATTTGGAGGAGGCAGCACCCAAGAGAGAAGGAATATTCATATTATTTGAGTAGGCATAAAACATACTCAAGGATTGATATGTTTTTGTTGTCAACCCACATTCAAGGGAGAGTTAGGAAAACTGAATGTAAAGCTAAATTACTATCTGATTATTCACCCTTATTATTAGCAATAGAACTGGAGGACATCCCACCAAGAACATATAGATGGAGGTTAAACTCCATGCTACTTAAAAGGCGGGAGTTTATTGAGCGCCAAATTAAAACATATTTTGAAATAAACACGGAATCAATGAAAGACAAATTTATATTATGGGATGCAATGAAAGTCTTCATTAGAGGGCAGAGAATAAGTTATGTAACTAAGATGAAAAAGGACTACAATCGGGAAATAGAACAATTGGAAAGGGAGATAATAAATATAGAAAAGGAACTAGTAAAAAGGGATGATATAACAAAAAGGAGAGAATTGGCAAACAAAAAAATAAAATATGAAACATTACAAATGTAAAGGAGAAGAACATAATGAAAAGAAAGCAAAAGTATTACGAACTGGCAACTTAAAACAGAACAAGCTAAAAGAACTGTATTGGCATCAAGGAAAAAGGACAAACAAATTACATATAACCCAATAGAGATTAATGAGAACTTTAAGGAATTTTGAATAATTATACCAAACTGAGAACGAGGATAAAGATGATAAAATAGAAGAGTTTTTAGCTGAAATTGCAAGAGGATCATAACAAACTGATAAAACCATTTGAAATAGAGGAAGTACAGGATATATTAAAAAAAGTTGCCGAACAATAAAACACCAGGAGAGAATGGATTCCCAATAGAATTCTATAAAACATTTTATTAAAGAGTTATTAATTCCTCCTCTCCTGGTGGAAGTAATGAACCAGATAGAAGAAACACAAAACTTGCCAGATTCATGTAAGACAGCAATAATTCAATAATACCAAAGATGGGGAAGGATCCATTAACACCAGCATCATATAGACCAATATCTCTACTTAATTCAGATTATAAGATAATAGCAAAATTATTAGCAAACAGATTCGCCGATTATGTACCTAAAATAGTAAAACAAGATCAAACTGGATTTATTAAGAAAAGACGAACAGCAGATAATGTCTGTAAACTTATTAATCTAATTCATGCAGTTGAAGGAAATAAGATGCCAATAGTGGCTGTTGCTTTAGACGCAGAAAAAGCCTTTGACAGAGTAGATAGAATGGAACTATTTATTTAAAGTATTACAGAGGTTCAATCTACCAGAAAAATATATTAATTGGATTAAAGCATTATATAATGGACCGTTGGCGAAGGTAACAGTTAATGGATATGTATCAAGCCAATTTAAATTAAGTAGGTCAACAAGACAGGGATGTCCATTATCCCCCTCTATTGCCTTAGCAATAGAACCATTGGCAGAACTGATAAGAACAGAAAATAAAATAAAAAGGATAAAAATAAAGGACGAGGAGTATAAAATCAGCTTATTTGCAGATGACATCATAATATACTGAACAGAGTCAGAAATATCAATAAAAGAATTACATAAGAAATTGAAGGAGTATGAAGAACTATCTGCAGGAAGACTTAGAACATCAGAAAGAATTACCGCTAACGTTGATAGGGAGGGTAAATTGCATTAAAATGAATGTCTTCCCAAGGATACAATACTTATTTCAATCGTTGCCAATTTCCTTAACAGAGAAATTCTTTAATGAACTAAAGAGAATAATAAGGAAATTCTTGTGGAAAGGGGAGGGGGGGGAACCAAGGATAGCATTAGATAAATTAACAGAGACGAAACCAAGGTGGTTTGCAGTTACCAAACTTTAAAAATTATTATAGAGCAGCACAATTAAGGTATTTATCAGATTTTTACCAGACAAGGGAAAAATCAGACTGGACTAAGATAGAACTAGATAAAATAGGGGAGAAGGTGCCAGAACATATACTTTATAAGTGGGATGAAAAGCTGGTGCAATATAAAAGCTCACCAGTACTGCATCATTTACTCAATATATGGAAGAAGATCCACTTAGAAAGGAAAAAAATGAATTACCAAATACCAAAATTGTTATTGACACAAACCCCACTAATCCCTCTTACAATGGATAACCTTTCCTTTAGAGAATGGGAGAGAAAAGGAATCAAAAGAATAGAAAATTGTTTTTTGGGAAATAATTTATTAACATTTGAACAGTTGAAGTACAAATATGGAATAACTCATGGTACAATGTTTGCTTATCATCAACTGAAAGCTTATTTAAAGGATAAATTGGGAAACAGATTGAGATTACCAGAAGGAAACTGCTTTGAATATGTTATTACAGATACAATGATAATTAAAAGATTTATAACAAACATGTACATTAAGCTGCAAGATAAGGAAAATGATGAAATAAACTATAAACCTAAACAAAAGTGGGAAAAGGATTTAAACATAAAGATAAAAAATAAAGCATGGGAAAAGTTATGCTCTAGAACTATGAAGAATATAATAAACACAAGGTTATGCATGATACAGTATAATTGGTTGCACAGGTTATATATCAAAAGTTAAAAGAATGGGATCCAACATTATCAGATAGATGTTTTCGCTGTAAGAAGGAAACGGGAACAACAGTACATGCAATTTGGGCATGTACGAAAGTGAAAATGTTTTGGGAAGATCTAAATCAGATATGAAATAAAATCACAAAAAATAACATACCAAAAAATCCAGAGATCTATCTTCTAAGTAACATAAGAAGTAAGAATTAGGCCTCAAATTGGATAAAGCGCAAAAAAGATTTATTATGATATCCTTAGCAGTAGCAAAAATATGTATAATGTCAACTTGGAAAATGGAAGAGAGCCTGAGAATACAGCAATGGTACATGGAAATGAATAAATGTATTCCATTGGAAAAAAATAACATATAATTAAAAAAATAGTCACATTATTTGAACAAATTTGGGAACCATACATGGAACATAACAGAGAGGGCTTGCCTCAGACCTTCACCCCCTAAAATGATAAGAAGACAAAATGACTTGATCCAGTCTATAAAAGTAGATGACACAATTTTCTGGTTTATTTTTCATTGTGTGATGACATTGTTTAATGATTTTATTGTATATGTTGAATATTTATTGGTTTTGGAGGGGGGTGGGAAGGGGGGAAAAAAAGGGAGAAAATGCCACTGTGTAGTTCTAATGAGAAATGTTTGTATATATTTTGGTTGATATGGTTCACAGTGTGAAAAATAAAATATTATATTTTTTAAAAATCATGTACATTCTTTTCACTGTTGCCATTTGGATGTGGGTGAGCCAGGTTGTCAGCACAAGGTAGGTAGTAGAGTGCGCCTAGGTCCTGACCAGGACACTTCAGAGATGCTGTGAGGGGGAAGGGAAGATTGCAGTATTATTGAGACTTCTCCGTCAAGGTTAGGATTTAAGACCTGGCATGTATGACTACCATGATGTTTGAGGGGACATTTTTAGGTTTTGAGGATTGGCCTATTGTCACGAGCTCAGAAGACACCAAAACCTAGAAGCAATAGATATTCACCAAGATAAATTGTTAGTTAAACAAAAGTTGCTTTTAATTATCTTTAAAGATGAAAACAGAATCACACTTTAACTTAACTAACCTAACTTAATCCCGTGTATGTAATGTGTGTGTAAGTTCAGAGAAGTTCTTTGGTTCACAGTCCAATCTCACTTCTCGTTCCTCCAAGTTTACTGATTGCAGGCAATTCTTATACTGTGCACAGAATTTAACATTTATCAAGTTCACCAGGTTTTGGTGCTTGAAAGGTAAATGGTTACTGCTCAGGAAGGTTCTTGTCAGTTTTCAGAGAGATTTGTTGTTCACTTGTAACCAGCCACTTCAGTGTCTTGCTAAAGAAACTTTCCCCATCAGGGTTTTCAAGATGATAACCTCTTTCTTTCAGGTCACCACAGAGTTCCTTTTTGTTTCTCTTATTTCATGTGAAACATTAGGTAGCCAGTCCTCTCCTCTTATATAAACCACAAGGGCTTTGACCAGGCTGAACTAAGCACTCACAACCCGTCTTCCAAATGAGGTTTTTCCACAAGCTTTCTAGCTTGTCCTGTTCTAGTCCCAGCTGCTGCTGCTGACTGTAGCGCTGCAGAACTGAATTTACCTCTTCCCCCCCCCCCCACCTCTCGCTCTGCTTGCAAAACCACATGACCCTCTTAGAACAGCAAGTTATACTCCAGACAGCCTGTGGCTCTGACAAGTTCTTTCATCTTTTGACTTTTGAAAGTTTATTGGGCACTTTCCAAAGCTTTTGTAAAGGCTCTTGGAGCTGCCCTGTCCAACATTAGCAGAGGTCCAGTATTTTAAATAAGATCTGTTTTAAAGTGTTTGTATGTGACCTACGCTTAAAAAAAACTGCCCCAATTTATCTCCCAAAAAACATCTATCATCTGTCACACTATAAGGAAAGTGGAATTTACAACCCAGTGATAAATGATAAGGTTATTGTCATGTACATGGTACGAAGTACATGTGCACTGAAGTTCTTGCTGCAGCCAAACAGCTACTTTAAAAAAAAATTCAGAACAGATAGACCCTGACTTGAGATGTTCTGAAGTTATGATGATCAGAATCCATTTTGAATAAAAGTAAGTCGGGGTTGACCTATATCAACATGGTTGCTTTTCTTTCTCTGAAGGAAATGCTTCCGTCCAATCAGCGCACGCATATTGCTTCCCAATTGTGCTTTGTCGGACCCAAGCCATTTTTTAATATTTAAAAAGGTGATTTTTGAACGTGTGCGCAGATTGCCGGCGCTGAGGAGGGAGAGAGAGTAGCGACAATCTGATCATATTGTAAGTTGCAAAGTGATGCCCCTAGTTACCAGGCGCCATCTCTGCCTCCCGACAGGAGCGGGTACATCAGCCTCCCGGCAAGAGCTGCTCAGGTTTACCTGTACAGGTAGACTCCTATTTGCGTTGCGAGCCGCAGGACCGAACCCCATCATAAGTAGGGGTTGATCTGTAGTCTACATTAAATTATAAAGAGATAATTACAAAAGTGATTGTAAATACTCAGAGATGCCATAGAACCACAAAGTTCCTTGGAGTGCAGCTGCCGGAGAATCTCACCTGGTCTCTTAACACCAGCTCCATAGCCAAGAAAGCCCAGCAGCACCTCGACTTCCAGTGTAGGCTGAGGTCATTCCATCTCCAACCCTCCATCCTTACTACATTCTACAGGGGATGCATTGAGAGCATCCTGTGCAACTGCATCACCATCTGGTTTGGAAGCTGGACCACCTTGGACTGCAAGAACCTGCAGAGGATAGTGAAGTCAGTGGAAAAGATCATTGGGGAACCTCTCCTAGCATGAAGAACATGGACAACACTTGATGCGGGCAGAAAACAATAAACATTGTGGAGACTCTACACATCCCGCATGTAAACTGTTCTCCCTTCTGCCATCTGGCAGGAAGTACTGTAGCACTCAGCCCCTTGTGTCTGGAGTGGGAAACAGTTTTTTTTTCCCCCAAGCCATCAGGCTTCTGAACACCCAGTACAGATGTGGATAGTTTGCCGTGGACTTTCAATGTATACGTCTTAATACCTTAATATTTTAACATGTTAACTGATTTCTTAATTTATTATTATGTAAATATGGTCCGTTGTCCTGGAGAAACACTATCTCAACCTGTTGTACGAGTATGGTATGAACGATAAAGTTGATTTAACCAGAAAAATGTGGTGTTACAATTTTGCAGACAGGCCTTGTTGTGGGGTCAGAGTTGGCTTATGATTAGTAAGGGACATTCAAGAGCCTGATAGCGGTTGAAAAGAAATAATTCTTGAAGCTGGACGTGCTGGTCTTCAGCCTTCTGTTGCTTCTTCCTGAAAGTAGCAGATTTGTACTTTATGATGGCTGCCTTCTTGAGGCAGTGCCTCTTATAGATCTCTTCAATGGATGCCTTAATGTTGGGTCAAGTTTGCAATGTTGTACTTGATTTCCTGTGAACAAAAAAAAGTTGCTGAGTTGAAACAACCAGTGACCCAAAAACAAATAGAGCTGGTGTGAGTGGCTCATGCGGTGTATATGCCATTCATGAAGTTTTATTCTTTAAGCTGATATGACTTCTGAAACACATGCTTGTAGTCGAGCTCCATTGCAAGGAAATTCCTCAAGTTTGTTCTTCGTCCTGTTCCCATGTGTTTTGAAACACAATCTTGCACCACATTAGGTTTGAAACTAGTTGGGGGCAAAGAAAGTAGAGCAGTTCACAATGCAACATTTTAATAACATTTTGATTTAACAGGGTAGATGCCTTTCTTCCATGCTTCGAAAACCAAAGCCATTTATCAACTTCTATTTTCCATCCTGTCACAATGTTGAGGTAATAGAGGTTAAGCTTTGCATGATCCTGCATTTAATAATGTATTCAATCTCTGAGAAATGGATGTTTCACTGTTTACTGAATTAAAAAGGCTCTTCCGATGCTTTGCTTAATGAATTTTACTGAATGATCCAAATTTTAAGTGCTTGCAGAAGGGAATTCTCTGATGTTACCATAATTAAGTTTGTTTCTTTTTCAGAAAAGAAATTCATGAACCCATTTGCTTCTCCAAATCTGTACGAGAAACTGGAGAGTGACCCCAGGACAAGGGCCTTGCTCAGTGATCCTCATTACAAAGAATTGATTGAACAGTTGAAAAATAAACCAGCCGACTTAGCCATGTATGTGTTGTCTCCCAGTTGAATTGTTCTGTTAAGATGTGGAAGAGTTCTTCTTTGATAGAAGATTGGTTTACATTTAATATTAGTGCTTTTTTTTAAATTGCTGTTCTGCCTACTGAATGCTTATATCTATTTGCAGTTACTAATGCATAGTTATAGAAGAAACATTTTAAATCGGGTGAAAGGAATGCTATTTGGTAGATATTGATGGAAATGCATTTAAGCAATTGTATACTAATGTTAATTTAATCTCTTAGCCTATCATGTCACCTCTGTCTCTGTAAAAGATGCTGAATTTCAGTGTGTTGTGTAACTGGCGACCCATAGTGTTTGATGAACAATGAACTTCCCTAGGGGTGGTATGGGGGGCCTCCTTCGTGTGAATGTCAGGTATCCATATAACCACTTACAGCACAGAACAGGCCAGTTCGGCCCTACTAGTCCATGCCGTAACAAATCCCCACCCTCCTAGTCCCACTGACCAGCACCCGGTCCATACCCCTCCAGTCCTCTCCTCTCCATATAACTATCCAGTCTATCCTTAAATGTAACCAATGATCCCGCTTCAACCACGACTTCCGGAAGGTCATTCCACATCCCCACCACCCTTTGCGTAAAGAAATTTCCCCTCATGTTCCCCTTATAATTTTCCCCCTTCAATCTTAAACCATGCCCTCTAATTTGAATCTCCCCCACTCTTAATTGAAAAAGCCTATCCACATTTACTCTGTCTGTCCCTTTTAAAATCTTAAACACCTCTATCAAGTCCCCCCTCAATCTTCTACGCTCCAGAGAAAAAAGCCATAGTCTGCACAACCTTTCCCTGTCACTCAAACCTTGAAATCCTGTCAACATTCTCGTGAACCTTCTCTGCACTCTCTCTATTTTGTTTATATCTTTCCTATAATTTGGTGACCAAAACTGTACACAGTACTCCAAATTTGGCCTTACCAATGCCTTGTACAATTTCATCATAACCTCCCTACTCTTGAATTCAATACTCCGATTTATGAAGGCCAACATTCCAAATCCCTTGAGGGTACTATTTACCATCCCTTTGTTGCTCTGCACATCTCAATAGCCTACCATTTAATGCATATGACCTATTTAGATTTGCCTTTCCAAAATGTAACATCTCACACTTATCTGTATTAAATTCCATCAGCCATTTCTCAGCCCACACCTCCAGCCTTCCTAAATCACCTTTTAATCTACGGTAATCTTCCTCACTGTCCACAACACCATCAATCTTTGTATCATCCACAAACTTGCTTATCCAATTCTCCACCCCTACTTCCAGATCGTTAATATATATAACAAACAATAGTGGACCCAGGACCGATCCCTGAGAAACTCCACTAGTCACCAGCCTCCAATTGGACAAACAATTTTCTACCACTACTCTCTGACACCTCCCATCCAACCATTGCTGAATCCATTTCACTACCTCGTTATTTATATCTAATGCCTCCACCTTTTTTCCTAACCTCCTATGGGGAACTTTGTCAAAAGCTTTACTAAAGTCTAAATAGACAATATCCACAGCCTTCCCTTCATCAACCTTTTTTGTAACCCCCTCGAAAAACTCAATCAGGTTTGTCAAGCATGATCTACCCCTGACAAAACCATGCTGATTACTCCCTATCAATCCCTGTACCTCCAAATATTTGTAAATACCATCCCTCAGAACACTTTCCATCAACTTGCCCACCACAGACGTCAGACTCACGGACCTATAATTCCCAGGTTTACATTTGGACCCTTTCTTAAACAGCGGAACCACATGCGCAACCCTCCAATCCTTTGACACTACCCCCGTGGCCAGTGACATCCTAAATATCTCTGTTAATGGCCCCACTATCTGTCCACAAGCCTCCCTGAGTGTCCTTGGGAATATTTTGTCCGGTCCCGGAGATTTATCCACCTTTATCTTTTTCAACACAGCCATCACTACCTCCTCGGTTATCCTTGTATGCTTCATGACCTCCCCACTATTTTTCTTTACTTCAACTGGTTCAATATTTTTTTCCCTAGTGAATACCGAGGCAAAGAAATAATTCAAAATTTCCCCCATTTCCTCTGACTTCTCACTCAGCCTATCCTAGCTAAGTGCAAGGGGTCCAATTTTATCCCTCACTAATCTTTTACTTTTAATGTACCTATAGAAACCCTTTGGATTTATTTTTACTCTGTCTGCCAAAGCCTCTTCGTGCCTTTTTTTGGCCTTTCTAATTTCTTTCTTAAGATTCTTTCTACACTCCTTGTAGTCCTCCTTCAAATTCTCAGCTCCTTGCTCTTTATAGCTCTTGTACACCTCACCTCATTGAGAAGGATTTCCTTCCCAATCTTGGAGCCATTTGATTCTTGCCAAGATTCAAGATTATTTTTATGTTATGTAATTAAACAGAAAATGTAACATTGCCTGAAATTTCCTTTAGTCTACCGCAAGACAAAAATTCATTATCAGCATAAGTTGTCCAGCGCCCCTTACAGTCAGAGAAAGGGTAGCAAAAGAGATGCCCCAGAGTCGTGAGTGTCCATGATTTCTCCTTCAGCGTTTCCACAGCCTTCAGACCAAACCATCGGCAACTCAGGTTCCAGATCCAAATCTCTGACGTAATCAGGAAGCCCTCGTCACCCCTGTTCCCATTCATGGTACCATTTCAGTCAGCCTCCAGCAGTCCACAGTTGCCTGCAGCCAGTGTAGATTCCTCAACTCTAGTCACTAATACCCCGCCACTTGTGTGTTCACCAGCTGTAGAGCCCTTTGTTGGTTCACTGCAGCGGTCACATCCCATAGGGTCGTCCCCTCTGCTTCTCCTCCAACGTTTTGGGGGAGAGTGGGTGGGTGGGGTGGTCTCTCTGTTTTCTGGTGCCCTGCGCTAATCCTTTGCTTTCCCGGAGTCTGCAAACCCTGAGGCAGCCGCTGAATATGCGTGCCGCCATCTTGGGCCCAGACCCTGTGGTCATAGGATTTTAAAATAGACCTCCGTTGGCTCCTTTAACAGTTCATTTAAACTCTACAGGGAGGCATCAGCAATTGGTCTGGGCAATAAAACCCTGTGGAGGAGCACTGTCTCTCCCCTCCCCACCCTCCACGGGTCTGCACCAGCAGCAGTGCTGCCATTACAATGCCACCATTTTTAAAAATCAGATATCACTCATGAATAGACCAGGATCTTATTTCTGTCTCCAAACCATCAAGAGAAGTGTTGGTCCCAATTTCGGGTATGGTTTGGTGAGAGGGCGGGGGTAGTAGTATAAAATTAACAGCAAATATCTTGGGTGGATGCTAAATCCACATCTCTGGAGTTGACCTATATTTTAAGAGACTTCCAGATATTGTCTAAGCGTTTTGATAAATGAATATAGAAAGCAACTTTGTTTTTTCAGGAAACTGCAAGATCCCAGAGTTATGACAACTCTCAGTGTTTTGCTTGGGATAGACCTGCAAGGTGCAGAGGATGATGATGATGAGCCTCCCGTTCGACCACCACCTCAGCCCAAAAAACCATCTAAACCAGAGCCCATGGAAGAGGACCTTCCTGAGAATAAAAAAAAGGTTCCGCACTATCCAAAATGGCTCGCTGATCACCATGGCTTCTCTGAACCATAGAACATTACAGCACAGAAACAGGCCCTTCAGTCCTTCTAGTCTGTGCAGAACCATTTTTCTGCCTAGTCACATTGACCTGCACTCAGTCCATTGCTCTCAATACCTCTCAAATTCATGCACCTGTCCAAATTCTTCTTAAAAGTTAAAATTGAGCATGGATTCACCACTTCAGCTGGCAGCTCATTTCACACTCCCACCACTTTCTGTGAAGAAGTTCCCCTTGTATTTTTACCCTCTCACCCTTAACCCATATTCTCTGGTTTGTATCTCACCTACCCTCAGTGGGAAAAAGTCTACCTACATTTACTCTCTCTATACCCCTCAATTTTAAATACCTCGATCAAATCTCCCCAATCTTCTACGTTTCAGGGTATAAAGTCCTAACCTATTTAACCTTTCCCTGTAACTAATTTTCTGAAGTCTGGGCAACATCCTAGTAAATCGTCTCTGACCTCTTTCTATCTTATTGATATCTTTCCTGTAGTTCGGTGACCAAAACTGCGCACAATACTCCAAATTTGTACAACTTTACCATAACATCCCAACTCCTAGACACAATACTTTGATTGATGAAGGCCAATATGCCAAAAGCTCTCTTTACATCCCTATCTACCTGTGATGCCACATTTCAGGGAATTGTTTTTGTATTTTCCAATCCCTTTGTTCTTCCGCACTCCTTTTATTGTACATGTCCTACCTTAGTTTGTCCTTCCAAAATGCAACCCCTCACACTTGTCTCCATTAAACTCCATCGGCTACATTTCAGCTCATTTTTCCATCTGGTCCAGATCCCTCTGCAAACTTTGAAAACCTTCCTCACTGCCCACAATCCCTCCAATCTTGATTATCAATTTTTCTTAGCCGTCATGAAATAAGTATTTTAAATTTAATCTTTAGGCATTGAAAGAGAAAGAATTGGGCAATGAAGCCTACAAAAAGAAGGATTTTGCAACAGCGTTAAAACATTATGATCAGGCAGCAGGACATGATCCCACAAGTATGACGTATTTAACCAACAAAGCAGGTAAGGATAGCATGGGATTATTTTGGAGAATTTTGTTTAAAAAAGAGAATTGGGTGCACATTTGTAGCAGTACCCTTTATTCTTATCCTGAAATTTCACCAGTGGTCAAACCCCATCAGCTTTTACATTTTTTTAATGTAAAGTACAGCATGGTAACAGGCCATTACAGCCTACGAGCCTGAGCCACTCAAATACCCAATTATCCTACAATCCCTGTACATTTTGAAAAGATGGGAAAACCAGAGCACCTGAAGGAAACACAGGGAGACTGTCCTGTATCGGTTGGTACAGAGAAATGGATCAGAGAACAATCCACAGAACCATGAATGGCAGAGAGGATCACTGGGGTCTGCTTTTCTCCCACCCTGCCCCACCCATCAATGTGATCTACTGGGATCGTTGTCTGAAGAGGGTGCACAGATCATTGAGCACCCCCTCCCACCTGCATATAGCATCTTTCAGATGCTTCCATCGTGGAAGTGATACAGGGGTATCAGAGCCAGCATCACCAGGCTGAGGAACAGCTTCCCATGGGCAGTGAGAACGCTGAACAACCAAAGGAACTGTTCACATGACTCTCATGAACAAAGCAACATTTATTTATATATTTACTTGTATAGTTGAAATGCTTGTCCTGCATATGTATTGTTTGTCTGTTTGTATATTGTGTCTAGTTGTATGTCTGCATGTTTTGCACCAAGGACTGAAGAACCTTGTTTTGTTGGGTTGTACTTGTACAATCAGATGGCAATAAACTTGAATTAACAAATTGCTTACAGACATGGCCGGATTTCAACCTGGATTGCTGGCACTATAACAGCATTACGCTAACTGCGATGTTAACCATGCCACTCTGGCTATACTCAACATGCTACCTTATGAAATCTTGCCATGTGCTAAGGCTTTTAAATGTCCAGCCAATTAATCCATTCAAGTAGATGTTGAGAAATCTACCTTTGCAGTCGAAGTAGGTCATCAGGCCCCTCTAGCCTGTACCACCTTCAGTGTGAACATGGCTTATCTCTGTTGGCCTCTTCTCCTCCTGAGCCAGTTTACCATAGCCATCAATTCCTCAATCTTTCAAATGTTTTTCTCACTCAAATGTATTTGATGATGGCCTCATCCACCATCGGGCAGAGAATTTAAGATTCACTTCCTTCAGAGAGAAGTATGGGAAAATGACTAGTATGTTCCTTGCACACTGAATCTTTGCTCTAAGGGTGTGAAATACCTGGATATTTACTCCTTGATTATTGGATGGATTTTATTTTAATTGTTTATTTACAGCTTGTTTTGAGGTAGCAGTCCTAGATACAGGGGAATGTTCATTGCTGTGCTCAGATTGATGCATGATGCCAAAATATGGGATCAAAATGATACAAGATCGCTTTTAAAAACTGATCTTTCATGAGAATCAGATGGATATATGACACATTCTTTTTGCGCAGCTGTGTACTTTGAGCAGAATGAATTTGACAAATGCCGTGAAACCTGTGAAAAGGCCATTGATGTGGGGAGAGAAAACCGCGAAGATTACAGACAAATTGCGAAGTAAGTGACCCATTTGCAGTCCAAGATGAATTTCAGTAACTGAAAACTATATCAATGAGTAGCCTTGTAGGAATGTGATTCATTTATTCTTGACTTCATTTGATTCTTGTAAGGCGTGGCAAAGCAAGTAAGAATATTTTGAATGGACAAAGGGCACCAGGGAAGTTAGCAAAATATACAGCCCCTTCTGGCCCACCCAGTTACAATAGAAGTCCAGAAATCCTGACCACCCAAGAATCAGGACTTTGAGAACTCTCAAACTTTTTAAATTCAGTAGGCTTTTGTGTGCATGCATGGGTCAGCACATCAGCAACGAGCGACCACGCTTGTTGACTTAATTTTTCTTAAAACTGGTAAATGAAGCGTGCTCTATTTGTTAGTAAATAAACTTAAAATTTACCTGTTCACCTCTTCTTTATTCCTCCTTAAATTTGAATTTTAAAAGTACTGTCCAAGAATCTGAAAAACCAGACCGACTCGATCCCCGAGTACTGTACTAGTCTACTGTACACCCAAATAACCTGCAAACCCCTATGTTTTTGGAGGGAACCAGAGCACCCGGAGAAAACCATGTAGACACGGGGAGAAGGTATAAACTCTTTACAGACAGCATTGGATTTGAACCCGGGTTGCTGGCGCTGTAATAGTGTTGAGCTAGCCGCTGCACTAACTGCCGCCCCAGTTAGCGAATAAATGCAATGATAATTTGAATGATCTACTGTTGATTTCAGTGCAAACCACTTAAATATCATTTATCTCTTGCATCTTTCCAGAGCATATGCACGAATTGGCAACTCCTATTTTAAACAAGAAAAATATAAAGAGGCAGTTCAATTCTACAACAAGTCCCTCGCGGAACATCGAACTCCTGAGGTCCTGAAGAAATGTCAACAAGTAAGGAGTCTTTCTTCATCTGCATAACTTTATTGAGCTTGGGTGACCTTGATGTGGGAATTAATACGTACCCAGTTGGTTTCGGTGCATGTGATCCAGCCTGGGAATATTGCCTTTTTTCTACTGCCTCCATCCCTTGTCTTTTTAAAACTAGTGAAGGGAGTTATTTAAAATCAGTTTGCTTCATACCTTCAATTTTGTGGCCCAAATTAAACTAAAGTTCTGCTCCTTACCTCTCAATTCCCTGTATATTCATGACTAGAAGCATCTTTAAAATCTTTACATGCAAAAGCCAAATTTTATAGGCCATTTTTTAATGTTAAATTTATGGAGTTAACTATAGCATAGATACTATTTTTAAGGGGTTGAAATTCACACTACAATCCAAAATACCATATCAATAGCAGGTCCAAATAATCTCTAAATGAATAATGAACAAAAAACACAATGAATTAAAGTAATAATAGTCTGCGAAACAAAACCACGGGGGATGTCGGGATAGCGGGAAGTATCTGTGTCGTTAGAGGTGGGTACGCCAATGGGCAGGCAGCCGGGGCCAAGGTGTGAGTCCACGTTCGAGGCATTGGAAGATCCCAATGGGAGGGCAGCTGGGGCCAAGGTGAGAGACATGGGTCAACTTTTACACGGGATACGTGGAAAACTCCAGATTTTGTGGCCAAAAATAATTTTGCGTGGTATCGATTTTTACACCAGTATGTGTGGTACTAATTGTGTCTGTTCCATTACTACTCCTGGCAGCCCATTTCAGTCACTCTGTTTTTTTTAAAAAAAAAAACCTTGCCTTGCATGTCTCCTTTAAAATACCCCCCCCTCCCCCCCACCCCATTACCTTCTAGTATGTGGTGAAATGCGAAAGTCTGTAGCTGCTATGATTAGTTACTTATTGGAGGAACTCAGCAAGTCTTGCACTGTGCATTGGGGGTAAAGATATATAACCAACATTTCGGCCCTGAGTCCTTCATCAAGTTATAGCTCCAGCCTGGAATGTTGGTTATACATCTTTACCTCCGATGGACGCTGAGAGATGTGCTAAGTTCCTCCTGCATTTTTATGTTCAGTACATGACATTTTTACTCTGTCAATACCTCTCATAATATTATAAACTTCTTAGTCTTCTCTCGCCCTCCTCTTCTCCAGACAAAATGGCCCATTTGTTATGTCTTTTCTTGTAGCTTATAGCCTCTAATCCAGACACCATCATGGCAAATCTCTTTTGTACCAAAGCCTCTGCATCCTGCCTGTGATGGGGCAACCAGAATTGCACACCAAGTGCAGCCAAACCAAACTTTTGTATAAGTTGCAACATGACTTCCTTGCTTTTGTGGTCAATACCCTGCTCAAAATAGGCAAGCATACTATTTAGACACACGTACAGCATGGCCACAGGCCATGGTGGCTGGAAACCAAAGCTCCCCGGAGATATCCCACACAGACACGGGGAAAATGTACAAGCTCCGTACAGACAGCGCGGGATTTGAACCCCAGTCCTGATCGCTTATGCTGTAAAGGCATTGCCCTGACCGCTACGCCAATTGTTCCACTGCCTTCACCACTCTGGACACTTGCGCAGTGACTTTCAAGGAGCTGGGGACCTGATCCTTCTGCTTCCAGTCCACTGTTTCCCTTGGCGTGCTTATTCCTACATTTCGATTTCAGATTCCTTGTCAGAGTACATACATGACATACAACCCTGAGATTCTTCTTCCTGCAGGCGAGACAGAATTACTTGCTGATAATGCAAGGAAAAAAAACTATACCACTTATACAATTAAACAAATGAAGAAATGTAAACAAAGTGTGCAATACAGAGAGAATAATTTTTTTAAAGTATGAGTCCTTAAATGAGTCCCTGATTGAGTTCGTTGTTGAGGAGTCTGATGGTGGAGGGGGAGCAGCTGTTCCTGAACCTGGTGGTGCAAGTCTTGTGGCACATGGACCTCTCTCCTGGTGGCACCAGTGAGAATAGGGTGAGCACTGGGTCATGTGGGCAGCGTCCCTTAAGGATGTTCACGATGGTGGGGAGGGTTTTGCTTGTGATGTCCACTACCTTTTGCAGGGCTTGACGCTCAGGGTATTGGTGTCCCTATACCTGACCAGCATACTTTCCACCACACATCTAGAAATTTGCCAGAGTTTTTGATGTCATACCAAACCTCCGCAAACTCCTGAGGAAGTAGAGGCGCAGGCATGCTTTCTTCACGTCACCATTAGTGTATTGGCCACAGGATGGATCCTCTAAGATAATGACTCCCAGAACTTAAATTTGCTCACCTGCTTCACCTTTGATTCCCTCAATGATCACTGGGTCATATGCCTCTGGTTTTCTTTTCCTGAAGTCAACAATCGGTTCCTTGGTTTTTGGTGACATTGAGTGTGAGGTTGTTGTTGGTGCACCATTCAGCCAAGTTATCAATCTTTCCTGTCTGCTGACTCATCACCTTTCTTTATCCAACCCACTACCATGGTATCGTCAGCAAATTTGCAGATGGTGTTCTTGTCGTACCAAGCCACATAACAGTAGGTGTAGAGTGAGAAGAGCAGGGGGTAAAATTGCATCCCTGTCGTGCTCTGATACTGATGGAGATTGTGAAGGAGATGTTCTTGCCAATCCTCACTGGAGGAGAAGAAATCAGGATTCATTTACACAGTGGAGTGTTGAGTCCCAGGTCTTGGAGTTGGCTGATCAGTTTTGAGGGGATGATGGTGTTGAATGCCACATTGTTGTCGATAAAAAGGATCCTGATGTCTGCATCTTTGAGTTCTTGTGAAAGATTCAGCACATTTGTTCACCTGCTCTGCCAACCTTGGCTTTATATTCCAAAATAACCTGCTGTTTTCCAGGCTGAGAAGATACTCAAGGATGCAGAGAAGGCTGCGTATATTAATCCAGACCTCGCTCTGGAAGAGAAAAACAAAGGCAACGATTTCTTCCAGAAAGGTAACGTCAGAGAAAAAATGTAGATTTTTTTTTTAATATAAATTTTTTTATTTTTCACACCATAAATCACAATAACCATGATATACACTTTTTCTTTTCCACACATTTACAGTGATTTTTTTCTCCCCCCCCTCCCTCCTCCCAAGCCACCCCCCCACCCCCCCCTCTCATCCATTTTAGGTATACAATCTAGGTTGCATTAATTCAGTCAGACAATGTTGTCATTCAACAAAAATACACCAGAAATTCTACTGAGTCCATTCTTTTCTTTTCTTCCATCAACTTAGGTAATGTTTGTTCCCGGTAGGTTTTCGCTATTGTATTTAATGTAAGGCTCCCATACTTGTTCGAATATTTCAATATTATTTCTTAAACTATATGTTATTTTTTCTAATGGAATACATTTATTCATTTCTATATACCATTGTTGTATTTTCAAATTATCTTCCAATTTCCAGGTTGACATAATACATTTTTTTGCTACGGCTAGGGCTATCTTGACAAATCTTTTTTGTGCATCTTCCAAGTCAATTCCAAATTCTTTATTTTTTATGTTACTTAGGAGAAAGATCTCTGGATTCTTTGGTATATTGTTTTCTGTTATTTTATTTAATATCTGATTGAGATCATCCCAAAATTTTTCTACTCTCTCACATGTCCAGATTGCATGAATTGTTGTTCCCCTTTCTTTTTTACATCGAAAACATCTATCAGATACTGTTGGATCCCATTTATTTAACTTTTGCAGTGTAATGTATAGTCTGTGTAACCAATTATATTGTATCATACGCAGCCTCGTATTTATTGTATTTCTCATCGTTCCAGAACATAATTTCTCCCATGTTTCCTTTTTTATCTTTATATTTAAATCTTGTTCTCATTTTTGTTTAGTTTTACCATTTGTTTCCTCATTCTCCTTTTCTTGCAGTTTGATATACATATTTGTTATAAATCTTTTGATTAACATTGTATCTGTAATCACATATTCACGGTTACTTCCCTCTGGTAAACTCAAATTGCTTCCTAATTTATCTTTCAAGTAGGATCTCAGTTGGTAATATGCCAGCGCTGTATCTCCAGTTATATTGTACTTATCTCTCATTTGTTCAAAGGATAAGAATCTACTTCCTGAAAAACAATTTTCTATTCTTTTAATCCCTTTTTTTTCCCATTTTCTAAAGGAAAGGTTGTCTATTGTAAAAGGGAGTAGCTTATTTTGCGTCAATATTAGTTTTGGTATTTGATAATTTATTTTATTTCTTTCTACATGAATCTTCTTCCATATATTGAGGAGATGGTGTAATACTGGAGAAGTTCTATGTTGTACCAATTTTTCGTCCCATTTATATAATATGTGTTCAGGTATCTTTTCCCCTATTTTATCTAATTCTAGTCTCGTCCAGTCTGGTTTTTCCCTTGTTTGATAAAAATCTGATAGGTACCTTAATTGTGCGGCTCTATAATAATTTTTGAAGTTTGGCAATTGTAAGCCTCCTTGTTTATACCATTCTGTTAATTTATCTAGTGCTATCCTCGGTTTCCCCCCTCTCCATAAAAATCTCCTTATTATTTTCTTTAACTCTTTGAAGAATTTTTCTGTCAGTTGTATTGGCAATGCCTGAAATAAGTATAGTATCCTTGGAAAAATGTTCATTTTAATACAGTTTATCCTTCCTATCAGTGTTAGTGGTAGCTCTTTCCAATGCTCTAAATCGTCCTGTAATTTTTTCATTAGTGGATTGTAATTGAGTTTATATAATTGGCCTAGATTTTTGTTTATTTGCACACCTAGGTATCTTATTGCCTGCATTTGCCATCTGAATGGGGATTCCTCCTTAAATTTTGAGAAATCCGCGTTATTCATAGGCATTGCTTCACTTTTATTTACGTTTATCTTGTATCCCGACACTTCTCCATATTCCTTCAATTTCTTATATAGTTCTTTTATTGATAGTTCTGGTTCTGTTAAGTACACTATCACATCATCCGCAAATAGACTGATTTTATATTCCCTGTCTTTTATTTTTATTCCTTTTATATTATTATCTATTCTTATCGATTCTGCTAGTGGTTCTATAGCTAGCGCAAACAATAATGGTGATAGTGGGCATCCCTGCCGCGTTGACCTGCTTAAGTTAAATTGCTTTGATACATGTCCATTTACTGTCACTTTCGCTAACGGTCCCTCATATAATGCTTTAATCCAATTAATATACTTCTCCGGTAAACTGAATTTTTGCAATACTTTGAACAAGTAATTCCATTCTACTCTGTCGAAGGCCTTCTCTGCGTCTAAAGCAACTGCTACTGCTGGTGCTTTATTTCCTTCTACTGCATGAATTAAGTTAATAAATTTACAAATATTGTCTGTTGTGCGTCTTTTTTTGGTAAATCCAGTTTGGTCTAAATTTACCATTTTCGGTACCTGTTCTGCTAATCTGTTTGCTAATAGTTTAGCTATTATCTTATAATCTGTGTTTAGCAGCGATATTGGTCTATATGACGCTGGTGAGAGTGGATCTTTCCCTTGTTTTAGTATCACTGTAATTATTGCTGTTTTACATGAATCTGGTAAGTTTTGTGTCTCATCAATCTGGTTGATTACATCCAGGAGCGGCGGTATTATTAGATCTTTAAATGTTTTGTAGAATTCTATTGGGAGTCCATCCTCTCCTGGTGTCTTATTATTTGGTAAATTTTTTATTATCTCTTGTATTTCTACTGTTCCAAATGGTTCTGTTAATTTATTTTGTTCCTCTATTTGTAGTTTTGGTAGTTCAATTTTAGTCAAAAATTCATCTATTTTCCCTTCTTTCCCTTCGTTTTCAGTTCGGTATAATTGTTCATAGAATTCTCTGAAGTTTTCCTTAATTTCTTCTGGATTATATGTAATTTGTTTGTCTTTTTTCCTTGTTGCCAATACCATTTTCTTAGTTTGCTCTGTCTTAAGCTGCCATGCTAAGATTTTGTGTGTTTTTTCACCTAGTTCATAATATTTCTGTTTTGTCTTCATTATATTCTTCTCCACCTTATATGTTTGTAATGTTTCATATTTTATTTTTTTATCCGCCAATTCTCTTCTTTTGGTTGTATCTTCCTTTATTGCTAATTTTTTTTCTATGTTTATTATTTCCCTTTCCAACTGCTCTGTTTCCTGATTATAGTCCTTCTTCATCTTGGTTGCATAACTTATTATTTGTCCTCTAATGAATGCTTTCATTGCGTCCCATAGTATAAACTTATCTTCCACTGATTCCGTATTTACTTCAAAGTACATTTTTAATTGTTTTTCAATAAATTCTCTAAAATCCTGTCTTTTAAGTAGCATGGGGTTTAATCTCCATCTATACATTCTTGGAGGGATGTCCTCTAGCTCTATTGCCAATAACAGGGGTGAGTGGTCCGATAATAGTCTAGCTTTATATTCCGTTTTCCTAACTCTCCCTTGAATGTGGGCTGATAAAAGGAATAGGTCTATCCTTGAGTATGTTTTATGTCTAGTCGAGTAGTATGAGTATTCCTTTTCCTTTGGGTTTTGTTTCCTCCATATGTCCACAAGTTTCATTTCTTGCATTGATTTAATTATAAATTTGGTTACTTTGTTCTTCCTGTTAATTTTTTTCCCCGTTTTATCCATATTTGGATCCAAATTCAGATTGAAATCCCCTCCTATTAGTATGTTCCCTTGTGTATTAGCTATCTTCAAAAAGATATCTTGCATAAACTTTTGATCTTCTTCGTTAGGTGAATATATATTAAGTAGATTCCAAAGCTCCGAATATATCTGACATTTTATCATAACATATCTCCCTGCTGGATCTATTATTTCCTCTTCTATTTTAAATGGCACATTTTTGCTAATTAATATAGCCACTCCTCTTGCTTTTGAATTATACGATGCTGCTGTTACATGTCCTACCCAATCTCTCTTTAATTTCTTGTGCTCCAATTCAGTTAAGTGTGTTTCTTGGACAAATGCTATATCTATTTTTTCCTTTTTCAGTAAATTTAGTAGTTTCTTCCTTTTAATTTGGTTATGTATTCCATTAATATTTAGAGTCATATAGTTCAGCGTAGCCATTTTATATTTTGTTTATCTTCTCTTTCCGTTTTTCCATCATTACCTTTCCTCCTTTTCCATTTCTGTTTTCTTATTTTCAACTCTTTACCAGACAACATTCCTACAACATCCAACATTTTCCTTATTCTCCTATTTCTATCTTCTTTATCCCCAATCTCCCCTTCCCCTCCTGAGTTGTCCTTTATCCCTTGTCGGACAACCACATCTCCCCTCTCCATTTGGATTTGCGAATCCACTCGCAAGCGTCAACTGATTTTGCAGTGACCGCTCTTTTTCCCCCACCCAGCCCCCCCCAGAAAAGATTTCACTTTTTATATGTCACAAAGGTCACTCTTTTAATTCCCTCCTTATTCTCTCTATTCCATTACCTTCCCTTATTAATTCTTGTCTATACTATCTATGTTTTCCTCTAATTACAGATACTTTCACGTATGCCCATTGTCTCTATTCACTCTTATACCTCTTTACCCGCATACATATCAATCGTGGTCATTTTTACCCTCATTACCCGTCTTCATCCCTCAGTCTATTTTTGTCTTTACCCACATACATATCAATCGTGATCATTTTTGCTCTCATTACCTGTCTTCATCCCTCAGTCTATTTTTGTAATTGTTCTGCAAATTTTCGTGCTTCTTCTAGATCCGAGAACAGTCTGTTTTGTTGTCCTGGAATAAATATTTTCAATACCGCAGGATGCTTCAGTGTAAATTTATATCCTTTCTTCCATAAAATCGCTTTTGCTGCATTGAACTCTTTTCTCTTCTTTAGGAGTTCAAAGCTTATATCTGGATAAATGAAGATTTTTTGCCCTTTATACTCCAGTGGTTTGTTGCCCTCTCTTACTTTTTCCATTGTCTTCTCCAGTACCTTTTCTCTTGTAGTATATCTTAGGAATTTTACTACAATAGATCTTGGTTTTTGTTGTGGTTGTGGTTTAGGGGCCAATGCTCTATGTGCCCTTTCTATTTCCATTTCTTGCAGTAGTTCTGGACATCCTAGGGCCTTAGGGATCCATTCTTTTATAAACTCCCTCATATTCTTGCCTTCTTCATCTTCCTTAAGGCCCACTATCTTTATGTTATTTCTTCTGTTATAATTTTCCATTATATCTATTTTTTGGGCTAGTAATTCTTGTGTCTCTTTAGTTTTTTTATTAGATTCCTCCAATTTCTTTTTTAAGTCTTCTACCTCCATTTCTGCTGCTATTGCCCGTTCTTCCATCTTGTCCATTTTTTTCCCCATTTCTGTTAAGGTCATATCCATTTTATTTATTTTCTTTTCTGTGTTGTTTATTCTTCTTCTTAAATCATTGAATTCCTGTGTTTGCCATTCTTTAAATGACTCCATGTATCCTCTAACAAGAGCAAGTATATCATTTACCTTGCCTTTCCCTTTATCTATTTCACTGTATTCTTCCTCTTCTTCTTCCTCTGGGTTGGCCATCTGTTGTTTCTTTGATGCCCTTTCCTCCTCCTCTTTCTTGTTTCCATTGTCTTCTGTGGTCTCTTCTTGCTGCAGGTGTTCTGCAGCTGTCGTTTCCGGCTGTGGAGATCGACTCCCCAGCTGGTCCCCCCTCCTGTCGGTGTGTTTTTTTTCATGCGCGGTTGCGCACTTTTACTCGGCTCTGTGAGCCATTGTTGTAGTTCTTTTTCTACCGACCTGAGGTAGTGGGGTCCTCTCTCCACAGCGGGCCTCTTCGGACAGGTAAGGCCTTCACCTTTTTCCTCCGTTGTCTTCTCTTCCTCTCTTCTTTCTGTTGATTTTGATTTTTCTCCTTTTGTCTCCATCTTCTTTCCACCTTTATACTCACTTTTCTTTAACTTGTATTTCTGTGCCTTTGTATTTTCTCTTGTTTTTCCCGACTTTTCTGGAGAGGGCTGGAGTTCTCTGTCCGGCCACTACTCCATCACATGACTCCTCCAAAAAATGTAGATTCTTGAGGTGGAATTGATCAGAATCAGGTTTACTATCATGAACATGTGTAACAAAATGTTTTTGTTTGTGGCAGCGGTATTGTGCATTACAGGTGTAAAATTGCTACAAATTAAATTCCTAAATGCATATGTCCATCAACTTATAACCATATAACCATTTATGGGATTACTTTCTTATAAACCCATCGTAAGTGGAAATATCATGTCGATAAAGAATACAGTACCACATCTACCGAGCATCATAGCCAAGCCAACCTTAAATGTGCTCAGACACTTGCCATAGCCTACATCTGGGTAAATTTATCTAAAACAAAGCCTATTTTATAAATTAAATGTTGAATACCTTTTATTTGACACTGGGGGGAAAAAACAATTTTTAATCCTAAAATATAGTGCCTCACCAACCATTGTAAGTTTGAACAATTGTAAGTCGGACCATCATAAGTAGAGGAGAATCTGGTCAAGAATTTTTTTTTAATTATAATAATCAGTGTGGGGGGAAAAAGAGTGAGGTAGTGTCCATAGGTTCATTGTCTGTTCAGAAATCTGATAGTGGAAGGGAAGAAGCTATTTTTGTAATGTGTGTCTTCAAGCTCCTGCACCTCCTTCCAGATGGTAGCAGTGAGAAAAGGACATGGTCTGGGTGATGATGTTCTTTGATGATAGAAGCTGCTTTCTTGAGACAGATGTCCTTAATGGAGAAAAGACTAATGCCTGTGATGGCGCAGGCTGAGTAACATCCTCTAGCCTTTTCTTGTCCTGTGCATCGGCACCTCTGTACTAAACAGTAATGCAACCAGTGAGGATGCTCTCCACAGTACACTCATAGAAATTTGCTAGAATCTTTGGTGTAATACCAAAACTCCTCAACGCCTAATGAAATATAGCCACTGGCGAACCTTCATGATTGCATCGACATGACTCCCAAGACAGGTCTTCAGAGATGTTGGCACCCAGGAATTTGAAGTTCCTTACCCTCTCCACTGCCGACCCCCTCGATGAGGACTGGTTTGTGCTTTCCTGATTTCCCCCTCTGGGAGGCCACAATCAATTCCTTATTTTTGCTGGCATTGAGTGCAAGATTGTTGTGACACTACTCAACTAACTGATCTACCTCACAGCTGTAGGCTTCCTCTTTGCTGTGTATGATGCTGCCGACAGACATGGTGTCATTGGCAAATTTGTAGATGGCATTTGAATTGTGCCTGGCCACACAGTCATGGGCGTTGAGAGAGTAGAGCTATAGGCCAAGCACCATGCCTTGAAGAGTGCCTGTGCTGATTGTTGGTGAGGAAATGTTACCATTCTGGACTGACTGGTCTTTCAATGAGGAAGTCAAGGGTCCAAGAGTAGAGGGAGGTGCAGAGGCCCAGGTTTTGAAACTTGCTGACCAGCATTGAGAGGATTATATGTTGAAAACTGAGCTGTATTTGATGAAAATGAGCCTGTTATGGGTCTTGCTGTTCAGATATCCCAGCAAGCCAGTGAGATTGCATCTGCTGTGGAACAATTGTGGCAATAGGCAAATTGCAGAGGGTCCAGGTCTTTGGTATGAGTTAATTCTGGCCATGACCAACCTTGCAGTGCATTTCATTGCAGTAGATGTGAGTGCTACTGGGCGATGGGCATTGAGGTAACTCGCTCTGCTCTGCTCTTCATGGGGACGGGGATGATTGATGCAACCAATCTTTGAGTTGGCAAGTCCGAAGGACAAATGAGTGCTACCAATGACATTGGTTTTGCTTTTCGTTGGTATAATCATGTAGTAGGAATTTTCTAACACCAGAGGGTGCTAATGCAGCCCCTAAAAATGTTATCAGAATCAAGGTTGGTTGAATTGTTTATTCTACTTGGTAGAAGTTTGTTTGCCTCACGTGGCAACATAGAGAACAAATAATCCATGGAAAGGTTTGGAGGTTGTGAGTTGAGGTTCATGTATTTTGCATAATAATTTTCCCTTAAATTATTGTATAAATTGTGTTTGATTTTTAAGATGAGGAGGAATCAGCCTCTGCGGGGAAAAACCCTATGTTCGGTGTGTGTCAAAGGCTGCCTTGAAGCTTTGCAAAATTTGGGATTTTTTTTCTGTATGCATATCCAAGATGCCTGTGAAGAACTGCCTGAAGATTTTCTTTTAAAACCAAATGGATGGCATGCATTTGTTTTTGAGGATATGGGATCTCATATGGGATTGGTCTTCTCACAGGTGATTATCCACATGCAATGAAGCATTACTCAGAAGCGATTAAACGCAATCCTGCTGATGCTAAACTCTACAGTAACAGAGCTGCCTGCTACACCAAGCTCCTAGAATTCCAGCTTGCTCTGAAGGTAGGGGTTTTTAATGTTTTTCTTGGGGTTTTTTTTTTGGAAAACTGATGCATCCAGATGCTCCGTTGTATCTTGTTTTAAAACGCAGAATGTACATTTCAGTTTGCTGCTCTTCTAGCCAATAAACGAGTTGCGGTGTGGTTAGCGCAACACTATTAGTGCCGGCAACCCAGGTTCTAATCCGGCGCTGTCTGCAAGAATTTGTGTTCTCCCTGTGTCAGCGTGGGTTTCCTCTGGGTGCTCTGGTTCCCTCCCACCCTTCAAAATGTTCAGGGGTTGTAGGTTAATTCGAGCATTTGGGTGGCATGGGCTCGTGGACTAGAAGGGTCTGTTACCATATTGTATGCCTACATTTTTCAAAGTAACTATTCCCTTGGTTAATTGACTGGAACAGAGGAAATGAAACTGCTGTAATTTTTTTTTATCTGTTCACTTGTTTTTTTAAAAAAAACACAGCACCCGACACTTGAACAATTTCACATCCTACTGACTCATGACTGCTTGGTATATATAAAGTTGCGGTCAATAGGATGTCAGTATAAACAGATTTCCTATCTTAATGGAACTGCCTTGTAAGCTGCTGGTTTCTGCCTTATTGAACATAAATGGAGTGGAAATTAGAGGTTGAATAGAGGAAGTAAAATTTTAAGATCCGTGTGCATTTGGATTGATGCATAATAAAGGCACTTCCAATGTTGCAAGATATTCAGTATCATCCAGCCATGAGAAGATTTCCTTAGTAACGTCTTGTGTGGTTGTAGCTGTTGTGACACAAGGTACAATCCAATGCATTCACTGGTAACTGCAGAAGCTCTTTTCTTGTATCATTGTAACAACAAAATCTTTTTTGTTTTGCTTTTAAAGGAAGATGTTTGTAAAATATTTTTCCCCTTTCATTGTCCAAGTTGTATTTAAATGTTCATTCCTGAGATTTAATTCCACATGTACTGGTATGCAAATCATAACAATGTCAAATTGCTTCTGGCAGGATTGTGAGGACTGTATCCGCCTTGATTCCACATTCCGTAAGTGGCAATTTTGTTGTGGGGTAATTTTCTTGAGTTTTTTTTTGGGGGGGGTGCAGTTTGGTGGCCAGTGGGTTTAGTGGTGGTTAAATTTTCCTTCGAGTTCAAAGTTCAGATTTATTGTCAGTCCACACATGACATCACGTACAACACTGAGATTCTTTTCATCGCTCACATTTTTTTAATGCTAAATTTATATAGCACATTAACTTAAAAGCTCCAGATTTATTTCCTATTTGATTTTACTTAAAATATTTGTTTCAGATTGAAAGGAGAAACTGGTGGAAACGCTCAGTATATTTGATAGTCTCAGCACATGCCCAAAATCTTGTGCATGATCCTATTTGATATTCCCAGTAAGTTTACACAAAAATGCTGGAGAATCTCAGCAAGTCTCACAGCATTCTTTATGTGGCAAAGATATATAACAAACGTTATGGGCCCAGTTCTTTGTCAAGGTTCTGAGTGATTTGCTGAGTTTCTCCAGCATTTTTGTGTAAACTACAATGTCAGCATTTGCAGACTTTCTTGTTTAATTCCCAGCAAGTTTTTTTTTCCCTGCAATAACAGCATCTTGCCTTTGTAAAACAATTGGTGGAATATTTTGAGGTAGATTTTTCTCATGGGCTGCTTCCCTTATTGGAATATGATTTCATAGAAAGCTCCCTGGTACCTCACCCATGTTCATAAGGTTTTTTTTCATTCATTGCAGTCAAGGGCTACACAAGGAAAGGAGCAGCCCTGGAGGCTTTGAAGGATTTCTCCAAAGCCATGGATGTTTACCAGAAAGCACTTGAACTGGACCCCAACTCCAAGGTATGAATGAGGTGTCCTGCATTTCAACTCATGTGGATTTATTCCCTTGGTGAATGCCCTCTCCAGTATTGGGTGCTGAGGCAACTTTGACAGTACTCTGGGGGAATGGGTGGGGGGAGAGGAGAATCTGCAAGTGCAGGCAATCCCTGGTTATGAAAGGGTGCTGTTCCTGAAAACTGTTGGTAATCTGGATTTTTCGTAAGTCAGAAATGAACAAAAAAAATTTGGGCGAGGATCTCAGAACAGCTGTGACAGGGTCCTGAGAGGAGAGCAATTCTGCTCAAAGCTCTTCACGGCTTGTCCTCGTCTCTGAAGTTGCCCACATGTCCATCATCAAGTGCTGAAGACTCGGAGAGGACCTGGACTTCCCAAAATAAGGGCAAGTCTGATTGTTAAGCTCGTGAGCGAATTTAAGTGACAGTTTTGGAATTGGGTGCTGCAGCACTTGTAATATCAAAAATCATGACCATTTGAAACTTCCGAAGTGTAGAGTTGAAAAAGTGAGTGATATATGCCATCAGCAAACACGTTCCCGGATGATGTGACAGGGCAGAATATTTTGTTTCCCATTATTTTAGGAAGCTTCTGAAGGTTACCAGCGATGCCTTATGATGCAGTATAATCGAAATGACACTCCAGAGGAAGTAAAACGCCGTGCTATGGGTGACCCAGAGGTGCAGCAGATCATGAGTGACCCCGCAATGAGATTGATATTGGAGCAAATGCAGAAAGACCCACAGGCATTAAGCGAGTAAGTTATCCATGGGGCCTCTTTTTAAAATTCTGTTTGATTGATGGCAACTGTTCTAAAATATCATTAATTAATTGAGATTTTCACAAGATATAGGAGCAGAAGTAGGCCCATCGAGTCTGCTCCACCATTCTAATCATGAGCTGATCCAACCACCCATTCAACCCCACTCTCCGGCTTTCTACCCGTAAACCTTGATTCCCAGACTTTATCAAATGCCTGTTAATCTCTGCCTTAAATACACCCAAAGACTTTGCTTCCATAGCTGTCTGTAGCAACATGTTCCACAGACTCTCAACCCTCTGGCTAAAGAAATTTTTCTGCCTATCTGTTTATAATGTTAGTTGTGATCTTTAATGTCGGAAGAAAACTTAAATTTGCTTTTTGCTATCCTATTGTAACCATTGCTAATGTTGTCCTTTCCAAATTCTCCAGCCACTTGAAGAATCCTGTTATAGCCCAGAAGATTCAAAAACTCATTGATGTTGGTCTCATTGCAATCCGGTGATGATTATCTCCAATCCTTCAGGAACAAACATGCACCCAAGGGATTTTAGGGTCCAAGGTTGGGTGGGTAGGGGAAGACCAGGATAATAAAAATTAAAACAGCCAAAATAAACTGTACAGCATCTCATCTTGTACCATCTAAATATTAAGTGAGATCTGATATTTAGTGTAATCTTGATACAAAAAAAATGGATCTGTGCACTTGTAATTTTAACTTCATTTGTAAGATGACTGTGAAACATGAATCTCTGCTGTTACAGTCGCCTTGCAGAGATGTTGGGTGTGAGATTTTGCAGTTTCCTGCCTGCAGAGTTGCAATAAAGCATTGTATCTCAACCATACTTCTAATATGTGTTTATTTGTCTCCTCTGTTGTTAAATGCAGTTCACGGATCGCAATCTGCCTTGTACCTTCACAGTTCCACAGCCACACCGCCTTCCTTCTGCACTCTTTCACAATTCTTGTTCTTTCTTCTTCACTTCCAATTAATGTTGGGGTGGGGGTGGGGGGGAGGCATTTGAAATGCTTTGAAGTTGTGTAGAAGTTTCTTGAAGCCTTCTCACAATAATGAGGCCAGAACCCCCAATTTCTGAAGAAAATTGGACAGGAAAGAGTTTGCAAATATTTGATTCTGGTTTCCTCCTCTAATTGTGGCTGACCATGTCATTGCAGAATTACTCTCATAATAAATGGCACTCTTCTGTGGAGTGGTTGTTCGCTTGACCCATCCATCAGAAAGTGGCAGTGCTTTTAATCTGTTTCGTTCTAATGCCTGTAAGAGTTAAGCACGAAAGTCTGCAGACACCATGATTGAAGTAAAAACACAATGCTGGAGAAACTCAGCAGGTCAAACAGTATACTTTATATGGCAAAGGTTTCTTTGGCTTGGCTTCACGGATGAAGATTTATGGAGGGGTAAAGCCCACGTCAGCTGCAGGCTCGTTTGTGGCTGACGAGTCCGATGCGGGACAGGCAGACACGGTTGCAGCGGTTGCAAGGGAAAATTGGTTGGTTGGGGTTGGGTGTTGGGTTTTTCCTCCTTTGTCTTTTGACAGTGAGGTGGGCTCTGCAGTCTTCTTCAAAGGAGGTTGCTGCCCGCCGAACTGAGGCGCCAAGATGCACGGTTTGAGGCGATATCAGCCCACTGGTGGTGGTCAATGTGGCAGGCACCAAGAGCTTTCTTTAGGCAGTTGTTGCACAGAACGGAAAGTGACTACAGAGAGTTGTGAACTCAGCCTGCATAATCTCGGGCATTAGTCTTCACTTCATTGAGGACATCTACAAGAGGCAGTGTCTTTAGAAAGCAGCCTCTTATCTTCACTCTGCTACCATTAAAAATAAGGCACAGGAGCCTGAAGTCGAACACCCAGTAGCACAAATAACAGCTCCTTCCTCTCCACCATCAGATTACCGAATGGACAATGACCCACAGACACTGCGCCACTTTCTTTTTGCACTTATTTATTGTTAAAATATAATATTCCCAATTTGCACCCGTAATGCAGCAAAACAGCAAATTTTGTGACATGTTCATGACAATAAATCCGACTGATTTTTTTTGGATTATTTTGTTTTTGATTTTTCAAAGACGTGCAAAACCAATAAACTTAATTTTACATTGTCTTTCCGCGTAATGTGATTTACGGAGTCCTTGATTGCCCCTTCTTGCACCCTCCCCTCCCTATCCCTTAAATTAGACAAATATCTGTGAGAAATAGAAGTACCTTCACAGATTTCGCTCGAGACAAAAATTGAGAACAAAGAACATTTATTGTACAACAGTGCAAAGTTGGGTGCTTCCCCTTACCCTGGGAATACACACACATACGGGGGCTCACCCAACTTTTATACAGTTCGTTTCAGTGTAGAGATACCCCCCCTTAACATTCTTCTGCCTCCTGGATTGGTTTGGCATTTGGTAATTCTGTCTGCCTACCTGCATCTGTAAACTTGAAAGACCATGGGGTATCCTGTCTGTATCCCATTATGTCATTGTCCTTATTCATGAATCTGCCTTTGTTCTTATTCAAACATCTCAACCCCCAGGAGTTACTTAATTCTATATGCAGAATTTGCTTTTACTGAATTTTCTTCTATTATACTTGCATAACCCTTCCTCACACTCTTATTGGAATTCATCCCTATTCAGCACTTACTTAACTTGTTCTAGTCTAGTCTATTATTCTTTATTTCATTCCATACCAGCTTTACTTCCTATATTCTATTATCTCTCACAATCCACACTTTTTCTTTAGCTACGCTTAGTAAATTCTCAACTGGAAACTTGGTCTTTTTCCCAGCGAGTCAGTAAATGAACTGTAATCTCAGCATCATCAGACGGAGTTTGGGAAACATACATCCTTTGGGTTGTAGGGATCTGACGAAAGGTTCGTTGAATTAAACACCGCACACAAGTCATTAGGCAAGGAAGTTTCATGATGGCTAAAATAATGAGTCCAACTGCTATAAGGGCTGTGTGTATCCACCTCTAATCACCAGTAAAAAGTTCAACCGCCTGACCATTGTGACCGTTGTCATCAATCGATCTTCCACAAACGCTGCCCTCAGCAGATAACAAGTAATCGAGAGCCAGGCGTTTTTGATAAGCTGTAGCTCGTATCTGTCGTTGTTCTTCAGCCAATAAATCCAAGGCCGTCGCTGTTTGTTTGGTGATAATCTTCAAAACTGTCTGGAGTCTGGTTAAACAGTTTAAATGCCAAACAGCTGTGGTATTCTGGAGCAGCTTGAGCCGTTTACAACTCGAATCCCCCTTATAGTGATTGCCTCTAACCTTCCAAATGTATTCGTGACCCAAAGGATGACTTACAAGATGCCAAGTTGGGGGGGAGTATTTATTGTTACCTAACCTGTGAGTAGCAGATTGTTTACGAGCATTAGCATATATACCCCCTTCATCATCCCTACTCCAGGTATAGCCCTGACTAATGTTCTGTCTATCATTTTCCCACCATCTTCTTTGTACCATATTTTTAGCACTCATCTCTTGAAATATCTGTAGAGGCCAGGACGCCAACCCAATCCACACCCCTAGGGCAGGTCTGTTTCCCTGGTCCACGTTGGGATCCTAAATTAAACCATACTAAATAAGGTACCCCACTATGAATACACTCTATACCTGTGTCCTGTCTGTATTCTAAAGGTAAACTTGTCCATTTCTCAAAGTAATTATCACCTCTGCTGCCCCTATTCCAGGAGGACTTAATACATTGTGTACAATTGGATGGTTTCCCAAAAATTGGGAACCAGCAGAAAAACAATAAAGCAAATAATTAAAAAAACATTACAGCACTTTTTCTCGGCGTAGCGTAACTTTCAGACCAGAAGGGTCTGCATGCCAGGTGGAGGGTATATTATCAACGTCTTTAGTCCGTGGATTAGGTTGTTTAATGCGTTGTTTGTAAGTCCACCCCTTTTCTTTTGTTCGCACTGCAGTGTCTGTAATCAGAAGTACACAATAAGGGTCGTCCCATATCGGTTTTAGTTTATGGTCTTGCCACGCTTTTACATATACCCAATCACCAGGTTTAACAGAATGAATAGGATAGTCCAGGGTGGGTTTTGAACTAATAAACCCTTCTGTCGTAAGTCATACAGAGAAGTAGAAAGTCCCTGTAAATATTTAGATATGTACTGGTCATTAGCCTTAGGGATAGGGGTATGTGTGGAATCCCATGTAAGGAAGACCAAACATCATTTCATATGGTGAGACAGCAAGGTCCTTATGAGGAGCTGTGCGAGTCCTAATTAAAGCTAAGGGTAAGCATTTAATCCAGGAGAGGCCAGTTTCCTCATGAAGTCGAGTGAGTTGATTTTTCAGGGTCTGATTCATCCGCTCAACACGGCCTGAACTCTGGGGGTGCCATGGGGTATGTAACTGCCAATCTATTTCCAGAATTTTACACACACCCTGGAGTACCTGAGAGGTAAAATGTGTACCTCGATCTGAGTCAATGGTTTGAATAATGCCATAGCGCAGAATAACAGTCTCTAGTAATATCCAGATAACAGTGCTAGCACGATCATTAGGGGTGGGGAAAGCCTCAACCCATCGAGTCAAATGATCCACCATCACCAGGAGGTATTTATAAACCCCTATCTTAGGTAATTCCCGTGAAGTCAATCTGTAGTCGTTGAAACGGGCGTACAGCTATATCGCGACCGCCAGGCATTACCTGGCGCATGACTTTCTTATTCACTTGCTGACAGATTGGGCACCACCGAGTATTTTGCTTGGCTATGGTGTATATTCCCGAGCAATTAAAGGACCATACAAAAGCATCAACAAGTGCCTGTGTTCCCCAATATGTCTGTTGGTGGAGCTGATCAATAATCTGACGAGCCAAGGCCTTGTTCAATACTTGGCGTCCCTCTGCCGTCCACCACATCCCATCGGCAGTTTGACGCATTCCCTGGTCTTTCATATAAACCTCCTCTTCCCGTGAAAAGATGGGAGTTTTTTGAACCTCATGTAGGGTGGGGAGTAACAGCTGCATGTCTATTTTTTCTGTGAGTGCAACCTGTTTGACAGCTTCATCTGCCCGTCTCTTCCCCTGTGCTTCAGGACTGTCAATAATTTGATGGCAGAGGAAGTCACATGATGGAGTAGTGGCTGGACGGTGAACTCCAGCCCTCTCCAGAAAAGTTGAAAAAAATAAAGGAAAGCACAAAGGCACAAAAATAAAAATTAAAGTAAAGTGAATATAAAGGTGGAAAGAAGATGGCGACGAAAAAAGAAAAGTCGAAACCAACGGTAAGAAGAGAGGAAGAGAAGACAACGGAAGAAGTAGGAGAAGGCCTTATCTGTTCGAAGAGGCCCGCGGTGGAGAGAGAAGCTCGCTCCCTCAGGTCGGTAGAAAGTGGACTACAAAAATGGCTCGCTGAGCCGAGTAAAAGTGCACAACCGCGCATGTGCGAGGAGTCACGCATGCACAATGCGCATGCAAAAAAACACACCGACTGGAGGGGCGACCAGCTGGGGAGTCGATCTCCACAGCCGGCAATGACAGCTACAGAACAGCAGCAGCAAGAGGAGAACATAGAAGACAACGAAAACAAGAAAGAAGAGAAGAAAAAGAAAACAAAGAAACAACAGATGGCCAACCCAAAGGAAGAAGAAGAGGAAGAGGAAGAGTACAGTGAAATGGAAGAAGAAGGGAAAGGCAAGACAATGGATATATTTTTTCTTATTAAAGAACACATGGAGTCATTTAAAGAATGGCAAGCACAAGAATTTAGTGATTTAAGAAGAAGAATAAACAGTACAGAAGAGAAAGTGAATAAAATAGATATGGACAAGGTGGAAGAACGAGAAGCAGCAGTAGAAATGGAGGTAGAGGACTTAAAAAAGAAATTAGAAGAATCTAATAAAAAAGTTAAAGAGACACAAGAGCTGTTAGCTCAGAAAATAGATATAATGGAAAATTATAACAGAAGAAATAATATAAAGATAGTGGGCCTTAAGGAAGATGAAGAAGGCAAGAATATGAGAGAGTTTATAAAAGATTGGATCCCCAGGATCTTAGGATGTCCAGAACTACAGCAAGAAATGGAAATAGAAAGGGCACATAGAGCATTAGCCTTTAAACCACAACCACAACAAAAGCCAAGATCCATTTTAGTAAAATTCCTAAGATATACTACAAGAGAAAAGGTACTGGAGAAAACAATGGAGAAAGTAAGAGAGGACAACAAGCCACTGGAGTACAAAGGGCAAAAAATTTTTATTTATCCAGATATAAGTTTTGAACTCCTGAAGAAGAGAAAGGAGTTCAATACAGCAAAGGCGATTTTATGGAAGAAAGGGTATAAATTTATACTAAAGCATCCAGCGGTATTGAAAATATTTATTCCAGGACAGCAAAACAGACTATTCTCGGATCCAGAGGAAGCACGAAAATTTGCAGAACAATTACAAAATAGACTGAGAGATGAAGACGTGTAACGAGAGTACAAAAGACTGCGAACTAAAAAGACGTGTGTATAGGACTCTTCTTTGGCTTGGCTTCGCGGACGAAGATTTATGGAGGGGGTAAAAAGTCCACGTCAGCTGCAGGCTCGTTTGTGGCTGACAAGTCCGATGCGGGACAGGCAGACACGATTGCAGCGGTTGCAGGGGAAAATTGGTTGGTTGGGGTTGGGTGTTGGGTTTTTCCTCCTTTGCCTTTTGTCAGTGAGGTGGGCTCTGCGGTCTTCTTCAAAGGAGGTTGCTGCCCGCCAAACTGTGAGGCGCCAAGATGCACGGTTTGAGGCGTTATCAGCCCACTGGCGGTGGTCAATGTGGCAGGCACCAAGAGATTTCTTTAGGCAGTCCTTGTACCTTTTCTTTGGTGCACCTCTGTCACGGTGGCCAGTGGAGAGCTCGCCATATAACACGATCTTGGGAAGGCGATGGTCCTCCATTCTGGAGACGTGACCCATCCAGCGCAGCTGGATCTTCAGCAGCGTGGACTTGATGCATATATAATACATATATTACATAAGTGTATGTGAATTTAAAAGAAAATATATAGTGTATAGAGAAGAATTAATGAGGGAAAAAAAGGGGAAGAGAGGAGTAAAGAGGGAATTTAGAGAGTGACCTTTGTTGTATATAAAAATTGAAATCTTTTCTGGGGGGGGCTGGGTAGGGAGAAATTACGGTCACTGCAAAATCAGTTGACGCTTGCGAGTGAATTCGCAAATCCAAATGGAGAGGGGAGATGTGGTTGCCCGACAAGGGATAATGGGCAACTCAGGAAAGGGAGGTGACAATGGGGTTAAAGAAATATTAGGTAGGAGAATAAGGGGAATGTTTGATGTGTTAAAAATGTTGTCTTATAAACTGTTCAAAGAAAGAAAGCAGAAATGGATGAGAAGGAAAGGTGATGATGAGGAAACAGAAGGGAAAGATAAACAAAGTATAAAATGGCTACATTAAACTATATGACTTTAAATATTAATGGAATACATAACCAAATCAAAAGGAAGAAACTGCTAAATTTACTGAAAAAAGAAAAAAATTGATATTGCATTTGTGCAAGAAACACACTTAACTGAAGTGGAGCACAAGAAATTAAAGAGAGATTGGATAGGACATGTAACGGCAGCGTCATATAACTCAAAAGCTAGAGGAGTGGCTATACTAATCAGTAAAAATGTACCAATTAAAATAGAAGAGGAAATAATAGATCCAGCAGGAAGATATGTAATGAAAAAATGTCAGATATATTCGGAGTTTTGGAATTTACTTAATATATATTCGCCTAATGAAGAAGATCAAAAATTTATGCAGGATATTTTTCTGAAGATAGCAGATACGCAAGGGAATATATTAATAGGAGGGGATTTCAATCTCAATTTGGATTCAAACATAGATAAAACCGGGAAAAAAATTAACAGAAAGAATAAAGTAACCAAATTTATAATTCAATCAATGCAAGAAATGCAACTTTTGGATATATGGAGGAAACAACACCCAAAGGAAAAGGAATATTCATATTATTCGGATAGACATAAAACATATTCAAGAATAGATTTATTCCTGTTATCAGCTTGTGTACAAGATAGAGTTAGGAAAACAGAATATAAAGCTAGAATATTATCGGACCATTCACCCTTGATATTGACAATAGAGTTAGATGATATCCCTCCAAAAATGTATAGATGGAGATTAAACCCCATGCTACTTAAAAGACAGGATTTTAGAGAATTCATAGAAAGACAAATTAAAATGTATTTTGAAATATATACGGAATCAGTGAAGGATAAGTTTATATTATGGGACGCAATGAAAGCGTTCATCAGAGGGCAAATAATAAGTTACGTAACTAAGATGAAGAAGGATTACAATCAGGAAACAGAACAGTTGGAAAAGGAAATAACAGATATAGAGAAAGAATTAACAAGGAAGGAAGACACTACTAAAAGAAGGGAATTGGTAGATAAAAAAATAAAATATGAAACATTTCAAACATATAAGGTGGAGAAAAATATAATGAAGACAAAGCAGAAATATTACGAACTAGGAGAAAAAACGCACAAAATTCTAGCGTGGCAGCTTAAGACAGAACAAACTAAAAGAATGGTTTTGGCATCAAGGAAAAAAGACAAACAGATCACATATAATCCAACAGAAATTAAAGAAAATTTCAGAGAATTCTACGAACAATTATACCAAACTGAAAACGAAGGGAAAGAAGGCAAAATAGATGAATTCTTAACTAAAATTGAACTACTGAAATTACAAACAGAGGAACAAAATAAATTAATAGAACCATTTGAAATAGTAGAAATACAAGAGACAATAAAAAATCTGCCGAATAATAAAACACCAGGAGAGGATGGTCTCCCAATAGAATTCTATAAAACATTTAAAGATTTATTAATTCCTCCGCTCCTGGAAGTAATCAACCAGATTGATAAAACACAAAGCTTACCAGATTCATGCAAAACAGCAATAATTACAGTAATACCAAAGGCAGGGAAAGATCCACTTACACCAGCATCATATCGACCAATATCTCTACTTAACACAGATTACAAGATAATAGCTAAATTATTAGCAAACAGATTAGCTGATTATGTACCAAAAATAATAAGTCTAGACCAAACTGGATTCATAAAAAAAAGACGAACAACAGATAATATTTGTAAGTTTATTAACTTAATTCATGCAGTAGAAGGAAATAAAACTCCAACAGTAGCAGTTGCTTTAGACGCAGAGAAGGCCTTCGACAGAGTAGAATGGAATTATTTATTCAAGGTACTACAAAAATTTAGTTTACCAGAGAAATATATTAATTGGATTAAAGCATTATAGAAGGGGCCATTGGCAAAAGTGACAGTAAATGGATATGTATCAAAACATTTTAACTTAAGCAGATCAACAAGACAGGGATGCCCACTATCGCCCTTATTGTTCGCATTAGCCATAGAACCACTTGCAGAACTGATAAGAACAGAAAATAAAATAAAAGGGATAAAAATAAAAGGCAAGGAATACAAAATCAGTTTATTTGCAGATGATGTTATAGTATACCTAACGGAACCAGAAACATCAATAAAAGAATTGCATAAGAAATTGAAGGAGTATGGAGAAGTGTCGGGATACAAGATTAATGCAAATAAAAGTGAAGCAATGCCAATGAATAATGCGGATTTCTCAAAATTCAAGAAAGAATCACCGTTTAGATGGCAAATGCAAACAATATGATACCTAGGTATACAAATAAATAAAAACTTCAGCCATCTATATAAACTTAATTATTATCCACTAATGAAAAAAATACAGGAAGATTTAAAGCATTGGAAAGATTACCATTAACACTAATAGGAAGGATAAACTGTATTAAAATGAACATTTTTCCAAGGATACAATATCTATTTCAGGCACTGCCAATACACTTGATAGAAAAATTATTTAAGGAGTTAAAGAAAATAATAAGGAAATTTTTATGGAAAGGGGGGAAACCGAGGATAGCACTAGATAAATTAACAGAATGGTATAGACAAGGAGGCTTACAACTGCCAAATTTAAAAAATTATTATAGAGCCGCACAATTAAGATATCTATCAGATTTTTACCAAACAAAAGAAAAGCCAGATTGGACTAGATTAGAGCTAGACAAAATAGGGGAGAAGATACCTGAACATATATTATATAAATGGGATGAAAAATTGGTAAAACATAGGAATTCTCCAGTATTGCACCATTTGCTTAATATTTGGAAGAAGATTCATGTAGAAAGAAATAAAACAAACTACCAATTATCAAAACTAATACTGACGCAAAATCAGCTGATCCCTTTTACGGTAGATAACCTGTCTTTCAGAGAATGGGAGAAAAAAGGGATTAAAAGAATAGAAAATTGTTTTTTGGGGAATAAATTATTATCCTTTGAACAAATGAAGGATAAATATAATATAACTCAAGATACAGTGCTGGCATATTATCAATTGAAATCCTATTTAAAGGATAAATTGGGAAGTAGTCTGAAGTTACCAGAAGGAAGCAATTTTGAATATCTGATTACAGACACAATGATAATTAAAAAATTTATAACAAATATGTATATCAAATTACAAGAAAAGGAGAATGAGGAAATAAATGATAAAACTAAACAAAAGTGGGAACAAGACCTAAACATAAAGATAAAAAAGGAAACATGGGAGAGGTTATGTTTAGGAACTATGAGAAATACAATAAATACGAGATTACGTATGATACAATATAATTGGATACATAGGTTATATATCACTCCTCAAAAGTTAAATAAATGGGATCCAACAGTATCTGACAGATGTTTTCATTGTAAAAAAGAAATAGGAACAACAATTCATGCAATCTGGACTTGTGAAAAGGTGAAAAAATTTTGGGAAGATCTAAACCAGATATTAAATAAAATTACAGAAAGCAATATACCAAAAAACCCAGAGATCTTCCTCCTAAGTAACAAAAAATAAAGAATTTGGACTTGATTTGCAGGGTGTACAAAAAAGATTTGTTAAGATAGCCCTAGCTGTAGCAAAAAAATGTATTATGTCAAACTGGAAATTAGAAGATAATTTGAAAATACAGCAATGGTATATAGAAATGAATAAATGTATTCCATTAGAAAAAATAACATATAGTTTAAGAAATAATATAACATTATTTGAACAAATATGGGAGCCGTACATGGAATATAATAGAGAAAACCTACCGGGACATCTATCACCTAAAATGGCAAAAGGAAAAGAGAATGGAAAGAATTGACTCAGTGGAAGTTTTTGTTCGTTAATGTTGAGTGACAACATTGTTTGATGGGTTTGATGTATCTTGGACTCAGAGTTTTGAATGGATGGAGGGGGAGGTGGGGGGGGGGAGGGGAGGAGGGAGGGGGGGTGAAAACGACACTGTATATATTTGAAAGGAGAAATGTGTATATCTTGAATAATGTGATCTATAGTGTGAAAAATAAAAAATTTTAAAAAAAATAATAATTTGATGGCCCCGTACATGAACTACAGCTATCTCCTCAGGTAACATAAGAGCATCTCAGGATTGAACAATTAGGTTTTCATGAATCAACTTTTGTCCTTTCCCAGTTATTATTCCCCGCTCTTTCCAAATCTTTCCAAAGGTGTGCACTACACCAAAAGCGTACTTTGAGTTTGTATAGATTGTGCCTACCTTTCCCTCTAAACCCTGGAGAGCTCTACAGAGGGCATATAATTCACAGAATTGTGCCGACCAATGACCGGGAAGACAACCGGCTTCAATCACAACTCCTTAATTCCCATTCTTCATTCTTCATACTATACCCGCTATAATGAATGCCGTCAATGCAGCGGGAAGATCCATCAATAAACCATCTTTCACCCTCCCGTAAAGGTTCATCACTTAAATCATCTCTAATTTTTGTCTGTAAATCTATCACTTCTAAACATACATGCTCTAAATCATTGGGGACAGTATCAGAATCTGGAGAAACCAAGAAGGCGGCTGGATTCTGTTCTTTGTTCATAATCAGTTTCAAATCATCCTTATCCATGAGAAATGCTTCATACTTTAAAATTTTAGAATCAGTAAGCCACCTTCTGGCACGTAAGAGAATGGTGCAGACTGTGTGAGGGGTATGAACAAACATCGGGGCACCAAACGTAATCTTTCATCCTTCTTCGACTGAAATAGCAGTGGCTGCAATTGCTTGCACACATTCTGGTCAACCACGACAAACAGGATCTAAAATTTTTGACAGAAAGGCAACTGGTTGTCTAAAGCCTGCCCTCTCTTGCATTAATACTCCCATGGCCACACCGTCTTTCGCATTGGTATATAGGTCAAATGGCTTATTTAGGTCGGGTAAAGCCAAAACTGGGGCACTAATAAGATGCTGTTTCACCAAGGTAAAATCTTTAATCTCCTCCTCCGTCCAGACAACAGTTTTACCCCCTAGAGTCGCAAGTTTATCATAAAGAAATTTGACCAGGCTAGAATAGTTCTCAATCCAAATTCTACAGTATCCCACTAAACCAAGGAATTTTCTAAGTTCTCGAGCACTCTTTGGAGGCGGGATCTGCAGAATACCGTGTGTTCTCTCTGGACTTATCTTCCTAATTCCTTGACTAACCAGATGACCAAAGTATTTAACTTCAGATTGAACAAATTGTAACTTTGATTCGCTCATTCTAAGATCCTTATTCCCTAGAAAATTCAGAAATTCAACAGTGTATTGTTTAACCACATCATACATTTTTGCCGTGATTAATAAATTATCAACGTATTGTATTAATTGACAATTCTCTCTCTGAGGGGCTTCATCTAGTACCTGTTCTAAAACTTGGCCAAACAAATTTGGGGATTCTGTAAAACCCTGGGGAAGGACTGTACACCAGTATTGATTTTTCCGTCCTGTAAAAGGATTCTCCCACACAAATGTAAACATGTCCCTACTGTCCATTGCCAACGGACAGATCCAGAAGGCATCTTTGAGGTCAATTACACTAAACCATTTACTATGGGGATCAATTTTACCCATTATCATATTGGGGTTAGGTACGACCGGATAATGGGTGAGAATGATTTTGTTTAACTCCCTCAAATCCTGCACTAATCGATAGGTACCGTCTGGTTTTTGGACAGGTAAAATTGGGGTATTAAAAGGTGACATACAAGGTTCAAGTATACCATCTTTCACCAATTGGTCAATTACTGGCTGTAGCCCCTTTTGGCCAGCCATAGAAATTACAAGAACTGTTGTACTGTTTTCGTCTAATTACTTGGTCAGGGTCTTTTAAAGTAACTTGCAGGGGAGGAACATCTAACCCTCCTCTATTGCCTCTTTTTGCCCATATTCTAGGATTTATTAGTTCCCGATCCTCCTCTGTTAGTACATAAAATTGAACCCTGATACCTGATCCCTGTGGTCTGGTACCGATAGCCAATTGGTCTTGTAAATCTTGTCCCAACAGGCAAACTCCAGCTTGGGGAACTAGTAAAATATCCTCTGTTATTATCTTTTCTCCCATTTGTATCCTTACATTCTTTAGTACAGGGACCGTAAAATCTCTTCCTCCCACTCCCAAAATCATCACTGTCCATTCTGTTTTAACACCCTTGGGCCGTTGTAAAATATTAGACCGGGCTGCCCCGGAATCTACTAGAAAAATTATCTCGTCACCGTGGGATCCTATGCTTAAATTTACCAATGGTTCTCCGTGCAGCCCCACGGTGTGCATTGACTGAGAACCGTGACCCCCCTATTCATAATCTGCCTCCATCAATGCATAAGATCGCATCTCCCTGGCTCGCATTGGGCATTCCCTCTTAAAGTGTCCCTCCTTTTTACAATAATAGCAAACTATTGCTCCTGTTTCCCATTTTATACCAGGGTCTCCACGGGGTTCCGAGGATGGTCGTCGTCCCCGGAATTCTCCTCTACCCCTGCCTCTGCTCTGGTCTCTATTTCTCCACTCCTGGCACTCCTCCCAACGTCCAGGAGCTGGCACACAGCTCCTAACATTTCCCTGCTGTCCCTCCACAACTTCCTTGACTGCCTGGATCCAAATCTTAGCCATTCCTTTCTGTTGATCTTCAGACCTCTGGACGTATGCCCTTTGTGCGATCTGTAAAAGCTGGGTTATACCGTGTTCATGCCAATTCTCTGTCTTTTGTAATTTCTTCCTGATATCTGGGGCTGAATTAGTAACAAAGCCCGTCAATACCAACTGTTCACCTGCTGGGGATCCTATATCCAACCCCCCATATTGCTGTATGGCCGCACACAATCTATTCAGAAATGCAGAGGGGGTCTCCTCGGGACCTTGGGGAACCTCAAATGCTTTCTTAAAATTCTGTCCCTTTGGAACAGACTCCTTCATTCCTTTTATTAGATTAACCTTGTACTCATCCATTCGCGTGCGACCATCGTTAGTAGTCTTATCCTAATTTGGGTTCGCCAGGGGAAATTTAGCTTCTCCAGGTATCGCCTCTGGTCCCCCTTGGTGTTCCCTATCCCAGACTCTAATCCCTGCCCGGCTAATCATTCCACGCTCATCCAAAGTAAACAGAGTCTTAAAGATAGAGATTAATTCATCCCAGGTATATATATTAGGTCCCAAAAATTGATCTAATTGTTCTGCACATCCCTGAGTGTCTTCTATCAGAGAGGTAATTTCCTTCTTAAAATTGCGCACCTCCGTACTGGTCAGAGGCACATTTACGAACCCGAGACCCCCCCACATCCCCTCCCAAGGGAACCTCTCATAACGATGTCATCCAGTTAATTTCTGGCTTATCCCCTCCTCTATGATGTTCTGAATGACCCTCATAATCAAAGTCTCCTCCCTCTCGTGTCAATTGAGGCGGTAATCTTGTACTCTGTGAGCGGGTCATCATACCACCCCTACTTTCTTTTTCTTTCTCTAACTGTGGAGGAAGAGGGGAAGGTGAAAAATGGTAAAGTGTAGGTGAGAGGGGGAAGATAGGAGCTGGCACAGGGGGAGTATAAGGTGGAAGAAGGGAATGTAACACATCCCATCCTTGTATTTCAGGAACAGAAGGTTCCTCATCCTTCTTGTTCTTACATTCCTTTTCGCTCAAAATCATTTGATCAAATGATCCACTGAGCCAATAGGCTGCATATTATCTGCTCTTGGTATTACCTCCTTGATTTTGGTAGAGCCAGATGTTCAACGCCTGACACATCCAGTCCTCGTCAGATCCGAATTTTGGCCAATATACCGAACTCCCTTTTATCGGATTCTTAACCCATTCCTGATAGCAATACCTGACCATGGTCTGTTTATCTTTCCCACGGGTTTTCCCCGCACCCCAATCAGATAACATTAATCCTAACGGACTATGTTTAGGTATCTGATCTTCCCGTCCTTCTCCAGAACTGTTTCCCTTGCTACTTACTCCTCCCATACTAGCAGGTAAATAAATTTCTCTTACCAGGATCCAGTAGCTATTCCTAGCGCGCTTCCTTAACGTCCTCCCGTCTTTTGTTCTCAATGCCTCTTCTCGGATATCACTCGCTTCGTCCACTGACCAGTCACCCTTCGTCCGGGAGTCCAGCTGAATCAGCCGGGGTGCACCTACCCCCGTCGTCGGGCACTCTGTCAGTGGAGGGAGTGGGATCCCGGACGATCCTCCATTTGTGAGAAACAGAAGTACCTTCACAGATTTCGCTCGAGACAAAAATTGAGAACAAAGAACATTTATTGTACAACAGTGCAAAGTTGGGTGCTTCCCCTTACCATGGGAATACACGCATATACTGGGGCTCACCCAACTCTTATACAGTTCGTTTCAGTGTAGAGATACCCCCCCCTTAACATTCTTCTGCCTCCTGGATTGGTTTGGCATTTGGTAATTCTGTCTGTCTACGTGCAGTTTCTGTAAACTTGAAAGACCATGGGTTATCCTGTCTGTATCCCATCATGTCATTGTCCTTATTCATGAATCTGCCTTTGTTCTTATTCAAACATCTCAACCCCCAGGAGTTTATAATTCTATTGCAGAATTTGCTAATTCTTTCTACTGAATTTTACAATTTCTTTCAGCATAATGTGATTTACGGAGTCCTTGATTCCCCCTTCTTGCACCCTCCCCTCCCTATCCCTTAAATTAGACAAATACCAAAATAAAAAAAATACAGACAAAAACTGTTAAAATGCCAACCAAAAAAATGATCCTCCTCGCAGCTGAAGGGCTTCAGATATTAAATAAAAACTGGGAGGAGCAAAAGCACACATCGTCAGTGCCACATTCCTCATTTCATACTCTTCATCCTCTACCTGTCGATTCTGGTTCTTGTAATTTCATTACAAAGTGTCTGATTGGTTGCAGCAAGTAAGAATTTTGCTGCATGTGTTCATTTTACAACATATGTGGCAATAAACATTTGCATTGTCAATCATACTTGGGGTCAGAAATGAAAAAGCATTTATACGCATGAATTACTCACAACAACCCTACACCTCCTGAATTTTGACTTGCTATTGCTTGGAAAGGTTGCTATCGAATGCCATCTCCAAATCTGTTTCCTCTGCTATTTAAATTAGCTTGCTAATTAAATCCAGTTTTCACTCTCCATTGAGAACATCTACAAGAAGTGGTGTCTTAAGAAAGCATCCTTATTCTCAAAGACCCTACCACCATGGCCATGCCCGCTTCACTCTGCTACCATTGGGGGTGGGGGAGAAAGGGACAGGCTAGTACTCGGAGGCACAAAGCTTCCCCCCCACCCACCCCCGCTGTCAGATTCCTGAATGAACAATGAACCACACCTCTTTTACTTGCATATATATTATTTATATATCTAAGTCACGTCTCCAGAATGGAGGACCATCGCCTTCCCAAGATCGTGTTATATAGCGAGCTCTCCACTGGCCACCGTGACAGAGGTGCACCAAAGAAGAGGTACAAGGACTGCCTAAAGAAATCTCTTGGTGCCTGCCACATTGACCACCGCCAGTGGGCTGATATCGCCTCAAACCGTGCATCTTGGCGCCTCACAGTTCGGCGGGCAGCAACCTCCTTTGAAGAAGACCGCAGAGCCCACCTCACTGACAAAAGGCAAAGGAGGAAAAACCCAACCCCAACCAACCAATTTTCACCTGCAACCGCTGCAACCGTGTCTGCCTATCCCGCATCGGCCTTGTCAGCCACAAACGAGCCTGCAGCTGACGTGGACATTTACCCCCTCCATAAATCTTTGTCCGCGAAGCCAAGCCAAAGATAAGTGTATAAAGTGTTTGCAGTATGACGCTGCCGCAAAGCAACAAATTTTGTTACATGATCATGTCAATAAATTCAGATTCTAAACAAAAACACAATGCTGGAGAAACTCAGTAGGGAAAAAGTGTCCTTTATATCGCAAAGATACATAACCAACATTTCAGGTTTGAGCCCTCCCTTCATCAAGGTGGGAGACAGGATGGTCCCACCACCAGACACATCTTCCCCTCTCATGTGACTTCCTCGTTCACTCATCCCACCCCACCAATCACCCCTCACCACCCCCCCCCCCCCACCGGCGACCGCAGGAATTGCCTCACCTGCTCCCACATCTCCTTCCCTTGCCACCATTCAGGGCCCAAAAGTGTCCATTCAAATTGTGAGAGATGAGTAAAACTGATATAAAAATATGAAGATGAGGAAACTAATATAGATATATGTGTAATGAATAAAGCCAGTATGAACAGGATAAGGATAGATAATAGACAATAGAATGTAGGAAGTTTGGATAAGATATGGGTCTTCTAGTCTGAGACAGAATTAGAAAGTTCTGCATATAAGAAGGTTGTAGCCCTGAGAGTCGGGAAGGTGTGAATTAGAACAAAGGCAGGTTTGTGTATAAGGACAATGAGGACAATGACGTGATGGGACACCGACAGGATACCCCCTGGTCCTCCAAGTTCACAGAAACAGCACGTAGGCAGACAGGATTGCCTAATGCCAAACTCATCCAGGAGGCAGAAGAATGTAAGGGGAAGGGTATTTCTATACTGAAATCATCTGTATAAAAGTTGGGTGAGCCCCAGTGTATGTGTGTGTATTCCCAGGGTAAGGGAAAGCACCCAACTTTGCATTGTTGTATAATAAATGTTCTTTGTTCTCAATTTTTGTCTCGAGCAAATTCTGTGAAGGTACTTCTGTTTCTCACAAATGGGGGGTTGTCCGGGATCCCACTCCCTCCACTGACAGAGTGCCCGACGACGGGGGTAGGTGCACCCCAGCTGATTCAGCTGGACTCACGGACGAAGGGTGACTGGTCAGTGGATGAAGCGAGTGATATCCGAGAAGAGGCATTGAGAACAAACAACGGGAGGACGTTAAGGAAGCACGCTAGGAATAGCTACTGGATCCCGGTAAGAGGAATTTTACTTACCTGTTAGTATGGGAGGTGTGAGTAGCAAGGGAAATAGTCCTAAGGAAGGACGGGACGATCAGATAACTAAGCGAAGTCTGTTAGGATTAATGCTATCTGATTGGGGTGCAGGGAGAACCCGTGGGAAATACCATGGTCAGGTATTGCTGTCTGGAATGGGTTAAAGGTCCGATAAAAGGGAGTTTGGTATATTGGCCAAAGCTCGGATCCGAGGATGACTGGATGTATCAGGCATTGAACATCTGGCTCTATCAAAACCAAAGAGATAATATTGAGAGCAGGGAGTATGCAGCCTGCTGGCTCAGTGGATTGGTTGATCAACTGGTTTTGAATGAAAAGGAATGTAAGGACAAGAAGGATGAGGAACCTTTTGTCCCTGAAACACAAGGATGGGATCTGTTACATTCCCTTCCTCCACCTTATGCTCCTCCTATGCCGGCTCCTATCTTTCCCCTCTCTCCTATGCTCTACCCTTCTGCACTTTCCCCTCCTCCCCCACAGCTAAAGAAAGGAGAAGAAAGTAGGGGTGGTATGATGACCTGTTCACAAAGTACTAGATTACCACCTCAATTGACAAGAGAGGGAGGAGACTTTGATTCAAAACAATGTGAGACCCTCCGGGAGGGAAGGGCAGAACCTTTTGATTCATTTCCCGGACAGCAGGAATCTAGACATTATAAAGGAGAGGATAAGCCAGAAATTAACTGGATGAGACCTTTACGGGAAGTTCCCACGGAAGGGGGTCTCGGTTTTGTAAATGTGCCCCTGATTAGTACGGAGGTGCGTAATCTTAAGAGAGAATGCCCAATAAACAGAAAAGAAAGGCTAAGATTTTGATGCAGGCAGTCAAGGAAGTCGTGGAGGGACAGCAAGGAAAGGGTATGGGCTGTGTGCCAGCTCCTGGACATGGGGAGGAGCTCCGGGAATGGGAGAGTAGAGACCAGAGCAGGGGCAAGGGTAGAGGGGAATTCCGGGGACGACGACTGTTCCCGGGACCTCGTGGTAATCCCGGTAGGAATTGGGAAACAGGAGCATTAGTTTGCTACCATTGTAAAAGGAGAGACATTTTAAGAGAGAATGCCCAATGCGAGCCAGGGAGATGCGACCTTACGCAATGATGTGTTGGAATATAGGGGTTAATTAATCATAGAAAATATGTAGAATATATGCTTATGTACTATTCAATTTGTATACATGAATCCAATACTATGTAACAATTTAATATTTACCTCATGGTGAAGGGAAAGAGTAATGTAAGTAAGGGGCAGCCACAGTATGTAGCAAAGTTGGCTGATTACAGTAGGTTTAGAATTGCCTGCTCCCAAAATACAAAAGAGAGGATATGTATGAAACAATTTAGTAGGAATGCTAAGGCAAAAGGAGGTGTTGATTATCACAAACAAAAAGAATCTGACAGAGACTGTCAGAAACAAAGAGAATGGAGTAAGTAAGTAAGAAGCTAAGACAGAAGGAGGTGTTGAGTAGAACAGAAGAATATGGCCAGATGAGAACAAAGAAATAATTAGAAATATCTCAATGAATTGATTTCTGATCAAAACAACAGGATATTCTGACCTTGAGGATTAAGATGGGAGCTCTACACCCCAGATAACTGCAGAGCAGGAAATTACTTGTGATAAATCTTATGCAAGAAATCTAGCAAAGAAAGCCAACTTTTGTTCTGTATAAGGTTGAGCTATATAAACTTCTTTCTTTGGCTTGGCTTCGCGGACGAAGATTTATGGAGGGGGTAAAAAGTCCACGTCAGCTGCAGGCTCGTTTGTGGCTGACAAGTCCGATGCGGGACAGGCAGACACGATTGCAGCGGTTGCAAGGGAAAATTGGTTGGTTGGGGTTGGGTGTTGGGTTTTTCCTCCTTTGCCTTTTGTCAGTGAGGTGGGCTCTGCGGTCTTCTTCAAAGGAGGTTGCTGCCCGCCAAACTGTGAAGCGCCAAGATGCACGGTTTGAGGCGTTATCAGCCCACTGGCGGTGGTCAATGTGGCAGGCACCAAGAGATTTCTTTAGGCAGTCCTTGTACCTTTTCTTTGGTGCACCTCTGTCACGGTGGCCAGTGGAGAGCTCGCCATATAACACGATCTTGGGAAGGCGATGGTCCTCCATTCTGGAGACGTGACCCACCCAGCGCAGCTGGATCTTCAGCAGCGTGGACTCGATGCTGTCGACCTCTGCCATCTCGAGTACTTCGACGTTAGGGATGAAAGCGCTCCAATGGATGTTGAGGATGGAGTGGAGACAACGCTGGTGGAAGCGTTCTAGGAGCCGTAGGTGGTGCCGGTAGAGGACCCATGATTCGGAGCCGAACAGGAGTGTGGGTATGACAACGGCTCTGTATACGCTTATCTTTGTGAGGTTTTTCAGTTGGTTGTTTTTCCAGACTCTTTTGTGTAGTCTTCCAAAGGCGCTATTTGCCTTGGCGAGTCTGTTGTCTATCTTATTGTCGATCCTTGCATCTGATGAAATGGTGCAGCCGAGATAGGTAAACTGGTTGACCGTTTTGAGTTTTGTGTGCCCGATGGAGATGTGGGGGTGCTGGTAGTCATGGTGGGGAGCTGGCTGATGGAGGACCTCAGTTTTCTTCAGGCTGACTTCCTGGCCAAACATTTTGGCAGTTTCCGCAAAGCAGGACGTCAAGCGCTGAAGAGCTGGCTCTGAATGGGCAACTAAAGCGGCATCATCTGCAAAGAGTAGTTCACGGACAAGTTTCTCTTGTGTCTTGGTGTGAGCTTGCAGGCGCCTCAGATTGAAGAGACTGCCATCCGTGCGGTACCGGATGTAAACAGCGTCTTCATTGTTGGGGTCTTTCATGGCTTGGTTCAGCATCATGCTGAAGAAGATTGAAAAGAGGGTTGGTGCGAGAACACAGCCTTGCTTCACGCCATTGTTAATGGAGAAGGGTTCAGAGAGCTCATTGCTGTATCTGACCCGACCTTGTTGGATAATCATGTTGAGGAACTTTGGGGGACATCCGATGCGCTCTAGTATTTGCCAAAGCCCTTTCCTGCTCACGGTGTCGAACGCTTTGGTGAGGTCAACAAAGGTGATGTAGAGTCCTTTGTTTTGTTCTCTGCACTTTTCTTGGAGCTGTCTGAGGGCAAAGACCATGTCAGTGGTTCCTCTGTTTGCGCGAAAGCCGCACTGTGATTCTGGGAGAATATTCTCGGCGACACTAGGTATTATTCTATTTAGTAGAATCCTAGCGAAGATTTTGCCTGCAATGGAGAGCAACGTGATTCCCCTGTAGTTTGAGCAGTCTGATTTCTCGCCTTTGTTTTTGTACAGGGTGATGATGGTGGCATCACGAAGATCCTGAGGCAGTTTACCTTGGTCCCAACAAAGCTTGAAAAACTCATGCAGTTTGGCATGCAGAGTTTTGCCACCAGCCTTCCAGACTTTTGGGGGGATTCCATCCATACCTGCTGCTTTGCCACTTTTCAGTTGTTCGATTGCCTTATATGCCTCATCCAGGGTGGGAACCTCATCCAGCTCTAGCCTTAGGGGCTGTTGAGGGAGCTGGAGCAGGGCGGAATCTTGGACTGAGCGGTTGGCACTGAAAAGAGATTGGAAGTGTTCTGACCATCGGTTGAGGATGGAGATCTTGTCGCTGAGGAGGACTTTGCCGTCTGAGCTGCGCAGCGGGCTTTGGACGGGGTGAGGGGCCGTACACAGCTTTAGAGCCTCGTAGAAACCCCTGAAGTCGCCAATGTCCACGCTGAGCTGTGTTCGTTTGGCGAGGCTAGTCCACCACTCATTTTGGATCTCCCGGAGTTTGCGCTGAAGATGGCTGCATGCGCGACGGAAGGCTTGTTTCTTCTCTGGACAGGACGGCTTTGTAAGGTGAGCCTGGTGGGCAGCTCGCTTCTTTGCCAGCAGCTCCTGGATTTCCTGGCTGTTTTCGTCAAACCAGTCCTTGTTTTTCCTGGAGGAGAAGCCCAGTACCTCTTCAGTGGATTGCAGTATGGTAGTCTTCAACTGATCCCAGAGGGTTTCAGGGGACGGGTCCGTGAGGCGGGTTGCAACGTCGAGCTTTGCTTTGAGGTTTGCCTGGAAGTTTCCTCTCGCTTCGTCTGACTGCAGGTTTCCAACATTGAACCTCTTTCTGGGGGCTTTATTGTTCCTGGGCTTTGGCTTGAAGTGAAGGTTGAGCTTGCAGCGAACCAGCCGGTGGTCAGTGTGGCATTCCGCGCTAGGCATGACCCTGGTGTGGAGCACATCTTGTTTGTCACTTTCTCGCACCAGGATGTAGTCCAGGAGGTGCCAGTGTTTGGATCGGGGATGCATCCAGGTGGTCTTAAGGCTGTCCCTCTGCTGAAAAAGGGTGTTTGTAATGACAAGCCGCTGTTCTGCGCAGAGCTCCAACAGGAGGCGCCCATTGTCGTTGCACTTGCCAACGCCATGCTTGCCCAGGATTCCTGGCCAGGTTTCTGAGTCTTTGCCGACACGAGCGTTGAAGTCGCCCAGGATGACAACCTTGTCGGCTGTAGGGGTACGTTGGATGAGGTTGCGCAGGTCGGTGTAGAACTTGTTCTTTTCTGCTGGTTCCGCCTGGAGGGTTGGAGCATAGACACTGATGAGGGTGATGTGACGCTTGTTTTGAAGTGGGAGTCGCATGGACATGATTCGGTCCGAGAGGCCTGTCGGAAGGTTTTCGAGTTTGGAGGCAATGAAGCTCTTGACATGAAGCCTACACCAGATAGGCGTCGTTCATCCGAAGGCTTTCCAGACCAGTAGAGTGTGTAGCCCGCGCCGCGTTCTTGGAGGCTGCCTACATCTGCCAGGCGGACTTCACTGAGAGCGGCTATGTCGATGTCAAGTCTGAGGAGTTCATGTGCAATGAGGGCAGACCGACGTTCAGGTCGGTGGCTGTCAGCCTTGTCTAGCATGGTTCTGATGTTCCAGCATGCTAGCTTGAGTTTGTGAGCATCTTTTGAGGGGGAGGACGTGGAGGGGGAGGACGTGGAGGGGGAGGACGTGGACCTGTCCTCGGGCCTGCGCAAAGGAGCTTTTAGGTGGAGTGCAGTGCGCGCAGTACTGGCCCCACCCTTTACACCCATTCTTATGCTGTGTAATAAACTGATTCTCCTATCACTTCATTTAACGAACACGCTGGACTCAGACGACACATAGACTAAATTAAGGGTAGGGTAAAGCCAGAGTCCGACAGATGGAAGCAGATTATGAATGGGGGGGGGGTCACGGTTCTCAGTCAATACACACCGTGGGGCTGCACGGAGAACCATTGGTCAATTTAAGCATAGGACCCCACAGTGACAAGATGACCTTTTTAGTAGATTCTGGGGCAGCCCGGTCTAGTATTTTACAACCACCCGAGGGTGTTAAGATAGAGGGGACAGTGATGATTTCGGGAGTGGGAGGAAGAGATTTTATGATCCCTGTATTAAGAGATGTAAGAATACAAATGGGAGAAAAGATAATAACAGAGGATATTTTACTAGTTCCCCAAGCTGGAGTTTGTTTGTTAGGACGAGATTTACAGGACCAATTGGCTATCGGCACCAGACCACAGGAATCAGGTATCAGGGTTCAATTGTATGTATTAAGCGAGGAAGATCGAGAACTAATAAATCCAGGGGTATGGGCAGAAAGAGACAATAGAGGAGTGTTAGATATTCCTCCCCTGCAAGTTACTTTAAAAGATTCTGAACAAGTAATTAGACGAAAACAGTATCCAATTCCTATGGCTGGTCGAATGGGGCTGCAGCCAGTAATTGACCAGTTGGTGAAAGATGGTATACTTGAACCTTGTATGTCACCTTTTAATACCCCAATTTTACCTGTCCAAAAACCAGATGGTACCTATCGATTAGTGCAGGACTTGAGGGAGCTGAACAAAATTATTCTCATCCTTCACCCGGTTGTACCTAATCCCCATACAATAATGGGTAAAATCGATCCCCATAGTAAATGGTTTAGTGTGATTGAACTCAAAGATGCTTTCTGGACCTGTCCATTAGCAACAGAGAGCAGAGACATGTTTGCCTTTGAAGGGGAAAATCCTTTTACTGGACGCAAGAATCAATACCGGTGGACGGTCCTTCCCCAGGGCTTTACAGAATCACCAAATTTATTCGGCCAGGTCTTAGAACAAGTACTAGATGAGGCCCCTCGGAGAGAGAATTGCCAGTTGATACAATATGTTGATGATTTGTTAATCATGGGAAAAACGTACGAATTAGTTAAACAGTATACTGTTGAACTTTTGAATTTTCTGGAGAATAAGGGTCTCAGGGTGAGCGAATCCAAATTACAATTTGTTCAATCAGAAATTAAATACTTAGGTCATCTGGTGAGTCAGGGGACTAGGAAAATAAGTCCAGAGAGGATACGTGGTATTCTAAAGATCCCTCCTCCCAAGAATGCCCAAGAACTTAGGAAATTCCTTGGTTTAGTGGGATACTGTAGAATCTGGATTGAAAATTATTCTAGCCTGGTCAGATTTCTCTATCATAAACTCACGATTCTAGGGGGCGAAGCTGTTGTCTAAACAGAGGAAGAGATTAAAGATTTTAACTTGGTGAAACAGCGCCTTATTAGTGGCCCAGTGTTGGCTTTACCCAACCTAAATAAGCCATTTGACCTATATACCAATGCGAAAGTAGGTGTAGCCACCGGAGTACTAACACAAGAGAGGGCAGGCTGTAGACAGCCAGTTGCTTTTCTGTCAAAAGTTTTAGACCCTGTTTGTTGTGGTTGGCCAGAGTGTGTGCAAGCCATCGCAGCCACTGCTATTTTAGTTGAGGAAGGACGAAAGATTACTTTTGGTGCCCCGATGATAGTTCACACCCCTCACACAGTCCGCAATATTCTCTTACAACGTGCTGGAAGGTGGCTCACAGACTCTAGAATTTTAAAATATGAACCGATCCTAATGGATAGGGATGATTTGACCCTGATTACAAATAAAGAACACAATCCAGAAGCTTTCTTGGTTTCTCCAAATTCTGACAATACCATAAATGAGTTAAATCATGTATGTTTAGAGGTAATAGATTTACAGACCAAAATTAGAGAGGATTTAAGCAATGAGCCTTTACAGGAGGGTGAAAGGTGGTTTATTGATGGATCTTCTCGTTGCATTGATGGCACTCGCTATAGCGGGTATAGTGTAGTGGATGGGAAAGAAGGAGTGGTAATTGAAGCCGGTCGCCTTCCCGGACATTGGTCAGCACAATCTTGTGAATTGTATGCCCTCTGTAGAGCTCTCCAGGGTCTAGAGAACAAGGTGGGCACGATCTACACGGACTCAAAATATGCTTTTGGTGTAGTGCACACCTTTGGGAAGATCTGGAAAGAGCGGGGAATGATAACTGGAAAAGGACAAAAGTTGATCCATGAAAACCTAATTGTCCAATCTCTAGATGTTCTTACATTACCTGAGGAAATAGCTGTAGTTCATGTATGAAGCTATCAAAGTGGTGACAGTCCTGAAGCACAGGGGAACAGACAGGCAGATGCAGCTGCCAAACAGGCTGCGCTCACGGAGAAAATAGACATGTAGCTGTTACTGCTCACCCCTGGAGTATCCTATTCATTCTATTAAACCTGATGATTGGGTTTCTGTAAAAGCATGGCAAGATCACCAACTAAAACCTGTCTGGGATGGCCCCTATTGTGTACTTTTGATTACAGACACTGGCGTGCGAACGAAAGGGATGTAGCCACATCCAACAAATTAAACGAGCTGCTGAACCACAGACTAACGACATTGTTAATCTACCCTCCACCTGGCGTGCAGTCCTTCATCCTTCTGATCTGAAAGTTACACTACGCCGGGAAAAAGTGCTGTAATGTTGTTTTTACCATTTGCTGTTTTGTTTACTTGTTGGTTCCCAATTTTTGGGAAATCACCAAATTGCTCACAATGTATTAAGTCCTCCTGGAATAGGGGCAACAGAGGTGACAATTATTTACCTTTAGAATATAGTCAGGGCACAGATATAAAGTATAGTCATAGTGGGGTATGGGTTAATATAGGATCCCAACATGGACCAGGGGAACAGAACGGCTCTAGAGGAGGAGATTTGATTTGTATTTTGGCCTCTACAGGTATTAAAAAGAGGAGTTTTAAAGGGATAGCACAAAGAAGATGGTGGGACAATGACAGACAGAATGTTAGTCAGAATTATACATGTGGCAGAGATAGAGTGAATATAGATGCTAATGTTCACAGACAGGCTGTAACTCACAGGTTCAGTGATACTTATGCTAATGTTCGCAGACAAGCTGCAACTCACAGGTTAAGTGACAAGAAACACCCCTCCCCAACTTGGTCTCCTGTAAATCATCCTTTGGGTCACACAGACATTCGGAATGTTAAGAACCACCACTGTAAGGGGAGTTCCAGTTGTAAATGACGTAAGCTGCTCCAGAACACCACAGCTGCTTGGCATTTAAATCGTTTAATCAGACTCCAGCCTTGGAGATCATCACTGAACAGACAGTGATGGCCCTGAATTTATGGGCTGAAGAAAGATGACAGATACGAGCCACAGTTCAACAAAACCGCCTGGCTCTCGATGACTCGTTGGCTGCTGAAGGCAGCGTTTGTGAAAGACTGATTAATGACAATGCTCATAACAGTCAGGCGGTTAAAGACACTTCTTCAGGAGTTCGAAAATCTTCCCATGCCCAGGTTCAGACGTGGCAACCTCAGTCCGGTGTGGGATGGACTAGACTTTTTATTGGTAACTGGAGTCTGATACCCACAGCCCTTATAGCAGCTGGACTCGCTATTCTGGCCATTATGGTGCTCCCCTGCCTAAAGACTTGTGTGCAGTATTTAATTCAACGGACCCCTCGTCAGATCACTAGAACCCAAAGGATGTATGTTTCCCAAATTCTGTCTGATGATGCTGAGACTGCAGTTCGTTTACTGACCAGCTGGGAAAAAGACCAAGTTTGCAAGTAATACATTCCAGTTGAGAAGTCACGAAGCGTAGCTAAAAGTGAGGATTGAGAGAGATGAGTAAAACTGATATAAAAATATGATGAGGAAACTAGTATGTGTAATGAATAAAGCCAGTATGAATAGGATAAGAATAGATATTAGAATGTAGGAAGTAAAGTTAGTCTGAATAAGATAAGGGTCTTCTAGCCTTAGACATAGCAAGTTCTGCATATGAAGAGGTTGTAGCCCTGAGAGTCGGGAAGGTGTGAATTAGAACAAAGGCAGGTTTGTGGGACAATAAGGACAATGACATGATGGGACACCGACAGGATACCCCCTGGTCCTCCTTCACAGAAACAGCACGTAGGCAGACAGGATTGCCTAATGCCAAACTCATCCAGGAGGCAGAAATCAACTGTATAAAAGTTGGGTGAGCCCCAGTGTATGTGTGTGTATTCCCAGGGTAAGGGGAAGCACCCAACTTTGCATTGTTGTATAATAAATGTTCTTTGTTCTCAATTTTTGTCTCGAGCAAATTCTGTGAAGGTACTTCTGTTTCTAACAAAATGGAGCAGCACTTGTGTTTCTGCTGCGACATCAATTTCTCCAGCACTGTGTTTTTACTTCAGCCACAGACTTCCCTGTTTTATGTCAGATTCTAATTTTTTTTTGCTCCCCACCCAAGCACATGCCAGAAGTCTTCTGGAAGATCAAAATGGTTGCAGTTTTCAGAAACACCACACTAACTTATCTGATCTAAAGTGTGTCTGACTTCTCAATAAACCAGCCCAAATGATGACAGAATCTTGATTATATTGAGCATTAGCAACACATGAATCTCATGATCTTTTGCTATTATTTGGCTTCTAAAAGAGGAAATGTATTAAACAGTCACCCATGAAGTATTTTGAGAAATCAACATCACAGTGGGTTTTGAAATATTAGTCAGTGAATTACAATTAATATGATGTTGTGAGAGATGGGAAAATTGATCTAAAATTATGAACATGGAAGAAACTAAAGTTCATCAGTAAAATGGCTGTAACCAGTTCAAACAGGATAAGCTTGGGGCTTAGGATGCAGGAAAGCAGAGTCAGCACGATTAACATAAGAATCTTCTAGTCTTTGTGACAAGACCATAGGACTAAGATAAGGAATGGTAAGGTACAATAGAATGTAGGAAGTTGAGGTAGTCTGGATCAGATAAGGGTCTCCTAGCCCTGGACAGAAGTACCAAGTCGTACATTTCTAATTAGCTAACCATACACAGATTTATACATATGAAATTAGCCAACCCTAGATAGAATGAGTCAACTCTGCATATCAAGAGACTGTAGCCCAGAGAATCAGGAAGGTGTGAATAAGGACAATGACATGATGGGGCACCCACAGGATACCCCCTGGTCCTCCAAGTGTACTGAAACTGCACGTAGGCAGGAAGGATTACCTATGCCAAACCCATCCAGGGGGCAGAAGAATGTAAGGGGGAGGGCATTCTGATACTGAAATTGACTGTATAAAAGTTGGGTGAGCCCCAGTATGTGTGTGTATTCCCAGGGTAAGGGGAAGCACCCAACTTTGCATTGTTGTAGTAATAAATGTTCTTTGTTCTCAATTTTTGTCTCGAGCAATTTCTTTAAAGGTACTTTAATTTCTAACAATGTCATTGACTGATGAAGCAGATGTACTCCTTTGTACATTGTGCCTCTGACGATCCACAAAACCTCCGCACCTACACTTCCACAGTAGGTCGAGGTGGGCACTGGTGTCACTAGGAGGCTGCGGACCATTCCGGGTGACACGATCAGGGGGGGGGGGGGTGAGACCAAAATGACCGTCTATAAAAATGTGCAGTATTTCAGCAGATATTTATTATATTTTTATAAAAAATATCCCAGTAGTTAGTGATAACATTTTTTGTATCAAGGCTAAAATTGATGCTCATTTACTTTTTGAACCTTTTAATGCGCTCCGGTCAGAGCTGTCATTATTACCCAACGATAATGCTGGTTCGTATCACATGGTTTCATCTGCACACAAGCGCTGCTGGTCTTTTTACAGTCGCTGCTTTTGTCACATTTTCTGGTGTTTTATCTACATTATTGTGGTCATTAGTATTTGTGGACAGATATCAATAACTATTTTGAGAATGAAGTAGCAATTAAAGGAAAAGAAGGAAAACATTTTTTAAAAAGGCTTCCGCTCAGTTACTAATAATGTAATTCAATGTAGAAAGATTTTACAAAACAATTTTGTGGTTAGTATTCGTATAATCAAAGAAATATTACATTTAAGCAACTTACAACTATTGCTATTACATTCAGCGATTTACAGGAATTACAATTTACAAGTAACTAGTACAAAAAAAAATTACTCTGTATGATCTGGTACAGGAGGAGGTCCATGGGGTGGTAGGGGGGAGGTTACACCGTGAGTTACTGCACTGGGTGACGCCACTGAGGTGGGCAAGGCTACTGGCCCCCATCTTGACAACCATTAACAGGAGCGCAATTGAGAGTGTCCTGTCTGGGTGACGTCATTGTGTGGGACAGTAGCTGCAGAATGTCGGACCGTAAGTCAAACCAGAGAATCGTCAAAACAGCTGGGAAAATTGTTGGGGTATGAAACACAGAAGCCTGTAGGCCCTGCGATTGTAGTAAAAACACAGAAGTGCTGGAGGAACTCAGCAGGTCTCGCCACGAGCACACGATGTAAGATGTATTACCAATCCAGAGGGTCATCAACTCGGCCTCCGACATTACGGGCACCAGACTTCACTCCATCGAGGGCATCCAGAAGAGGCGGTGTCTGAAGAAAGTAGGCTCTATCCTCAAGGACCCCCACCACCCAGGCCATGCCCTCTTCACTCTGCTACCATTAGGAAAAAAGGTCCAGGAGCCTGGAGACGAGCATTCAGCGGCATGAGAACAGCTTCTTTCCCTCCGTCATCAGATTCCTGAATGGCCTCACTTTGTCTTTTTCTTGAACTTATTTTAAATTTATTTATCGTGATTGATATAAATGTTTGCACTGTGATATTGATGCAAAACAATGAATTTTGTGACATGTTCAAGACCATAAATTCTGAGAAAATAATGTAACCATGTACAGTGATGGAAATGTACAGAAAGAATACGAAAAGTTGTGATTAGATTTTGAACGGTTCTCTTTCTGGAAATAAGTTATTGTTACTAAAGTCTGTTGTCAATTAAACACACGTGTTGTGGAAGAAAAGACACTGAAACATTAACACAATCTACGGTGACAAAGCTGAGGAAAGGCGTTTTGTGCACAGGCACGGTTGGAGTAGCGGTCCACGCAACACCTTTACAGCACCAGCGATCGGGACCGGGGTTTGCCCCTTCTCCCCGTGTCTGCGCGGGCTTTCCCCGGGGGAGGGGTTCTGGTTTCCTCCCACCGTTCGAAACGTACCGGGGATGCCGGTTAACGGGGTGTAAATTGGGCGGCACAGACGCGTGGGCCGAAGTGGCCTGTTACATCCAAATTTAACATTTAGATAGTAGACCAGAACGTGCATGCCACTGCTTCTAAATTCTTAATAACCCCTCACTGCATGCCCAGACGAGGCGATTCCTTTTTACAAGTCCCAACTTACACCCGAGTTTTTTTCCCAAAAGCAGAAATTTGACTTGAGAGTCAGTGGCTTTGACAGGCAACATTCTGCAGACAGGAACTGCACCCAAGTCAAACTTTTTCAGAGACAGCACATTTGCTTCTGCATTGTCAATGCAGAGTGACGAGTCCAAGTCCATGCATCTGCCCGGAGGGTGGGGCATCAACACCGTCCCCAGGAAGGCGAAGCAATGAGACAAGCTCTGCCCACCGAACACGTTGGGCGAGGGAGTCACGCCGGGACTTTTAGAATGTGTGCATCCAGTTCAACAGCAGAAGTGTGACACGATACTCTTAGTCAACGGAAATAGCTCGGAGACGCCCCGCAGCCCAACGAGCCCGGAACACAAGAGAGAGAGAACATTTTCATATCAACTTGCGAACAAACTTTACTGCATTTCACCGTCGGACAAGTGGGGAAAGGACTGTTTGCTTCTCTGTGCACTGGTGAGGACAATATATAGATATTTTTAGCTGCTACGAACAATTATAACTGGGAAGACGATATAATCTACAGCAGTTGCGTGGGACATCTTGTAGAGCTGGGTACTATTCGGCCCATAAGGTCTGTACTTTCTCACCTTGCCGGTTTTTTTCCTGTTAAGGGTGCATTTCGATTCTCAATCGCCTTCGCCCTCCGTTAATCCATAAACACCCCCCCCCCCCTTTCCCTCGTGTTCTTGGGCTGAGATACCAACCCAACGGGTTAAGGGGAAGAGTTTAGAGGGAACTGGTTCACGCAGACAGCGGCTGGAGTGGTTGGACATTGAAGAAGAGTTGGGTCAGGTACCTGGATGGGAGGGGATGGAGGGCTGTGGGCTGGGTGCAGGGAAAATAGCTGTGCTGTGGTCCAATTATTCCATGAAATCTCCCCTTCATCACCCCCCCCCCCCCGGTTCTCCCCTTCAAAACGTTTAACTTCTGCTACGCTGGGTGTATTTTTCGAGCAAGTTGCTTTAAAAAATTCTTATTTGCACTTGATGGAGGAATGAATTTGTTTCTATGGCCTCCTCCTCCTGTTCTTTTGTGGTGTAAACTTCAGCCTGTTTAGGAGTGGATTTCCCGTACTGTAATTGTTGGATGGTTCTCGAACCAAAATATTCTGCATGGGATTTAAACTGGGAGGAGATTTCTGAAGAAGAACTGCCTTGAATGTAACTGGGACGGTTGGGAGAAGATTATTCCATGCTTTAATTGCCTAGGGTTGGGGGTGGGGGGGTTGATTGAATTGCTGTGCCCATCTGTCTTGGAAGATGGCTCTCCAAATTGGGTTTGGTGTATGCTTGATTGGTAGTCTGTTATCGAGCTGGCAGTCTTGTAACAGCAGGTCAGGAGGTGTGCCTTTACAGTCAGAGGATGTTTCTACAGTCCTTGAAGGAGAGCATTCTAAGGAGTTGCGGGAAATCCAGGCGAACAGACATCACTGGCATCCCAACGCCAGTGAATGGCTGTCTGCTCACTGAGGATCCCAGGAGAAAGCAGAAGGTCTTCTGTTTCAATTATTTTTCCACTTGAGTTTATTTGATAAAGAGGGTGCATTTTTCTATAACTGCTACTCCTTGGACTGTTTAACAGCTATATTAGAATGCCACAGGTCCTTCGACCCTCGATGTTGTGCCAACCTGTACCAAAATTAGACTAAACCATTCCCATCTCATAACCCTCTATTTTGCTCACATCTACGTGCCTGTCTCTTAAATGCCCGTAATGTTCCACCAGGCACCCACAACTCTCTGGGTTTTAAAATAAAACTTACCCCAGATGTGTCCTCTAAACTTCCCTCCCTTAACATAGAACAGTACAGGCTCTTTGATCCACAATGTTGTGCTGACCTCTAGACCCTGCCTCCCACATCACCCTCCATAAGCTTATCCAGTCATCCCAAAGTACCAAATTCACCACTGCCTCCACCACTGACCCGGATCATGCATTCCACGCTCCAACCATTCTCTGGGTAAAATAAAACACCTTCCTCTAATATCTCACCCATTACCTTAAAGCCATGCCCTCTTGTATGGAGCAGTGGGGCCCTGGGAAGGAGGCATCGGCCGTCCAGTCTTGCTATTCCTCTTAATATCTTGTATACTGTTACGAGTCCAGAGGACCCCAAAACCCAGCAGCAATAGATATTCACCATGACAAATGGTTACTTAAACAAAAGTTGCTTTTAATTATCTTTAAACATGTGAATAGAATCAAACTTTAACTTATCACTATTAACTTACTTTACCCCCTTCTAATTTTAAGCGCATGTGTATGTAATGTGTGTGTAAGTTCAGAAAAGTTCTTTGGTTCACAGTCCAAACTCGCTCCTCCAAGTTAACCAGTGTCAGGCAATTCTTATACTGGGCACAGATTTAACATTTATAAAGTTCACCGGGCTTTGGTGCTTGAAAGGTCAATCGTTACCGCTCAGGAAGGTTCTTGTCAGTTTTCAGAGAGTGATGTGTTGTTCCAGGACATCCACAACTGATGTACTCCTAGTAGTCACGTCAGTGTCTTGCTGATGAAACATGCCCCTTCAGGGTTCTCCAGGTGATAAATCTCTTTCTTTCAGGTCATCCCAGAGTTCCTTTTTGTTTCCCTTATTCCAAGTGAAACATGAGACAGCCAGTCCTCTCCTCTTCCATGAACCACAAGGACTTCAACCAGGCCATCTTCCAAAAGCTTATCAGCTCGTCCTGTTTCAGAACCAGCAACTTCTGCTGGCTGTAACACTGTCAAGTGATCTCTGTCCCTCTCTCTCTCTCTCTCTGAGAGAAAGCCTGTTTTACTCTCTCTGCTTACAAAACCACATTACCTTCTTACAACAGCAAATTCTCCTTCCATACAGTAGCAGCTCCAGCCTGCTCTTTCATCTGTTGCTTTTGGTAAACAACAACCCATTAGTGAAGTCTCTTGAGCACTCTTCAAAGCTCTTGCAAAAAGGTGTGAGAAGCCACTCAGACTCCAGTATTTCAAATCAGAACTGTTTTTTTTTTAATTTTTATTTTTCACACCATAAATCACATTAGCCATGATATACACTTTTTCTTTTTCACACATATACAGTAAATCAGAACTGTTTTAAAGTGTTTGCATGTGACCTACTCTAACAAACCTTTCCCAATTTATCTCCCAAAAACTTATCTATATACTCTGTCACTCGTGTCTCCTTGTCCTTCTCTCCAAAGAGAACAGATCTCAAGCTATAATGTGGGGGAGTGTGCAAGGAAGAATGGGTGGGTGTAGTCCAACTGTGGTCCCTTGTGACCCTGATCCCTTTAACCGACAGCATGGTTGAGATCCAAGAACTCCATGGATGCCAAACAAGGGAGCTCATCACCGAAGGAGTGGTGCTCCATACTTCACTCCTTTAATTTTTTAGTAGGGGACGGGCCTTGCGCATTAATGATAAATCTGTTGTGAGGTGACTGGAGGTTTCACTGTAATTGCTTTTTTTAGCAGATGGGAGCCTTGGAGGCGAATCCACGGAGTCTCAGTGACTCTGAAGGGACTCCCTTTTGCTGCTCTTCCTTTTGTAATGTAAGGCGGGGGGCAATGCTCATGAAGACTCTCTGTCAGCCTTACAGCAGGAAAAAGTTAAAATATATCAAGTATGTTGCATTTTATGTGACAATCAATAAAAGGAACCTTGAGACTTGTTATGGGATCCCCAATTTCAATTGTAAAGGTTGGAACATTTACATTAATGGACAATCACTCGGGGTCTATTGTGATGGTCAAAACAAGATGAGTTATCTTGAAGTTGGATGGCATTTGGATCGAGTGCCAGATTATCGTGCTCTAGTGTCACCCAGCCCGTCTTTGGATCTACTTTTGTAACTTGCTACCAATTTTTGTCTTTGTTGCCCATTTAAAATTTTTTTTTAAAATCTAGACCTACAGCACAGTAACAGGCACTTTTGGCCCTTGAGCCCACGCTGCCAAATTACACCCAATTGATCTGCTACCCACTCCCCCACTCCCCCCGGTTCATTTTTGAACTGTGGGAGGAAACCGCAGCCTCCCCACCCCCAGGGAAAGCCCATGTACAAACAGCGCGGGATTCAAACCCCAGTCCCAGGGGGTGCAGTGGTGCCGGAGCTCACTGGAGCGCCACTCCAACATCTCAGATGCGCCGTTCCAGGAACCTCACGGGGAGGCTCCGGCCTAACAAAAAATAGCACTGCCCCCACCCCCCGCCCGGTCTCGATCGCTGGCGCTGTAAAGGCCTTCAATCCCCCTGCCCCGTGCCAACCGTGTGAATTGGGATTCAATGTCCTACAGCCAATGAAAGACATTCGATGAGCTAGTTGTTGCCAGACGTGGCCACTTTCATGTGTTTTGTATGGGAATAATGGCTCACATGGGGATCTGACGCTCCTTCCAATGTATTGCATTCAGCTAATGTATGTAATATATTGCATTCAGCTAATTTGTGTAGAAACTGAGGAAGAGGAGGGGGGGTTATGGAATATTCTCGTATTTACGCTCCACTATACCTTTAAAGTGCTAGAGAAATTCACGCAGCTTCCATAGGAACGTGACCTGTTGAGTTTCCCCTGCACATTTGTGTATGGCGCTGAACCCCAGCAAACTTTCTTCCTCAACTTATAAATTGGGTTACTTTGCAATACAGGAAGTGTAGGCAGCAGGCAGAAGCAATCAAACACTCTCAGTTAGGCCAACAAGCGTCGCATTTTTTAGTGGGGTGGGAAGCTTTGAACATCTAGAATCTGAGGCAAGTCGCAGTGAACATTTGGCCCATTCTCTGTGACTGTTCCTTTCTCAAATGCAGTAGATATCCGGCATCTATGGGGATTAGTAGGTGCCGGATAAGTGAATTTTCCAGTTGCCTGAGGTCATACGGTGCATGACTGGTGAACTAACAATTTTAAACATCTGCATTTTTAACCTATTTATTTTCTGCAATTTTTTTTGCCGATTTCTTGAATTCCGGGCCACAGCATATTTGGGGGGAGGGGGGGAGCAGTACAGAAGAAACCAACTAAGCTTGACTGCTTCACAGGAAAGGGAGCCCGTAAACTTTGAGCAGAGCCCTGAGGAGGCCACAGCCAAAAAAAAAGGTTGAGATTGGCTGGGTTGGCGCAACACTCTTAACAGCACCAGTGACCCGGGTTCGAATCCAGTGCTGCCTGCAAGGAGGTTGTACGTTCTTCCCCGTATCTGTCTAGGTTTCCTCCAGGTGCTCCGGTTTCCTCCCATCCTTCAAAATTGTACGGTTGTAGGTTGATTGGGGTATTTTGGCGGCATGGGCGTGTGGGCACGAAGGCCGCTGTGTGTCTAAACATGCCACAGAAATGCTGGAGGAACTTGTATATATAAAGATATATACAATGGCATCACGAGGGGGGTGCGGACCACCCCAGGTGACACCATTGGGGGGGGGTGGCGACACCAAAATGACTCTCTATAAAATGTTTGTGCAGTGTTTCAGTAAAAATTTATTATTTTTTAATATAAAATATCGCTGTCGTTAGTTATAACAACAAAAACATATTTTGTAAGCCCAGCTTCCATATTGGCTAAAACTCGATGCTCATTTGCTTTTTGAACCTTCAGAGTTGTTGTCATTACCCAACGACAACGATGCTTCAAACCGCGTAGTTCCGTCTGCCCGCGAAAACAAGCAAGCGCTGTTGTTTTCATTGCTGCCGGGGTTTTTACAGTCGCTGCTTTTGTCAAATTTTCTGGTATTTTAGCTACAATATTGTGGGAATTCGTATTTGTGGACCTCAATCAATAACCTTTTTTGAGAATGAAATCATACACTGTTGTAATTTTAATTTGGCCAGTTGTTTATCTCACTTCTATTGCCATTATTTTCAGTGACCCACAGGAAATATAGGTAACATTAGTGCAAAAAACATTACTAAGGATTCTGAGTTGTCTGTTACAGAGGGAGGTCCATGGGGGAGGGGGATGGTGGGGTGACACCAATCCTAGTGATGCCACTGGATATGTTACCAACGTTTTGGGCCCTGATTGGTGCATTAGATTTTTAAAAGTTTTAAAAAATTTATCTTCAATCATTGCCTTCTGATTATCAGTCTTTCCATTTAGTTTAAAACTACTCCCTTTGAGCTTTAAGCATTTTTTTTCATAATTTTGTAAAATTTAAATGAGGGGGATAAGGTTGTGCTGAAGACGCGCTGCTGCTATGTTTACCTCACCAAAGGTTTCTGGTTGGAGTGCATAAGTTATGTGAGTCAGGAGGTAATCTGCGGTTAATTATTACACCAACAAAACCAATCCTTCAGACAGAAAGGTAAAAAGGGCATTCTATTCATCCTGGTGAACAGCAGCCGACATAATGAGAAATGTCCCAGCGAGAATTCCATGAGAAATAGTCCTCTCGGCTGAAACCTATTCCGCGAGAGGCACCTGAGTTGGAGAAAGGAATGGAGACTGTCTGTCAATAAGATTTAAACAGATCTGAAGTCTACATTCCATCTGTGACCTTTCACCTCCTTGGCATTTTACCTGCCTACCTGTTTCAAAACGAGTCAAAGACTCTAGGAGAAGAGCATTCCAAAGATAATGATGGCCCCTCCACCTCATTCTCCTCTTTTACCTCCATATCCCTAATCCTTTAATATCCAGCAGCCAGTCAGAGCTTTGAATGCAATCAGCGGCCGAACTGGCACAGAGCCAGGGAAATGCAGTTGGCATGGCGATCAGCCTTTATGGTGCCAGCGATCAGGGCATGGGGTTGAAATCCCGCGCTGTCTGCAAGGAGTTTGTACCTTCTCCCCGTGTCTGCACGGGGTTTCCCCTCGAGGGGCTCCAGTTTCCCCCCCCCCCCACCATTCAAAACGTAGAGGTTAATGGGATGTAAATTGGGCGGTGTGGACTCGTGGGCCGAAATGCTGTCTGTCTAAATTTTAAAACATTTAAGAATCATGTACACAACAATACACACAAAAAGGCTTTCCTTTCTTTGTCCTGTAAAGGCAGACAAAGAGGTACCAACAACAAAAATTGCCTCCAAGGCAGAATTGGAAGCAAAAGTGAGTATAAACACAAAAAGCTGGTGAAACTCAGCAGGTCAAACAGTGTCCTTCATGCGGCAAAGATAAATCTACTGTTATGAGCCCAGATGACCCCAAAGCCCAGCAGCAATAGAAATTCACCAAGACAATGGCTACTTAAACAAAAGTTGCTTTAAATTTTATTTAAACAAGATCAAACTTTAACTTATTACTATTAACTTGACTTAACCCCCTTCTAATTCTAAGCGCATGTGTACGTAATGTGTTTATGTTCAGGAAAGTTCTTTGTTTCACAGTCCAATCATTCACTTCTCACTCTACCAAGTGGTATCAGGCAATTCTTATACTGTGCACAGAATTTAATGTTTCTGAATCTTCATCAGGCTCTGGTGCTTAAAATTAAATGGTGACCGCTCAGGAAAGTTCTCGTTGGTTTCAGGAAGATACTTGTGACTCGTTGGACACACACACAAACTGATTTCCTCCAATCAGTGTCTTGCTGAAGAAACTTGCTCCCTCGTGAGTTTTCCAAATGATAACCTCTTTTCTAGGTCACCACAGAGTTCTCCTTGTTTCCCTTATTTCTCTATAGCCAGACATTTCCTCTTCTAAGGACCACAAGGATTTTTAAACAGGCTGAACTCCGAACTCACAACCCATCTTCAAAATGGGGTTGTCATTTTGCAGCCTCTCTGCTTGTAAAAACCAAATCACCTCTCCCAAGGCTCCAAATGCACACCTTGAAAGATCTTATCAGTACTTGAGCCTGGACTCTGTTCCAATTGCAGTTCCAATTGCAGTTCCATTGTCTCTGCAAAGTCACCGGAGCCTCAGCGTTCATCTTCAGCAAAGCTCTTGCATTTTAAATGAGATGTCTTTTCTGAAGTATTACTGTCAGTTTGTAGTGACCTACACTGAACCCCCACCATCTATCTCTTTTAAAGACATATTTATTCATAACCATACTAATATAACCTTTAACAATATGGAACCAACGTTTCGGGCTTGAGCCCAAACAAAATGGTGGGAGGTGGGGAGGGGCAGGGGGAGAAACGCGGTCCCACAGGCAGGATTTAACAGGTGGATAAGGGAGGGAAGGCACTGCGGAAAGCAGCGGAGGGGGGATGGCTTTTTGAATGGAGAGGGAAGGGAATGGAGAGCTGGAGGAAAGAAGACTGAGGGATGGGGTAGAGAGGGAGAATGGAGAGTGGGCTAGCAGAAACCAGAGAAATTGATGTTGATGCCGACTGGTCAGAGAACGCCCAGGCAGAAAACCAAGTGTTGTTCCTCCAATTTACTGATAGTCTTGGTTATATTGGGTCAGCACAGCATTGTGGGCTGAATGGCCAGTACAGTGCTGAATGTTCTATGATTGAGAGGTATTTAGCAAGCCATGGGGCCTCTTTCTGGCACAGTGTATCAGAGAGCTTTCTTCTTGGATCAATGTGCAATTTAAGAAGAGAATCATCCAATTTACACTTAAGAAAATTATTGGAAATAATTATGTGAAGAAAGTATGATGAAAATTATTAATGTTAGATAAAGATTAGTTCAATATAATTGTTTATATCAATTATATTTCTCTCCTTAAAAATTAAATAAGTTGAATTTAACATTGTCTGATTTATGTTTTAGATGTGACCAGGAAATTGGTTCCTTTTTTCACTCAACTTGGGAGTGTTTTAAGGTAACGCCTTTCCAGTTATAAGTTAAACAATTTTTGGAGAGAATACTCCCACAGGTCCGATGTTCTTTTTGTTGGATAATATTAAAGTGGTTAGGATTAAATTATCAAATTGAATTTTGACAATTAGCTTTAGCTGTTTCTAGGAAATGCACAGCCATTACTTGGAAATCAGATACGGACTTGAGGATGGGGGAGGTGCGGGATTGCGTTTGTGCATTCCACTTGAAAAAATAATATAATTTACGTAATAAATATCTTTTTTTTCTTGAAAGTACGGAGCCCATATTTACAACATATCGGTTGAAGGTATTAGAGACCCTTGAAGGCCCATCCCGCTGGTAACCCTTAACTTTGTTATTATATGTATTGAATTAATAATTTTTATTGACATTCTCCTGTTTCTTTTATATTATGATTAGTGGGTGGGAGGTATGAGAGGGGGATTTTGTTTTCCTTTTCATGGAATACATGTGATATATATATATACAATTTAAAAGAAGCTCGCACTGTGATGGGTTATATTATTGTTACGAGCCCAGAGGACCCCAAAACCCAGCAGCAATAGAAATTCACCAAGACAATGGCTAATTAAACAAAAGTTGCTTTTAATTATCTTTAAACATGAAAATAGAATCACACTTTAACATTATTATTAACTTAACTTAACCCCCTTCTAATTCCAAGTGCACATGTGTGTAATGGGTGTGTAAGTTCAGAAAAGTTCTTTGGTTCACAGTCCAATCTCACTTCTCATTCCTCCAAGTTCACTGGTTGCAGGAAATTCTTATCCTGTGCACATAATTTAACATTTATAAAGTTCACCAGGCTTTGGTGCTCAAAAGGTAGATGGTTACCGCTCAGGAAGGTTCTTGTAGGTTTTGTAGAGAGAGATTTGTTGTTCCTTTTTAATCAGCCACTTCAGTGTCTTGCTGACGAAACTTGCCCCCTCAGGGTTCTCCAGATGATAACCTCTTTCTTTCAGGTCACTACAGAGTTCCTTTCTGTTTCACTTATTCCAAGTGAAACATAAGACAGCCAGTCCTCTCCTCTTGCATGAACCACGAGGGCTTTGACCAGGCCATCTTCCCAATGCTTGCCATCTTGTCCTGTTTCAGTTCCAGCAACTTCTGTTGGCTGTAACACTGTCAAGTGATCTCTGCTTCTCTCTCTCTCTCTCACACACACACACACACACACACACACACACACACACACACACACACACACACACACACACTCTCTGAGCCTGTTTTACTTTCTCTGCTTGCAAAACTACATGACCCCCTTACAACAGCTAGCACTCCTTCCAGACATCAGCGGCTCCAACATGCTCTTTCATCTGTTGCCTTGATAAACAATAATCCATTAGTGACGTCTCTTGAGCACTCTTCAAAGCTCTTGCAAAAAGGTACGAGAAGCCACTACATCTCCAGTATTTCAAATAAGATCTGTTTAAAAGTGTTTGATTGTGACCTACTCTAACAAACCTTTCCCAATTTGTCTCCCAGAAACATTTCTCGATACTCACATTATATATAAATATGTTTTTAAAAGCGATAGATTGAGTGTAGGTTACCACAAACAGAGTAATCCTTCACATCCCATTTAAAAATGCAAGAGCTTGGCTGAAGCCAGTCATGCAAGCGCCCGTGGCTTTGAAAAAGACAATGGGACTGTTTTGGAAGGAACTTCAAAACTAGGTGCAAATGGAGCAGAAAGTTGATCACAGATCAGGCAGAGGCCTGATAAGATCTTTCAGAGACTGGGTCTGGAGCCCTGCAAGAAGGTCATGTGGATTTGTAAGCACAGAGAGAGAAAAGACCAGACTGGCTTTCTCTAAGAGAGAGAGAGAGAGAGAGAGAGAGAGAGAGAATTCAGTTGGAGTTCTGCAGAGCCTTTTTGTGACTGTAGCATGGCCAGCTGGCAGGCTTGTTGAAGACCCAATTTTGGCAGATGGGTTGCGAGTTCTAAGTTCAGCCTGTTGAAAACAAGGGTTTTCATACAAGAGGAAATGTGCACACGTGGTCCATACAAGAGGAAATGGCTGGCTAGAATATTTCACCTGAATTAAGGGAAACAAGAGGAACTCTGTGATGACCTGGAAAACCCAAGTTTCTTCGAGAAGACACTGAAGTGGCTGATCGGAGGGAATCAGTTTGTGTGTGTGTCCAACGAGCAATGAATCTCTCTCAGAAACCAACGAGAACTTTCCTGAGTGGTAACCAATTACCTTTAAGCACCAGAAGATTGGTGAAAATTCAGAAATGTCAAATTCTGTGCCCAGTATAAGAATTGCTTGATACTGGTAAACTTGGAGGAGTGAGATTGGACTGTGAACCAAAGAATTTTCCTGAACTTATACACATTACATACACATGTGGTTAGAATTAGAAGGGGGTTAAGTTAATAGTAATAAGTTAAAGTTTGATCCTGTTTCTATGTTTGAAGAAAATTTAAAAATAACTTTTATTTAAGTAACCATTTGTCTTGGTGGATTTCTATTGCTGCTAGGTTTTGGGGTCCTCTGGGTCCATAACAGTGTAAAGTCCAGGCACAATGTTTTTTTCTGTGTCCTTGTTAGAGCACAGAAAATCGCCCCCACTTTTATTAAAATTGGTTATCATGGGGACTTTATAATCAGCAAGGAAGTAGTTTCAACAGGACATCCTGGTGACAGGGATAGCAAACATGATAGGAGGTGGCCATGGGAGGTCACGTGACCACGGTCGCAAAGCGGGGAGAGCCGCAGAGAGAGTCCCAGGGCTGTTTTGAAACCAAGAGACTTGGCAGGCATGGGAGCGGATTGGACTCGATAGAAGGGTCATGTTGGCCCGTTTCTATTTCCAGAAACTGCTCGCTGTGGACAGTCCAAAATTTCAACTGTCGCACTTGCCAAAAAAAAGTCCACTGAGCAGAGACACAAATAGTTACAGAAACTCAACCATTCTATGGGCAGTCCAGCTGCTATCTTGGTTCCTCATGCGCCACAACAGGATATTGTGGCCTGTCAGTTTGATTAAATTGACAATTATTCTGGGAACTCTCGCTTTGTTGCCAAGGGTCCCCTGAATGACTTGTCTTTTCCCCCTTCCCCCTGAAGATGGGGGCTCTCGCCGTTCCCACCCAGCTTGTGGACTGCTTTTCAGATTTCAGATTTGTTGTCAGAGTACAGTCATGACATTCCATTCAACTCTGAGATTCTTCCTCCTGCGGGCAAGGCAGAGTTACCACTTACTGGTCATGCAAAAAAAACTGCGCTCAACATACACCCATAAACAAATAAAGAACTGTAAATAGATAGTGAATGTAAACAAACTGACTGTGTAATACAGAGAGAACAAAGAAAATCAATTAAGTGCAAGTCCTTAAATGAGTCCCTGATTGAGTTTGTCGTTGAAGAGTCTGATGGTGGAGGGGTAGGACTATTCCTGAACCTGGTGGTGCGAGTCTTGTGGCACCGATACCTCTTTCCTAATGGCAGCAGCGAGAACAGAGCATGTGCTGGGTTATGCGGATCCTTGATGATCGCTGCTGCTCTCCGACGGCAGCGTTCCCTGTCGATGTTCATGATGGTGGGGAGGGTTTTACCCGTGGTGTCCTGGGCTATGTCCAAGAAAACATGGAGGGCTTTATGCTTAGGGGTATTGGTGTTCCCGTACCAGACCGTGATGCAGCCAATCAGTGCACTTTCCACTGCACCTCTGTAGAAGGTTCCCAGGGCTTTTGGTGTTACACTGAACCTTGACCACATCACAACTCCATCTAACCATCCAGACACCCCTCCCCCTCCCTTGGTTCCAGCACCCGTGGATCCCATGACCTGTATGGGACCACCTTCACAGAGCCATTCAACCAACCTGGCTTGGAGTGGAGCAGCCTTTCCCTCCCCCCACCTCCAAGACCTGACCGCAGAACAGGAATGCCCTAGTTTTAGTGAGACCTTGTCACTGAGAAACGCAAGAACAAGGAGCAGGAGGCAATCACCTGTGAGGCTTCTCCGACATGGAAAACATTTGGTTAGGCTGCTCTTGGGGTGTCACGTATGTTAGGTCTGCTTTGTTCATGAATGAGTGAGTCAGACACCAGACTAAGTCGAAATCAAGGTTCTTTGTTCTTTATTACCGGATTGTAACACTTGCAACTAACAGTGTTAGTTGGAGAAGGCGCATTCTGCCGTTATCAGCAAGTGGTGTTTTTTTATACCTCAGGATACGTACTTAGTAAATTATCATACCATGACATTGTCCAATGAATAAACTGTTGCTACCCTTCTCTGTTAGTCTGCTGCTCATCATTCTTGTTAGTGCAAAGCTTATCTTGAGTGTACAAGGTCACACTGTTACTCCTTAGTACTGGGTGACTCCTTCTCCGGTCCCATCTCATGATGTTTTTACCTTACAATCCCTCCTTTGTCCTCTTTAGAGGACAATCTTGCCCTGACTACGCTACCACCACGTTACATTAGTTCGCCTACTATTGCCAAGCTCTATACGGGTTCTGTTCAAGGGGTTGTTCGGCTGGTGGGCGAGGGCTCCCCTCAACCCTCTTTAGCGTATACCCCCCATCCGTTTCCCCGATCCCATTGCCCGTTTACAAGTTTCATCCCTATTTGCCCCCAAGCAAATAACTAGCTAACCCCCCAAACATTAGTAAGTACCCAAGTTAACATTTGTGCTACAATCTATTTTATAATCCCTCCTCCTCATCACATTCTCCATCAGACTCCGGATCGATCTCAGCAATTTTTGACGCCTCCTGTGACGTGAGAAAGTCCCGCTCCGTAGCTTGTAGAGCTTGATATTTTGGAGGCAGCTCATCGCGGTTGGCAAAGGCTCTCTCAATGGTCCTCATGACCAACGTTCGACTGCATGGAATACAACAACAGCCACAAGTGATAAAAATGGATACAGAAATGAACAATCCTAGGAAAAGTTGTCCCAACATTGTGCCCCATTTCCCAAACACTCCATGTAACCAGGACAAAACAGGGTTAGAGACTCCAGATTGGGCTTTTAATTCCTTCGCCAATGCCTTAAGTTTTGTCAGCCCCTTAGTGAGTGACCCATCTGGCCCTGTGTTATTAGAGATAGAAGTGCAGCATAGATCGAACTGGAAGGTGCTATCCTTGTCTTTATCTATCTTCAGAATAACTTTGGCCCCGCATGGATCCGAACTACTCTGTTGGCTTGTTTGGCAACCCATCAACAGGAATGCCCATAGGGCCCTCGGCATTGTCCACATGAGTCTCATCATATTTTCCAATACTCGCTACTTGTTGTTTTGCCTTGGAGCAAAAGGCAAAATGATGCCAATTATTATCCCCTGGTTTGTCAATTCTTACCGACCTATCTGTCACGGCGGTAACAGTGTATGGTCCAGTCCATCTAATTTCAGTCCAATGTACTTTCCCTGGTTTACGGATATACACCAGGTCTCCCTCCTTCACTGGAACTCCTTCAGTGTCCGGGTTCTCCTTATTTGCATTCGCCACCTGTTGTGAGACTAAAGCAACCATATTACCCAGCATCTGCATATAATGGTCCAATTCCACTTCCCTTTCTTCCCACAACTTTACCCAGGCTGGATCAGTCTTTGGACCGGGCATGGGTCGACCCGTTAGAATCTCGTGCGGTGACAGGAAGGTATCTTTGGCCTTCTCTTGTCGCATAGACATCAGTACTAATGGCAATGCCTCGACCCAATTCAACCTGGTCCCACCCAAAACCTTACCTAATTTGGATTTTATCGTCCTGTTTGCCCTTTCTACTAGCCCCTGGCTCTCAGGCCTGCCGAAACGGTGTTTGATCCCTAAGTATTCTTCAACCTGTCGAATCAGCTCATTCTTAAAGTGAGACCCATTATCAGAGCATATCCTGCTGGGGACTCCGTAGCGGGGTATTAACTCTCGCGTCAGCCAGCCTATTACACTATCCGCATCCTCCCTCTTCATTGGGACAGCCTCCACCCACCGTGAGAACCTATCCACCGCCACTAAGAGATATCGGTATCCTTCCTTTGTCTTAAGGTCAGTACCCATATCTGTATAGTCAATATAGATCTCTTTCCATGGGGCTGTCGGTACTGGAAATCGTAAAAGCGGGTGGGGTAAGGTGATCCTTTGGTTATGCCCATTGCAGATAGTACATTCAGCTCTAAAGTTGTCAATGTGCTCACGTAAGTGGGGATTCCACCAATGTTGTTTAAGCGTATTATAAGTTTTGGTGGCGCTAATGTGAGTCGGCCCATGTGCTTCTTCAAATAATAGCGAAAGTAATTGGCAGGGGGCAACTATCGTACCTATTGGGGAGCGCCAGACATGTACTGTCCGATTGTCATAGATGATCTCCTGTCGCGTAGCACCGCGTTTCATCCATTCCTCTTTCTCACTTGGGCTAGCTTTTTCCTGTATTTCTATCAGGTGCTCAATATTCAGTGGGGGTCCCTCTCCCTCCTTTTCTGTGTGGTCACTCAACTTGCTACAATTTTCCCTATTCTCCAATTCCTCTTTCTTGCTATGGGACCTCAAAATCATCCCCTGTATAGGTTCATGATGACCAGTAACCTGTTTGGCTGCCCTGTCAGCCGCCGTGTTTCCCTTATCCCAGAGAATCCTATTGTAGATAATGTTTTGCCCAAATATGTGCTTCCTGGGGGCTGTTTAATCACGGTCGTAACTGCTGCCCCTGTGTCAATCATAAATTCTTTTTCTCCATTTACCGTCCCCCAAATTTTCGGAGGCTCCCAGGGAGGCGTGATTTTTGATTCTCCAGGGCCCTGTCAATAATCAAATTCAGCACCTTCCCTAATATCGTCATCACACTGGGGTGCCTGGACTTGTTGATCACTCTGCCATCCCCCAATTTTCTGGGGCCGATCAATGTGTCCACCCCTACCCCTTGCTTGTCCTCTTAAATTTCCTCCTCTTCCTCTATAGCCTCTAATAGAGGGTAATCCTTTTCCCCTTCCTCTCCCAGCCTCTGGACAGTCCCGCTGGTAGTGTCCAGGATTTTGGCAGTGCCAGCATAGGGTATGTTCTCCTCTATACATGGTACTTAGTGGTCTTTCCCAACCATACCTTACTTGGGGTCCTGGATTTATCACTGGCCCCATGGCCTGTGGGACTATCTGTTGGGCCGCTAATTTAATCCCTATTTGTTCTATGGCTCTCATCAATTTATCGGTTGTCTTGTCCACTCCCTTCTGGGATGCACTTTCTGACTTAGCCTGCTCTGATTGACGATGTCGTTTGAGTGCATGTGTCAGGTGTCTTTTCCACAAGTCCTCTGACATCGTCTCTAATCCCACAATGTCCCTTAATTTTGCTTGAACCGGACCAGGTAGTCCGTTTATTGTCCCATTACGAAAATGAGCATTTTCCAGGGGGCTGTGGTCGGGTCTTTCTCCAGTCCCTGTCTCCCATAAGTCCCCTGCTCGAGAGAGGTACTCGTGCGCAGTCTCCCCTTCTTTTAGTTGGAGGGTTACCAAGGCGTCCAAACTATAGGGTGAAGGGAATGTTTCTCTAAGTGCTTCCCAAAATCTATTTCGAAGTGGATCAAATTCTATTTCATCCCCCAATTTACTGCTTCTAAGGATTCTCTCTATTTGCTTCAGGGCCCCTTCTGCCTTCATTTTTATCATGATAGTTCTGACATCTGCGAGTGCTAATTGTTTCTCGCTCAAAACAAGAAATCCATGGACCAGCCCCATTACTCAATGGAGGAAGTTTTTTCATTAGACTCTTTAAGTCCATTCGTGACCAGGGTACATATTTTTGATTTCCCCACCCCATGATCAGCAATGGGCATTGATGTCTCAATTTTGGGGATTTCTGTTCCTTTTTTACTCTTGGAATACATCTATTTATTCCCCCCTGTTCAGACACCTCTTCGTCACTACTGTCACTGTCCCCGTCAGGTTCTGATGTCTCAGAGTCGGAGGTATATCGTTCACGCTCGTCTCTAAGATAATTTTTTCGGTCATAGTCTAGTGGTTTCACGTCTTTCTCTTTCGTCCTAACTATGTCCAGGCGGGCATGTCTACTCTTCTCCCTCCCGAGTTCTTTTATGCTACTTTCCTCCCATGGTGGGTCGTATCTCGTTTCCTCATCTGTACTACACTTTTCGTCCTTTATTCCTATTACTGTTCCTCCAGCTTTGAGTTCTGCCTACAGTGTTGTAGTTATCTTTTCCATTTCTTTCAATACACCTACCATTAATTCTTTTTGTTCCTTGCTGGTCTGCCCCAGCACAATCACATCTTTGTTTAAGTTTTTAACGTTATCCTGAACCTTTTTCATGTTCCTTTTCTGCGTCTCTAAGTCTGTTTCTATTTTCTTGGATCCCGCGGGGGTCTCGAGATCTATTACTCCCCCTTCTATTTTTAGTAAAGGGGCCTGTACCTTGTCTGACGTGTCCCTATTCCCGATGTTCCTGTCATGTCCCAGTGTTTCAATATCTGGATATAAGGGACGTGACTCCTGGATCCCGTCTGGGGTGTCAGGGGTACCTTGTGACTCCACATATGCATAGGGCGGGGGACTACAAGCTATTTCTACAGGGGCCATAATAGGTGGGTTATCAGGGAGACCAAATTCTTCGAATATAGCTAGGACATCGCGGTACTGCATCTTCTTGTCTCTCATCTTTTTTTTGTGAAGACTCTCGATTAAAGATTTTCCTTTCTATGTCCCATTTTGTTTCTTCCAGCTTATCTAAGACTCTACGTTTTAAAATTTTGTTTCCCTCACCTGTCAGGAACATCTCAGTGCTCCCGGGTAACCAACCCCTCTTCCTCCAACGATCTACACATTTTCGGAGAATCTTTTGTTTCTCCAATGCCTCTTTACTGGCATTTCGCTTCTCTAATTCCTGATTAATTTCCCTAATAACTTGGTCAAAGGTCTTAGCAGACAACTGTGCAGCCATTGCTGCGGGACCGCTTCCTAATGCCTCTTTTAATTTAGGTTCTTGTCCGTTTAGGGGATCTATGTTAACGAAAATCGCTTTTAAAAATGTCTCTTTGCAGGCCGGATGACAAAAATATATTAGTGAAACAGTCTCTAAGTCTGGTCCTCCGGTGGACCTCAGACTGTCCTGTATACTCTGATTGCTCGTCTTCCACTCTCTTTTTTCCCAAAGAGGTCGGAAGGTTAGGTTACAACTAGGAAACCAAGTTTCTGGGCTATATTTTTGTCCAGTTTCCCTGTACCAATCTATGAATTTACGTAACTTTATCTCCTTGGTGATGCTGGGAATACCCTCATTTAACTTATCAAAAATACTTCGAATAAACCGGGTGTCTCTTAAGATTCTGTCAACTTTTTCATTGATATCTCCTACCTGATCCGGACACAGCTTTTGCAGTCTTTGGTCATCGCCCTTGTTCACCAGGCAGGCATCTCTGAGTACTCTTTTTGTCGTCTCGAGATCTCTAATGTCCGCTGTGGTATTCCACCACGGCGAATTTGGGAAATAAATTCTTAAGTTTTCAAGTGTACAGACATTATCATACCTACCGGACATTTATAAGCCAGTCTTTTTATACAATTGAGACCAATAAGCCTGAACCTTCGTTTTCTTTCAAAGCCCAACCTTCACGTGGGAGATTTCTCCTCTTAATAACCAGTTTAGGGCAGAAAACTCAGGTCCCCAATTGTTCATAGACCACCTTCTCTCTCTATTGGACTTTGCAACGTCACAATAAAGACTTTTTAAACTCTAGTAGTTTGTCGGCGAAGCACTTATCAAATGTCACTAAAACACCTTAAGGACTTTTCTTTTATCTGTAACCACTTACGTGTTACAATCCTGGCAGGTGACGACCTTCAATTATGGTCGTCTAATTTGTCCGATCTCCAGTTCTTACTGACAATCATAAAGATTTTAAAAGAGAGAATTTTGTTAAAACAGGCTTCTCTGGACCTTTTTATCACCCGGCTGAGATGATTGTCAAGAAAAACAGAAACTGTCGTCCAGTGTCCACTCACCCATCACGTCGGGGTCACCAAATTGTTAGGTCTGCTTTGTTCATGAATGAGTGAGTCAGACACCAGACTGAGTCGAAATCAAGGTTCTTTATTACCGGATTGTAACACTAGCAACTAACAGTGTTAGTTGGAGAAGGCGCATTCTAACGATATCAGCAAGTGGTGTTTTTTTATACCCCAGGACACGCACTTAGTAAATTATCATACATTGTCCAATGAATAAACTGTTGCTATCCTTCTCTGTTAGTCTGCTGCTCATCATTCTTGTTAGTGCAAAGCTTATCTTGAGTGTACAAGGTCACATCTGCATTCTGTTACTCCTTAGTACTGGGTGACTCCTTCTCCAGTCCCATCTCATGATGTTTTTACCTTACACGTACCATTCCGGTCACCTCATTAGATGGAGAGAAAATTCTAAATTCGGAGGTGCAAAGGGACTTGGGAGACCTCATGCAGGATACCCTAAAAGGCTAACCTCCAGGTTGACTTGTGGTGAAGAAGACATTGCTGTTCATTTCTAGAGAAATAGCATTTAAGAGCAGGGATGTAATTTAAGACTCTATAAAGCACCGGTGAGACCTCATGTGGAGAACTGCGGACTGATTTTGGACACCAAATTTGAGAGAAGATGTGTTGGCATTGGAGAGGGTTCAGAGAAGATTTACTGGAATGATCGGGTTAGGTTATGAGGAACGATTGCTGGCTCTTGGACTGTACTCGATGGAGTACAGAAGGATGAGGGTGGGGGGAGACCTCCTGGAGACATTTCGAATGCTGAACGGCTTGGACAGAGTCGATACGTTAAGGATGTTTTCCCTGGGAGGGGAGTCTAGGACAAGACTAGGACAAGAGAGCACAACTTCAGGACAAAAAGGTGTCAATTTAAAACAGAAATGTGGAAAAAATTCTTTAGCCAGAGGGTCGTGAGTCTGCAGAACTAGTTACCACAGGCGGCTGTGGAAGCAAGACCATTGGTGGAGATTGATGGGTGTTTAATTAGTCGGGGCATCAGGGAGAAAGCTGGGGAGTGGGGCTGAGTGTGGGGATGGACAAGCTCATGATTGGAATGGCGGAGCAGACCCAATGGGCTGCCTCCTGCTTCTAATATCTTGTGATCACAGGAAGGATGTGGAAGCGTAGAACGTTCCAGCGCAGAAATGGACCCTTCTGAAGTGTGACGATTCTGCCTCGTCGCACTGACCTGCACCTGGAACGTATCCCTCCCCTCCATGCGCCCGTCCAAATATTTCTTTGGTGGTTTGACATGAGTGCAGAAGCAATTCACCAGGATCCTACTTAACTTTTTAATTATGTTGTCATGTAATTAAATAGACGTATTATCACACGAAATTGCCTTTAGTCTGCCATAAGGAAAGAAAAAGATTCACCATTAGCGTTGCCCGCCGCACCTCATAGTCAGAGAAAGAGAAGCAAACACGAGTCTCTTCAGAGTCACAGAGTGTCTGTGGATTCGTCTCCAGACCTCCCTCTGCTGCACAGACTCCCGTTTGGTCATCGGCGACCTGAGCTCCAGACCGAAACCTCCGACATGATCAGGGAGCTTCCAGTGATTTATTATCTATTTTTAATTTAATCTTTGCCATTGTAGGTTTTAATTTCATGAAGCATGTGTTCAGCTGCTGCGAGTGAGAATTTAGGTCCCGGGCAACATTTTGCAGTGTGTGTGGAATAAACCCTTCATCAATCATGGAATTAGAATCTGGTCGCAACTTCCCAAATGCCGGCCGCATCGGACTTTTGCTTGTTTTGACATTGGCTCTTCCAACAACAAAATTCTGAGGATCCCTGGGGCGGCCTGGATGGCGTAGCGGTCAGCGCAATGGCTTTACAGCCCTAGCAATCGGACCGGGGATTCAAATCCTGCGCTGTCTGTGAGACGTTTGTACGTTCTCCCCGTGTCTGTGTGTGTTTTCCATGGGGGGCTTCCGGTTTCCTCCCACCATTTGAAAACATACCAGGGGGTGTAAATTAATGGGGTGTCATTTGGGCGGCACAGACTTACGGGCATGGATTGAGAGTAAAAGGGGAAAGGTTTAGGGGAAATACGAGGGGGAATTTATTCACGCAGAAGGTGGTGAAGATGTGGAATGAACTTCCGGCAGAGGTGGTAGAAGCGAGATTGATGTTAATATTTAAAGCAAGGTTGGATAGGTATATGGACAGGAGAGGCATGGAAGGTTATGGGCCGAATGCGGGTCAGTGGGACTAGGTGGGAAAAGATGTTCGGCATGGATTAGAATGGCCGAACTGGCCTGTTTCTGTGTTGTAGATGGTTATATGGAAATGGCCTGTTACCGTGCTGTACGTCTAAATTTTTTTTTTAAATTAAGATGCTGCACGACAAGTGGGAATTGCAGGGAATACTCGTTAAGCCAGGCAGTATCTACAGAGGTGGACTGGATTGGCGGGGATGTAGGGCCGAAGGGCCTATTTCCGCGCTCTGACCAGGGCTGGTCTGGAGACATGAAGCTGCTGACCTGAAAGGTGAGCTGGACATTCTGCCGCCTCCTGACCAGCCGACCTCTTAGTTATCTGGAAAGGGCACGCAAGATCATCGGGGACCCACACAACATCTTTCAGCTGCTCCCGTCAGGAGGATCAGAGCCAGCACCACCAGGCTGAGGAACAGCTTCTTCCCACGGGCAGCGAGAACGCTGTACAACCAAAGGAACAGCTCACATTAACCATCTGAGACTCTTATATTGATCTAAAAAATATTTATTTGTATATACGAATACTTGTCCTGTATGTGTATTGGTTGTCTGTACGTGTGTTATGTCTGGTTGCGTGTTTTGCGCTGAAGACTGGAGAACACTGCTTCATCGGGTTGTACTTGTGCAATCAGATGATAATAAGCTTGACTTGAACATCACAGTACAGGCCCTTCAGCCCACAATGTTGTGCTGACTGATGGAAACTCTCTCCACAACAAACTAATCCTTCCCTGCCTTACACCCATAACCTTCTACTGCATTCATGTGCCCTGTCTGAGTATTTTAAATGCCCCTATTGTACTGGCCACCACCACCATCCCTAGCAATGTATTCCAGGCGCCCACCACTCTCTGAGCAACTCTAACCTCCCCTCTCCCTAAACCGATGTCCTATGGTATTTGCTACTGCCACCTCGGGGGGGGGGGGGATACGGTGCTGGTTGTCCACCCGATCTAGACCCCTCCCCATTATCATCTTCTACACTTCTATCAAGTCCCCTCTTATGCTTCGTCTCACGTGACGCGTTCTCCAACGCAGGCAACTAGTGCCCCAGTGTGCTTTGTTTCTCATTGGCTTCTCTTCCAACGACAGGTATGGTGGAAGATGGCGCTGGGTGGCATCAAGACCGCCAGCGGAGATTACATCGATGCATCGTGGGAGCTGAAGATCGCAGTTGAGGAACTGGGAGCTGATGCAGAGCCCATCACACTGCGGGTTACAGGAGATATACACATTGGTGGGGTCATACTGCAGCTGGTGGAAAAGATTGGTAGGTTCTACTGATGTTCGAAATGTACCGCACAGAGGCCTGGCTTTTGACCATCCCTATGTTTTATTACTCGAACCAAAGGACGTGGGCTAAAGGTAAAAGGGGAAATGTTCAAGGGGGAACTTCTTCACGCAGAGAGCAGTGGGGGTGTGAAACGAGCTGAAGTGGCAAATAAAGGCTCACTTTTAGCATTTAAGGAAAATTTGGACCAGTGCATGGATGGGTGCATAGAGGGATGCGGACTGGGATAGGTCAGCGCAGACTAGATGGGCTGAATGACCTGTTTTTGTGCTGTGGAACTATGGCATTTAGGAGTCAGAACCTCAAGACCCAGGGGAGCAGATTTAGGATGGAGATGAGGAGGAACTGCTTCTCCCAGAGGGTGGTGAATCTGTTGAATTCTCTGCCCAAGGAAGCAGCAGCAGTGAATGTACTTAAGACTGGTTATTGAAGATCGATGGGGCGGGTGGCCTCCTGGTCCTGGTCCTGATCTTGTTCTTATTCCACAAGGGCCTTCTCTCAAACCAGCTCATCCCAGAGTTTTGGAATATTTTCATATTCCGTATTCTGTAACAAACATCCACTGATTCAGCCATTCAACATCCTTCGAGATCCGTGTGGGTCTGCCTGGTGTTGGATAGATTGGACAGGCTTGGGTTTTATTCACTGGAGGTCAGATCAGTGTGATCTCAAGGTTTACTTGTGTAAAAGTCGACCCCCCCCCATTGTTTTGGCCCCAAAATGTGATATTTTACATATATCGCGGGTAAAAATTGACTCCCCCCCCCCTCCATTTTTGACCTTGCCCATCAGAGCTTCCAATTCCTCAACCACGGACTCTTGTCCAGGCCCCGGCCACCTGCCCATCGTAGTCCCGATGCCTCATCCTGGGCCCGTGGCTGCCCGCCAATTCGAGCTCCCAATACCTCAACTGAGGACTCTTGCCCGAGCCCCGTCCACCCATCCGAGCTCCCAACACCCCGGATCTCTACACCTTGAACAACCGTGGTCAAAAGTAGTAAGCGTCAGCCCCACAAATTTTCTGTTTTTGAAAAAAGAAATGTCTACTTTTACACAAGTATATATGGGAGGTGTCTGACCATAGAGAACGTAGAGAGATGCTCCATTTTGAGGGAGAACCTGGAATTAGGGATCACTGGTTTAAAAAAAAAACACTTTCAATGTCGACTGGGTGAAATTGGAGTCTGATGGATCTTCCTCAAAGCACAGATGCAAGGGGAGGCTGTTGTTCCTTTTATGGTCATGTAATAATATATGAAGAGCATAAGAAACAAGATCAGGAGGCAGCCATTCGGCCTGTCTAGCTCTGCTCCGCCATTCAATGTGATCCCGGCTGATCTGATGATGGACTCAACTCCACCTGCCTTTTCCCCGCATCCCTTAATTCCTCAACTGTAAAAATCTCTCCAACCTTGTCGTAAATCTATTTACTGAGGATGCCTCCACTGCTACAATGGGCAGTGAATTCCACAGATTCCCCTCCCTCTGGGAAAAGTAGTTCCTCCTCATCTCCGTCCTAAATCTACTCCCCTGGATCTTGAGGCCACGTCCCCTCGTTCTCATCTCCCCCACCAATTATAAACTTTAACTTCCGTCTGCCATAAGACAAACAAAAGAGTTGTCATGAGCATTGTCTGGTGCCCCTAACAATAAGAGAAAGAGAAGCAAAGAGAGTCTTTTCAGAGATACTGAGTGCCCGTGGATTGGCCTCCAGCGCTCCAATGCACCCAGACAGTCTCTACTTCAAGCCATCTGCAGCTCGAACTCCAGGTCTGAACCTCTGACATGATCAGAAGACCTTCAGCAGGTGAGACTCTTTGGGTTTCTTCTTGCCCTCAGAACCCTTGCAAATCCTGGTTTCCAAGAGCCAATCTCCAGCAACCCTGCGGAAATGGTCAAGTTGTGCCTGAGTGGGTCCTTCATCCGCAAGCTGCTAACGGCCCACAGCGTCTGTGCAGGTCTTCAGCCGCTGAGCCCCCCTCGCTGGTCTGCTGCCGAGGTCACTGTACTGTGGGGTCATCTCTTCTGCTTCTCCTTCTCAACAGTGTGGGGGTGGAATGTTCTCCTCATTTGTGGTGCCCTGCCATTCATCTCGTGGTCTGCTGCTCAGCACACCTCAGGCTCAGACCCTGTGGAGGCAGAATTTGAGGAAAATACAATCGGCTCCTCTAACGGCCCGTTTAAAGTCTGTGCGGAACTGTCGGCCACCAGGCCAAGGTGATAGGACCCTGCAGAGCAGCACTGCATTTCCACTCCCCGCTCGCCCAGGTCCGTACCAGCGGCAGCCTGCCATTACACCAGTCAGCCATGATCCTCTGGAGTGGGAGAGCAGGTTCAGGGATCCGTGATACCCCCCCCCATTCCATGTGCCCCCCCCACCCAGTCCCAATTCTCTCTTTGATGGGTGAAGTGTGAATGCCCCTGGTTTGAAATCACACTGCGCTGAGGTTGGAATAAGAGCTGCCCCTTCTGGCTTATGGAGGTTGGAATGTTGGAAACCTCACAACAAGGAGCCGTGGCCCAGTAGGACCCCCCCCCCCTTCATGCTATAGACCATAAGAACATAAGACATAGGGGCAGAAGTCGGCCATCCAGCCCATCGAGCCCTGCTCCACTATTCAATGAGATCACAGCTGATCTGATGATGGGCTCATCTCCACCGACCTGCCTTTTCCCTGGCTCCCTTAATTCCCCGACTATGTAAAAATCTATCCAACTTTGTCTTAACTATATTTACTGAGGTCACCTCCACTGCTTCAACGGGTAGCAAATTCCACAAATTCAACAGCCTCTGGGAAAAGCAGTCCTAAATCTACCTCTGTGAGAAAAAAATAAGTTCGGAATTTGACCATTCGGCCCATTGAGTCCAGTCCGCCATTCCGTAACAGCACATATACTATCCTTTTCAACCTCCTTCTCCACATGACCCTTTTTATTCTCTTCCTAACCAAGGACCTTCCTCCCTCGGGCTTAAACGAACCCAGTGGCTTGGCCCCCACAGCCGTCCACGCCAATGAATTTCACAGCTTCCTCTGGATTAGAGAATACCTCCGCATCTCTGTCCTGAAGGGACATTTTTGGATTCTGAGATTGTGATTTTCCCCCCTCCCCCACACTGGTCCCGGACTCTCCCCCACCACAGGAAATGTCCACTCCTTACAGAAATTATAAATACGTCATAAATCAAAGTATTGAGTACAGGAGTTGGGATGTTATGGTGAGGTTGTAGAAGACATTGGTGAGGCCAAATCTGGAGGATTGTGTGCAGTTCTGGTCACCTAACTAAGAGGGCAGAAAAGATTTACTAGGATGTTGCCAGGAATTCAGGAGTTGAGTTACAGGAAAAGATTAAACAGTTAGGACTTTATTCCTTGGAGTGTAGAAGAATGAGGGGAGATTTGATAGAAGTTTACAAAATTATGAGGGGTATCGACAGAGTGGATGCGAGTCGGCTCTTTCCACTTAGATTAGGAGAGATAAATACGAGTGGACATGGCTTTAGGGTGAAAGAGAGCAGTGGGAGTTTGGACCGAGCCTTCATCTGACATGGTAAATGCGGGCTCACTCTAAGTTTTAAGAATGTCGGATGGGAGAGGTCTGGAGAGTTATGGAGTGGGTGTAGGTCAGTGGGACCAGCGGAGTAGTGTTTCGGCACAGACTGGAAGGGCCGAATGGCCTGTTTTGCAGTGTTTTATGGTTCCACGGTCATGCGCCACATAACGTCTGTTCAGGCAACGCCTGATTGCACATGGATCCGTTCCCAAAGGCTAATCGGACTTGAATTGAACTTGCTCAATCCACTCAGTCGCAGGCGCTGTTTGTCGTGACTTGAAAAAAGCTTCTCATCATGTACCAGACAGGTCTACTGAAGAAACTCAGGGCATCCAGCCCGTTTATCCAGGCACCACATTCCAGTCCAAAATTCATGATGTTCGAAGCCAGCAGGTGAAAAGCTGGTGCAAAATGATTCTTTCTTTTCCAATCTTTTTATTAAGTTTAATCACACAAAAAAACCCAAATAGAATGCGAGGTTACTGATTGCATGGATGTACATCATATACAAACAGTGATTTCCCCCCCAGCTCTTTTGCTCAAATAATCAAAACAGTAGAAAAGATATTTAATCCAAACCATCTAACTAATCCGAAACGAAATTCACAGATAAAGGAACAGAAGGAGGTGTTCAGCCCATCGAGTCTGCTCTGCAACCCTCCCGCCAGAGCTAAACCGTTCCCACATCTAATTCCAAGTTCCAGCCCTTTCCCCATATCCTCTGACTAATTAGATATCTGTCAATCTCCCCATTAAACTCCCCCAACGATCCGGCCTCCACAGTCGTAGGTGCCAACGAATTCCACGATCCTCTGGCTAAAGAGATTTCTCCTCTTTTAAATGGGTACCTTCTCATTCTAAGACCATGGCCTCTTGTCCTGGACTCACCCACCAAGGGGAAACGTCTTATTCACATCGATTCTGTCCGATCCTTTCGAGAGGCACTAAACGTTCCTCTTATGTTAGCCCTGGTAAATCTTCTCTCTATTCTCTCCAACATCAGCACATCCCTTTTCCACTGGCATCCCAGTTAATGGGCCGTGCTGTGCCATTTCCACTGGGCCGCCCTTAACCGAGTCACTCATGGCTTTTCCAATGAACACAACCCACCCACCCCATCAGGGATTGGAGGGTTCTACTTTCGACTGGGAACAGGCGACTTTCTGCCGTCCCTTTCCACTGGTTTTATCAGCCAACGCTGGGGATAGGAGTAGGGGTCGAGGCTGTCAATACCCAGGATGAAATGACGCCATCTGACACCGGTATTCGGGCAGCGTCCCTTTCCCACTGGACTCTGTCCTAGTAAATTCCTGGGGCAGAGCGCCAGTGAAAAAGGAACGCTGTCTGATCTTCTCTACGTTTAAACAAGACAACGTTCGGCACGTCCACTGGACAAAGAGAGGCTGAATCGAATCTTTCCACCTCAGAAAACTAGATATTCTAGCCATTAACATCGTGAATATAGCAACAAGGCGATCGGAGGGTGACAGATGCCTACCTTCCATCATCCCTCCAAGTTGGATGTGGCTGTAAGTTCATTGCAGAGCAGACTCGATGGGCTGAACGGCCTCCTTCTGTTCCTTTATTTCCAAAGCCGGGCAAAACCAAGATCAATGAACTAATGCTGTCACAACGGGATTCGGGAATATGCATGCCAATTTATTGTTGGACGTGCAACAATTATTCCAACTGCACCAAATGCTGCTGTCACAGTTTGGTTTAATTCCCCCCAGCCCCCATCGAATCATTAGTCAAAGGTGTTCGCACAATATCCGGTTTCACAGGACATATCGTGGACGTAAAGCAGCTTGCGACTGCATTCTGTAGGTTACAAATGAGCTCGCCAACCCCCCCCCCCAACCCCATCCTTCCAAACTGCAGTCAGACGCGTTAACACTTGAAGTGAGGCCTTGGCTTAGCTCGGTTGATGCCCAGTGATGTGGTTTGGGAGGGCGACCGGTCGTTCATTTCTGCAAAACCTAGAAGGCCCGCAGACGCTGCGGTAGTAATAAAAGCGCAAAGGGGGAAAAAATTGGCAGGAGGGCCTCGCTGCAACCGCAGGAGGTGAAGACGGCATTACTGGCCTGAGCTATTCTTCAAGGTGTGAGCAAAATGGCGGCAGGCGCCCGAATAAGATGGTGGAGCGAGGGAAGGGCAGGAGGTGACGGGTGGATAAGGGAGGAAGGCTACCCCAGCAAACGGCGGGGAAGAGGGCTCTATGAATAGAGAGGGAAGGCAATGGGGAGGAAAGGGGATGGGGTGGGGGGGGGGAGAGGGACAACAGGGAGCAGTTGAGCATGAAGGGTCCCCCTCCAAATTACAGGTGGCCTTGGTTTGGCAGGTCAATTGAGGCCGTGGGCAGACACGCGGGCAAGGGAGTGGGGCACTGTTTGACCTGCTAAATTTCTCCAGAGTTGTGTTTTAACTTCATCTTACACTGTTTGACCTGCTGAGTTTCTCCAGCATTGTGTTTTGACTTCAATCGCTTAGTCTGCAGACCTTCGTGTGTTTTACTCGGGTAATTAAGTTACTGATGTGATGTTGGAAGGCTCCTCGTTACTGGAGGGTTTAATTGTGCTTTAAGCAGTTGCTTCAGACTCTTGGCTGAAGATTTTGAGAAGGAAAACTGCACTGTGCACTGTTACATTTTCTTCCTTTCGCATCAAAGCGGAAGGAAGTGGTTACTTGGGCCTTGGGGTGTTCAGGTGAGTGAAGACGTAACTGCCTGTCAGCAGATACCTCATTTCAGTAGAACAACTGTTGAATGTTGCGCTCCGGTGGAATGGAAGGGAGGGGAGACTGTCAAACCACAAAAGCCAGCTGGCCTTGGGATGTACGGGTCTGGTTGACAGCACGAGTGATAGCGATCAGGTTGTGGAAATGGAAACAAGCCCCCCACCACCCCACCGCCGGTTCTTGCCGATTTACGCTATCCCTACCATGCACGAGTCCCTCAGGGGTCAGTGCAATTATGGAGGTTACAGGATGCAGTGACATCGGGATCCACGGACGCCACCTCCCACCCCAGCATTCGGAAGGCCCCCAAAATTGCCCTTCCAAGTAAACCTGCAGCCAACTGCAACTGAGGCTCCCCTTCTGGTCTCCTCCACCTCGCAGAGACAGGACGCAGATGTTGAGATCACCTCCTCATGTTTTTACTTGAAGTTCATTGTCGCCTGATGGTCCAACCCGGCGAGACCGCGATCTCCAGTCCCTGGTGCGAAACACGCCGAAGCACAACCAGACAGGACACCCGCATGGACAACTGGGACAGATGTCCCGCACTGCTGAGCGGTTCCAAGGGCAGTCCGTCAGTCGTTCCGCCTTCCCGCTGCACGTGGGACAAAGCTGCCCCTCAGCCTTGGTGATGCTGGAGCTGGCTCTGATCCAAACTTGTCACTGAAATGAAGTGTTGGAGGCAGAAGTTCTGCAGTGGGAGGATGTGACCTCAGAAACTCTAGGGACTGGAGAGGGAGTGACGCTGGCATCTTGCCTGGACGCTCCCTACATAAACCTCTCTGAAGCGTCACATTTTTGCAAAGGTGCTTTCACCTGCCGTGTTTGCAGGCAACACATTCCAGAGATTCTAAGCTGCACTGACTGTCCAGGGGAAGCGGTGCTGTCTCAGACACACGTTGGACAGAGTCCAGAACTAATGCCCAACCCCCAGATATCTGATACAGTTTCTCCCTCTACCTCCCCTCTCCCCACCTCACCCTCCTCAACCCCAACACCCCCTCTCCTCCTCTCCCCCTCTCTTCCCCTCTTTCTCCTCCTCTCCTCTCTCTCTCCCCCCCTCTGCCCACCTCCCCCTCCATCTCATCCCCATTTCACCCCCCTCTCCTCTTCTCCCGCCTTTCTCCCCCCTCAACTCTCCCCCTCCTCTTCCCCTTTCCCCACTCCAGCCTCTCCCTTTCCCCCTCCGCTCTTTTCCAACTTTCTCTCCCCTCCCTGCCTCTCATCTCTCCCTCTCCCCTTCCCCTCCCCTCTCTCTCCCCTTCCCCCTCTCTCTCCCTTTTTCTCTCTCTTTCCCTCTCCCCTCCACTCTCTACCCCCTCTCTCTCCTTCCCCTCTTTCTCCTCTCTCTTCACCCCCTCTCTCACTTCCCCTCTCACTTCCTCCCCTCTCTCTCTCTCTCCCCCTCCTCCTCTTGTTTCCCTTTCCCCTCAGTGTAGTACATTAGTCTCACTCTCACAGTCTTGGATTTGGGGCATTGTGGGAGCAGAAAGCAGGCTGGGGTGAAAGGGCCATGAGTGGCAGTCCTGGGTACACACAGGGACATGAATCTGAGGTGACTGGCTCCACCCCACTGAGGTATTGGATCCTGAGCTCCCATCCCCCCCTCCCCCCCCCCCCCCACCCCATCTCTCCCCAAAGGGATCATGTTCACCTCCTCCCTGTTTTCTGCCAGATATCAAGAAGAACTGGTCAGACCATGCACTGTGGTGGGAGCAGAAGAACCGCTGGCTCCTCAAAACCAGCTGGACCCTGGACAAGTGTGGGATCCAGGCGGACGCCAGGCTCTACTTCACCACCCAGAGCAAGTCCGTTCTCCTGCAGCTCCCCAACATGAAGACAGTGAGGGTCAAGGCAAGCTTCTCCAGCCCGCTCTTCCGGACTGTGATCAACATCTGTGAAGCTCTCGGTGAGTCACCCCCGTCTCCGTCCTCCCCACCCTGCACCTCAGTCCTGTGCCTCTCCCCCACTTTGCCCCAAGGCACCCCTTCGGCATCTCATTCTCTCATGGTCCCCCTCCTCCCAATTTTTTCACTCTGTAGAGTGACCCAAGGCCTGTCCTTGCACGACTGAGCACTGGAAACCCCTGATGTCATCAGCTCAAGACCACAGAGCAGAGCTTTTCAAACCTTCCCACTCACATCCCAACTGAAGCAATCCCTTATTAATCACAGAGCACCGATGGCATTGGGATTGCTTCGGGTAGGACATGAGTAGAAAGAGAACTGTTGAAAACCACAGCCGTAGAACACAACAGCGCAGAAACAGGCCCCTTCGGCCCTTCTAGTCTGTGCTAAACCATTGTTTTTCCCTAGTCCCACCCAGTCCATGTCCCTCCCATCCATGTACCTGTCCACGTTATCCTTGAATGTTAAAACTAAGCCCACATTCACCACCTGAGCTGGCAGCCTGTTCCACACTCCCACCACTCTCTGTGTGTTTCAGTAGGTCAACCTCTGTCCAGCCTTCTAGGAAGGGAAGAAGCTGCCCCTCAGCCTGGTGGCGCTGGCGCTGATCCTCCTGTCTCTTTTCCCCCGATGGGAGCAGCTGGAAGATGCCATGTGCAGGGTGGAAAGGGGCCTTAACAATTTTACGCATCCTCTTCAGACAACGATCACGCTGATTGGTGGTGGGGGAGGGAGATTCCAGTTGTCCCTGGCATCCCAGTTAACTGGCCGTGCTGTATCCTGGGATAGGAAGCCCTTTGTGCCGTTTCAACTGGGCTGCCCTTAACTGGGACGCTAATTGCTTTTCAACTGAACACAACTCAGTTAGGGTAGAGACGGTTAACTCCTCTGGCGTGAAATGACGTCATTTCAGTTCAGACAGTGTGTCTTTTCCACTGGATCCTGTCCCAGTAAATGCCCAGTAAATTCCTGGGACAGGGTGCCAGAGGAAAAAGGGCCAGAGATCCACTCTGCCACTCATGGTCCTTTGGATTGACCTACGATCCATTTCTCTGCAGCGACCGTGCCCACCCTGTGATATAGCCGGCCAGGATGCTCTGGATAGAGCTCCTGTAGAAGGTTGATGTAATGGCGGCCTTGCCCGCTTCTGTCTTCTCAGGAAGAGCAGTCATCTGTGTACTCTGTGTTTCAGTGCCATGGCCTCTCCCCAACAGCTGGAGGTGTAGGTGGTCGAGGTCGGGAAGGGAGGTTCATTCCACCGCAGGGGTAATGGGGTGGTTGGGGGGGGGGGGGGGGGTGGGGGAGGGAGCCTTGTGCCACGGTGCGGCCTCTCATTCATTGCCTTCCCTTCTCAGACATTCGGCACCCGGAGGAGCTGTCTCTCCTCAAACCTCCAGATGATCCCAATCAGAAAAGGAAGAAGAAGGGGCAGGAGAATGCAGAGGAAGAGCTGGTGGATCTGGAGGGACTTCTCGCACCTCAAGCCTCAACAAGTAAGGACTCCTTGCCTGAAAACTTTTGAGATGAATATTTGTTTCTCCCCCAACAGTATTTGATTTTGAAAAGGCATTTTAGAAGGTGCCACAAGTGAGGTACTGAATAAGTGCCCACAGTGTAACAGCAAATGTACCAGCGTGGGTAGAGAACTGGCTGATTGGCAGGAAGCAGAGAGTTGGAATACAGGGCTCCTATTCTGCCAGTTGTTAGTGGTGTTACACAGGGGCCGGGGTTGGGGGCCGCTTCTTTTTATGTTGCGTGGTAATGATTTTGATTATACACTGGACAACAAATTTTTCCAAAAGGTTTAAATGGGGGGATTATAATAGACAACTTCTTGCTGAACACAAAGATCAGTTCAGATTTGCCGTATCACATCGGAAGTTGGAGAAACATTAAATTAACTTTTATTGAATTCAGTGGGTCTAATCGCATAACGATGCTGGCACATTGCGCTGGTTCAACCGACCTAAAAATACTTTTGCCGCCAATTTTCATTTGTACTCGGCATCTGATGCCTCTTGCATCAGTGTCCAACAACAGTTGGCTGGCGCCGGTGGATTCCAGTTGCCCTGATACCACTTTCCCACAGTCGCAAGGTCCTGGTGAAACCTTTCACCATGTCTGTCACTGGCCGCACCAAGATCAGCTGGGAAGACATCCAAGGGGAGTATAGGAAATGAATGTTCAACGACCGAAACAGCTCGCTTTGTGGGCAATATACAAGTAAATTTAAAATATGACAGGAAATCACAAAAATAGGTTATATCTAAAAAAAGATACATGATAGGAAAACATTAAGGTGATTTGGTGATTTTCGTGTTCAATAGCCCAAAATCCATAAAAGTGTTCAGGAAGTGAAATCTTCGCTATCTAGTGTTATAGAATGAGTGGCTTTGTGGCCAAGTTTGCAGACAATGCGAAGGTGTGGGTGGAGGAGAAAGGGAAGGGAGGCTGCAGAAGGACTGAGACAGATGAGAAGGGGCGGAGAAGTGGGAAGCGAAATATAATGTTGGAAAGTGCACGGTCATGCACTTCGGCCGAGAAATAAACAACCAGACTATTCCTTGGGAGGTGGGAGAGGGGGAGGGGGGATGGGGGAGAAGGGGAAGAGGGAGAAGGGAGAGAGTGAGAAAGAGAGAGGGAGAGGGAAATGGGGGAGTGGGAGAAGGGGAAGAGAAGTGGGAGAAGGGAAGAGAAGTGGGAGAAGGGGAAGAGAAGTGGGAGAAGGGGAAGAGAAGTGGGAGAAGAGGGAGAGGGAGAAGAATTCTCGTGCAGGATCCCTGAAGGTAAACTTGCTAGTTGAGTCAGGGGTGAAGAAGGCAAATGCAATACTGGCACTTATATCGAGGAATAGAATCTAAGAGCAGGATGGGACCTCGTGTGGAGAATTGTGAGCAGTTTTGAGCTCCTTGTTTAAGAAATGATGGGCCGACATTGGAGAAGGTTCAGGGAAGGTTCACCAGGATGATTCCGGGAACAAAAGGGTTATCATACAGGGAGCGTTTGACGGCTTTTGGCCTGTTGGAATTTAGGAGAATGAGGGGGGAATCTCATTGAAACATTTTGGATGTTGAAAGGCGTGGACAGAATAGATGTAGAAAGGTTGTTAAAGGGCATCAATTTAAAGCAGAGAAACTGAAAAGTTTCTTTAATCAGAGGGTCGTGACGACAGGCAACAGTGTTTTAAATGGGGAGAAAATTGAAAATACCCAGATACTGTGGAGGCCAATGGGGAATTTAAGACAGGTATTCAATTAGTCAGGGAATCCAGGGTTATGGGGAGAAGGCCAGGGAGTGGGGCTGAGTGGGAGGATGGATCAGCTCGTGATTAGAATGACACGACAGACTCGATAGGCCAATGGGCATCCTTCTGCTTAATTATCTTGTGATTTCTCCCCCTCGCCCCCACCATTCTACTAAATCCAAACGAATGCAGGCCGAGAGCCGTCAAACACTCCACACGTGATAACACTTTTGGGCCCAAGTAATTTCTTTCTGCCCCGTGAGACATGCGATGATGGACTTCACGCGCAGCGAGTGGCAGGAGCCTGACGAAGAGCTGGAAAGGAAGGAATGGGCAGGAAGAGCGAGATTAGCTGGATTCCCCTTGCATAGAGCAGGACTGGACTTGATGGGCAGAGTGTCCTGCTTCCTTTCAGCATTCTTTGTGACTTCAGTTCTTCACTGTTGGGCAGTTAGGGACAGACCATTGATGCTGACACAGGACGTGAGTGATTAAGGAAGTTTTATTTCCAGAATTGATGGTTACTTTCCAACTTGAGATGTATCGACACTGTCCATCAGGAGGCAGTGACGAGCTCATGAACTCAGCATTGCCATCTGCTGGCGGTGGTAGATGTGGCTCTCAATCTCTCCCACGCCCCCTTCTACCCCTCTCCCTCTCCCTCTTCTCCCTCCCCTTCTACCTCTCTCCTCCTTTTTCTCCCCTCTCCCCTCCTCTTCTCTCCCCTCCTCTTCTCTCCCCTCCTCTTCTCTCCCCTCCTCTTCTCTCCCCTCCTCTCCCTCCCCTCCCCTCCTCTCCCCTCCCCTCCTCTCCCCTCCCCTCCTCTCCCCTCCCCTCCTCTCCCCTCCCCTCCTCTCCCCTCCCCTCCTCTCCCCTCCCCTCCTCTCCCCTCCCCTCCTCCCCCCTTCCCTCCTCTCCCCCTCCCTCTCCCCCTCCCTCTCCCCCTCTCCCCCTCTCCCTCCCCTTCCCCCTCTCCCTCCCCTTCCCCCTCTCCCTCCCCTTCCCCCTCTCCCTCCCCTTCCCCCTCTCCCTCCCCTTCCCCCTCTCCCTCCCCTTCCCCCTCTCCCTCCCCTTCCCCCTCTCCCTCCCCTTCCCCCTCTCCCTCCCCTTCCCCCTCTCCCTCCCCTTCCCCTCTCCCTCCCCTTCCCCCTCTCCCTCCCCTTCCCCCTCTCCCTCCCCTTCCCCCTCTCCCTCCCCTTCCCCCTCTCCCTCCCCTTCCCCCTCTCCCTCCCCTTCCCCCTCTCCCTCCCCTTCCCCCTCTCCCTCCCCTTCCCCCTCTCCCTCCCCTTCCCCCTCTCCCTCCCCTTCCCCCTCTCCCTCCCCTTCCCCCTCTCCCTCCCCTTCCCCCTCTCCCTCCCCTTCCCCCTCTCCCTCCCCTTCCCCCTCTCCCTCCCCTTCCCCCTCTCCCTCCCCTTCCCCCTCTCCCTCCCCTTCCCCCCTCTCCCTCCCCTTCCCCCCTCTCCCTCCCCTTCCCCCCTCTCCCTCCCCTTCCCCCCTCTCCCTCCCCTTCCCCCCTCTCCCTCCCCTTCCCCCTCTCTCCACCACCCCTCTCCCAGTCCCCTCTCCGTCCCCTCTCACATATCTCTCCCCTCGACCACTGATGTGACAGAGTGATGTCTGACCCCTGTCTCCCTCTCACTGTCCAGACCAGCGGTACCACCACCCGAACGGCTCCCACTACCTGCGGGAGACTGAGGAGGGAGAGGCCGGTTACCGGGTGCTGGCTGTCAGCCAGCCAGGTGTGGCACCCGAGGTGCTGGCAAAGATGAACCGACCGAGCTCAGTGGTCGACAAGGCCCAGGTTCACAGCAGGTGAGGGGTGGGCATCTGGGTCCCTCCTCAGGAGCACTCCCTACCCCCCAATCGCCCACTGATGGCAGCTGTGAGTGGGGAAGGAGGGAGGGTACAGTTCTGACCAGGTTACCTGCCATCACTCGTCCTAACTCTCCAGGGGCGAGAGGAGAGGAGGGGAGGGAAGGGGGGGTGATAGGAAGGGCGATGAGGGGAGAGGGAGTCATGGGGGGGTGAGTGGGATAATGGGAGAGGTGGGTAGGGTAGGGGGTGATGGCACGAGGGAATAGGGGTTATGGGACCGGAGAGGAGGTGGGTTATGGAACGGGAGTGGAGGGGGGGGTTATGGGACAGGAGGGGAGGGGGGGTTACAGGATGGGAAGGGAGGGGCTGATAGGTCAAGAGGGGAGGGGGTGATGGGATGGGAGGGGAGGGTTGATGGGACAGTTGAGGAGGGGGGTTATGGATCAGGAGGGGAGGGGGTGATGGGACAAGAGAGGAGGGGGTTACAGGATGGAGGGGAGGAGGGTATGGGTCAGGAGGGTAGGGGGGTTACAGGTCAAGAGGGGAGTTGGTGATGGGAACAGGAGGGGAGGGGTGATGGGATGGGAGAGGGGAAGGGTGTTATGGGACGGGGGTGATGGGAGAGGTGACGAGGGGTGGGTGACTGCGATCTCGGCTGCATGATTATTGCATGACAGGTCCCTCTGCAGATCGTCCCCTCCCCCTCCAATTGCCCCTTCCCCCTCCAATTGCCCCTTCCCCCTCCAATTGCCACCTTCTCCCCTCCAATTGCCCCCCCCCCCTCCAATTGTCCCACCTTCCCATGAACTGCCTGTTCTCCTTCTCCTGCTCTCAGGCACCGAACTTACTCCTCCTGTTCTTTGAACACCCCCCCCAAGCCTCCATTATCCCCTCACCGACCCCCCCCCAACCTCCATGGTCCCCTCACCGAGCAGCCACCCACCCTCCGTGATCCCCTCACCAAGTACCCACCCACCCCACCCTCCATGGTCCCTCACAGAGCACCCCCACCTCTGACTTTGGTTCCCTCTTTCCCCACCCCAACCCTCTATCCCCACCCCCACCCTCTCCACCCCTCCCCCTAGGTGGTTGGACTCCTCCCGCTCGCTTATGTCTCAGGGCATTAAGGAGAATGACCGGCTCCTGCTCCGCTTCAAGTACTACAGCTTCTTTGACCTGGACACCAAGGTGAGCCGATCAGGGTCGGGCTGGGTCCCCATCTCCCTCTCCCCCACCACCACTATTGATCTCCTCCTGAGCCAGGCAGAGCTGAGCATTCGAGTCTCAGGGATTTAACCACCCCCACCCCCTGACACCACTCACACTTGGAATGTAGGAGGGAACTGGAGAACCTGGGGGAGGCCACAGTCACAGGGAAAGCATGCAAACTCCATACAGACAGACAGAACTGGGTCTCTGGCAATCTGGGGCATGAGATCTAGGTTGCACCACAATTTATTCTCTCTCTCCCCCCCTGACACTCTCTCTCCCCCCTGACACTCTCTCTCCCCCCTGACTCTCTCTCCCCCCTGACTCTCTCTCCCCCCTGACTCTCTCTCCCCCCTGACTCTCTCTCCCCCCTGACTCTCTCTCCCCCCTGACTCTCTCTCCCCCCTGACTCTCTCTCCCCCCTGACTCTCTCTCCCCCCTGACTCTCTCTCCCCCCTGACTCTCTCTCCCCCCTGACTCTCTCTCCCCCCTGACTCTCTCTCCCCCCTGACTCTCTCTCCCCCCTGACTCTCTCTCCCCCCCTGACTCTCTCTCCCCCCTGACTCTCTCTCCCCCCTGACTCTCTCTCCCCCCTGACTCTCTCTCCCCCCTGACTCTCTCTCCCCCTGACTCTCTCTCCCCCCTGACTCTCTCTCCCCCTGACTCTCTCTCCCCCCTGACTCTCTCTCCCCCCTGACTCTCTCTCCCCCCTGACTCTCTCTCCCCCCTGACTCTCTCTCCCCCCTGACTCTCTCTCCCCCCTGACTCTCTCTCCCCCCTGACTCTCTCTCCCCCCTGACTCTCTCTCCCCCCTGACTCTCTCTCCCCCCTGACTCTCTCTCCCCCCTGACTCTCTCTCCCCCCTGACTCTCTCTCCCCCCTGACTCTCTCTCCCCCCTGACTCTCTCTCCCCCCTGACTCTCTCTCCCCCCTGACTCTCTCTCCCCCTGACTCTCTCTCCCCCTGACTCTCTCTCCCCCTGACTCTCTCTCCCCCTGACTCTCTCTCCCCCCTGACTCTCTCTCCCCCCCCGACTCTCTCCCCCCCCCGACTCTCTCCCCCCCCCGACTCTCTCCCCCCCCCGACTCTCTCCCCCCCCCGACTCTCTCCCCCCCCCGACTCTCTCCCCCTCCCGACTCTCTCCCCCCCCGACTCTCTCCCCCCCCGACTCTCTCTCCCCCCCGACTCTCTCTCCCCCCCGACTCTCTCTCCCCCCCGACTCTCTCTCCCCCCCGACTCTCTCTCCCCCCCGACTCTCTCTCCCCCCCGACTCTCTCTCCCCCCCCGACTCTCTCTCCCCCCCCGACTCTCTCTCCCCCCCCGACTCTCTCTCCCCCCCCCGACTCTCTCTCCCCCCCCGACTCTCTCTCCCCCCCCGACTCTCTCTCCCCCCCCGACTCTCTCTCCCCCCCCCGACTCTCTCTCCCCCCCTCGACTCCCCTTCTCTCATTTCCTTTCTATCCCTCTGTCTCTCTTCCCACACCCCCCACCCTCCGTGGGTGTTTGCCATCAAGCCTGGCCTTGCCCTGTCCACTCAAGTCTTTCTTCTGGCCCGAAATAGAGTAAAACCCCCAGTATCCGGCACTTATTGGTAGATGCTGGATAAGTTAATTTGCCAGTTGCTTGAGATTGTGTGTTGCGTGATTGGTGAACCAACCGCGAAGTGGATGCAATTTTAAAACTTTCACACTTTTTAACAAATTTATTACCTGTGATTTTTTTTTTGCCGGTTGCTTAAGGCTGCCGGTTGCTTGATTTCCAAATAACAGGGATTTTACTGGATGTGTCTTGGTTTCCATCTCTCCATTTCGAGCTGTTTTGAAAACTGGTAGTTCAGGCTGCCTCCAGTGGGTGGCGGTCACTCCTCAGTTCCCTGGGCACTTGGGATCGCTGAATCTCTTGCTGTCAGCCAGTCATGTCTTCCTTGTGATGCCCTGACTGATTCTGCCTCTTGCAGTATGATGTGGTGAGGATCAATCAGCTGTACGAACAGGCCCGTTGGGCTGTCCTCCTTGAGGAGATCGAGTGCACAGAGGAGGAAATGATGATGTTTGGAGCCCTGCAGGTAACGAGGAAACTCATTCTCCACTGTCCCATCAGAAGTTCCACAGGCAGATAAAACCACAGGAAATCTTTACCTTCGTAAAGTAATGATTACTCGTGTTTTAAGTAACAGGAATAATATTACTGACTTCAAAACTGTGCATTGATATTTTGTGGAATCTTAATGAACAATGTACATTTTAGAAAACTAATGTGTTAGATACAGAGTGAAGCTCCCTCTGCACCGTCCTGTCACAAACTCCCGGGGTCAGACACAGAGTGAAGCTCCCTCCAGACCGTCCCTTCACACACACTTGAGATCAGACACAAAGTGAAGCTCCCTCTGCACCGTCCTGTCACAAACTCCCGGGGTCAGACACAGAGTGAAGCTCCCTCCAGACCGTCCCTTCACACACACTCGAGATCAGACACAAAGTGAAGCTCCCTCTGCACCGTTCCGTCACACACTCCCGGGGTCAGACACAGAGTGAAGCTCTCTCCGCACCGTCCCGTCACACACTCTCGGGGTCAGACACAGAGTGAAGCTCCCTCTGCACTGTCCCGTCACACACTCCTGGGGTCAGTCACAGAGTGAAGCTCCCTCCACACCGGACCATACCTCTGGGATAATGCCAGGGGACATTGCTTCAGTGATCAAGACATGGGGCATGGGGACACTTCCTCCTCATCCCGAGAGTGCGGTCAGATTCACTCTTGTTTCCCCTACAGTACCATATCAACAAACGCTCGCAGTCAGGGGAGACAGAAGACACTGAGAAGGTCTCTGAGCTGGATGAGGTCGAAGCAGCGCTTTCCACTCTGGAAGTGAAGCTGGAAGGATCGAACCCAAAGGACGTACTGGTGAGGGGAAGCAACTTGTCTCCATGCCCTGTTCATGGGTGACAGCGCTTCGCACACCAACAACGGCCTACGTGTCCGCAAGGCTTAATACCTTCAGACCTGAACAGGCAGTGTAGGCAGACACATGGTTGGAAGTAGGACTGTGGACAGCACAGACATTGATGGGTGAAGGGCCTGCTTTGTACACCGTTGTCAGTTCCCCTTCCCTGTGACATAACAGACAAACGGTGTAACAGAGACGTAACCACGTGACGCTGGTGCTGCGGCTAGGTGGAGAGGGGAACAATAACTCATTTGGGGGAGCCATGACCCGCGAATGACCCCCACCCCTTGACGCTGGGCCTGCCAGAGGTGGCAATGGGGAATAGGGTGGTGGGGGTAGTGAACAGCAATGTCATCCAGCAATGGAGGCGGGGAAGATGAACATTAACCAGTAATGGAGGGGGGGGGGGGAAACAGTAACGTTGTCTGGGAATGGAGGGGGGGAGAGGTGAGGGACATTGTCTGAGAATGGGGTGAAGCCAACAGCAATGTAATGTCGTTTGGGAATGATGGGGAGGGGGGTTGAGTGAACGGGGAGAGCAGGAGAGGGACGTTGACCGGGAACCGAAAATAATTCCGACTGCCTTCTCTCTAGGACAGCATCACCTCAATTCCTGAGCTCCGGGACAACATCAAGCTCTTCAGGTAGGCCGCCCTGCTGGACCCTACTCCCAGGGTAAGAGATTCCAGGATACCTAACCCCTGCTAGGAAACATTTAGCCATGTCTCAGTTAAAATGTGCAGAGATGGGCCATTTGCCCCCTGCCCCCCCATTGCCTGTTGTCCACTCAATATGATGGAGGCTGACAGTTTACCTGCCCCACAGTTCCAGTGAAAAACAGCACACCACAGACCACCTCGACTGTCCTATCAACCTGCGCAGCAAATTTGAGAGATCCATGGATACCAACTCCAAGGTCCCTCTGTTCCTCCACACTGTTAAGTATCCAACCATTAACCTAGTACTCAGCCTTCTGGTTTGACCTTCCAAAGTACATCACCACACTGTAGCACGTTGAGTCAAACCAAGGCTTTTATTAGCAAAAGACTGGAGGGTAGTACATCGAGGTTGACCAGTCCAGACTGACCTGGGTCTGGTTAGGAGCAGCCCTTTATGACCTGGCCAGTAGGCGTGGCTACGGCTCTCAGCCAATCACTACGACTATATGTAAATATATACAAATAGACATATTGGTGATAGCGACCTCTACTATTACATACACTCAGGCACTCGCGGACCTCTGAGCCACGATATCCCCTGCACAACAGATTTCAGCTTCATTGTCAGAGAACATGCACGACATCACATACAGCCCAGAGAATCTATTTCCTGCAGGTGCGGCAGAATTACCACTAACTGGCAGTGCAAAATAAAAAATCTCGACTCAACGTACACATGTAAATAAACTGCAATACAGAGAGAGAGGAAAAGAGTCCTTAAATGAGTTCTCTGATTGAGTTTGTGGTTGAGGACTCTGATGGTGGAGGGAGTAGCCGCTGTCCTGAACCTGGTGGCATGGGTCTTGTGGCACCGAGACCTCTTTCCTTAAGGCAGGAAGGAGTGTGCCAGGTGGTGTGGAGTCTTTCATGAACGCTGCTGCTCCCTGACAGCAGCGATGCCCGTTGATATTGTTGAGGGTGGGGAGGGGTGTCCTGGCATGACCTTTTGCAGGGCTTTACACCCGGGTGGGGGGGGGGAATTGGCTATTGATGTCCCCATTCCAAACTGTGATGCAGCCGGTCAGCACATTGTCCACCACACCTCGGTGCCGTACCAAGCCTCCGCAAACGCCTGAGGAAGTAGAGACGCTTTCTTCACGAGGCCATTAGAGTGTTGGGTCCAGGAAGGATCCTCTGGGATGGTGACTCCCAAGGTCGTAAATTTGCCCACCCCCTTCCGATGGCTGTGATCGCTGTGTTCGATGATCTGTCCCCTCCGCTGGGCCCTGAGGTTCACTGGCATCCAGGAGACTGGATCAGCCAAGTGCAGGAATGCCCCAAATGGGATCTGTCCACGTACGTTCTCACCTTCTTCTCTTCTTCAGGCCCAAGAAGTTGACACTGAGGGCGTACAAGCAGTACTGGTGTATATTTAAAGAGATGTCCATATCCTGCTACAAAAATCAGGACACCTTTGGGGAGCCAATTCACCAGATGAACCTGAAAGGTTAGTGCATTCTTCGGATCCCTCTCGAGAATGTAAATGTTGAAGTGTCAACTGGAAGATATGGGATCAGTTGGAACCGATAAGAACCTCCTTATTTGCTGAGGGAGTAAAGAGCAATTAAACCATTGTATAAAGGACACGATCCTGATTAACAAATCCCAAGAGAATTCTCAGAAATATGTACAGTAAAAACCTCTGGTATCCAGCAGCTACCCGGATTGGTAGATGCCGGATAAGAGTTTTCCAGTTGCTTGAGATTGTTACAATGCCAAATTTTACCAAATTTTATCTGCATTAAGAATAAACAGTTTAAAAGACAAAAATACTAAACTGATCAAACTTCACTTGCGAGAATATATAAACCTTAAAGCATTTTATTTTCACTCACACTCTTTGGAAACATTTAACCATTGCTGCATCTGCAGGTTCCTCCCCCTCCACGGAGCCACCCAAAATGACATTACAGATAATTTATCCCCCTCCCCCAGATTTACAGATACAGTCTTACTATATTTAATAACATACTAATAAAGATAAAAACTCTTACTAAGCTGGGATAAGGAGACACTTTAAGAGAGTCACCCCAACAGCGAGCGGCTTCGACCCGCTCTTCATCCTGGGCAATGCCATTGCTGTTTCACACAACTTTATTCAAACAGCTGACATGAGCAAAGCACAACCTAAGCTCTCTGCTGTCTGAATATTTGCTCCCATCTTCACCAAAGGTTTTAGTGTTAATTCAGGGGACATTTACTTCTACAATTTTAAACTTTATTTTACATTTTTATTTACCTTGACATACGATGTTTCAAAGTTACGGTGGTCAAAATCTGTACCTTCGGATTTGAGTTCCAAATTTTCCCCGCACTAACGTGACGCAGTGAGGCTTTTCCTGGCTGCCCATGCATCTGAGCTCCCGACTGCGGGTCCTCTCCCTGGCCGGTTGCTTGAGGTTGCCAGTTGCTTATGGAGTGGTCTGACCGAATGTCTGAGAAACCTCAGGTTCTGAAAGTGAATTTTGAAGAGTGAGAGGGGATCTTATAAAATTATGAAAGGCATAGATAAGATGGAGGTAGGCAAGTGGTTTCCATTGGTGGAGGAGACCGGAACGAGGGGACGTCGCCTCAAGATCCAGGGGAGTAGATTTAGGACGGAGATGAGAAGAAACTGCTGAAGTCCTACGGGCAAAAGGCTGGTTTTCATCAGGCGGTGAACACCATCATGGAGGCGAGTCTTAAAAAATTGCGGACAACCAGGTGTCACCAAAGATTTGGAGTCGGGTGCCCAGAAACAGCGAGTCCCCCCAAAGTTGAAGAGCAAAGATCAGAGCTATAGTGGGCAGCAAGGAAGGCTTTCAAAGCCTGGAAACATGGGCTGCAAAATGGCAGATGGAATTTAAAGCAGACAAGTGTGAGGTGTTGGAAGGACAATGCAAGAGTAAATAAAAATTCATGCTAAAGCTTAAAATTGGACAGGTCAACGTTCTCCAAAGCAGCGCACCAAACCTTGATGAAGATGGGAGCAAACATTCAGCCAGCCCAGCATCCCCAGCCGTACCCCGCCCACAGAAGCCATTTAAATAAAGTTGCATTTGAATAAAATGGTGGCACCCGGGATGAAGAGCCAGCCAATGCCAATCGCCGCTGGGGACGACTCTCCCAAAGTGTCTCCCTGTCCCTGCCTCGTAAGAATCTCTATCTTTATAAGTATTAGGTATATTAGTAAGGCTTCATCTGTAAATATGGGGGAGGGTCGGTTAATTATGATGACAGCACAGTTAGCGCCACACTGTTACAGTGCCAGCGACCGGGTTTCAAATTTAAATGTTGTAAGTTACGGGAATTTACCTGACTAAAGTGAACTTTACTTAATTAAGGACTACAATACTGATTTTTTTTTTCTATATTACATTTTTCCCTGTCTTTAGTCTTTTAAACGGTGTATTCTGAAGGCAGGTGGATTAGTTAGGCGTGGAAGAGTGAATCTCAGTCAACCAGAAAATATGTATATCCGACATCTGCGATCTCTGTAGGTGCCAGATACTGGAGATTTTACAGTCTGCAGTTTTCGTAACCGTATAGTTTTTTTTTGTTATGTAATGAAGTGAATTTATACTGAAAAATAAACAAGGTCACTGACGCTCTTCAGGGCTGTGTGCTCAGCCCGGTCCTGTTCACGCGACTGGCCTGCGACTGCATCGCCAGGTCCAGCTCCGACAGTATCCTTAAGTTTGCAGATGACACGACGATCGTTGGCCTCGCAGGGAAAGAGTTAGAAAATCTCGTGAACGTTGGCTAGATTTTGATGGGAAAGGTGTGGAAGGCTAAGGTTGGGGTGCAGGTCAATGGGACTAGGCAGAATAATAGTTTTGTACAGACTAGATGGGCTGAAGGGCCTGTGATGTTTTAAGATTCTCCTCCCATCCCGTCAGGCTGAAAACCAGGTTCGAGGACGGTTTCTTTCTTGCTGTTATCAGACTTTTGAATGGCCCCCTCCCCATTTGTTAAAGCCATGAGGCTTGGATGGGATGGGACAAGGCTGCCCAACCTCTAACCCTGCTCTCTGCTCCCACCGCAGGATGTGAGGTCGCTCCAGACGTCAACATGAGCGCTCAGAAGTTCTGCATCAAGCTTCTGATCCCAGCTCCAGAAGGGATGAGTGAGATCATCCTTCGCTGTGAGGACGTGAGTGTGTGATGGGGAGGGGGAGGGAGGGCACGTCTGCCCAAATCCTGTATTGTTTCCGACCAGCCTAACCCTGCTCGGATAGAGAGGTTGGTGGATAAGGACTCAATATCACCGCTCCGCAGCTGGGTTCTGGACTCCCTAATGGTGTGTCTAGGTTAGTAGCAGAACGTCGAGGGTCACTGGTGCTCCTCAGGGCTCGGCCTACTCCTGTTCGCACCCCTGACCCACAACTCCATCACCGGGTCCAGTTCCAGCAGCGTCGTCGAGTTTGCAGACGACACAATCGTCGTCGGCCTCGTCAGCAACAACAACGAGTTGCTCGGCAGGGAAAGAGGTGGAAAATCTCGCGATATGGTGCGAGAGCCTCAACATGGACAAGGCAAAGGAGATAATCGTGGACATCAGGAGGAGCAGGAAGGACCACCCTCCGCTACGCGTCAACAACTCTGTAGTGGAGAGAACCAAGTTCCTTGGAGTCCACTTCACTAGTGACCTATCTTGGACACTCAGCATCTCCTCACTTGTCAGGAAGGCGCAACAGGAACTGCACTTCCTGAGATCTTGAGTTGGGCGAGGGTACCGGCCACCATCACGTCACCCTTCTACAGGAGCTCTATCAAGAGCGTCCTGGCCGGCTGCATCACAGTGTAGGGACGGTTGCTGCAGAGAAATGGATCGGAGGTCAATTCACGGGACCATGAGAGCACCAGGAAATCCAGGAGCTGCTGGCAAAGAAGTGATCTGCCCACCAGGCTCACCTTGCAAAGCCTTCCTGGCCAGAGAAAAAACAATCCTTCTGTCTCGCATGCAGCCATCTTCAGCGCAAACTCCGGGAGATCCAAAATGAGTGGTGGACTAGCCTCGCCAAACGAACCCAGCTTAGCGCCGACAATGGCGACTTCAGGGGTTTCTACGAGGCTCTAAAGGCTGTGTACGGCCCCTCACCCCAAGTCCAAAGCCCGCTGTGCAGCTCAGACGGTGAAGTCCTCCTCAGCGACAAGATCTCCATCCTCAATCGATGGTCAGAACACTTCCAATCTCTTTTCAGTGCCAACCGCTCAGTCCAAGAATCCGCCCTGCTCCAGCTCCCTCAACAACCCTTGAATATAGAGCTGGATGAGGTCCTTACCCGGGAAGAGATGTATAAGGCAATTGAACAACTGAAAAGTGGCAAAGCAGCAGGTATGAATGGAATCCACCCCCCCCCCCCCCACCCCCACCAGTGGTCTGGAAGGCTGGCGGCAAAACTCTGCATACCAAACTGCATGTGTTTTTCATGCTCTGCTGGGACCAAGGAAAACTGCCTCAGGACCTTCGTGATGCCATCATCATCACCCTGTACAAAAACAAAGGTGAGAAATCAGACTGCTCAAACTACAGGGGAATCACGCTGCTCTCCATTGCAGGCAAAATCTTCGCTAGGATTCTTCTTAATAGACTAATACCTAGTGTCGCCAAAAATGTCCTCCCAGAATCACAGTGTGGCTTTTGCGCAAACAGAGGAACTAAGGAACTACTGACATGGTCTTTGCCCTCAGACAGCTCCAAGAAAAGTGCAGAGAACAAAACAAAGGACCTCATCACTTTTGTTGACCTCACCAAACCCTTTGACACCGTGAACAGGAAAGGGCTTTGGCAAATACTAGAGCGCCTCGGATGCCCCCCCCCCCCCAAGTTCCTCAACATGGTTATCCAACTGCACGAAAACCAACAAGGTCGGGTCAGATACAGCAATGAGCTCTCCGAACCCTTCTTCATTGACAACGGCGTGAAGCAAGGCTGCGTCCTCGCACCAACCCTCTTAGAGAAGAGCAGCAGAGAGGATCACCAGAGTCTCCCTCCCCCACCATCGACGTGATCAACCAGGGGATCGTTGTCTGAAGAGGTCCATTGACAACAGCGTGAAGCAAGGCTGCGTCCTTGCACCAACCCTCTTAGAGAAGAGCAGCAGAGAGGATCACCAGACTCTCCCTCCCCCACCATCGACGTGATCAACCAGGGGATCGTTGTCTGAAGAGGATGCGCAAAATCACCGAGGACCCCCTTCCATCCAGCACGCAGCATCTTCCAGCTGCTCCCGTCAGGGGATAAGATCCAGGAGGATCAGAGCCAGCATCACCAGGCTGAGGAACAGCTTCTTTCCACAGGCAGTGAGAATGCTGAACGACTAAAGGAACCACGCACCAACTCTCCGAGGCTCTCATATTCATGAAACAACATTTATTTATTTATATCGATGAAATACTTGTCCATCTGTCTGTGTCTTCTGTCTGGGTGTGTGTTTGCGTGTTTTGTACTGAGGACCAGAGAACACAATTTCGACGGGTTGTACTTGTGCAGTTGGGTGACGATAGACTTTTAAATTAAATTTAGATGTACAGCACGGTAACAGGTCATTCCAGTCCACATCCCCGTGCTGCCCAATTGACCCACAATCTCCTAGTGGGAGGAAACCGGAGCCCCGGGGAAAGCCCACGCAGACACGGGGAGAACGTTCCAACTCCTTACAGACAGTGCGGGATTTGAACCCCGGTCCCGATCGCTGGCACTGTAACGGGGTTGCACTAACTGCTACCATGCCGCCCCTAGTGACTTGATGGTGTTTCTCCTGGTGGATCTAGGAGGAACAGTACGCCAAGTGGATGGCAGCCTGCCGCCTGGCGGCCAAGAGCAAGACCATGGCCGACAGCTCGTACCAGAGTGAGGTTCAGAACATCCGCTCTTTCTTGACCATGCAGAGGACCAACTCCCGGCCTCAGGCAGCGTCTGACTCGGGCACGGAAGACATCAACACCAGGTCTCTGGTCTCGCCCCGCTACCAGAAGAAGTACAAAATCAAACAGGTATGTCAGTGGTCAATACCCCTCCTGGATGGGGTGGGGGGAGTCAGAGACCCTTCCTGGGTGGGAAGGGAGGTGGGAGAGTCAGAGATTCTTTGTGGGTGGGAGGGGAGATGGGAGAGTCAGAGACATCCTGGGTGGGAGGAGAAGGGTGGGGGAGTCAGAGACCCTTACTGAAGGTGGGTGTATGTTACTCCTTCTGGGGGGGTGTGTTCTGATACTCCTCCTGGGGGTTTCTTTCTGATTCCCCACCTAAGGTGGGGTGTGTGTCTCTGATTACCCCTCCCTGGGGTGGCATTTTACCCCTGATCTACCCCTCTTCATGGGACCCGCCGATGGACCCTCCCCGGGTGGGAGGTAGGGGAGATGTGTCCCAGAGCTGTCCTGCGTCGGACCCAGACATCCCGTTCCAAGGCTGGGTTGTCCAGGGGGAAAGGTGATAGCCTCTGACCTGTGACCTCTTGCACAGTTAACCCCTCGTATCCTGGAGGCATACCAGAACATCGACCAGCTCTCCCTCATGGAGACCAAGATGAAGTTCATCCAGGCCTGGCAGTCCTTGCCTGAGTTCGGCCTATCCTACTTTGTTGTCAGGTGAGGGTCGCCAACCTTCCATGTCTGGATGGGCATGGCTTATCATCTCCCTCTGCTCTCCTCCCCACCTGCATTTCCCAAGCCTTGGGGGAAGGGGGATCCACGGAAATGTTGAGCAGAGCTGGGCCGTGCTGAAGAGACTCGGGGGACAGGGGAAGGGAATCCGTGGCATCCACTGAGGGCAAGACAGTCGACGTTCTTGACCCCGAACACTTTGTCGGCAACGGCAAGAATGGGGAAAGAAGCGTGAATTTACAAAGGGGTGGAGGGAGAATTGCAGGTGGGAGGGGGAATGTAATGGGGGGAGGGGGATGACAGGAGGGAGAGGAAGATGAGCTCTGATATGCTGATGATGGGCTGACTGTACAGGCCTTGGAGATGGGATTGTGCTGTGTACGGGCCCTGGAGATGGGACTGTGCTGCGTGTACAGGCCTTGGAGGTGGGACTGTGCTGTGTGTACAGGCCTTGGAGATGGGATTGTGCTGTGTACGGGCCATGGAGATGGGACTGTGCTGTGTGTACAGGCCATGGAGATGGGACTGTGCTGTGTGTACAGGCCTTGGAGGTGGGACTGTGCTGTGTGTACAGGCCTTGGAGGTGGGACTGTGCTGTGTGTACAGGCCTTGGAGGTGGGACTGTGCTGTGTGTACAGGCCTTGGAGATGGGATTGTGCTGTGTACGGGCCCTGGAGATGGGACTGTGCTGCGTGTACAGGCCTTGGAGGTGGGACTGTGCTGTGTGTACAGGCCTTGGAGATGGGATTGTGCTGTGTACGGGCCCTGGAGATGGGACTGTGCTGCGTGTACAGGCCTTGGAGGTGGGACTGTGCTGTGTATGGGCCCTGGAGATGGGACTGTGCTGCGTGTACACTCCTTGGAGATTGGACTGTGCTGTGTGTACAGGCCTTGGAGGTGGGACTGTGCTGTGTGTACAGGCCCTGGAGATGGGTCTGTGCTGTGTGCATGGGCCTTGGAGGTGGGACTGTGCTGTGTGTACAGGCCTTGGAGGTGGGACTGTGCTGTGTGTACGGGCCCTGGAGATGGGTCTGTGCTGTGTGTACGGGCCCTGGAGATGGGTCTGTGCTGTGTGTACGGGCCCTGGAGATGGGTCTGTGCTGTGTGTACGGGCCCTGGAGATGGGACTGTGCTGTGTGTACAGGCCCTGGAGACAGGACTGCACTGTGTGTTCAGGACTGTGCTGTGTATTTGGGCCCTAGAGGTGGGACCGCACTGTGTGTACGGGCACTGGAGATGGGACTGCACTGAGTGTACGGACCCTGGAGATGGGACTGTGTTGTGCTTAGGGGCCCTGGGGCCAGGACTGCGCTGTGTGTACGGCCAGGACTGCGCTGTGTGTACGGCCAGGACTACACTGTGTGTACGGCCAGGACTGCGCTGTGTACATGCCCTAGAAGCAGGACTGTGCTGTGTATATGGGCCCTAGAGGTGCGTGGGATGTGGGTAGGTTCAGGTGTGGATGTGGACGAGGGAGGGTGAGGACGGGTATGGGTGAAGATGAGTGTGGGTGGAGATGGCGGCGCTGTGGGTAGGGACAGGTCCCAGAGTCTGGCCCCTGATGCAGTGACTGTCTCGCAGATTCAAGGGGTGCAAGAAGGAGGAGGTGCTGGGCATCGCTCCCAACCGGCTGATCCGCATCGACCTTGGCGTGGGTGATGTGGTGAAGACATGGAGGTTCAACAATATGAGGCAGTGGAACGTCAACTGGGATATCCGGCAGGTAGGGCAAAAATGCACTCTGTAGGTTGGGGCCCTGTTGGCCAGAGGGGCCAGGACTGGGGACAGAGGGATAGGGCTATAGGGAATGGTCTCACCAAAAACCTTTCCCCTCCCTTCCCCCAAAACTTTTCCCCTCCCCTCCTTCGAAACCTTCCCCTCCCTGAAACATATACCCTCCCTGTCTCCCCTGAATCCTTTCCCCTCCTTTCCTACATCCATTTACACAATTAATTGTGTTGCCATTGTCGATACGTGTGTTGCAAATCTCCTCCGCTGACTGCGAGCATCTGGAAAAATTACCCTGCTATAATCAGGAGGCGTTTCTGCTGTTTGCTTCCTGTGCCCTTTGAACAGGCGTTTACACCAGAGGTTTGCACCGTGAATTGCCTACCTGTTCCCTCTCAGTGCTGTGCACGGACACACATTCCCAGAGGAAATTAATGTGCGCCCAAATACTCAGTGACGTTTCATTTAACGGAACAAACTGAAGAAAATCTTTCCCAGCATAGAAGAAAATCTTAACCAAATACATTCCTCATAGAATGCAATCAAACTTGTATTATGGACGATCCAGTTTGATTTGCCATGAGATTATTCATGTGCCCTGCCGTTCGGCACGGGAGATCACATCTTTCCATCTGTCACGATCTCTGACCCTCTGAATTGCAGCTGCTGCCTCTCCTCCGCCGGAGAAGTCTCCGTCTTTGAGCCGAGACCGTCATCGACGTTATACGTGGGGAAAAAATACTGAAGGGGTTTCCCGTTGCCTGCCTTCAGTTGCATTGGACAGGTAGCCCTAGGCAGATTTACCTGCCCCAGGTGTTTTCAGTTTTGCAACCATAAATTCCAGTTTATAGAATCTGCTTGTAAAAATGATCGTGAAACAATTTCGAGTTCAACTTTGCACAAGCATTCAGGGAAGAAAAAAATGTGCTTGGGCACACTGGAGGTGAGAGGGAGCATTTGCCTCTTGGTGGCCAAAATCTAACTCCTTGTGTCCTTAAAAGGTGGCGATCGAGTTTGATGAAAACATCAACATCGCCTTCAGCTGTCTGACGGCTGACTGCAAGATCGTGCACGAGTACATTGGCGGTTACATCTTCCTGTCTACCCGTGGTAAGGACCAGAGCGAGACCTTGAATGAAGAACTCTTCCACAAACTAACTGGGGGGCACGAGGCACTCTAAACTACACCGTGGGTGTCATCCCACTGCCCCAGGAGCAACGTTGTGGGGGAGAAGGGGGGAGCTACGGTAGTCGTTCCCTTTCAACGTTGGGTGCATCTTCAATTAATCTCACTAATCCAACCAACTGCACCACACTCCGCTTTGAAATCATGTGCTCTGATGCTTGTGTACGTCCAGGGCTGCTTCATTGCGCCCACTGAGGGTGGGCCCTGGTTGTGACCTGGTCTCACTGACTCCTGTCTTCCCTCTTGTCATCGGGTGTCGCTGGCTCTGCATCTCTTCTGCCACTCGTTCCTCCTTCTCTGCTGGTTTCCTCCTCTCTTTCCACCCCCACCCCACCACTTGTCGAGGCATGAATGCAGCTCACTGAATTCGTCTTCCAAGCCCCCACCCCTACCTCGCTGCCCCCTCTCATTCCTGCCCCTCTTGAACTGAGATCTGAGCATGCTATTCCCCTTATCATTTCACTGTCCACACCCCCCATGGACCCCACCCCATCCCATTTACCCCCACACTCCCCAGAGACCCACACCCCTTCCCATTCACCCCGACACTCCCCACAGACTCCATCCCCTTCCCATTCACCCCTATGGACCCCCACCCCTTCCCATTCACCCCCACACTCTCCATAGACCCCACCCCATTCACCCCCACCCCTTCCCATTCACCCCCACACTCTCCACAGACCCCACCCCTTCTCATGCACCCCACAGACCCCCAGCCCTTCCATTCACTCCCAACAGACCCCCACCCCTTCCCGTTCACGCCCACGGACCCCACCCCACCCCAGTCACCCCCTCCTCCCCTGCGATCCACTCCCAATGGACCCCAACCCTTCTATGCTCCACTGAGCAGACTCTGTGGACGTTGGTCACCGTGAGAACGGATTAAATTTGCCCGCCACATGCCAGATCCTCATCCTGCCAAGGTGCTTGGGAGTGGAGGTCGCCGTCTGTCTGGTCTGGTTCAATTCAAGGTGAAGCCACTGGAGCCTCCTGCATTATTTGGACGCGTTCCCAGATCACGATGTTCGAAGCTACGTCGAAGCAGCGCACGACGAGCTGTCGAGAAAAAAATCTCGTTTTATTTTCATTTCTTCACATTCACAAATTCCATGAGAGCAGATTCATTTATTCTCTGTATCAAATTTACAGATGGTGATATATTAATTATGTAAATGAAATTTTTTAACCTGAACCGTCACTCTTCAGGGTGGCCAAGTAATTAGCAGTATTTAAACAATAAAATTCTTCTTTCTCTCCATTTTGGGATCCTTTTGTCAGTAAGGGCAGCTCGGTTGAGGTAGCAGTCAGCTCCATGCCTTTACTGTGCCAGCGATCGGGACCGGGGTTCGAATCCTGTGCTGCCTGTAAGGGGTCTGTCCATTCTCCCCATGTCTGCACGGGTTTTCCCTGGGGGCTCCGGTTTCCTTCCACCGTTCGAAACCGTACCGGGGGGTTGCAGGCAAATGGGATGCACAGACCCATGAGCCGAAATGGCCTGTGAGCCAGAACCTTGATCCATCCCCCACTTGGAGCATGGCGCATGGTTCTGGTCACCCACACAGCAGGTAGGGTGAGGTGGCGCTGGAGAGAGAGCGGGAGGGACTCACCCAGGATGTCACCTGGTTTGGAGGGCTTTAATTCCGGGGAAAGATTGGACTGGTTTCCCCCAAGGCGGAAGGAGGCTGAGATTATCAAGTCACGTCAAGTTTATTGTCATCCATTTGTACAAGTACAACCCGACGAAACTGTGTGCTTCAGTCCTCGGTGCAAATCACACAGACACACAACCAGACATAACACATGTACAAACTGTACACATGCAGGACAAGTATTCATATATACAAATAAATATTATTTTGTGGATATGAGGGTCTCGGATCATTTGTGTGAGCAGTTCCTTTGGTTGTTCAGCGTTCTCACTGCCCGTGGGAAGAAGCTGTTCCTCGGCCTGGTGGTGCTGGCTCTGATCCTCCTGGATCTCTTCCCCAATGGGAGCAGCTGAAAGATGCCGTGTGCAGGGCAGAAGGGGATCCTCCATGACTTTGCATGCTCTCTTCAGACAACGATCCCAGTAGATCACATTGATGAGTGGGAGGGAGACCCCAGTGATCCTCTCTGCCGCTCTTATGGTCCTGAGGGTTGACCTCCGATCTATTTCTCTGCAGCAACCGTACCCACTCTGTGATGCAGCCGGCCAGGACCCTCTGGATAGTGCTCCTGTAGAAGGTTGACGTCTCAACGTCACACCCTGCTTGTGTATCTAGAAATGATCGTCAACATCACATTTGTCTTCTTCACCGTCAACTCAACCCTCAACCTGGGGTTAACCTTTGGGGGTGGGGGGGGGTGTCCTGCAGCTCAGAATTTTGAACGTTCTCTCCAGCCCATCTATTACTTCCACCAAAATGCATGACCGTACATTTCCCAATGTTGTATTTCACCTGCTACCTCTTTGCCCATTCTCCTCATCTACCCAGGTCTCTATGCAGCCTCGTCATATCCTCAGCACCCTCCGCCCCTCCACCTGTTTTGGTATTATCTGTTTTGCTGGGGGCTCTCTCTGGCCCGTGCAACTTGAGCCAGACCCTCACGGAGCTGGTCGTCTGGAGAGGGCAGTGAATCATGTTCGGAGGCCAGACAGACCATGTTGGAGAAAGCAGCTCCTTCTCCTGGGCTGGCACTGCGACCTTGGGTAGGGCTTCACGCCCGACTCAGATTAAATGCTCACTGTTACCATGGGAACGTGACATACCTGGCTTCAAAGATGACAATTCAAGTGCTAAACACAGACGGGAATGAGCAGTGAACCAGATATGGGCACAACGAAATACATACCATGTTTACACATCCATATGTGCACACCTCCCACTCACACACACCTCCCACTCACACACACCTCCCACTCACACACACCTCCCACTCACACACACCTCCCACACACACAAACCTCCCACTCACACACCTCCCTCACACACTCATTCCTCCCACTCACCTCCCATACACACAACTCCCACTCCCTCACACACCTCCCACTCACACACCTTCCCCCACTCACACACCTACCCCACACACACCCCTCCCACTCACACCCCTCCCACACACACTCGTTCCTCCCACTCACTCACCTCCCACACACATACACCTCCCCCCACAAACACACACCTCCCACGCACTCACCTCCCACGCGCACCCCTCCCACACGCACCCCTCCCACTCACATACAAACTCCCACACGCACACACCTCCCAAACATACATACTCGTTCCTCCCACATTTTCTCTCTCACACACACACACACACACACACACACACACACACACACACACACACACACACACACACACACACAGATAGAAATCTCACCCTGGTTGCAACCTCTTCTCACTGCTGCCCTCAGATAGAAGTCCAGCAGCCTCCTGGTTCAAGTACATCGAGGACATCTTAAAGCAGCCTCTATCCTCAAAGACCCCCACCACCCAGGCCAGGCCCAATTCACTCGGCTACCATCGGGAAGGAACAGGAGCCTGAAGATGAGCCCCCACCAGAACGAGGGCAGCTTCTTCCCCACCGCCATCCGACAATGAACCACAGACACTGTCTCATTTTCTCCTATTTTCCTGCACAATATGGAAGTTCATTTATAGCAACGTTTGCATTGTGATTCTGCCGCAAAGCAATGAATTTCTTGACAATAAATCCTGATTCTGAAAATGGTTGGTCAACGCTTCGGACCGAGACCTTTTTCCCGAGACTCAGCCTTTGACTCCCCAGTTGAGTTCTCGTCAACCTTTTTAAAAAAATCTTATTTATCATTTGCATCAGTGACGAATTCAGTATCTTGTCCATAATCGTACAGAATATAAAAACGAGTCAAAAAGAATACATACGTCTGCAATGAATTATATTGCAATTTTAAATTTACAATATCTTCCGTTGAAACACGTTGTAAATCTTTCTCCAAATCTTTCTTCTCCGATTTATCAAATTCAACCATTTACTTCTTCTTAACTTTAGCCGTGTAACTAATAATTTGTCCCCTTAAGTCTGCTTTCAAAGAATCCCATAAAACAAACTTAGAATCGACCGAGCCCACGCTTGTCCAAAATAACTTTGAATACGTTCCCATATAAACTTATGAAACTCCGACTCTACAAGTTAATAGTAGCAAGGAATGGTCAGACAAAATATAACATTCATAATTGAATATATAGTATCTTATTCCTTGTTTTTTTTAACCAGAGATTTTTTAAAAAGAATTGAATGCTGCAGTTCGTTTATTTTTATGGAAAAGTAAATTATCTCGAGTTTCCTTGCAAAAATTGCTTTAGATGGGTTACAGTTCTCAAATTTTCAGAACACTATGACGAAGCAGTAACTAACTAAATGGGTTAAGTTGAATTGTTACAGCTTTCAGAGAGCAATGCTAATTATTTTATATATATATATAATGTACCTGTACTTAAATATTTATTGGAAATATGCTATAAGGGAGATTATATGATTGGAACTAAGGGTAAAATTTCTGCTCTGACCCCTATTTACAGAAATAGGATTATCCCATTTTTAACGGATAGTCGATATTTAAAGGATTGGGATTTGAAAGGTATTCGAATGGTGGGAGATTGTTTTGAGAAGGGTGTTTTTCTTTCTTTTGTTCAATTTCTTGAACAAGAACGAATAAAGTGAAAATCTCTTTCTGTCAGATTTAGTTTCATTCAAACCATTAACCATTTGGCCATCTTAGTCCCAGTTACCATTTTAGGAGATTTGTCCAATAATGGTTCAAATGAAACCTCCTAACACGATTTTCTTATATTAAGAAATGAACCCACCATCAATTTGTCATCAATATTTGGAGCTCATGCATCCATTAAAGTCCAAGATTCTGAAAATAAAATTGCACAATTGGCTTCAAAAACTGATTGATTCCAATTTGGAAGGTTATTTCTTATGAATCAAAACAGCCCGTCCTCTTGCCTTAGAATTAAACAAAGACGATACCACCTGCCCAACCCAGTCGCTTTTCAATTTCTCTTTCTTTTAATGACCCATTAAATACCCCCTACCTTCCCTCCCCAAAAAAAAAGAAGCCTGCCCAAATTAATTGAATTTCAAATTTACAAATATGATCTGAGCCCCCTAAGTTAATTAGGGTGAGTTGGGGTGGGAGTAGCGGACGCCTCAGATGAACTCTTACTGATAAAATCCATATAAGATTTCCAAATCTTATAAAAAAAATTCTGGTTACTTTCTGTAATGGGATGCAATGTTGTAATTCCATTTGCCTTCCGTCAACCCTGCATTATTGTCTGGTTTCCACATTACGGCTGTTCCTACACTTAAAAACTTCCTCTGATAAATATCTAATTTGAAATCATAAATATTCCCTCACTTGATGCAAAGGTTCAAGGTTACAAGATGTGGCTTGTTTTGGACCAAACAGAGCTCTTTCCCATCAGTAGAAGCTGAGTCCGCAGTTGCCCGGTGCTCACGGCAAAATCCACAGAGACCAGGATGCTTTATTGGAAACTGCTCCACATTCTAGCAATCCTGCAGCTTGGAAATTTAACTCTGCATTCCCCTTCACCGAGCCCCTGGATCCCGAACATTGCCATCGGATAATGCAGCAGGGAAACAGGCTGTTCAGCCCACTGTTCGTACTGGCTGCAGCATCCATTTTTATTATCCCCATTTCCCCACACCCCCTACTCCACCCAACACACCGAGCGTAATTTACAGCAGCCTATTAACACCCCGAGCCACACGTCTTTAGGATGTAGGGGGGGTTTGGGGGGGAAGATCCGGAACACTCAGGGGAATCTCACTTAGACCCAGGGAAAACTTGCGGACTCCACACAGACAGCGCCTGTGATCAGCCTTCCATCTACCCCATCTGGAATGTTGGAGATTGAGGTACTGAATGATTAACTATGTGCATATATATATATGTGTGTGTGAGTATGTGTGTGTGTGTATGTGAATATGTTTGTGAATGTGTATGTGTTTGTGTGTGAATGTGTGAGTGTGTGTATGTTTGTGTGTGTGTTAAAGCTGCCATTGTACCACATGCCTTTGTTTGCCTCGAATGTAGAACCGCCCCCTACCTCCTCAGGGTTTTCTGGGTTTGAGTGAAGTGCCCAGAGAGGAGGAGTTTTGTTGAGCTCGTAAACAGTGGAGTAATGAGTTTGGGGTGGATTTTACATCAACCCAACGGGGTTGAAGTTTTGGTGATTGAAGTAGGAGGTGTCTGGGGAAAACCTCAGCAAATGCAAAGAAACTGCAGACAGAAATTGACACCTCCCCCCCCCCCCCCACCACCACCACCCCATCACACATGGGAACAGCCTCCAGGATGTTTTATGTTCAAAACCAATCAGACTTAAAGCTGGACCCATGGGTCGGTTAACGAGGAGTCTGCCATAGGCACGATCTCCTGCAGAGGTAGGAATAGTGCCCTGACTTGGTTTAGAGTCATGAGACAAAGCTAGATCTGGGAGCAGTGTGGCTGGCAAATCAGTGCCTTTACGGCACCAGCGATCAGGACCGGGGTTCGAATCCTGCACTGTCTGCAAGTGGTTTGTACATTCTCCCCTTGTCTGTGTGGATTTTCCCAGGGGCTCCAGTTTCCACTCACCATTCAAAACGTACCGAGGGTGTAGGTTAATTTGGTGCAATTGTGTGTCTAAATTTAAATTTAATAAAAATTAATTGTCGACATCATTTCATGATATTTCCACCATTTTGTTCCTGCTATTATCAGGCTTATGAAGGAACTTCACACCAGTAGAATTATGTTGTCTTTGCTCTGGACCAGCTGACGTCACTCTCTTTGTAACTCTGCCGTTCTGCCTTGGGTCTTTCTTGCCGCTGTATGTGTGGGATGTCCACTGATCTGCTCTCAAAACAACCTCCGTTACGTGTGACAATACATTTCAAGATTTAATTTATTCCCATTGTAATAAAACTGTCATATTACATGAAATTTCTTTTGCCCGCTGTAAGGCAGACGAATTTTCCATTGGCAGAAATTCCCCTAACAGTCAGAGAAAGAGATGCAGAGTCCCCCTCCCCCACCACAGAGTCATCGAGTGTCCATGGATTTGCCCAAGCACTCCCACCACCCCCACAGCCATGCTAAACCATCGGCAAACTGAGTTCCAGACAAGAATCTCCGACAGGGTCAGGAAAGCCTTCAGCGCCCCCTCGCAACCCAGCTGTGATACCTGGTACCTCTTCAGCCAATTTTGAGCCAGCCTCCAGCCTGGGGTGAGCCCCTTGACCACAGTCACCCCACAGCCTTCAAGGATTCTGCGTCTTGAGTCACCGGCAGCCCGCCGTCCATGGGGTTCTTTCATCCGCATGACCTGTGGGACATCTCCTCCCCTTCTTCTCAGGTAGGGGGTGGGGGGGTGGAGGGGAGTGCTGTCCCCATCTTCTGGTGCCTGGTGCCAGTTCTCTGCTTTCCCGCAACCCCTCGTGGCGGCTGCCGATCACAGGCACTGCCATCTTTGGCTGTGTGCTGACTCCCCCTCAGCAATGTTGAGCGAATCAGAGATCATTGGGGGATCAGAGTTGAGCAAATTTATGTTCTTGGGAGTCACACTATCCCGGAGGATTTTCCTGGACCCAACATGCCGTGAAGACAGTACGTAGGCATCTCTACTTCCTCGGGAGTTTGCAGAGGATAGGCACGACACCGGAAACCCCAGTGAGTTTCCACAGAGGTGCGGGGGAACGTGCACTGACTGGCTGCGTCACGGTCTGATGCGGGGGGACACCCATACCCCTGAGCGTAAAGCTCTGCAAAAGGTTGTGGTTACAGCCCAGGATGTCACAGGCAAAATCTTCACCCACCATCAAGAACATCGACAGTGAACGCTGCCGTCGGGAGAGCATCAAGGATCCGTGCCACCCAGAACACACTCTGATCTTGCTGTTGCCATTAAGAAAGGGGTCGAGGGGCCTCAAGACTCCCAGGTTCAGGAACATCTGCTCCCCCTCCACCATCAGATTTCTCAATGACAAACTCAATCAGGGACCCATTTAAGGGACTTGTGCACTTGATTGATTCTCTCTCTCTCTCTCTCTCTCTCTCTCTCTCTCTCTCTCTCTCTCTCTCTCTCTCTCTCTCTCGGGATTGCACAGTCTGTTCGTTTACATTATTTGTCTACATGTGTTCGTTGAGTACAGTTTTTTGTTTGCACTGCCAACGAGTGTAAATTCTGCCTTGCCACTGGAAAAAGAATCTTAGTGATCCATGTGATGTCACGCATGTACTCTGACAATAAATCTGAATGTTTCTGGGAAAATCTCAGACGTTTTGCAAGAGCTTTGAAGAGTGCCCGAGACTTCATTAATGGATTCTTGTTTGCCAAAGGCAACAGATGAAAGAGCATGTCGGAGCCGCTGCTATCTGGAAGAGAGCTTGCAGTTGTAAGAGGGTCATGTGGTTTTGCAAGCAGAGAGAGTCAAACAGGCTTTCTCTCTGAAAGAGAGAGAGAGAGAGAGGCAGAGATCACTTGTACAGTGTTACAACCAGCAGACAGTAGCTGGGACTGGAACAGCTGACAAGCCCATTTGGAAGATGGCCTGGTCAAAGCCCTTGTGGTTCATGCAAGAGGAGAGGACTGGGTGTGTAATGTTTCACTTGGAATAAGTGTGTAAAAAAAAAAGACACTCTTTTGTGGCCTGAAAGAAAGAGGTGATCATCTGGAGAACCCTGAGGGGACAAGTTTCGTCAGCAAGACACTGGAGTGGCTGATTAAAAAGGAATCAGTTGTGGATGTCCTGGAACAACAAATCTTTCTCTGAAAACCAACAAGAACCTTCCTGAACGGTAACCATTTACCTTTCAAGCACCAAAGCCTGGTGAACTTTATAAATGTTAAATTCTGTGCACAGTATAAGAATTGCCTGCAACCAGTGAACTTGGAAGAATGAGAAGTGAGATGGGACTGTGAACCAAAGAACCTCTCTGAATTTACATAAACATTCCACACATGTGTGCTTAGAATTAGAAAGGGGTTAAGTTAGGTTCAATAAGTTAATCGAGATAAGTTAAAGTGTGATTCTGTTTTCATGTTTAAAGATAATTAAAAGCAACATTTGTTTAAGTAACCATTTATCGTGGTGAATATCTATTGCTGCTGGGTTTTGGGGTCCTCTGGGCTTGTAACACCCTCTTCTCCTGAGATGGTGACATCCTCCCCTTTGTTCTGGACTTCCCTTTTGTAAATCATAGGAGCAGGTGGGGTCTGAGGACATTGCCGGAGTTATGGGGAGCAGCAGGGAGAGCCAGAGGCATCCTGGGAGGAGTTGAGAGGGAGGGCAACATCCTGGGAGGAGCTGAGGGAGGGATGAGAGCCAGGAGCAGCAGAGAAGGCCAGAAAGAGTGACCAAAATGCCACACGGAGGGAGTCCAGAGATGACAGGAGTGGGAGCTGGTTGAAGCTGATCAGTTCATTTTCCTGACAGGGTAACATCTGATGGAGCTGATTATTGACGAGGAAGGGAAAGCCAGAGGTGTATTATCCAGTGATCATTGGGGTAATCAGAGGTGGAGAGGGTGAGCAAATTAAAATTCTTGGGAGTCACTATCTTGGAGAATCGTTCCTGGACCCAACACACCAGTGGAATGGTGAAGAAAGCAGGTCAACACCTCAACTTTCTCAGGAGATTGCGGGGAAGATCGGAAACCCTGGTAAATTTCCACAGAGGTGCGGTGGGAAATGCACTGACCAGTACTTCTGGTAAGGGGTGGGGTGCCAATGCCACTGAGCATAATGCCCTGCAAAAGGTAGTGGACACAGCCCAGGACATCACCGGCAAAACCCTCCCCCACCATCGAGAACATCCTCAGGGATCGCTGCCAGCAGAGAGTGGCAGTAACCATCAAGGATCTGCACCACCCAGCACATGCTCTGTTCTTGCTGCTACTCTCAGAAAAGAAGTGTAGGGGCCACAAGACTCACACCACCAGGTTCAGGAACAGCGGTTACCCCTCCAACATCAGACTCCTCGACGACAAACTCAATCAAGGACTCATTTAAGAGACTCTGATTTGTGCACTTAATTGATTTTCTCTCTGTGTTGCACAGTCAGTTTACATTCATAATGTGTTTATAGTTCTTAATTTGTTTATATTATATATACAGGATAAAAGAATCTCAGGGTTGTATGTGATATCATGCATAAATCTGAAATGTACAAGGGTCTCCGGCAAAGAGAACTCACCCCGTTGTTAGTCTGACAGCTGGTAAATGCTGTAACCATGAAAGGTGAACCTATTGTATATACACATGTAATGGTAAATATCGTGTTAAAGTCGGGATTCCCCCACTTTTTTTGGCTCCGGCCACCCGCCCAAAGGAGCTCCTGATGCCCCAACTGCCATCTCTCACCCCAGGCCCCGGCCACCTGTCCATCCAGCTACCAGTACCCCAACAGCCAACCCATCCGAGCTCCTGATGCCCCACTCGCAGATCTGCACACCATACGCCCGCCCATCTAAGCTCCCGATTCCCCCACCCCCCCAACCCCAGCAGTGGGACCACACTTGGCTGCCCGCCCATCCATGGTGCTACTGAGGCCCCGACACCGGACTCTCGCCTCGGCCCCCTCCTGCCCGTCTGAGCACCCGATGACTCAAACCTTCCGCCAGTACACATTTAATAGTAAACCCCCCCCCCACACAAACTTTGCCCTAAATATTGGTCCACAAAATTCATCCAGATGAAAGAGCGACAGAGGAGGCAGATGAGGCCGTCTGGGAAAAACCTGGCGAGGCTTCAGCATTTAAGACAAAGGAGTTGGGAGAGAAATGGCAGACTGTCCACCTGCACATTCATTCTCCTGTGGTGGATAGCCTCGACTTGCATATCTGCCACTTTCTCCCGCATTCTGTCACTGGGGAGGAATGCGGTATTGGGAGTGGTTCTATGCAGCTGCTGGGGCTGTGATCCCAGGCAATTGGCAGCTTCATAAAATCATGTCGAAAATATGGCTGGGGTAGGCCGTTAATGTCTCAAAGGCATGAAGGTTTCAAATTTCACTGTCAGGCTCCAGATCTACCAGTTGGACTTTTCCAGAATGCTGAGATATTCCCCACACTGGAATTTGGGAGTTAGGTTTAAGGTTTTGATGCATCTGGTTTTGGGGGCCCTCACCAACACCATCCCTCTCTTGGGATCCATCCACCACACCTTCCCTCTTTCAGGAAACCACCCCCACAATATCCCTCTCTCGGGAACCCTCCCCCACACCTTCCTCTCTTGGGAATCCTCCTCCACATCATCCCTCTCTCGGAAACCCTCTCCCCCACCTTCTCTTTCTCGGGATCTTTCCCCCACACCTTTCCCCTCTCGGGAAACCACCCCCACACCTTCCCTCTCTCGGGAACCCTCCCCCACACCTTCCCTCTCTCGGGAAACCTCCCCCACACCTTCCCTCTCTCGGGAAACCTCCCCCACACCTTCCCTCCATCGCGAACCCTCCACCACATCTTCCCTCTCTAGGGTACCCTCTCCCACACCTTCCTCTGTCGGGAACCCTCCTCCACATCATCCCTCTCTCAGGAACCCTTTCCCCCCTGTGATAGTACAGATTCTATCACCAATGTGTATATGTACATATGTACAGATGGTAGTGTAGGATGACTGTGATTGGCTGAGAGTGTAGCCACACCTACTGGCAGGTCTTAAAGGATTGCTCCTAGCCAGACCAGATCATTCTGGACTGGTCGACCTACGTGATATGCTCCAGTCTTTTAGTTAATAAAAGCCTTTGTTTGGATCAACAAGTCTTTGGTTCTTTCGACACGTATTACACCCCCACCTTCTCTCTCTCGTGGACCCTCCCCCACATCATCCCTCTCTCAGGAACCCTTTTCCCCCACCTTCCCTCTCTCAGGGACCTTGTCCCACATCTCCGCTCACTCGGGAAACCTCTCCCCCACTTTTCCTCTCTCGGGATCTCTCTCCCACACCTTCCCTCCCTCGCTAACCCTCCCCCGCACCTTCCCTCTCTCAGGAAACCTCTCCCCCACCTTCTCTCTTTCAGGATGTCTCCCCCACAACTTCCCTCTCTCAGGAACCCATTCCCACACCTTTCCTCTCTCAGGAACCCTCACCCACATCATCACTCTCTCGGCAACCATTTCCCCCACACCTTCCCTCTCTCGGGGACCCTCCCCCACATCTTCCCTCTCTCAGGAATCCTCCCCCACATGTTCCCTCTCTCGCGAAACCTCCCCCACACTTCCCTTTCACAGAATCTCTCCCCCACACTTTCCCTCCCTCGCTAACCCTCCACCATATCTTCCCTCTTTAGGAGACCCTCTCCCACACCTTCACGCTCACGGGAACCCTCCCCCACATCTTCCCTCTCTCAGGAACCCTTTTCCCCCACCTACCCTCTCTCTGGGACATTCCCCACACCTTCCCTCTCTTGGGGGAGTCTCTCCCACACTTTCCCTCTCTCAGGAACTCACCCCCACACTTTCCCTCTCTCGCTAACCCTTCCCCACACCCCTCTCTCAGAAGACCTCTCTCCCACATTCTCTCTCTTGGGAACCTCCACCACATCTTCCCTCTCTTGGGGACCCTCTCCCACACCTTCACTCTCGTGGACTTCCCTCTCTCAGGAACCCTCCCCCACACCTTCCTTCTCTTGGGATCACTCCCCCACTCCTTCCCTCTCTCGGGAACAACTTCCCTCTCTTGGGAACCCTCCCCCACACCTTCCCTCTCTCAGGAACACTCCCCCACACCTTCCCTCTCTTGGGACCCTCCCCCACACCTTTCCTCTCTCGGAAACCCTCTCGCACTTTTCTCTTCCCGGAAACTCTCCCTCACATCTGGCCATTTTTAACCTTTCATTATATAGACTCCAGACTGGGTCCCCGGGTAAATGACTGTATGACCAGCAGCACAAACCAGCTGGTGGTTGGATATAAAACCAGTCCCAGAATATGGGGATATGGAGTCCATGAGCTTGTTTGTAGTCCCTGAAAACAGGGACATGGAGTCCAAAGGATTAAGGGACTCTTAGACTGGCACATGGACCCCATATGTTCCTGCCAAAAAAAAATTCCTTCCTACCGCAGGTATTTTTTTGGCAGAAATATATGAGTGAGCAAAACATCGAGGGCTGAAGGGCCTGTACTCTCTGTAGGGCTCTATGTTCATTCTCCCCCTCCTGCTCTCACCCCACATCTCCCCCACATCTCCACATCTCAGGGTCTCTCCCCCCCACATCTCCCCATCCCAGGGACTCTCCCCCCACATCTCTCACACACACCTGAATCCAGAGGAACAAGCAGGATTAGATCTTCATTTTACAGAGGAAGAGCTAGGTAAAGCATTGAGTGCACTACAAGCAGGCAAGTCTCTGGGGGAGGATGGATTCCCATCGGAGTTCTTTCGAGAACTTAAGGTCTTATTAATGCCTATGTATATGGAGATGATGGACCAGGTTATGGATACACAGTTCCTTCCAGAATCTTTCACAATTGGATTGTTACGACGATCTGAAGAAGGGCAAAGATCCACTCATGCCCTCTTCTTATAGGCTAATTTCCCTGCTGAATATTGATTACAAGATCCTTGCCAAAGCCCTGGTAAACAGATTGGTGTTGCATTTGCTGAAATTGATAAACAAAGACCAGGCTGGCTTTGTGCAGGAGAGGCAAGAAGCAGACAATATTGGCAGATTGTTGAGTGGAATGCATCTGGCACAATCTAGAAATGAGGGGATTGGCCATTTCCTTGGATGGAGAGAAGGCTTTTGATAGTCTGGAGTGGGAATTTTTATTTAAGGTGCTGGTGAAGATGGCGTTGGGACCAACTTTTCAAAATTGGATCAGGACTTTCACCAAAGGTGAAAGTTGTAAGCAATGGGCAGGTCTCTTCATCCTTCCCACTCACCAGATCTAGTAGAGAAGAGCAGCTGAAAGATGCTGTGTGCAGGGTGGAAGGGGTCCTCAATGATTTTCTCATCCTCTTCAGTAGATTTAGGACACAGATGAGGAGGAACTGCTTTTCCCAGAGGGTGGTGAATCTGTGGAATTCGCTGCCCACTGAAGTAGTGGTAACAACCTCAACAGATTTACGACAAGGTTGGAGAGATTTTTACAACGTAAGTTAATTAAAGAATATGGGGAAAAGGCAGGTTGGCGGCAATGAGCCTCTCATCAGATCAGCCATGATCATATTGAATGGTGGAACAGGCTTGACGGGCTGAATGGCCGACTCCTGCTCCTGTTCTTGATGTTTCTGTGTCTCTTGTCCCTTGATCAGAACTGGGAAAGTTTAGAAAACAGAAGTTGTAGGAGAACCCAGAGTTTGGGTGGAAGTTGGTGGGATGGGGGTGGGGGGGTGGGAAGAAAGACCTACGCAGTCACAGACAGAGTGAGTGGACTCCACACAGACAGTGCCGGAAGTCAGGATCAAACCCAGGTCTCTGTGGTCACCCACCACCCCTTGGTGCTGGTGGCAGCTAATCTGGATGGGGCAGTGGTGGGGTGGGGTGGTGGGTGGAGACGTAAATGGAGAGAGACAGGCAGAACTCGCCACTCACTGGGAAGCTGCAGTAAAGCAGAGGGTTGGAAAATCCCAGCAGGTCAGGGAGGGTGTGCGGAGGGAAGAGTGAATTCCCGTATAATCGTTGTGATTTTTGGACCAGTTTTTCAGGTCAAATGTGAGGGGGGGGGGGGGTCGACTTTTACACGAGTCATACTTTTGACCACCCGCCCCCAGTAAGTACCTGTGTCGATCGAGGCATTGTGAGGTCGGATGTCCATGCTCGGGGCATCTGGAGCTTGGATGGGTGGGTGTCTGGAGCATCGGAGAGTGCCTGCGGCCAGGGCGTCAGGAGCTCCAGCGGGCAGAGAGTCAAAGGGCAAGAGAAGCTTGTGGCTGGGGCATCGGGAACCCGGATGGGCAGGCGGGCGGCTGGGGACCCAAGATAGAGTCCGTGGCCGGGGCGCTGGGTGCTCCAATGGGAGTCTGGGGCCTGGGAGAGAGTCAGTGGCCAGGATGTCGGGAGATTGGATGGGCGGGAAGTCGGGGTGAGGGTCCGCAGTCAGGGTGTTGTGAGGTCGGATGGGAGTGGGTGATCGGGGCCAAAAGAAGGGGGAAGTTGACTATTACATGGTATTGACAATTACTCCACAGTAAACACTAATGTTTACAGGGCAACAACTGAACAGTAGAACTGTCCAGAGACCAAAAGCCAAATTAAATACAGGTGGTGCCTGCCTGTTTTCTATGAGAGAACAGAAAGGTGGCTTTTGATACCTGCATTCTTTGACCCCGGTTCTACTCACTATACACCCATGATTCGGTGCTATCTACAAATTCGCTGATGAGTATGGGTTGTATAAAAGGGGGCGATGAGTCAGTGTACAGGAGGGAGATTGAAAATGTGGCTGAACAGTGCACCAACAACCTGGCACTCAATGTCACCAAAACCAAGGAACTGGTTGTTGACTTCAGGAAGGGAAAACCAGGGGTGGACAACCCAGGAATCATTGGGGGATCAGAGGTAAGAGGATGAGAAAATGTAAGCTCTTGGGACTCATTATCTCGGAGGATCTTTCCTGGACCCAACACGCCAATTGACATCATGAGGAGAGCACATCAGCGCCTCGACTTCCTCGAGAGCTGGCGAAGGTTTGGGATGACAACGGACACCCTGGCATATTTCTACAGAGGTGAGGTGGAAAATGCGCTGACCAGCTGCATCGCGGTCTGATACGGGGACACCAATACCCCTGAGTGGAAAGCCTTGCAAAAAGGGGGCGGACACGGTCTGGGGCATCACAGGCGAAAACCTCCCCCACCATCGAGAACATCTACAGCAGTGGTTCTCAACCTTTTTCTTTCCACTCACATACCACTTTAAGTATTCCCTATGCCCTAGGTGCTCTGTGGGACTACTTATGGTGGGATGTGGGTGGAAAGAAAAAGTTTGAAAACCACTGTTTTAACCATCCGTCATTGACTCGTTATGTGCGGGGTTTCAGAAGTCCCAAAGGAAATGAACCAATGACAATTTTTCTCAAGCAAAATATTTCAGTAATAGTTGGGTCTAGAGCAGTGATTCTCAACCTTCCCTTCCCACCCACATCCCACCTTAAGCAATCCCTTACTAATCACAGAGTTCTGATAGCTTAGGGATTACTTAAGGTGGGATGCGAGTGGGAAGAAAAAGGTGAAAACCAATGATCCACAGGGAGCACTGCCATCGGGAAAGCAGCAGTGATCATCAAGGATCCGCACCACCCAGCGCGGCCTCTGTTCTCGTTGCTGCCTTCGGGAGAGAGGTCTAAGGGCCACAAGATCCGCACCACCAACTTCAGGAGTAGCTGCTACCCCTCCACCATCAGACTTCTTAACGACAAGCACAATCAGGGACTCATTTAAGGACTCTGTGTCTGCCTGTCCCGCATCGGACTTGTCAGCCACAAACGAGTCTGCAGCTGACGTGGACATTACCCCTCCATAAATCTTCGTCCGCGAAGCCAAGCCAAAGAAGAATGTACTCTATGACAATAAATCGGAAATATCAGCGTGGAATTATGTGGTAGTTTCATCCGAGATATTGGGGAAGGACAGTGAGGGGGTGTTCGGTAGTTAGGCAGTGGGTTGGAGGAACTGGAGACTTGGTGTGAAGCACGATGAAGTCAGCTTTTGTTTCGCTTTAGTCAGGATTCAGTGAATCAAAAAGAAAGGTTTATTGTTTGCATAGCTCATCCTAAGTGCTGCCAGGCTCTGCATGACTGTGCAGCGAGCTGTGAACCATGCATACATTTGCTCCCCCTCAACCCCTCCCTTCTGTCCAACTGCCCAAAAAAGGCGAGGCAAATAGAATTGCTGGAGGAAACAAATGGGTCAGGCAACCTCCACGGTTAGACAAAGCCAGTCTTGAGGTTCAAGAATAAACAGTTGTGCTCACATCCTGCAGTGTGCGTCAAATCGCAGAGACTAACCTTTCACCTGATTCTGCCTCTGTGTGGCTTTCCACAGGCGGCAGACAGCTGGAGACTGGCTCAAGGGCGGCTGGAGGGGCACCTGGTGTCAGAAACGGGATGTGGGGCACAGAGCCAGGGTAGGGGGCGACGAGAGCGCTGAAGGGCTCCTGACCACGTCAGGGATTCAGATCTGGAGCCTGGGCCGCCGACAAGATCTGTGACTCTGAGGGGATTCTCTTTGGCCTTTCTTTCTCTGACCATAAATTTTATATTTAGACTTGCAGCATGGTAACAGGCCCTCGAACCCGTGTGGCCCAATTTACACCCTATCAACCTACAACCCCCGGTACAATTGGAACTGTGGGAGGAAACCGGAACTCCCCGCCCCAGGGAAACCCATGCAGACATGGGGAGAGCGTACAAACTCCTTATAGACAGCGTGGGATTCAAAGCCCGGTCCCAAATGCTGGTGCTGTAAAGACGTTGCACTGACCGCCACGGCGACCGGTGACCACAAGAGGTGTTTCAGGCAATTACTGTTGATGGCGAAACCTAACAATAAATCGAACAATGAATCTTGAATATTAATTAACTCTTGTTCCTAACCGCAAATAGAGCTTTGTCTGCTATTAGACCGACCTGGAGTCAGGGCCCCATTTTCATTTACATCCTGAATACCGCTCCTGAAATCAGAATCAGAATATATTGTCATGGACATGTCATGTGATTCAGTGTTTTGTAGCAGATTGCAAATGTCGTATAAACATTATATTACAAAATAAATAAGAACAGTTCAAAGAAAAGAAAAGTCAAAGTCAGGCCGTGTCTTTGGTTCATTGATCATTCAGGAATCTGATGGCGGGGGTGGGGGAAGAAGCCGTCCTCGTGCCGCTGGGCGCTCGTCTTCAGGCTCCTGTGCCTTTTCCCCAGTGGGAGCAGAGTGAAGAGGGTGCTGGGGGTCTTTGAGGATAGAGGCTGCTTTTTTAAGACCCCGCCTCATGTCGATGTCCTCGATGGAGTGAAGACTGGTGTCCATGATGTCACAGGCCATTTTTTTTCCTGTCCTGAGAGTTGGCGCCTCCGTACCAGGCAGTGATGCAATTGGCCAGAATGCTCTCCATGTGGAAGTTTACGAGAGTCTTCGGTGACGTCCCGAATCTCCTCAGGCACAAAGTCTAGCTGCTGGCGAGCCTTCTTTGTGATCGCATCGAAATGGAGGCTCCAGGTCAGATCCTCGGAGATGTTGACGCCCAGGAAGTTCTTGACCCTCTCCACTGCTGACCCCTCGATGAGGCCCCGTCCCCTGGATCCAATTAACACCTTTTGTTGGTCTGGATTCCTCCCTCCCCCCGCCCCTCCACTGTTGTTTGAATTCTGAGACTTTCTGATCTATCCTGCTTCTGCCTTTTCCGAAGAAGGACTCAGACCTGAAACGTCGGCAAGATATCTTTGTCTCCCGTGGGCGCTGAAAGGTCCAGCTGAGTTCCTCCAGCATTTCGGTGCATTGACCTCAATCACAGCGTCTGCAGCCTGTCATGTTTCACCCAACACAGCCTGAACATGCTCTTTCTTTTCCCATCACAGAGAAGACTCAAAAATGTGAAACTGCACACCGACAGCCTTAAAGACAGTTACTTTTCCACAACCATTGGGCTTTTGAGTGAATTCCACAATTATCACGCTGTCCTTGCTTGGTTCGAATTGATCTTTTTTTTCCACGGTATATGTAATACTTTACAAGGCTGTACAAATGTTAGAGATAATTTTAAATATTTAAATGTAGACATAAAACATGGTAACTGGCCATTTCAGCCCATGATCTGCCTGTGCTTTACACCCCCCGGTACATTTCAAATGGTGGGAAGAACCCAGAGCCCCCACCCCCGGGCAAGACCCATGCAGACACAGGGAGAACGTACAAACTCCTTACGGACGGTGTGGAATTCGAACCCCGGTCCCGATCGCTGGCACCTTGAAGGCGTTGCACTAACCGTCACGCCATTGGTGCCATGCCCGTGGGAGTACCAGGTTATCATATGACAAATAATCTGCCATTCCTTGATCGATTTGCCCAGCTGATATGGATCCTGTTGTAATCTCAGATGGCTTTCGTCACTGCAAACAATACCGCCAACGATTGCGTCTCCTGCAAACTCTCTTAATCGTTAACATAACCGATGAACAATGATCGTCCCAGCCCTGGATAACACCACAAGTCATAGGGGCTTCATTCTGGAGCAGCCGGGCCTCTTCCCCTGAGGATGAACCCAAGCTCCACTCCAAGTCACGAGCCGTAGATGGCGCTGGAGAGCCAATCACAAGGTGTGTGCCAATGATGGGTTGGGGAGGCTTATTGTGATGCGTGCGTGTGATGCGTGTGTGTGTGTGTGTGTGTGTGTGTGTGTGTGTGTGTGTGTGTGTGTGTGTGTGTGTGTGTGTGTGTGTGTGAGATCCCTGTGCTGACTTTCCCTGGCAGGCAAATATAGGTCTTTTGTCTTTTGTTACAATCGACCTGTGATCAGACTCATTGCATCTCAGACCCGCCGATCTTGTTCTTCACATTACTCCAGCCCACCCTGGATCCCATAGTATTTGGCAGACCATGTTCTAGATCAGTGGTTCTCCACCTTTTTCTTCCCACTCACATCCCACTTTAAGGAATCCCTCTGCCGTCGGAGCTCTGTGATTAGTAAGGGATTGCTTAAGGTGGGACGTGAGTGGGAAGGTTGAGAATCACCTCTCTGGACTCAAGTGTCACTGAAATATTTTGCTTGAGAAAAGTTGTCATGGGCCCATTTCGTTTGGAGTTCGGAAACCGTGCACATAACGAGGCAATGAGGGATGATTAAATCAGTGGTTTAATCCACCCACATCCCACTTTAAGTAATCCCACAGAGCACCTAGGGCATAGGGAATACTTAAGATGGTACGTGAGTGGAAAGAAAAAGTTTGAGAACCACTGTACTATTTGATGCCAGAATTACAACAGGCCTAATTTGGCATCTCATTGCACCAGCAATGTTCTTGCCTTCAGGTTCACACCTTGTCTGGGTGCACCAGCCACGATTAGCTGGAGAGGACCAATCGCCAAATGAACACCTGGACAACTTTGGTCTCCAACCTGTCTGTGGTGAAACCCCTATTGTACTTATGTGTGTGTGTATGTAAATGACATGGCCTTTCCCTGGTTGAACCCGCTCTCACTGGCCGGCTCATGACTCCTTCCTTTTCTCCCCCCCCCCCCGTAAAGGCTGTCACGCCACAAGCCAGCCCCCCAGTTCGAGTCTGGGTTAGCAATACAAGGAATCCCATCCATCTCTTGCTCATAAAATCCTTCAGTTCCAATTACTTCAGTCTTGTGCAACTGATGGTGCATCACTGCCACCGAACACTGGCAGTCCTCAGGTTGCTGAAGAGTTCAGTTCCTGGAGAACTGTCTGTAATTGACTCCATGTCACAGACCAATACAGGGTACGTCACCCCTGTTATATTGCTTCATTCCATTGAATGATCCTCCAAACACTATTTCATTTTTTAAAAAATGTTCATTTTGGACACACTGCATGATAATAGGCCATTTTGCCCCACAAGTCCACGCCACCCAATTTACACCCCATTAACCTACACCCCTGTAACATTTCAAGAGATGGGAAGAATCCGGAGACCCTGGGAGAATATACAAACTCCTCACAGAAGATGTGGGACTCAAACCCCGGGCCTGAACCGCTGGCGTTGTAAACCGTGTTGCCCGATAATTAAATGAATGGAATATACAGTAGAAATCCGAAAATGCAGACTGCTCAGGGGTTGAGTCAGTCTGGATTTTTGGATTTTGCAGATCCTTCCTCCCTTCTTAAATTCTAAAATCTACGGAGGAAGAAGAGATGAACATGGAAATTTTGATAGTTTATTCATGGGCGAATACAGCCTGCTTCATTCATCAAAATGAGCAGTTTTTGATATAGATTTAGGCTGTGACGCAGCTGATCAGTTCACCTTCCACCACACCTCCGTTGACATTTGCCAGGGTCTCCGGTGTCCCAAACCTCCCGAGAAAGTCGAGGCGCTGATGTGCTTTCCTCATGATGCCACAGGCGCATAGGGTCCAGGAAAGAACCTCACCCTCTCTGCGCCTCTGATCCCTCCCCCCACCACCATCAACAATCACTGGATCATCCACCTCTGGTTTTCCCTTCCTGAAGTGAGCAGTCAGCTCCTTCGTTTTGGTGACACTGAGGTTGTTGTTGGTGCATCATTTGGCCGAGCTTTCAATCCCCCGCCCCCACCACTTCCCACCCCACCCCCCTGTACGCTGACTCATTGCCCCTTTTTATGCAGCCCACTACCATGGTATTGTCGGTGAACATCGGGCAAAGCCACACGGTCTTTGGGGTAAAGCGACTAGAGCAGGGGGGAGGCTAAGAAGGCAGCCTTCTCAAAATGGCCAAATGTCCTTCCCAAAATAGTCACCAACAGGTTGCCATTTTAAGAAGGTCAGCAGGAGAACCCAGCATTTTGGCTGTGCAGTAACACTGGTCTTAATTTATGTGCTATGTAACAGACTGTGAGTGCTCTTTTATTTTTGGCCAGGGGCTCTGGGGGAGATGGAGGGTGAGGCATCCTGTAAACATGTTTCCCTGCCTGAAGCTGTGAAACAATTGGCAAAGCGACTTGCCTCCCTCACAATCTCATTGACCTCAGCATTTTTCAAAAAATTATGCAGTGAGAATCCAACCTCGGAGTGGTCAAGATGTGATTTGACTTGTGCACCTAACCTCCATAGCTGGCTTGCTTCAACCAGTGAGGAACGTGTGCGACAGAATAGTGTGTCCACCATGCCCATCTTCCTGTTTCCTCGCTGAGCGTTAGCTCCCAGTCCTCCAAAGGAGACTGGCTTAAGTGAAGGAAAAAAAGACTTTTATTAGTATGATTATCTAATTTTCCAGGTCAAATTTCAGGGTGCGGGTGGCCAGGGTGAGGATCCTCGGCCGCGGTGTGGTGGGGCTGGGATCTCGTCGGATGGCGGGCGGTCAGGGCCAAAAAGGGGGCGGTTTGGCTTTTACATGGGTCATACAAAACTTTGGGGCCAAAACGAGGAGGGGGGGAATCGACTATTAGACGATTACTTTACGGTATTTTTTGAGGTGTAAATTTGCCAAAGGAAAATCACAGGTAGGCTGCCCAAAGCCCCCATAATCCTCGTTTGCCATAGGCTCCCCGACAGTCATGTGACCCTCCGCCACCATTTTGAAGGCTGATGGGAGATGGGGGAGAGGGGAGGGGGCTAACAGCAGCCTTACCCTAACCCCAATAAGGACGAGTAAGCTTCAGCAACGCTGAAAGAGGAATGGGAGGGCCATGGATTCCAATACACTCTGTCTCCGTGCATCTGTCTGCTCTTTAATTACTTCCAGGCTCACTGTAATGTTATTAAGATATATCCTGGCTTCAACAAAGAAACCCAGTCATGAATCCTTCCGATGTTTTCTTCCCCAAAAAAAACTTAACTGACCACGCTCTGTAATCCCACCCTTTGATTGAGCAACTCTTGGAGCCTTGCCGGGAAGTTGTAGGTTACGTCAGTGTCCGTGCTTCATATATAGCTAAACAGGCTCAGGGGAACGAGAGAGACACAGAGAGAGAGAGAGAGAGACAGACAGACAGAGACACAGAGAGACAGAGACAGACAGACAGAGACATAGAGAGACAGAGACAGACAGAGAGAGACAGAGAGAGACAGAGACAGAGACAGAAAGAGACAGAGAGAGACAGACAGACGGACAGACAGAGAGACACACTCACTGACTGATACCAGTCTCTGGAAACCTAAACCTGAGTTCAGACGGGGAAATGGAAGAGGTGAAAACAAAGATGCAGAAAAGTGAATTTTCTCCAGGTAATTTTCTCCATTCTCTTTTAACTCTTTTGAGTTCTGAGTTGTTTTAAGATAATGATGGTGCTGTACAGAGGACCGAAGGAACTGCTTGCACTAACTGTCCAAGTCTCTAGTATGTACAGAACAGCGGATGCAAACTTTGTCCTGCATGTGTGTTATGTCTAGGTGTATGTCCACATGTTTCGCCGGGCTGCACTCGTGCAATCGGAGGGCGATAAATCTGACTTGATAAAGAAAGAAGTAAGGAAAAAGTGCTTTCAAAGTGCCGAACAGGTGTTGCTGGCCTGATCACTGATTCTCCTCCGGCCGTCCCCACCCCAATGCTGCCTCCCACCATCTCCCCTCCATCGAGCTTCAACTGTATCCCCAAGACCTCTCTATTTCTTTCCCACGTTGCAAATGTGAGGGATGTTGATCACTCATCCAGATGTTTAGCGCTAATCCAATCCAGTTGCCGACATTCCAAGGGTCACCAGAGGCTGCAAAGGCTGGCAGCAAACTGCTGGAGGAACTCGGGGGACTAGAACACAGAACAATGCAGCACAGTTCAGGCCCTTTGGCCCTCAATGTGGTGCCAGCCCATTCATCCCTTCCCAAAAGGAGGGGTGCAGGGTCTGGATCTGGAGGGTCCACAGACCCCCCCCCCCCTCACTCCACAGGTGCTGCTCAATCTGCAGAATCCTTCTGGCAGGTTTCTTTTTTCCCTTTCTTTTCAATTGATTTCCTCCCCCCACCCCACCTTGCCCCGTCGCCCACACCCCCAGGCTACCTATCATTCAGCCAGCCAGTCACGCTTTGCATTGAATCGATAGCAAAACCAGAATTTTGAGGACGAGCCATTTGAGACGGCGGTGGGGGATGGGGGATGGCACGGTTCGTGCTCGCGGCTTCAGCGATCTGGGTTCGATGCCGACCTCTGACACGGCTTGCACCACGTGGGTTTCCCCGTGGGTTGCTTTTACACCCAGAAGGCAAGCTAAGAGATTAGCTGGCCGCTCGCTGTGGGCGGCACCTCTCCCTCCAATCTCCTGGCTGAACAGGTGTTGGGAACGGGGCCGCCTTGGGAGAGGACAGTGACCCGATAGGGCCAAACGGCCCCCAGCCCTGTGTGGTATATGAAAAGGTGAAACGCGTGGGGATGTTACGTCAAAGTTGTAGCAGATGTTGGTGAGGCCGATTTTGGAGGATTGTGTGCAGTTTTAGTCACCAAACTACAGGAAGGATATCAATAAGATAAAGAAGATTTACTAGGATGTTGCCCGGACTTCAGGGACTGAGTTACAGGGAAAGGTAGAGAAGATTTATTAGGATGTTGCCCGGACTTCAGGGACTGAGTTACAGGGAAAGGTTAAACAGGTTGGGGCTTTATTCCCTGGAGCGTAGAAGAATGAGGGGAGATTTGATCGAGGTATTTAAAATTATGAGGGGGACAGACAGAGTAAATGTAGGTCAGCTTTTTCCATTGGGAGTAGGTGAGATTCAAACCAGAGAACATGGGCTAAGGGTGAAAGGGGAAAGGTTTAGGGGGAAACTTCTTCACACAGAGAGCGGTGGGGGTATGTAACGAGCTTCCAGCTGAAGTGGTGGTTGTGGGCTTGATTTTAACATTTGAGAAGAATTTGGACAGGTACATGGATGGGAGGGGAATGGACTGGCTGAATTGGCCTGTTTCTGTGCTGTAATAAATTGTTCTCCGGCCCACAACTATTCACCGTGTTCCTCAGTTCATTTCCTCGAACAGGTTCACAAGGAAAAGGAAGAGAAGTAGGCCATTCGGTCCATCGGGTCTGCTCCGCAGATCCACACTGAATTAAACTGCTCTCACATCTCGTCCCAAGATCCAGCCTTTTCCCTTTATCCCTTGACTAATTAGCTACCACCAATCTGCCTCCGCGGTTGTGTGTGACAATGAATTCCACAAATCCATGACCCTCCGGATTAACCCGCTGGACTCTGCTCAGTTTCCGGGGACGACCTGTACTCCAAGTCCCTGGTGCTCCGGGACTGGTTTTGTACCCAACCACCAGTTGGTTAGTACTGCAGTTTATCCACAGACACAGACCAGAGTATATATTATGGAAGGTTAAAAATGGTCAGATTCCAAAGGGTTAATACCAGGCAGGCAGTTTACAAAAAAAAACCCACTGGCCTCAGGATCACAAGGAAGGCATGTAAAGGTCCCAATTTTTAATACCAAGATCCCCAGCAGGAAAATAAGCGACAAGGCACATTCCTTCGAGGACCTCGAAATCCTCTGAGCTTCTCCAGCCAACAATAGGAGTTTGTCTTCTTGGTCAAGCTGTTGTCTTAGGTAATAAAAAAACCCAGGAGTGACCTTTCTGTGCATTCTGTCAAAACCCTTGCAAAGAGCTTTTAACCGCCAGAGTATCTCCTGCTTGTTGCTTTAATTACGTCATTTCAATTAGCACCTACTTGTGAATTGTGCATAGCATTCTCCATAGTTTCTGTAGTTACTGAATATGAATTCTCAAATATTTCAAATAATATCTGTTTTAAAGTCTATATGTGCATTAACCTACTCTAATTTTACCAATTTATCTCCCAAATATTCCATTACAATGGTAATGTTGTAAGATGGTTATAATATGAATGTTTGCCCTGTGACGCTGCTGCAAAACACCAAATTTTGACAATAGATTCTGATTCTGATCTTTGCTGAGTTGACTGGCTGAGTTTGTCCAGTGTTGAGATTTCACACCTGCCTCTTTTGTCTCCGTCCAGCAGGCCAATGTTCTGCCATGTTGGTTCTGGCTGTGTTCTTCAGTGTGGCTATCTGGAAGGAGGCGAGTTCTGCTTCACTGAGCTTGGGCACTACAGGCCAACCTGTGATCTCAGAGCAACAGCCTGACCTTAACTGGAGCTGGGGGGCTCTGGTGACCAGAGGCTCCAGGACGACACGGAGAGGGTTCATCCGCTTCACCTTGGGCGGCGAGGACGACTACGTGGACGAGGAGGAGGAGGAAGAGCCCACGCTTCCGCATCCCCAACTGGGCCCCCTGAACCGGTGCGACTACCATCCTTGTGCCCACATGCAGGTGCCCTGTGCTGAGCTCCAGAAAGCCCAACTGTGCCTCTGCCCCGGCATCTCAGGCGGGGATGTCCTGCCAGAGCAGCCTAGGATCCAGCAGGTGACAGTGACGTCAGACCACCAGGCCAGCGTGCACTGGTGCGAGCCGCCGTCCGTGGTGAGCGGCTACCGCCTGGTGTTCTGGCCACGGGGCTTCTCGGCCAACGTCACCACCCAGCTCATCTCCGACCGCCATCGGGTCTTCACCCTCCGTGGCCTGGAGGCAGGCACCACCTACGTGGTGTGTGCCTTGGCCTTCAACCCATCCGGTGCCAGCCTCCTGGCCAAGCAGGACCAGAAGGGCGCGGAGCCCGGCGTGGGGCCCTGCCTCGCCTTCACCACCACCTCGGTCCGCCGGTTGGTCCTCTACATCTGCATTGGCCTCTGCCTCCTCTTGACCCTCAGCCTCAGCTGCATCCTGCTGAGGTGCTACTGCGCCAGGCGCCGGGACCCTCCGCCTCCCTCCTCACTGGCTCTCGGCCTCCGCAACCCAACCTACGAAGATGACAAGAGCAACTTGCAGGTGGCCTAGGATTCCACCCCTCCACCCTTGGGACCAAGGATGTTTGAACACTGAACCCCCACCCCTTCCGCCCCCTTCCTCCCCTGCTGGAGGAGTGAGCCAGGTCTTCAACGTTCTGGACAACCCCAGTGATGCCAGGGAAGCAAACAAAGCAGGTAGAAGCCAGAAGCAGAACGTCCAGAGTCAGTTCCACCATCAAAGCTAATTGTTCAATTCTTTTAGTAATGAAAAATCACTACCCTCCTCTCCTTCTCTATCCTGAGTGGTGGCACCTTGTTCCAGGTTTGTTAACTCTGGTCCACAATCAAGATTCAAGATACCTTTGTCATCATGTAATAGAACTGAACATGTAATATTGCACAGAATTACAGTCTGCCTGTCAGAAAGCGCCATTATTGTCGCTCCTTACGGTAAGAGAAGCAAAAGTGCGCTCCTTTGGAGACACTGAGTGCCCCCCAGCCCTCCCACACAGTTCGATTCAGGGTCTGCGTCACAAGAGGGAACGTATGCAGGCCATGCCCCCCCCACCACCCACCGACCCGCAGATTGTATTCAGCAACTCATAGCAAACGACAGTTTGTTTCCCCCCCTTCTTCCCCCTACACCCCAGTGGTTACCCTAAGGCTCACCCCAGTTAGATTTGTTCCGACGCTGACTCTGGCTTGATCTATCGGCAACCCAAGGTCCAGGTCCAAATTGGGAAGCCCTTCAGCGCCTGAGTCCCCTTCTTGCCCCTCAGCCACCCCCCCCCCACCTCTCGAATCCCAGTTCCCCCCTGAGCAGGTCTCCAACAGCCCCGTGCGGGTCCCCACTGCCCCGATGGCTGACTGCCCGCTGCCTGGCCATGCCCTCTGGCCGTTAACCCACTGCCTCCCGTCTGCCTAAGAGTTTCATGAAGGGATCGCCACTCATTCTCCTGAACTCCCAAGAACTTGTCAACTCAATCTGTAATCCTGCTGGGGGTGGGGGACTCTAGCAGCATCGGAGAAACCTTCATCGAAACACTAACCGTTCTTTCTCTCTCGCGGATGCTGCTCAACCTCCTGGGTTCCTGCAGCAGATTTTGTTTCCAGATTCCAGTATCTCCTCACCCAATTGTGTGTCTCCTCGTGAAGCAAACCTTCATCCCTCTTTCTTTAGTAAAAACACCAAGCTGGAGAAACTCAGCAGGTCACAGTGTACTTTATGTAGAACACTACAGCACAGTACAGGCCCTTCGGCCCCCGACGTTGTGCCAACCCATGTATTCCTTAAAAAAGTACTAAACCCTCCCTCCCTACCCCGTAACCCTCTATTTTTAGATCCATGGGCCCGTCTAAGAGTTTCTTAAATACCCCCAATGTTCCAGCCTCCATCACCACTCCCGGCAAGGCATTCCAGGACCCCACATCTCTCTGTGTAAAGAGAGTGAGAAATAGGGAAGGGAGAGAGAGACAGGGAGGGAGGGGGTGAAAGAAAAAGATGGGGAAAGGGGGAGAGAGAGATGGGGAGGGAGCAAAAGAGATAGAGAGAGCGAGAGATGGGGAGGGGGGGCGAAAGAGATAGAGAAAGAGAGCAAAAGATGGGAGGGACGGGGGTGAAAGAAAGATGGAGAAAGGGGGAGGGGGGGCGAAAGAGATAGAGAGAGAGTGAGAGATGGGGAAAGGAGAGAGGGGGCGAAAGAGAGAGAGATATGGGGAAAAGAGGAGAGAGGGGGAAGGAGAAGGGGTGAAAGAAAGGATGGGGAAAGAGGGAGAGAGAGAGATGGGGAGGGAGAGGGGAGAAAAGAGAGAGAGGGAGAGAGAGAAGGGGTGACACTTGTTGACTGTAGTCTGGTTTGACTTAATTCCACTTTAACGGTGATTAAGGGTATTCGATGCACCCAAGCATGGTCCTACAGTATCCCTTCATCTAAGAACCCCCACTATCACCCTTCACAGTGTAAGTCTTTTCCTGCCCAGGTATGCCCACCACAGCCGAGCAAACTGGACAAAAGGTTTTATATTCATTAGGGTTTTTTTTTCCACCAGGTTAATGTGAACAGATAAAGAACAGGTGGAGGGACTCAGTGGGTCAGACACTGTCTTGGGCTGTGACCCTTTATGGAGGCTTGCTAAAGGTTCCCATCCCAAAATATTAGCTGACCCTTTCTGGCCAGGCATGGTGTCTGAACCTAGGAAATCCTCCGTCCACTCAGTATGCAGTCTTTGTGTTTCTGAGGGTGAAAACGTTGCTCTGTGAGACTCAGATGGGCTAAAATCGCCTCCTTCTTTGTGGAGAGGAAAGAGTGGAGATTATTTAAAATTTAAATTTAAATGTGGACATACACCACCAGTCCAGCTCATGAGCCCACGCCACCCAATGTACACCCCATTGACCTACACCCCCAGTATGTTTTTTTGAAGGAAACCGGAACCCCCGGGGAAAACCCAGGCAGAGACAGGGAGATCATACAAACTTCTCACAGTCACCGCAGGATTCGAACCCTAGTCCTGATGGCTGGGTTTGTAACAGCCTTGCACTAAATCAGATTGAATCCCTCCCTCCTGCATACATTCAAGCAGACTGCGTCTGCCCATCTGAAGGACAAGCAGACCAGAGTGGGAGAGGGGGTTTCAAAGCTCTGAGCAACAGCACAGCTCAGAGGTATGGAGGCTGACATCCGAAAGCATGCCTGGAATGTGTCATGAGTTTCTGACTCACAAGCATTTGCCAAAACTTTGGGAAGAACTTTGAAAACTAATGGCTGACGGCCAACGTTGGGGAAAGCTGAGGCTAACCGCTTAAATTCCACGCCCCACCCTGACGTGTCTGTCCGCGGCCTCTTGTACCGTCCCACCCCAGACTGCCCCATAACCTGGGGGAGCCAACGCTAGATTTTCCCGTCCGGGAGCTCTCCAACCAGACGGGCTTTAGCATCGACTTCTCCAGTTTCTGTCAACCTGCTCCCCAATCTCCCGCCCTTTCCCCTCTTCGGCCCTCCAGGTCTCCAGCCCCCCCTTCCCCCTTCCCTCTCCATTCACAGAGCCATCCCCCCCTGCGTATTATTCCCTGCCAGTCGGCAAACTTCCCTCTTGCCATGCTGTGATGGGGAGAGTTGACTGAAGAGATAAATTGAGGAACTCTGTCCCCTCCATGACTCACTAGGGAATTTTGTTACCATTGGATGATGAAAGAGCTGGAACCTGCAGTCACAAGGAAGTTGGGTTAGCCTGAAATGCTAACTGTTAGCTAGAAGGAATGCAATGGGCCCAATGGCCTCTCATAGATTACTGCTTTCTCAGTTCTTGTACATATTATTGTCTGTTGTTTATTATTATTATTATTGTGATTCAGAAATAATATTAATTCCTAATCTTTCTGTACAGTTTTGATGTCAATAAAGCTTATTTTTATGTAAATTTCTGCCTTTTCTGCATATTAATTTTATTTTGTGCTCGACTCCGGAAGGAAGAATTCAGAGAAAGGATCAGGGTAAGAGTCCCTTAAACAAGCCCCTGATTGAGTTCGTCATTGAGGAGTCTGATGGTGGAGGGGGAGCAGCTCTTCCTGAACCTGGGGGGGGAGGGGGGTGTAAGCCATGCGGCACCAAGACCTCTTTGCTGATCCCAGCAGCGAGAACAGAGCGAGTGCTGGATGGTGCAGATCCTTGATGATAGCTGGTGCTGCTCTCCTACAGCAGCGTTCCCCTTAGATGTTCTCGATGGCGGGGAGGGCGTTCCCTGCGATATCCATTTGCAGGGCTTTATGCTCAGGGATATTGGTGTCCCCACACCAGGCTGTGATGCAGCCGGTCAGCGCCCTTTCCACCGCACATCTGTAAAAATTAACCAGGGTTTCTGGTGTCGTACCGAACCTCCCTCCGCAAACTCCTGAGGAAGTAAAGGCCCCGACGTGCTTTCTTCACGATGCCATTGGTGGAAAGATTCTCTAATACTGACTCAGAAAAATTTGCCCACTCTCTCCACCTAGAACCCTAGAATACTACTGTAGGTTACTACCATCAAACCACACAGGCACAGTGCAGTTTTAATAGACTGGTATACAACTAGGCTTTGAGGCCTTGGTCTTACCTCTGTACAAGCCTAGGCCAGAATGAGGGAGAAGGGATCCCCCAGGGCTTATATACAAGGTCACCAGGTGAGTCACCTAGTGACCTAGTGGTGTAATGACCACATGCATGACAAACCACCACATTCAGCCCCCCCTTAAAAATTGTGACTGACCCTCCCCCCACCCCCTCTCTCTTTGCACCTGTTCATGTTCAGTATTTGACACAGTTTCCTCTTCCTTCAGGGGGCCAGGCGGGGGCTGCCAGGGCCTGGGGGTCTTGGCCCTGGGCGAGGGTATGGTGAATGGGTGCAGGGCTTTCTGCCCATGGAGGTGTATTCATCTTCTGCTCCTCATGCTGCTCGATGGGGATCCGCAACCCTCCCGTGTCGACCGTGGTTCCTTCCTGCTGAACCTCCGGAGCCTGTGGTGCTCCTGCGTCGTCTGCTGTCCCGTCCTGCCGATCTGTAAGGGTCTGTAGTTCTTCTGCGCTGCCTACGTCTCCTACCGGTGTGAGGTCCCTAGTGGCCACTGAGTATTCCCGTCCATCCTCGAACGCAACGTAGGCGTAGTGAGGGTTCGCGTGCCTCACTTCCACGGGCTCCACCAGCTGGTCTGTCCTGTGGCATCTGCAATGCTTGCGGAGGAGGGCCAGTCCTGGTGACATCAGCCATCTAGATAGCACGGTGCCTGTCGCAGCTTTCCTCAGGACAAGATATGGTCATGTGGTGTCACGTTAGTGGCGGTACACAATAAAGAGCGTATGGCGTGCAGAGCCTCCGGTAACACGTCTTGCCACCTTGCTACTGGTAGGTCCTTTGCTTTGAAAGTTAGTAGAACCGTCTTCCAGATGGTAGCGTTCTCCCTTTCTACCTGCCCGTTCCCCCTAGGGTTATAACTCGTAGTGCGCCTGGTCGCAATGCCTCTATTCCTGAGGTACTGTTGAACCTCGGTGCTCATGAAGGCATGAAGGCAGCACCCCTATCCGTGTGTATATAGCTAGGGTACCCACATAAATTGAATATAGATTGCAGGCACTTTATTACTGTGGCTGTGGTGACATCAGGACACGGGATAGCAAAGGGGAACCGTGAGTACTCGTCGATAGCGTTTAGGAAATAGATGTTCCTGTCGTAGGATGGGAGCGGGCCTTTGAAGTCAAGGCTAAGCTGCTCGAAAGGCCTGGTAACTTTTATTAAGGGGATGCTGTCTGACTGGTGGAACTGCGGTTTACACTCTGCACAGATGGGGCAAGCCCTGCTTATCTTCCGTACCTCCTCCACTGAGAACAGGAGGTTTTGGGCCCTGACAAAGTGGAAGAGCCTCACAACTCTCAGGTGGCCCAGCTCGTTGTGCAAGCTCTGCAGCTAGGACATGTGATTAAGGGCCACACAAGTGCCCCTGGACAATGCGTCTGATCATAACGTTGTCCAGGTACGGGAACACCGCCTTTAAGTGGTACTCGTCCACTATGTGGTCCATCTCTCGCTGAAACAGAGATACCTCATTGGTGATAGCAAAGGGGAGGCAGAAGAACTGGTACAGCCTACCATCCGCATCGAACACCGTGTATATCTTATCGCACTTTCTAATGGGCAACTGATGGTACGCTGCCTTGAGGTCGATAGTGGAGAACACTTTGTACTGGGCAATGCTGTTTACCATGTCCGCAATACGCGGAAGCGGGTATGCATCCAGCTGCATGAATTTGTTGATGGTCTGACTGTAGTCTACAACCATACGCCTCTTCTCCCTGGTCTTCACTACCACTACTTGTGCTCTCCAGGGGCTGGAACTCTTTTCTATAATGTTCTCCTGCAGGAGTCTATGGACTTCTGCGCTGATAAACTCCCTGTCTTTTGGGCTGTACCTCCTGCTCTTGGTGGCCACCGGGGTGCAGTCAGACATGAGGTGCATGAATAAAGGGGGGGGGGGGGTTTCTATGTTCAGGGCCGTGAGGTTGCAATAACGTTTCCTTCTAAGGATTAATGGGGAAGCGGCCCATAGTACACCATTGTGATGCTTTTCAGTTGGCACTGAAAATCCAATCCCAGCAGCACTGGAGCACAGAGGCGTGGGAGCACCAGCAATTTAAACTCCTGATACGCAGTACCCTGGATCTCCAGAGTCACCCTGCAAAAGTGGTTGCCCTTAGTCACATGGTTGTTAGATGCCATTAGGATCTGATGGTCACTTGGGTACATTTTAATGCAAGGTGTTCTACCAACCCTTGGTCTATAAAGCTCTCTGTACTCCCACTATCCACCTAACAATTTACAGTAGCCCTATTAACCTTAGAGGACCCATCATGGGTCCTCTACCGGCATCACCTACGGCTCCAAGAACGCTTCCACCAGCGTTGTCTCCGCTCCATCCTCAACATCCATTGGAGCGCTTTCATCCCTAACGTCGAAGTACTCGAGATGGCAGAGGTCGACAGCATCGAGTCCACGCTGCTGAAGATCCAGCTGCGCTGGATGGGTCACGTCTCCAGAATGGAGGACTATCGCCTTCCCAAGATCGTGTTATATGGCGAGCTCTCCACTGGCCACCGTGACAGAGGTGCACCAAAGAAGAGGTACAAGGACTGCCTAAAGAAATCTCTTGGTGCCTGCCACATTGACCACCGCCAGTGGGCTGATAACGCCTCAAACCGTGCATCTTGGCGCCTCACAGTTTGGCGGGCAGCAACCTCCTTTGAAGAAGACCGCAGAGCCCACCTCACTGACAAAAGGCAAAGGGGGAAAAACCCAACACCCAACCCCAACCAACCAATTTTCCCCTGCAGCCGCTGCAACCGTGTCTGCCTGTCCCGCATCGGACTTGTCAGCCACAAACGAGCCTGCAGCTGACGTGGACTTTTACCCCCTCCATAAATCTTCGTCCGTGAAGTCAAGCCAAAGATTAACCTTAATACTAATCGTCGCGTCCAATAGGTCGTGCGGACTCACCTGATTCAGTTGTAATGAGGCCAGCTTGGTGCTTCCTCCATTCTGATAGGAGCTTTCATCCCAACCTCGATCGTAGTACTCAGTACCGAAGCCATCATCTGGTCACTGTGTCCTCTCACAGCACATGGCAACTCTGCTTGGTCTTGCCTGTGGGGGAAGGAGAAGATCTTTCCTGCCTCTCATTTGCATGAGAGAGGGTTTTGCCGGGAGCCTTGAGGCTTCTGCATACTTTTGCATAATGCCCCTTCTTTCCACACCTCAAGCAGTCCTTCTCCTTAGCTGGACAGTGGACTCTGGAGTGCTTTAGCTGCCCGAAAAAAATGCACTTGGAACGGTCTAATGAGGCAGTTGCTGCGGAATGTTGCTCTTGTTCACCTGTGCACCTTTCCCTGTAAGAGGCCCACAAATCCAGCTCAGTGTACTCCTCTAGCTCCCTCCTAGAGTCCTCCAGAGCCTCACTGTCCCCGTTTTCAACAGCCTCTGTCTTATCTCCGTTGACCTGACCCCGGGTATGATTCTGTCCCTCACCAGGTCATCAGCATACTCTTGGGCAGATACTGTCTTAAAATTGCAAGCCCTCGCCAAATCCTTTAACGTGAGTATAAAGTCTCTAACAGACTCCCCTGCTTGCTGCGACCTGGTCATGAATCTGTGCCTGGAGTGCAGCTCACTGTTCCCCCTATTAAAGTGTCTTTGCGGAGGACTTGGCGTCCTGAATTAATGAGTAAGGACCATCTCCCAACTGAGCCAGCAGTAGCATCAGCATTTTCTCCTCTGATGCTCCCTGTACCCCCGTCTAATTAAAAAAAACACCTATACCACCGGCCGAAATGCATGCTTGCACCAGGGGTTCTGTGATCCAGCTCGAGCTTCTCTGGCTGCAGTACCTGGCTGAACCTCAGCTTGTGGTTCGATAGCTGTGGGGTAGGCGCGAGCTGAGCCTGATCTCTCTCACACGTGGTCGTTTACCCCTGCGGAGACGCGGGCCCCCTCCGGGGAATCAGAGATGGTTGGGGGTGGCTCTGGGGTAACAGCCCGTATCCCCAATCCTGCCGGTAAACCGCGATTGGCAAGACGACTTGCATGTCTGGCATGACTCCTGGTCGTACACCAGGTACCCCGCGTGCTGCTCCGGTGAGTTTGTGAACAGGTAGGGCACTCTGCCACGCGTTACCTGTCCCAGGGTGTTTCTGACCCCTCCGAAATCCACCATGACTGTGGGGTGGGCTCCCACCTCATTCTTGATCCCAATCTCAGAGCTTTCTGGCCAGTCCGTTTTCGGCTGCACGTGCGCAGGGCCCATTTCTGTTCCTGGGTCCCTGTGCCGGGTCTTGGCTGAGTCGAGGTCTAGCGGGGCTTCCATTCTGGAGAGATATAGCAGTCTATTAAATTGTAGGCTACTAGCATCAAACCACACGAGGCAGAGTGCAGGTAAAACACTCGTTTTAATAGACTGGTATACAGCTAGGCTTTGAGGCCTTGGTTTTGCCTCTGTACAAGCCTAGGCCAGAATGAAGAGGAAGGGATCTCCCTGGGCTTATATACAAGGACACCAGTTGAACCACTGGTGACCTAGGGTGTAATGACATCATGCATGACATACCACCACACACACACAGACACACACAAAAACACACACAAACACACACTCACACAGACACACACAAAAACAGACATACACACAGACACACAGAAAAGCACAGACACACACAAACACACAAGAACACACAAACACACAGACACACACACACATACAAAAACACACACAACTCACAGACACACACAAAAAATCACACACACACACACACACACACACAAACGAGATGCAGCAGCCAATTTGTGCTCAACAAGCTGCCACACTCAGCAATGACCAGCTCATCTCTCTTTGAGGAGTGATGGATGTCAGCCATGATGGGAAGAATATTGGATAAAGTTCATAGTCAATGGCCTGGCTAAAAAGATCCAACCTGTACGACTGTGGGATCCCGGTGAAGTGAACGAGAGGGGAATTCCCTTCAGGAACCTCTTCCATTTGGATACTGGCACCACCCTGTGGTAATGCTGGAAAACTCCAAAAGTTTACAGAAAAGATTCAGAGGGGACAACATAAGAAATGTGGTCAGGAGGAGTCACGTGATGGAGTAGTGGCCGGTCAGGGAATTCCAGCCCTCTCCGGAAAAGTTGAAAAAAAACGCACAAAACACAAAGGTACAAGAGTAAAAATTAAAACAAAGTAAAAATAAAAGTGAGAAGAAAATGACAGCGAAGAGAGAAAAGTCGAAAACAACGGGAAGAAGAGAAGATGAAAGAACGTCGGAAGAAGAAGTTGAAGGCCTTACCTGTCCGAGGAGGCCCGCCGCGGAGAGAGAAGCCCGCTCCCACAGGTCAGTGGAAGTCCCGGGCTCGGGACTACAAAAATGGCTCGCAGAGCAGAGTAAAAGTGCAAGGAGTCGCGCAAGCGCGATGCGCATGAAAAAAAACACACTGACGGGAGGGGGGAACAGCTGCAGAGTCGATCTCCACAGCTGAGAGAGACACCTGCAGCACACCAGCAGGTGCAGAGCATGGAAAATAACAACAACAAGAAAGAAGAGGGTAAAAAGAAAACAAGGAAACAACAGATGGTCAATCCAGAGGAAGAAGAAGAAGAAGAACAGAAAGAAGTGGAAGAAGAAGAGAAAGGCAAGACAATGGATATATCTTTTTTTAAAGAATATATGGAATCAGTGAAAGAATGGCAATTACAAGAATTTAATGAGATAAAAAGAAGAATTAAGAATGCAGAAGAAAAAATGAATAAAATGGAAATGGCCATGTCAGAGTTAGGAAAAAGAGTGGAAAATATGGAAGAACAAGAAACAATTGTAGAAATGGAAGTAGAGGAATTAAAAGAGAAATTAGAAGAATCTAATAAAAAAGTTAAAGAGGCACATGAGCTGTTAGCTCAGAAGATAGATATAATGGAAAACTATAATAGAAGAAATAATATAAAGATAGTGGGCCTTAAGGAAGATGAAGGCAAGAATATGAAAGAATTTATAAAAGATTGGATCCCCAGGGTCCTAGGAAGACCAGAATTACAGGAAGAAATGGAAATAGAGAGGGCACATAGAACATTAGCCCCGAAACCACAACCGCAGCAAAAACCAAGATCCATTTTAGTAAAATTTTTAAGATATACAACAAGAGAAAATATATTGGAGAAAGCAATGAAGAAAATAAGAGAAGACAAAAAGCCACTGGAATACAAAAGTCAAAACATTTTTTTCTATCCAGACATAAGTTTTGAACTCCTGAAGAAGAGGAAGGAGTTCAATATAGCAAAAACGATCTTATGGAAAAAAGGATATAAATTTATGTTAAAGTACCCAGAGGTACTTAAAATAGTTATTCCAGGGCAACAAAACAGACTATTCTCAGATCCAGAGGAAGCACGAAAATTTGCAGAACAACTACAAAACAAGCAGAGAGATGAAGACATGTAATGAGAGTAAAAATGACCACGAACTATATGTATGTGTGTATATGGGTATATATATATATATATATATATATATAGATGTGTATGTATATATGTGCATACATGAGTGTATCCGTATTTAGAGGAAAATATATAGAGTATAGATAAGAAATAATAAGGGAATGAAAGGGAATAGAGGGAATAAGGAGGGAATTAAAAGAGTGACCTTTGTTATATATGAAAATTGAAATCTTTTCCGGGGGGGCTGGGTGGGGAGGAGTTACGGTCACTGCAAAATCAGTTGACGCTTGCGAGTGAATTCGCAAATCCAAATGGAGAGGGGAGATGTGGTTGCCCGGCAAGGGATAAAGAGCAACACAGGAGGGGGAGGGGAGAATGGGGTTGAAGAAGTTTTAAATAGGAGAATAAGGAAAATGTTTGATGTTTTAGAAATGGTGTCTTATAAAGTGTTCAAAACAAGAAAGCAGAAATGGATAAGAAGGAAAGGTGATGATGGAGAAACAGAAAGGGAAGATAAACAAAGTATGAAATGGTAACGTTGAACTATATGATTTTAAATATTAACGGAATACATAACCAAATCAAAAGCAAGAAACTGCTAAATTTACTGAAAAAAGAAAAAATTGATATAGCATTTGTGCAAGAAACACATTTAACTGAATTGGAGCACAAAAAATTAAAGAGAGATTGGGTAGGAAATGTAACAGCAGCGTCGTATAATTCAAAAGCAAGAGGAGTAGCTATATTAATCAGTAAAAATATACCAATTAAAATAGAAGAGGAAATAATAGATCCAGCAGGGAGATATGTAATGATAAAATGTAAGATATATTCGGAGTTTTGGAATCTACTCAATGTATATTCACCCAACGAAGAAGATCAAAAGTTTATGCAAGATATTTTTTTGAAGATAGCAGATACGCATGGGAACATATTAATAGGAGGGGATTTCAACCTTAATTTGGATTCAAATATGGATAAATCTGGGAAAAAAATTAACAGAAAGAACAAAGTATCCAAATTTATAATTAAATCGATGCAAGAAATGCAACTTTTGGATATATGGAGGAAACAACACCCAAAGGAAAAGGAATATTCATATTATTCGGGTAGATATAAAACATACTCAAGAATAGACCTATTTCTGTTATCAGCTCGTATGCAAGATAGAGTAAGAAAAACAGAATATAAAACTAGAATATTATCGGCCCATTCACCCTTGATATTGACAATAGAGTTAGAGGACATCCCTCCAAGAATGTATAGATGGAGATTAAACTCCATGCTACTTAAAAGGCAGGATTTTAGAGAATTCATTGAAAGACAAATTAAAATGTACTTTGAAATAAATACAGAATCAGTGAAAGATAAGTTTATACTATGGGATGCAATGAAAGCGTTCATTAGAGGGCAAATAATAAGTTATGTAACCAAGATGAAGAAGGACTATAATCAGGAAACAGAGCAGTTGGAAAGGGAAATAGTAAATATAGAAAAAGAATTAGCAATGAAGGAAGATACAACTAAAAGAAGAGAATTGGCAGATAAAAAAATAAAATATGAAACACTACAAACATATAACGTGGAGAAGAAAATAATGAAGACAAAACAGAAATATTATGAACTAGGGGAAAAAACGCATAAAATTCTAGCATGGCAGCTTAAGACAGAACAAGCTCAGAAAATGGTATTGGCATCAAGGAAAAAAGACAAACAAATCACATATAATCCAACGGAGATTAATGAAAACTTTAGAGAATTCTATGAACAATTATACCAAACTGAAAATGAAGGGAAAGAAGGCAAAATAGATGAATTTTTAACTAAAATTGAACTACCAAATTTACAAATAGAGGAACAAAATAAATTAACAGAACCATTTGAAATAGTAGAAATACAAGAGATAATAAAAAAAACTACCAAATAATAAAACACCAGGAAAGGATGGATTCCCAATAGAATTCTATAAAACATTTAAAGATTTATTAATTCCTCCCCTCCTGGAAGTAATCAACCAGATTGACAAAACACAAAGCTTACCAGATTCATGTAAAACAGCAATAATTACAGTAATACCAAAGACAGGGAAAGACCCACTCGCACCAGCGTCATATAGACCAATATCATTACTTAACACAGATTATAAGATAATAGCTAAACTATTAGCAAACAGATTAGCAGATTATGTACCTAAAATGGTAAATCTAGACCAAACTGGATTTATTAAAAAAAGACGGACAACAGACAATATTTGTAAATTTATTAACTTAATTCATGCAGTAGAAGGGAGTAAAGCGCCAACAGTAGCAGTTGCTTTAGACGCAGAGAAGGCCTTTGACAGAGTAGAATGGAATTATTTATTCAAAGCATTGCAAAAATTCAAAATTTAAGAAAGAATCACCATTCAGATGGCAAATGCAAGCAATACGATACCTAGGTATACAAATAAATAAAAACCTAGCCCATCTATATAAACTCAATTATTATCCACTAATGAAAAAATTACAGGACAACTTAGAGCATTGGAAAGATTTACCACTAACACTAATAGGAAGGATAAACTATATTAAAATGAACATTTTCCCAAGGATACAATACCTATTTCAGGCATTGCCAATACACTTGACGGAGAAATTCTTCAAGGAGTTAAAGAAAATAATAAGGAATTTTTTATGGAAAGTGGGGAAAACGAGGATAGCACTAGATAAATTAACAGAATGGTATAAACAAGGAGGCTTACAACTGCCAAACTTTAAAAATTATTATAGAGCCGCACAATTAAGATACCTATCAGATTTTTACCAAACAAGGGAAAAGCCAGATTGGACTAGATTAGAACTAGATAAAATAGGGGAAACGATACCTGAACACATATTATATAAATGGGATGAAAAATTGGTACAACATAGGAGTTCTCCAGTATTACATCATCTGCTCAATATTTGGAAGAAGATTCATGTAGAAAGGAATAAAACAAATTACCAATTACCAAAACTAATAATGACGCAAAATCAGTTACTCCCTTTTACAATAGATAACCTTTCCTTTAGAGAATGGGAGAAAAAAGGGATCAAAAGAATAGAAAATTGTTTTTCAGGAAATAGATTATTATCCTATGAACAAATGAAGGATAAATATAATATAACTCAAGATACAGTGTTGGCATATTACCAATTTAGATCCTACTTGAAGGACAAATTAGGAAGTAGTCTGAGGTTACCAGAGGGAAGTAACTTTGAATATGTGATTACAGATACAATGACAATCAAAAGATTTATAACAAATATGAATATTAAACTGCAAGAAAAGGAGAATGAGGAAACAAATGGTAAAACTAAACAAAAATGGGAACAAGATTTAAATATAAAGATAAAGAAGGAAACATGGGAGAAGTTATGCTCTGGAACGATGAGAAATACAATAAATACGAGGTTACATATGATACAGTATAATTGGATACACAGGCTATACATTACACCTCAAAAGTTAAATGAATGGGACCCAACAAAATCTGACAGATGTTTTCGTTGTAAAAAAGAAATGGGAACAACAATTCATGCAATCAGGACATGTGAGAAAGTAGAAAAATTTTGGGAAGATCTAAACCAGATATTAAATAAAATTACAGAAAACAATATACCAAAAAACCCAGAGATCTTCCTCCTAAGTAACATAAAAAATAAAGAATTTGGACTTCATTTGGATGGTGAACAAAAAATATTTGTTAAGATAGCTCTAACCGTAGCAAAAAAATGTATTATGTCAACCTGGAAATTGGAAGATAATTTGAGAATACAACAATGGTATGTAGAAATGAATAAATGTATTCCATTAGAAAAAATAACATGTAATTTAAGAAATAATATTGAAATATTTGAACAAATATGGGAGCCATACATGAAACACAATAGAGAAAACCTTCCGGGGACATTCACTACCTAAATTAATGAAAGGAGAAGGAAATTAAAAGAATTGACTCAGTGGAATTTCTTGTTTATTTTTATTGAATGACAACATTGTTTGACTGATTTAATGTATCTTAGATTTTGTACTTTAAATGGATGGGGGGAGGTAGGGAGGGTGGGATGGGAGGAGCGGGGGGGTAGAAAATGACACTGTATATATTTGAAAAGGAAAATGTATGTATCTTGGTCAGTGTGGTTTATGGTGTGAAAAATAAAAAAAATTAAAAAAAAAATGTTGTCAGCCACCCGACCCGTTGAGCTCTACTCCACCATTCAATAAAATCATCATTGATCTGATGATCGGCTCATCTCCACATACTTACCTTTTCCCCATATCCCTTAATTCCCCACTATGTAAAAATCTCTCCATCCTTGTCTTATATCTATTTACTGAGGTTGCCTCCACTGCTTCAATGGGCTGCGAATTCCACAGATTCCACCCCTCCCGGAAAAGCAGTTCCTTCTGATCTCCGTCCTATATCTGAATCTTGAGGCTACGTCCCCTCGTTCTGGTCTCCCCCACCATTGGGAACAACTTACTGACCTTTATCTTATCTACACCTTTCATAATTTTAAATGTTTCTATAAGATCCTCTCTCATTCTTCTAAATTCCAGTAAGTCCGGTCCCAGATGACTCAATCTCTCCTTATAGTTCGATCCCCTCATCCCTGAAATCAACCTGGTGAACCTTCTCTGCACCATCTCCAAAGCCAGTCCATCCTTCCTCAAGTAAGGAGACCAGAACTGCACGCAGTTCTCCAGATGCAGCCTCACCAGGACCTTGTCCTGTTGCAGCAGGTCCTCCATGCTCCTAAACTCAACCCCTCCAGCAACAAGGGCCAACATTCCATCTGCCTTCTTGTTGCCCGGCTGCACCTGCAAACCAACCTCCTGCGATTCATGAACAAGCCCTCCCAGGTCTTTCTGCATGGCCACCCGCTGCAATCGCTTGCCATTTAAATAATACAGGTACATAATCCTTTATCTGGAACCCTTGGGGGACAGTGTGTTCCGAATTTCAGATTTTTCCAGATTTCAGAATAAAAGCCAGCTGCCCCAGATTTAAGCCCACCCGAGTCACGCTGCTGTCTCTCTCTCTCCCCTCACCCACCTGAGTCGTGCTGCCATCTCTCTCTCCCCTTGCCCACCCGTGTCGTGCTGCCGTCTCTCTCCCCCCACCCAACCTAGTCGCGCTGCCGTCTCTCTCTCCCCCCGCCCACCTGAGTCACGCTGCCGTCTCTCTTCCCCCGCCCACCCGAGTCGCGCTGGTGTCTCTCTTTCTCCCCCTGCCCTCCCAAGTCGCACTGACGTCTCTCTTCCCCTCACCCACCCGAGTCATGCTGCAGTCTCTCTCCCCCCACCAAATCTAGTCGCGCTGCCATCTCTCTCTCCTCCCACCGCCCACTCGAGTCACGCTGTCGTCTCTCTCTCCCCTGCCTACCCGAGTCATGCTGTTGTCTCTCTCTCTCTCTCTCTCACTCTCTTTCTCTCCCCCTCTCTCCCCCTCTCTCTCTCTTTCTCTCCCCCCCCCCCACTCCCCACCTCTGCTGTACCAGTGAAAAAATTGCCGGTTTTTGGAGCTTTATGGATTTTAGATGTCCGGATAAAGGATTGTATAGCTGTACCCTGCTCTTCCATTTTCCCTTCCAAACTAGCTAACCTCACATTTTCCAACATTGTACCAAATCTGCCCGACCCTGGCCCACTCACCTAACCTCTCTGTATTTCTCGATGGACTCTCCATGTCCTTATTCATTGCCGATAGGAACAAGAAAGTGTGATGTATGAAATCTGGTGTGATCACAGGCTCCAGAATGGAGAAGAAAGAGGGAGGTGGGTAGGAGATCATCACTGAGACAAACATAAATACTTTATTGTGCGGCCCTGCAAGGATAGAACCTGCTAAAAGCACGTCTGCTTTTCCTTATTCTTCAATGTAACATTTGGCAACAACATTTTAAAAATATTCAAAGGTAGGTGTATTTAAGACTGTGGATGTACATTTCTTTTGCTAAACTTTTCCCTATTAGAACATTACAGCCATTCAGCCCTCGATGTTGAGTTGATCCATACACAGTCATGCACTGCATAACTTCTGTTTGGACAACGTCTGACTGCGTATATGTCTATGGTTCCCAGGAAGGATTCCAGCCCTAAACCTTGAGCTGACAGCATTGGTGTACCATGAGTATTTCCTGCATTGGTCATTACCACCCCCCTCAGTATGGTGTCATTCACCCTGCAGGCGTTCATTTCTCTTTGAAATGACGGATTTAAGTAAGAGTTTGGTTCTGTGGGTTAACAAACATGCTGCTGACAAAGTACGTTACTGACAAAGCCAACTTACAGAACCCAAAACTTTGTCATCGTCCTCTTCTATAACCTCTTCGAGAACCTGGTCTGTCAAGTACTCATTCACAATGGCGCAGTAAGTATTAGTACGTAATGTGCTGCTCCAACCATGTCCTACTTCGCGGAACGATTGGTGGACGATCAGCGACATATTTCCACACTCCTGCCAAGAAACAAAAGATACGGAACTCTTCCTATCTGGTAACCCTCTGAAAGTGAGAGGCAGGAACCCTTCCAACTCCCCAGGGAGAGTGTGTGAAAGGAAGTAACAATGCGATGCTGCAGAAACAGTGTTCGATAGATTTCAGATTTATCGTCAGAGAACATACGTGACATCACATACAGCCCTGAGATTCTTTCTCCTGCAGGGGCGGCAGAATTATTGGTGGGGCAAAAAAAACTGTACTCAACGTACAACAAGTAAAGAAATGTAAATTTAAACAGTGTCTGCAATGCAGAGAGAATTTAAAAATTCAATAAAATACACGAGTCCTTAATTTATTCATTTTTGTAAATTTTATTTATTAATCACAATAAATCATGCAATAAAAATACAAAGAAATGCATAATATTTTTCCCCACATCTTCCCCCACCCCTAATCCTGCCAACCCTCCCAATCCCCCTCTAAACTACCCCAAAAGAAAGAAAAAGAAGAGATCAACGTACATAACGACCTTCAGCTATTGCCATGGTTTGGTGCAACCCCAACGACCGTGGGAAAAAAACTATTACAAATTCAATCCCATATATGGACTCCAAATTTTAACAAAGGAAGAATCATTGTTACAGAAATTATATGTTATTTTTTTCCAATGGAGTACAAGAGCTCTTTTCCGAATGTCACCATTGAATATTCAAATCAGCCTCATTTTTCCAAGTAATTGCCAAACATTTTTTCGCCACAGCTAATGCCAACTTCAAAAAAGCAATTTGAAACTTATCTAGTTTTAATTCCAAACTCAATTTCTTAATATAGCCCAATAAAAATACAATAGGATCAAGTGAGATTTTAAATTTAAATAAAGCTTCTAAAAGTTCCTTAATTCTATTCCAGAAAGGTTTCACTGTTTCACATGACCAAGTAGAATGCAAGAAGGAGCCAACATGTTTCTGGCACTAAAATATAAATTAGAAATGTATATTTCCTTAAATATAACTTGTTGCAGCGCACATCTCTCGTGGCGAACCGGCCCCGCTTGTATCGCCACGCTGTTGGGGCAGCCACGGGAAGATGGCACCGCTGGGGTACCTCGAAGAAATTTAATATTTCTTTGGAATGAAATAAAACGCCCAGCCTCATAACAATCCTTTACCAATCTAATTCCTTCCTGTTCCCACAATTTCAAAAGTTGATTATTTAATGTGAAAGGTGTGGTACCTTGTTAGCCAGAATCAGACACACACAAGGTAAAGACTGTACAATAGGCTTTAATCCACAAAGACTTCCACAGAGCCAGGCTGGCTGTAGCTGCAGTAACTTTGAGTGAGCTTCGGGAGGCCGGTGCAGGCTTATAATCCCGGAGGGTGATTGACACCTGATTGGGTGGGGCTTGATCCCTTCAGGCCGACTTATTGACAGCTGGCCAGGTGTTGTCCTGTCCTCTTACTCTCCTGCAGGTACAGAGGTTGCCCCCTGCAGTAGGCCGGTGGTACATTCCTGAAGATACAGATGTTGCCCCCTGCAGTAGGCCACTGGTGTACCACCACAAAAGGAAAAAAAGTTTATTTTGAAATAAAAGGGTTTTAGCCTTGATTTTACCTTTCTATAGTCGATAACTCCATTAAATGTTTCAACGGTAAATTATAACTGTAAAAGATGAGGATTCCATTTATAAATAAAATGATTCATCCTCTTCTCATCAATCTGAGATCATTCAATATCAGCCCAACCCACTTCAAACATCCTATTAATAAATGTCAACTGCGCCAGGTCATAGTCATTCTGAAAACCAGGAAGTGGCGGCCCTCCCAACGCACATTTCCAAGTCAATTTCTGCAACATCACCCTTGCCAATTTACATTTCCAGAAAAAAAATGTCCTCACTGAAGCATTCAAATCTTAAAAAAAAATTGGTGGGGGGGATCCTCCCAGGTATAGACTGAAAAAGATATTGAATGCGGGGAAAGACATTCATTTTCACACAATTAACACGTCCTATTAATGTTGTTGGTAAATCTTTCCACTGATATAAATCATATTTAATTTTAGACAACAAAGGTAAATAAATCAATTCATAGAAGTGATTATAATTACTATTTATTGTAATACCTAAATACTTAATTCGTATCAGACCACTTAAATTTCGCAATATGCCTACAATCCACATCAGCCAAAGGTCATAATTTCCTTTAATTTTATATCCTGATAATTCACTCCAATCTAACATGCAGACTCCCCAAAGATTGCCTAGGTTGTGTTAAATATATCAAAGCATTGTTTGCAAATAAATTTATTTTATATTCATCCACTTTCACCATAATACCCTTAATATTGCCATCTTGTCTAATTAACTGAGCCAAAGGTTCAATGACCAATGAAAATAGAGCTGGTGACAAAAGGCAGCCTTACCTAGTTGATCTAGAGAGTCCAGAGGACCCCAAAAACTGGCAGCAATAGATATGCACCACAACACAAAGGGATATTTAAGCAAAAAGTAGTATTTAATTATAATTTAACAAGAAAACAGAATTAAACTTTAACTTATTACTATCAACTTACTTAACCTACTTAATCCCCCCTCTAATACTAAGCACAGATGTGTGTAATATGTATATAGGGTTGGAAAAGAATTGCAGGCAATTCTTGTTCTGTGCACAGAAGTCACCAGGCTTTGGTGCTTAACAGGCAAATGGTTTCCACTCAGGAGCATTCTTGTTGGTCTTCAGAGAGAGATTCCTTTTTGTTCCAGGACATCCGCACCTGATTCCTGTTTAATCAGTCTTGCTGACGAGACTTGCCCCCTTCAGGATTCTCCAGATGATCCTCCTTCTTTCAGGTCACCTTTCAGACAGACATCCTTCTCATTTGACCAGGCAGTCTTCCAAAGTTTGCCAGCTTTGTCCTTCTGGAACTGATTTCTGTCTCCTTTCTCTCTGTTTCACTCCCTCCCTCTCTGAAAGCAAAACTGTTCTGTCTCTGCCTGCAAAAATCACATGCTCTCCCAGGCAAGCTAAATGCTGCAACTTTGTGGTTCTTTTTGCAAAAAGCACTTTGCAAAAGTCCTGCAAATATTCTGTATTTTAAAATGTTTGTGTGCATTCTGCTCCAACAATTCTTCCCAAAACACCTCTAAATACTCTGTTACAATACAAACGAAGTAGATATCTGTCCATTTGTCACAACTCTAGCTGAGGGTTTCTCAATGCAGCCAATAAAAAGAGGGCCGAATTTAAACTTCTTCAACATGTTAAACAAAAAACTCCATTCCACTCTGTCAAAGGCCTTTTCTGAATCAAGAGCATCGGATTACTCCCAAGACCTGATTGAGTTTGACATTGAGGAGTCTGATGGTGGAGGAGTCGCAGCTGTTCCTGAACCTGGTGGTGCGAGTCTTGTGGCACCTGGACCTCTCTCCTGATGGCAGCAATGAGAACAGAGTGTGTGCTGGGTGGTGTGAATCCTTGATGATTTATGTAGCAAAAATCAAGATACATGTGTCAAGCTTGAGCCCTTCATCAAGGTATAGAAAAATGTTGGCAGGTAACAAATTGGTGAGGGGGGGGCACAGTCTCAAAGGCAGGAGGGACAAGGCAGGGAGCAAACAGGGGGAAGGGGGTAGCTCTGTGAATGGAGGGGGAAGGGGTGGAGAGCTGGAGGAAAGTGGGAAGGGAAGGGAGGGAGAATGGAGAGTAGGTTAGCAGAAGTCAATGTTAATGGCATCTGGTTGGAGAGCGCACGGACGGCTCCTCCGATTTACGAGTGGTCTGGGTGGGATAGTCCATGAGGCCAGGGACAGACATGAGAGTATGGGAGTGGGACGCAGAACTGAAACGGTTGGCCAATGGGACAGAGCGAGGGTGCTCAGCAAAGAGCTCTCCCGGTCTGTGCCCAGTCTCTCCGAGGTAGAGAAGGCCACAATGGGAGCACCGGATGCAGTAGACCACCACCACCACACCCCCCTCCCCCTCCGCGGATACACAACTGAAGTGAGGCTTCACTTAAAAGGCCTCTTTTGGGTGAAGGAGGAGGTGAGGTCAGGTTTTTCACCGTTTGTGAAAGGAAAAAAGTTGATGTCATGCCCACATATCATAAATGTGGGAGGAAAAGGAATGCTTTGGCAATGTGGATGGCAAGATATGAATGTCCTGCATTATATATTTCCAAATTTTATGAATAAGGTATATTTTGGCATGAAGAAACGTGTAAAGGATGTATTCAGAATTCCATTATTTCCTGTTCTTTCTCCAAAGATCTACGAAACTATTCACTATTTAGAGAACACTGTTATTATGCTATTTCGGGTTGTATTTCCATTCTGATCGACTTTGTCTCCTATGGACACTTCCTCCAGCATTTCCGAGGGTTTCTACTACAATCCCAGCGTAGGCAGACTATCATGCTTCACTGTCTTCATAGATGTTTTAAATATAAACTTAAATTTAGGCATACAGCACGATTACAGGTCATTTCAGCCCATGAGCCCATACCACCCAATTTATACCCCGTTTTAACCTACACCCTCCCACCCGATGTGAAAGTCAGCCTGTGCTGTAATTAAACAAACAGCGGAACCAATTAAGCGTATAACAGTTTCTTTATTTCACCTTGGAGTGAGGGGGTGATAAAAGAAAGAGTTTAGTAACTTGTTCTCCACACTGAACCCCATTCAAAGCATCGGAGTGGTCATCATACTTTTATACACCTTTGGGCAGGGGTCTGCGTGTCAAGTGTCACACATCTGGCAATCTTGTGTTTACAATAACATGTTCCCCTGTGGTGCCTGCAAATGTCCGGGAAATGTCCTATACTCAAGGTGTATCGATATTTTTGTAGGGTTAGTTGCGATCTCATGATAGCACAGAGAAGGTCATTTTTATAAGGCAATTATATTCTCACTCTTTTGCAGGAAGCTACACCTAATCCATTTGTTAATCATATTCATTAGACTTATTCTTTCACACTGAGTACGTTCCAAATGGGAGAAAACCAGAGGACCCAGAGGAAACCCCCATAGACATGGGGAGAATGTATCATGACAGAGTATATAGAAATATTTTTGGGAGATAAATTGGGAAAGGTTAGAGTAGGTTACATACAAACACTTCAAAACAAATCTAATTTAAAATACTGGAGTCTTCATGTCTACAGTGACTTTACAAGAAACGTTGAAGAATGCCTATGGAGACTTCACAAGTAGGTGTTAATTGGACTGACTGTGTGCAATAAATGGACTATTGTCTTTAAATCAACAGAGGAGACATAAGTGGCTTCTCACACTTCTTTTGCAGGAGCTTTTGAAGAGTGGGAGAGAGAGAGAGAGAGAGAGGTCACTGATGGGTTCTTGCTTACCCAAATGAAAGAGCAGCTGGTGCCCTATTGTCTACAAAAGACTTGCTGTTGTAAGAAGGTCATGTGGCTTTGCAAGCAGAGAGAGTCAAATAGGCTTTCTCTCAATCTCAGTGTGTGTGTGTGTGTGTGTGTGTGTGTGTGTGTGAAAAAGAGAGAGAGAGAGAGAGAGAGAGAGAGAGAGCCGAGATTCTGACAGTGTTACAGCCCCCAGCAGAAGTTGCTGGAACTGAAACAGGACAAGCTGGCAAGCTTTTGGAGACAACCTGGTCGAAGCCCTTGTGATTCATTCAAGAGGAAAGGACTGGAAAGGAACTCTGTGGTGATCTGAAAGAAAGAGGTTATCATCTGGAGAACCCTTAAGGGGCAAGTTTCCTCAGCAAGACACTGAGGTGACTGATGGGAGTACATCAGTTGTGGATGTCTTGGAACAACAAAACTCTCTCTGAAAATCGACAAGAACTTTCCTGAGTGGTAACTATTTACCTTTCAAGCATCAAAGCCTGGTGAACTTCATAAATGTTAGATTCTGTGCACAGTGTAAGAATTGCCTGCAACCAGTGAACTTAGAGGAATGAGAAGTGAGATTGGACTGTGAACCAAGGAACTTTTCTGAACTTACGTATACGTGCGCTTGGACTTGAAGGAGGCTAAGTTAGGTTAGTTAAGTTAATAGTGATAAGTTAAAGCGTGATTCAGTTTACATGTTTTAAGATAATTAAAAGTAACTTTTGTTTAAGTAACCATCTGACTTGGTGAATATCTATTACTGCTGGGTTTATAGGTCCTCTGGGCTCCTTTTTGAGATTAGCATTAGCTGTAGCAAGAAAATGTATTGTGATTATTTGGAAAAATGATATTGATTTGAAAGCTGGACCAGTACAAGAGCAGTAGCACTAAAATGGTGCTTTGCCGAGCTGCCCAGCTAACAGATCAATAACAGGCTGGGGAAGAAGGATATTTTCATGCAAGAATGTTCCTGCCCGCTATTGTTATTCATGCATCAGCCAATCAAACAAAATGGCGGGAACTCCAACTATATAAAAAGACCCCTTTCCAGCCTCAATAAATCTCAGCCCTTAACCTCCCACACTGCGGAGTATGTGTGTGTTTCTTAGTATCATTTTCTATAACAATAAATATATTTATTTTCTTTGCAATATTTTATTTTGAGAATTTTCGATCAACAAGCTGTCAAAACAAAGAAGCATCAAGCTTCACAATATTAATGCAAATATCAATCCGCATGTGGATACTAAAGACCATGAAATAATAAGAGTTGACATGTGATTCAATTATTATAAAGAAATAAAAATGTCAATATTACTATAGAAATGCAAATTTGACATCCAGACTGAACCAAAGGGAGGAAAAGAGAATAGAGAGAAGGAAGAACAAAATAAAGGAAAGCTTACCCCCCTCCCCACCCCACACCCAAGAAACATGAAGGAAAAATAAGAGAAAGACTGGCTTCACCTCAGATAAAACCCACTCCCATCACAGGACAAATAACCTGACTGATCTTGGGTTCACTTGAGCCATTTTACCAGCTCACGTTTCTGGGGATGTAAGCGGATGTCTACAGGTCTTCTTGCAAAGCAACTAAAGCCGACCATTCTTCTCCCACTGGGTCAGCACTGTGTTCCTCAGCAGATTGTGTTTAGCTCTGTCACTGCAATCATGTGACAACAGGCATGAACTTGGTGGCTCTTTCTTGTTTATCCAGGCCCCCCATGATTTTATACAACCCTTTCCTCAACACCCCCATCCTCAGCTGATCCAATATTTTTCCCCAAATAACTACAATTTAAAATGGTAAATACACAAAATGGCTGGAAAATCTCAGCAGATCCCTCATTGTCCACAGGAGGCAAAGGTCTGTAACCTCCATGCTAGGGTCTGAGGCCTTTGTCAAGGTATGAGCAAAAATGAAGTAGGTGCCTGAATTAAAAGGTGGGGGGTAGAGAGGGACAGGGGCAAGGGAAGGGGCACAAACCAACAGCCAAGCGGCAATCGGTGGATATGGATAGGAGGGCAGGAGAGAAAATCTGAGAATCGATTGGGAGATTGATTAATTGATTGGTATCCCTACGAATACATGCGACACGGTAGGAACCGGGGTTCGAATCCCATGCTGTCTGTAAGGAGTTTGTACATTTTGCCCATGTCTTTGTGGGTCTTCCCGGTGGGGGGGGGGGGGTCTCTGGTTTCCTCCCATCCTTCAAAGCATACCAGGATTTGGAGGTTAATTGTGCAGCACAGGCTTGTGGGACTGTTAACGTGCTGAATTCTAAATTTTTTAAATATTATTTTAAAGCACAAAAGTCTGCAGACTCCATAATGGAAGTTAAAAAATACAATGCTGGAGAAACTCGAACAGTGCATCTTATATAGCAAAGATTAAGATACATAACCAATGTTTCGGGCTTGAACCTTTCATCAAGGTACAAGAGAATATAAACAAAGTCTTTATACATTCCTTATGCATTTCATTATTGTAACATTACTAATGACCACAGTATTGTAGCTAAAAACACCAGAACATTTGACCAAAGCAGCGACTTTAAAAAACACCAACAGCAACAAAAACAACAGAGCCTGCTGCCTGTTTCCACAGGCAGACAAAACCACGTCGTTGTCATTGGGTAATAATGACAACTCCGACCAGAACATGTTTGAAGATTTAAAAAAGTAGGAGTTTTAACCTCGTAGGAATATTGATACATGGAAACTGGGCTTACGAAAAATGTTTTTGTCCTTATAACTAACGACAGGGATTTTTAAAAAAAAATATAATCTGCCGAATCATGGCACAGTAAAAAATGTATAAACAATAATTTTAGGGGCCTCTTCCTCTTCTTCTCTCCCCCTCTCTCTCTCTCCCTCCTCCTCTCCAACCTTCCTCCTCCTCTCCCCCTCCTCTTCCTCTCTCCTCCCCACCCCCTCCTCCTCTCCCCCTCCTCCCCACCCCCTCCTCCTCTCCCCCTCCTCCCCTCCCCCTCCTCCCCTCCCCCTCCTCCCCTCCCCCTCCTCCTCTCCTCCTCCTCCTCTCCCCCTCCTCCTCTCCCCCTCCTCCTCTCCCCCTCCTCCTCTCCCCCTCCTCCTCTCCCCCTCCTCCTCTCCCCCTCCTCCTCTCCCCTCCTCCTCTCCCCCTCCTCCTCTCCCCCTCCTCCTCTCCCCCTCCTCCTCTCCCCCTCCTCCTCTCCCCCTCCTCCTCTCCCCCTCCTCCTCTCCCCCTCCTCCTCTCCCCCTCCTCCTCTCCCCCTCCTCCTCTCCCCCTCCTCCTCTCCCCCTCCTCCTCTCCCCCTCCTCCTCTCCCCCTCCTCCTCTCCCCCTCCTCCTCTCCCCCTCCTCCTCTCCCCCTCCTCCTCTCCCCCTCCTCCTCTCCCCCTCCTCCTCCTCTCTCCCCACTCTTCCCTCCTCCTCACCACTTCCCCTCCTCCTCTCTCTCCCCCTCTTCAACTCCCAATCTTCCTCTCCACACCCCTCCCCTCCTACCCTTCTCCTCCTCCCCTCTCTCCCCCTCCCCCCTCTTCCCTTCCCCCTCCTCTTCCCCTCTTCCCCATTCTCCCCATTCCTCCCCCTCTTCCCCATTCCCATCTTCTCCTTCTCCCCCCCATTCCCATCTTCTCCTTCTCCCCCCTCTTCCCCATTCCCATCTTCTCCTTCTCCCCCCCATTCCCATCTTCTCCTTCTCCCCCCCATTCCCATCTTCTCCTTCTCCCCCCCATTCCCATCTTCTCCTTCTCCCCCCCATTCCCATCTTCTCCTTCTCCCCCCCATTCCCATCTTCTCCTTCTCCCCCCCATTCCCATCTTCTCCTTCTCCCCCCCATTCCCATCTTCTCCTTCTCCCCCCCATTCCCATCTCCTTCTCCCCCCATTCCCATCTTCTCCTTCTCCCCCCCATTCCCATCTTCTCCTTCTCCCCCCCATTCCCATCTTCTCCTTCTCCCCCCCATTCCCATCTTCTCCTTCTCCCCCCCATTCCCATCTTCTCCTTCTCCCCCCCATTCCCATCTTCTCCTTCTCCCCCCATTCCCATCTTCTCCTTCTCCCCCCCATTCCCATCTTCTCCTTCTCCCCCCTCTTCCCCATTCCCATCTCCATCTTTTCCCACCCCCACCCCCCGGATGGCGTCTCAGTACCATTTGAATTGCCCGCCTAATCTCACTGGCTTTATGAATGGAACTGAGCGTCCGCCGCATGCCATTGGCCGGCGTATCCCGTCCCGCCCCTCCCTCCCGCGGGACGCCGAGTGCGCCGATTGGGCCGAGCGGGTCGCAGGGAGACGTCAGAACGTTGCCATTGTAGCAATTGAAGAGGGGGGGGGGGGGGGAAAATTGTCAAGGGAGATCCAACAGTGAAGGGAGGTGAGCGGGGGGGATTTAGCCGCCCCGACTTAATTAATTTCTCTTTCAACTGGGGGGGGGCCTGTTTTCATAACTCCTTGTATCTGTGGCTTTTTACCCCCTCTCTGCTCTGAATGGGGGGGGGGGGTTGGTTAATTATTGCGTGAATGTGGACGGACTTGCTACATTGTTGTTTCTGCGTGTGGTCAAATTGTGTCAAAAATTCGTTACATTCCCTGTGTCTAATTGGCGGTCCGGTCTTTACTGCTATATGCTTTTCTCCCCTCTCTTTTAAAGTGTGGCTCTCCGGTCGGCGGGGGGTGGGAAACAACTGGGCAGGCGAGTTCTTTAAACGCTCCCTAACTGTTTACGTGATGTGGTTCCTCGGCTCTGGGGAGTTTAGATTCGATCACCATTTTGTCCTTTTGTGTGTATGAGAGAGAGAGAATATGTGTGTGTTGTCACCCATAAAACGTGAGAGCCCAGTAAAGAATTTACTCTGGAAGGCGGTATGTTGGCGCTTTTGAAGTCTATACTTTTTTTTGTTTTTTTTTATTTCCCTCCCCTCCCTTCTCTTTCTTTAAACGCCCGAATTTGGAACCGATTTTTAAAAAACAAACGACTTTCTACAATGTTTGTGTTCTCTTATTCGCTCATCGCCTTAACCGTGGGGGGAGGGCGGGGCGAGGAAGAGGTTGGATACTTTGTAGCAATTTCAGTATCGATCAGAGACTCGTCTTCGTTTTGTTGGAGTATTTTTTAAAACAAAATGTAACAATTATTGAGTGTTTTAAGCTTCACGCGATGCGTGAGGGCGGGATTTTTCCGCGCCGAATTTAAATTGGAATTTTTTGGAGTTCGGGGAGAGTGTTAAAGAGGATGGATTTTCTTCCGGGAGAATTTTGTTTTATCGGGATTTGTTTCTCTTCTCTTTCCTCTCACCCCCCCCCATTAGTAGTGTTGTGCTTCTTGGTGTGTTTGTTGCTATTAGAGGTGTCCCCACGTGGTGCGTGGAAGACGGCGCGGATTTTGGAAATTGCTATTCCAGGGGAAAGGCTCACATTTCTCAATCATTGAGCCAAGTTGGTAGGATATTTGGGAACGTCTCTTGAGACAGTGCCGGGGGGGTGCTATTTTGATGAATTGCTATTGAATTTTGCCCCACCCCAACAGTTGCAACACGAACAGGATTTCCCCCTGGTCCTCATCTACCACCCCACTCGCCTCTGCATCCAACACATTATCCTGCCACCTACAACATCATCCCACCACCACCACCAGCACCCCCCCCATTTCCGCGGGGGCCGCTCCCTCCGTGACTCCCTTCTCTGCTCGTCCCTTCTCCGCCTTCCGCAGGGACCGCTCCCCACTTCTCCGTGGCCCCCTTCGTCTTCTGCGGGAGTCACTCCCTCCGCGACTTGCTCGTCCACTCCCCCCCTCCACCCTTGGCACCTTCCCCGACGGCTACAGGAAGTGTCGCCCGACCCCTCCTCCCTCGCCGCCACCTCCTCCCTCGCCGCCACCCCCTCCCCCCGTTGTCGGAGCGAACTGGGCGCAGATGGGGAGAGCGCCTTCACTCGGCCCGCACCAGCGACAGGGACCTCCTGGTTGCCAACAACTTTGGTTCTGCATCCCACTCCCGTGCCCATGGCCTCGTGCTAATCCCACCAAGACTGCCCTTAAATTGGAGGAGCAGCACCTGAATTTCCGACTGGGCGACATGAACGCCAACTTCCCCGCTTTCTGCTAGGTCCCTCTCCGTTCTCCTCTCCCCTTTGTCTTCTTTCCTCCAGCTCTCCACCCCTTCCTTTCCATTTACAGAGCCGATTCCCCCCCCCCCCCCGCTTGCAGGTGTGCCCTCCCTACATTATCCACCTGTTTCTTCCTACCCCTTCCCCCACCCCACTCACCGTTTTGTTCGGGCGCCTGTCAACATTTGATGAAGGGCTCCAGCCCGAAACCTTGGCTATTTATCCTTGCTACATAAAGGACGCTGTTTGACCAGCTGAGTTTCTCCAGCACCGTTTTTACTTCATCCGTGGTGTCTGCGGACTTTTGTCGTTTACATCCAATACTTTTAGGCTCCCCAAACACTTCGAAAAGATCGGACAGAGTCGATGTGAATAAGGCGTTTCCCTTGGTGGGCGAATCCAGGGCACAGTCTTAGAATGAGAAGGGACCTGTTTTAAACCGAGATGAGAGATTTCCTTAGCCAGGGGGTTGTGGAGTTGATTGCCACCTACAGTTGTGGAGGTCAGATCATTTTGGGGGGTTAAGGGGGCAATTGACAGGTATCTAATTAGTCAAGGGATATGTGGGGGGGGGGGGGAAGGCCGGAAATTGGAACGAGATGTGAGAACGGTTTAGCTCTGGGTGGAGTGGCAGAGCAGGCTAGATAGGCTGAATGGCCTCATGTTCCTTGATCTTGTGATCTTTCGCTTATCTGGTTAGTATCAGTTGTTTTTGTGGTTTTTTTGCTGATATTTTAAAATCGGATTTTAATCAATCGTGATTTTCCTTCCTTTTGGCAAGTGATGTTGAGGAAGGGGGAGTCGATTTGGGCAACTGCTCCCCTTCTAGATGTTGGGAGATGGATTTTGTGGATCGTTGAACTTGCTGAAGGTATATGTGTTTGGCTCTCAAGTGGTCGGTCCTGCCTGGCAGATGTTTCTTGGGTGGTCTGTCGTGGCAGGAACTGGAGAGGGGGCTGGATTAAATTTGGGTCAGTCGAGTGCAAAGAGAGAATTAACATTGCTTCCACATTAACACCACTGGGTCGTTGATGAAATGTTGAGAGGCAGGAACGAGGGAGCCTGTCATTGTTGGAGATCACCAGATTGCGCCCGCTCTAAACTGGAGAATAAAGTCCAGATTTACCACCTTTTGGCATCATGTTAGATGCAGGTTATACTATTGTCCTGTCATATAGAACCAGAGAACATGACAGCACAGAAAACAAGCCAATTGGCCCTTCTAGTCTGTGCTGAAACATCATTCCTCTAGTCCCACTGACCTGCACCCACTCCATCATCCTCCAGACCTCTTCTATCCAATTTATTCTTAAAACATCAGATGGCAGCTTGTTCCACACTCTCTGAGCGAAGATGTTTTCTCCCTAAACCTTCCCCCTTTCACCCTAAAGCCATGTCCTCGTGTATTTATCTTGCCTAATCTAAGCGGAAAGAGCCGACTCGCATTTACTCTCATTGATTGTTCAGGAATCTGGTTGCAGACGGTGAAGAAGCCGTCCTTGTACCGCTGAATGCTCATCTTTAGGCTCCTGGACCTTTTTCCAGAAGGTAGCGAGAGTGAAGAGGGCACAGCCTGGGTGGTGGGGTCTTTGAGGAGAGAGGTTGCTTTTTTAAGACACCGCCTCATGTTGATGTCCTTGATGGAGGGAAGTCTGGTGCCTGTGATGTCGCAGGTCGAGTTAACCACCCTCTAGAGTTTATTCTTGTCCAGAGAGTTGGCACCTCCGTACCAGGCAGTGAAGCAACCGGGCAACATGCTCTCCACTGTACACCTGTAGAAGTTGTCAAGAGTCTTCAGTGATGTACTGAATCTCCTCAGATACCTCACAAAGTATAGCTGCTGGCAAGCCTTCTTTTTGATTGCACCCAGGAGGCTCCAGACAGATCCTCTGAGTCGTTGACCCCCCCCAGGAAATTGAAGTTCTTGACCCTCTCCACTATTGAGCCCTCGATGAGGACTGGATCGCGTTCCCCTGACTCCCTCCTGAAGTCCACAATCACATCCTTGGTTTTGCTGACGTTAAGCGCAAGGTCGTTGTCGTGACCCCTTTCAACGAGCTGATCTATCTCTCTCTCTCTTGTGCTCTTCCTCGTTGCTGTTTGTGATTCTGGCGACAACTGCGGTGTCATCGGCAAACTTGTAGATGGCATTGGAATTGTGCCTGGCCACACAGTCATGGGTGTATAGTGAGTAGAGCAGTGGGCTGAGCACGAATCCTTGGGATGCACTAGTGTTGATGATCAATGAGGAGACGTTGATTCCAATTCATGCTGACTGTGGTCGTCGGATGAGACAGTCAAGGATCCTGTTGCCGGTGGTGGGTGGGGTCGGGGTACAGAGGCCTAGAGTTGTAGCTTCTTGACTAGCCCTGAGGGAGTAATGGTGTTGAAGGTCGAGCTGTAGTCGATGAAGAGCAGCCATATGTTTGAGTTGCTGTTTTTGAGGTGTACTAGAGCGGAGTGGAGAGCCAGCCATATTGCCCCTGCTGTGGAGCGATTGTGAAAATAGGCGAACTACAGTGGGTCTAGACCTTTGCTTAGGTACGTGTTATGCCGTAGGGGCTCTTTGGTTAGTGAGGGGAGAAAAAAGGTTGAGAACCACTGCTATAAACGCGGTGTGACCTTGTATCCACAATCTCCCTCCAAACCTTTCCTTCCAGCCCCAATGGGGATTGGTCGATGCCGGATAAGTGTATTTTCCAGTTGCTTGAGATTGCACGTTGCATGATCAGTGCACCAACAGCAAGACGCCCAATTTTAACTTCCGGATTTTTAAATCTATTTCTGCATTGTTTTTTTTTTTGGCTGTTTGCCAGTTGCTTGATTTCTGAACAACCAGGGACTTTACTGTTCATCGCATTTTACATGACAATAATAAAAGGAAACTTTGAACAATATCATGGAGGCAAAGAGGCTAGGACAGTGGTTTCGCCCCCCCCCCCCCACCACCGACTCGTATACCACTTGAAGTGATCCCCTGCTAAGCACAGAGCACCGATGCCAGAGGGTCTCTGAGTGGGGGGAAGGGCTGCAGACGCTCTGTGCCCTGTTGAGGTGCCACTCGTACAACTTGTGGCTTTCTCCGCACCGCGGCTCGTGGTGATCTTGGCTCACTGAAGCTGGGTAGTGGTGGTATTAAATCTGCCAGTTTCAGCCTGCGAGATGTTGACGGTGCCTGTCACAGGACCATGTGGTTTTGCATCTCTTCTCAGTAGTGGCCAATCACCGCTCATTGTGCTGTCTGCTTTGGGCAGTTGGACATGGGCTTAGGGTGAGGCCCAACCTCTGACTGGGCGCCTTTACAGCGCCGGGACCAGGGTCCGAATCTTGCACTGTCTGTGAGGATTTTGTATGTTCTTCCTGTGTCTGTGTGGGATTTCCTCGGGGGCTCTGGTTATGTCCCACACTTTGAAGCATACGGGAGGGAGGGTTAATTGGGTGGCACAGGCTCGTGGGCTAAAAGGGCCCGTTACCATGCTGAAGGTCTACATTTAAAAAAAAATTTGATCTTTTGTTTTTATCTGCTTGAAAACATTGCTTTGGAGTAAGTTTGGGGAGCACCTGACGAGGATCTTTGGGTCAAAAATGTTTTCCTTTTTAATTTTTAAAAATATTTATATATAGATGTACAGCATGGTAACGAGCCCTTCCGGCCCATGAGCCTATGCCCCAATTAACCTGCAACCCTCTCTTTGGTACAACATTGGAAACACTGGCAAATTTCAACGTGTGCGGTGGAAAGTGTGCTGACTGGCTGTGTCACGGTCTGGTGCGGGGGACACCAATACCCTTGAGCATAAAGACCTGCAAAAGGTAGTGGGCACAGCCCAGGACATCACAGGCAAAATACCCCCCTCCCCCACCTTCAAGAACATCTACAGGGAGTGCTGCCGTCAGGAAAGAGGTGCGGATGCCACAAGACTCGCACCACCAGGTTCAGGAACAGCTGCTTCCCCTCCAACATCAGACTCCTCTACAACAAACTCCATCAGGGACTCGTTTAAGGACTCTACTGGTTTTCTCTTTGTTCTCTCTGCATTGCGCAGTCAGTTTGTTTACATGTCTTTACTTGTGTATTGTTAATAAGTGTAATTCTGCCTGGCCCACAGGAAAAAGAATCTCGGGGTTGTATGTGATGTCATGGACTAAATTTTAAAATGATTTTAAATTGAGACATACAGCACAGTAACAGGCCCTTTTGGCTCATGAGCCCATGCCACCCAATTTAACCTACACCCCACCCTGGTATGTTTTGAATGGTGGGAGGAAACCAGAACCACGCAGACACAAGGGGGGGCGTAGAACTCCTTACAGACAGTGCATGATTCGAACCCAGGTCGCTGGCGCTGTAACAGCATTTTGACCGTTGGGAATGATGGCTTGACTACCATTTGTTTATGGCCTCAATGGTGTGTCCCCATTGATGGGGCAATCCCTCATGCAGCTGGCATTGCAGTGTGACCACGTGAGGGAGATAGGCTGGGATCAGAGTGATATATGTAATAGTCAAATTTTTTTCGTCCCATTTTTTGGGTCAAATTTGAGAGGGTCGACTTTGACATGGGCCGTACTTTTGGCAGTGATGACGGCACTTCCCATGCCTTTCCCTCTTGGAGCTCGTTCTCAGCACCCCTTCACTGCAAGCCAGCTCCTCCCATGTTAATGGGGTGGGGGGCAACGCCGGCTTTCCCTGAGCCCCCTGTGCAGAGCATCCTCCGCTTTTGGGTCCTACCGTGGGCTGCACAAGATGGCTGCCTTCCGTTGGGCATTCTGGCAACGTGTCCTGCCCAGCACAGTTGTAGTTGGGCCTGGTAAGAGGGAGCCTCAGTCAACTGGAAATCTGCGATTTTCCCTATAGATGCTGGTGGGGAGGGGAGGTTTTAACTGTGTATGTCATTCAATTCTTCATCTGGTAATGACGTGGTCAGATTAACCTGCCTTTATCTTGAACAATTTGATGTGCTCTGCATTTGCAAGGAGAAGTGATTCTCACAAAAGAACATCGAATGGCTCTCAAAGTTTTTTTTGTGCATTGGCCACTGGAGCGAGGTTATTTCCAGTGCCTCCTACCAGTCACTGCCTGCTGGAGCCCACGGGTCGGCACCCACCTGCTGCGCTGGCCCGCGACTCCGGGCACAGGCCAAAGTTCTTCCCCACTTGCAAGGAGATCGGGTAGCCCTTGGGCGCGACTCTTGCTAAGCGAATTCGATAAGTCGGACGGTCAGGTGGTAGAATCAAGCCTCGGCCACCAGCATGCAGCGGGGAGACTGTCGGAGGGGCCTGTCCCTGGGGCGAGTGGCTCCGTGGGGGAATCTCCTACTGGAGCTGAGCAAATTTCAGGTTTGTTGTCAGGGCGCACGCACACCACCGCATACAACACTGAGATTCTTTCTCCTGTGGGTACAGCCAAATTACCACTTGTCAGCAGTGCAAAGAAAACTGACTCAACATGCTCATAGAGAGAATCAATCAAGTGCACATGTCAGAATCCTTGGATGAGTTTCCAGTTGAGTTTGTCGTTGAGGAGTCTGATGTTGGAGGGGTAGCAGCTGTTCCTAAACCTGGTGGTGCGAGTCTTGTGGCACCTGGACCTCTCCCCTGGTGGCAGCAGTGAGAACAGAGTGAGCACTGGGTCGTGTGGATCCTTGATGATTGCTGCTACTCTCTGATAGCAGCGTCCCCTGAGAATGTTCACGATGGTGGGGAGAGTTTTGCCTGTGATGTCCACTACCTTTTGCAGGGCTTGACGCTGAGGGTATTGGTGTCCCCATACCAGACCATGTTGCAGCCAGCATACTTTCCACCACACATCTAGAAATTTGCCAGAATCTTCTGGCCCCTCAACCACTTTCCTGATGGCAGCAGTGAGAACAGAGTGTGTGCCAGGTAGTGTGGATCCTTGATGATTGCTGCTGCTCTCCGATAGCAGCGTTCCCAGTAGATGTACTCAATAGTGGGGAGGGTTTTGCTTATGATGTCCTGGGCTGCGTCCATGAACTTTTGCAGGGCTTTTCGCTCAGGGGTATTGGTGTCCCCGACCCAGACCTACTTATTTTTGTAAGATGCTTTACATAGATAATTCCTCAAAACAATGAATTTCCTGATTTGCTCGTGACAATAAATTCCGAATCTGAATTCCAGGCGATGCGAGACTGGCTGAATTTCTCCACCGTTTCTCTGTTTTTTTTAATGATGATACACTGGTTCTTTATCCCGCCTGTCCTTAGGAAAGTGTGCATTGCACTGAAGGCAGAACATGGCCCGTACCAAGCAGACAGCTCGTAAATCTACTGGTGGTAAAGCCCCTCGCAAGCAATTGGCCACGAAAGCCGCACGTAAAAGTGCGCCATCCACTGGGGGTGTCAAGAAGCCTCACCGCTATAGGTAAGTTTCATCCTGGGCAGTGATCGGAGGGGGGGGGAACCAGTCAGGTATATTGTCACCAGATCATTCAAATCCAATGAAACAGCGTTCTCCGGACCTCAGTGTAAAAACACGCAGACGCACAACCAGATATGACAAATGTACAGACAACATGTGCAGGACAAGTATTTCACCTATAAAGATAATATGGTTTCATGAATAGGGGAGTCTCAGGGTGGTTCGTGTGAGCAGTTGCTTTGGTCGTTCAGCGTTCTCACTGTCTGGGGAAAGCCTTGTGGTGCTGGCTTTGATCCTCCTGTATCTCTTCCCCCTGACGGGAGCTGCTGAAAGACACTGTGTATGGGGTGGAAGAGGGTCCTTTTGTGTGCCCTCTTCAGATAATGATCCTGGTAGATCGCGTCGATGGGGGAAGGAAGACCCCAGTGATCCTCTCTACCACTCTTATGGTCCCATGGATTGACCTAAACATAACAATAACAATTACAGCATGGAAAAAGGCCATTAGGCCCTTCTAGTCCAATCCATTTCTCTGCAGCGACTGTCCCCACTGTGATGCAGCCGGCCAGGATGCTCTGGATAGAGCTCCTGCAGAAGGTTGACCTGATGGTGGCCGGTTACCTCGCTTGACTCAGTCTTCTCAGGAAGTGCAGTCACTATTGAGGAGATGTTGAGGGTACACGATAGGTCACTGGTTCAGTGAACTCCAAGGAACTTGGTGTCTCCATTCTCTCCACCACAGAGTTGTTGATGTGTAGTGGAGGGAGATCATTCTTGGTCCTCCTGACGTCCACGATCATCTTCATTTGGACAACGTTGAGACTCTCGCACCACATCGAGAGATTTTCCACCTCCTCTCCGCAGTGCGACTTGTTGTCACTCCTGACGAAGCTAATGACGGTTGTGCCGTCTGCAAACCCGATGACTCTGTTGGAGCTGGACTTGGCGACGCAGTTGTGGGGTCAGGAGCAAGCCAGGCATGCTGAGGTGCGCCAGTGCTCAAATGAGCAACAAAAGCACCGGCCCCACTCCACGCTGTCCCTGGGTAACGGAAAGGGATATCACCAAACCCCTCATTTGTTGGTCACTAAAACAGAGAGCTACAAGGTTAACAAATGGATGAGTTTATTATGTACGCAAATACAGTAGAATATGTGGCACCTATGGTGATTGTGGAGGTCGGATACGCATATGTTCTAGTTAACTGAGACTCACTCTTGCAATGCTAACTAATACACCTGCATTAAAAATACATCGTTCGAACGACAAAAGACAGGGTAAAATAATTTGCAAACTCATTATTGTAGTAGTTAATTAAGTGAAGTTCACTTTAATCAGGTAATTCCTGTAACTTACAAAATTTAAATTCGAGCCCCAGTTGCTAGTGCTGTTACAGCGTTGCACTAACCGCTACGGTAACCACACTACCATCTTAATGAGCTCGCCCTTCACCAAGTTTCCAGATGGATCCTTACTAATAAAGACTCTTACTCAGCAGAGATGGGGAGACACTTGGGGAGAGTCGCCCCCAGCGGTGAGCGGCACCGGCCGGCTCTTTGTCCCGGGCGCTGCCGTCTCATCGAAACTTTCTCCCCCTTCCTCGCACTAGTGACAGGCCAGCTCATTTCCAATGCCAATGCCCCCAGTCGGGCCCTCGGCACACCTTCCTCGGGCTGGCGGCCCCTCCCCCCCGGCTTGCCTCCACGCAAGTGGTGCTGGTGAAAGGAATGGGGGGCGCGCTGAGGGGCACTGCCCGGTTCAGTGGGGCAGACTTGCGCGAGTCCATCGAAGGCTCGGCACTCCCCCCAGTACAACTGCCGTCGGCTCTGCGCGGGTTTTAAACGGCCTGCGAAAGGAGCCCATAAAATTAAAAACCTTTATAGGGTAATTTGGAATTGAAATACTATGAGGTCACTCCACTGAAGGATGGATAAATATTCAGTTGCAATTAATGCAAGAAAGTTAGTGATGTTTCAATAGTGCAGACAGATTTTGAGTGATCAGGTAGGATAGACAGGATATTTCTGTGGGATATCTGGCATGTTACTTCAAGACCAGAGTTTCACAGGGGCAGGGGTCCTTTTGTATGTTCAGATGAGATGGTTTGGAGGGCAAATTGGGGTGAGCTGACTCAAAATTCAAGAATGGGGAGATGGTGCTGGGGTCAGTATAAAACGCCAGTTTTGGCCACAGCACTGGCTATAGGTTTGGCCCTTGCACCAGCAGGAAGGTGTGTCGGCACTGCGCAGGAGATGCACGGATGATTATGTTGTCGGTGCTGGATGGTCGTGGTGGTGGACGATTGCTTTCCAGGCCGGAGGCCTGCAGCTAGTGCCTCAGGGGTCAGTGCTGGGACCGTTGTTGTTTATGATTCCAGGCCACTGGTGACCGTGCGGTAAATTGGGTCAGCAAGCCTTAGCTCAAAGATTGGGAGGTGTTGTGGACAGCAAGGGAGGCTTTCGACGCTGGCAGAGTAATCTGGAGCAGCTGGGAAAAGGGGGCTGAGAAATGGCAGATGCAGACAAGTCTGAAATGTTTTTGGAAGGACAGACCAAGAAAGGTCGGCCACTGATGGAGTGCGGTAGAACAGAGGGATCTAGGAGTACAGATACATAATTCCCTGAAAGTGGCGTTTCAGATAAGACGGGGTTGTAGACAGAGCTTTTCGTATCTTGGCCTTCAGAAATCAATATTGAGTATTGGAACTGGAACGTTACAGTAAAGCTGTATAAGATATTGGTGAGGCCAAATTTCTTACGGTGGCAAGATTGGTGCTGTCTGCGAGGAGTTTGTTCGTCCTCCCCAGGTCTGCATGGGTTTTCCCGGGGGGCTCTGGTTTCCTCCCACCCTTCGAGACATACCAGAGGAGGGTTCTAGGTCAATTGGGTGTAATGGGGCGGCACGGACCTGTGGGCCGGAAGGGCCTGTCACCATGCTGTTGAGATTCAGGATTCCAGTTTCAATTTATCGCCACAATATTGCGCAAAATTTGTTTTTGTCTGACTCGAAATTGCCTAAAGCGCCTCTTAGAGTCAGAAGCGAAAGAGAGTCCCCTCGGAGTAGTGGAGTGTCCGTGGACTTGCCACCAGTGCTCCCGTGGGCACACAGTCTGGTCCGAACCTTCAGCCACCTGAATCTGCCTGTACGTGTCTGATCAGATGGTGATAAACCTGAACGGGACGGTCAGGCAGGGGATCCCGCGGGCGGACGCAATGGTTTTGATGGGACGTGACTCACCCCGAAATTGTCGTTCTGTTTTATTGTTCCAGGCCAGGCACAGTGGCTCTACGGGAGATCCGCCGTTACCAGAAGTCGACTGAGCTGCTGATCCGCAAGCTGCCCTTTCAGCGCCTGGTGCGTGAAATCGCCCAAGATTTCAAGACGGACCTGCGCTTCCAGAGTGCGGCGATTGGTGCCCTCCAGGTACAACATCAAATCTAACTCGTCCTCGGGCAGGCCACTCGCCTCTCCCCCCCCACCCCACCCCCCAGTTGGCTCAGAGGGGGGGGAGGGTCACTGCGAAGTGTCCACGTATCGTCCCAACATTAGGACTTTTATTCTCTGTAGCGTAGAAAGAGTGAGGGGAGGTTTGATAGAGGTATTCAAGATTACAAGTCTGCAGACACCGTGTTGAAGTAAAAACACAATGCTGGAGAAAATCGGTAGGTCAGACGGTGTCATTTATATGGCAAAGATAAAGATACAGAACCAACATTTCAGGCTTGAGCCCTTCGTCAAGGTGGGGGGGAGGGCGGGGAGGAGCCTGGTCCCACAGGAAGGAGGGAGGGAGGGCACAACAGCAAACAGGAGTGGGTATGGAGAGGGAGGGAGAACGGGGAGTGGGCTAGCAGGAACTGGAGAAGTCAGCGTTAATGCCGGCCGATCGCAGAGCACCCAAGCGGAAAATCTGGTGGTGCTCCTCCAGCTCATTGGGGGGGCCTTGGTTCAACAATGCACGAGGCCATGAGCAGGAAAGCTGGCGCGGGAGTGAGGCGCGGAGTTAAAGTGGATGTCCCCGCCATTTCCCGGTCTGCGTCCGGTCTCTCCGGTGTAGAGAAGGCCCACAGCGGGGGGAGGGGAAGCACTGAGGGAGTGCAGCATAGGTTCACAGAGTTTATTCCCAGCATGGTGGGAGTGTTGTGCATTGAAAGAATAGCTGGGGGGGAGTCACGTGATGGAGTAGTGGCCGGACGATGAACTCCAGCCCTCTCCAGAAAAGTCGGAAAAAACAAAGGAAAATACAAAGGCACAAAATAAAAATTAAAGAAAAGTGAGTATAAAGGTGGAAAGAAGATGGCGACGAAAAAATTAAAATCGAAATCAATGGTAAGAAGAGAGGAAGAGAAGACAACGGAAGAAGAAGGAGAAGGCCTTACCTGTTCGAAGAGGCCCGCGGTGGAGAGAGAAACCCGCTCCCTCAGGTCGGTAGAAAGTGGACTACAAAAATGGCTCGCTGAGCCGAGTAAAAGTGCGCAACCGCGCATGCAAAAAAACACACCGACGGGAGGGGTGACCAGCTGGGGAGTCGATCTCCACAGCCGGCAATGACAGCTGCAGAACACCTGCAGCAAGAGGAGAACATAGAAGACAACGAAAACAAGAAAGAAGAGAAGAAAAGGGCAACAAAGAAACAACAGATGGCCAACCCAGAGGAAGAGGAAGAGTACAGTGAAATAGAAGAAGAAGGGAAAGGCAAGGTAAAGGATATACTTTCTCTTATTAAAGAATACATGGAGTCATTTAAAGAATGGCAAGCGCAAGAATTTAATGATTTAAGAAGAATAAACAACACAGAAGAGAAAATGAATAAAATAGATATGACCTTAACAGAAATGGGAAAGAAAATGGACAAGATGGAAGAGTGGGAAACAGCAGCAGAAATGGAGGTAGAGGACTTAAAAAAGAAATTAGAGGAATCTAATAAAAAAGTTATAGAGACACAAGAACTGTTAGCTCAGAAAATAGATATAATGGAAAATTATAACAGAAGAAATAACATAAAGATAGTGGGCCTTAAAGAAGATGAAGAAGGCAAGAATATGAGAGAGTTTATAAAAGATTGGATCCCCAGGATCCTAGGATGTCCAGAACTACAGCAAGAAATGGAAATAGAAAGGGCACATAGAGCATTGGCCTTTAAACCACAACAAAAACCAAGATCTATTTTAGTAAAATTCCTAAGATATACTACAAGAGAAAAGGTACTGGAGAAGACAATGGAAAAAGTAAGAGAGGGCAACAAACCACTGGAGTACAAAGGGCAAAAAATTTTCATTTATCCAGATATAAGTTTTGAACTCCTGAAGAAGAGAAAGGAGTTCAATACAGCAAAGGCGATTTTATGGAAGAAAGGGTATAAATTTATACTAAAGCATCCAGCGGTATTGAAAATATTTATTCCAGGACAACAAAACAGACTATTCTCGGATCCAGAGGAAGCACGAAAATTCGCAGAACAATTACAAAATAGACTGAGGGATGAAGACGTGTAATGAGAGTACAAAAGACTGAGAACTAAAAAAACACATAAGTTTTGAACTCCTGAAGAAGAGAAAGGAGTTCAATACATCGAAAACGATCTTATGGAAAAAAAACTATTCTCGGATCCAGAGGAAGTAAGGAAATTTGCAGAACAACTACAAAACAACCAGAGAGATGAAGATATGTAATAAGAGTAAAAATGACCACGATTTATATGTATGTGGGTAAAGAGGTATATGTGTGTATATGTATAATGTATCCGTATTTAGAGGAAAATATAGATAGTATAGACAAGAATTAATAAGGGAAGGAAATGGAATAGAGGGAATAAGGAGGGAACTAAAAGAGTGACCTTTGTTACATATGAAAAGTGAAATCTTTTCTTGGGGGGGGCTGGGTGGGGAGGAGTTGCGGTCACTGCAAAATCAGCTGACGCTTGCGAGTGAATTCGCAAATCCAAATGGAGAGGGGAGATGTGGTTGTCCGACAAGGGATAAAGGACAACTCAGGAGGGGAAGGGGAGATTGGGGCTAAAGAAGTTTTAAATAGGAGAATAATGAAAATGTTTGATGTTTTAGGAATGTTGTCTTATAAAGGGTTTAAAACAAGAAAACAGAAATGGATAAGGAGGAAAGGTAATGATGGAGAAACGGAAAGGGAAGATAAACAAACTATAAAATGGCTACGTTGAACTATATGACTTTAAATATTAATGGAATACATAACCAAATTAAAAGGAAGAAACTGCTAAATTTACTGAAAAAAGAAAAAATTGATATAGCATTTGTGCAAGAAACACATTTAACTGAATTGGAGCATAAGAAATTAAAGAGAGATTGGGTAGAACAGCAGCATCGTATAATTCAAAAGCAAGAGGAGTAGCTATATTAATTAGTAAAAATGTGCCATTTAAAATAGAAGAGGAAATAATAGATCCAGCAGGGAGATATGTAATGATAAAATGTCAGATATATTCGGAGTTTTGGAATCTACTCAATGTATATTCACCTAACGAAGAAGATCAAAAGTTTATACAAGATATCTTTTTGAAGGTAGCAAATACGCAAGGGAACATATTAATAGGAGGGGATTTCAACCTGAATTTGGATTCAAATATGGATAAAACTGGGAAAAAAATTAACAGAAAGAACAAAGTAACCAAATTTATAATTAAATCGATGCAAGAAATGCAACTTTTGGATATATGGAGGAAACAACACCCTAAAGAAAAGGAATATTCATATTACTCGGCTAGACATAAAACATACTCAAGAATAGACCTATTTTTGTTATCAGCTAGTATGCAAGATAGAATAAGAAAAACAGAATATAAAGCTAGAATACTATCGGACCATTCACCCTTAATATTGACAGTAAAGCTAGAGGACATCCCTCCAAGAATGTATAGATGGAGATTAAACCCCATGTTACTTAAAAGGCAGGATTTTAGAGAATTTATTGAAAAACAAATAAAAATGTATTTTGAAATAAATACGGAATCAGTGGAAGATAAGTTTATACTATGGGATGCAATGAAAGCATTCATTAGAGGGCAAATAATAAGTTATGTAACCAAGATGAAGAAGGACTATAATCAGGAAACAGAGCAGTTGGAAAGGGAAATAGTAAATATAGAAAAAGAATTAGCAATGAAGGAAGATACAACTAAAAGAAGAGAATTGGCGGATAAAAAAATAAAATATGAAACACTACAAACATATAAGGTGGAGAAGAATATAATGAAGACAAAACAGAAATATTATGAACTAGGTGAAAAAACGCACAAAATCCTAGCATGGCAGCTTAAGACAGAACAAGCTAAGAAAATGGTATTGGCATCAAGGAAAAAAGACAAACAAATTACATATAATCCAAAAGAAATTAAGGAAAACTTTAGAGAATTCTATGAACAATTATACCGAACTGAAAACGAAGGGAAAGAAGGGAAAATAGATGAATTTCTGACTAAAATTGAACTACCAAAACTACAAATAGAGGAACAAAATAAATTAACAGAGCCATTTGGAATAGTAGAAATACAAGAGATAATAAAAAAATTACCAAATAAGACTCCAGGAGAGGATGGATTCCCAATAGAATTCTACAAAACATTTAAAGACTTATTAATTCCGCCCCTCCTGGAAGTAATCAACCAGATTGATGAAACACAAAGCTTACCAGATTCATGTAAAACAGCAATAATTACAGTAATACTAAAGCAAGGGAAAGATCCACTCTCACCAGCGTCATATAGACCAATATCTTTACTTAACACAGATTATAAGATAATAGCTAAACTATTAGCAAACAGATTAGCAGAGTATGTACCGAAAATGGTAAATTTAGACCAAACTGGATTTATCAAAAAAAGACGCACAACAGACAATATTTGTAAATTTATTAACTTAATTCATGCAGTAGAAGGGAATAAAGCACCTACAGTAGCAGTTGCTTTAGACGCAGAGAAGGCCTTTGACAGAGTAGAATGGAATTATTTGTTCAAAGTATTGCAAAAATTCAGTTTACCGGAGAAGTATATTAATTGGATTAAAGCATTATATAAGGGACCGTTAGCGAAAGTGACAGTAAATGGACATGTATCAAAGCAATTTAACTTAAGCAGGTCAACACGGCAGGGATGCCCACTATCACCTTTATTGTTTGCGTTAGCTATAGAACCACTAGCAGAATTGATAAGAATAGATAATAATATAAAAGGAATAAAAATAAAAGACAAGGAATATAAAATCAGTTTATTTGTGGATGATGTTATAGTGTACTTAACAGAACCAGAACTATCAATAAAAGAATTATATAAGAAATTGAAGGAATATGGAGAAGTGTCGGGTTACAAGATAAACGTAAATAAAAGTGAAGCAATGCCTATGAATAATGCGGATTTCTCAAAATTTAAGAAGGAATCACCATTTAGATGGCAAATGCAAGCAATAAGATACCTAGGTGTACAAATAAACAAAAATCTCGGCCAACTATATAAACTCAATTATTATCCACTAATGAAAAAATTACAGGACGATTTAGAGCATTGGAAAGATTTACCACTAACACTAATAGGAAGGATAAACTGTATTAAAATGAACATTTTTCCAAGGATATTATACTTATTTCAGGCATTGCCAATACAACTGACAGAGAAATTCTTCAAGGAGTTAAAGAAAATAATAAGGAAATTTTTATGGAGAGGGGGGAAACCGAGGATAGCACTAGATAAATTAACAGAATGGTATAAACAAGGAGGCTTACAACTGCCAAATTTTAAAAATTATTATAGAGCCGCACAATTAAGATACCTATCAGATTTTTATCAAACAAGGGAAAAGCCAGATTGGACGAGATTAGAATTAGATAAAATAGGGGAAAAGATACCTGAACACATATTATATAAATGGGATGAAAAATTGGTACAACATAGAACTTCTCCAGTATTACATCATCTCCTCAATATTTGGAAGAAGATTCATGTAGAAAGAAATAAAACAAATTATCAATTACCAAAACTAATATTGACGCAAAACAAGTTACTCCCTTTTACAATAGATAACCTTTCCTTTAGAGAATGGGGAAAAAAAAGGGATTAAAAGAATAGAAAATTGTTTTTCAGGAAATAGATTCTTATCCTTTTAACAAATGGAAGATAAGTACAATATAACTCAAGATACAGCGCTGGCATATTACCAATTGAGATCCTACTTGAAGGTTAAATTAGGAAGCAGTTTGAGTTTGCCAGAGGCAAGTAACCTTGAATATGTGATTACAGATACAATGATAATCAAAAGATTTATAACAAATATGTATATTAAACTGCAAGAAAAGGAAAATGAGGAAACAAATGGTAAAACTAAACAAAAATGGGAACAAGATTTAAATATAAAGATAAAAAAGGAAACATGGGAGAAGTTATGCTCCGGAACGATGAGAAATACAATAAATACGAGGTTACGTATGATACAATATAACTGGATACACAGGCTATACATTACACCTCAAAAGTTAAATAAATGGGACCCAACAGTATCTGATAGATGTTTTCGATGTAAAAAAGAAATGGGAACAACAATTCATGCAATCTGGACATGTGAGAAAGTAAAAAAATTTTGGGAAGATCTAAATCAGATATTAAATAAAATAACAGAAAACAATATACCAAAGAATCCAGAGATCTTCCTCCTAAGTAACATAAAAAACAAAGAATTTGGACTTGATTTGGAGGGTGTACAAAAAAGATTTGTTAAGATAGCTCTAGCCGTAGCAAAAAAATGTATTATGTCAACCTGGAAATTGGAAGATAATTTGAAAATACAACAATGGTATATAGAAATGAATAAATGTATTCCATTAGAAAAAATAACATATAGTTTAAGAAATAATATTGAAATATTCGAACAAATATGGGAGCCTTACAGTAAATACAATAGCGAAAACCTACCGAGGACAATCATTACCTAAGTTAATGGAAGGAAAAGGAAATGAAAAGAATGGACTCAGTAGAATTTCTGGTGTATTTTTATTGAATGACAACATTGTCTGACTTGTGTAATGTATCCTAGATTGTATACCTTAAATGGACGGGAGGGGGGAGGTAGGTAGGGAGGGTGGGTTGGGAGGAGGGAGGGGGGGAGAAAATGGCACTGTATATGTGTGAAAAGGAAAAAGTGTGTACCATGGTTAATGTGATTTATGGTGTGAAAAATAAAAAAATAAAAAATAAAAAAAAAAGAAAGAATGAGCTTATAGACACTAGAATTAGAAGGACAAGAGGGGATCTGATTGAAACAGATTATGAATGGATTGGAAATGCTAGAGGCAGGAAATATGTTCCTGATGTTGGGGGTGGGGGCGGGGGTCCAGAACCAGAGGCCGCAGTTTAAGAATAAGGAGTAGGCCATTTAGAACGGAGCGGAGGAAGAATTTTTCACCCAGAGAATTGCGGACCCTTACTGAGGCAATAGAGGAAGTTGCCAGGAGTTGTGGGGGGGGTGGGGGGAGAGATCGGCAGGGAGGGAGCGGTTCATACGCGAGAGAGGGGAAGATGTTGATCTGAATCAGGATGAGGTTTTGAGGGAGGGTATTTGACTTATTATCTTGCTCCTCCCTGATTAAATCACAGTCTGTTTTATTTTCCCCCCACCCTCTCCTCACCACCCACTGCAGGAGGCAAGTGAGGCCTACCTGGTCGGCCTCTTTGAGGACACCAACCTGTGCGCCATCCATGCCAAGCGAGTCACCATCATGCCCAAGGACATCCAGCTGGCACGTCGCATCCGCGGGGAGCGGGCCTGAAGTGGCCCCCAGGGCAGGATTGGAGGGGTGTTCTTCCCTTCCCTCTGCGGCCCTCCTTCGGTAGTTCTGTCGACATGTTCTAGCATTTTCCTCTGAGGAAACTGTCACTGTTTCTTGCTCCTTCCTGTGGGGGGGAGTTGGGGGCTGGGTCCTAGGCCGAGTTGTGTCATTTTTCTCTTTTTTTCTTCATGCAGGTGAATTAGTACTCGGTGCTTCGGCCAAGTGTGGGACCACGTGCTGCCCGCGCCTTTCCCGTCTTCTGCGCCTGCCAAGTGTGCCCGTGTCTTTCCCGCCACGCGCGACCTCCCCTTTCCTGCTGTCTGCGCCCACTGCTCCTGCCCACTCTGCTCTGGCGCATGCCCCCTGCCACCAGTTCCCCCCCCCCCCGAGCCCCCGCACGTGCGCACTCTTTGACCAGCCACCCTCCACCGCCCTGGATGGGGGCCCCAGCAGAGGAGATGCTGGATGAGGGGAGCTAGGGTGTCACCAGCCGGCTCTGGCCTTTTCGTAAGGCGGGGTGAGTGGGCAAAGTGCGGGCGAGGGCCTGGGCCCTAGCGGCCTTCTGCTGCCGTGACAGGACTGTACGGGTGGGGGTAGGGTTGTTGCTGTGGTGGGCCTCAACTTGCTGGAGCATTGTCATGTGGGAGCCCAGCCTTGTCCCATCTGGGGAGAGTTAAATTATCCCTGTTCTTTTGTTTTCACCCCTTTGACTGTCCCCACACGTTGGAAGGCAGCAAACGGAGGCTGAACCCCGGCCTTGCTCAGCGGGATGGTCCGGTGCTGAAATGTCAGAAATCTGCCCCAATCCCAGCACTGAACTCGGCCCCTGCCTCTGAGGTGAAAAGGTGAGGTCCAGAAGTTACCAATGGCCACCTTGAATTTTGTAATAAATTTTATACTGCGGTAAAGCAAAAAAAAATATTTTTCCATTGGTAAATATGAACCTTGAAGGGGGAGAGAAATGACACTGGTGACGCCCACCCATTTGTCTCCACGCCTCTTGGTTCTGTGACTTCTGGTTGCCTCAGCCTTCATTATGTTCAAAAGGGATTGGGGTGGTAGTGGGACTCTTATATCGAGCTGTTGGACTGATTTTTATTTCGGTCTCCTGTCTTGTTTTTGATTTTGAAATTTAGCCGCATAGCACAGTTGCAGGCCCACAGGCCAGTGCCGCCCAGTTGCCCTACGGCCTCACCGCTGGTTCGCGTCAAAGGGGTGGCAGGAAAGGTGGGGGAGTAAATCCATGTGGGGGGGTGGCAGCGGGTCGTACAAGCCCCTTCTAGATTCAAATCCCGAACACCAGCCAATTGGAGGTCGAGTCTCTCCCTAGATCTCTCAGTTAAGGTCACCCGAGAGAAATGGAAGTGAAGCACGAAAGACTGCAGGATCTTGTGGTTGACTTAAAAACACAATGCTGGAGAAACTCAGCAGGTCAATGTACTTCATGTAGCAACAGTCATAGACCCTTGATGAAAGCCTCAAGCCTGAAACATTGGTATCTTTGCTTAATAAACTGTTTGGCCAGCATTGTGTTTTTCACAAAAATAAAATGGGAGCGCGATCAAATTTCGCATTTCAACCTACGACAGAAAAGGATCTGAACTCTATAACGGTTGGGAGCAAAGGAACATGTTTCCTCATTGTCAGGTGGGAGGGCTTGTTTCAGAGTGCAAATCGTCCAAGCTGGCGGGTGAATTTTTTCCTATGCAGTTGCTCAGGAGTGGGTGGGCCCCCCTCTTGTGATGGAGAGGGGTTGCCAGTGTGAAATGCGGGTTCCCTCTGCTGTGGGGGTGTGGGAAGGCGGGCACTGGGTGATTGTGGCCCAGGCACGGGATTCTCAGCACAAATCCTTCCCGGTCTCCTCATCGGGGATGCCTTTCCAAGCGTCAACCACAGCTGTGTTTTGGAGGGGAAAGGACCCTCCAAAGTGAAATGGCTCCTGCCTCATCCCTGCCAATCTCCCTCTGCCTGCCCTCCCTCCCCGCATCCTTAAACAAGGACAAACAGCGTCCCACACTTGTAGCACCAGTTTCTCAAGTTCACAGTACGGTCCAGGGTGTTTTATAATCTGATCTTTAAATCTTTCATATCAACTACAGGTGGTCCCTGATTTACGATGGCCCAATTTAGGATTTTTCAAAGTTACTGTGGTAAAATCTGTACTGTACTTTGAATTAGGATAGACTTCGCTATGCCATTCAGTCTCCCAACTGCCCCGTGTCGGACCCCACACTGATCCCACTGCCCTGCTCTCTTCTCACAGCTCTGTGTCAGTCCCCACACTGATCCCACTCCCCCTGCTCTCTCACCACAGTCCCCACACTGCCCTGCTTTCTCAGTGTCAGTCCCCACACTGATCCCACTGCCCTGCTCTCTCCCCACAGCCCCGTGTCAGTCCCCACACTGATCCCATTGTCCCGTGTCAGTCCCCACACTGCCCCGCTCTCTCCCCACAGCCCCGTGTCGATCCCCACACTGATCCCACTGCCCCGCTCTCTCACGACGGGACTGTATCAGTTCCCCAAACTAATTCCAGTTATGATGTCATTATGAAATAAATGAAAAATATCTTGATCATTTTTATTAACCTTAACAGTTTTAGCATTATTTACAGCTAAATGTTGTTTTTAAAACCTTTTTATAAAATGATTTGAAAGGATGGGGATTCGTTGTAATTATCGGGATTTCTGAATCCAGTGGGGGATTTGGGCAGTACATACCTGTATTCTTTTTCAACTTACGATGGGTATGCCGGAGCGTAACCCCATCGTATGTTGAGGAGCACCTGTACATTGTAGAAAAAAGTTCGTAGAAAAGGCTTTTATTTGTGTTTTAAAAGTTTTAACCTATTTGTATTTGTCTTTCTGAAGAAGTTTCTTCATCTGTATTCATGATGTCTCTCCTTTCCTCTCTCCGATTGCTGTCTCCTCCTATCTTGTACACATTACTATTAAAAGCGTGAAATCTAAAGACTGACTTGTGATTTGCTCTTCACCAGATCAACTGGCCTTTTCCCAATCTTCCTCCTCCCCGTGCCCTCTTTTTAATCACCGCCTGCTCTGCCCTCCATTGGTGGTGAAGACCTTGACTTGCTCCTTCCGTTCAACCAGACTGAGGCCGGTTTATAAGCCGAAAACCATCTGCAGTAAAACACAGAAGCCTGTGGCCGCAATGCTGGAGGAACTCTGTGTCCTTTCACATCACAGACCAACAGCAATAGAAATTCACCAAGACAATGGTATCTTAAACGATCATTTTGATCTTAACCCCAACAATGTGTGTGTGGATCACTCAAACCGTTACAGCTTAGGAGCAATTCTGAAAAGTCCATTCAAAGTTCAGTCTGAGAAATCTTGTGTTGAAACTCAGAATCTTTTAACTGGTGTTTGCAAGTAATTGTGGAGTAGGGAAGACCCTGAGTCTTCAGACTTATCAAAACTCATGAATTCATGTCGAGTTGGCGATGTTTCTTCATGCGAATTTACGATTTCTCCCTTTTTTTTACCAGTGTTGATGTCATTACTTTTCAATGCGATGGTTTCCCAGGCAAGGGTTAAAACAAAATAATCACAATCCAAATCAAGCGTGATCTTGCCACCTTTACCCAGATACGGGCCAGTCGAAAGCGATCATTGCAATGGCTGCAGCTTTGCTTCTCTCTCGACAAAGAAGCAGCTAAAGTGACCATCTTCTGCAGTCACTTTAATTCCATCTGTAGATGAATCTGGTTGAATATTAAAAATGCTTTTTTTTATCTCTCCAAGTGTCTTTAATCATATGACTTGCTTGAGCAATACATAGTGTTTAGGTTTCAATTTCCCCAAAGCAGAGTTATGTGTAGATGGCTGTTTGAACAGGTGTCTCTTGTTAGTTAACCTTCCATCGTTTCAGTATTTCAATTGAGAACAATAACTCTGGTTTTATGACCTTTTGGTGCCTAAAATATATGTAACAGTACTTTATATAGCAAAGATAAAGATACATATACCCTTCTCTACACTGGAGAGACTGGGAAATCGCTTCACTGGAGCACCTTCGCTCTCACCACACCAGTGACAGTGGGCGACCGTTTCAGTTCTGGATCCCACACTTGCATGGCCTCGTGTAAGTTGGAGGAGGAACACCCGATTTTTTTTTCTATCTGGGCACTCTAACGTCAACCTCTCCAGTTTCTGCTAGCCTTTCCTCTGCTCCCTCAAATCTCCGCCTCCTTCCCTCTTTATACGCAGCCATCCTCCCTTATCCACCAATTACCTCCTGCTTTCGGGATCATGCTCCTGCCCCTCCGCGGGCGCCCCCCACCCTATTGTTCGGGCACCTGCCGACATTTTGCCTGTACCTTCCTCAAGCCTGAAACGTTGAATATGTATCTTTATTTTTGCTTCATAAAGGACACTTTGACCTGCTGATTTTCGCCAGCGTTGCGTTTTTTTTTACAAAAAACCAGTCTGCAATCGGCCCTGAGTTTCTGTCGCTGAATCTATTACAAGTCTAGAAAGCTGGTTGTGTGGGTGGGGATGGGGGGGGGTGGGGAAGAGAGCGAAGCGGAGACCAAGGTCGAATCATCTGACCACACCTTGTGGGAGATGCTCTGAAGGTTAGGAGTAGAACTGCTTTGGGTGGAAGCTGTTTTCTAGAAATGTGTGCCTCTATCCAGGAGTTGCAAAATGTGTTTCGCTGTTAGCTACTTTTCTCGGGGTGACCATGGCGAATACCAGTGGGCATCTGTAAGGAATTTGCACGTTCTCCCCGTGTCCGCATGGGTTTTCTTCCAGGTGCTCCAGTTTCCTCCCACCGTTCAAAATGTACCAGGGGATTGTCGGTTAATTGGAGTGAGCTCGAAGGTCCTGTTACCGTGCTGTAATTTTTAATGGGAAATGTCTTGGGATGATGGTGGGAGGAGTTTTTAAACTCAGAATGGTGGGCAGCCGCGAGGGGCGCTGGTGTAAAGGGGACATTCAAGATTCTTTGGAGCGTAGAAGGACGAGATTACGAGAGGCGTAAATAAGGGCTGTTGCCCAGGGTAGGATCGGCTAACACCAGAGGACATCTGCACAAAGTGAAGGGAGGAAAGTTTAGGGGAGACATCGGGGGTACGTTTTTCTTTTACAACAGATTTGTGGAAGCCTGGAATACCTCACGCGGGGTGGTAGTGGAGGCCGAAGCATTGGGGGCGTGCAAGAGACTGGCATATGGACGAAAGAAAAAATAGAGGGTTATGGGGTAGAGAAGGTTTAGTACCTTTTTTTAGGAATATATATGTCAGCATAACATCAAGGGCCAAAGGGCTTGTCCTGTGCTGTAGTGTCCCATGTTCTAAGCCCATGAATGCAGGGAAAATACAGGGTTACCGAGATGGGGAGAATAGATTGTTGTAGAGTAGGTTAACACAGGTCGATACATCGTGAGCCAAAGGGCCTGCATTGTGCTGGGATGTTCCATGTTATGCAGTTTCGACTGAATATGTTGGGCCTTTGAGCTCGGACGCTAGGTAAGAGCCAAAGTTCTCTCCCACCCCACCAGAAGGTCCCTTATGTTAACTGGTCAAGCCTAGGACTTTCTTTAAAAATATGCCTTGATGTACGTGGTGCGGGGTGCTCAAGTTTTATAGACCAGGTCCAAAGACAAAAAGGTGTTCTCAATGCAGCACCCATTGCTGTGACCTTATAACAGAATCAGAATTTAGCGTCACGACAAGTCATGAAATTCGATGTTTTGCGGCAGCGTCGCAGTCCCAACGTTAATATAAACCTCCTTACAACAATAAATTGGAGGATAGAAGAATGAGAGGGGGTCTCATGGAAACATTTCGAAGGCTGAAAGGATTGAATCAGATGCTTCCCCTGGTGGGTGAGTACGGGACAAGAGGGCACGGTCTTAGAATTAGAGGGGGCCCATTTAAAACAGATGAGGAGAAATTTGTTTAGCCAGAGGGTCGTGGAATTTGTTGCCACGTACAGCTGTAGCGCCCGGGTCGTCGGGGGAGTTTAAGATGATCAAGGGATGTGGGGGAGGGGGAGGCTGGAAATTGGAACGAGCCGGGGCAAATGGTTTAGCTCAGGGTGGAGTGGCGGAGCAGACTTGATGGGCCGAATGGCCTACTTCTGTTCCTTTATTTCGTGAAATGAAAATTGGGCTGGAAAAGACAGTGTCTGCGGTCAATTGTTCATTGACGAATCTGCGTCCCTGTGACGCTGAGCGCTCGCCTTCAGGCTCCTGGACCTTTTTCCCCTGATGGTAGCAGACTGAAGATGGCACAGCCTGGGTGTCGGGAGCTAGGACGGGGCGAAAATCCGGGCTCAGGGTGTCGGGAGCTCTGGTGGGTGGGACCGGAAGGTAAGTCTGCGTTCGGGGCATCGGGAGCTCGGACGGGCGGGCAGACGGGGGCGAAAATAGGGAGGCCGGGAGTCAACTATTGGACGAGATCAACCACGACGTGGTACAAGTGTGAAGGAGTGTGGCGTTAGACGGCAGTCTCACACTCTGTGCTAATGCAAGGCGAGAGCATGGAATGGGGCCCCGTCCTGCCGTGGCGGGAGCTCTCGTCTCCCGAACAGCACAGCCTGGTGGAGCACTCCGCCCTGCACGCCAGCTCACACTCTGAGCCCCACGCGGCGCCCCCGCCCCCCACCTCCGGCTGCACTGTGGCGCCGGAGATTCCCTCACCCCGCAAGAAGGCGCTGGCGCGCCGGGCCACTCCGGCCTCGCGGCACTTGACGTGGGCCGTGGCCACCAGCCGCCTGCCGGCCAGCCTCCACACGTGCAGCTCGTGCACGGCCGTCACCCCATCCAGGCCCAGCAGCCTTGTCCGCAGCCGGCCCAGGTCCAGGCCACCTGGCACCGCCTGCAACAGGAGCAGGCCCGACTCCTTCACCTGAGGACAGGCTGCCCACAGCGCCCTGGCGATCAGCCCGAGGCACAGGACTGGGTCGAGGTGCAGCCACCAGCAGGGCTCGTCCAGGCCAGCTGGACCCCCGCACTGGCCCTCAGCACACGCAGGCCAGGAGGTGTAGTACGCCACGGCGTTGAACAGTGCCAGCGCCGAGACGACGGAATCTCCCAGCACACGGGGAGAGGCGCTCCGCCAACTCGGGGACAGTTCTTCGCCCGCCACGCAGGGCTTCTGGGCCTCCTCACCTCGCCCCAGGCCGTTGATCCGCACCTTGTCCGGAGGCTCTGCAATGACAAGACGTGAGCAGCCTCTTGCCAGCTGTAAAACCAGGGGCAAATCCTTCCCCTCCATCGAGAACCTCTACGGGGACCGTTGCCGTGGGCGAGCATCAAGCATCCACACCACCCAGCACACGCTCTGTTCTCACTTTTGCCATCAGGAAAGAGGTCCGGGTGCCTCAAGACTCAGGGTTGGGGCAACGCCTTTACAGCTCCAGCGATCGGGACCGGGGTTCAAATCCCGCGCTGTCCATAAGGAGTTTGTACGTTCTCCCCAGGGGCCCCGGTTTCCTCCCACCGTTCAAAATGTATCGGGGGTGCAGGTTAAATTGGAAGGCATGGATTAATGGGCCGAAATGGTCTGTTACCGCCCTGTAGGTCTAATTTAAATTAGAGACTCGCACCAGCAGGTTCAGGAACAGCTGATGCCCCTCCACCAGCAGACTCCTCAACCACAAACTCAATCGGGGGCTTTTTAAAAATGTAAACATACACCATGGAAACAGGCCCTTGAGTCCCAATTTACACCCAATTAACCTACACCCCTGGTACGTATCAGGACTAGGATGGAAGAGGATGCTGAAGGTTTGGGACCTAGGGCTGCCGATGGTTTGGTGGAGCTGCGAGAACGCTGGATGTCAATCCAATGACGCTCGGTGACTCTGGGGGGAAAGGGGGAGGGGGTGTGATATAGAAAATTTAGGTTAAAAAGACTTAAGTTAAAATGTGATGATTAATCATAAACAGGGAAGCCAGAACGGACAGAGAGTTTACTAGCAGTCAAGGACAGAAGGAGCTGCTGAATATGTTTTTTTAAACCTATCTTTTCATGGTCATAGTGAGAGACATGCAGGAGACAAAGGATTGATAAGAAGTGTGAGAAACAGAATTCAATGAATGTAGAGTTCACAGCGTACGTAACGAACGTGATAATTAATAATGCAGTTATACTTAGAATGTTTTTGTAATACTAACCAATTAAAACAGTATTAATAAGAAGGGGAAGGGCAAATAATAAAGGTATAAAAATCAATGCACTGTATGTATCGGGGCTTAACTGGTGAGAAACCAGTTGAGTCCAACTCTGCAGACTTGTAAATAAAGCTTGTCGTGTCATCAGTTTTAAAGAGACTCATGTGTGAGAAGTTTTATTTCTGACAAATGGGGGCTCGTCCGGGATCTACACTCCGGCCGTGAGGGGAGGCGAGAAGAGGGACATCGGAGGCGGTGCACCCCGCTGAGTTCAGCGGCTCCTAGTCCCTTGCTCGTTGCTTCGGGCGGCTTGAGCGAGTGGTATCCGGACAGGGTGACACGACAAGACGGAGAGGAGAAGGGTGACGGTTCAATCCCCGGGAAGACACCGGTAAGTGACGACTTACGATTGTGGTGTGGGGATTGGGTAACAGGTGTAACGGGATACACCTGTTTGGATAAAAACCTAACGGAATAGATTAAGTATAGATCTTTTGTCGTTGTGTGAGGACCCTGTCGCGGGACTCTAGGATAGACCCCAGGGAAACCTCGGCGGTAACCGAAGGAGGGACAGCACCTCCGACGAAGTGCCGAGAAGAGAGGGGTCAACCCCAGGAAAACCTCAGCGGTAACCGAAGGAGGGACAGCACCTCCGACGAGGCGTCTGAGAGGAAGGGAGTAGGGTCCAGAACGAGAGGGTCCTCAGCAACGATAAACAGATCTAGGTGGGAAAATGGGAGGATCAAAATCTAAGGGCTCGTCTGAAAATTCAGGACAATTCCTGGGAGTACCCCTTGACAGCCCTTTGGGGAGAATGTTTGAAAATTGGGATAGTAAAAGATATCGGGACAAAAACAAGAAAAAGATGGTCCAATATTGTCTCCTTTGGTCAAAACAACCTATTAAAGGTTCCTCGGTCTGGTGGCCGAAATTTGGATCTGATGAGGATTGGGTTAGACAAGCATTAAACATATATGTAAATTCGAGACCAAAGGTGAATCAAGAAGAGTCAGCATATGCATTTTGTTGGGTTCCCTGGCCAGGATCCTTAACAGAATGTTTTAAATTGAGAGTGGCAGGAGAAAAGAAATGGGAACCTCTGGACAACCTTCCCCCTCCTTATATTCCCCCGGTGCCTACTGCGCCCGAGGAAAGCTTATTACCGGAGGGGAAAGGTGATGAATCTGATTGCCCCGAAGGGGGCCGGGATAAAAAGGAGGAATTAAGGGAGTCGGACCCTAAACTTCCACCGGTAAACCGACCCTGGACAAGATCCCAGACTGGTCCAGGACCATCAAAGTTTTCAATAAACCTAAATCCCCTGAGAGAAGTTCCTATGGGAGGACCGGGAGGGGGAACGGGATATGTGAATGTTCCCCTAACTAGTACAGAGGTGCGGGGATTTAAGAAAGAAATGAAAAAGTTATTGGAAGATCCTATAGGACTGGCTGAACAGCTTGACCAATTCTTGGGACCAAACACATATACGTGGGAAGAGATGCAGGCAATAATGGGAACATTATTTTCACCCCAGGAGAGGCAGATGATTCGACGGGCTGCCCTCCTCATGTGGGAATATGAACAACCTGGGGACCCTAGACCCCATGAACAAAAATATCCCTTAAATGAACCCAGGTGGGACAAACGAACACCCGAGGGATTGGCAAGTATGAGACAATATAGAGAGTGGACAATTAAAGGGATACGGGAGGCTGGGCCAAAGGGTCACAATTTTACCAAGGCATTTGGGAACCACCAGGGGAAAGACGAGTCCCCTACTGATTTTTTGGAGAGGGTGAGAAAGAATGTCCAACAGTATGCTGGTGTGGACCCTAGTACACCAATGGGTGAACAGCTTATTCGAATTGAATTTGTTTCCAAATCATGGCAAGACATTAGAAATAAACTAGAAAAGGAGGAGGACTGGAGTGAAAAACCCCTAAGTGAACTGTTAAAAAAGGCACAAAAAGTATATGTGCAGAGAGAAGAAGAAGATCAAAAGAAGGCGACAAAGGTTATGGTACAGACTATCCGACAGATGAATGCTGAATCCAGAGGGGAAAGAAAACAAAACCTTCCTCTAAACAATCCAAAATATCCAAGAGAGGGAAGACCCCGGAGGTTCGTTAAGTGCTATTACTGCAATGAGGAAGGACACTTTAAGAGGGAATGCCCCCGATACAAGAGGGAATTGCGTGCCCTCGAACTTATGGAAGAAGATTAGGGGTGTCAGGGGTTCCAAATGTTAGGGACCAAATATAAGAGGGAACCCCTGGTAAAACTAAAAATTGGTCCCAAGGGAGAAGAGGTGGTGTTTATGGTGGACACAGGAGCGGAACGAAGTAGTGTAATAACTGTGCCAATCGGAACTGAGCCTATAAAAAGTAATTTGACAATTTCTGGGATAGAAGGGGCTCCCAGAATGGTATCAATAATTCCCCAAGTAACAGTGAAACTGGAAGAAAGAGAAGGGGTACAAGACCTCTTGTTATTACCTTCGGCTGGATTTAACCTCCTAGGAAGGGACTTACAGGCTCTCCTAGGTTTGGGTGCTCTCCCTGTGGACGGAGAAGTGCGAGTCCACCTCTGCGCTTTAAAGGAAGAGGATGAACGGCAGATTGACGAGAGAGTCTGGTATAAGGAGGGAAATCGAGGAGGTCTGGACATCCCACCTTTACATGTCACATTAATACCAGGTCATCAGCCGGTAAGGAAACGTCAGTATCCTATTTCTTTGGAAGGGAGAAAAGGGCTACAGCCGGTAATTGAGACTTTAATACGAGACGGACTATTAGAAGAATGCATGTCACCTTATAACACCCCTATACTCCCAGTAAAAAAGTCAGATGGATCCTATCGCCTAGTTCAGGATCTAAGAAGTTTGAATGCTATTGTTCAGACCCGCCACCCAGTGGTGCCTAATCCCTATACTATTATGAGTCGGATTCCCCCAGACCATGAGTGGTTTAGTGTTATCGACTTAAAGGATGCCTTCTGGACTTGTCCGTTAGAAGAGGAAAGTAGAGATATGTTTGCGTTTGAATGGGAAAATCCATGGACAGGTAGACGGAGACAGTTTCGGTGGACTGTATTGCCCCAAGGGTTCACTGAATCTCCAAACCTGTTTGGACAAATGCTAGAACAAATCCTGATGGACTATCCACAATCTGATGATTCCCAACTAATGCAGTATGTGGATGATTTACTATTATCAGGACCCAAGGAACAAGAAATGAGGAGAGAGACCATTAGACTCTTGAATTATCTGGGGAAAAAGGGTCTACGAGTGTCCAGAAACAAGTTACAGTTTGTTGAGAAAACTGTGATATATCTGGGACACCAGATAAGTAAAGGACAGAAACGGATTACCCCTGAACGAATTGCGGGAATCACTAGAATGCCTTTACCCCGTAATAAGAAGGAAATAAGACAATTCCTGGGACTCTTAGGATACTCTAGGTTATGGATAGAGGACTACTCAGCTTTGGTGAAGTTTATGTATGATAAACTGACAAATGAAAATGACTATCCATTGAAATGGACCCAGGAGGAGGAGGGATGGTTCGAGGACTTGAAACATTGCCTAACACGAGCCCCAGTGCTCACTCTGCCCTCTTTAAAACAGCCCTTCCAGCTATTTGTCACTCATAACCAAGGAACAGCTGTGGGAGTTTTAACACAGGAAAAAGGCGGTCAGCGACACCCAGTAGCTTTCCTTTCCAAAATGATGGACCCAGTGTCTCGCGGATGGCCGACGTGTATCCAGGGAGTAGCGGCTGCTGCTCTGTTGGTAGAGGAAGCACGTAAACTTACTTTTGGAGGAAAGATGACTGTGTACACCTCCCATTCTGTGAGTGTTTTATTAACACAAACTGCCCATCGATGGCTGACTGATTCTCGCATATTAAAGTATGAAACCATTTTAATGGTTGGAGAAGATTTACAGTTTGCAAAAATTAATAGCTGCAACCCAGCTCAATTTTTATACGGCAGTGAAACAGAGAAAGAGGTGGAGCATGACTGTGTCGAGTTGACAGATCTTCAGACCAAGACCCGAGAAGACCTTTGCGATACTCCGCTGGGAGAAGGATATGAATTCTACATTGATGGCTCCGCCAGATGTGTTGACGGAATGAGAAGAAATGGGTATGCTATAATAGAAGGAAATACTTGGAAAGTAGTAGAATCCACGAGACTACCCGGAAGCTGGTCAGCACAATCCTGTGAACTATATGCCTTGCAGAGAGCCCTCAGAATACTGGCAAAGAAAATTGGAACGATTTACACAGATTCCAAATACGCATACGGAGTAGTGCATACCTTTGGTAAGATCTGGAAGGAGCGTGGTCTAATTACATCAAGAGGAAAGGAATTGGCACACGAACAGATGATTACTCTGACTCTAGAAGCCTTAACATTACCCCAAGAAATAGCAGTGGTCTACATACCAAGCCATCAAAGGGGAGATAACCCGACAGCAATTGGAAACAGACTGGCTGATGAAGAAGCCAAAAGAGCAGCCATGCAACAAGAAGTCCGTTTGCTGACTTTAATCCCAATAAGGCAAGGCATAAAGACAGCTCCCATTTTCACTGCTAAGGAAGAAAAGAACATGGATCAGCTGGGCGCAAGCCAGTTACCTGATGGAACATGGAAAACACCAGATGGAAGAATTGTTCTAAATAAAGAAATAACTCGCAATATTTTAAAACACCTGCATCAACAGAGCCACTGGGGCACCCAAGCCTTATGTGACACAGTGCTTCGAGAATATGTGTGTAAAGGAATCTACACCTTGGCCCAACAAGAGGTGCAAAATTGTTACCTATGCACAAAAATTAATAAGAAGATAATGAGGACAGGGACCATGGGAGGTCAACCATTAGCCATACGCCCTTTTCAACGTATCCAGATCGACTTCACAGAGTTACCTCAAGTTCAAAGATGGAAATATCTGTTGGTGATAATAGATCACTTTACCCGATGGGTAGAAGCCTTCCCAACAATAAATACTACAGCCTCTACAGTAGCTCGCCTCCTCCTAGAGCAGATAATCCCCAGATATGGTATAATGGATTCTATAGACTCAGACAGGGGTCCACATTTTTCTTCAAAAATCCAGCAATTGATTTGTGATGCATTACAGGTCTCTTGGAAATTACATACCCCTTGGCATCCACAAAGCTCAGGGAAGGTCGAACGTATGAATGGAACACTAAAAATCCAATTGACAAAGTTAATGGTGGAAACTAAAATGCCTTGGATAAAGTGTCTGCCCCTAGCCTTATTGAGAATTCGTACTGCCCCACGAAAAGATGTAGGGCTGTCCCCTTATGAAATGATGTTTGGGCTTCCCTTCTGGAGTACAGTTGAGGGGTGTCCCACCTTGGGGGAAGGGGATATATTTGTTAGGAACTATTTACAGGCACTGTCACGCTCTCTTACAGATTTACGAAAGAGAGGACTATTGGCACAAACACCGCCTCTAGACTTTTCTTTACACAAAGTGGAACCAGGAGACTGGATTCTTATCAAGACCTGGAAGACTGAAAAACTCCTGTTTCAGGACCACATTTGGGGAAGAAAGGAAGGTAATTTCATTTCCCATACCTCAGTTCCTGAGAAATGCTGGGCAGAAAATACCACCCAACATCCATATACCCCTTGTGTGGAAAAAGAAGGAAATAATATGGGCCATTATATACAGATTCCTAATACCACTCCTTTCCCTCTTAACGGTTGGAAAGGTGACTCAAGCCCACCATGCCCTGATGGACTCTGGTTTTGCATACACCAACGTACTGTTCCAATGAGAAGTTACACTCCACACTCGAGATTGCCTGTCCCTTTAAGACAGCCGGACTTAGTTCGAGTCCATCCAAATAACCATGTAAGTTTCGGTAATGCAATTGGGGGAGATAACCTTTTTGTAGATCTGGCAACTAAAATTGCAGGAACTTTTAATGTAACCAATTGTTGGGTCTGCGGGGGTCCACGGATGTCAGAACAATGGCCTTGGTGGGGAGAACCTCTCAATTCATTGACCATGATTTCCCGCATTTGGACAACTAACCGAACGAGATCAAGAGAAACCTGGTCTCTCTCTAACGTCCCCTCTGGTTTTTATTGTCTCTCACGAGCCGGCAAATACCCAGTAGGAGAAAGTCCCTGCAAGGCTGTATGGATTCGCATTTCGCCTGGTGTTTTCACTTGGTTTCCTAAACCTCAGACTTGGTTCTTATCCACTGTTTTTAAAACTAATTGCCTACCCCTGTCTAATAGCAGTATTCAGTTTTGGAATTGTACCACTTCCACCATCACAGGACCATACCAATCAAATCCTGTTCTTAAAAGAGTTTGGGAAAGGGGGTATGGAGTATCCCCAAATGGATTATTCTGGGTATGTGGTAATAAAGCTTATACTCGTCTTCCCTCACAGTGGAGTGGAACTTGTTTCCTAGGAATAATCCGCCCAGAATTTTTCCTTCTACCCCACGATCACGGTCATAAATTAGGCGTGAAGGTCTTTGATACATTACATCGTGAACCCCGCTCTACCACGGTACATTTGGGAGAATGGAGAGATGATTGGCCTCCAGAGCACATAATTCAATATTATGGTCCCGCTACATGGGCTCAAGATGGATCTTGGGGTTATCGTACTCCTATATATATGTTAAATCGCATAATTCGCTTACAAGCAGTGCTTGAAATTGTTACAAATCAAACAGCTATAGCCCTGCAATTACTTGCATCCCAGCAAGGTCAAATGCGCTCTGCTATATATCAGAACCGTCTAGCCCTAGACTATCTCCTAGCCACGGAAGGAGGTGTATGTGGCAAACTTAATTTGACTAACTGCTGCTTACAGATTGATGATAATGGAAAAGCCGTTCGTAAAATCGCTGATAATATTCGTACATTGTCCCATGTACCGGTTCAAACCTGGCATCCTTTCCCACAATTTAATTGGATGGACAAATGGTTTGGAGGAACCTGGTGGCGTACCTTCTTGTGGGTCATCGGAGGTATTTTATTCCTCCTACTTATTTTGCCCTGTATTATTCCCTGTCTACGCAGCCTGGTGATTTCCATGGTCGAACAAGCTATGCAACCAGGGGGGATGGGAGACCCTGTAAGACTTTTATTTCAGCGTGAGATTAATGTATCATAAAACATTTCTCTTCCCTAGCTTAGAATCCCCATTCATATCTATACATATATTGAACACATTTTAAAGAGAGAAAGGGGTGGATTGTGATATAGAAAATTTAGGTTAAAAAGACTTAAGTTAAAATGTGATGATTAATCATAAACAGGGAAGCCAGAACGGACAGAGAGTTTACTAGCAGTCAAGGACAGAAGGAGCTGCTGAATATGTTTTTTTAAACCTATCTTTTCATGGTCATAGTGAGAGACATGCAGGAGACAAAGGATTGATAAGAAGTGTGAGAAACAGAATTCAATGAATGTAGAGTTCACAGCGTACGTAACGAACGTGATAATTAATAATGCAGTTATACTTAGAATGTTTTTGCAATACTAACCAATTAAAACAGTATTAATAAGAAGGGGAAGGGCAAATAATAAAGGTATAAAAATCAATGCACTGTATGTATCGGGGCTTAACTGGTGAGAAACCAGTTGAGTCCAACTCTGCAGACTTGTAAATAAAGCTTGTCGTGTCATCAGTTTTAAAGAGACTCGTGTGAGAAGTTTTATTTCTGACAGGGGGGAATCAGTGGGAACATCACCAGGTTGAGGAACGGGGGCAGTGAGAAGCTGAACGACCAAAGCACTATTTGTACGGATGAATGCATTTGTGTGCGTGTTCTGTCTGGGTGTCCTGCCCCGGGGGTTGGTCTTGCACAAATGGGAATAAACGTCTTACCTTTGCCCTCCTGCTCGCAGTCCAGGGCAGCAGGACACCCCCACTGTTGGGCGCCCTTGAAGAGGTAGAAGGTGCCCAGGTCGACCAGGAGGCTGGCGAAGGTGACTCCCAGCAGGACCCCCGGGCGCCGGACGGGGCGAGGCTGCAACACGCCCTCCGCCGCCTTGGCCAGGACGCTGACGCCCAGGCCAGAGAGGAGCACCCCTTGCACCAGGGCGCCCAGCGGCCGGACCCTCCGCCAGCCGTAGGTATTGCGGCGCGCCGGCGCCTCGCCCAGCTTCATGGTCGCCTGCAGCGTGCCCAGCCCCAGCAGGGTGACGAACGTGTGGAGGGAATGAGAGAGCAGGGTGAGGGAGCTGCAGGCTTGACTGGCGCCCAGCTGCACAAGCCACTCGGCCAGGGTGAGGGCGAGCATCAGGTGCAAAGCCCAGGCGCCTCTCCTGCCCATGGACAAAAGTTTCTCCGAAGCTCTGCAAAGCGGTGCCCAAGCAAGCCCTCTCCCTCTCTCTGCCAGAACCAGCACTTGTAAAACAAATCACGGAGCTCCCCCCACCACCCGCCCCGGTGGATGCGATCTCCATCATTTGCCTGCAGCTCACGCTCTCCCAGGGCAACTTTCCTTGGCTTTAGTCCTGCCCACCCCCTTCTGCTTTCTCACTGGACCTCTCTGGCGGGACTGAAGCCCAAGGTTGCAAACCAAAGGAACTGCCCACACTAACCACCCGGAGCTCTCATTTGTACACAGCTTTTTTATATATAGATTTCAGGATTTATTGTCACGAGATTCGCTGTTTTGGGGCAGCATCATATTTCAAACATTCACGTTATAACCATTTTGCAACATTACTACAAAAAAATATAGTGCACGAAAAGTCGGGCCGTGCCTGTGGTTCATTGATCTGATGCCTGAGGGGAAGAAGCTGTCCTTGTTCCGCTGAGTGCTCATCTTCAGGTTCCCGATGGTAGCAGAGTGAAGAGGGCACGGCCTGCGTGGTTTTTGAGGAATCGGACTGCTTTATTAAGACACCGCCTCACGTTGATGTCCTGAAGTCTGGTGCCCGTGATGTCACAGGCCGAGTTAACAACCCTCTGGAGTTTATTCTTGTCCAGAGAGTTGGCACCTCCATACCAGGCAGTGATGGAACCACGGCAGGGGCTGGGGGTAACCCTTGCCCTGGGAGTGTGTGATGGGAGGTGTCTGGGGAGGATATCCTTGCCCTTGGAGTGTGTGATGGGAGAGTGTAGGGGGGATACCCTTGCCCTTGGAGTGTGTGATAGGACTATGTAGGGGGAATAACCATTGCCCTGGAATGTGTGATGGGAAGGTGTGGGGGGGGGGGGGGAACCCTTGCCCTGGGAGCCTGTGATAGGACAGTGTGGGGAGGGAACCCTTGCCCTGGAATGTGTGATGGGACAGTATACAGGGACTTATGATAGGGCAGTACAGAGAGCACATCAATCTATTTAACCTATGCCTTCAACCCTTGTGAAACTACTGATCCAAGGAAAGGAACAATGCATTGAAAAAACCTGTGCACGGTTCCTAAAATCTCGACATCTTTTCCACCCCCTCTCGCCAGTAAAAAATAATTTATGTGAGCAAGTTTGGAGAAATGAAATACCCATTGGGCCAGGCAGCATACGCGGAAGGAGAAGCAGAGTCAACATTTGATATTGAGGTCTTTCACCAGTGGCAGGTCAGATCTCCCTTCACACTGGACTAGATGTCCACAACCTGGAAAATAATCAAGGTAAGGTTCTTTGGACAATGGAAGTGAGGGGGGGGGTGGGTGAAGGACTGGTGTTCTATGGAAATAACGATTCTAAAGTTCCATTTCTTGTGTGGGAGTTGGCCTGAAGAGGCCAGTTAAGTTTATTGTCATCTGATTGTTCAAGTATAACCCGACTAAACAGTGTCCTCCGGTCCTCAGTGCAAAACAAGCAGACACACAACTAGACATAACACACATACAGATAAACCTTACGTACACAGGACAAATATTCCTATATACAGATGAAAAAATATTGTTCCATCAAATTGTGTGTCTCGAAGGGTGAGTATGAACGGTTCCTTTGGTCGTTCAGTGTTCTCACTGTCTGTGGAAAGAAGCTGATCGTCAGTGTGGTGGTGCTGGCTCTGATCCTCCTGTATCTCTTCCCTGATGGGAGCAGCTGAAAGATGCCATGTGCGGGGTGGGAATGGATCCCCAATGATTTTGCGTGCCCTTTTTGGACAATGATCATGGTAGATCACATCGATGGGTGGGTGGGGGGAGTGGCAGACTCCAGTGATCCTCTCTTATGGTCCTGTGGATTGAGTCCGATCCATTTCTCTGCAGTGACTGTTCCCCACGGTGATGCAGCCAGCCATGACACCCTCGATAGAGGTTGATGTGATGGTGGCCGGTAGCCTCGCCTGACTCAGTCTTCTCAGGAAGTGTAGTCGCAGTTACGCCTTTCTGACAAGTGAGGAGATGATGAGGGACCACGATAGGTCACTAGTTAAGTGGATTTCAAGGAACTTGGTGTCTCCATTCTCTCCGCTACAGAGTGGTTGATGTGTAGTGGAGGGTGGTCGTTCCTGATCCTCCTGATGTCCACGATCATCTTCACCTTGTCCACATTGAGAGTATGGTCAGGGAAGGAAGCAGCCGTGTTACTTCTTCTATCCTGTCCCATCGCAGATTCCATAGGTCGGACACAGAGTGAAGCTCCCTCCTCACCGTCCCATCACACACTCCCTGGGTCAGTCACAGAGTGAAGATCTCTCACACTGCCAGACATACATGAATAACCTCAGCTGAGCAAGCATGGAGACAACAAATGAAGGAATGTGCAGCGGAAGCTGCGGGAGGGGTTAAGTGAATGCCTGGAGTGGTGTCAGCGCAACCAGAAGGACTGAATGTTTCAGCTGATTTGCACTGATAGACTCTGCTCTGTCAGCTGACGAAGGCTCACAATGGCTGCAATGTGTTTCCTCATTCGTGCTGTAATGGAATGTTCCAGAACACAGGGGCATGTCTGTCTCTCTCCCTAACTTCCCGTTTTCTTTCTCTCCATCTTCTTCCCTCTCTCCCTCCTATATCCACTCATGTTAAGTTTGGCATCTTTCGCATCTCCTAATAAAATGACAGCAGTTTATGTTTGGGGTTGTGTGCAGGCATGCATGTGTGTGTTAGTATGTGCGTGATAATGTGTGTGCATATGTAATCGTGTGTGTTTGTGCCTCGAACTGCGTGAGTGTGTGTGTGTTTGCACATGGGTGTGAGACCAACTGCGTGAGTGTGCGTGTAACTCTGTGAGTGCATGTGCACGCCTGTGGAGGCGTGTGTGTTTGCACACGTGCGTGGGTGGGTGCATGTCTGTGTGTGAGAACAACCTTTGTGCATGTGTGTTTGTGGTGTGCCGGTGTGCTCAAGTGTGTGTGTGCATGCGTGTATGTCAGTGAACAACCTTTGCTCTGCAGTGAGCCGTTGTGCAGGCAGCGCGGGCCCCGAGCAATGAGAATGGCATTCTCCCCTGGAACGACCCTCACCATCAAGCCGCCATAGCTCTGAACTGTGTCTGGGTGCATCCGTCAGCAAGTTATGTCCTAAGGTATCAGAAAAGCCTGAGAGAGCTCGTAAGCTTAGCGTAAAACTGGACTAGGAACACTCAAAAGACATTTCCCAAATAAATTAAAGGTAATTGCTGCTTTGCTTCATGGAAGATTTTATAGGAATGCTCTACTTTTGGATATTATAACACACACTCTCAATTGACACATTGCCATCCCTGTGTCACCTTGTCATTATTCCCCCCCCCCCCTGTAGTTTGAGGGGCTTTCCCTCGATCTCAGCTCCTCAAAGCCTGGTGAGCGAAGGACTCTAGACTAGCCATCCTCAACAGGAGCCCTACGACCTCCCCCCGTGCCCACAACACATTTCATTCACAGCCTTGATTTCTTTTCAGCTCACGCAATTGTTTACGGGTCTGTTACCGTGTTGCGTGTCCGAAGGGGGCCATAGCTGGAAAGCGGTGGAGCATGGGCTGGTCTCGACTGCGGTCCTACTTCAGGCCGCCCTCGCATTGGCTGCGCCGAGCCTCAGCATGGACTCCCAATGGGCAGCGTACCCTCGCCGTCATCTCCGTGAGCAGCCACCCATGGCCCCCGCCCCCCATTGCGGCTACCTCCGATAGTTGCTGAGGTGTGGCAGACCACAACTCCTGCATGAGAGTCACAACGCTATGAGGTCATAAGAAACAGGAGCGCGAGTCGGCGATCCGGCCCGTAGAGCTCTGCTCCGCCATTCAACGGGATCGTGGCTGATCTGACGGCCGGCCCATCTCCATCCACCTGCCCTTTCCTCAGATCCCTTAATTCCCCAACTATGTAAAAATCTGTCCAACCTCGTCTTCAATACATTTACAGAGGTCTCCTTCACTGCTTCAATGGGCAGCAAATTCCACAGATTCACCCACCCTCTGGGGAAAGCAGTTCCTCCTCATCTCGTCCTAAATCTACTCCCCTGAATCTTCCCTAGTTCTACTCTCCCCCACCAATGGAAACACCTTACCTACCTCTCTGCCTTTCATAATGTTATACGTTTCTATAAGATCCCCTCTCACTCTTCTAAATCCCAGTGAGTGCAGACCCAATCTCTCCTCATTGACAACCCCCCTCATCCCTGGAATCAACCTGGTGAACCTCCTCTGCACCGCCCCCCAAAGCCAGTCCATCCTTCCTCAAGTTAGGAGACCAGAACTGCATACAGTTTTCCAGAGGTGGCCTCACCAGGACCTTGTCCAGTTGCAGCAGGGCCTCCCTGCTCCTAAATTCAATCCCTCTGGCAATGAAGGCCAATGTTCCATCAGCCTTCTTGATTGCACAAACCAGACTGAGCCCTTCCGGATCCTTCTGCATGGCCGCACGCTTGTGCAGTGCATTTGAAACAGTGCACCTTTCAGGGTTGCTACTTTTAATCTTTGAGTCTCCATTTTGCAATTGACAGCACAGGCAACCAGGCAGTTAGTCAGGAAACTCTATTTGATGAAGATCCATTGCATTTGCATCCATTGCGGCCCGGTTGGTGTAGTGATTTGCGCAACCCCATTACATCACCAGCGATTGGGACCGGGGGCTCGAATCCCACACTGTCTGTAAGGAGTTTGTATGTTCTCCCTGTGTCTACGCGGGTTTCCTCCGGGCGGGTCCAATTTACTCCCACCCTTCAAAACGTACTGGGAGTTGTAGGTTAATTGGGCAGCACAGGCTTGTGGGCCGGAAGGGCTTATTACCGTGCTGTATGTCTAAATTTAAACATTTAAAAATCCCCTTCCTGACAGATTCAAGAACGCACAATGGAGAAAAAATGTAAAACCTGTTTTGCTTTATTTCAATTTAATTTAATTAACAAACTCTTGATGGTCAAATGCTGTAAAAAATAATTGCATTTGGAGGCGGAGAGGGGTCAATGGCGGAAAGGGGAGTGGGTTCCGCCTCAAGAGTTCTTTCCTGCCACCTCGGCCCACTCCGAGGCCTTGTCCTCAGAGTCGGGCTCGCCGCTGGTGTCCAGCTCAAAGTGGGGCGGGGTCTGTTTCCGGCTGCACGTGCTGTAGCGCTCGATGAACTCCACCCTGCCATCGGTGTGGATGATCTCCCGGAAGGTAGGCCGGTTCACTGCGTTGTACAGCTGCTCCTTGATCTTCCTGGCCAGATCCAGGCTGCAGCGGCGGGTAGGCCGGGAGGCTGTGTTGGTCAGCGCCTTGCCCACCACCGCGCTGAAGACCATCTTGTACTCCTCCGGGCTCAGCCTGTGAATCTTCAAGGGTTGCTTATCTGCTTCGGATTTCCGGAGAAACCTTGGCTCCGAGTTGCACCTCCTCAAGCTGCCCACTTGCTCACTGCTGGGCCCAGAGATGTTCCAGGTCAGGGCCTCTTTCTCCTTCAAAACAACAGGAGGCTTTAATGTCCCAAAGGAGCGCTGTGGAAGGGGCAGTGAGGAGGGAGCGCCATGGGAGGGACGGTGAGGAGGGAGCTCCGTGGGAGGGGCGGTGAGGAGGGAGGGCTGTGGGAGGGGCAGTGAGGAGGGAGGGCCGTGGGAGGGGCAGTGAGGAGGGAGCATTGTAAGAGGGACGGAAGGAGGGAGCACCGTGGGAGGGGCAGAGAGGATGGAGGGCCGTGGAAGGGGCGGAGAGGAGGGAGCCCCCCCTGACCCCACCCCCACTCCCCGGGTCGCCCCTTACCGACCTTCTGTTGCTGTGGTGACTGGACCTGCTCAGGGATTCCGGCAGCCCCCTCCCTCCACCCTGGTGCCTGCTGGATGCCCACTACCAGGTCCACTGCCTCATCCACCTCGATCCGGGCCTGAGACTGGGCATGGGACCGCTGGCAGGTGGAGCGGAGGGCGGCTGCCCCGCAGCTCCACCGCTGGGCGCTCAGGGCCCGTTGGGCTGCCCCCACCCCTCCTGCTCGCTGGCCCCCTCTCCTCGACGCGCGGCGGCTGCAGTAGTTGTGCTCGATGGCGATGATGTCAGGTGCCAGGTTGTCTCCTGCCATTTGGGAAGCAGTCACCGGCAGCTCACGATGGCAGGCCTGCCCTGTCAGCAGGCAGCTGGCTGCCCTCGCCCGTACCAGCCTGCGGTGAAACAACTCGGAATTCGGGCACAGGAGACAGGCCGCACGGTCACTCGGCCTATGCTGGAACCCTTCACGGACGGCCAAGGGACTGATGGATCCCGCGATCATCTTGTTTCCAAAGACCTGGAAGACCAAGCCACACGCATGTGAGAACTCCATACCCAGCCCCTGGGTATCTTCCTGGCCTGGTGGAACTCTTCATCAATACAAAGGGTCATCAAAACAGCTGAGACCATCACTGGGGTCTCCATTTGACATCAGAAACTGTGACAAATTTCTTCAGAGGTGTGGTGGAAAGTGTACTGACTGGCTGCATCACAGTCGGGAATGGGGACACCAATACCCCTGAATGTAAAACCCTGCAAACGGTAGTGGGCGTAGCCCAGGGCGTCACGGGTCAAACCCTCCCCACCATTAAGAATATTGACGGGGAACACTGCTGTCGGAGAGCAGCAGCGATCATCAAGGATCCCACACCACTATCACACACTCTGTTCTCGATGCTGCCATCAGGAAAGAGGTGTAGGTGCCACAAGACTCGCCCCACCAGGTTCAGGAACAACTGCTCTCCCTCCACCATCAGACTCATCAACGACAAACTCAACCAGGGACTCATTTAAGGACTCTGACTTGGGCATTTTATTAATTTTTAAAAATTCTTTCCATACTCTTTCAGTTTGTTCCCATTACATTATCTGTTGACAGTTTTTTTATTTGTACATGTTGTGCACAGTGGAAATTCTGCCGCGCCCACAGGAAAAAGAATCTCAGGGTTATATGTAATTTCATTTATGTCCTCTGACAATAAATCTGAAATCTGAAATCTTTCCTCTATTGACCACATTCACCTGGATCGTTGCTTAAATAGACCAAGTCTGATAACCATTTAACAATTACAGCACAGAAACAGGCCATTTTGGCCCTTCTAGTCCACACCGAACCAAGTCCTTTTGTCCCACCTGCCTGCCCATGACCGTCCATTCCACTCCTATCCATATACCTGTCCAATTTTCCCTTAAATGACAAAATGGACCCGGCTGCCACTACCTCACCCAGAAGCTCATTCCACCACTCTCTGAGTGAAGAAGTTCCCCCTCACGTTACTTCTAAACTTTTGCACCTTATCTCATGACCTCTTGTTTCAATCTTTCCTACCCTCAATGGAAAAAAGCCTATCCACATCAACTCTATTTATCACCCTCATAATCTTAAATACCTCTATCAAATCCCCCCTCAACCTTCCATGCTCCAAGGAATAAAGACCTAATCTGCTCAATCTTTCTTTGTAATCTAGATCCATCAGTCCCAGGCAACATTTTCGTAAATCTTCCCTGCCCTTGTTGATATTCTTTCTATAATTCGGTGACCAGAACTGACGCGCGGCGGCTGCAGTAGTTGTGCTCGATGGCGATGATGTGAACAGTTCTCTAAATTTGGCCTCACCAATACCTTGCACAGACTCAACGTCACTTCCCAACTCCTGTATTCTAAGCTTTGATTGATAAATATATATTAATTAATATATATATTATGATGAGATAGGTACCCAGGGGAAAATTTCAGGAAAGACATCTCTGTACCTGAATAACCTTTGTTCTTTTACTCTTAATAATCAGTTTTTGAAAATATGGAATTGAAACAAGGTCGTTATGAGGCTGGCTATTTTATTTCTTTTCAGAGAATGAAAGAAAAATATGAAATTCCAACTAATGCTTTTTTGTTATTATCAGTTTGCTATTGGATAACTTTGGGCATTCTCTGAGATTACCAAGACAATTAAATTTTTGAAATGTTACTTACAGAAGGTGGTGAAAAGAAATTTATTTCTGAAATGTATGAACTGTTACAAAGTAAGATGCCTAAATTAGTTCTTCATTAATCAAGAATGAAATAGGAAGAGGGTTTGGGAATTACAATCGACCATGATGATGGGAGATCTGTTTGTAAGGAGAGTGTGTCGAAGATTATTAATGTTCATTATAATTTTTTGCATCAATTCTACTTAACTCCTCAGAAATTTAAGAAGTACAACTGAAGTTCTTCATATTTATGTTTGAGACGTTTTAACAAAGTAGGCTCTTTCTTATGTTCAACTTCGTTACTTGATAAGGTTCAACTTTTTTTTGGAGATGGTTTAAGCAATTTTTAGAGGAAGTTTTAAAGATTCAATTCCCAATGGACCCAACATTGTTTTTATTAGGTTGAGTTTACAGGTGTACCGCGGAGATCATTCAGTCTGGCGGCATCAATGGAACGGAGGTTCAAGACAGAAAAAGGCTACAGAGCATTGTGAACTCGGCCAGCACCATCACGGGCACTGGTCTTCACTCCATCAAGGACATCTGCCAAGGGTGCTGTCTTGAGAAAGCAGCCTCTGTCCTCAAGGAGCCCCCCACTCACCCAGGCCATGCCCTCTTCACTCAGCTACCTTCAGGACGGAGCCTGAAGAGGAGTACTCAGCGGCTCAAGGAAGCTTTTTCCCCTCTGCCCTCAGGTATCTAAATGGACAATGACCCACAGACATTGCCTCACTTTTCTTCCTCTTCTTTTGAATTCATTATTTTAAAAAATTGTGTATTTGGAAGTGTCGTCTATGGAAAAATTTGCACACGTAATGCACAATGATGCTGTTGTGAAACATCGAATTTCATGTCACGCGCTCATGGCGATAAATTCTGATTTTGGGGTGTGCTGCGGGAAACATCAGTTGCCCGCCCTATTAAACCTGACAAATATGCACCAGACACATCATTCCCTCGCCTCCCCCTTTCCATCTTCTGCAAGGGACTGTTCCCTCCACGTCTCCACTCCCCCCTCCCCTCGGTGACTGCAGAAAAATGATACGCGCGTCCACACCTCCGCTACCCACTGTGCCACCATTCGGGGCCCCTTGCAAACCTGCAGGGGCCATCCAGCTCTCCTGTCACTCCTGCCTCCCTCTGTGTTGGAGAGAGACAAGAGAGGGGGCACAGGCCGGGGAGATCGCTTTGCCGAGCCCCGCTGCAGCAGCGTGGAAATCCCAATGGCTGCCCATTTCAATTCCCCGCCCCCATTCCGACATGGTCCGTGGTCTCATGCACCGCCAGACTGTGACCACTTGTAAATTGGAGCCTCATCTCACTTACAACTGGATGGCATTAACATCAACTTCTTCGGTTTTCATTAGCCCACCCCCTCATCATGTCTCCTTTCCTGTCTCCCCTTTTCCCTCAGCTCTGCATTCACAGAGTCAACTCCCCCTCCCCCTATCAATCCTCACCTTTCCTCTCTCCTGACTTACTCTCCATGTCCAATTAATACATTTTGCCCATTAGTCTTGTGACAGAGTATATAGAAATGTTTTTGGGAGATACATTGGGAAAGGTTTGTTAGAGTAGGTCACATGCAAACACTTTAAAACATCTTGTTTGAAATACTGGAGACATAAGTGTCTTCTCATACCTTTTTGCAAGAGCTTTGAAGAGTGCTTAAGAGACTTCACGAATGGATTGTTGTTTATCAAGGCAACGGATGAAAGAGCAGGCTGGAGCTACTGCTGTCTGAAAGGAGAATTTGCTGTTCTAAAAGGGTCATGTGGTTTTGCAAGCAGAGAGATTAAACAGGCTTTCTCTCAGTCTCAGTGTGTGTGTGAGAGAGAGAAGCAGAGACTATGTCTCAGCCATCAAGAGCAGCTGGAACTGGAACAGGACAAGCTGGCAAGAAGCCCCAGTGTGGATGATGGCCTAGTCACAGCCCTTGTGGTTCGTGCAAGAGGAGAGGACTGACTGCCTAATGTTTCACTTGGAATAAGAGAAATAAAAAGGAACTCTGTGGTGACCTGAAAGAAAGAGGTTGTCATTTGGAGAACCCTGAAGGGGCAAGTTTCGTCGGAAAGACACTGGAGTGGAGTTGTGGATGATCTTGAACAACAAATCCCTCTCTGAAAACTGACAAGAACCTTCCTGAGTGGTAACCATTTACCTTTCAAGCACCAAAGCCTGGTGAACTTTATAAATGTTCAATTCGGTGAAAAAACGCACAAAATCCTAGCATGGCAGCTTAAGACAGAACAAGCTAAGAAAATGGTATTGGCATCAAGGAAAAAAGACAAACAAATTACATATAATCCAAAAGAAATTAAGGAAAACTTTAGAGAATTCTATGAACAATTATACCGAACTGAAAACGAAGGGAAAGAAGGGAAAATAGATGAATTTTTGACTAAAATTGAACTACCAAAACTACAAATAGAGGAACAAAATAAATTAACAGAACCATTTGGAACAGTAGAAATACAAGAGATAATAAAAAAAATTACCAAATAATAAGACACCAGGAGAGGATGGACTCCCAATAGAATTCTACAAAACATTTAAAGACTTATTAATTCCGCCCCTCCTGGATGTAATCAACCAGATTGATGAAACACAAAGCTTACCAGATTCATGTAAAACAGCAATAATTACAGTAATACTAAAACAAGGGAAAGATCCACTCTCACCAGCGTCATATAGACCAATATCTTTACTAAACACAGATTATAAGATAATAGCTAAACTATTAGCAAACAGATTAGCAGAGTATGTACCGAAAATGGTAAATTTAGACCAAACTGGATTTATCAAAAAAAGACGCACAACAGACAATATTTGTAAATTTATTAACTTAATTCATGCAGTAGAAGGAAATAAAGCACCTGCAGTAGCAGTTGCTTTAGACGCAGAGAAGGCCTTCGACAGAGTAGAATGGAATTATTTGTTCAAAGTATTGCAAAAATTCAGTTTACCGGAGAAGTATATTAATTGGATTAAAGCATTATATAAGGGACCGTTAGCAAAAGTGACAGTAAATGGACATGTATCAAAGCAATTTAACTTAAGCAGGTTAACGCGGCAGGGATGCCCACTATCACCTTTATTGTTTGCGTTAGCTATAGAACCACTAGCAAAATTGATAAGAATAGATAATAATATAAAAGGAATAAAAATAAAAGACAAGGAATATAAAATCAGTCTATTTGCGGACGATGTTATAGTGTACTTAACAGAACCAGAACTATCAATAAAAGAATTATATAAGAAATTGAAGGAATATGGAGAAGTGTCGGGTTACAAGATAAACGTAAATAAAAGTGAAGCAATGCCTATGAATAATGCGGATTTCTCAAAATTTAAGAAGGAATCTCCATTTAGATGGCAAATGCAGGCAATAAGATACCTAGGTGTACAAATAAACAAAAATCTCGGCCAATTATACAAACTCAATTATTATCCACTAATGAAAAAATTACAGGACGATTTAGAGCATTGGAAAGATCTACCACTAACACTAATAGGAAGGATAAACTGTATTAAAATGAACATTTTTCCAAGGATATTATACTTATTTCAGGCATTGCCAATACAACTGACAGAAAAATTCTTCAAAGAGTTAAAGAAAATAATAAGGAAATTTTTATGGAGAGGGGGGAAACCGAGGATAGCACTGGATAAATTAACAGAATGGTATAAACCAGGAGGCTTACAATTGCCAAACTTTAAAAATTATTATAGAGCCGCACAATTAAGATACCTATCAGATTTTTATCAAACAAGGGAAAAACCAGACTGGACGAGATTAGAATTAGATAAAATAGGGGAAAAGATACCTGAACACATATTATATAAATGGGATGAAAAATTGGTACAACATAGAACTTCTCCAGTATTACATCATCTCCTCAATATTTGGAAGAAGATTCATGTAGAAAGAAATAAAACAAATTATCAATTACCAAAACTAATATTGATGTAAAATAAGTTACTCCCTTTTACAATAGATAACCTTTCCTTTAGAGAATGGGGAAAAAAAGGGATTAAAAGAATAGAGAATTGTTTTTCAGGAAGTAGATTCTTATCCTTTGAACAAATGAGAGATAAGTACAATATAACTGGAGATACAGCGCTGGCATATTACCAACTGAGATCCTACTTGAAAGATAAATTAGGAAGCAATTTGAGTTTGCCAGAGGGAAGTAACCTTGAATATGTGATTACAGATACAATGTTAATCAAAAGATTTATAACAAATATGTATATTAAACTGCAAGAAAAAGAGAATGAGGAAACAAATGGTAAAACTAAACAAAAATGGGAACAAGATTTAAATATAAAGATAAAAAAGGAAACATGGGAGAAATTATGTTCTGGAACGATGAGAAATACAATAAATACGAGGCTGATACAATATAACTGGCTACACAGACTATACATTACACCTCAAAAGTTAAATAAATGGGACCCAACAGTATCTGATAGATGTTTTCGATGTAAAAAAGAAATGGGAACAACAATTCATGCAATCTGGACATGTGAGAAAGTAGAAAAATTTTGGGAAGATCTCAATCAGATATTAAATAAAATAACAGAAAACAATATACCAAAGAATCCAGAGATCTTTCTTCTAAGTAACATAAAAAACAAAGAATTTGGAATTGATTTGGAGGATGCACAAAAAAGATTTGTTAAGATAGCCCTAGCCGTAGCAAAAAAATGTATTATGTCAACCTGGAAATTGGAAGATAATCTGAAAATACAACAATGGTATATAGAAATGAATAAATGTATTCCATTAGAAAAAATTATATATAGTTTAAGAAATAATATTGAAATATTCGAACAAATATGGGAGCCTTACATTAAATACAATAGCGAAAACCTACCGGGGACAATCATTACCTAAGTTGATGGAAGGAGAAGGAAAGAAAAGAATGGACTCAGTAGAATTTCTGGTGTATTTTTGTTGAATGACAACATTATCTGACTGGTTTAATGTAACCTAGATTGTATACCTAAAATGAATGGGAGGGGGGGGTGGGGGGGTGGCTTGGGAGGAGGGAGGTGGGGGGGAGAAAAAGTCACTGTATATGTGTGAAAAAGAAAAAGTGTGTAGCATGGCTAATGTGATTTATGGTGTGAAAAATAAAAAATTTAAAAAATAAATAAATAAATAGATAGATAGATAGATAAATAAATAAATGTTCAATTCTGTGCACAGTATAAGAATTGACTGCAACCAGTGAACTTGGAGGAATGAGAAGTGAGATTGGATTGTGAACCAAATAACTTTTCTGAACTTGCACACACGTTCCATATGAGCGCTTAGAATTAGAAGGGGGTTAAGTTAGGTTAGTTAAGTTAATAGTAATAAGTTAAAATGTGATTCTGTTTTCATGTTTAAAGCTAATTAAAAGCAACTTTTGTTTAAGTAACAATTTGTCTTGTTGAATATCTACTGCTGCTGGGTTTACGGGTCCTTTGGGCTCATAACAGTCTGTACCCCTCCCCCTGCCATTCTTTCGCTTCTCCTAATCTTTTAATTCAGCCACCCCCCCCCCCCCCATCTTGCTTATACCTTGAGGAAGAGCTCAGGCCCGAAACATCTGATGGACACTGCGAGACTCGTTGCATTCCACCAGCATTTTTGTGTTGCTATCCATGTCAATTGTCACATTCAGGAAGGGGAACCAACAAACCTGGAAATTATTGGAACTCTTGGGGATATCAAAGGCAAACCTCCCCCTTTTCAAATCCAACTATTTTTATAACCGTTTCTCTTTTGGGCAGCCTCTAACGCAGTGGTTCTCAACTTTTCTTCTTTCCACTCACACACCACTTTAAGTATTCCCTATGCCATAGGTGCTCTGGGGTTTTTTAAGGTGATCTGTGGGTGGAAAGAAAATGTTTGAAAACCCGTTTTAATCACTCTTCCTTGACTCATCATGTGCACCATTTCAGAGCTCCCAAAGGACTTGGGCCAAAGACCATTGTTCTCAAGCAAAATATTTCCGTGTCATTCGGGTCTAGAGCAGTGGTTCTCACCCTTCCCTTCCCACTCACATCCAACCCTAAGCAATTCCTTACTAATCACACTGATGGCAGAGGGATTTCTTAAAGTGGGATGTGAGTAGAAAGAAAAAGGTTGAGAACCTCTGATTTAAATAGCTGCTTTGGGTAAGATAGATGGGGGATTTGGGACAAGGGGAGATATATCACCTCTGTTTCAGAGCAATTTAATCCCCTTCTCTCAAGATAATAAATTTTTGATAATGTGGTATGATAAAGGAATCAAGGTGATAGAAGACCGTTATAATTAAAGTCAACTAATGTCTTTCATTCAACTGAGGGATAAATATGGAATATCCATATAACCAAATATCCATATAACCATATAACAATTATAGTACGGAAACAGGCCATCTCGGGCCCTCTAGACTGCACTGATTTAAGTGAACTCCACTAGTCCCACCTACCTGCTCCCTACTCATATCCCTCCAATCCCCTCACATCCATGCTCTCATATAACCATATAACCATTTACGGAGCGGAAACAGGCCATGTTGGCCTTTCGAGTCTGCACCAGTTCACTGATTTTGTGCGCCCTCTTCATCCAGCCTTCTCTTAAATAAAGCAGTTTTTAAGGGACAAATTGAGATCTGCTGCCTTGTACAGATGTGTAAACTATGGAAATTTACCCCTGCAATGTACTTGTTATTATAGAGAGGAACGTTTACACAAATCTAAATGGGAACAGGATCTTGATATTACAATTGAGCGACTATGGAGGGATCTGTGTAGAGACTGCATGTCCAACACAATTAATGTGCAGTATAGATTGGTACAGAATAATTTTCCACATCAATTGTACATCACACCGAACTTCAAATACTGCGAATTCATTCTAAAATCGTGACATCTACTCAATCTCGACGCCCCCCCAACCCATCTGGACAAGCATGGGTAGGAATAAAAGCCATTTTTATTTTACCATTGTGGCTGGCGGGACAGATCCTTTCCTTCCTCCTTCGGTCGGAGGGATCTGCTGCCTCGTGCCCCTCGTTGTGTGTTGCTGTTCACGAACTGTGTCTTTGTTCCCTGTGTATATTCAAACATTCTCAGGTAGTGTCAATGGAAACCATTGTGTGACATCACTCACTAATATTCCAGGTCCCCTTGACTAGAACTACACTGGTGAACCGGGCTTCAGACCCAAGTTGAAATTGCTTCAGAATGTCCCCTTCACCTCAAGGATTGAGCACGATGGCACTGTCTCCTGAAGGTGTGAAACTCCAGCAACTTCATTTATATAGCACTTCTGGCAAGAGCATCTGTTGCCAACCCAGCTTCACTCCTCAAGGTCATCAGGTTCTGCCGAGACCACACCTGGGAATCTCAGAATTACTCAGTAAACCCAAAGACCCGGGCCCCACCGAGCAATTGGATCCTGGATTTCCTCACCTCAAGACCCCAGGGATGAGCTATCAATAACCCAAAAGACTGGAGTAACAGAACTATAGGTTTTTATTTACAATAGACTTGAAGGTCATCCTGTGCTGTGACCCAGGCTTTCTGGAGGGTCAAGAGGGAGGAGCCATGGGTTGGGCGGAACTGAGTACACACACCCACTCAGTGTAGATTGGCAAGAACATAAAACAATTACAGCACGAAAACAGGCCATCTCGGCCCCTCTAGTCTGTGCCAAACCATTTTTTCTTGCCTTGTTCCACTGACCTGCACTCAGTCCGTAGCCCTCCATAACCCTCCCATCCACATACCTGTCCAAATCTCCTTTTAAATGTTAGAATCGAGCCTGCCTTCACCACTTCAGCTTGCAGCTCGTTCCACAATCCCACCGCTCTCTGTGTGTTCCTCCTAAACTTTTCCCATTTCCCCCTTAACCCTTGTCCTCTGCTTTGTATTTCACCCACCCTCAGTGGAAAAAGCCTGTCTACATTTACTCTGTCTATACCCCTCATAATTTTAAACACCTCAATCAAATCTCCCCTCATTCTTCTGCGCTCCAGGGAATAAAGTCCCAACCAGTTTAACCTTTCCCTGTAACTCAGTCCGGGCAACATCCTAGTAAATCTCTGCACTCTTCCATCCTATTGATAATTTTCCTGTAGCTTGGTGACCAAAACTGTACATAATACTCCAAATTTGGCCTAACCAATGTCTTCTACAACTTCACCATAACATCCCAACTCCTGTACTCAGTACTTTGATTTATGAAGGCCAATGTGCCAACAGCTCTCTCTGAGACCTCTTTCTGGGAACATCTCCACAATCTCCATCAGCACCGGAGTACCACAGGGATACATTCTTAGCCTCCTGTTCTACGTACTTAGCACTTGGCTAAATACAACAACACCATCTACAAGTTTGTTGACGATACAGTAGTAGACTGTATAAAAGGGGGCGGTGAGTCAGCATACAGGAGGGAGACTGAAAACTTGGCTGTCAGATGTATTAACAACAACCTCTCAGTCAATTTCACCAAGACCAAAGAGCTGATTGCAGAGTTTAGTAAAGGAGAACCAGAGGTATATGATCCAGTGATCAGTGGAGAGGTTGAGCAACTTCAAATCTCTGGGAGGACCTTTCCTGGACTCATAAATGTCATAGTGCAGAAAGCACATCAGCGCCTCTACATCCTCTGGAGTTTTCAGGGGTTCGATATGACATCAGAAACCTTGGCAAATTTCCACAGAGGTGTGGTGGCAAGTGTGCTGGCTGGCTGCGGGGGCACCACTGTTTCTGAGTAGAAAGCCCTGCAAAAGATCGCGTGCGCAGCCCATGACATCGCAGGTGAAACCCTCCCCCGCTGTCGAGAACATGTACAGGGAACGCTGCCATCGGAGGGCAGCAGCGATCATCAAAGATCCACACACCACCCAGCACACACTCTGTTCTCGCTGCTGCCATCGGGAAAGAGATGTAGGTGCCACCAGGCTCGGGAACAGTGGCTACCCCTCCACCATCAGACTCCTCAATGCCAAACTCAATCAGGGACTCATTTAAGGACTCTGTACATTATTTATTACTGAATATTCTTCTGCATATTCAACAGTCAGTTTGTTTACAATTTTTTGATCACATTTCTCTCATATTTTTTTTCTTGAGTACAGTGTTCGGTGGTCGATAAGTAAACATTCTTCCCCACATGCAGGAGAAAGAATCTTGGTTGTACGTGATGTCATGTATGGAGTCTGATAATGAATGCGAACTTTGGGAATGATTCTGCAATTCTTTCAGACATTATTGTCATGCAATAAAACAAATGTAATTATGATACAAAATTGCTCAGTCAGCTGAGCTTGCACAGCACAATGGGCCGAATAGACTCCATTAGGATAAAATTGTAAAAGACATTGGTGAGGGCAAATTTTGAGGATTGTGTGCCGTTTTGGTCAACTAACTACAAGAAAGATATCAATAAGATAGAGGGCAGAGAAGATTTATTAGGATGTTGCCCGGACTTCAGGGACTGAGTTACAGGGAAAAGTTAAACAGGTTAGGACTTTATTCCTTGGAGTGTAGAAGAATGAGGGGAGATTTACTTGGTTCACTTGGTTTACAAAATTATGAGGGGTATCGATAGAGTAAGAGCAAGTCAACTTTTTCCACTGAGGGTGAGTGAGATGCAAACTGGAGGACATGGGTTAAGGGTGAAAGGGGATAAAGGGGGAATGTTAGGTGGAATTTCTTCACACAGAGAGTAGTGGGAGTGCTTAGCCCACTGCTTTACTCACTCTATACCCATTACTGTGTGATGAGGCACAATTCCAATGCTATTTACAAATTTGTTGATGACACCAAGCTGGTCGGCAGAATCACAGACGGCAATGGGGAAGCGTACAGGAGGGAGATATGATCAGCTCGTCGACTGGTGACACAAGAAAAATCTTTCACTCAATGTTAGCAAAACCAAGGAGATGATTGTGGACTTCAGGAGGAAGTGAGGGCTCCATCGTGAGGTCAAGAACTTCGAATTCCTGGGTGACAACATCTCCGAGGATCTGTCCTGGAGCCTCCACGTCGATGCAATCACAAAGAAGGCTTGTCAGCAGCCATACTTTGTGAGGGGTCAGCGGAGGTTCTGATCATCACCGAAAACTCTCATAAACTTCTGCAGGTGAACTGTGTTCTGGCTGGTTGCATCACTGCCTGGTACGGAGGTGCCAACTCTCAGGACAAGACTAAACTCAGAGGGTTGCTAACTTGGCCTGTGACGTCCAGCAGCTCCAGCGTGTGATTCTGATGAACATGCTGTAAACAGGCGCATTAGTCCGGTAAGGCGGAGGGAGGAAGTGGTATGGCACCCGCCATCCAGCCTGGTCAGCGCACCCCATCCCAGTCATCACCCCCCCCCCCCCCCGCATCCAGCTGGCACTGGTTCTGCTCCTTCCACCCCGCACACAGCATCTTTCGGCTGTGTACCACAGAGCCAGTGCCGCCAGGGCGAGGAGCAGCTGCTTCCCACGGGCAGTGAGAACGCTGAACGGCTGAGACTCTCATATTTATTTTAACAGATGAAATACTTGTCCTGCATATGTATTGTTTGTCTGTATGTGGGTTACGTCTGGGTGTGTGTCTGCCTGTTTTGCACCGAAGACTGGAGAACGCGGTTTTGTTCTACTGATACAATCAGATGGCTCAAGCCTGAAATGTCGGTGATGTATTTTTACCTTTGCTACATAAAGGAAATTGTTTTTCCTGCTCAATTTCTCCACCATGTGTTTTAACTTTAAAACAATGAACTTGACTGGACTGTGATTGACAACCATGAACGCCCCGCCCCTCACGACTGGTGATTGACAGGACCGCGACTCCGCCTTCTGTTGCCCTGGACCGGTCCCTAGGAGCCCCTCCCCGCCCCCCCCCCCATTGATGGATCGGACCCCGCCCCGTATCCGCTTTGACTGACAGCTCGACCCCCCCACCCCCGTCGTCTGTGCCGGCCGCGGCTGTCGGCGATGCTGGAGGAAGCCGGCCGCGGTGAGGAAAAGAGAACGGGCAACAGCAACCCTCGGGGCGGGCTGGTACCGGACGATCCCCCGCCGTTTCCACCGCCAGCTCCTTCTCCCCTCCCCGTGGCCGAGAGAGAGACAGCGACCCCGATTTGAACGCTGACACCGGCCAAGGCACGCCTTCAGCGGGCAGTGGAGCGGAGGAAAGGACGAGGATCCAGAGCTGTGAGTAGGCCCGAGTTGGTGGGTTTGCAGAGCTGATGGGGGGGGGGGGGGGGGGGAAGAGAGAGAGAGAGCGCCAAGACCTGGAGTAAAGTTGTGCATCAACAAAGATGCAAAAAGTGTAATTATCTTTGTTTTAATTGCCAAAACACTTAAAATTTGCAGATGATACAAAGAAAGGTGGTAGGGCAGGTAGTGATAATGAAATAGGGAGGCTGCAGAGGAGACTTGGATAGATTAGGGGTAAAAACACAGCAGGTCAAACGGTCTTCTTTAAATAGTAAAGATGTTTCGGGCTGCAGTCCTTCATCGAGGTTCGTAAAAACATTGGCAGGCATCCGAACAAAAAGAGTAGAAGGGGAAAGGGAGGGTGGTCGCAAAGGCAGGAGAGGTGGCGAAGGGAGGGAAGGGACAGTAGCGATCAAGGGGAGGAGGGATGGTTGGGTGAATAGAGAGGGGAGATTGGGGAGTAGAGAGGGGAGGTTGGGGGAGTAGAGAGGGGAGGTTGGGGGAGTAGAGAGGGGAGGTTGGGGGAGTAGAGAGGGGAGGTTGGGGGAGTAGAGAGGGGAGGTTGGGGAGTAGAGAGGGGAGGTTGGGGGAGTAGAGAGGGGAGGTTGAGGGGGAGGGAGGGTAGAGGGGGAGGGAGGGTAGAGGGGGAGGGAGGGTAGAGGGGGAGGGAGGGTAGAGGGGGAGGGAGGGTAGAGGGGGAGGGAGGGTAGAGGGGGAGGGAGGGTAGAGGGGGAGGGAGGGTAGAGGGGAGGGAGGGTAGAGGGGAGGGAGGGTAGAGGGGAGGGAGGGTAGAGGGGAGGGAGGGTAGAGGGGAGGGAGGGGGAGGGAGGGTAGAGGGGGAGGGAGGGTAGAGGGGAGGGGGGGAGGGAGGGTAGAGGGGAGGGGAGGAGGGTGGGTAGAGGGGAGGGGGAGGGAGGGTTAGGTGAATAGAGAGGGGAGGAGGGATAGGAAAGCTGGGAAGCCACGTTAATGCCATCCTGCTTGAAGAGTGGCCAGACAGAAAAATCAGGTGTTACCCCTCCGATTTGCGGGTGGTCTTTGGTGAATATGGGAGGGTGACACAGAACCGAAGTGGTTGGCTACAGGGACTGGTGCGGATGGAGAAATTGAGAGAAGGGGATAGAATCCTTGTAGGGGGGACAGGATGATGCAGTCAAAGTAGTTGTGGGAGTTGGTGGGCTTGTTCCTTATTTCCCGAAATGGTGAGATCCAGGAAGGGGAGAGTATTGTTGGAGATTAATTTGAGATCGGCGTGGAAGTTGGCCGCGGAGTGGAGGAAGTTGGCAAGCTCATCGCAGGTACATGAGGCAGACCGATGGAAAAGGAGAACAGGCAAAGAGGTGGCGAATTAAATACAATGTTTGAAAGTGTATGGTCATGCACTTTGGCAGCAGAAATAAAAGGTCAGACTATCACTTGGATGAGCAAAAAATTCAGAAGCGCAAAGGAGTCTTTGTTCAGGATACAAAGATAAGCGTTAAGAGTTAGCTGGAATGGCAGATGGAGTTCAATCTGGATAGGTGCGGTGATGCATTTTGGAAGGTCAAACCAGAAGGTTGAGTACAGGGTTAAGGGTCAGATACTTAACAGTGTGGAGCCACAGAGAGACCTTGGGGTCCAAATCCATACATCTCTCAAGGTTCCCATGCAGGTTGATGGGATTGTTAAGGCGGCCGATGGGATGCTGGGCTTCATTGGTCAGAGGAAATTGAGTTGAAGAGTCGCAAGGTCACATTGTATAATGTTTTGTTCTGGTCACCTTATAGGAAGTACGTGGAAACTATGGATTCACCAGGATGTTGCCTGGATTGGAAAATAAGGCAATGTTAGCAGAGCTGGGACTTTCCTCATCGCAGCAAAGAAGGATGAGACTTAGCAGAATTTCTGAGAGGCATAGATAAGGTGGACAGCCAGCACTTTTTTTTTCCTAGGGTGGGAATGGCAACCATTAAAGGACAATGGGACAAAGTGAAGGGATGTAAGTTTAGGAGAGATATTGAGATCAGTTTTTTTTAATACTGAGAGTTGGGGGAGGCCTGGACTGCATTGGTGGTGTAGGCTGGGACAATAAGGGCACTTAAGAGACCCTTAGGCAGGCACATGGAACAGAAAGAAAAAGAAGAGAAGTTTAGTATTTTTGATAGGAATATGTAAGTTGGCACAACATCGAGGACCTGTAATGCTCTATGCTCTAATATTCTGTGATGCCCAAAAGGTTAACGGTGGTGAAGAAGGCGATTGGAGTGTTGGCATTCATATCTAGGGGACAAGAGCAGGGACGTGACTGGTGAGCTTTGCATGAGTTCCAGGTGCACTTTGGGGCTCCACGTTTAAGAAAAGACATTGGGGAGGGTTCAGAGAGATTGTCAAGAATGATTCCTGAAATGAAGGGTTTAACACGTGTCACCAAAATAACCTCCAACACCGTATGTTGTGGGAGGAAACCCACGGGGAGAATGTACAAATTCCTTTCGGAGAGGGATGTAATTGGGCGGCACTGGTCTTAGTGGCTGGGATCGGCTTCTTCTGTGATGTAAATTAAAAAAAAACTAAATAGATGAATAATAGATTACAATTTTTAAAATGGAAAAATTTTAAATGACAATATATACCGATACCTTTTTTTGGGTGAAAAAAAAATCAGGTGTTTTCCTATCACCCATGTGAAAGTCAACACCTCTCCCTCTTATTTTTGGCCCTGTCCACCCACCCATCCGAGCTCTTAAATGTGGATCCTCGCTCTGGCCATGCAAACTCCTCATGCCATGGCCGCTCGCCCATCCGAGCTCTAGACTGCGGATCCTCTCCCTGGCCATCCAATGTCCTGACACCCCAGCCGCCCACCCACCTGAGCTCTTGACCGGGGTACCTTGCTCCGGCCATCCAAACTCACGACACCCCGGCCACTCACCCATCGAAGTTCACCCGCCCATCCAAGCTCCTGACGCCTTGGAATGACGCAGGTACTTACCATGGTTAAAAGTATGACCCGAGTAAAAGACTACCCACCCCCTCCCCCCACAAATTTGACCCGAAAAGGTGGGATTGAGCAAGTATACTCTCTCTGGGCGTCATCCATTTGTAAGATCGTGATCCAGATAGTTGCTTTTTACTTTACAGAATATTTTCTTCATCCAAACCTGAGCAGATGGCTGAAATGACAGCGTTGGAATCCATGATGGAGATGGGATTCTCCCGGAATAGAGCGTGAGTGTTGATTAGAAAAGTGTGTTTCCAGCTGGCGAAATGCCTGTTCCGTGCGGAGTCACTTTGTCTCAGTTCCTTCTCCTGGTGTCTCTTGGTGTCTACCCAGCTGCATCACCCGGGGAGTTTGGTCGGTTGGCTCAGGGTGGGGGGAGGATAGGCAGTGTCTGATTACATGTGAGCACAGCCAGACAAGAGTGGTGCCCAAATCCCAGGCAGCTGGTAGGAATGTGAAGCACCCAGGGAGCAAATGGTCAGGTTGGAGCTCAAACCGTGCTGAGTATGACCTGCTGGTGTTGAAGAAAGTTCAGAGAAGATTAACGAGAATTATACCAGGAACGAAAGGGTTAGTATATCCTCTTGGACTGTACTCGTTGGGAGTACAGAAGGATGAGGAGAGACCCCATAGAGGCATTTCAAATGCTGAAAGGGCTGCACAGAGTAGATGGGGCAGGGATGTTTCCCATGGTCGGGGAATCTAGGACAAGAGGCTAAAAGGGCGTCAGTTTAAAACAGATGCGAAACATTAGCCAAAGGATCAAGAGTCCGTGGAACTTATTGCCACGGGTGGCTATGGAAGTGAGGTCGTTGGGTGTATTTAAGACAGAGACTGACAGGTATTTGATTAGTCAGGGCATCAAGGATCACAGGGAGGGGCTGAGAGGGTGGATGGATCAGCTCATGATTAGAATGGTGGAGCAGACTCGATGGGCCTACGTCTGCTCCTATATCTTGTGATCTTGAACGTGCTGAAGAAAAACAGCAAGGACTTTCAGTGTCTATATCAATGGTTCTCAACCTCCTCCACCCCCCCTACATACCACCTGAAGTAATCCCTTACTAACCATCGAGCACCAAATGTCCTACCAGTAATAAAGGGATATAAGATCATGAATAGGGTGGTCCTTTTTCACCTGGGATGACAATAGCAAATACCAAAGGAGATCGGTTTAAGGTGAGGGGAGGAAAGTTTAGCGGAGATATCAGAGGTAAGTTTTTAACTCAGAGTGGTGGGTGCCTGGAATGCATTGCCAGGGAGAATGGTGGAGTCTGATACAATGGGGACGTTTAAAAGACTTGGACAGGCACGTAAGAAAAATAGATGGTTGTAGATGTGACGTCAGGAAAGTTTAATTTGTTGCACAAAAATATATAACCAATGTTTTGGGTCAGCAAAAAAACAGGAAGGAGTCTGAATAAATAATAGGGGTGGCACAGTTGGCGTACCAATTAGTGCAACAACTTTATGGTGGCAGCGATCGGGCCTGGGGTTCAAATCCCGCACTCTCTGTAAGGAGTTTTGCATGGTTTCCTCCCACCATTCAAAGTGTACAGGGAGTGTACAGAGAGTGTAGATTAATAGGGTGTAAATTGTAAATTGGGCAGCATGGACTCATAGGCCGAAATGGCCCATTACCATGCTGTATGTCTAAAAAAAAGTTAGGGGGAGAGAAGGGGCAGGGAGGGGAACAGCATCGTGGGCTGATGGATCTGTACTGTGCTGTTTATCAGTGGCAGACATGGGGGCAGGTTAAAATATTTTAAATGCGTTGCTGTCATTTTTTTCTTTTGTTTCCAGAGAGAAGGCCTTGGCACTGTCGGGGAATGAAGGGATCGAGAAAGCTATGGACTGGTATGGGAAGTGTCAACGCCTCTCCATCGGGGGGGAGGGGTGTTGCATTCGAAGCCCAGTCCCAGCAAAGCATAGCAAAAGCTGCGAAGGAGCCCCTAGCTTTGTGGTTCTCACATGTGAGGCAGGACCTCCCTTAAATTTACTTCCAACAGCACCCACCACCTCTACTTTCCCATGAGTAAACTGGGAGGGGGTTCAATGTGGATGTAAATCTGAAGGCCCAGGCTAGAATGGATGGGGAGGATTGCAGTGGTTATCTAAGAAAATTGTTCTTCATTCCTTCACCACCATTCATCAAGATTGTGAACCTGCACCATCTTTGTACCCATTAATTTCCTTAATACAGTATTTCTGGCACCCACGGGGATCACAGATGCCGGATATGCAAATTTTCCGGTTGCCTGAAGCTCCCTCTTAAAATTGAAAAAGATCAGTATGTAGCCTTTAATTATGTAAAGTTCTCTTAAATCAGGTAAATTTCTGTACATTTAAATTCGAACCCCAGTCACTGGATCTGTAACAGCATGGCGCTAACCGTGCCGCCATCAAAATTAACCTGCCCTCCCCCAAGTTTACAGATGAAGCCTTACTAATATACATTAATACTTATCAAGATAAAGACTCTTACTAGGCAGGGATAGGCACACTTTGGGGGAGTCGCCCAATGGGGAGTGGCATCGGTCGGCTCTTCATCCTGGGCGCCGCCATTTTATTCAAAGAGCTGCTGCGGGTGGGGCATGACCGGGGGCGCTCCGTTGGCTGAATGTGTTGTTTTGGAGAACGTTTACAATTTAAAACTTTAATTTATTTCAAAATAGATATTTTTTCCCTTTTTTTTTGCTGGTTGTTTGGGCTTCCACTTGATTAAATTTGAGATAAAGGGGATTCTACTGTATCTGGAATTCTCTGATCGCTTTTTGAATGAACTGGGGCTGAGTCTCGGGGTAGAGGTTTTCAGAGATTTGTGCTACCTACTGGTTTAAGGTATCCGGTTCCTGAACAGCCAGTCTCATTCACATTCTCCCACCGTCTCCCTGATGAGAGAAGAGAGTGTGCCCAGGGTCTTTCAGCATGATGGTTGCCTTACCTGGGCAGCAGGATGGAGTATGTGGAGGGGGGAGGAACTTTTTGTTATGTTCTCACATTAAGTTGAGCAGTTGGTTGAGCTATTGTCTCATGCCTCCAGAGACATGGGTTCAATCCCGACCTCTGGTGCTCTCTGTGGACTTTGCATGTTCTCCCTGTGACCCTGTGGGTTACCCCTGGGTGCTCTGGTATTATAAATTGTCTCTATAAATTCATCCCTAGTAGACAGGTGAATCTAGGGAGAAATTATGCCAATGTGAGAGGATCAATTTTATCAAACAAGAAAGTCTGCAGACGCTTTTGTGCTGGAGAAACTCAGCAGGTCCCCCAGCATCCATGTTTTGGCCCTGAGTCCTTCATCAAGTTATGAGCAAAAAGCAGGAAGGAGTCTGAATAAAAAGGTTGGGGGAGGAGGGGGCAGATGGAGGAGCAATAGGCCAACTGCCTTGAGGACGTGGGTAGGAGAGGAGCTGAGAATTGATTGGGGCAGGGGGTGGCTTTGTGAATGCCGAGCTGCTGGAAAAGAGACGGAGGAAGGAGAGACAAGGGGAGGGGAGCAGGAGGAAAGGAGATATTGGGATAGGGAATGAAGGGGGGGTGGGGTATTGACAGGAACCAGAGAAGCTGATGTTAATGCCGTCTGGTTGGAGAGTGCCCTGACGGTCGATGAGGCGTTGTTCCTCCAATTTGCAGGTGGTTTCGGTCTGGCAGGCATGAGACATAATGGCAAGGGAATGGGGTGGAGAGTTGAAATGGGTGGCCACTAGGAGATCCACGCCTTGATCAATATAGGATTGGATTGATTCAGGGGTCAACGGTTAATATGGATTTGCCAAGCCTTTTTCTCCCTGCTGTCTCGCCTCTGCATTGGACTTCTCTATTCCCCAAAAGGTTCTCAATCATCTCGTCTTCCTGCCCTCCCCTCCCCCTGCCAGCCGAGGGGTCAGGGAACCCAAGAATGATTAGTGCATGATCTGGTGTCCAGTGGGCCAACAAGCACCTGACAGAACAAGGCACCAGCTGCCAGTGCTGTGCACCAACACACCCTGTTTACCGTTCTAAGGTTGATGGAGCACGAGGACGATCCCAACCTGGACGAACCTTACATCCCGCCGCAGGGCAATGCCCTGGGCATGGCAGAGAAGACGGGAACCGGGGAAGCAGAGCTGAATTTCGAAGGTGAGTGCGAATGCTTCTTGTGGAGGCACCTTGTGCCTGCGCTTTGGAAGAGCCCTCTGATTTATCCCGGTGTGCCACATCTGTGCCCACATTTCTCCCCCCCCCCCCCCCCCCCCACCACAGTTTGGGGCCCCAAACAGGCTTTCCAAATGAAACAGCACTTCACTTGTGTATCTGCTCCCTTTGTGGCCTTCCCTACATCAGAGAGACTGGGCGCAGACCGGGATATCACTTCGCTGAGAATCTTCGCTCTGTCCGCATCAGTGGCAGGCACCTCCCAGTGGCTAACCATTTCAATTCCGTTCCCCATATTGTCTGTCTGCGGCCTCGTGTTGTCTGTCTGCGGCCTCGTGGACTCTCCCAACAAAACCACCTGTAAATTGGAGGAACAACACTTGATTCTTCTCTTTCCTCTCATCTCTCCAACCCCATTCACAGAGCCATCCCTCTTCCCCCTGCTTACTGCTGTGTCCTCCCTCCCTTATCCACCTATTATCTCCTGCCTTTTGGGACTGTGCTTCTACCCCTCCCCCCCCCCCAACCATTTTGTTTGGGCACCTGCCGACATCATCCCTTGATGAAGAGGCTCAACCCTGGATCGTTGGTTATGCATCTTTATCTTTGCTACACAGTAAAAATCCCCAATATCCAGCACCTTCGGGCTTTTCCGCTTGACTGAGACTCACTGTTACACTGTGTAACTAATACATCTGCATTAAGATAAAATACAGGGCAAAATGTAATTTGAAAAAAAAAAAATCCAGATTGTAGTCTTTAATTATGTAAAGTTCACTTTAATCAAGTTCTGTAACTTAAGAAATTTAAATTTGAACCCCAGTGGCGGGCTCCGTAACAGCGTTGTGTTAGCCACTACACTAAATGTGCTGCCATCATAATTAGCCCCCTCCCCCAAGTTTATATTAAGTAATACACTTAATACTAATAAAGAAATAGACTCTTACAAGGCAGGGATAGGGAGAATTGAATCTTTGGGAGAGTTGCCCCAGCGGTGAGCAGCATCGAGCAGTTCTTCATCCTGGTGTCCCACAGTTAGGCCCTTGGCGCAACCCAACTCACGTCCACGTCAGTGCCTTGGCACACCTTCCTTTATATTTGAACTCCAATCACTGGCGCTGTAACGTCATTGCGCTAACCATGCCGCCATCATAATTACCCCCCCCCCACCCCCAAGTTTACCAGGCAGGGATAGGGAGGCACTTGGGGAGAATCGCCCCAACGGTGAGCGACATCGGCCGGCTCTTCATCCTAGGTGCCGCCATTTTATTCAAACTCAACTTTATTGAAACAGTTGCAGTGGGCGGGGCATGACCAGGGTGCTCTGCTGGCTGAATGTTTGCTCCCGAGTGAGGTGTGTGTTGCTTCAGTGAACGTTTACTATTTTAAAATTTTGTTTATTTCTAAGATATTATGATTTTATTTCCTTTTTGCCGGTTGTTTGAGTTTCTGGTCGATTGAATGCCAGATAATGGGGATTTTACTGTACAATGTACATAATTTGACCTGCTGAGTTTCTCCAGAATTGTGTTTCTACCTCTGAGTACTTATCTGTCAGATTTAGATTGAACTGTTTCCACTGCACTTTCATTCCATGGTGGTTCTTGCTTCTGTCCCCTCTGGTTCTCTGCCAAAATCCCCCGGAATCTGATCGTTAGCCTTCCTTGGGTGAAGGGCTCCTCCTAATTCACACTGAACTGGGGCAGCCAATCGCTGGCCTCCTTTCTCAGCCATCCCCCCTCCCCCCAAAGTATCTGATCATCGGCCTGTTTGGGATCGGTCAGGAGGCGCAATGGGCAGAAGCGCTGTCTCGTGGCGCCAGAGGTTTGATCCTGATCTCTGGCGCTGTCAGGTTGTCGCCCCTCCCCCCAACAGCTGCTCGGATTCCCTCCCACATCCCAAAGGTGTGCAGGATCTGTGGCTGGTGTGTGTTGGTGGGGTGGAGGTGTGTGTTGGTGGGGTGGAGGTGTGTGTTGGTGGGGTGGAGGTGTGTGTTGGTGGGGTGGAGATGTGTGTTGGTGGGGGGTGGGGTGTGTGTTGGTGGGGGGTGTGGTGTGTGTTGGTGGGGGTGGGGTGGGGGGTGTGGGTGGGGGGGTGTGCTGGAGGGGGGTGTGCTGGAGAGGGGTGGGGTCTGGGGTGTGATGTGTGTTGGGGCTTGTGTGTTTTGGTGAGGTGGGGTGTGTGTTGGTGGGATCGGGGATGTGATGTGTGTTGGGGTGGGGGTTCAGTGTGTGTTTTGGTGGGGAGTGGGGTGTGTGTTGGTGGAGTGGGGTGTGTTGGTGGGGTGGGGTCAGGGGTTGTGGTGTGTGTTGAGGGGGTGGGGGTTCGGGGTGTGTTTTGGTGGGGTGGGGTGTGTTTTGGTGGGGTGGGGTGTGTGTTGGTGGGGTGGGGGGTTGGGGTGTGTGTTGGTGGGGTGGGGGGTTGGGGTGTGTGTTGGTGGGGTGTGGAACTGGGGAGGACCAGCATTTGAATCCGAATCTGGTTTATTGTGATGAACATGTCACAAAAATGTGTTGGTTTTGCTGCAGCAGTTTTGTGCATTACAGGTGCAAAATTGCTATAAATTACAGTTCCGTAAATGAAATATTAAAAAATAAATGGTGCAAAACAGAAAAAAGAGTGAGAGAGTATCTCAAGTGATTCTCAACCTTTCTCGGTCAGGGTCCACCTGCGCTAACATGCCACGGCCCACTTGTGGCAATGACTGAGCAATATTTTCAAGTCAAAGGCAGCTCTGTAAGAATCACATCTTTTCCTAATTTAAAGTGTTTTATTTAACATTTTTAAAGACCCACGTACGATCATCATCTGCTCAGAAACCTGATGGCGGAGGGGAAGAAGCTGTCTACGAAACATTGAATCAGGATTTATTGTCATGGACAAGTCATGAAATTCGTTGTTTTGTGGCAGCTTCACAGGGCAAACGTTCCATATTAACAACATTACTATTAAAAAATGAAATAATAATAATAACAGTGGATGAAAAGTCAGGCCATGTCTGTGGTTCATTGACTATTCAGGAATCTGATGGTGGAGGGGAAGAAACTGTCCTTGTGCCGCTGGGTGCTCGTACTTAGGCACCTGTACCTTTTCCCCGATGGTAGCAGAGTGAAGCTGGCGAGACCTGGGTGGTGGGGGTCTTTGAGGATAGAGGCTGATTTTTTTTTAAGACACCACCTCGTGGATGTCCTCATTGGAGTAGGTCTGGTGCGTGTGATGTCGCAGGCCGAGTTAACGACCCTCTGGAGTTGTTGTCCTGAGAGTTGGCACCTCCATACCAGGCAGTGATGCAACCAGCCAGAATGCTCTCCACCTGTAGAAGTTTACGAGAGCCTTTAGTGCTTCAGTGACATACCGAATCTCCTCAGACACCTCAAAGTCTAGCTGCGGGCGAGCCTTCTTTGTGATTGCATCAACGTGGAGGCTCCAGGACTGATCCTCAGAAATGTTGACACCCAAGAATTTGAAGTCCTAGACCCTCTCCATGACTGAGCCCTTCATGAGGACTGGGTCGTGTTCCCCTGACTTCCTCCTCCTGTGAGTGAGCATGTTCAGGCTCCTGTACCTCTTTCTTGATGGTAGCAGTGACGCTGTTATTAACTGTGCCACCTGTGCAGTGTTGCATTTCCTTCCTCCAAGTGTTCAGCTTGTTCCCCACCAACACACACCCCCACCCCACCAACACACACCCCCACCCCACCAACACACACCCCCACCCCACCAACACACACCCCCACCCCACCAACACACACCCCCACCCCACCAACACACACCCCCACCCCACCAACACACACCCCCACCCCACCAACACACACCCCCACCCCACCAACACACACCCCCACCCCACCAACACACACCCCCACCCTCCACCCCCACTAACACACATCTTGATAAGAGAAGCTGCTTTCTTTAGACACCACCTCTTAAAGATGTCCTTAATGAGTGAAGATTGATGGCCATAATAAGGTTGGCTGAGTTTATAACTCCTTGTAGCCTTTTTGTGTCCTGTATAGTAGGTGATTGATGGTTGGTACTGGCTTGACCCACTGCTGTTTCTTTTTCTTTTTTTTTCCCCGCCCCCCCCCCCACCGTTTCTTTTTCTTTGACTTTGTGTATTAATATTGACATGCATCGGGTAAGGGGATGACTGATGGGCTTCCCAGTTCCCTTGCACAGGATGTCTTTTCAGTTGCATTGTGAAGTTTCACGTTCTGGATTCTTTCCCTCAGAAAATTCGAGCCAGATTCAACAGAACACGGCGCTATCAGAGGAGGAGAAGAAAGAGCAGCTGAGGAGGTAACTGCGCTCGACCACCCTTTTGAGCAGAGCTCAAGGGTGCCCCTGTTCCTCTTGGCCAACGGCAGAGGAGATCGGGCGTGACTCGCCAGATGACCTTTCAGCTGATGAGGGCGTGGGTCAAACCAACAGGGCAGGCCTGGGGCTCTGCTGGGCCATCCTTGAACTTCCAGTCAGAGACTTAAATCGAATCACCAGCTAAGCCAGCATTGATTCCCCATAGAACATTACAGAACAGGCCCCTCGGCCCTCAATGCAGTGCTGACCTACTGTGTATTCCATTGTATTGGATGATCCTCGAGACTTAAAATTGGGTTATCCTATACAAAGGGCCGAAAATTCTTAACTTGACGATGAAGTCGCAACAGCGCATGTCCTGTTAGTTATTTGCGAAGTCTCAACACTCCTCTGCAGGGTCCATCCGCCCGTCCTGACTGATGTCACCTCTGCTCGGGCTTTAAATGGCCTGTTACAGGAGCCAACAGTGGTTTATTTTAATACCTCCAAATAAAGTTTAAACCTTTAAACAATAATTTATTAAAATATTAATTTGCTTTTAGCAGCATTCACTGGTCAGCGGTAAGTGCCGTATTTTTTTTGGGAGGGGTGCTCTTATACAAAGCGTATCACTCAAAACCAACATATTAGGTGAAAATTCCAAGGTTGTCCTATATAACGACCTATACAGTATATATTCTCGAGGAAAAAAAAATCCCAAACCCTTCCTGCCTCGTATCCCTCTATTTTTCTTCCATCCGTGTGCCTGTCTAAGAGTCTGAAATGCCCCTGATACTTCAGTCTCCAGCACCACCCCGGCACTGCATTCCAGGCCCCCACAACTGTGTTTTAAAATATTTTGTAAACAAACTTATCCCCCTGATACCCTTCTTCACTTTGTACAGAGGTCCTCTGATTTTTACTGTTCCCAACCTGGGAAAAAGGCATTGGCTGACCACCTTATCCTCTCAGAATCTTGTGGACCTCCAATAAGTCTCCTCTCGTCCTTCTTAGCTCCAAAGAAGAAAGTCCTTGCTCTCCCCATTCATGTCCAAGCAAGCAGTCTCATTAGTTTCCTGTCCCCTTTATTTCTCTGCACTTATTTCCTCTCCCTTTCGTTAACGAGCTTTAAAGTTTAATTTATAAAATATAATTAAAACACCAAAATGAAAATTAAAAAAGAAAACTTCATATGTGTGCTGGTAACACTTAGCAGGTTGGGCAGCATCTGTCGAGAGAGAATCGGAATGTCAGGTCGGGGAATTTCCACACCTCCTGCCTCATCCTCTGAATATTCCCGGCATTTTCTTGTTCTTCATCGACCAGCACCTTTTGGGAGGAAGACAACAAATTCATAGGGAGAGCGTGAGAATTCCACACAGACAGCAGCGGAGGCAGGAATCAGAGGTGGAGCTGCAATGTGCCTGAGCTTTTAGTTTCATGCAGGCTGTCTGTGTCAAAGGTCACACGTTTGTGTAATCACTGAATGTTTGGACTCTGCTCCACCCCTCCCTCTCTCCCCTCTACCTCTGCCCCGCTCATTCCTTCCCCTTGCCCTCCCCGCCACCCACCGCCCTCCCCTATCTCTTCACATAACCCCTCCCTTCCCCTTGCCCATCCCGCCACCTCCTCCCTTCCTCCACATCCCCACCCCCTCTCTCCAACCACCGCCCCTCCCTTCCCTTCTCCCTCCACACTACCCTTTCCTTTCTCTGCACCATCCCCTTCCCCCCCTTTCTGTATCACCCCTCTATTCTCCCCTCACCACCACCCCTTCCTTCCATCTTTCCCACTTCCTCCGCACCCCTCTGTCCCCCTCCCTTCCCATCTTCCATCCTTCCCACTTACTCCGTACCCCTCCCTCCCCCTCTCTCTGCATCACCCCTCCGTCCCCCTCATGACCACCCCCTCCCCCGCAGGCTGGAAGAGCTGATGAAGCAGCGGCAACAGGAGCGGGAGGAGCGCGAGAAGAAGGATGAGATCAACCGGGAGAAGCAGAGACGGAAGCAAGGACAGGAACTGACAATGATCCGGCAGAAGCTGCAGGAGGAGGAGATGAGGAAGATTGCCGAGGACAGGAGAAAGGAGAAGCTGGAGGACATCAGGGCCAAGTAACTCGAACAAGAGGGTGGGGGGGGAGCATGGAGTGGGTCAGTGAGCCCCCCTGTGTACCTACTTTCAGCGTTGCCCTGATAGAATCATGGGCTTTATTTAAATAGGGCGCCACGGTTGGCGTACCAGTTAGTGCAACACCTTTACAGCGCCAGCAATCGGGATTGGACCAGGGTTCAAATCCCGTGCAGTCTTTAAAGAGTTTGTATGTTCTCCCTGTGTCTGCGCGGGTTTTCCCCGCAGGCCCTGGTTACCTCCCACTGTTCAAAACATACAGGAGGTGTAGGTTAATGGGGTGTAAATTGGGTGGCACGGACTTGTGGGCCGAAATGGCCTGTTACTGTGCTGTGTGTCAAAATTTAAGCACATGAGTCCATGCCGCCCAATTAACCTAGAAGCCTGGTTTATTTTGAAGGGTAGGAGGATACAGGTGCACACAGAGGGAACCCACACAGACACGGACAGAGACAATGTACAAATTCCTTACAGACAGTGCGGGATTCAAACTCGGAAATATTGCTCTGTAATGGTGACACTATTATTAACTGTGCCACGCGTGCAGTGTTGCATTTCCTTCCTCCAAGTGTTCGGCTTCTCTCAGCGTTCAGTGTCCAGTAGCGATTGGGATGGAAAATGAGATGGGTCAGTACACAGTGGTTGAGATGCAAAGTGCATCTCTTGTGTCAGGAACTTCACCCTCCAGCTCACACTTCTCCCTGCTCCAGCAGAGTCTGATGGGACGGTGCAAAGGGAGCTTCACTCTGTGTCTGACCCCGGGAATGTGTGACGGGACGGAGTGGAGGGAGCTTCACTCTGTGTCTGACCCCAGGAGTGTGTGATGGGATGGTGTGGAGGGAGCTTCACTCTTCATCTGACCCCGGGAGTGTGTGATGGGATAGTGTGGAGGGAGCTCCACTCTGTGTCTGATGGCTCAAATGGGGACTCCTGTTTCATACAACCATGCAGATCAGTTGATAGAGGATTTAAAATGGGCAGAAGATATGCTCTAATGTCCCTTCTCCTCCCCCCCCCATCCTTGATTCGACTTTTGTACTGTTACAGGCAGAGAGTTCGGGAAAAAATTGAGAGGGACAAGGCAGAGAGAGCCTTGAAGGTAAGAGTTATTTGACTTTTCATGCACTATTTTTAGTAGGTGGTTTTTTTTTATAGATGTTTGCCCTGTGACGCTGCCACAAAACACTGAATTTCATGACTTGTTCATGACAATAAATTGTGATTCTGAGTTGGAACCTTTCAGGGCTCAGGGCAGTGAGTGTGAGACAAGTTCTGGCCAGACCTTCCCACCCCAGTCTGGGTGCAAATATCTTGCCCCCCCCCCCACCACCCCCCATCTCTCCTCTGATCCCACCAGTGCCGGGGTGACGCTGAATCACGAGCAGTTGGGCTGTCAGGGGTGGGGATACTCAGCAGGTCAAGGGGCTTTAACTGAGAGAAGATTACAGTCAACGCTTAGGGTTGCCATCTTCCCCAGACTGAGCAGAGAACATGAAAAGGAATGTGGGATGGGAGAGGCTGGGTAAGAGTGGGGGTTGGCATTGGGGGGCGAGCCACATTCCAGAAGTACTGAATTATGAAGCATTTAAAAGCATATCTGGATGTGACAAAATGTGACTCCAATGTAGCTTCTGCGCGGTGCAGCTCAAGACACTGACACAGGGATGGTGAGCTCACACAGACAAGGCAGTCGGTGTCATCACAGTGTGGATTTGCACTGCAAAGGGAGGCCACTCAGCCCATTGTATCTCTGTAGACCATAAACAAGCTCTGGCTACTTGTCCATGGGAACTTGGGAGCACTCCTGCCTTGCTCACCCCAGGTCATGGGGCGCCAACCTCTGGGACCTGTTGAGCCTTGGGGCAGCAGTAATTAGGTGTCTCCCCCCGTCTCCCCGCCCCGCTCCAAGGTGTCCAGTGCAGCAGGCCTTGTTGACACAGTTTAGAGATTGAAAACATGGCTGAATGGTGCTCCAACAACCACCTTGCGCTCAATGTCACCAAAACCAAGGAGCTGATTGTTGACTTCAAGAATGGAAAACCAGAAGTGGACGACCTGATGATCATTGGGAGATCAGAGTGGAGGTGGTGATAAAATTTAAGTGCTTGGGTGTCACTATCTCAGAGGATCTTTCTTGGACCCAACACACCAATGGCATTGTGAAGAGAGCACATCAGCGCCTCTTCTTCCTCAGGAGTTTGCGGAGGTTTGGTGTGACATCAGAAACCCTGGCATATTTCTACAGAAGTGAAGTGGAAAGTGCACTTACCAGCTGTGTCACGGTCTGGTGTGGGGACACCAATACCCCCGAGCACAAAGGCCTCCAAAAGGTCGTGGAGACAGTTAAGGACATCAAAGGGAAAACCCTCCCCTCCATCAAGAACGTTACAGGGATTGAATGACAACATTGTTTGACTGGTTTAATGTATCTTAGATTTTGTACTTTAAATGGATGGGGGGGGGAGGTAGGGAGGGTGGGATGGGAGGAGGGGGGGGAGAAAATGGCACTGTATATATTTGAAAAGGAAAAATGTATGTATCATGGTCAATGTGGTTTATGGTGTGAAGAATAAAAAATTAAAAAAAAAGAACGTTACAGGGAATGCTGCCATCGGAGAGCAGCAGCAATCATCAAGGATCCGCGCCACCTAGCACACGCTCTGTTCTCGCTGCTGCCATCAGGAAAGAGGTCGAGGGGCCACATGACTCACACCAGCAGGTTCAGGAACAGCTGCTACCCTTCACCGTCAAGACTCCTCAATGACAAACTCAATTAGGGACTCATTTAAGGACTCTTGATTTTCTTTTTGTTCTCTTTGCATTTCACAGTTGGTTTGTTTACGTTCATTATCTGTTTACAGTTCTTTTATTTGTTTACATGTTTACGCTGTCTAGATTATTTTTTGCACTACCAATTAATGGTAATTCTGCCTCGCCCACAGGGATCTCAGGGATGTATGTGATGTCATGTATGGGCTCTGATGATAAATAAAAACCTAACTTTTCATTCTTTTCTCCTCCCCCACCACACATTCCAGTTTGGTGGTGGAGTCATGGCAATGGCAACCCCGACTCCGTCGACACCAGCGATCCCTCAGTCCACCCAAACGCCACCGGTGAAGAGGGAGTACGACGAATGCAGATTACAGGTGAGAGCTTCACTTTTTGGGGCCAGTGCGGTGGAGTCATTGCACCAAAGGGATCATCTTAGCACTCAAGATAGGGGATGCACTGACCCCACCCACCCCACACGAGCTCCACTTCCCCGTCCGTCACTGTTCCCCCCCCCTCTACGTGAGCTCCACTTCCCCATCACCGTTCCCCCCGCCAACGAGCTCCACTTCCCCGTCACTGTCCTCCCTCTCTACACGAGCTCCACTTCCCCGTCACTGCCTGTCTCCCCTCCATCTTGTACACACCCAACTGAGAGTGAGGCTTTTTAACAACGTTTATATGTCATCTTTCACACTATTGTCTCCAAGTGACAGACCCGTCCGGGTTCAATCCCGACCCTGTCTGTGGTACACGGATTTTTCACCCTGTGACCACAGCAATTCTCCCAGGTGCTCTCGTTTCTTCCTCCCTCCCAAAGAGTTTGGGTGTCGCTGGGTTAACAGTCAGTGTAAATTGCCCCTCATTATGTGAGTGAAAGGTAGAATCCATTGGGGAGAGGGGTGAGGTAGTTGAAGGGTATGTGGGGAGAATGAAATTCATATACTGCAGAGTTAGTGTAGCTTCGCGGTCACCTTGGATTCAATTATGCGGGTAGTGATTGCCAGGGATTGTGATTGACCAGTTATCATTGGAGTGTCCAAGGTAGTTTTGTTTGGAAGGTACAAAGTGTTCCATGCTTTTGAAGCAAAGTCAAGGACAGATGCACTGGTCAGCAATTTTGGGGTCCTCAATTTAAACAATGTGCTGAAGTTGGAGAGGGTTCGAAGAAGGTTGACTGGAACGATTCCGGGGTTGAAAGGGTTATCCTATTTGGAGCGTTTGATGGCTTTTGGTCTTTATTTGTTGGAATTTTGGAGAATGAGGGGGGAATTTCATTGAAACATTTCAAATGTTGAAAGGTGTGGAGAGAGTAGATGCAGAAAGGTTTCTTCCCATGGTGGGGGAGTCTTAACAGTCATTCTCTAAGGCCCACCTGGCTTCCGGCCTAACGTGCCAGGCCCCACAAGTGGCGATGACTGAACAATATTTTCAAGTAAAAGGCAGCTCTGTAAGAATCACATCTTTATCTAATTTAAAGGATCCTATTTAACCTTTTTAAAGAGCCATATTAAAACAAGCCAAGGCCCAGCAGAGGGGTCACGGCCCACTGCTTGAGAGCCACTGGAAGAGGACACAACTTCAGCATTGAAGGGCGTCCACTTAGAACAGATATGCCTAGGAACTTCTTCAGCTGCTGGAGGGGGGGGGGGGGGTAAATCTGGAATTTGTTGCCACAGGCGGTTGTGGAGTTCATGCCATTGGGTGTATTTAAGGCAGAGATTGAAAGTTCTTGATTAGCCAGGGCATCAAAGGTTATGGGGATAAGGGCAGGCAGTGGGGCTGAGTGAGGAAATGGATCAGCTCATGATTTAATGGCGGGTCAGACTAGATGGGCTGAATAGCCTCTGTTCCTATGTCTCACAGTCCACCTGTCCTCCATAAGAATGAGCTGTTTCTGGGCACGGCGCTGAGAGGGAGCCCTCTGGTCTGGGAAGTTTGGCGAGAGCAGCCTGCTTTGACCTGACCTCCCCTTTTGCCTAGATCCGGTTACTGGACGGCACCCAGCTCACGCAGTCTTTCAAGAGCCGGGAACAGCTGGCGGCTGTCCGACTGTACGTGCAGCTGCAGCAGGCGGACAACGACAACTTCAACCTAATGACTTCTTTCCCACGCAAAGTCTTCTCTGAGGAGGACATGGAGAAGCCTCTTCAAGAGTTGGGTAAAGTGTTCCGGGGGCGGTGGAGGGAGGACAAAATTGACAAGGGGGGCGCGGTTAGTGTCAGCAACCAGGACCAGGGTTTGAATCCCATGCTGTCTGTAAGGTATGTGTACGTTTTCCCCATGTCTGTGTGGGTTTCCTCTGGGTGCTGCCGATTCCTCCCACCGTTCAAACCCTACTGGGGGTTGTAGGTCAATTGGGTGTAACTAGGTGGGAAGGGGTCATGGTACTGGTACTGATAGGGCCTGATACTGAGCTGTATGACTGAATTTAAATTTAAAAGTTACTAGGATGTTGCTGGGACTTCAGGAACTGAGTTACAGGGAAAGGTTAAATAGGTTAGGACTTTATTCCCTGGAGTGTAGAAAAATGAGGGGAGATTTGATAGAGGTTTTTAAAATTATAAGGACTATCGAGAGAATAAATGCAAGCAGGCTTTTTCACTGAGGGTCAGTGGGATACAAACCAGAGGACATAGGTTAAGGAAAAAAGTTTAGGGGGAAACTTCTTCACACAGAGGGGTGGGAGTGTGGAACGAGCTGCCGGCTAAGGGGAAAAGTTTTTTTTAAATTTTTTTTATTTTTCACACTATAAACCACATTGATCAAGGTACATACATTTTTCTTTTCAAATATATACAGTGTGGTTTTTTCCCCCCCTTCCCTCTTCCCATCCCATCCCCTCCCATTCATTTAAAGTTCAGAATCTAAGATACATTAAGGGGAAAAGTTAGGGGGGGATCTTCTTCACACAGAGAGGGGTGGGAGTGTGGAATGAGCTGCTGGTTAGGGGAAAAGTTAGGGGGGATCTTCACACAGAGAGGGGTGGGAGTGTGGAACGAGCTGCCGGTTAACGGGAAAAGTTAGGGGGGATCTTTTTCACACAGAGAGGGGTGCGATTGTGGAACGAGCTGCCAGTTAAGGGGAAAAGTTAGGGGGGGGGGGATCCTCTTCACACAGAGAGGGGTGGGAGTGTGGAACGAGCTGCCTGCTGAAGTAGTGAATGCGGGCTCAGTGTTAACATGAAGAAAAGCTTGGATGGAGGGCTATGGGTGCAGGCCTGTTTTCTGTGCTGTAATGTTCTATGGTATTCAGTTAGGCTGGACTGAATGTATTCAGTGAGCTCTGTACCAGTTATCACTGCCATTGTACAGATGAACTGCACCATCAACCCCAGTGCAGTGGTTGAAAGCCTTGTATGAAAGCCTTTGTTTCTTCTTGGACCCCATAGTCTTGTCATTCAATCCCAGTAGATGCAAAAGATCCCCTGTCATGAAGCAATGGAAATTTCCTCTCATTAGTTTTTGTCTTAATCAAATCTCGAGGAGAGTTATACTGTTAAACAATAAAGTCTGATCGTGAGGTCAGAAGGGGCTGCCTTTCAGATCAGACTGGAAACACCGCCTTCCCTTGAAAGGGGATCCTCCAGGTCAAAGAAAACTTCAATGCCTTTGACCTTTTCTCCTCATTCATTTGATCATAACCTCACTTTAGCTGTTGAGGGGAAACTGTAGCATTGGTGACTGTTTCCAACAGTGGATGGGAACTACTCCCCCCCCCCCCCGGGCCTTCTCGATTTTTTTTTCCTTTGAAACCCTCTGTGTTTTACTTGCGTTGACCTGCGTGGGTGTGGGGTGGGGGGGGGGGTGGTTAGTATCCGTTGCAGGCTGCAAGAGTACATTGCTGAGGGAAGCACTAAGCTTTTGGAGAGGGAAGGGCCAGTCTGGAGTGGCCATTCTCAACCTTTTTGCCCATGGGCTCTCTCCCCCCCCCCTCCCAGGACTCTGAGCCCCTTTCCATGTGAATCAGTCATTTCATTGGGTTCTTCTACTAATGAAAATGTTCTGTCATGAATGAGCTGTGGCCCAAGGGTCATCTTGCAGGTTGAATCCATCACAGCCGTGTTTTCGTCTTTGCGACCTTTTGCAGGTCTGGTCCCTTCTGCAGTCTTGATCGTCTGCAAGAAGTGAAGCTGGCATCTGCGCTCCCTTCAGCACAGCACGAACCGGGGCATTGGAAGACCGTGGACTTGCGAGTCGCCTGCCTGATCTTGTACTGGTGCCTCAGAGTGTGAAAACAGGCCGCCTCCAGGGGCTTTGTTTGTGCGAGGCCTTTAACAAAAGACTTGTTTATCCCGAGATAAAGCAAAAAGCGAAATAAAAAAAGTGTAAACATTTTTATAATCTTAAGGTTTCACTCAGTAGGGGCAACGGAGTGTACTGGAAGAGTTTGTACTGTTACAATGGTCGACCATTGTTTCTGTGGCAAACTCTTTGCACAGTTGGGAGTTGGTTGGGCGCTTAATGCAGGTCAGCATGGAGACAATTTGATTTACTCAGTTCCCACAACAACCACTGTGACAGAGGGCTCAGGCCCGAAATGTTGGCTGTGAAACACAGAAGACTGCAGGTGCTGTGACTGTAGAAACGCTGGAGGAACTCAGCTGGAATCACAGAATCCATAGGAGGTAAAGATCAATTACCAATGTTTCGGGCCTGAGCCCTCTTCAAGGTATAAGCAAAAAGCATGCAGGCATCTGAAGAAAGATAGACAGAGAGAGGAGGGGTTGAGCGAGGGGTTGGTGGGGGGGGGAAACAAGTCCAGACCAACAATCAAAAGTTATTAATTGGAAACAAATGGTGAGAATTGATTCTGGCTCTGAGACGAAACAGGGAAAAGGGAGAGAAATGAAGCCGGGGGGGGGGGGGGGGGGGGTGGAGTTGTGGTTTCACAAAAACCAGAGAAGTTGACGTTAATGCCATCTGGTTGGAGGGTGCCCAGATGGAAGATGAGGCGCTGTTCCTCCAGTTTGCAGGTGGCCTCAGTCTGTCGGTGCACGAGACCACGGACAAACATGTCAGCAAGGGAATTGGGCGGGGAAATTGAAACGGGTGGCCACCAGGAGATCAATGCTATTGTGGCGGACAAAGCTCAACGTTGGTTACCCTTCCTATAGATCAGTGGTTCGCAACCTTTTGTTTTCCACTCGCACACCACCTTGGTGATTAGTAAGGGATTACCATTGCATGACTGCTGAGTTTCTCCAGCGCTACAGTCACAGTGTCTGCAGACTTTCTTGTTTAACTGCTGGACAGTTTTAGTGGAGGTGGCTATGAAATAAATCGCTCACCCGAATAATCCTGTAGCAAGGAAATCTTTACGTTCACCTCAACTTAATTCAAAAGATAGCCCCTTTAACAGCCCAGTTCTCCCTCAGCCCTGGGTCAACAACGATATCCAAATGAGCCACTGGCACTCAGCTTAGAGTATCACCTTGCAACTTGATGATCTTGATGCTGGTCAGGTTTCCATTGGCCTGTTTGATAAATTTACTGGAGTTCTTTGAGAATATAATGAACGCAGTAGATAGAGGGGAGCGGATGGGCGTGGTTTACCTGGATTTCCAGAAGGCGTTCGATAAGGTGCCGCATAAAAAAAAACTTGTACAAATGATAAGGATGCATGGAATTGAGTGTGATGTTACTACATGGCTTGAGGATTGATTAACCAATAGAAAGCAAAGAGGTGGGATACAGGGGTGTTTTTCTGGTTGGTGAGCGGGGTACCGCAGGCCCACAACTGTTCACACTATATACGTAAACGATCTGGAAGAGGGGACGGAGTGCAGTGCTTATAAGTTTGCTGATGACACTAAATTGAGTGGAAAAGGAAATTGTGCAGAGAGTGTGGAGAGATATGGATAGGTTAAGTGAGTGGGGAAGGGTCTGGCAGATGGAGTACAATGTTGGTAAATGTGAAATTATCCACTTTGGAAGAAAATATGGAACATCAAAATATTACTTAAATGGTAGGCGATTGCAGCGTGCGGCCATGCAGGAGGACCTGGGAGGGCTTGTGCATGAATCGTAAAAGGTTGGTTTGCAGGTGCAGCCGGATAACGAGGAGCAGGGAGATTCTGCTGCAACAGGATGAGGTCCTGGTAAGGCTGCATCTGGAGACCTGTGTGCAGATATGGTCTCCTTACTCGAGGAAGGAAAGATGAGCTTTGGAGGCAGTGCAGAGGAGTTTCACCAGGTTGATGGGGTTGGCCTATGAAGAGTGTTTGAGTCACCTAGGACTGGACTCGCTGGGATTTAGAAGAATGAGAAGGGATCTTACAGAAATGTATAAAATTAAGAAAGTTAGAGATAAGATAGAGGTTGGTAAGTTGTTCCCATGGGTGGGGGAGACTAGAACTAGGGGACAAAGCCTCAAGATTCAAGGTAGTAGATTTAGGACGGAGATGAGGAGGAACTGCTTTTCCCAGAGTGGGGTGACTCTGGAATTCACTGCCCTTTGAAACAGTGGAGGTGACCTCGGTAAATATATTTAAGGCAAGGTTGGATGGATTTTTACACAGTAGGGCAATTAAAGGATATGGGGAAAAGGCAAGTCGGTGGAGATGAGCCCTTTGCATGGCAGAGTAAGCTTGTTGGGCCAGATGGCCAACTCCTGCTCCTGTTTCTTACGTGTGCAGGCTTTGGACCCAACAATGAAGTGTTTCCACTCAGGATGGCAGGGAACTCCATTGTGAAATTGCTGCGCGGGGGACTTTGAATCTTCAACTCAACTCGAGAGCCAAGCGGCCAACGCCGGGATAGAGTGTGTTTATTATATGAGCTCATTTCCAGCAAGGAACTCTGATGTTCCACTTCATCAGCAAGTTACAGGACCAGTTTTATGATGTTCAAACCCTGATTAACACAGACACAAGCAAATTTCTTGTACGTATTCCCCTGTTTCTTCTCCCACTCACCCCCACCCATCCAAATCTGGAGACCTTAATCCTCAGGAATCTAGTGGAAGAATCAGTTCCTTTCACGTTGAGTCGGTTTCGCAGAAGTCTGGATTTTTACTTCCATGCTGAAGCAAGATCAGTTGGACCATGCTGCCTGTTGCATGATCGGATTAGTTCTCAATGCTTTGGATGACATTTATTAACAGGATCGACCATAATGACCAGACCCAAGGAGACCAAGCCTGACACAAGAGAAGAGAGCATGTTAAAACTGAACAAAGGTTTCCCCTCTACTAGATTTTATTTGGATAGTGAGAGTGGCACAGTTGGTGTGGCAGTTAGTGCAATGCCTTTACAACGCCAGCAACCGGGACCAGGGTTCAAATCCCGCACTGTTTGTGAGGAGTTTGTCTGTCTGCGTGTTTTCCCCAGGGCTCTGGTTTCCTCCCAGAACATACTGCGGGTTGTAGTCCATTTGGACTCATGGGCTGAAATGAGGGTGGCTCGCTGGTATGGGGCCAGTCTCCAATGGGGTGGAAGTGGGAGAGAAAGAGAAAGCCTACCCAAGGCGGTGGGGGTCTCCTCTGGGTGGGGCAGAAGGAAAAAATTCCCTTGTGGAGGGAGGGGGAAGAAAAGTCTCCTGGAGTGGGGTGTCTCCCCACTGTGGTCTCCATGTGGGGGTCTCCCTTGGGTGAGAAGAGGGTAAACCCCACAAGGCATGGGGACTCCCCTGGGTGGGGTGTCTCCACGAGGCGGGGGACTCCCCTGGGTGGGGATTAGTCTCCACGAGGCGGGGTCTCCCCGGGGTGGGGGGTTAGTCTCCACGAGGCGGGGTCTCCCCAGGTGGGGGGTTAGTCTCCACGAGGCGGGGTCTCCCCAGGTGGGGGGTTAGTCTCCACGAGGCGGGGTCTCCCCAGGTGGGGGGTTAGTCTCCACGAGTGGGGGGTTAGTCTCCACGAGTGGGGGGTTAGTCTCCACGAGGCGGGGTCTCCCCGGGGTGGGGGGTTAGTCTCCACGAGGCGGGGTCTCCCCGGGGTGGGGGGTTAGTCTCCCCGGGGTGGGGGGTTAGTCTCCACGAGGCGGGGTCTCCCTGGGGTGGGGGGTTAGTCTCCACGAGGCGGGTTCTCCCCGGGGTGGGGGGGGGTTAGTCTCCACGAGGCGGGTACTCCCCGGGGTGGGGGGGGTTAGTCTCCACGAGGCGGGGTCTCCCCGGGTGGGGGGTTAGTCTCCATGGGTGGGGGGTTAGTCTCCACGAGGCGGGGTCTCCCCGGGGTGGGGGGTTAGTCTCCACGAGGCGGGGTCTCCCCGGGGTGGGGGGTTAGTCTCCATGGGTGGGGGGTTAGTCTCCACGAGGCGGGGTCTCCCCGGGGTGGGGGGTTAGTCTCCACGAGGCGGGGTCTCCCCGGGGTGGGGGGTTAGTCTCCACGAGGCGGGGTCTCCCCGGGGTGGGGGGTTAGTCTCCACGGGGCGGGGTCTCCCCGGGGTGGGGGTTTAGTCTCCACGAGGCGGGGTCTCCCCGGGGCGGGGTCTCCCCGGGGCGATGGGGTCTCCCCGGGGCGATGGGGTCTCCCCGGGGCGATGGGGTCTCCCCGGGGCGATGGGGTCTCCCCGGGGCGATGGGGTCTCCCCGGGGCGATGGGGTCTCCCCGGGGCGATGGGGTCTCCCCGGGGCGATGGGGTCTCCCCGGGGCGATGGGGTCTCCCCGGGGCGATGGGGTCTCCCCGGGGCGATGGGGTCTCCCCGGGGCGATGGGGTCTCCCCGGGGCGATGGGGTCTCCCCGGGGCGATGGGGTCTCCCCGGGGCGATGGGGTCTCCCCGGGGCGATGGGGTCTCCCCGGGGCGATGGGGTCTCCACGAGGCGATGGGCCACCCCGGGGCGGGGGTTAGTCTCCACGAGGCGATGGGCCACCCCGGGGTGGGAGGGATTTCTCCTGGGTGGGGGATCTCCCCGATGCGGGAGGGAGATCTCCCCGATGCGGGAGGGAGATCTCCCCGATGCGGGAGGGATCACTACGGGGTGGGAGGGATCTTTCCCCGGTGCGGGGGTCTCCCCGGTGCGGGGGTCTCCCCGGTGCGGGGGTCTCGTCTTTCCCCGGTGCAGGGGTGGGGTCTCTCTCCACGCCCGGACTCACCCAGGGCGAAGACCATCTGACTGATGGTTCCCATCCCGGGCACCGCTCCTTTCTGCATCACCTTCCGGGCCGAGGCATAGACGTAGCCGCCGGCCCCGACCAGGCCGCCGCCGCACACCAGCCGGCAGCCCCAGCAGTCGCCGAACAGCGGCGGCGGCTGAGCGGCCGCATCATCTTTCCCCGGAACCGCCATTCAGTAGTTGCCCGGACCGACGGACCCGCTTCACTTATAAAGTGTCCGGGTCTAAACCTTCCCTTGGAGAACTCGATGTTGCACTTATCATTCCTAGCACCTTGAATCTTCAAATTACACCACAAAATTACAGGTACGTAACCAGAAAGTTAGTAATAGTTCTTTAAATTTATTTAAGGTATTGTTTTGGCTAATATAAACTATAATATAAAATATCAACCGTATCCACGCCGGGTTTCACCTTCTTTCACGTTGATTGGTTGAGTCCAATGTCCATCACATCATGCTTTCTGATTGATCAACCTCAATGACAATCATTGATTCCTGCCTTCTGATTGATGAACTTCGCTGCCAATCATTGGTTCCTGCCTTCTGATTGATCAACTCCGATGCCAATCGTTGATTCCTGCCTTCTGATTGATCAATCCTGATGTCAATCAACACTGAGCTTCCCGTCCAATAATAAACCGCCGTATTATTATTTTTACCTCACTTTAACTGAATATCACCGCCAGCTTCGCAGCGTGAACACGTAATTTTCCAACCGCATCTGAAACCTTTCCCAACGGTGGTCCCGCCCCCCTCTTCCCGATTGGGCATCTCCCCACGACGATCCCGGATCGGCTATCCCCCATGCCAATTGGTCGGCCGTAGTGCCCGTCAGCGGAACCGACGTGGCGATTGGTCGGAAGGCAGGTGGATAAGCAGCAAGAGGCGGGTGCGGCGCTGGCCCGCCCCTCGTGCCCGGAGCCCGGCGGATGAATGAAGCAGTGAGGTGAGAAGGGGGAAAGGCTTCGGCGTGGTCGAGGGGGGAAGGTTTAAAATCGCAACCCCCCCCCCCCCCAATAATCTTATTACCTCAACTGGCTTATTGTTAATGATTAGATGTTGGGGGGGAGATAAATGTTATTAACCCTTTAATGTTGGCCAGGATACGTGGGGCCTTAAAGGGTATGGGGCCTCCACCATGATGGGGGTGGGGGGTGTGATCTGATCCCTTTACTAACACAAGACAACCAAGGGCTTGGCTGAACATGGAACACTGCAGGCCTTTCGGCCCTCCATGTTGTGCTGACCCATATCTTCCTTTAAATCAAAAGAGTAGACCTTCCCCAGCTCATCCTGGCACCCATTCCCCAGGCAAGGCATTCCAGGCACCCACCACACCCCCCACCCCAGCTCTCTACATTACTTACCCCTAAACTTCCCTTTGTTAACCCCACCCTGGGAAACAGGCGCTGGCCGTCCACCTTGTGTATTCCTCTCATAACCTTGTCAACCGCTATCAGGTCCCTTGTCCCACTGCGCTCTGAAGGGGGAAAAGTCCCAGCTCGGCTGACCTTGCCTCTTGTTTCCCAATTCAGGCAATCTCCTCTGCACACTCTCCGGAGCCTCCACACCCTCCCTGTACTTAGAAGGGGAGTCCCTTCTGGGTCACTTGAGTGTCTGTGGATCCGCAGCCGCACAGGCTCCTGTCCGACGCGTTGGACAAGGCAACCGGGAAGCCTTCGGTGCCTTCTTGCCCTCGGTGTCCTCTTGGATCCCGGCTCCGGTACCTGCTCCCTGCGAGCCGGTCTCTAGCAGCCCATGCGGATCGGCCCACCCACTCAGCCGCTGAGCCCCTCGCCGGTATGCTGCCATTGGTCACCGTCCTGTAGGGTCATCTTTTCTGCTTCTACTTCTCAACAGGGGTTTCTGGTGCCCTGTGCTGGTGTGAATCCCATCATGTTCCACTGCCCAGCACAGGCACTACCATCTTGGGCACTAACCTCCACGGTTGGAGGATTCTACATAGAAACATAGAATATCTACAGCACAATTTGGCCCACAAAATTGTGCTGAGACATAGATTCCTTAAAAAAGTAGTAAACCCTTCCTACCTCGTAACCCTCTAATTTGCTTTCATTCATGTGTCTGTCTCTTAATTGCCCCTAATGTTCTAACCTCTTCCCCCCTCCCCCCATCACACCCCCCAGCAAGGCATTCCAGGCATCACCGGTCTCCATGTAAAAAAACATATCACTGATGTCTCATCTTTTCTTTTTGAAAACTTTATTTAAAGACTTTAATCAAAATACAGTTAAACATAACAAAGAAAAGCGAAGAACAAATTTTTATATATAAAAAAACCCTATGCACCCTCCCACCCCTTCAGCCAGCTCGCTTAAGGGGAGCCAAATATAAAAATACAGTTAATATAAAGAATATTTCAAAGTATTTCCAAATACATATATTCCAAATAAGGAGACCACATTTTAACAAAAAACGAATAATTATCATGCAGATTACATGTAATTTTTCCCATAATACAATTTCTCAACTCATTATCCCAGCGTGTTATGTTAATCTCCATATTATCTTTCCAAGTACTAGCTACACATTTTCATGCTACAGATAACACTAGACGTACAAATGCAATTTGAAATTTATCCAACCCTCGTCCTTTCAAAGAAACCATATATCCCAACAAAAAGATTGATGGGTCTAATGGTAATTTAATCAGAAATAATTTTTTCAAAATCAATCTAATTACTTCCCAAAACGGTTGTACTTTAACACAAGACCAAACAACATATAAAAAAGTTCCAATACATAATCCACATCTAAAATAAGAATCCGAATTACTAAACCCATATTTTTTCAATTTATCTGGAGTCAAATATAACTGATGCAAAAAATTATAATTAACCATTCCATATCGTACATTTGTCACTTTAGTTACACTATCATGACAAATAACCTCCCAATTATCTTCGGGAAAAATATAGGTTAAATCACTTTCCCTTTTAAGACTAGATTTCTCCCAATCCGGTTTATCCATCGCATCTTGTAACAATTGGTACATATCCGAAATATAACCTTCCTTAGGTACAAAAGAAATCAAAGACTCAAATTTCGTCAACATGGGTAAATTCATCTCTTTTCCATAATTATCTTTTATCAAAGCTCTAAGTTGATAATATATAAATAAAGAGTTTACAGATGTATCAAATTTCTCCCTCAGTCAGTTAAAGGAAAGAAGCTGGCCTTCTTCAAAACAGTCCTGAACTATATTAATACCTTAGAATTCCATCTCTTGAAAGGATTATTGAACATTGAAAAAGGAATAAGCTGATTATAATATAATGGGGTTTGGATTGATAATTTACCCTTTGAACCTAAAACCATATTTCGTTTAACCCATATCCTGAACAAATGTTTTAGAACCGGCATATTACATTCTCGCAATAAATTCCCATTCCACTTAAATATAAACTGGTATATCTCAACTTCAGATATACAATATTGTTTGTTAAAATTTGGGGAGTTGTCTGGATATAAAGTAAATTGGGATAAGAGTGAAATATTGCCAGTTGGGGAGAGAGATTATTCAGAATATAAAAGTATAAAATTAAAGTGGTCAGATAGAATTAAATATTTAGGGGTGGTAGTAAATGCAGATTATCAATTTTTATATAAATTAAATTATGTTCCTTTATTAAAAAGGATTCAAATGGATTTGACTAAATGGAAAGATCCACCGTTAACATTAATTGGTCGAGTAAATTGGTAAATTGCATTAAAATGAATATTTTTCCTCAAATTCAGTATTTTTTTCAGTCGATACCATGTTTACTTTCAAAGGGTTTTTTTTGGGATCTGAATAGAGCAGTGCGGGAGTTTTTATGGAAGAGAAAATTAGCACGAGTCACTGTGCATAAACTTACATGGATTGCAGTTACCTAATTTTCAAAATTATTATGAAGCAGCTCAGTTGAAATTTGTTAGTAGATTGATGGATATGGACCAACCTCCGAGTTGGACAAAGGTGGAAATGGCTTGTATATCTGATGTCTCACCTCCTTACTGGAAGTATGCGGAAGCTAGAGATAGGAGACACCTGGTTGAAGTAAAAACACAATGCTGAAGAAACACAGTGTACTTTATGTAGCAAACATAAAGTATACATAACCGACGTTTTGGGCTTGAGCCCTTCACCAGGATGTTGCCTGGATTTGAAAATATGTCTTATGAGGCAAGAGCTGGGACTTTTCTCTTTGGAGCGCAGAAGGATGACAGGAGACTTAATAGAAGTCTACAAGTTTCTGAGAGGCATAGATCAGGTGGACACCCAGCACCTTTTTTCCCAGGATGGGAGTAGCAAGACCAGGGGATATCGGTACAATGTGAAGGAGGATATCAGGTATACGCAGAGAGTTCTGGAGGCCTGGAATGCCTTGCCTAAGATGGTGGTGGAGGCTGAAACATTAGGGCCATTTAAGAGATTCTTAGACAGGCACATGAATGAAAGAAAAATAGAGGGTTACGGGGTAGGGAGGGATTAAGTATTTTTTTTAGGAATATATGGGTCGACCTAACGTTGAGGGCTGAAGGGCTTGTACTGTGGTGTAATGTCCTATGTTCTAAACTTCCCTCCCTTTGACATATATCCTTTGGTGTTTGCTACTCTTGCCCTGGAAAAAAGATGCTGCTGTCCACCTTATCTATGTCCTTCTGAATCTTGGAGACCTCTATTTTGTCTCCTCTCATCCTTCTTCGCTCCAAAGTGAGAAGTCCTAGTTCTGCTAACCTTGCCTTATAAGACATTTTCCAATCCAGACAACATCCTGGTAAAGCTCTGAACCCTCTCCATAGCTTCCACATCCTTCCTATAATGAGGTGACCAGAACTAAATACAGTGCTCACCAGAGTATTGTAGTCTCACATTTGTATGACCTCTCAACTCTTGAACTCAATCCCCCTAATAATGAAGCCCAACGTCCCAGCAACCTTTTTAAATATCTTATAAACCTGCACAATGACCTTGAGGGATGTATGGATTTGGACTCCCAAGGTCCCTCTGTTCATCCACACTCTTAAGTAACTGACCATTAACCCTGTACTCAGCTTTCTGGTTTGACCTTCCAAAATGCATCACTTCGCACTGATCCAGATTGAACTCCATCTGCCACTTTTCTGCCCAATTCAGCACCCTGTCTCCATCCTCTTGTAACCTTTGACAACCTTCAGCTCCATCCACAACTCCTCCAACTTTCATATCATATGCAAACTTAATGACCCATTCTTCCGCCTCTTCATTGCAGGTCATTTATAAAAATCACAAAAGAGCAAGGGCCCCAGAACAGATGCTTGCAGAACTCCACTGCTCACTGAAAAAAATGGCAGATTATGATAGAAAACTTGGTGCTGAACTCAAATATAATGTCAGATTTCCTGTATCACATAAGAAATTTGAGAAACATTAAATTAACTCTTAGTGAATAACACAAAAGTCTGCAGACTTCAGAATAAAATGCCAGAGAAACTCAGCAAGTCAAACGGGATACTTTAAATGTTTAAATTTAGTCTTACAGCTCGGTAACAGGCCATTTCAGCCCATAAGCTTGTGCTGCTCAATTACCACCAATTGACTTACAATCCCCAGTATGTTTCGGACGGTGGGAAACCTACAGACACAGAAAACATACAAACTCCTGACAGTATAGCAAAGATAAAGATACATGACTAATGTTTGGGCTTGAGCCCGTCATCAAGGTATAAGGGAAATGTCTGCAGGTCCCCAAACAAATTGGGGGGTGGGGAAGGAGGAGGACCTGGGAGTGCTTGTGCAGGTGAGAAGGCAAATGGAATGTTGGCCATCGTTGATGGAGGGATTGAATTTAGGAGCAGGGAGGTTCCTGCTGCAACTGTACAAGGTCCTGGTGAGACAACATCTGGAAAATTGTGTGCAGATCTGGTCTCCTTACTTGAGGAAGGATTACTTTGGAGACGGTGCAGAGGGGGTTCACCAGGTTGATTTCAGGGATGATGGGGTCGGCCTATGAGGAGATATTGAGGCGTTTGGGACTGAACTTGCTAAAATTTAGAAGAATGAGAAGGGATCTTGTAGATAAGAGGTTGGAAAGTTGTTTCGATTGGTAAGGGAGACCAGAAGTATAGGACGTAGCCTCAAGATTCAGGATAGTCGATTTAGGACAGAAATGAGGAGGAACTGATTTTCCCAGAGGGTGGTAAATATATGGAATTCACTGCCCATTGATGCAGTGGAGGTGACCTCAGTAAATATATTTAAGGCAAGGTTGGAGAGATTTTTACATATTAAGGGATATGGGGAAAAGGCAGGTCGGTGAAATGAGCCGATCATCAGATCAGCCATCATCACATTGAATGAGATAGAGCAGTCTCGACGGGCCGAATGGCTGACTCTTGCTCCTATTTCTAATGTTGTTCGTATGTTCTGATTGAATTTAATTTAATCACCTAATGATCCTGTCAGTTCAACTGACCTAAAAATGTTTTGCCCCTGAATTTCATTCGTTCTTGGCATCTGATGCCTCTCGTGTCAGTGTCCGACAACCAATGGATTCCATTTGCACTGATAACATCTTTCCATGCTCGCTATGTCCTGGTGAAACCTTTCACCGTGTTCTTCACTGACTGCACCAAGATCAGCAGGGAAGACGTCCAAGTGCCGATGCAGAAAGTGAATTTTCAACGACACGCTGCACTTCATGGCTTTGTCAGCTTCAAGTAGACTCATGTCAGGAAATCACAAAAATAAGTATGTGACAGGAAAAGTTTGAGGCAATTTTGTGATCAGCAGTCCCAAATCCATAAAATACACCCAAAAGTATTCAGAAAGCAAAATATTCATTGTCCAGTAAAATCATTTAAACCAGTGGTTTTCAAACATTTTCTTTGCTCTGTGAATACTAAGGGATTACTTAAGGTGGGATGGAAATGGGAAGGGAAGGTTGAAAACCACTGCTCAAGACCCAATTGTTACAATTTTGCTTGAGAAAATATTGTCATTGGCCCATTTTCTTTGGAGTTATGAAGCCGTGCACATAATGAGTCAATGAGGGACAATTAAACCAGTGGTTTTCAAACTTTTTCTTCCCACTCTCATACCACCTTAAGTAATCCACTCACATACCACCTATACCATAAAGTGCTCTGTGGATACTAAGGGATTACGTAAGGTGGGGTGTGAGTGGGAAGAAAAAGTTTGAAAACCGCTGGTTTAAACAAAAGGTTCAGATGTTGCAGGCCCCCTTTAATGTTGGGGTGAGGGATTCTCCAGATCCCGTAAAGTTGGAGGGATATATCTGCACTCCTTTAAAGGAGATTTTTACAGATTCATTGCTACTTCCCTAAGCTAAAGTGCTGCCTTTGACCTGTGTGCAGCCCGTGTCCCTCTTAACATATTTAAGAAAGTCGACTAGCTGAGTTTCTCTGGCAGATTGGGTTTGGCTTCAGTTTCCTGCATCTGTTAAAGGTACAAAGGTTCCTTTTATTGTCACGTAGTCATATATCGAAATGTATCAGACATGATGCACTTCAACTTTTGCCTGCTGCAAAGCAAACAGAGAATCGCCATGAGCATTGCCATTACAATAGGAGACAGAGAGGGTCCGTGGATTTGCCTCCAGCGCTCCTGCAGCTGCACAGACTTCAGTTTGATCCATCAGCAACCCAAGCTTCAGGTTCAAACCTCCGACCTGATCAGGAAACCTTTTGGGACCCCTTCTTGCCCTCGGCACCCTTTCGAATCCCAGTTCCGATAATTGGTCCTCGTGAGTCAGCACCCCCCCCCCCACCCGCAGCACAGGTGGGTTTCCCGACTGCAAGTCGCCCGCAGCCTGTGGGGGTCTCCTGACCCCTCATCACCCGCAGCCTGTGAGGGCCCTTCAGCCACTGAGCCTTTCGCCGGTTCGCTGTCATGGACATCTTCCATGGGTTGAGTCCTATGCTTCTTCTCAATGGGGGGAGGGTGGTGGTGGTTCTCCCCAATTGTGCTGCTGTGCACCGATCTGCTGCAACCCCTCATGGCTCACTTCTCCGCACAGGCACCACCATCGTGGGTACAGTCTCCCTCTGAAGCAGCCATTCTCAGCCTTATTCTATGGACACCTTGGGATTCTACTCAAAGTTGATGGGCCCCCTTCCCTGTGAAACAGTGAGGTTTAGTTGGTTTCCTCCATACTTTTCAACTACTGACTGCATAAAAGATATTTTATAATTAAAGTCCTAAAATGTATTGTGGCTTCTATTGAGAATGACTGCTCCAAAGCTTTCTAATCATGAACCTGTCCAAATATCTTTTAAATGTAATTGTCCTCCTCATGTCTACCACTCGCTCGCTTCACATACACAGCACCCCCTTTGGTCCCCTTCAAATTGGCATCCTCCCTCCTTAGACGCATGCTAGACTTTCCTACTGTGGGAAAAGTCTGTGACCACCTACCTTTTCCATTCTCCTCATTATATACCTTCCTTAGCCTCACTCCAAGGAGAAAAGCCCCAGTCGCTCGTTGTCACCCAAGCCAGCCAATCCTGCTCATATCCTCGTGAATCTTTTCTACACCTGTTTTGCCTTCTGAATGGTAATTGTATCTTACCTGGTCAGAAATGCGCACCATACTCCAAATGCGTTACTTACCCCTTTAATGTTTGAGAGGGGAGCATTTGCCTTCCCACAAGTGGCCATTGTAATGTTGGAGGGGGTTCTCAGGATGGGGATGGAGGCCATTTAGCCCATTGAGTTAACGAAACGGCCACTGCTTCGAGTGCCGAAGGCCCTGACCCGCACCATTAATTGACTATTTCTCTCCGTGGACGCTGCCGAGTCTCCAGCTACTCTCACCCGAGATTCTGCCATCTGCTGTTCATGTGCTGCTTTTGCCCATTTGCTTGCAGAGACCCTGAGAAACACAGCATTTCGACCTCTTGCTCTGTGGTCACAATAACGGGGCAACCATTCGAGGCTGTGAGACTGTACTTCTGCAGAGTTCATACCGTTGAATGGGAAATGAATACCATAGATATGAAAGTCTGTGGACACAGATGGGAGGGACCCAGTGGCCATTTCAATTTCCTGCCCCTTTCCCTTGCTGGCATGTTTGTCCATGGTCTCATGCACTGCCAGACTGAGACCACCTGCAAATTGGAGGAACCATGCCTCATCTTCCATCCTTGAAAATGTACAGCGTTATAGGTTAATTTGGCTGTAATTTGGTGGTACGTTTAAATGGTTTCTACTTTGCTGTAAGCAAAATTTAAAAACTAGACAGCATTCAAATGGACCTCCGCTTTCTGTGAGCACCCCTTCACCTTTCGTGTCCTCACATGCATGGCCAATTATGGCCTTTGCCTGTTGTCCTGTGCTTCTTCTCCTCCCCCTCATTCCCCTGCTCCTCCTCCCCTCATTCCCCTGCTCCTCCTCCCCTCATTCCCCTGCTCCTCCTTCACTCATCCCCTGCATCTTCCTCCCCTTACCCCTTCTCCCCTGCCCATTCCTCTCACCCTTTTCATTCAGCCGCCTGCCTGCTTTATTGCTCACACCTTGAAGAAGGGCTCCATTTCATATTTTTACCTCCTATGGACGCTGTGAGACCTGCTGAGTTCCTCCACCATTTATTTTTAACCCACTGGTAGTGGATAAGTTCCGGTTCTTGCTAACATACTCTCCGTTCTCCCTCCCTTCCCTTTCCCCTTGTCTTCCTTCCCTTAGCTCTATACCCTCTTCCCTCTCCATTCACAGAGCCTTCCCCCCTCCCCCTGTTTGCTGCTGTGCCCTCCCTCCTTTATCCACCTATTATCTCCTGCCTTTGGGACTGTGCTCCTTACCCTTCATGTCCCCGCTACTGTTTTCTTCGGGCACCTGCCTACATTTTCCCACAACTTCATGAAAGGCTCCAGCCCAAAACATTGGATGTGTATCTATCTTTGCTACATAAAGGACACTGTTTGACCAGCAGAGTTTCTCCAGTGTCATGTTTTACTTCTTCCCACCTTTCTGTGTTTTTAACCTTGGTATTTAACCGGTTTGTCTCCACAGGTTTGACTCGGCACAAGGACAAGATGGTGGACTCCCAGTACATTTTACCCAATGACATCGGCATCTCTCTGCTGGACTGCAGGGAAGCTTTCCAGCTCCTTTCCAAGGAGGAGAAGCTGTATGCCCATTATGTCTCGCGTGCCTGCTGGTATGGCGGCCTCGTGGTGCTCCTGCAGACATCCCCGGAGTCCCCTTCCATCTTTGTCCTGCTGCAGAAGTTCTTCAAAGCTCAGTCCCCGTGGGAGCTGCAGGAGACAGCCACGGCAGTCGGCTTGACCCCAGAGGAATACCAGGTGACTGGAGTGCCCCTTCCCAATCTTTCCCCCTGTCACCATTTTCCCCCAACTCTCCCTCCTTTCACAGAGCCAGCAGCTTATTCCTCGAGGAAGAGCTCAGGCCCAAAACGTCGGTAATATATCTTTGTCTCCTCTGAACGCTGCGAGACCGGCTGAGTTCTTCCAGCATTTCTGTGGCTTTTTATGACATTCACAATGTTATAGACTTTCGTGTTTCAATCATTTCTCAAATTTCCTTTTAGCACATCCAATTAACACCTTTTGTCATTGTCTGTGAACCTCCCCACCCTATTTTTCCCCTTATTTCCCCAGCCATCACTTTTTTTTGCTCATACCTGATGAAGGTCCCTTGCCCGAAACATCGGTCACGAGTTGGGGCAGCACAGTTAGCCCAATGCTGTAACAGCACCAGTGACCTGTGTTTGAATCCCGTGCGGTCTCTAAGGAGTTTGTTCGTTCTCCCCGTGTCTGTGTGGGTTTCCTCCAGGGTCTCCACCTTCCTCCCACCCATCAAAATGAACCAGGGTTTGGAGATTAATTGGGCGGCATGGGGCCTGTTACCATGATATCCTTCTATGGACACTGTGAGACCAGCTGAGTTCCTCCAGCGTTTCTGTGTTTTTGCCAGTTCCCTATTCCCTTTCTCTCCATTTCCCCCTTGATCCCTTAGGCCACAAGGGGTCACATCCAACTCCCTTTTGATCATACCCACAAACCAGCGCCAACAATAATCTGGGGCAGGGAGTTCCACTAGCTCACAGCTCACCGAGTGAAGAGATGCCCCCTCACCTCCGTCCCCAAAGGCTTCTCCCTTCTCCTCATGCTCTGGACCTTCCCCCTACATCAAACCTCACATAGGTTTAGCAGAGCCCACAGACCTCTGGTTTTGGTATCAATTGCACTTAGAAAGCATGGAACTTTACAGCACCTCAATGTTGTGCCGACCTATATCTTTGTACCAATAAAAAAAGTACTAAACCCTTCCTACCCCCGTAACCCTCTATTTTTCTTTCATCCATTTGCCTGTCTAAGAATCTCTTAAATGCCCCTAAATGTTCCACTTTCACCACCACCTCTGGCCTGGCTAGGCATTCCAGGCACCCACAACTCTTTGTGTAAAAAAAAAAAAAAAGCACCCCTTATGTCTTATGTCCCTCCTAAACTATCTCCATAGAACCATTGAACACTATAGCACAGAAAACAGGCCATTTGGCCCTTCTTGTCCTTCACTTTGTAGAGATGTCCCCTGGTGTTTGCTGATCTTGTCCGAGGAAACAGGTGATGGGTGTTCACCCTTGTAGACCCTTGTAGACTCTTGTAGACCTCTATTAAGTCTCCTTTCAACTTTCTACACTCCAAAGAGAAAAGTCTGCTAACCTTGCCTCATAAGATTTGTTTCCCAATCCAGGCAACACCCTGGTGAATCTCCTCTGCTCCCTCTCCACAGCTTCCACATCCTCCCTCCAATGAGGTGACCAGAACAGAACACGATACTCCTAGTTTGGTCTCACCAGAGATTTGTAGAGCTGCCATATGACCTCTCAACTCTTGAACTCAATCCCCATATTAATGAAGCCTAACATCCCATCGGCCTTCTTCACTATCCCATCAACCTGCGCAGTGACCTTGAGAGATGTATGGATTTGGACCCCAAGTTCCTTCTATTCCTCTCCATTGTTAAGTATCCAACCATTAACCCTGTACTCAGCCATCTGGTTTGACCTTCCAAATGCTCCCCACCTTGCACTTTAGGTGTTTGCTTAAAATCAGGTTCTCTTCGACCCTTGACTGCATCCAAGAAAAATAAGGTGAGTCATTCCTTCAGCTTATCAATACTCCTGATTGCATTCACCAACTGCATGTGCTGCCAGGGAGTGGGTGCGCATCAGACAGTCAGACAGGTTTGGATATGATTTCTGTGTCAAAAAAATGCAAAAGAAACGCCGGAGAGATTAGCCCATTTTAGTTCCGGGTGGAGTCAAGGACAAGAGTGCATACCTTCAGAATTGAAGGGTTTGTAGCGGCAGGTATACTGCTACTGAAAGAACACACAACCAGATCGGTTGAGCTCAGTGAGCAGAACTGATTTATTGCAGGCTGCTAGGCTCCCAGCCCAGCCCAGACCTGGCTGAGAACTGCGCTGGGGGGCGCTGACATCACCCGGGTGTCACGTGGTCCCCCAGTGCGGGCTTCTGAGCCCTGTGCTGAGAAGAAGGGGAAACCCCCAACGGCACCATTTTAGCTGGATGCCCCACCGCGTGGATTACAAGTGGAGCTGGTTCGCCTGCCTAGTGTTGTGCCGCCACAGGTTCCCATTTTAAACAGAGATGCGGAGGAATCCCTTTAGCCAGAGAGTGGTGAACCTCTGGAATTGGCAGCCATGGGCGACTGTCGAGGCCTAGTTGTTGGGTGTATTTAGGGCAGAGACTGGTTGGTATCTGAATAGTCAGGGTATCAAAGGTTGTTGGGAGAAGGCAGGAGTGGAGCTGAGTGGGAGGATGGATCATTGACAGTGGGGACTTGATAGGTCATGTAGTAGCTGACTTCTTCTCCTATATCTTATGGTCTTATTTACCTAAACATTTATCTATAAAGCTTGTAAAGATCTGGGATTCTCGCTACATTTCCATAGCCATTGCACATCCCCACCCACCCCCCCACCCCCGACCTCCTTGAGCAACAGTGAGATTTCACTTCACCAGACTGGTTGGTGAAATGCCCCAGCTCTGACTTACCGTCCTCCTCATCCAAAGGCAGCAGGGGACCCCCTTGGCACTCCCCACCCACCCAATCCAGCGGCGCTGATCTTCCCCGGTGCTGCCCCCATCCACTCTGGGGGTAATCTCACTGTCACCGAGTGTGGAGCCAAAAGGGGACAAGAGGCAGCAGGGTGTGACAAGTGTTTGAACAAGAACTGAGGGCTACAGGTTAAGGGTGAAAGGAGAAATGTTTTTTTTTAAAAATTAAACGCTATTACCGGTCCAGTGACCTGGGTTCGAATCCTGCACCGTCTATGTTCTTCCCATGTCTGTGTGGGTTTCCTCTGGGTGCTCCGGTTTCCTTCCACCCTTCAAACAAGAAGTGTATGGCATTTGTAAGGGGAGGGGGGGGGCCTGTGGATTAATTGGTGTATTTGGGCGGCATGGTCCCATGGAATGGAAGGTCCTGTTACCATGCTACACGTCAAAAATTAAAAATGAGATGCCAATTAAAGCAGTGAATGAGGGGTCAGTTTTAACATTTAAGAAATATTTTAATAGATCTGGGGTGGGGGGAAGAAGTCGATGGAAATAGGCAGGATAATGGTTTGGTGCAGACTTATTGCAGAGGGCACACATATCTGGCTCACATAGGGAAACCTGAACTCCCTGGAAGGTATTATGGCCTTAAATCTAATCTTTGTGTTGCATGTGTAATTGGCCTTTGCATTGACCCCATGGGCTTGTCCCTGGGATTTGTTTCACTGCAAAGTGAAAGTACTCTTCAGTAGTTTCAGGGAGGGACTCACAATCTCTGAATTCATTAACTCTGTGGGTGCCAGGGCTGAATCGTCTCGCCTCGGATCCGTGGAGAGTGCTGTGCAAGTGAAATTTACTAGACAGTCCTTTAATATGGGTGCAGCCTAAATTGATAAGCACCAGCCCTTCTATAATTAATGATGATTTAAATGGATTCATCGCAAAATACCATGTATGCGCGTGTAATAGTCAAATTTTGTGGACCAATTTTAGGTTAAAATTTAGGGGATCGACTACTATGCGCATATTTCTTTTGATCACAATAAGTACCTGTGTTGCTTGAGGAGTCAGAGCTCAGATGGGAGGGTAGTCAGGGCCTCGAAAAGAGTCTGTGGTCGGGGCATTGGGAGCTTGGATGGGAAGGTAACTGGGCTGTTGGGACCTCGGGTGTGAGGGCGCTGTGGCCTTGGGGAGAGTCTGCGGTCAGGATGTCAGGATCTCGAATGGGAGGAAGGCCAGGGCCTGGGCAAGAGACGGCGGTTGGAGCATTGGGAACTTGGATGGGTGGGTGGCCTGGGCCTAGGCAGGAGAACCCTGTCAGTGCATCGGAAGCTCTGGTAGGTGGGTGGCCTGGGCGAGAGATGGGATTTGGGGTGTTGGAAGCTTGGATGGGCGAATAGCCAGGGCCAAAAATTGGGTGGGTCAACGATTACATGTATATGTATATAAATATATATATATGGAACCTAATAGATTGAGAAGATTCTTCTGCAAGCAGACTAATTGACTATCTCTAACATTAAATCAGCTATGTCAAGAGCTCACACAAAAGGATTCCAATGAAAAGGAAGATCACAAGCACTGTTACGGGGTTCATTCAGGAGCCTGATGGCTGCAGGGAACCGTTTGGTGAGCGGTTTCACACGCTTAAACCTTCTCCACTGCATGGTGCAACTTACGAGGCGAGCTCTCTGGTCTTTTGCAGGCGTTCCTCGTGTATGCTGCTGGAGTGTATTGCAACATGGGTAACTACAAGTCCTTTGGCGACACCAAGTTCGTGCCGAACCTACCGCAGGTAAAACCACCGCCCTGGTTCATTACCTGGTCACAGTGTAGATTTGAGGGATTCGAGCGACACCCTGCACGGTAACAGGCTATTTCGGCCCATAAGTCCATGCTGCCCAATTTACACCCAATTAGCCTACAACCCCCGGCACGTTTCGAACATTCCTAGACATTGCGTCACCATGGGTGGACCAGGACAAATCACTGGAGCTGTTCACCCCGAGGAACTGAAACCCATCCACTCTCTCACTCTCAGCATTCTGTCGATGCGTACCAGGAAGTGAGCATCAACCCTCCTCCTAAGAGAAGTGGACATAGTCCTTGAGTGTTCTCGGGGATCACATCCAAGTGGACTCGAGGCGCATTCAATGGGGGCTTTCTCCAGTGATCTCACAGTCTCCTGTCTGGTCTTCACCCAGGAAAAGCTGAAGGAGTTGGTGTGGCAGAGCAGGGCATTCGAGAAGAACCCAGAAGAGATGGAGAGGCTGTGGCAAGCATGTGGCAACCTCATGTTCTCACTGGACAACCGGCAGAAGCAACTGGGCCTGGGGACCAAGGTAAGCTGGCTCCTGGTGGGCCACTGGCTTGGCGATTCCATCAAGGACTTCAAGTCAAGTTTATTGTCATCTGATTGTACAAGTGCAATCCAACGAAACAGCATTCTCCAGTTCTCAGTGCAAAACACGCAGACATACAACAAGACAGACACACATACAGACAAACAATACACATGCAGGACAGGTATTTCGCCTAGACAAATAAATATAAATATTGTTTTGTGAATATAAGAGTCTCTGATAGTGTGAGCAGTTCTTTTGCTCGTTCAGCGTTCTCACTGCCTGTGGGAAGAAGCTGTTCCTCAGCCTGGTGATGCTGGCTCTGATCCTCCTGTATCTTTTCCCCTGATGGGAGCAGTTAAAAGATACTGCGAGCAGGGTGGAAGGGATCCTCAATGATTTTGCACACCCTCTTCAGACAACAATTCCGGTAAATCACGTCGATGTGCGGGAGGGAGACTCCAGGGATCCTCTCTGCCACTCTAATGGTCCTGTGGATTGACCTCCAATCCATTTCTCTGCAGCATTTCTCCTCCCGCCTTGATGTCGGGAGCAGCATTTGTAACCAAACTGTTTAAGCTCTCACAGATGCGGATTTCACAATCTCATTCTTCTTGGGAACCGAGGAAATATAAGTGGCGTTCTGTGAGGTGGATAGTACACCACAAAAAGTGTCCTACCGTGAACATCTAAGAGCATTCTAATTGTTTCAAGAGAGGGCCCTGTCTTGGGTAAACTTGTACCTCTCACTTTGTTCATTTTAGATTGGTCACAGTGTTTGAGCTACCGAAAGAAAATAGACACACACACCGAGAGCAGTTCAGATTATACAAATGTTTATTACAAATTCAAAAGCTGATTTCACACTACAATATGCAAGCCCTTCCCAACTATACTTATCAATGCTTGGACTGGTCCCAACTGGTGAAGCGAGGCAACAACTGCACACTTGTAGTAGGTTGTCAGGGCGCCGGTTAGCAGCTTCTCCACCTCCCCTTACCGGGACATTGGCTGGACTCCAGAAGTTCTTCTTCTTGCTGAGAGATGTTGCCACCTCTCGGAGAGTCTCAAACTTCAGCAGCGGGACCATGGCTTATATTACCCAAAAACTGCTTACCCAAGCACCTATTCCCAGCACAGCAAGAAAAATAAGCAAGCAAGCTAGCATGCTAGGCTTCTAACGAATAACATAATTTTCAGCTTATCACTTTGAATACAATGGTTTATTTTGCATCAAATTTATTCTTAAAACGATAATAAACGTCCTTGAAATGACAAGGATTAGCGCAGCACTGGAGCAGGCCCTTCTGCCCCTGATATCTATGGCATTTTAGATCGAGATCCTGTTTCACTCCTAAATTGGAATATCTTCTCTCCCTCAGGGCATAACCACTTACTTCTCTGGAAACTGCGATCTGAAAGACGCAGAGCTGGCACAGAGATTCCTGGACTTCAAGGTGAGTGAATCTCATTCTCCTTGGGAAATGAGCTGGCACAGAGAGTAAAATTAGTGGGAGGGATGATGCGGCGCTGAAACTGACCTACCGTGAATTTGTAAGAGCATTAATGTCTATGTCAAGAGTGGGCCCTGGACACATAGATTTTGGGGGGGGGTTGTTTCTGTTCTAGAATATAAAACATTACGGCACAGTACAGACCCTTTGGCCCACGATACCATCCTCACCTTACACCCTTCTGGCTGCTTGGGAAGTTTAGATGCTTCATCTGATCTTGGATGTACACCACAGAATCAGGTCCTTCCACCCCGCATTGTCCGCACTGACCGTGATGCTGATCTGTAATCCCATCTCAAGATTAACAATTCCTTTTTAGAACGTAATATTACATATAATTACCTTTTGCCTGCCGTAAGGCAAACAAAGTCATCGTTAGTGTCAATTGGTGCCCCTTATAGTAAGAAGCAGAGTCACTGAATGTCCGTGCAGTCACCTCCAGCACCCCCCCTCCCCCCCGGGCTCTGCAGCCACCCAGACTCCTGTTCAATCCATCGGCAACCCAAGCTCCAGATCCAAACCTCCGACACGATCAGGAAGCTTTCAGCTTTGGGAGAACCTCAGCTCCCTCTCGGGATTCAAATCCTGGTTCACATGATCTAGCCTCCAGCAGCCTGCGCTCCCCTTGCGGATTCCTCGACTGCCAGTCGTTCACAAGGCCCCTCAGCCGCTGAGCCCCTCGCCGGTCCATTGAACATGGTCATCTTTCACGTTGGCTCATCTCCTCTGCTTCTCCTTCTCAACAAGGTGGATTCTTCCTATTTCTGGTGCACTGCGGCTGTCCTTTCCCTGAATCCCTCTGCACCATTCCTACCCGAATCCCTATTCAAATAATTTCTAAACATTTTTACTGTATCTGGCAGCTTATTCCAGATAACCATTACCTTCAGACTGGACCAGCAGTTCAAGAACAGTTTCTTTCCAACAGCTATCAGACCCTTGATCCTCCCCTTGTTACACTAATCAGGGACTGCACCCAAAAGGTCCACGGTAGTAACACCACTTTATTGTTGCTCTGTGGTATCTGAATACTTATGATATACATTTTGTATTTATTATCTCTTTTTCAATTTAACATACATTTACAGCTGTTCACCTGCAGCAAGTAAGAATTTTGGAACTTATGTTCTTTGTACCAATAGTCCTCGACTTCCGACTTGCACGAGTTATGTCCACCCGCTCATATGGCCGATTTATAAAAAAAAAAATCTTTATTAAAACTGCTGCACAAGTACATATTTTGTGTTAAAAGTACTGCATATAGTGCTCCCCGCTCCTGGTGGCACCCTGAGGACCCCGAGTTACGACCAAATCAAGTAACGACCAACTCCTCATTATGGTCGTAAGTTGGAGACTACCTGTACAGTTGGAGGCCCTTCCGGCCCTTGAGCCCATGCCCTCCAAATACACCAATCAGCCTATGTTTTTGAAGAATGAGAGGAAACTGGAGTGCCCGGAGGAAGGCCACGCAGATTAGGGAGAACATACAAACCCTTTACGGACAATGCTGGATTTGCCCTCGGGTTGCTGGCACCTGTAATAGTGTTGTGATGTCCACAACGCTAAACTTGCCGTCACAGTAACAATAAATTAATTAAAATTAGTTTATATTTACAAAAACGCCTTTTCATCCTTTGTATGGGAAAACCTACCCCTCAAATCTCCATTTGGCTGAAGAAGTTCCTCTCCATCTCTGTTCTAAGCGGATGCCCTTCAATCCTAAAGTTGTGCTCTCCCGTCCAAGACTCTCCCGCCATGGGAACTCGATGAGGTCACCTCTCGGCCTCCTGGGTTCCAGTGAGAATGAATCCAGCCTTGCTGCAGCCCACCAGTCTGGCCAATATTCTGCTTCATCTCTTCTGCACTCTCTCCATTGCTATCACATCCTTCCAGTGCCGTGACCACTACGAGTCCCATTTTCTACATGTCCCCAAAACTGGTGGAGTACTTTTTCTTTAGCCAATTCTTTCCCTTTTAAATTTAGATATAAAGCATGGTAACAGGCCCTTTCAGCCCACGAGCCTGTGCCGCCCAATTGCCTACTTTTTTTTTAAAAGCGCTGATGTGGACCTGAAGGGAGCAGAAACACTGCGTGCCCCCCCTCCCCCCACCGTGGCGTCCAACCACCCATGCGGTCTGCTCCGTGCAGGCTTTAAACAGCCGTTAATGGAGCCGATAGTGGTTTTATTTGAAAATCCCGTGACTGCGGGGTCTGCGCCCAAGATGGAGGGCAGGCTGTTGGTGGCTCGAGGCGAGGGACCCTCGCAAGCGACGGACTGCTGTTGACCGTGGTCAAGGAACTCGCACCAGGCTGCTGGAGGCCAGCTCGAGACCAGCTGAAGGGTACCGGGTATTAGAACCAGGACGCGAGAGGGTGCCGAGGACTTTCTGTTTGGATCTGGAGCTTGGGCTGCTGATGGTTTGGACTGGACTCTGGGGCTGTGGGAGAGCTGAAGGTGAATCCATGGACACTCAGTGATTCTGAGGGAACTCGCTGTGCCTTCTCTTTCCCTGACTGTAGGGGCCCTTCAGGCAATTCCTTCTGATGGCGAATCTGTCTGGCTTACGGCAGATTAAAGTAAATTCTCTGTAATGTTGCACTGCTTTTATTATATGACAATAAAGCAGCCAGGAAACTGGAGCACCCGGCGGAAACCCACGTAGACTCGGGAAAGAATTAACATATTCCCTACAGGATTCAAAACCCAGTCGCCTGCGCTGTACCGCCTTGCGCTAACTGCTACTCTGACGGCATGGCCCTAGTGCCAGCTGCCACTCTCTTGCAGGACAGCAAAGAGGAGCAACGGGTTGAGCAGCTTCCTCCGCTCCACTGACCTGGGTTTGATCCTGATCTCCATGTAAATCCATGGCTTTTTCGCAGGAGTTCCAGTTCCCCCCCCCCCCTCACCTCCACCCAGGGGTGGCCAAACATTTTTTGGTTACACAAAGAAAATTATAAGGAGTCACAGGACAAACAATATTAGCCCAGCAGTTTTCAACCAGTTACACTGCAAGAAAATCGGAGATTTTAGAACAGAAAACCCCTGTGCCATCAAAAATTCATTCAACACTACTAACAGTTAAACAGTAGTTTATTGAGATGTGCTCACATTATTATAGTGGGCTTTAAATGAATATGATGATGTCCCAGTGAAACCTTTCACCATATTCGTCACTGACTGCACCAAGATCAGCAGAGAAGACGTCCAAATACGAACACAGAAAATGAATTTTAATTGACACTTTGTGGTTTTGTATGCTTGAAGCAGACTTAAAATATGGCAGGATATCACAAAAATAGATTATATCTAAAAAATGGTACGTGATAGGAAATTTTTAAGGTGATTTTCGTTATCGACAGCCCAAAATCCATAAAATCCACTCGAAAGGAAAATCTTCGTCATTCAGTGATCACTTGATTTGGTTCTCGATTTGATCTTCAGTGGAAGGGAAGCATTCCCAGCGGTCCGTTCCAATCCCACCCAGTGCCAGTCTCCACCCTTACAACTGCTTGTGTTTCCTGTCTTCACCTGTGGGAAGAAGGGAGGGGAAACTTTTCAATTCCAACTGACAGTCAGCTTTGTCTTTCTTCCCTCTCTCCAGGGGATCAGTGCTTACAATACCCGCCTGTTTAAGATTGTCGATGATGATGGAAAAACTGTCTACGAGGTTAGGCTGGCCTCGGTCATTATGGATGGTATGTGATCACCACAATGAGCTGACTTCTCTATTCTTTGTGCACAAAACCATACCACTCAGGACTGCAATGTAATAGAAAGTGGGCCCAATCCTTCCACTGTACTCAGTGTAATACAGTGACAGACCCATCCCCACCAGTACTGTACCCCAGTGTTATACAGTGACAGACAAGACCACACCAGTCATGTACCCCAGTGATATACAATGACAGTACATCCCCACCAATACTGTATTCCAGTTTTACACAGTGACAGACCCATCCCACCAGCACTGTACCACAGTGTTATACAATGACCGACCCATCCACACGAGCACTGTGCTCCAGTGTTATACAGTGACAACCCCACCAGTACTGTGCCCGAGTGTTATGCAGTGACAGTCCATCCCCACCAATACTGTATCCCAGTTTTACACAGTGACAGGCCCTTCCCCACAAGTACAGTACCCAAGTGTTTTTCAGTGATAGACCCGTCCCACCAGTACTGTACCCCAGTGTTATACAATGGCTGACCCATCCACACCAGTACTGTGCCCCAGTGTTACACAGTGACAGACCCATTCCTGAACAGGCCTGTTCAGTTTGATCTGCCCTCTCTCCCTCAGATGCTCTATCTCAGGGCGAACCCTTCAACAGCTGCGGCACATACGAGTTTGAAGGCTTCAAGTTCAAAGTGACCCGAGGTGATCATTCCCCATTGATGAAGAAAGTTGTGGAAAATTTAGAGAAGGCCAAGGTGAGCAATACAATGGGGAAAGGCTGGGGAGTGCCCAAGACCCTCTTCGCTTCTCCGGGACGCTGCTGGGTACTCTCGGCATTGAATCTCTGCACCGCGGTGCTTGGATGGCGAATGCCTCTCCTCCTCTTTAAGCCTGCTGTGCCACTGCACGGCTAGTCACCCACAGGAGCTGACAGAACCAGCGGATGGGATTAAACCCGTGAACTGTTGGACGGAGAGCACCAGCCTGACTGTTTCCTCGTCACCCCGCCCCCCCCCTCCACTGGTTACCCGTTTGTCGCTCCCCCCAACAACCTGCCTGCCTCTCCTGTTCACCCCCCAGAGCTACGCAGCCACTGCCAACGTAGAGAAGATGCTGGAGCACTACACCAGGAGTTTCAGCACTGGTTCCATTGACGCTCACAAGGAGGGCTCCAAGCACTGGATTCGGGACGAGGGACCCATCGTCGAGAGGTGAGGCACAGCCAGCTGCTCCCCATGTCGTGCACAGTGGAACTCGGGGGGTGGGCGAGGGCACAACACAGAAGCAGACCCTTTGGCCCAACTCCTGTGTGATGGCGAAGCTGCCAATTCATGTTCATCCCCTCCATAAGGACATAAGAATTAGGAGCAGAAGTCGGCCATCCGGCCCATCGAGCTCTGCCCCACCATGCAATGAGCTCATGGCTGATCTGATGTTCAGCTCATCTCCATCGACCTGCCTTTTCCCCATCTCCTTTAATTATCCCTTAATTCTTCCACTATGTAAAAGTCTATCTAATTTTGTCTTAAGTGTATTTACTGAGGTCGCCTCCACTGCTTCAATAGGCAGCAAATTCCAGAGATGCACGCACCCTCCCCACCCCCAGGATAAGCAGTTCTTCCTCATCTCTATCCCTGGATCTTGAGGCTACGTCCCCTAGTTCCAGTCTCTCCCACCAATGGGAACAACTTGCCGACCTCTCATAATTTTATATATTTCCAGAAGATCCCCTCTCATTCCTCTGAATTCCAGCGAGTACAGTCTCAGACAATTCAATCCTTCCCCAAAGGCTGACCCCTTCATCACTGCAATCAATCTGGTGAACCTCCTCTGCGCTGCCTTTCTGAGTTTGGCCCATATCCTTCTCAGCCTTTCCTGTGCCTCTCTGAGCATTACAATCATTTCCGCCATCTCGATTGATGTAGTGGCCACCCTTTGTGTGTGTAAAAAAAAAAAAAAATAAAAAATTCATGGTTCCTTTGTGGCAACATTCACAAAAACTCCCCAACTTTGTCTTCAGTCCGCTGTTGCAGCAGAAATCCCCCAATGGCAATTTCAATTTCCCACCCCAGTCCCTTGCCGACGTGTCTGTCTTCGGTCCTTATGCACCACCAGACTGAGACCATCTGCAAATTGAAGGAACAACGCCTCATCTTCCGTCTGCTCACCTTCCAACCGGATGACATCAACGTCGACTTCTCTGGTTTCCATTAGAAGCCCCTTCCCCCTATCCCCATGTCTCCTTTCCTCCAGCTCTGTATTCACAGAACTACCTCCCTCCTGCCCTCCTATCCTCTAGGCTATTGGCCTGTGCTCCTCCCCCTGCCCTTCTCCCCCCAGCCTTTTCATTCAGATGCCTGCCTACATGAAGTAGGGTTCATGCCCAAAAGGTTGGTTATATATCTTTACCTCTTACGGATGCTGAGTGGCCTGCTGAGTTCCTCCAGGGAGCCTTGGCAATGATTTTTATTACCAACTTTGTCTTCCTTTGTAAAGACATGCTTAGAGGCGCCCCAATCAAGACAAGAAGGAGAGGCAGAGTCCATTCAGAGAGTCCGTGGATGCCACCACCTCCCCCTGTGCCTCCATAACCTCCGTTGCCACACAGCCTCCTGTCCGATCCAATGGTGAACCTGAGCTCCAGGCATTCAGTCACCCTTCTCAGCCCCTCTGGAGCGATTAGGAAGCTGTCAGCGGCCCTGGGCCCTTCTGGAGTCCTGCTTGCTCCCTCATGGATTCCGGTGCCGATCCCTGGTGAGGTGCCGTGGGGGGGGGGGGGTGGAGGGACGCGCTGGGGGTAGGTCCCGAAGCCGATTTAACCAGTGTCGCCTCTCTGCCTCCACAGTTACATCGGGTTCATTGAGAGTTACCGCGACCCCTACGGATCCCGGGGGGAGTTTGAAGGTACAGCAGAGATTGGGCTGCGTTTCTTTGTTTGGTCGGATGACCTGCGGGGGGTGGGTAGAGGGGTGTGGGCTGGAATAAGACGGACTGTCCTCATCCCTGCCCCGGTACGGGAAGCATGCTTCACTGTTAGCTGGGGTGGGGGGTGGGGGGGGAATGAAGAGGGACCTCCTCCCTGTCAAGATGGCGGGAGAGGGGGAGTATTGCTGAGGATGCTGTGCTGAAGAAGGTCTGATGGAGGGGGCATTTAGCCCCTTGGAGGGGAAATGCTGAAGTGGCTGTGTGCCACTGAGGCTGATGTACTTCGCGGGATGGGTGTTGCTGTCAGGGAGCTCTGGTGCTGAGGGAGTGTCCGGTGAAGGTGCTCCGGTGTTGAGGGTGTGTCGTGGTGAGGGAGCTCTGGCAGTGATGGCACACGTGTGCTGAGGGAGTGGGGCAGAAGTTGTGGCAACCTTTCAGAGGGCCCCCCATACAGAGCATGGAGGAGTAGCACAGGGGGAAGTCACGTGATGGAGTAGTGGCCGGACGGTGAACTCCAGCCCTCTCCAGAAAAGTTGAAAAAAATAAAGGAAAGCACAAAGGCACAAAAATAAAAATTAAAGTAAAGTGAATATAAAGGTGGAAAGAAGATGGCGACGAAAAAAGAAAAGTCGAAACCAACGGTAAGAAGAGAGGAAGAGAAGACAACGGAAGAAGAAGGAGAAGGCCTTACCTGTTCGAAGAGGCCCGCGGTGGAGAGAGAAGCTCGCTCCCTCAGGTCGGTAGAAAGTGGACTACAAAAATGGCTCGCTGAGCCGAGTAAAAGTGCGCAACCGCGCATGAAAAAAAACACACCGACGGGGGGGGTGACCAGCTGGGGAGTCGATCTCCACAGCCGGCAACGACAGCTGCAGAACACCTACAGCAAGAGGAGAACATAGAAGACAACGAAAACAAGAAAGAAGAGAAGAAAAAGAAAACAAAGAAACAACAGATGGCCAACCCAAAGGAAGAAGAAGAGGAAGAGTACAGTGAAATGGAAGAAGGGAAAGGCAAGACAATGGATATATTTTCTCTTATTAAAGAATACATGGATTCATTTAAAGAATGGCAAGCACAAGAATTTAGTGATTTAAGAAGAAGAATAAACAGTACAGAAGAGAAAGTGAATAAAATAGATATGGACAAGGTGGAAGAACGAGAAGCAGCAGTAGAAATGGAGGTAGAGGACTTAAAAAAGAAATTAGAAGAATCTAATAAAAAAGTTAAAGAGACACAAGAGCTGTTAGCTCAGAAAATAGATATAATGGAAAATTATAACAGAAGAAATAATATAAAGATAGTGGGCCTTAAGGAAGATGAAGAAGGCAAGAATATGAGAGAGTTTATAAAAGATTGGATCCCCAGGATCTTAGGATGTCCAGAACTACAGAAAGAAATGGAAATAGAAAGGGCACATAGAGCATTAGCCTTTAAACAACAACCACAACAAAAGCCAAGATCCATTTTAGTAAAATTCCTAAGATATACTACAAGAGAAAAGGTACTGGAGAAAACAGTGGAGAAAGTAAGAGAGGACAACAAGCCACTGGAGTACAAAGGGCAAAAAAATTTTATTTATCCAGATATAAGTTTTGAACTCCTGAAGAAGAGAAAGGAGTTCAATACAGCAAAGGCGATTTTATGGAAGAAAGGGTATAAATTTATACTAAAGCATCCAGCGGTATTGAAAATATTTATTCCAGGACAGCAAAACAGACTATTCTCGGATCCAGAGGAAGCACGAAAATTTGCAGAACAATTACAAAATAGACCGAGAGATGAAGACATGTAACGAGAGTACAAAACACTGCGAACTAAAAAGACGTGTGTATAGGACTATATACATATATAATACATATATTACATAAGTGTATGTGCATTTAAAAGAAAATATATAGTGTATAGAGAAGAATTAATGGGGAAAAAAAGGGGAAGAGAGGAGTAAAGAGGGAATTTAGAGAGTGACCTTTGTTGTATATAAAAATTGAAATCTTTTCTGGGGGGGCTGGGTAGGGAGAAATTACGGTCACTGCAAAATCAGTTGACGCTTGCGAGTGAATTCGCAAATCCAAATGGAGAGGGGAGATGTGGTTGCCCGACGAGGGATAATGGGCAACTCAGGAAGGGGAGGGGACAATGGGGTTAAAGAAATATTAGGTAGGAGAATAAGGGGAATGTTTGATGTGTTAAAAATGTTGTCTTATAAACTGTTCAAAGAAAGAAAGCAGAAATGGATGAGAAGGAAAGGTGATGATGAGGAAACGGAAGGGAAAGATAAACAAAGTATAAAATGGCTACATTAAACTATATGACTTTAAATATTAATGGAATACATAACCAAATCAAAAGGAAGAAACTGCTAAATTTACTGAAAAAAGAAAAAATTGATATTGCATTTGTGCAAGAAACACACTTAACTGAAGTGGAGCACAAGAAATTAAAGAGAGATTGTATAGGACATGTAACGGCAGCGTCATATAACTCAAAATCTAGAGGAGTGGCTATATTAATCAGTAAAAATGTACCAATTAAAATAGAAGAGGAAATAATAGATCCAGCAGGAAGATATGTAATGATAAAATGTCAGATATATTCGGAGTTTTGGAATTTACTTAATATATATTCGCCTAATGAAGAAGATCAAAAATTTATGCAGGATATTTTTCTGAAGATAGCAGATATGCAAGGGAATATATTAATAGGAAGGGATTTCAATCTCAATTTGGATTCAAACATAGATAAAACGGGGAAAAAAATTAACAGAAAGAATAAAGTAACCAAATTTATAATTAAATCGATGCAAGAAATGCAACTTTTGGATATATGGAGGAAACAACACCCAAAGGAAAAGGAATATTCATATTATTCAGATAGACATAAAACATATTCAAGAATAGATTTATTCCTGTTATCAGCTTGTATACAAGATAGAGTTAGGAAAACAGAATATAAAGCTAGAATATTATCGGACCATTCACCCTTGATATTGACAATAGAGTTAGAGGATATCCCTCCAAAAATGTATAGATGGAGATTAAACCCCATGCTACTTAAAAGACAGGATTTTAGAGAATTCATAGAAAGACAAATTAAAATGTACTTTGAAATAAATACAGAATCAGTGAAGGATAAGTTTATATTATGGGACGCAATGAAAGTGTTCATCAGAGGGCAAATAAGTTACGTAACTAAGATGAAGAAGGATTACAATCAGGAAACAGAACAGTTGGAAAAGGAAATAGCAGATATAGAGAAAGAATTAGCAATGAAGGAAGACAAAACTAAAAGAAGGGAATTGGTAGATAAGAAAATAAAATATGAAACATTTCAAACATATAAGGTGGAGAAAAATATAATGAAGACAAAGCAGAAATATTACGAACTAGGAGAAAAAACGCACAAAATTCTAGCGTAGCAGCTTAAGACAGAACAAACTAAAGAATGGTATTGGCATCAAGGAAAAAAGACAAACAGATCACATATAATCCAACGGAAATTAATGAAAATTTCAGAGAATTCTACGAACAATTATACCAAACTGAAAACGAAGGGAAAGAAGGCAAAATAGATGAATTCTTAACTAAAATTGAACTACCAAAATTACAAACAGAGGAACAAAATAAATTAATAGAACCATTTGAAATAGTAGAAATACAAGAGACAATAAAAAATCTGCCGAATAATAAAACACCAGGAGAGGATGGTCTCCCAATAGAATTCTATAAAACATTTAAAGATTTATTAATTCCTCCCCTCCTGGAAGTAATCAACCAGATTGATAAAACACAAAGCTTACCAGATTCATGCAAAACAGCAATAATTACAGTAATACCAAAGACAGGGAAAGATCCACTTGCACCAGCATCATATCGACCAATATCTCTACTTAACAGAGATTACAAGATAAAAGCTAAATTATAAGCAAACAGATTAGCTGATTATGTACCAAAAATAGTAAGTCTAGACCAAACTGGATTCATAAAAAAAAGACGAACAACAGATAATATTTGTAAATTTATTAACTTAATTCATGCAGTAGAAGGAAATAAAACTCCAACAGTAGCGGTTGCTTTAGACGCAGAGAAGGCCTTCGACAGAGTAGAATGGAATTATTTATTCAAGGTACTACAAAAATTTAGTTTACCAGAGAAATATATTAATTGGATTAAAGCATTATATAAGGGGCCATTGGCAAGAGTGACAGTAAATGGATATGTATCAAAACATTTTAACTTAAGCAGATCAACAAGACAGGGATGCCCACTATCGCCCTTATTGTTCGCGTTAGCCATAGAACCACTTGCAGAACAGATAAGAACAGAAAATAAAATAAAAGGGATAAAAATAAAAGGCAAGGAATACAAAATCAGTTTATTTGCAGATGATGTAATAGTATACCTAACGGAACCAGAAACATCAATAAAAGAATTACATAAGAAATTGAAGGAGTATGGAGAAGTGTCGGGATACAAGATTAATGCAAATAAAAGTGAAGCAATGCCAATGAATAATGCGGATTTCTCAAAATTCAAGAAAGAATCACCGTTTAGATGGCAAATGCAAACAATACGATACCTAAGTATACAAATAAATAAAAACCTCAGCCATCTATATAAACTTAATTATTATTCACTAATGAAAAAAATACAGGAAGATTTAGAGCATTGGAAAGACTTACCATTAACACTAATAGGAAGGATAAACTGTATTAAAATGAACATTTTTCCAAGGATACAATACCTATTTCAGGCACTGCCAATACACTTGACAGAGAAATAAAGCAAACTACCAATTATCAAAACTAATACTGACGCAAAATCAGCTAATCCCTTTTACGGTAGATAACCTGTCTTTTAGAGAATGGGAGAAAAAAGAGATTAAAAGAATAGAAAATTGTTTTTCGGGGAATAAATTATTATCCTTTGAACAAATGAAGGATAAATATAATATAACTCAAGATACAGTGCTGGCATATTACCAATTGAAATCCTATTTAAGGGATAAATTGGGAAGTAGTCTGAAGTTACCAGAAGGAAGCAATTTTGAATATCTGATTACAGACACAATGATAATTAAAAAATTTATAACAAACATGTATATCAAATTACAAGAAAAGGAGAATGAGGAAATAAATGATAAAACTAAACAAAAAGTGGAACAAGATCTAAACATAAAGATAAAAAAGGAAACATGGGAGAGGTTATGTTTAGGAACTATGAGAAATACAATAAATACGAGATTACGTATGATACAATATAATTGGATACATAGGTTATATATCACTCCTAAAAAGTTAAATAAATGGGATCCAACAGTATCAGACAGATGTTTTCGTTGTAAAAAAGAAATAGGAACAACAATTCATGCAATCTGGACTTGTGAAAAGGTGAAAAAATTTTGGGAAGATCTAAACCAGATATTAAATAAAATTACAGAAAGCAATATACCAAAAAACCCAGAGATCTTCCTCCTAAGTAACATAAAAAATAAAGAATTTGGACTTGATTTGGAGGGTGTACAAAAAAGATTTGTTAAGATAGCCCTAGCTGTAGCAAAAAAATGTATTATGTTAAACTGGAAATTAGAAGATAATTTGAAAATACAGCAATGGTATATAGAAATGAATAAATGTATTCCATTAGAAAAAATAACATATAGTTTAAGAAATAATATAACATTATTTGAACAAATATGGGAGCCATACATGGAATATAATAGAGAAAACCTACTGGGACATCTATCACCTAAAATGACAAAACGAAAAGAGAATGGGAAGAATTGACTCAGTGGAAGTTTTTGTTCGTTAATGTTGAGTGACAACATTGTTTGATGGGTTTGATGTATCTTGGACTAAGAGTTTTGAATGGATGGAGGGGGAGGTGGGGGGGGGAGGGGAGGAGGGAGGGGGGAGAAAACGACACTATATATTTGAAAGGAGAAATGTGTATATCTTGAATAATGTGATCTATAGTGTGAAAAATAAAAAAAGAAAAAAAGAAAAGAGGAGTAGCACAGAGCAGGGTGCCTTGGTAATGATTAGAACTGGGGTGGAAGAGGGCAGGGTTCTTCTGAGGGAACTCCCCCACCACACCACGGGCGTCGTTATTCAATGCAGGCCACTTCTGAACTGATCCTCTCCCTCTCTCCTAGGTTTCGTGGCTGTTGTCAACAAGGACATGAGTGCCAAATTCGCCCAGCTCGTGGCATCAGCCGAGCACCTCCTCCCACAGCTGCCCTGGCCCAAGCACTTTGAGAAGGACCGCTTCCTGAAGCCCGACTTCACCTCACTCGACGTGCTGACGTTCGCCGGCAGCGGCATTCCAGCTGGCATCAACATCCCAAACTGTGAGCCACTGCCTCCCGTCACCCGCTCGTACCCCTGCACCCACACGCAGTCATTAGCGAGAGACGTACCCCACTGCACCGGCGACTCTGGAAAATAAAACTTAACACCGCGTAAACTCGCAGGCCCGTTTCCCTCCATGACATTCTGGTTGAGGGATGTCATTTGAATGAGGGGTACAAATTGGTGGTGCAATTCAGTCTTGGAACAGGGACCTTGTTCACTTAAACCAGTCATTTTCAAACTTTTTCTTTATAATATTTGATTTATCACTTTAAATTTATTTAACAATCAATAATCAGACCAAATACAAAACATCAAGAGAACCCCTCCCTCCACCCCCTCCCCTCTATTAAACAGAGAAGGAACAAAGAAAAAGAAACACATCCCATTGTTAGACACATGGAGACTTGATAATGCCATAGTGTTAAAATCTTTACGGCGGTCTACTGGCAATCGTAACCCTATATTGGTGCCAATGAGGTGCTTTTATGCTCTAAATGAGGCTGCCAGATTTTTAGGAAGGTGTTATATCCCTTCCTGAGATTGTGTGTGACCTTTTCAAGTACTCATCTCCAAAGTCCACCTCTCCCTGAGTAGATGGGAGTCAGACTTCCATGTTACCGCTATGCATTTCCTGGCCACACACAAGGCAATTTCTGTGAATTTAATTTGAGAATTAGTTAGTGATCGACCAACTGTGCTAAAGTCCCCCAGAAGGCAACGCTCTGGGATTGCTGGGAGGGTGACTCCCGTGATCTTGGTTAGGGTGGCACTGAGGTCATACCAGAAGGGCTTCACCTTTGTGCAGTCCCAGGATGTAAAAGGGAACTAACCTCTGCACCCTACTGAAAACGCATCTCTGATAATTCAGGTTTTTACTGGTGTCATTTCTGTGGGGTGAGGTAGAGTTGATGGAGAAAATTATAATGGACCAAGCTATACCTGGTATTGATAGAATCCAACCCTGACACCGATCTGACCACAGTTGTTCGTCACTTGTGTCAAAGTCTGACTCCCATCTCATCCGAGATTTATGCAAATCTGGCTTCGTCAAACTTTTTCTTCCCACTCACATTACCACCTTAAGAAATCCCTTCCACCTTAAGTAGTCCCTATGCCATAGGTGCTCTGTGATTAGTAAGGGATTAGTTAAAGTGGTATGTGAGAGGAAAGAAAAAGTTGGAAAACCACTGTTTTAATTGTCCCTCATGGACTCAATATGTGCACGGTTTCAGAACTCCAAAGGAAATGGACCAATGACAGTTTTTCTCAAGCAAAATATATCAGTAACAATTGGGTTCAGAGCAGAGGTTCTCAACCTTTTCTTCCCCACTCACATACCACCTTAAGTAATCCCTTACTAATCACAGCACCTGTGGCATAGGGATTACTTAAGGTGATATGTGAGTGGAAAGAAAAAGTTTGAAAACCACTGACTTAAACCTACTAGAGACACAACAGGGGGGTCCGTGTATCTCCATTTTTAAAAAACCCCCGATGATCTCCGTGTCTCCCTTTCTGGTTGGCAGTGAGATGCTGCCAATCGTTCCATTGATGCTTGGGTTTGGGTTGGGGCTCAGAAGGAGCCCGTCAGCACCATGAGGTCCTCCAGTCACTCCCTGTACCCCTCCCATGGTCTCCCTTTCCGATTGTTCCTCTTCTGCCTGAAACACGATAAGGCTGCAGACGCTGCAGTTGTAGTAAACACAGCGAAACGCTGGAGGAACTCAGATTCAGCATCTATCGGAGGCAAAGATATTATCGCCGATGTTTCAGGCCTGAGCCCTTCTTCAAGGAAAATTGAGAAAAGGCAGAAGCAAGATAGATCAGAAAGTCTCAGAATTCAAACAACGGGGTAAATTGAACGTGTTAAGGGACTGCGCATGGCTTCATGTACTATCCAACCCAGACCACCCGCAGATTGGAGGAACAACACCTTATTTTCCGTCTGAGTCCCCTCCAGCCAGATGGCATGAACATTGACTTTTCTGCTTTCTATTACACCCATCTGCTTTTTCTTTCCTCTCCCCCTTTCCTATCTTCCCAGTTCTCTGCTCCCTCCCCCTTACCCACCCAGCCATCTCCCTCCCTCCTTTCTCCACCTATAATTGCCGTCCCCCATTCCTCCCTTCCCCCACACTCTTTTGTTCAGACACCTGCCGGCATTTTCTCATACTTTGAATAAGGCCTCAAGCCTGAAACGTGGGTTCTGTATCTTTCCCGTTGCTACAAAAAGGAGAATGTTTGACCGGCTGGGCATCTCCAACACCTTGTGATTTTACTTCAACCACGGTGTCTACGGTTTTTCGTGATTCACTCGTGATGAGAATTTATCAAGTCTGTGTGAAAGGAGAGGCATCATTCTCCATCCCGTTCCCTTGCCGACATGTCTGTTCGTCCCTGGTCTCATGCACTGCCAGTCTGAGACCACCCGTAAATTGGAGGAACAACATCTCACCTTCTGCACCCTCCAACCAGATGGCATTAACATCGACTTCTCTGACTTTCATTAAACCCACTCCGCCACCTTCTTCCCCTGTCATCTCTCCATTCCCTGTCTCCTTTCACACAGACATGATAAATTCTCACATAGTCCCTAATATCCAATTTACACCTTTTGTTGGTCTGGACTCCTCCCCCGTTGTTTGAATTGTGAGACTTTCTGATCTATCCTCCTTCGGCATTTTCTGATTTTCCCTTAAAGAATACCTCAGGTCTGAAACGTCTGCGATAGTATCTATGTCTCTTAGAGACACTGAAAAGACCAGTGGACTTCCTCCCACATATCGGAGTGTTTTCTTCCTCTTCTGGCACACTGCCTCCACCACTACAGGGTCATTGACCTCGTCTTCAGGATGTAGGGATGGGGGGACCCATGTGTAGAACGTAGAAACTCTCTCCCCCCACTCCCTCTCTCCAGCCAAGGTGAGGATCCAACGTGTTTTCCTGGAACTGTGGTGCCAGCAGCACTCCCCACCAATTTGCCCGCTCAAGGACAGTGATCCCAGGATGGGGTTCACTGAAGTTGGCACCACAGATGTCCAGTCACTCAAGACCATCAATGGGCCAACCCCTTCCTGCTGCTGATGTGGGCGGAGGGTTTTGCACGGTTCGCTCCCAAATTTTTCCCAACTTTCTACCCAGTCCCCTCGGCCTCTGCGTTCCTCGTACCCCTGTCACCCAATCTTGGACCAGTTCTGCTCCTGCCAGTGTTCATCGCTGCCGTCCTCTCACTCGCCCACAGATGACGACATCCGGCAAACGGTTGGGTTTAAAAATGTCTCACTGGGGAACGTGCTGGCGGTGGCCTACTCCACTCAGAGGGAGAAGCTCACCTTCCTGGAAGAGGAGGACAAGGTCTGTTCCTGTGTACGCACGTCGATGACTGCTTCTCTGTGTGAGATTGTGTCTGTGTGTGAGAGGCTGTCTTTGTGGGTGTTTCTCTGTGTGAGTCACTGTTTGTGTATGTGTGTTAGCATCTGTGTCTTTGTGTCCATGAGTGGTCTCTATGTGAGAATGTGTGTGTGAGTTGTCTCTCTCTATGCAAGAATGTGTCTGTCTGTGGGTCTCTGTTAGTGTGTCACTGTGTGCGAGTGTGTTTGGGTGTCAGAGAGTCCTGTGAGTAGTCTATGTGTGAGAGTGTCTCTGTGAGTGAGTGTATCAATGTGTGAGTGGGCTCTGTGAGTGTGTGTCTATGTTTGAGTAGTCTCTGTGCGAGAGTGTGTCTGAGAGAGAAAGTGCATGTGTGAAAGTTGTGTGAGAAAGTGCACACATTTCTGTGAATGTGTGTCTCTGTTTTGATGGTCCCTGTTACTCTGGAGGAGGCTGTTTGGACCCTCTGGTACCTCAGATACAACCGTTGCAGTTGATGGCTGCTGGCTGATTCAGACTCCTTGCTCCTGCAGGACCTGTACATCAAGTGGAAAAGCCCCTCTTTTGAAGTCCAAGTTGGTTTGCATGAGCTGCTGGGTCACGGCAGTGGAAAGCTCTTCGTTCAGGTCAGTCGACGCCTACTCCACAACTATCTTGAGTTGAGCAGGAAAGTCTTCTTAATTTAAATTTAGACATACAGGCCATTTTGGCCCACGAGTCCATGCCACCAAATTCACACCCAATTAACTGACTGTCCCGGTATGTTCCGAATGGTGAGAGGAGACTGGAGCCCCCACGAGACATGGGAGAATGTAAAAATTCCTAAAAGAACCTCAATCCTGATCACTGGCGCTGTAAAGGTGTCGCCCTAACGATCTACCTCACACCCCGACCAAGAACAGACGCTTTCCAAGACATCGGGCTCTTGAATTAATCAGGGACTGCTCCAACACCACAGACAGACTGCTCCAACACCGCAGACAGACTGGCTGCAACACCGCAGACAGACTGGCTGCAACACCGCAGACAGACTGGCTGCAACACCGCAGACGGACTGGCTGCAACACCACTGACAGACTGTCTGCAACACCACAGACGGACTGTCTGCAACACCACAGACGGACTGGCTGCATGATTGCCAGGTTGCCTTTTGTGTGCAGAACAATATTGAAGATTTAATAAGAAGATGGAACTGTCTGGCACATGATGTGCTGACTGAGATAAACCTACTCAATAAACCTTCCCTACCTCACACCCATAACCCTCTATTTTTCTTGCATTCATGTGCCTGTCTAAGAATCTTTCAAATATCCCTATTGTTTTGCCTCCACTACCACCCCCGGCCTGCATCCCAGATATTCACCACTCCCTGTGTGTTTAAAACATACCTCTGGTATCTCCCCGAATCATTCCGCCCCCTCACCTTAAACAGATGTCCTCCGGTATTTGCTACTGTCACCTCAGGTAAAAGGTCCTGGCTGCCCACATCATCTAGCCCCTCATAATCTCGTAGACCAGGAGTGGGCAACCTTTGGCCCGCGATCCAAATTTATATGGCCTGCAACCCAATGCAAAAGTACCACATGCACCCAGCCCTCCAATAAAAGTACAGGTATGTGCTGTTTATCGTCCGTTTAGGCAACGTACGACCTTCCCCCGCCCCCCCCCCCCCAATTAACACCATAGCCATCCCCCTCCGACAGCACCGCCATCTTCCCCTCCCCCATTCAGTGTTGCCCCCACCCCCCCAGACATACAAAGTTCACACACCAGTTCCTTCTACGCTCCTCACACCCTTCCTCATCTTGCCGTTCGTTCTCAATTTGTACAATATCAAATAAAACATGGCGGCCACCGAGGCCTGCTCTCACAAGACCTTCTTGTCATCGTTTATTTTGATGCATTGGCCACCTCTGCCATGACTGCTATTTTGCGTAGATACGCCCCTGCATTATTGAGTGCAGATTTTTAAACATTATTTTAATTTCATTTATGGTAACATCAGTGCGGCCCGCTGTTCAACCACTGACACACCATCCGGCCCATGCATGGTAAAAGGTTGCCCTCTCCTGTTGTAGACCCACGTATCTGTGCCACATAGGGTAGGGGGTGAGGTCTCACTGAGGTTGTTGGGAGGGGATGAGGTCTCACTGAGGTTGTTGGGAGGGGAGCAATGATGGGGCCCTCCAGGAATGTCCTCATCACGGTGGGAGTTGCAATGATCGCTCTTTTCTCCCCCCCCCCCCCACCCGGTATATAATCACTTCTCCGTCTCCTTCAGGACAACAAAGGGAAGTTCAACTTTGACACAAGCTTGGTGAACCCAGAGACAGGCGAGACGGTGAGTGTTGAGCGCACCAGGATCCCTGGCTAGACCGTGGAACAGGGTAGGTGGATAGTGAGGTGGGGAGCTCTTTGGACCGTCGAGCATCTGCTGGCCCTCTCGTGACAACCTTGCGGTGAACGAGAAAGAAGAACAAGAGTGGCCTAGTCGAGGTGTGTGAGATCCCATGGGGATGTGGGGGGCAGACCTTGAGATGCTTCCACAAGTTGGAGAGCCTCAGACGAGGGGAGGCAGCTATAAGACAGGGGGAGAGGGCAGTCATTTAATGCTGGGGCAAGTGGAAGGTTAGGTAGTTCCACTCCCTGCTGGGGAGTGGAATCCAGATCTTTAAGGGTGGAGATAGATAAATATTTGCAAGATCGGGGAATCGTGGGCCCAGAAGAAATTGGCACAGAAGAGATAAGGCCCGAGGCTGATGTAAGGTTTTTTTTATTGTCACATAATAATACAAAAATATTCATGATCTACTTCAACTTCTGTCTGCAAAACCATGAGCTTTGTCCGGCGCCCCTGACAATAAGAGAAAAAGAAAAAGAGGGTCCCTTCAGAAACGCTGAGTGTCTGTGGATTTGCCTCCAGCGCTCCCACAGCCACAGAGACTCTTGTTCGAACCATCGGCCGCCCGAGCTCCAGATCCAAGCCTCCGACATGATCAGGAAGCCTTCAGCGCCCGAGGCCATTCAAGAGCCCTTCTTGCCCTCGGCACCCTCTCGGTCCTGTTCTGATACCTGAGCCAGTTTCCCGCAGCCCACGCAGGACCCCGATGGCCAGTCGCCAGCAGCCCGCAACCTGCTTGGGTCCCTTTGCTGCTGAGCCCCTTGCTGGTCCACCACCGTAGGGTCGTCTCCTCAGCTTCTTCTCAATGGGGTTGTGGCTGGTTCCCTCCACCTGTCCACTGCACCCCCGGAGTCTCCAACCTCTCGTAGTATGCTACCCAGTGCAGGCGCCGCCATCTTATTCAGTCCTCCATGGTTGCAGGATTTAAAACACCTCGAACAGGCCGTTTATAGCCGCAATGGTGTGGAATGGCAGTGCATGCTGGAGGCCTGACCCTGTTTGTTCTCCTCAGATTAACAGCTGGTACAAGCACGGCGAGACCTGGGACAGCAAGTTCTCCACCATCGCCTCCACCTACGAGGAATGTCGAGCTGAGTGTGTCGGTCTGTACCTCTGCCTGAACCAGGACATCCTGAAGTAAGTCTGCTTGCACCAGTGGGTGGTGGCATGACTAGAGTGCACCTGTGGCCCCTGCCCCCTCCCTCTGTCTCTTCCCTCTCCCTCCGGGGCACCCTCGGACCTACCCCCAGGCTCCAACTCCTACAGGGTACCCCAACTTTTGAGGACACCAACTGCCCCTCCCCTTACAGGGCACCTACTGCTCTTCCCCCCCCCCCCCTCTGGAACACCCACTAGCCCCCTTCTCCTCTCTGGAACACCCACTGTCCCCCTCCTCCTCCCTGGGACACCCACTACCCCTTCTCCCTCTATCCACTCTTCCCCCCCCCCCCCCACCTCCGGGACACCCACAGCCCTCTCCTCCATTGTACCTCTTCACTCACCACTTTGAATGGCAAAACTCTCCTTGGCATACATCAATTTCCTATCCGAGATTATTTGCTTGCCCACAGATGAGACATTAGGAACAGGGGATCCGTAAGAACAAGAACCAGGACATGACCACATGGTCCATCGAGCCCTGCTCCCCCATTCAATGAGATCACAGCCAATCTGGCTGGAATTTAGAAGAATGAGAGGAGATTGTATAGAAAGGTATAAAATTATGAAAGACCTAGATAAGATGGAGGTAGTTAAGTTGTTTCCATTGGTGGGGGAGACCAGAACGAGGGGACGTGGCCTCAAGATCCAGGGAGGAACTGCTTTTCCCAGAGAGAGGGGAATCTGGAATTCGCTGCCCATTGAAGCAGTGGAGGTGACCTCAGTAAATAGATTTACGACAAGGTTGGATAGATTTTAGAGGAATTGTGGGATATGGGGAAAAGGCAGGGAGGTGGAGATGAGCCCGTCGTCAGATCAGACACGATCTCATAAGAAATAGGAGCAGGAGTAGGCCGTGTGGCCCATTGAGCCTGCTCCACCGTTCATCGTGATCCTCCATTGAATGGTGGAGCAAGCTCGATGGGCCAGACAGCAGATTCTAGCTCCTAATTCCTACCATTCAGCTGCATCTACCCACCCCTTCCCCAGAACCCTCAATTTCCCCCCAACAATGACAAGCATCTATTTAACTCCATCTGAAATCCATTCAATGAGGCAGCCTCTGCTGCTTCCTCGGGTGAAGAATTCCCCCGACTTGCCACCCTCTGGGAGGAGCAGTAACTATTCCTCTCCATCTTAACTCTACTTGCCCTGACTCTGTTCCCCCTCATTCCAGTCTCACTTGCCAGCAGGGAACAACCTCCCTGCTTCTATCCTATCTGTTCTTTTCATGTTCAGTCTCCACAAGGTACCCTTCATCCTTCGAAGCACCAACGAGTATCATCGTTCCAGGCTACTCCTCACGCAGTTGAATCCCAGTCTTCCTAACGGAAAGACCACCGTCTATCTGGGTCGGTAGCAGAACCGCGAGCATCCGCGCACCTCAGGACCGTGTGCTCAGCCCACTACTGACCCTTCGACTGTATCAACAATGTCGTCAAGTTTGCGGATGACACAAGCTAGTTGGCCTCATCATCAACAACAATAAATCGCTAGAGTAACATCCTGAGTCTCAACGTGGACAAGACAAGGGAGATGATCATGGATTTGGAAGGACCACCCTCCACCTCACGTCAACATCTCTGTAGTAGAGAGTGGACACTCCTCACTTGTCAGGAAGGTACAACAGTGACTGCACTTCCTGAGAAGACTGAGGCGGGCAAGGCTACTGGCCACCATTATGTCAACCTTCTACAGAAGCTCTATCGAGAGCATCCTGGCTGGCTGCATCACAGTGTGGTACAGTTGCTGTAGTGAAATGAATCAGAAGTCAATCCACAGGACCATAAGAGAGGATCACTGGAGTCTCTTTCAGACCCTCCCCCGAGGACGTGATCTTCCAGGATTGCTGTCTGAAGAGGGCACACAGAATCATCGAGGACCTCCTTCCACCCCACACACAGCATCTTTTAGCTGCTCCCCTCGGGAAAGAGATCCAGGAGTATCAGAGCCAACACCACCAGGCTGAGGAGCAGCTTCTTCCCACGGGCAGCAAGAATACTGTTTCCACTAACCCTCCAACACTCTCATATTCACGAAACAATATTTATTAGTAAATATGAACACTTGTCCTGCGTATGTATGGTTTGTCTGTGTGTGAGTTTTGTCTGGTTGTGTGTCTGTTTGTTTTGCACCAAGGACCGGAGTACACTGCTTCGTCAGGTTGTACTTGTGCAATCAATCAGATGACAATAAACTTGACTTGTGTCCCTCACAACCCCTCCCCGTCTCTGCAATCGACTTGGTGAACAGGCTGAAGGTTTCCGTGAACAAGTTTCACAGTTTTTTGTTAAGTGCCTTGAAATCACTTGCTTTCTCTTGCTTCTCTCCTTCCTCGGCTCTCTGTAGGATCTTCGGCCATGAGGGCACTGATGCTGACGACGTCATTTACGTGAACTGGCTGACCATGGTGCGGGCAGGGGTCTTGGGCCTGGAATTTTACACCCCTGAGAACCAGAAGTGGAGGCAGGTGAGTCGTGGAGGGGGAACCTTCTATCTGAAGGGTCAGAAAATAGAATACTACAACACTACCAAAAAAATACTAAACCCTTCCTACCTCATAACCCTCTATTTTTCTTACATCCATGTATCTAAGAGTCTCTTAAATGTCCCTAATGTTCTAGTCTCCACCACCACCCCTGACAAGGCATTCCAGGCCCGTGTAAAAAAAACTTACCCCCGACATCTCCCCTAACTTCCCTCCCTTCCCGACCTTCATCAATTTCTCTTTAACCTCCACAAAGAGTATAATTAGGCTTGTGAGGCACGGCCTTCCTCTCACAAAGCCATGTTGACTATTCCTGTACTTCTCCAAGTGCTCATTAAGTCCTTAAGAATCCTCTCCAATAGTTTGCACACAGTTTATAAGACAGTTTATAATTCACAGGCTTATTACCTTTTTCTACCAAGGGTCCACATTTGCCATTCTCCAATCCAATGACACCTCAATGTGGCCACAGAGGATGCAAAGATTCAATAGGAACTTCCAAACGTGGAGTTGGGGAGAACACTTCAAGGGAAGATGTATTAAAGGGCCCTTTCAAAGAGTTTCTTGGTTTTATGTTAACCAGATGAGTTCCGGACATCTTCCGTGCAGCACGATTACAAGCCCTTCTGTCTCACAAGCCCATGCCACCCAAAAACACCAGTTAATCTACGTTTTCGGAGGGTGGGAGGAAACACACGCAGACACAGGGAGAATGTACGAACTCCTTGCAGACAGCAGCGGGTTTGAACTCTGGTCGCTGGCACGGTAGTAGCGTCCCGCTATCCGTGTGAGGTGGGGCTTTCACCATCCCTAAGCTCGTTTCCTCTCACATCTCAAAGACGGACAGGCCCATACTACGTTAGGTAGCAGCTATAAACGTCTCCCCTCGCCACATGGGTGGGGGTGGGGGCTGGAGAATTGGGAAAGAGTGGGTGAGCAAGGATGTAATTTGAGGAACGCAGCTGATCCGAAGTGGAACAATGACCAAATGGATCCCTCTTGCGTTGTCAGGTTACGTGAAGTATACCGGTAGAAACGTTTTGTTCATCTGCCCAGAGCAGAATTGAGGGAAAGAAGCATTTCAGACCACACACGGTTTCTCTCTCCACAGATGCTGTCTGACTTGGCTTTTTTCTCTCTCAGAATTTCAACATCTGTAGTCTTTTTTGGTCTCAGTCTTCCAGCATATGCGGATTATTTGGATTTTTCCGTGCTTTGCCTTGTTGGCTCAACAAAGAGTTTTATGGTTTTCTCACACTTGCCAACTCACCCTTAATAAGCACTTCCCACCGAGGAGTAGACCTCCCATCTCTCACTTAGATTTGCTTATCACCGAAGGCATTCTTCAGTCTGCCGTTCAGTGCTGGCGCCATTTTGTAAAGAAAACTTTTTTAAAAAAGGGCCTTTGGAGAGAGCGAGCGGTCAATGATCAGGCCGCTCCCCCTGATGTTCCTGAATCCAGATGCCTGGTATCTGCACTCTCTCTACCCCTGGCCCTAGTTTCCCGAAGCAAAGGGCACTCACTGGGTCCTGACGGAGAAGGCCTGGACACCATCGCACTCCCTCAACCCCTGGCCCCAGTTACCCGAAGCAGGAGGAAGATACTGCTGCCTAATGGGAGGCCTTCTCTCCATCTCACCCCTTGCACCCGATTACCCGACATCAATGGTACCTGCGGCCTAGCAGAGGGTTGTTCTCCACTCCTCCTTGCCCCCTGGTCCCAGTTACATGCGGAAGGCTTCTCTCCATCCCACTCCCCACGACCCAGTTCCCCAAAGCCGTTGGCACTTGCGGCCTAACAGAAAGCCCTTGGTCCTAGTGTGAGGCCTGCCTCATGCGGTGACGGGGCAGCGGTGGAGGGTGTTGGGAGGGGTCGATTCTCTAGTGGAGTGAGCAGCAGTGCCCCAGGTCCAGCGTGGGACATCCAGGGCACTTGGAGTGGGTGCACGAGGTTTGGATAGGAGGTAACACTAGGCCTGAGCCTCTGCCCTCCTTGCTCTCACTCCAGGCCCATATGCAGGCTCGTTTTGTCATCTTGCGCGTGCTGCTGGAGGCCGGCCAGGGCTTCGTCACCCTCCGGCAGACAACCGGCACCGACGGCAAACCTGACGCCATCATCTCCCTCGACCGGAGCAAGATCGCCACTGTCGGCAAGACCGCCATCGAGACTTTCCTCCGAAAGCTGCAGGTTAGTGGGGAGGGAAGAGGCTCAGACACCGCACGCTAGTCCGGCCCCGACACACTTCCCCTGGAGTATCAGGACGTGCCCACCCTTCTCTTGTAGTCTGTATCCTCCCCTCAGTGAAGGTCCCTCCCACCGACCCATCATCCACCCCACTCCCCTCGTCCCTCCATCTCTCCCTCTGTCTCCCCACCTTCTGTTCCTACCATCCCCCCACTTCCTCCTTCCCTCCATCCCCATTTCCTTCCCTTCCCTCCACCCCTCCCCACTCCCCACAGTCTCTCCCTTTCCCTCCATTCCTCCCTTTTGTCCCTCATTTCATCCCCATAGCCTTCTCCCCCTCCAATGCCTTCCTCTCCCTCCATTCCCTCTATCTGTCCCCAGTCCCTGCCTCTCTCCCCTCATTCCATTCCCCCACTAGTTGCCCCTCCTCCAGACCCTCCAAAATTTCCCTCATCCCTCCTCTCTGTCCATCTCCCCTCTTTCCATCCCTCCTCCCTCCACTCTTGTCCCTTTCCTCCCCACTCCGTGTTGACCACTCTCCCCCTGCCCTTCCCCTCAGGTGTACAAGACCACTGCGGACCTGGATTCGGGCAGAGCCCTTTATGCAAGGTACTCCCAGGTGACAGACTCCGAGCCGGAGAGGTTCCTCACCCTTCGTGAGACTGTCCTGCTTCGCAAAGAGGCTCGCAAGATGTTTGTCCAGGCCAACACTCGAATAGAAGGTAGGGCCAAGCTCTGTGTGTGGCAGGGTGTCCTGTGTGGCTAACTCATGAGGGCAGCATGTGATCTCACAGGGAGAAAAAATTGTGGGGGGGGGGGTGAGAAAGCCTCTGTAGAAGGATGTGAATACCCTTTCCATCTCAAACATCTGGCTCTTGGTTGAGATTTGGACAACACGATGTCCAATGTTGGACTCCTGCATGGTCACACAGCCCTGACTTGGTGCTCATCATCATACACCACATCCGTCAAGTGGGAAACCCTCACACTTCCAGCCAAAACGTGCAAACTCCACACAGACAGCGGCTGAGCTCGGGATCAAACCCCAGTCTCTGGCACGCTGGAGGCAGTGATCGCTGTCCTCCAAAGTTCCCAGGTTACTGCTGCTCTTCCTCTGGGGGCTGTGCCTGTCTCCCCTCCACCTCCCTCTGCTCCATGTTAAAAAAAATTCCCTCCATTTGACTAAGCTCCTGGTCGTCTGCTGATCTCTCGTCCAGCCCGTCGACATTCGAGGCCACAGCTGATCTGGCTGTGGACACAGCTTCGCCAACTTGTCCTCTTCCCCATGATCCTTAATTTCCTTATGATACAAAAAAAATCTACATGCACCCTAATCTTAATCTAATCTCTTCCTTGGGGTGGCCTCGACTGCTTCCTTGGGGCAGAGAATTCCAGATTTACCGCTCTCTAGGAGAAGCCATTCCTCCTCATCTGCATCTTAAATCTAAAATGCTAAATGTATTTGCAACACAGTAGAAGCCAGTTCCAGCCATTGAAAAGCATGCAGCCCAGCTACAATTCCCGAAGAAGATGGGAGGAAACTGGAACTCTCAGGGAAAACGTGCAAACTCCTTACAGATAATGCCAGATTCGAACCAGGGTCACTGGCGCTGTAATGGCATTGCACAAACCACTAACGCTGCTAAATCTTCTCTCATGAATCTTGAGGCATTGTTCAAGGGTCCTGTTATTGTAATAATACATTCAGATCCCTTGCCATTCGGCGTGGGCGATCACGTCTCTCCAACTATCTCGATTTCTGGCCCTCCAAATTGTAGTTGTTGCCTCCCCGTGAAGACTCCGTCTTTGAGCCGAGACCGTGGTCGATGTTGAGCTCATGACTATACAAGGGGGAGAAATACTGAAGTAGTTTCCCGTTGCCTTCTTCACTTGCAAGGTCCGTACTGGACTGGTAACCCTGCCCATTATTCATCTGCCTGGCGCTTTTAGTTTTACAACCTTAAATTCCAATTTGTAGAATCTGCTTGTAAAATCCATCCACCATCTGCGATCCATGGCTTCACATGACCCTGACTGGGAGGCTAAACTGGGACTACAACTTGCCCAGGGGTGACCTGCAGGCTATCGGATGGAAGGACGGCCTTGCACCTCCTTTGAGCAACTGTGCAGCTCTGACACCAAAAATAACACATTAAAAATTGATATACTTTAACTGCTGTAAGATTTGCACCTTTGGTCTGTCTCTGAAGACTCAAAAACCCCTACAGGAGAGCATTCTGACTGTTTGCATCAATGTCTGGTACGGAGATGCAAACTCTCAGGACAGGAAAAAACTCCAGAGGGTTGTTAGCTCGGCCTGCAACATTGCGGGCACCAGACCACTCCATCGAGGCAGTGTGTTAAGAAAGCAGCCTCTATCCTCAAGAACCCCACCATCACCCAGGCCATGCCCTCTGCACTCTGCTACCTTCGAGGAAAAGGTCCAGGAGCCTGAAGGCGAGCACTCAGCGGAACGAGGACAGCTTCTTCTCTGCAGCCATCAGATTCATGAATGATCAATGAACCACAGACACTGCCTTGCTTTGACTTTTCATGCACTGCTTTTTATATATTTTCCTGAGGTGGTTTATAGAAATGTTTGCACAGTGATGCTGCTACAAAACAATGCATTTCGTGACATGTTCGGGACTGTAAATTCTGATTCTAAATGGAGGCCTTCCTCTCTGTCCCCAAAACAGGAGGCGACGTCCAGTTTCAGAACTATGAAGCCTCCGCTGCAGGCCTGATCCAGTCGTTTGTCGAGCGTTTCTCCGAGGACAGCGAGGAGCTGGACCTGTGCCTCCAGGATCTCTGCCACAGTGATTCCAAACACTGGGTCTTCTGAAACCAATTCTCATCTGCCTCCTGCTGAGTTTTCGATGAATGTATTTTCTTTCATTTTTTTGCCCATTTTAAGTTCTCTCTCTCTATTTTTGAGGTTTTTGAGGTTTGAATTCCAAAGATCCCAACCGACAGGGCCTCCTTTGTCTGGATGACTAGAACTAGATGTACACTCTGGCCACACTCTGTGGATGAGATTCTCAGGGGTGGGAGGTCTGTCCTTTAGGTAAACTAATTAAATAAATTTAGACATACAGCGCGGTAACTGGCCATTTTGGCCCCATGAGTCCTACACCCGTCCCTGGTGCGTGGAAACCAGAGTGCCCAGGGAAAACCCTCACGCAAACACAGAGAGAACTCTTTACAGACAGCACGCGATTCAAGCCCCAGTCCCGATCGCTGGCACTGTAAAGGTGTGGCGCTCACTGCCGCACCTACGATGCACAATCTTTACATTGCATTTGAGGTATGCCCTTCGGAAACCAGTGGCGAGCAGTTTGATCCTGATTCGAGTCGGGATAGGACCTGGGTTGGGTTCCAGTTCTAATTTCGTGGAAACTGCTGGTCTGGCAGGTGGATCTTGGGGTGGGGGGGGGGGTGAGCCCTAGCGCGTTTGTCGACTGTGCCCGGTGGGAATGGGGACTGGCGATGTGAGCTTTGCTTCAAAAGACCGGGGGGGGTGCTCAGCGTGAGCGGGGGTTTGGCCCGCTCCAGGTGGATTTGGGCTCTCTGTTTTCCACGCGTGGCAGGAAATAAGGGGGTGTGTCTGACCAGCGAATGTGTGTGTGTTGAAGTCTAGCGACTGCTCTCATGGGGCTGAGTTGGGGGGTGGGAGACTCAGGGCTTTCAATTTGTGCTGTCTGATTCAGTGACCAAGGCAGAGCTGGTGTGTTCAAAGATTCCTTTTATTGACAGGAAATAATACATTAAAATATGTAATATACATAATAAGCTTAAACTTTTGTCTGGTGTCAGGCAAAGAAAGGGTCGTCATGAGCATGGCCTGGAGCCCCTAACGATACTAGTGCAAAGGAGAGCTCCTTCAGAGTTACCGAGTGTCCACGGATTCACCTCCAACACTCCCACACCCGCTCCTGTTGGATCTGTCGACAACCTGATCTCCAGATCCAGTCCTCCGACAGGATCAGGAAGTCTTCATCGCCCCCTTCTTGCCCTCAGCAAATCCCGGTTCTGATACCTGGTCTCCAGTAGCCCCGCAGCAAGCGTGAGTCCTCTTCAACCACAAGTCGCCAACAGCCCGTCCTCTGCAACTGAGCCCCTCGCTGGTCCAAGGTGACTGTCCTGCAGGGTCATTCTCCTCTGCTTATCCTTCACAGTGGGGGGGGGGGTTCTCCCAGTTTCTAGTACCCTGTGTCGGTCCTCTGCTCTCCGGTGTCTGCAACCCCTTGTGGTACACTGCCCACCACAAGCACTGCCATCTTGGGCACAGACCTCTTGTATTTACAGGATTTGGGGGTAAAAAAAAGTTGGCTCCTTTATAGCCTATATGAAGCCATCAGCATTAAATCCGGATGATAGGACCCTGAGTCACCAGTCCCCGCTCTCCCGAGTCCACACCAATGGCAGCACTACCATTACACTGCCTCAAAGTATCCCAGGGGACAACGTACCCTGCTCCCGTGGAGGAGAAGAGGGAGGAACGGTTGGGGGGGGGAGACAATAGGAAGGAGGAAATATGGGGAGTGGAGGTAAAGGTCATGGCTGGATACGGGAGGAAGGGTAAAATCTGGCTTGGAAGGCGGAGAAGAGGGCTTGCCAGTGGGGGGGTCAGCTCATGAGCTGAGGTTATATTGTCTGGGATGGAACTGTAGGAATGGGAATCAGTGGAGAAACAGAAAATAATGAAAGGAATGGACAAGGTGGAAGCAGAGAGGTTGTTTCCACCGGCAGGTGAGACTAGAACTAGGGGACATACCTCTGGTCTCAGGGGAAGAGATGAGGAGGAACTGCTTCTGGAGAGGGGAGAATCGGTGGAATTCTCTGCCCAGAGGCAGCGCAGGCTGCCTCATCAGCACAGTAGGACAGCAGGGGATTTAACAAGGAGTGAATGGGTTATTAGGGCTGCACTCTTTTACCCCATGGAGAGCCCTGCACTCTCCTCCCTGCAGTCCCTGGTGTGGAAAGGGATGAACGTGGACCGGAGCGAGATGCCATCTTGAGCACTGGAGAGCCCAGGTTTGATCCTGCCTGCGTTTTCCCTCCTCCGGTAGGAGTCCTCCCACCCCCCTCGCCCGCCCGCCCGCCCATGGGAGGTGGGTTCTCTCCCCTTCTCGCGAGCAGGGTCTCTATCCCCCCCCACGTGAGAGGGCTTTTTTCCCTCCCCCCACCGCAAGGTGGTGGGGGGGAGCCTCTCTATCCACCCCCCACGAGGGGACACTAGAGTCCAACATTCCCTCGTCCCCAACGCCCCCCCACCCCTCCCCTCTTTCCCTCCATGCCCAGGGGAACCATAACCGGAGCTGGTCGGAAACACTCAGCGGGTCAGTCAGCCTCCGCCAGGGAGCAGAGAGGCCGCTCGGCCCTGCATTTCTCCGTCAGACCTTCCAAACCCGAGATCCACTTCATTGATCGTTTTATTTAAACAGTAATCAAGGGGGTGGAAACAAACGAGAGGTCAAAGGTCGAGGTTCAATCAAGCGGCCCCTGGTAAATGAGCTTCACGTAACCCTTGTCTCCGGTCAACCAGGTGGCGCAGAAGGGGCAGGCGGCGTGGAAGGCATGGGTGCCATGCGGGAGTGGGATCCGAGACCAGTACCGCACAGTCTTGGCGGAGCAGACGTGGCCGCAAGGGCAGAAGGCGTGGCTGGGCGGCCCGGCGTCCAGGTAGGAGGCTGCCTCACTCCCCATCCACAGCGGCACATAGGGGCCCACCCGCCGGCACAGCGGGCACTCCCGCTCGTCTGGGCCCGCCCCCGGCTCCTTGCGGCAGCCCCAGCCGTGGTAGCCATGTACGTGGCCGCAGCCGGCATACACCCAGGGCTGCTGCTTCCCCACCGATCCTGCGGTGTCCCGCTCGGCCAGACTGGGGAAGGCCAGGGTGCTGAGGCCCACAGGGCACTGGGGCCGGGCCGCGTTCACCTCCTGGCGCAGAGCCTCTAGCTGCTTGAGGGTGGGCGCCAGGTCCAGCCCCCGACTCGTGCGCCAGAGCAGGGTGGCGCCGCACAGATCAATCAGCGAGCCATCCTGCAGGACGTTGGACTCGTTCTCCACCTGGACAAGAGTGGGGGGCCAGAGAAGAGAGACACAATGGGTTAGCACCTCTGTCCATTACCTTCCCCAACCCCTCCCATCTCATCCTCCACACCGTCCAATCACACTCTCCCGAATGAAACTCCCACCAAACCGATCCAGGTCCTGAAACCCTCCTCAGCAGCTGACCCACACAACATGAGCCATTCTGAGGAAACACCCTCCAGGCCTATCCCTGACCATGCATGTCAGAATTCAATCCAGTAAAATTTAACACAGAGGTTCTTCCCCACAATCTGTTCCAGCAAACATTAACACAGTTCTGCCCCAGAGTTTGATCAAACTTTATACACAGTTCTGCACCAGAGTTTGATCCAGCAAACGTTAACACAGGGAGTTCCCTCACCCTCTCTAGCTGTGCAAGGACGAAGACAAAATTTCACTTACCAGCTTGCCCCTCTGCTGCGCAGATCGCGTCTCCCGCAAGGCGTACACCTTCCCGCAAACAGAGATCTCCCTCCACGTGCCAGGGGCGGAGTCTTCGGAGAAACCATGGGCTGGGTGCATGACCAGGACGCCATTGGTGGTGAGACCGTCCATGAGCCCATCGTTCGTCCGCCACTTGGCTGCCCGTTCCTGGAGGAGGATGAGGTGGGGAGGGGTGGGTGGCAAGGTCAGGAGAAACGCACCAGGATGCCAGGTTGTCCCAGGCACTCTCTCGGCCCTATCCCGAGGTCCCGCACTCTCAAGTGGGGGTGAGGGCAGTGCTGGATGAGTGCTGCCTTATCAGCCTGCTGGGCATGAAAACCACCTCCAGCACAGGGACCACACCCCCCCCACGCCCACCCACTACTGGAACTTGATTCTCTCGATACTCATTGTCATCAGCTTCCTCCACCCCAGGCGGAATCCAATCACTCTCCCCAGAACTGAAAACCCCTGTCCCAGAAGGCATCCTGGTGAATCTCCTCTGCACTCTCTCGAGTGCCACCTCATCCGGCCTACCGCATCAGAATGAGAACTGGGCATGGTACACAAGAGAACATTACAGCACAGAGACAGGCCCATTGGCCCTTCTAGTCTGTGCTGAACTGTTTTTCTGCCTAGATCCAGACCTGCATCCATGTACCTGTCCAAATTCTTCTTGAATGTTAAAATTGAGCCTGCATTCACCACTTCAGCTCGTTCCACACCCCCACCGCTCTCTGTGGGAAGAAGTTCCCCCCTAAACCTTTCCCCTTTCACCCTTAACCCACATCCTCTGGTTTATATTTAACCCACCCTCAGTGGAAAAACCACCCTACATTTACTCTGTCTATCTCCCTCATAATTTTAAACACCTCGATCAAATCTTCCCTCATTCTTCTACGCTCCAGGGTATATAGTCCCAACCTGTTTAACCTTTCCCTGTAACTCAGTCCCTGAAGTCCGGGCAACATCCTAGTAAATCTTCTTTGCCCTCTTTCTATCTTATTGATATCTTTCTTGTAGTTTGGTGACCAAAACAGCACACAATTCTCCAAATTTGGTCTCACCAATGTCTTCTACAACTTTACCATAACATCCCAGCTCCTGTAGTCAATACTTTGATTTATGAAGGCCAATGTGCGAAAAGCTCTCTGTACGACCCTCCACCTGTGATGCCACATTTTAAGGAATTATGTACAGTAAGACCCCATATGTCTGTAATTCAAGCAACCGGCAAAAAAAACCAGGAAAATAAAGTTTAAAAGTTAAAATAAACAAGAATAATAGGTTAAAAAAAATGCAAGTTTAAAGTTGTAAATGTTCTCTGAGGTAACATAAACATTCGGTGAAGATGGGAGCAAATATCTGGCCAATGGAGAGCCTTGGTCGGGCTTTGCCCACAGCATCTGTTTGCGTGAAACAGCAATGGCGTCGCCCAGGATGAAGAGCTGGTCAATGCCGCTCGCTGTTGGGGCAACTCTCTTAAAGTGTCCCTTTATTCCCACTTAGTAAGAGTCGCCCCAGTCAGAGGCTTTATCTGTAAACTCGGGCAGCTCCGTGGAGGGGGAGGAACCTGCAGATGCAACGACGGTTAAATGTTTTCAAAGAATGTGACTGAAAATGAAGTAAAATGCTTTAAGGTTTATATATTCACGGTTTGTTCAGAATAGAATTTTTGTCTTTTAACCTGTTTATTCAATGCAATTACGTGGGCATTCTCAGAGTAAGTCTCAAGCAACCGGAAAATACACATATCCGGCATCTACCAATCCTCATAGCTGCCAGATACCAGGGGTTTTACTGTATCTGTATTCCCACATCCCTCTGTTTTACCACACTCCTCAATGTCCTACCATTTATAGTGTGTGTCCTCCAAAGGAGGTCTAGCAGTGTTCTGTAACAGTGCAAGGTAACTTCCCCAATTTTATAATCCTGTCACCATCCATCTGCACTTTCAGGGAACCATTTTATAATCCTGTCACACTCCATCTGCACTTTCAGGGAACCATGGACTTTGAACCAATCATCTGCCTCTGCTCTGTGGTTCCCGACCAGAAACATAGACAGACACTTCCCGCCCATGAACTGCCGAGTCCAATGTAAAGAATTCTGGCAGCACTCCTTCCTCATCACCCCTCTCTCCTCACCACCCCTCCCAGGCCCTTCCCACCTCACCGCCCCTCCCTCCTCACCGCCCCTCCCTCCTCACCGCCCCTCCCTCCTCACCGCCCCTCCCTCCTCACCGCCCCTCCCTCCTCACCGCCCCTCCCTCCTCACCGCCCCTCCCTCCTCACCGCCCCCCCCTCCTCACCGCCCCTCCCTCCTCACCGCCCCCCCCTCCTCACCGCCCCCCCCTCCTCACCGCCCCTCCCAGGCCCCTCCCTCCTCACCGCCCCTCCCTCCTCACCGCCCCTCCCTCCTCACCGCCCCTCCCTCCTCACCGCCCCTCCCTCCTCACCGCCCCTCCCTCCTCACCGCCCCTCCCTCCTCACCGCCCCTCCCTCCTCACCGCCCCTCCCTCCTCACCGCCCCTCCCAGGCCCCTCCCTCCTCACCGCCCCTCCCAGGCCCCTCCCTCCTCACCGCCCCTCCCAGGCCCCTCCCTCCTCACCGCCCCTCCCAGGCCCCTCCCTCCTCACCGCCCCTCCCAGGCCCCTCCCTCCTCACCGCCCCTCCCAGGCCCCTCCCTCCTCACCGCCCCTCCCAGGCCCCTCCCTCCTCACCGCCCCTCCCAGGCCCCTCCCTCCTCACCGCCCCTCCCAGGCCCCTCCCTCCTCACCGCCCCTCCCAGGCCCCTCCCTCCTCACCGCCCCTCCCAGGCCCCTCCCTCCTCACCGCCCCTCCCAGGCCCCTCCCTCCTCACCGCCCCTCCCAGGCCCCTCCCTCCTCACCGCCCCTCCCAGGCCCCTCCCAGGCCCCTCCCTCCTCACCGCCCCTCCCAGGCCCCTCCCTCCTCACCGCCCCTCCCAGGCCCCCCCCTCCTCACCGCCCCTCCCTCCTCACCGCCCCTCCCTCCTCACCGCCCCTCCCTCCTCACGCCCCTCCCTCCTCACGCCCCTCCCTCCTACAGCGCGGTGTTTCCTTTAAATCGTTGCGGTTCACAGCTGTGTTTTGCCAGGGACCCTGGTCTTCCCCCCCTACCCCACTCACTCCGAGGAAGATGTTGTTGGAGGAATCGAAGCCGGCTGCATAGACGCGGGCAGTGTAGGGCGGGCTGCGGTCACACGTGATCCGGCAGGCGAAGCGGGAAATGGTGCTCTGCAGGGGCTGTGGTTCGCTGTTGCCCACGGGGTTCGGGGACGTGTCCGTAACCACAAAGTCGATCAGTGTCTCTGTGGAGCGGCCGATCTGGCAAGGGCGAGAGTGTGCCGGTGATCAACTGGGGGTGGGGGGTCAGAGCCGACGGTCAGCTGAGGGGTAAGGGGTCCAAGCCCACTCCTGGCTGCTCGGTGAGAGGGGGTGAAGGGGTCCGTTCTCACTCCAGGATGCTCAGTGAGGGGGGGGGAGGTCCGAGCCCACTCCAGATGCTCGTTGGGGGTGGGGTCTGTGCCCACTCCCAACTGCTCGTTGAGGGAGGTGGGGGGGGGTCCATGCACACTCCCGGCTGCTCGGTGATGAGGGTGGGGCCATCCGAGCCCACTCCCGGCTGCTCGTTGAGGGGCCCAAGCCTACTTCCCGGCTGCTCGTTGAAGGGCCCAAGCCCACTCCCGGCTGCTCGTTGAGGGGCCTAAGCCCACTCCCGGCTGCTCATTGAGGGGGATGGGAGGGTCTGAGCCCAGTCCTGGCTGCTTGATGCAGGTGGGGGGTCCGAGCTCACTTCCGGCTGCTTGGTGAGGGGGATAGTGGTCGGAGCCCACACCCGACTGCTCGGTGGGGGGTGGGCGTCCGAGCCCACTCCCAGCTGTTCGGAGGGTAGTGAGGGGGTCCAAGCCCACTCGCAGCTGCTCAGTAAGGGGGGTGGGGGTCCGAGCCCATACCCAGCTGCCTCCCTCCCCGCCCCTGCTACCTGGAACATGTCGGTGTTGCAGTCGTGGCTGTACTCCACGATGATGGACTGGCTCCGGGACAGAGTGTACGAAACGCTGTGCTGCCCCACCTTGCTCAGAACCTGCGGCCAAAGCCCACAGTTAGTCCCTCGGTACGTCCCATTGCCCCGCTCCTGGGACCCCCCACCCCCAGGGTTCCAACACCCCTCCCTGTTCGCAAACCAGTGGTCCAAGCTGGATTGAGCATCAGAGGGAGAGCTCCATGAGGGGGGAGGTCGTGGGGGGCGGGATGATGAGTGAGAGGCGAAGAAGAACAAGGAGGACGGGCTGTGGGAGGGAGTGATGAGGTGGGAGCGCATGGGAGGGGAGGTGAGAAGGGAGGGGCAGCGAGAATGATGGGCTGTGGGGAGCAAATGAGGAGGGAGGGGCGGTGAGGAGTGAGAGGTGAAGGAGAGCGAAGGGTGGCGAGGAAGGAGGGGGAGTGATGGGCGGGATGTGGGAGGGGGCGATGAGGTGGGAGCGCATGGGAGGGGCGGTAAGAAGGGTGGGCTGTGGGTAGGGCGGCGAGGCTGGCATTTCGCTGGGCTGCAAAGCCTTTGCCAAATCCTGAAAAGGGGCCGGAGGTACCTTTGAAGCCAGGGGCGTTGAGGTGATGTGGACCACATCCGGTTTGACGCCGTTGGCTCGCGGCCGCTTGTACAGGGCCAGGCGACTCCTCCGTCTCCCTCTCTCGCCACTCCCCAGTGACCCGTTGTAACTGAAGAGAATGTGGGGTGGTGAGAGAAATGGTTGAACTGTTCAGGGGGAGCCAAATACGGGGACCGGTAGCAGCGCAGCAGGGGACGAAACAACCTACCATCCGAGTGGTGAGGGATTTTACATGGAGACCTACAGCATGGTAATGGGCCTACGCCGCCCCAGTACGTTTTAGAAGGGTGGGTGGAAACCGGACCCCCCCCCCCCCGGGGAAATCCCTCGCAGACACGGGAAGAACCTGCCAGGAGGCGCGGGATTCGAACTTGGGGTCGCTGGCGCTGAAACAGCGGAGACAAGGACAGGTCTGGAGTTGTCATTGCCGATGCAGAGCCCAGGTCCGAATCATTTACAATCTCTTGGCCTGTCCTCGTTGGAATTTAGGAGAATTGGGGGGGGGGGGAGGGTCTCGTTGAAACATTTCGAACGTCGTCGAATCGATGTAGAAAGGACGTTTCCCCGAGGTGGGAAATAAGAGGACGTAACTTCAGGACTGAAGGGAAACCACTTTGAACAGAGATGCAGGAGGATTTCTTCAGCCGTGGAGTTCGTTACCAGAGGTTTGGACGGGTACATGGATGGAAGGGGTTGGAGGGCTGCGAACTGGGTGCAGGTCAGTGGAACTCAGCAAAATAAAATGGTTTGGCACGGTCTAGAAGGGTCGAAGGGGCCTGTTTCTGCGCTGTCATACTCTGTGGAAGCCGCTCGGCCACCCATCGCTGATATCTCGGCAGGTCTCTGCGCGGCTGACCTGCGCCTGCGTCGCAAGGGAGGGAGCCTCTTACCCCAACACGATGACCTCTCCGTACTTGGTGACGTCCTTGTTGGCTGGGGGATGGTCCGGCCCCTCGGCCGTGAGCTGGAGCTGGGTGGCTCGGGCACGGCTGCCGTGGAGATCCAAGGCCTGGGCGGTGACTGCTTCAGTGCTGCCTTCCAGCACCATTCTGGGCCGGGGGAGGAACACAACCCCCTGTTAGACCGTTTCCACCCACCGGGGGCTGACAAGGTTGGAGCGAACGGGTGCATTCAGCGGGAGGCTGGCTAACAAGCAGGGAGAAGGGCCGAGGTGACCAATGTCCGACTGACGGCCCACTCACACTCAGGAACAAACGGTGCTCCATTCGCACCTCGGGTTCCCTCACGAGTGCCCCGTCCGGTGCGCGGGACATGGACTGAACGTGTTCACTTTAATCATGGCATTTCCCCTCCATTTTAAAATCTTGAATTTTTTTAAAAATAGTGCAGCCGGTTACGAATTTGTAGGCAAGTCAGAATGGATCTGACATCATCCAAAGCGCTTCTTTATAATTCCCCTTTCGATGCAAAAAAAGCTCATTATTAAAGGTTAACACTTACTCTCGTTCCATCCCTGTCCCGCGCACTGGACGGGGCATTCGAGAGGGAACATGATGTGCGAACAAGCAAGTGCGAGTTGTCCGTAAAGTCGGATGCTCGTAACGCGGGGGTTTTCCTGTTCTTGAGGGGCCACGCTGGATCTTTCCATCTGGGCTCTCTCCGACCTTTAACATCGACTCCTCCAGTATCTGCTACTCTCTGTTCCCTTCCTTCTCCATTCACAGAGCCGTCATCTTATCCCTCCCTTATCCACCTGTTACCTCCTGCTCCCCTCTCCCCCCCCCCCTGCCATTTTGTCCGGGCGCCTGCCCGTAGTTTGCTTGCACCTTGACGGAGGACTCAAGCCCGAAATGTCGGTTCTCTCTATTCCTTTATCTTTGCCGTATGAAGGACACTGTTTGACCTGCAGAGTTTCTCCAGCATTTTGTGTCTGCAGAGTTACTTGGAGTATTGTGTTCGGTTCTGGTCGCCTCATTACAAGGAGGATGGGGACGCTGTGGAGGGGGGGAGGGGGAGGGGGGGGGGGCAGAGGAGATTCACCAGGATGTGGCCTGGATTGGGAAACAAGTCTCACGAGGCAAGGTTAGCAGAGCGGGACTTGGAGCGTAGAAGGACGAGAGGAGGCTTGATCGAGGTCGACAAGTTTCTTAGAGGTGTCGATAGGGTGGACGGCCAGCGCCTCTTTCCCAGGATCACCAAATACCCAGAGGACGTCTGTACAAAGTGAAGTTTGGGAGAGTTGAGGGGCCTGGAATACCTTGCTGGGGTGGTGGTGGTGGAGGCTGGAACATTAGGGGCATTTAAGAGACTCTTAGATGGTTTTTAAAAAACAGGCTTAAGAGGTCGGGAGGGTTCAGTAATTTTTTGGTAGGGATTTGTGGATCAGCACAACGTCGAGGGCCGAAGGGCCTGTACTGCGCCATTCCATGGAAACCAATCGCCCTGTGATTATAACCACAGTCAGGGTTAAAAAACAAGGCCAGCGGAGACCGGAACTAGGGGACGGAGCCAAGATTTTGGACATTGATGAAGAGGGACCGCTTCTCCCGGGGGAGGGGGGAGGGGAGGGCGGGTGAATTGGTGGAATTTGCTGCCTCAGTGAATGCGTTTTCAGAATCAGAATTTATTGTCATGAACAGCTAAAAAACAATCATTGTTTTGCGGCAGCTTCACAGGCCAAACATTTCTATAAACCAGCTGACAGAATAAATAAAAATAGTGCAAGAAAAAGACGAAGTCGGGCCGTATCTGTGGTTCATCGATCGTTCAGGGATCTGATGGCGGAGGGGAAGAAGCTGTCCTTGTGCCGCTGAGAGCTCGTGACCTTTTCCCCATAAAAGAGGCTCAAAAACTTCAAATACCTGGGGGGTCAACGTCTCCAAGGATCTGTCCTGGAGCCTCCATGTCGATGCGATCACAAAGAAGGCTTGCTAGCGGCGAGACTTCGTGAGATGTCTGAAGAGATTTGGTTAATCACCTAAGACTCTCGTAAACTTCTGCAGGTGGTACCTGTCATGATAATGAATATGCATGATATGTATTAACCTGACTGGAAGTCAGATGGTATGCACTGGAGGTGGAAGGTGCAGGATGATGAAATAAGGGAAGCAGGAAAATAAAGACACTGAGATGTTCAACTGGTAAAGCATGTGGTGATGGTGTTATTAATTTCACATTTTGGGCCACAAATGTGACAGTACCATAGGGAATATTCTGGCCGGTTGCATCAAGGCCTGGTACGGTCTTAAAAAAGCAGCCTCTATCCTCAAGGAACCCCTCCACCACCCAGGATGTACCCTCTTCACTCTGATACCCTTGGGAAAAGGTCCAGGAGCCGAAAGGCGAGCACCCAGCGGCACAAGGATGGCTTCTTACCTCCGCCACACCCCCCACCCGCCATCAGATCCCTGAATGATCAATGAACCACAGACACTGCCCGACTTTGAGTTCTCGTGCACTATTTTTATTTATTTTGTCAGGTGGTTTATAGAAATGTTTCCACTGTGAAGCTGCAACAAAACAAGAAAGTTCGTGACACGTTTATAATAAAGTCTGATTTGGATTCTAACTGAATTCCCTCCAACTCCAAACATTCTCGCCCTTTCCCACACATTCTTCCCACCTGAACCCTCCAGCTCGCACTGATATGCAGTTGGACCAGCGGAGAGAGGGGAGCGGAGACACAGCCCTGCCCTGCGGGGTCCGACTGCCGTCATTTATGTACAGGCTTTAAACGGCCCGTTAAAAGGAGCGGACGGTGGTTTTATTTAAAACCCTGTGACAGCGACGGGAGGGGAGGGGGTGGTTCCGGGCCTAGGATGGCGGTGCCTGTAGACGGCAGCGGTTGCAGACTCTGGGGAAGCAGAGGACTGGAGCAGGTGAAGACACACCTACCCACCCACCCCCCCAACCACTTGAGGAAAATATCCAAGGGACGGTGGCCACGGCAGCTTACCAGCAAGGGGCGAGGAACCACCACGTACAGGCCACGGGTGACTCCGATCGATTCACACCAGGCCGCGGGAAACTGGCTGAAGGGGAACCGGGATGCAAGAGGGTGCCGAAGGTTTCCTGAGCGTATTGGAGGTTCGGATCCAGAGCTCGGGTGGCCAATGCTTTGGACCGGACTCCGCTCAGCTGCGGGAAATCTGGAGGCGAACCCACAGACAGTCGGGGGGAGGGGGAAACTCCTTTTACTTCTCTTTCTCCGAAGGGCAAGAAGAACTTCTCCCGAAAGCCCTGTGACAAGCGAATCTGTCCGCCTTCCAGCGAACGAAAGGCAAATTCGTGTAATATTGGGAAAGAAAAACACGACCGTCTGCAGACTCTGGGTTTGAAGTGAAACTACAACACTGGAAAACCCAGCAGGTTAAAGATAAAGATACAGAAACAATATTTCAGGCCTGAGCGCTTCATGAAGGAATCATCTTTGCTGTTCAGGTTGTCCCCGGCGATGTTTCAAAGTTACGATGGTTCGAATCCTGACTGAATTTCAAATTTTGCCCATGATGTTCAGTGTCTCCCGACTGTCCTGTATCAGTCCCTAAACCGATCCCACTTTCACGATCACTCCCCACAGCCCCCTGTCCATATCCACACTGATCCCACTGCCCCGCTCTCTCTCACCCCACAGCCCTGTGAGTCCCTACACTGACCCCACTCTCTCCCCACATCCCCGTGTCATTCCCCAAAGCCAATGTCAGTCTCCACATTGATCCAACTGCCCCGCTCTCTCCCCACAGCCCTGTGACTGTCACCACACTGACCCCACTCTCACCCCACAGCCTGGTATCAGTCCCCACACTGATCCCACTTTCCCCAGTCTCAATCCAAACAGCTCTGGGTCAGTCCCCACACTGATCCCACAGCCCCGCTATCTCTCCCATAATACCCCACTCTCTCTCCCTCCCCACAACCACGTATCAGTCCCCAAACTGCCCCGCTCCGTCCCGACAGCCTTGTGAGTCCCCACACTGACCCCACTCTCTCCCCAACACTAATCCGGCTGACCCACTCTCTCCCCACAACCCCGTCTCAGGCCCCACAGCACCGTGTCAGTCCCCACATTGATCCCACTGCCCCGGGCTCTCCTCAGAGCCCCGTGACAGTCCCCACAGTGACCCCAAATTCTCCCCCACACTGATCCCTCTCTCTCTCCCTCTCTCACCAAAGCCCCGTGTCAGACGGCACACTAATCCCACAGCTCCGTGACCCTACCCACACGGATCCCACTGCCCTACACTCTCCCCCCACAGCCCTGTGTCAGTCCACACAGTGATCCCACTTGTCCACTCTCTCTCCACTGCCCCGCTCTCCCCACAACACCACACTGATCCCACAGCCACGTAACACTCCCCGCACTGACCCCACTCTCTCCCAACAGCACCGTGTCAGACGCCACACTGATTCCACTGCCCCGTTCTCTCCCCATAGCTCTGTGTCAGTCCCCACACTGAGCCCACTTGCTCCCCCACACTCAACTCACTGGTCTACTCAGTCACCCACACTGAACGCACTGCCACACACTCTCTCCCCACAGTCCCATCAGACCCCACACCGATCCCACTGCCCAGCTCTCTCCCAATAACCCCAGTGTCTCCTCACAGCCCCGTGTCAGTCCCCACAGCCCCGTGTCATTCCCACACTGATCCCACAACCCTGCTCTCTCACATCACCCCCATGTCAGTCCCCACACTGATCCCACTGCCCCACTCTCTTCCCACAGCCCCGTGTCATTCCCACACTGATCCCACAGCCCTGCTCTCTCAACTCACCCGTGTCAGTCCCCACACTGATCCCACTGCCCCGCTCTCTCCCCATAGCCCCATGTCATTCCCACACTGATCCCACAGCTCTGCTCTCTCACCTCACCCCCGTGTCATTCCCCAAACTGATTCCAGTGCCCCACTCTCTCCCCACAGCCCTGTGTCAGTCCCCACACTGATCCGACCCCACTGACCTGTTATCTCCCCACAACCACGTGAGTCCCCACATTGACCCCACTCCGTCTCCCACATTGATCCCACTGTTCCACACACTCCCCAGAGCCCCGTGTCTGTCCCCAGAACCCCGTGTCGGTCCCCAGAGCCCCGTGTCGGTCCCCAGAGCCCCGTGTCGGTCCCCAGAGCCCAGTGTCGGTCCCCAGAGCACCGTGTCGGTCCCCAGAGCGCCGTGATGGTCCCCACACTGATCCCACTGCCCCACTCTCTCTCCCCACAGCCCCGTCTTTAGTCCCCACACTGAATCCACTGCCCCAGTCTCTCTCCACACAGCCCTGTGTCAGTCCCCACACTGATCCCACCGGCCAGCGCTCTTCCCCACGGCTCCGTGTCGGTCCCCACAGCCCCGTCTCGGTCCCCACACTGATATCACTGCCCCACTTTCTCTCCCCACAGCCCCGTGTCAGTCCCCACACTGATCCCACTGGCCCGCTCTCTCCCCACAACCCCGTGTCAGTCCCCGCAGCCCGTGTCAGTCCCCACAGCCTGTCTCAGTCCCCACAGCCCTGTCAGTCCCCACAGCCCCGTGTCAGTCACAACACTGATCCCACTGCAACGCCCTCTCTCCCACACTGCCCCACACTTTCTCCCTTTCCACAACCCCGTATCAGTCCCCACACTGATCCCACAGCACTACACTCTCCCCTGAGCCCTGTGTCAGTCCGCACACTGATCCCACTGCCCCGCTCTCTCCCCACAGACCCGTGTCAGTCGCCACACTGAATGCACTGCCCCACACTCTCTCCCCACAGTCCCGTGGCAGACCCCACACTGATCCCACTACCCCGCTCTCTCCCAACAGCCCCGTGTCAGTCACCACACTGACCGCACAGACCCACATTCTCCCTACACCACCGTGACAGTCCCCACACTGACCCGTCTGTCATCCACAATGAGCCCACTCTCTCACCCTACGCACAACCCCGTATCAGTCCCCACACTGATCCCACTGCCCACTTTCTCATACCCCACAACCCCTTATCAGTCCCCACACTGATCCCACTGCCCCGCTCTCTTCCCACAGCCCTGTGTCAGTCCTCATACCGATTCCACTGCCTCGCTCTCTCCCCACAGCCCCGTGTCAGTCCCCACGGCCCCGTGTCATTCCCACACTGATCCCACAGCCCTGCTCTCTCACCTCACCCCCGTGTCAGTCCCCACACTGATCCCACTGCCCCACTCTCTCCCCACAGCCCTGTGTCAGTCCTCATACTGATTCCACTGCCCCGCTCTCTCCCCACAGCCCCGTGTCAGTCCCCACGGCCCCGTGTCATTCCCACAGTGATCCCACAGCCCTGCTCTCTCACCTCACCCCTGTGTCATTCCCCACACTGATTCCAGTGCCCCGCTCTCTCCCCACAGCCCTGTGTCAGTCCCCACACTGATCCGACCCCACTGACCTGTTCTCTCCCCACAACCCCGTGAGTCCCCACATTGACCCCACTCCGTCTCCCACATTGATCCCACTGTACCACACTCTCCCCAGAGCCCCGTTTCGGTCCCCAGAGCCCCGTGTCGGTCCCCAGAGCCCCGTGTCAGTCGCCAGAGCGCCGTGATGGTCACAACACTGATCCCACTGCCCCACTCTCTCTCCCCACAGCCCCATTTTTAGTCCCCACACTGAATCCACTGCCCCACTCTCTCTCCACACAGCCCCGTGTCAGTCCCCACACTGATCCCACCGGCCAGCGCTCTTCCCCACGGCCCCGTGTCGGTCCCCACAGCCCCGAGTCGGTCCCCTCAGCCCAGAGTCGGGTCCCACCGCCCTGTGTCAGTCCCTACACTGATCCCACTGCTCCGCTCCCTCTCCCCACAGCCCCGTGTCAGTCCCCACAGCCCTGTGTCAGTCCCCACAGCCCCGTGTCAGTCCCCACACTGATCCCACTGCCCCACTCTCTCTCCCCACAGCCCCGTCTTTAGTCCCCACACTGAATCCACTGCCCCAGTCTTTCTCCACACAGCCCTGTGTCAGTCCCCACACTGATCCCACCGGCCAGCGCTCTTCCCCACGGCTCCGTGTCGGTCCCCACAGCCCCGTGTCGGTTTCCACAGCCCCATGTCAGTCCCCACAGCCCCGTGTCAGTCCCTACACTGATTCCACTGCCCCGCTCTCTCTCCCAACAGCTCCGTGTCCGTCCCCACACTGATCCTATAGCCCTGTTCTCTCACCTCAGCCCCGTGTCATTCCTCACACTGACCCCACTGCCCACGCTCTCCTTCCCCACAACCCCTTATCAGTTCCCACACTGATCCCACTTCACATCTTTCTACCCACATTCCCGTGTAATCCCGTGTAATCCCCCACACTGATCTCACTGCCCCAGTGTCTCCTCACAGCCCCGTGTCAGTCCCCACACTGATCCCACTGCCCCACTCTCTCTCCACACAGCCCTGTGTCAATCCCCACACTCATCCCACCGACCAGCGCTCTTCCCCACGGCTCCGTGTTGGTCCCCACAGCCCCAAGTCGGTCCCCATATGCCCAAGTCGGTCCCCACAGCCCTGTGTCAGTCCCTACACTGATCCCACTGCCCCGCTCTCTCTCCCCACAGCCCCGTGTCAGTCCCCACAGCCCCGTGTCAATCCCCACAGCCCTGTCAGTCCCCACAACCCCGTGTCAGTCCCCACACTGATCCCACAGCAACGCCCTCTCTCCCACAATGCCCCACACTTTCTCCCTTTCCACAACCCCGTATCAGTCCCCATACTGATCCCACAGCACTGCTCTCTCCCCTGAGCCGTGTGTCAGTCCGCACACTGATCCCACTGCCCCGCTCTCTCCCCACAGACCCGTGTCAGTCGCCACACTGAATGCACTGCCCCACACTCTGTCCCCACAGTCCCGTGGCAGACCCCACACTGATTCCACTGCCCAGCTCTCTCCCAACACCCCCGTGTCTGTCACCACACTGATCCAACTGCCCAGTTCTGTCCCCACAGTCCCGTTTAAGTCCCCACACTGACCCCACAGACCCACTTTCTCCCTACACCACCGTGACAATCCCCACACTGACCCCAGTCTGTCATCCACACTGACCCCACTCTCTCTCCCTACCCACAACCCCGTATCAGTCCCCAAACTGATCCCACTGCCCACACTCTCATTCCCCACAACCCCTTATCAGTCCCCACACTGATCCCACTGCCCTACTCTCCCTCCCCTCAGCCCCTTGTCGGTCCCCACACAGATCCCAATGCCCCATGTCAGTCCCCACAGACCCCTCTCTCCCCACAGACCCGTGTCAGTCCCCACACTGATCCCACTGCCCCAATCTCCCCACAGCGCCATGACAATCCCAACACGGATCCCACTGCCCCACTCTCTGCCCAGAGCTCCGTGTCAGTCCCCACACTGATTCCTCTGCCCTGGTTACTCCCCACATCCCCGTGTCAGTCCCCACACTGATCCCACCGTCTCTCTCTCTCCCCACAAACCTGTGTCAGTCTCCACACTGATCCCACTGCCCCAATCTCCGCACAGCGCCATGACAATCCCAACACTGATCCCACTGCCCCACTCTCTGCCCAGAGCCCCGTGTCAGTCCCCACACTGATCCCACTGCCCCTCTCTCTCTCACTCCCCTCATTCCCGTGTCAGTCCCCACACTGATCTCACTGACCCACTCTCTACTCAGAGCCCCGTGTCAGTCCCCACACTGATCCCACTTCCCCATTCTCTCTCAACTGCCCCGCTCTCCCCTCAACCCCACACTGATCCCACAGCCACGTAACACTCCCCGCACTGACCCCACTCTCTCCCAACAGCACCGTGTCAGACGCCACACTGATTCCACTGCCCCGTTCTCTCCCCATAGCTCTGTGTCAGTCCCCACACTAAACCCACTTGCTCCCCCACACTGAACTCACTGGTGCACTCTGTCTCCCACACTGAACGCACTGCCACACACTCTCTCCCCACAGTCCCATCAGAACCCACACCGATCCCACTGCCCAGCTCTCTCCCAACAGCCCCAGTGTCGCCTCACAGCCCCGTGTCAGTCCCCACACTGATTCCACTGCCCCGCTCTCACCCCACAGCCCCGTGTCAGTCCCCATACTGATTCCACTGCCCCGCTCTCTCCCCACAACCCCGTGTCATTCCCACACTGATCCCACAGCCCTGCTCTCTCACATCACGCCCGTGTCAGTCCCCACACTGATCCCACTGCCCCGCTCTCTTCCCACAGCCCTGTGTCAGTCCTCATACTGATTCCACTGCCCCGCTCTCTCCCCACAGCCCCGTGTCAGTCCCCACGGCCCCGTGTCATTCCCACACTGATCCCACAGCCCTGCTCTCTCACCTCACCCCCGTGTCAGTCCCCACACTGATCCCACTGCCCCACTCTCTCCCCACAGCCCTGTGTCAGTCCTCATACTGATTCCACTGCCCCGCTCTTTCCCCACAGCCCCGTGTCAGTCCCCACGGCCCGGTGTCATTCCCACAATGATCCCACAGCCCTGCTCTCTCACCTCACCCCTGTGTCATTCCCCACACTGATTCCAGTGCCCCGCTCTCTCCCCACAGCCCTGTGTCAGTCCCCACACTGATCCGACCCCACTGACCTGTTCTCTCCCCACAACCCCGTGAGTCCCCACATTGACCCCACTCCGTCTCCCACATTGATCCCACTGTACCACACTCTCCCCAGAGCCCCGTTTCGGTCCCCAGAGCCCCGTGTCGATCCCCAGAGCCCCGTGTCGGTCGCCAGAGCGCCGTTATGGTCACAACACTGATCCCACTGCCCCACTCTCTCTCCCCACAGCCCCATTTTTAGTCCCCACACTGAGTCCACTGCCCCACTCTCTCTCCACACAGCCCCGTGTCAGTCCCCACACTGATCCCACCGGCCAGCGCTCTTCCCCACGGCCCCGTGTCGGTCCCCACAGCCCCGAGTCGGTCCCCTCAGCCCAGAGTCGGGTCCCACCGCCCTGTGTCAGTCCCTACACTGATCCCACTGGCCCGCTCTCTCCCCACAACCCCGTGTCAGTCCCCGCAGCCCGTGTCAGTCCCCACAGCCTGTCTCAGTCCCCACAGCCCTGTCAGTCCCCACAGCCCCGTGTCAGTCACAACACTGATCCCACTGCAACGCCCTCTCTCCCACACTGCCCCACACTTTCTCCCTTTCCACAACCCCGTATCAGTCCCCACACTGATCCCACAGCACTACACTCTCCCCTGAGCCCTGTGTCAGTCCGCACACTGATCCCACTGCCCCGCTCTCTCCCCACAGACCCGTGTCAGTCGCCACACTGAATGCACTGCCCCACACTCTCTCCCCACAGTCCCGTGGCAGACCCCACACTGATCCCACTACCCCGCTCTCTCCCAACAGCCCCGTGTCAGTCACCACACTGACCGCACAGACCCACATTCTCCCTACACCACCGTGACAGTCCCCACACTGACCCGTCTGTCATCCACAATGAGCCCACTCTCTCACCCTACGCACAACCCCGTATCAGTCCCCACACTGATCCCACTGCCCACTTTCTCATACCCCACAACCCCTTATCAGTCCCCACACTGATCCCACTGCCCCGCTCTCTTCCCACAGCCCTGTGTCAGTCCTCATACCGATTCCACTGCCTCGCTCTCTCCCCACAGCCCCGTGTCAGTCCCCACGGCCCCGTGTCATTCCCACACTGATCCCACAGCCCTGCTCTCTCACCTCACCCCCGTGTCAGTCCCCACACTGATCCCACTGCCCCACTCTCTCCCCACAGCCCTGTGTCAGTCCTCATACTGATTCCACTGCCCCGCTCTCTCCCCACAGCCCCGTGTCAGTCCCCACGGCCCCGTGTCATTCCCACAGTGATCCCACAGCCCTGCTCTCTCACCTCACCCCTGTGTCATTCCCCACACTGATTCCAGTGCCCCGCTCTCTCCCCACAGCCCTGTGTCAGTCCCCACACTGATCCGACCCCACTGACCTGTTCTCTCCCCACAACCCCGTGAGTCCCCACATTGACCCCACTCCGTCTCCCACATTGATCCCACTGTACCACACTCTCCCCAGAGCCCCGTTTCGGTCCCCAGAGCCCCGTGTCGGTCCCCAGAGCCCCGTGTCAGTCGCCAGAGCGCCGTGATGGTCACAACACTGATCCCACTGCCCCACTCTCTCTCCCCACAGCCCCATTTTTAGTCCCCACACTGAATCCACTGCCCCACTCTCTCTCCACACAGCCCCGTGTCAGTCCCCACACTGATCCCACCGGCCAGCGCTCTTCCCCACGGCCCCGTGTCGGTCCCCACAGCCCCGAGTCGGTCCCCTCAGCCCAGAGTCGGGTCCCACCGCCCTGTGTCAGTCCCTACACTGATCCCACTGCTCCGCTCCCTCTCCCCACAGCCCCGTGTCAGTCCCCACAGCCCTGTGTCAGTCCCCACAGCCCCGTGTCAGTCCCCACACTGATCCCACTGCCCCACTCTCTCTCCCCACAGCCCCGTCTTTAGTCCCCACACTGAATCCACTGCCCCAGTCTTTCTCCACACAGCCCTGTGTCAGTCCCCACACTGATCCCACCGGCCAGCGCTCTTCCCCACGGCTCCGTGTCGGTCCCCACAGCCCCGTGTCGGTTTCCACAGCCCCATGTCAGTCCCCACAGCCCCGTGTCAGTCCCTACACTGATTCCACTGCCCCGCTCTCTCTCCCAACAGCTCCGTGTCCGTCCCCACACTGATCCTATAGCCCTGTTCTCTCACCTCAGCCCCGTGTCATTCCTCACACTGACCCCACTGCCCACGCTCTCCTTCCCCACAACCCCTTATCAGTTCCCACACTGATCCCACTTCACATCTTTCTACCCACATTCCCGTGTAATCCCGTGTAATCCCCCACACTGATCTCACTGCCCCAGTGTCTCCTCACAGCCCCGTGTCAGTCCCCACACTGATCCCACTGCCCCACTCTCTCTCCACACAGCCCTGTGTCAATCCCCACACTCATCCCACCGACCAGCGCTCTTCCCCACGGCTCCGTGTTGGTCCCCACAGCCCCAAGTCGGTCCCCATATGCCCAAGTCGGTCCCCACAGCCCTGTGTCAGTCCCTACACTGATCCCACTGCCCCGCTCTCTCTCCCCACAGCCCCGTGTCAGTCCCCACAGCCCCGTGTCAATCCCCACAGCCCTGTCAGTCCCCACAACCCCGTGTCAGTCCCCACACTGATCCCACAGCAACGCCCTCTCTCCCACAATGCCCCACACTTTCTCCCTTTCCACAACCCCGTATCAGTCCCCATACTGATCCCACAGCACTGCTCTCTCCCCTGAGCCGTGTGTCAGTCCGCACACTGATCCCACTGCCCCGCTCTCTCCCCACAGACCCGTGTCAGTCGCCACACTGAATGCACTGCCCCACACTCTGTCCCCACAGTCCCGTGGCAGACCCCACACTGATTCCACTGCCCAGCTCTCTCCCAACACCCCCGTGTCTGTCACCACACTGATCCAACTGCCCAGTTCTGTCCCCACAGTCCCGTTTAAGTCCCCACACTGACCCCACAGACCCACTTTCTCCCTACACCACCGTGACAATCCCCACACTGACCCCAGTCTGTCATCCACACTGACCCCACTCTCTCTCCCTACCCACAACCCCGTATCAGTCCCCAAACTGATCCCACTGCCCACACTCTCATTCCCCACAACCCCTTATCAGTCCCCACACTGATCCCACTGCCCTACTCTCCCTCCCCTCAGCCCCTTGTCGGTCCCCACACAGATCCCAATGCCCCATGTCAGTCCCCACAGACCCCTCTCTCCCCACAGACCCGTGTCAGTCCCCACACTGATCCCACTGCCCCAATCTCCCCACAGCGCCATGACAATCCCAACACGGATCCCACTGCCCCACTCTCTGCCCAGAGCTCCGTGTCAGTCCCCACACTGATTCCTCTGCCCTGGTTACTCCCCACATCCCCGTGTCAGTCCCCACACTGATCCCACCGTCTCTCTCTCTCCCCACAAACCTGTGTCAGTCTCCACACTGATCCCACTGCCCCAATCTCCGCACAGCGCCATGACAATCCCAACACTGATCCCACTGCCCCACTCTCTGCCCAGAGCCCCGTGTCAGTCCCCACACTGATCCCACTGCCCCTCTCTCTCTCACTCCCCTCATTCCCGTGTCAGTCCCCACACTGATCTCACTGACCCACTCTCTACTCAGAGCCCCGTGTCAGTCCCCACACTGATCCCACTTCCCCATTCTCTCTCAACTGCCCCGCTCTCCCCTCAACCCCACACTGATCCCACAGCCACGTAACACTCCCCGCACTGACCCCACTCTCTCCCAACAGCACCGTGTCAGACGCCACACTGATTCCACTGCCCCGTTCTCTCCCCATAGCTCTGTGTCAGTCCCCACACTAAACCCACTTGCTCCCCCACACTGAACTCACTGGTGCACTCTGTCTCCCACACTGAACGCACTGCCACACACTCTCTCCCCACAGTCCCATCAGAACCCACACCGATCCCACTGCCCAGCTCTCTCCCAACAGCCCCAGTGTCGCCTCACAGCCCCGTGTCAGTCCCCACACTGATTCCACTGCCCCGCTCTCACCCCACAGCCCCGTGTCAGTCCCCATACTGATTCCACTGCCCCGCTCTCTCCCCACAACCCCGTGTCATTCCCACACTGATCCCACAGCCCTGCTCTCTCACATCACGCCCGTGTCAGTCCCCACACTGATCCCACTGCCCCGCTCTCTTCCCACAGCCCTGTGTCAGTCCTCATACTGATTCCACTGCCCCGCTCTCTCCCCACAGCCCCGTGTCAGTCCCCACGGCCCCGTGTCATTCCCACACTGATCCCACAGCCCTGCTCTCTCACCTCACCCCCGTGTCAGTCCCCACACTGATCCCACTGCCCCACTCTCTCCCCACAGCCCTGTGTCAGTCCTCATACTGATTCCACTGCCCCGCTCTTTCCCCACAGCCCCGTGTCAGTCCCCACGGCCCGGTGTCATTCCCACAATGATCCCACAGCCCTGCTCTCTCACCTCACCCCTGTGTCATTCCCCACACTGATTCCAGTGCCCCGCTCTCTCCCCACAGCCCTGTGTCAGTCCCCACACTGATCCGACCCCACTGACCTGTTCTCTCCCCACAACCCCGTGAGTCCCCACATTGACCCCACTCCGTCTCCCACATTGATCCCACTGTACCACACTCTCCCCAGAGCCCCGTTTCGGTCCCCAGAGCCCCGTGTCGATCCCCAGAGCCCCGTGTCGGTCGCCAGAGCGCCGTTATGGTCACAACACTGATCCCACTGCCCCACTCTCTCTCCCCACAGCCCCATTTTTAGTCCCCACACTGAGTCCACTGCCCCACTCTCTCTCCACACAGCCCCGTGTCAGTCCCCACACTGATCCCACCGGCCAGCGCTCTTCCCCACGGCCCCGTGTCGGTCCCCACAGCCCCGAGTCGGTCCCCTCAGCCCAGAGTCGGGTCCCACCGCCCTGTGTCAGTCCCTAAACTAATCCCACTGCTCCGCTCCCTCTCCCCACAGCCCCGTGTCAGTCCCCACAGCCCCGTGTCAGTCCCCACAGCCCTGTGTCAGTCCCCACAGCCCCGTGTCAGTCCCCACACTGATCCCACAGCCCCGCTCTCTCCCCTGAGCCCTATGTCAGTCACCACACTGAATTTACTGCCCCGCTCTCTCCCCACAGCCTGTGTCAGTCCCCACACGGATCCCACTGCCCCGCTCTCACTCCCTCCCCACAACCCCGTATCATTCCTCACAGTGACCCGCTCTCTCCCCACTACCTCGTGAGTCCCTACACTGAACCCACTCTCTCCCCCACACTGATCCCACTACCCCCTCTCTCTCCCTGCCTCGTTCAGTCCCCACAGCCCCGTGTCAGTCCCCACAGCCCCATGTCAGTCCCCACAGCCCCGTGTCAGTCCCTACACTGATTCCACTGCCCCGCTCTCTCTCCCAACAGCCCCGTGTCCGTCCCCACACTGATCCTATAGCCCTGCTCTCTCACCTCAGCCCCGTGTCATTCCTCACACTGACCCCACTGCCCACGCTCTCCTTCCCCACAACCCCTTATCAGTTCCCACACTGATTCCACTTCACATCTTTCTACCCACATTCCCGTGTAATCCCCCACACTGATCTCACTGCCCCAGTGTCTCCTCACAGCCCCGTGTCAGTCCCCACACTGATCCCACTGCCACAATCTCCCCACAGCGCCATGACAATCCCAACACTGATCCCACTGACCCACTCTCTGCCCAGAGCTCCGTGTCAGTCCCCACACTGATCCCACAGACCCCTCTCTCCCCACTGCCCCCTCTCACCCCACTGCCCCCTTCTCTCCGCACAGCCCCTCTCTCCCCACTGCCCCCTTCTCTCCCCACAGCCCCCCTCTCTCCCCACTTCCCCCCCTCTCTTCCCACTGCACTCCTCTCTCCCCACTGCCCCCTTCTCTCCACACAGCCCCTCTCTCCCCACTGCCCCCCTCTCTTCCCACGGCTCCCCTTCTTTCCCCACGGCCCCAACACTGATCCCACTGCCCCGCTCTCTTCCCACCGACACGTCAGTCCCCACACACCCATGTCAGTCCCCACACGGATCCCACTACCCTGCTCTCCCATCTCAGCTCTGTGTCACTCCCCACACTGATCCCACTTCCCCACTCTCTGCCCAGAGCTCCATGTCAATCCCTACACTGATCCCACTGCATCACTCTCTCTCCGCAAAGCCCCGTGTCAGTCGCCACACTGATCCCACTGCCCCGCTCTCTCTCCCCCCACAGCCCCACACTTTCTCCCTTCCCACAACCCCGTATCAGTCACCACATTGATCCCACAGCCCTGCCATCTCCCCTGAGCCCTGTGTCAGTCACCACACTGAACTTAACGCCCTGCTCTCTCCCCACAGCCCGTGTCAGTACCCACACTGATCCAACTGCCCCCACTCTCTCTCCCCACATCCCCGTGTCAGTCCCAAACTGATCCCTCTGCCCCTCTCTCGCTCTCCCCACATTCCTGTAGCAGCACCCACACTGATCCCACTGCCCCTCTCTCTCCCCACATTCCCGTGTCAATCCCCACACTGCTCCCACTGCTCCGCTCTCTCCCCACAGCCCCATGACAGTCCCATGACAATCCCCACACTCTCCCAACACTGATCTCACCTCCCCACTCTCCCTCCCCTCAGCCCCTTGTCGGTCCCCACACTGATCCCAATGCCCCGTGTCAGTCACCACTGCCCCGCTCTCTCCCCAGTGTCTCCTCACAGCCCCATGTCAGTCCCCACACTGATCCCACTCCTCCACCCTCTACCCAGAGCACCGTGTTAGACCCCACACTGATCCCACTGCCCCACTCTCTCTACACACAGCCCCGTGTCAATCGCCACACTGATTCAACTGACCCACTCGTTCTTCCCACAGCCTGTATCCATCCCCATAGTGCAATGACTGCACCGCTCTCTCCTCCACATGCCTTCATCAATCACGACATTGATCCCACAGCCCGCTCTCTACCCTCAACACCGTGTCTGTCCCCACACTGACCTAACTGCCCCCTCTCTCCCCACAGACACCTCACTGTCCACAAGCCCCCTCTCTCCCCACAGCCCTGTAGCAGTCCCAACACTGATCCCACTGCCTCACTCCCTCACCCAACAGCCGCATTCAGACCCCACACTGAACCCATTGCCCACTCTCTCCCTCCCCACAATCCCTTATCAGTCCCACACTGATCCCACTGCCCCTCTCTCTCCCCAAGCCCCATGTCAGTCCCCACACTGATCCAACTGCCCACTCTCTCCCCACAGCACCGTTGCAGTCTCCACATTAATCCCACTGCCCCACTCTCTCTGCCCACACCCCGTGTCAGACCCCACACTGATCCCACTGCCCAGCACTCTCCCCACTGCCCCGCACTCTCACCACTACCCCGCACTCTCCCCATATCCCCAACAATTATCCCACTGCCCCGCTCTCTTCCCAAACTCCGTCAGTCCCCACACTGATTCCATTGCTCCGCACTCTTCCCATACCTCTGTGTCAGTCCCCACACTGATCCAACTGCCCACTCTCACCCCACAGCACCGTAGCAGTCTCCACATTGATCCCACTGCCCCACTCTCTCTCCCCACACCCCGTGTCAGTTCCCACACTGAAATCACTTGCTCCCCTACACTGAACTCACTGGTCCACTCTCTCACTCACACTGAACGCACTGCACCACACTCTCTTCCCACAGACCCGTGTCAGGCACCACACTGATCCCACTGCCGCGATCTCCCCACAGCGCCATGACAATCCCAACACTGATCCCACTGCCCCACTCTCTCTCCCTCCCCACAATCCCGTATCATTTCTCACAGTGACCTGGTCACTCCCCACTACCTCGTGAGTCCCTACACTGAACCCACTCTCTCCCCCACACTGATCCCACTGCTCCCCTCTCTCCCCCAGTCTTGTTCAGTCCCCAGAACCCACTGCCCACGCTCTCCCTCCCCGCAACCCCTTATCAGTTCCCACACTGATCCCACTGCCCATCTCTCTCCCCACATTCCAGTGTCAGTCCCCACAATGATCCCACTGCCCCTCTCTCTCTCTCTCTCTCTCTCTCCCCCAACATTCCCGTGTCAGTCCCCAAACTGATCCCACTGCCCCACTCTCTCCCCCAGCCTTGTTCAGTCCCCACAGCCCCGTGTCAGTCCCCACAGCCACGTGTCAGTCCCTACACTGATTCCACTGCCCCGCTCTCTCTCCCCCCCACAGGCCCGTGTCAGTCCCCACACTGACCACACCATCCCACTCTCTCCCCACAGCTGTATGTCTGTCCCAACATTGATCCCACTGCCCTCAACTCTCTCCCCAAGCCCCATGTCAACCCCAACACTGATCTCACTGCCGCGCTCTCTCCCCACAGCCCCGCGTCAGACCGCACACTGATCCCACTGTCCACTCTCTCATTTCCCACAACCCCTTATCAGTCCCCACACTGATCCCACTGTCCCTCTCGCTCCCAACATTCCCGTCTCAGTTCCCACACTGATCCCACGGCCTTGTACTCTCCCCACAGCCCCATGACAGTCCCATGACAATCCCCACACTGTCCCCTCACTGATCTCACCACCCCACTCTCCCTCCACTAAGCCCCTTGTCGGGATGCACACTGATCCCAATGCCACGTGTCAGTCCCCACTGCCCCGCTCTCTCCCCACTGCCCCAGTGTCTCCTCACAGCCCCGTGTCAGTCCCCACACTGATCCCACAGCCCCTCTCTCTCCCCACAGCCCCTCTCTCTCCCCACTGCCCCTCTCTCTCCCCACTGCCCCTTCTCTCCCCACTGCCCCCCTCTCTCCCCACTGCCACCCTCTCCCCACTGCCCCCCTCTCTCCCCACAGCCCCCCCTCTCCCCACAGCCCCCCTCTCTCCTCACGACTCCAACACTGATCCCACTGCCCCGCTCTCTCCCCACAGACACGTGTCAGTCCCCACAGCACCATGTCCATCCCCACACGCCCGTATCAGTCCTCACACGCCCGTGTCAGTCAGTCCTCACATGGATCCCACTGCCCTGCTCTCACACCTCAGCCCCGTGTCACTACCCACACTGATCCCACTGCCCCACTCTCTGCCCAGAGCTCCGTGTCAGTCCCTACACTGATCTCACTGCATCACTCTCTCTCCGCACAGCCCCGTGTCAGTCGCCACACTGATCCCACTACCCCGCACTCTCCATACAGTCCTGTGTCAGGCCCCACACTGATCTCACTGCCCCGCTCAATCCCCACAACCCCGTATCAGTCCCTTCAGTCCTGTGTCATCCCGAGACTGACAACAATGTCCCAGTCACTCCCCAAGCCCCGTGTCAGTCCAACAGTAATCCAACTGCCCCACTTTCTCCCCACGCCCCGTGTCAGTCCCAACAGTAATCCAACTGCCCCACTCTCTACACATTGCCACCTGTCAGTCCCCACACTGACCCAACTCTCCCCCACACTGATCCCACAGCCCACTATCTCACTCCCCACAACCCCTTATAAGTACCCACACTGATCCCACTGCCCCGATCTCACTCCCTCCCCACAACCCCGTATCATTCCTCACAGTGATCCGCTCTCTCCCCACTACCTCGTGAGTCCCTTCACTGAACCCACTCTCTCCCCCACACTGATCCCACTGCCCCCCTCTCTCCCCCTGCCTCGTTCAGTTCCCACAGCCCCGTGTCAGTCCCCACAGCCCCATGTCAGTCCCCACAGCCCCGTGTCAGTCCCTACACTGATTCCACTGCCCCGCTCTCTCTCCCAACAGCCCCGTGTCCGTCCCCACACTGATCCTATAGCCCTGCTCTCTCACCTCAGCCCCGTGTCATTCCTCACACTGACCCCACTGCCCACGCTCTCCTTCCCCACAACCCCTTATCAGTTCCCACACTGATCCCACTGCCCATCTTTCTCCCCACATTCCCGTGTAATCCCCCACACTTATCTCACTGCCCGAGTGTCCCCTCACAGCCCCGTGTCAGTCCCCACACTGATCCCACTTTTCACTCTCTCTCCACTGCCCCGCTCTCCCCAGAACCCCACACTGATCCCACTGCCCCTCTCTCTCTCTCTCTCCCCACATTCCCGTGTCAGTCCCCACACTAATCTCACTGCCCCACTCTCTACCCAGAGCCCCGTGTCAGTCCCCACACTGATCCCACTTCCCCACTCTCTCTCCACTGCCCTGCTCTCCCCACAACACCACACTGATCCCACAGCCACGTAACACTCCCCGCAATGACCACACAGTCTCCCAACAGCACCGTGTCAGACGCCACACTGATTCCACTGTCCCGTTCTCTCCCCATAGCTCTGTGTCAGTCCCCACACTAAACCCACTTGCTCCCCCACACTGAACTCACTGGTGCACTCTGTCACCCACATTGAACGCACTGCCCCACACTCTCTCCCCACAGTCCCATCAGACCCCACACCGATCCCACTGCCCAGCTCTCTCCCAACAGATCCAGTGTCTCCTCACAGCCCCGTGTCAATCCCCACGCTGATCCCACTGCCCCGCTCTCTCCCCACAGCCCCGTGTCAGTCCCCATACTGATTCCACTGCCCCGCTCTCTCCCCACAACCCCGTGTCATTCCCACACTGATCCCACAGCGCTGCTCTCTCACATCACGCCCGTGTCAGTCCCCACACTGATCCCACTGCCCCGCTCTCTCCCCACAGCCCCGTGTCAGTCCCCATACTTCCACTGCCCCGCTCTCTCCCCATAGCCCCATGTCATTCCCACACTGATCCCACAGCTCTGCTCTCTCACCTCACCCCCGTGTCATTCCCCAAACTGATTCCAGTGCCCCACTCTCTCCCCACAGCCCTGTGTCAGACCCCACACTGATCCGACCCCACTGACCTGTTATCTCCCCACAACCACGTGAGTCCCCACATTGACCCCACTCCGTCTCCCACATTGATCCCACTGTTCCACACTCTCCCCAGAGCCCCGTGTCGGTCCACAGAGCCCCGTGTCGGTCCCCAGAGCCCCGTGTCGGTCCCCAGAGCCCAGTGTCGGTCCCCAGAGCACCGTGTCGGTCCCCAGAGCCCCGTGTCAGTCCCCAGAGCGCCGTGATGGTCCCCACACTGATCCCACTGCCCCACTCTCTCTCCCCACAGCCCCGTCTTTAGTCCCCACACTGAATCCACTGCCCCAGTCTCTCTCCACACAGCCCTGTGTCAGTCCCCACACTGATCCCACCGGCCAGCGCTCTTCCCCACGGCTCCGTGTCGGTCCCCAGAGCCCCGTGTCTGTACCCACAGCCCCGTGTCGGTTTCCACAGCCCCGTGTTGGTCCCCACACTGATATCACTGCCCCACTTTCTCTCCCCACAGCCCCGTGTCAGTCCCCACACTGATCCCACTGGCCTGCTCTCTCCCCACAGCCCCGTGTCAGTCCCCGCAGCCCCGTGTCAGTCCCCACAGCCTGTCTCAGTCCCCACAGGCCTGTCAGTCCCCACAGCCCCGTGTCAGTCATAACACTGATCCCACTGCAACGCCCTCTCTCCCACACTGCCCCACACTTTCTCCCTTTCCACAACCCCGTATCAGTCCCCACACTGATCCCACAGCACTACACTCTCCCCTGAGCCCTGTGTCAGTCCGCACACTGATCCCACTGCCCCGCTCTCTCCCCACAGACCCGTGTCAGTCGCCACACTGAATGCACTGCCCCACACTCTCTCCCCACAGTCCCGTGGCAGACCCCACACTGATCCCACTACCCCGCTCTCTCCCAACAGCCCCGTGTCAGTCACCACACTGATCCAACTGCCCAGTTCTGTCCCCACAATCCCGTTTAAGTCCCCACACTGATCCCACTGCCGAACTCTCTCTCGTTCCATATAACCCCGCATCAGTCCCCACACTGACCCCACAGACCCACATTCTCCCTACACCACCGTGACAGTCCCCACACTGACCCGTCTGTCATCCACACTGACCCCACTCTCTCTCCCTACGCACAACCCCGTATCAGTCCCCACACTGATCCCACTGCCCACTTTCTCATACCCCACAACCCCTTATCAGTCCCCACACTGATCCTACTGCCACTCTCTCTCCCCACATTCCCATGTCAGTCCCCACACTGATCCCACTGCGCCGCTCTTTCCCCACAGACCCATGACAGTCCCATTACATTCCCCACACTTTCCCCACACTGATCCCACTGCCCCACTCTCCCTCCCCTCAGCCCCTTGTCGGTCCCCACACAGATCCCAATGCCCCATGTCAGTCCCCACAGACCCCTCTCTCCCCACAGACCCGTGTCAGTCCCCACACTGATCCCACTGCCCCAATCTCCCCACAGCGCCATGACAATCCCAACACTGATCCCACTGCCCCACTCTCTGCCCAGAGCTCCGTGTCAGTCCCCACACTGATTCCTCTGCCCTGCTTACTCCCCACATCCCCGTGTCAGTCCCCACACTGATCCCACCGTCTCTCTCTCTCCCCACAAACCTGTGTCAGTCTCCACACTGATCCCACTGCCCCAATCTCCGCACAGCGCCATGACAATTTCAACACTGATCCCACTGCCCCACTCTCTGCCCAGAGCCCCGTGTCAGTCCCACACTGATCCCACTGCCCCTCTCTCTCTCTCTCCCCACATTCCCGTGTCAGTCCCCACACTGATTCCACTGCCCCGCTCTCTCCCCACAGCCCCGTGTCAGTCCCCACGGCCCCGTGTCATTCCCACAGTGATCCCACAGCCCTGCTCTCTCACCTCACCCCTGTGTCATTCCCCACACTGATTCCAGTGCCCCGCTCTCTCCCCACAGCCCTGTGTCAGTCCCCACACTGATCCGACCCCACTGACCTGTTCTCTCCCCACAACCCCGTGAGTCCCCACATTGACCCCACTCTGTCTCCCACATTGATCCCACTGTACCACACTCTCCCCAGAGCCCCGTTTCGGTCCCCAGAGCCCCGTGTCGGTCCCCAGAGCCCCGTGTCGGTCGCCAGAGCGCCGTGATGGTCACAACACTGATCCCACTGCCCCACTCTCTCTCCCCACAGCCCCATTTTTAGTCCCCACACTGAATCCACTGCCCCACTCTCTCTCCACACAGCCCCGTGTCAGTCCCCACACTGATCCCACCGGCCAGCGCTCTTCCCCACGGCCCCGTGTCGGTCCCCACAGCCCCGAGTCGGTCCCCTCAGCCCAGAGTCGGGTCCCACCGCCCTGTGCCAGTCCCTACACTGATCCCACTGCTCCGCTCCCTCTCCCCACAGCCCCGTGTCATTCCCCACAGACCCGTGTCAGTCCCCACAGCCCCGTGTCAGTCCCTACACTGATCCCACTGCCCCGCTCTCTCTCACCACAGCCCCGTGTCAGTTCCCACAGCCCCGTGTCAATCCCCACAGCCCCATGTCAGTCCCCACAGCCCCGTGTCAGTCCCCATACTGATCCCACTCCACCGCTCTCTCTCCCACACTGCCCCACACTTTCTCCCTTCCCACAACTCCGTACAAGTCCCCACACTGATCCCACAGCCCTGCTCTCTCCCCACAGCCCCTGTCAGTCCCCACACTGATCCCACTGCCCCGCTCTCTCTCCCTCCCTACAACTCCGTATCATTCCTCACAGTGACCCGCTCTCTCCCCACTACCTCATGAGTCACTACACTGAACCCACTCTCTCCCCCACACTGATCCCACTGCCCCCCTCTCTCCCCCAGCCTTGTTCAGTCCCCACAGCCCCGTGTCAGTCCCCACAGCCCCGTGTCAGTCCCTACACTGATTCCACTGCCCCGCTCTCTCTCCCCCCCACAGGCCCGTGTCAGTCCCCACACTGATCGCATAGCCCTGCTCTCTCACCCCAGCCCCGTGTCATTCCTCACACTGACCCCACTGCCCACGTTCTTCCTCCCCACAACCCCTTATCAGTTCCCACACGGATCCCACTGCCCATCTCTCTCCCCACATTCCCGTGTAATCCCCCACACTGATATCACTGCCCCAGTGTCTCCTCACAGCCCCGTAGCAGTACCCACACTGATCCCACTGCCCCTACTCTCTCTACCCATATCCCTGTAGCAGCCCCCACACTGATCCCACTGTCCCTCTCTCTCTCTCCCCATATTCCCGTGTCAGTCCCCACACTGATCTCACTGCCCCACTCTCTCCTCACAGCCCTGTAGCATCCCCCACACTGATCCCATTGCCCTGTGTCAGTTCCCACTACCCGCTCTCTCAGCCCTGTGTAGGTCCCCACATTGTTCTCACAGCCCTGTTCACTTACCTCTGCCCCATGTCAGTCCACACATTGACCCCACTGTCCTGCTCTCTCCTCACAGCCCCATGTCAGTCCGCACACTGATCCCACTGCCCCGCTCTCTCCCCACAGACCCGTGTCAGTCGCCACACTGAATGCACTGCCCCACACTCTCTCCCCACTGTCCCGTGGCAGATCCCACACTGATCCCACTGCCCAGCTCTCTCCCAACAGCCCCGTGTCAGTCACCACACTGATCCAACTGCCTAGTTCTGTCCCCACAATCCCGTTTATGTCCCCACACTGATCCCATTACCCAACTCTCTCTCCTTCCACATAACCACTCATCAGTCCCCACACTGAACTCACAGACCAACTTTCTCCCCACAGCACCGTGACAATCCCCACACTGACCGCAGTCTGCCATTCACACTGACCCCATTCTCTCTCCCTACCGACAACCCCGTATCAGTCCCCACACTTATCCCACTGCCCCTCTCTCTCCCCACATTCCGGTGTCAGTCCCCACACTGATCCCACTGCGCCGCTCTCTCCCCGCAGCCCCATGACAGTCCCATGACAATCCCCACACTCTCCCCACACTGATCTCATCGCCCCACTCTCCGCCCCTCAGCCCCTTGTCGGTCCCCATACTGATCCCAATGCCCCATGTCAGTCCCCACTGCCCCGCTCTCTCCCCACGACCCCAGTGTCTCCTCACAGCCATGTGTCAGTCCCCATACTGATCCCACTGCCCCATCCTCTCCCCAGAGTCCCGTGTCAGTCACCACACTGGTCCCACTTCCCCACTCTCTCTCCACTGCACCGGTCTCCCCACAACCCCACACTGATCCCACAACCCCGTGACACTCCTCGCACTGACCCCACTCTCTCCCAACAGCCCCGTGTCAGACGCCACACTGATCCCACAGCCCAGCTCTCTCCCAACAGCCCTGTGTCAGTCCCCACACACCCGTGTCAGTCCCCACACTGACCACACCGTCCCACTCTCTCCCCACAGCTGTACGTCTGTCCCAACATTGATCCCACTGCCCTCAACTCTCTCCCCAAGCCCCATGTCAGCCCCAACACTGATCTCACTGCCGCGCTCTCTCCCCACAGCCCCGCGTCAGACCGCACACTGATCCCACTGTCCACTCTCTCATTTCCCACAACCCCTTATCAGTCCCCACACTAATCCCACTGTCCCTCTAGCTCCCAACATTCCCGTCTCAGTCCCCACACTGATCCCACGGCCTTGCACTCTCCCCACAGTCCCATGACAGTCCTATGACAATCCCCACACTCTCCCCTCACTGATCTCACCACCCCACTCTCCCTCCACTAAGCCCCTTGTCGGGCTGCACACTGATCCCAATGCCACGTGTCAGTCCCCACTGCCCCGCTCTCTCCCCACTGCCCCAGTGTCTCCTCACAGCCCCGTGTCAGTCCCCACACTGATCCCACTGTCCCGCTCTCTCCCCACAGCCCCGTCAATCCCCACAGCCCCATGTCATCCCCACAGCCCCGTATCATTCCCACACTGATCCCACAGCCCCCCTCTCTTACCACAACCCTGCTCTCTTCCCACAGCCCGCCTCTCTCCCCACAGCCCCCTCTCTCCCCACAGCCCCCCTCTCCCCACAGACCCGTGTCAGTCCCCACACTGATTCCACTGCCCTGATCTCCCCACAGCGCCATGACAATCCCAACACTGATCCCACTGCCCCACTCTCTGCCCAGAGGTCCGTGTAAGTCCCCACACTGATCCCACAGCCACCCTCTCTCCCCACTGCCCCCTCTCTTCCCACAGCCCCCCCTCTCTCCCCACAGCCCCCCCTCTCTCCCCACAGCCCCCCCTCTCTCCTCACGACTCCAACACTTATCCCACTGCCCCGCTCTCTCCCCACAGACACGTGTCAGTCCCCACAGCTCCATGTCCATCCCCACACGCCCGTATCAGTCCTCACACGCCCGTGTCAGTCCTCACATGGATCCCACTGCCCTGCTCTCTCACCTCAGCCCCGTGTCACTACCCACACTGATCCCACTGCCCCACTCTCTGCCCAGAGCTCCGTGTCAGTCCCTACACTGATCTCACTGCATCACTCTCTCTCCGCACAGCCCCGTGTCAGTCGCCACACTGATCCCACTGCCCCGCACTCTCCCTACAGTCCTGTGTCAGGCCCCACACTGATCTCACTGCCCCGCACAATCCCCACAGCCCCGTATCAGACCCTTCAGTCCTGTGTCATCCCGAGACTGACAACAATGTCCCAGTCACTCCCCAAGCCCCGTGTCAGTTCCAACAGTAATTCAACTGCCCCACTTTCTCCCCAAGCCCCGTGTCAGTCCCAACAGTAATCCAACTGCCCCACTCTCTACACATTGCCACCTGTCAGTCCCCACACTGACCCAACTCTCCCCCACACTGATCCCACAGCCCACTATCTCACTCCCCACAACCCCTTATCAGTACCCACACTGATCCCACTGCCCCGATCTCACTCCCTCCCCACAACCCCGTATCATTCCTCACAGTGATCCGCTCTCTCCCCACTACCTCGTGAGTCCCTACACTGAACCCACTCTCTCCCCCACACTGATCCCACTGCCCCCTCTCTCCCCCTGCCTCGTTCAGTTCCCACAGCCCCGTGTCAGTCCCCACAGCCCCATGTCAGTCCCCACAGCCCCGTGTCAGTCCCTACACTGATTCCACTGCCCCGCTCTCTCTCCCAACAGCCCCGTGTCCGTCCCCACACTGATCCTATAGCCCTGCTCTCTCACCTCAGCCCCGTGTCATTCCTCACACTGACCCCACTGCCCACGCTCTCCTTCCCCACAACCCCTTATCAGTTCCCACACTGATCCCACTGCCCATCTTTCTCCCCACATTCCCGTGTAATCCCCCACACTTATCTCACTGCCCGAGTGTCCCCTCACAGCCCCGTGTCAGTCCCCACACTGATCCCACTTTTCACTCTCTCTCCACTGCCCCGCTCTCCCCAGAACCCCACACTGATCCCACTGCCCCTCTCTCTCTCTCTCTCCCCACATTCCCGTGTCAGTCCCCACACTAATCTCACTGCCCCACTCTCTACCCAGAGCCCCGTGTCAGTCCCCACACTGATCCCACTTCCCCACTCTCTCTCCACTGCCCTGCTCTCCCCACAACACCACACTGATCCCACAGCCACGTAACACTCCCCGCAATGACCACACAGTCTCCCAACAGCACCGTGTCAGACGCCACACTGATTCCACTGTCCCGTTCTCTCCCCATAACTCTGTGTCAGTCCCCACACTAAACCCACTTGCTCCCCCACACTGAACTCACTGGTGCACTCTGTCACCCACACTGAACGCACTGCCCCACACTCTCTCCCCACAGTCCCATCAGACCCCACACCGATCCCACTGCCCAGCTCTCTCCCAACAGATCCAGTGTCTCCTCACAGCCCCGTGTCAATCCCCACGCTGATCCCACTGCCCCGCTCTCTCCCCACAGCCCCGTGTCAGTCCCCATACTGATTCCACTGCCCCGCTCTCTCCCCACAACCCCGTGTCATTCCCACACTGATCCCACAGCGCTGTTCTCTCACATCACGCCCGTGTCAGTCCCCACACTGATCCCACTGCCCCGCTCTCTCCCCACAGCCCCGTGTCAGTCCCCATACTTCCACTGCCCCGCTCTCTCCCCATAGCCCCATGTCATTCCCACACTGATCCCACAGCTCTGCTCTCTCACCTCACCCCCGTGTCATTCCCCAAACTGATTCCAGTGCCCCACTCTCTCCCCACAGCCCTGTGTCAGACCCCACACTGATCCGACCCCACTGACCTGTTATCTCCCCACAACCACGTGAGTCCCCACATTGACCCCACTCCGTCTCCCACATTGATCCCACTGTTCCACACTCTCCCCAGAGCCCCGTGTCGGTCCACAGAGCCCCGTGTCGGTCCCCAGAGCCCCGTGTCGGTCCCCAGAGCCCAGTGTCGGTCCCCAGAGCACCGTGTCGGTCCCCAGAGCCCCGTGTCAGTCCCCAGAGCGCCGTGATGGTCCCCACACTGATCCCACTGCCCCACTCTCTCTCCCCACAGCCCCGTCTTTAGTCCCCACACTGAATCCACTGCCCCAGTCTCTCTCCACACAGCCCTGTGTCAGTCCCCACACTGATCCCACCGGCCAGCGCTCTTCCCCACGGCTCCGTGTCGGTCCCCACAGCCCCGTGTCTGTACCCACAGCCCCGTGTCGGTTTCCACAGCCCCGTGTTGGTCCCCACACTGATATCACTGCCCCACTTTCTCTCCCCACAGCCCCGTGTCAGTCCCCACACTGATCCCACTGGCCTGCTCTCTCCCCACAGCCCCGTGTCAGTCCCCGCAGCCCCGTGTCAGTCCCCACAGCCTGTCTCAGTCCCCACAGGCCTGTCAGTCCCCACAGCCCCGTGTCAGTCATAACACTGATCCCACTGCAACACCCTCTCTCCCACACTGCCCCACACTTTCTCCCTTTCCACAACCCCGTATCAGTCCCCACACTGATCCCACAGCACTACACTCTCCCCTGAGCCCTGTGTCAGTCCGCACACTGATCCCACTGCCCCGCTCTCTCCCCACAGACCCGTGTCAGTCGCCACACTGAATGCACTGCCCCACACTCTCTCCCCACAGTCCCGTGGCAGACCCCACACTGATCCCACTACCCCGCTCTCTCCCAACAGCCCCGTGTCAGTCACCACACTGATCCAACTGCCCAGTTCTGGCCCCACAATCCCGTTTAAGTCCCCACACTGATCCCACTGCCGAACTCTCTCTCGTTCCATATAACCCCGCATCAGTCCCCACACTGACCCCACAGACCCACATTCTCCCTACACCACCGTGACAGTCCCCACACTGACCCGTCTGTCATCCACACTGACCCCACTCTCTCTCCCTACGCACAACCCCGTATCAGTCCCCACACTGATCCCACTGCCCACTTTCTCATACCCCACAACCCCTTATCAGTCCCCACACTGATCCTACTGCCACTCTCTCTCCCCACATTCCCATGTCAGTCCCCACACTGATCCCACTGCGCCGCTCTTTCCCCACAGACCCATGACAGTCCCATTACATTCCCCACACTTTCCCCACACTGATCCCACTGCCCCACTCTCCCTCCCCTCAGCCCCTTGTCGGTCCCCACACAGATCCCAATGCCCCATGTCAGTCCCCACAGACCCCTCTCTCCCCACAGACCCGTGTCAGTCCCCACACTGATCCCACTGCCCCAATCTCCCCACAGCGCCATGACAATCCCAACACTGATCCCACTGCCCCACTCTCTGCCCAGAGCTCCGTGTCAGTCCCCACACTGATTCCTCTGCCCTGCTTACTCCCCACATCCCCGTGTCAGTCCCCACACTGATCCCACCGTCTCTCTCTCTCCCCACAAACCTGTGTCAGTCTCCACACTGATCCCACTGCCCCAATCTCCGCACAGCGCCATGACAATGCCAACACTGATCCCACTGCCCCACTCTCTGCCCAGAGCCCCGTGTCAGTCCCACACTGATACCACTGCCCCTCTCTCTCTCTCTCCCCACATTCCCGTGTCAGTCCCCACACTGATTCCACTGCCCCGCTCTCTCCCCACAGCCCCGTGTCAGTCCCCACGGCCCCGTGTCATTCCCACAGTGATCCCACAGCCCTGCTCTCTCACCTCACCCCTGTGTCATTCCCCACACTGATTCCAGTGCCCCGCTCTCTCCCCACAGCCCTGTGTCAGTCCCCACACTGATCCGACCCCACTGACCTGTTCTCTCCCCACAACCCCGTGAGTCCCCACATTGACCCCACTCTGTCTCCCACATTGATCCCACTGTACCACACTCTCCCCAGAGCCCCGTTTCGGTCCCCAGAGCCCCGTGTCGGTCCCCAGATCCCCGTGTCGGTCGCCAGAGCGCCGTGATGGTCACAACACTGATCCCACTGCCCCACTCTCTCTCCCCACAGCCCCATTTTTAGTCCCCACACTGAATCCACTGCCCCACTCTCTCTCCACACAGCCCCGTGTCAGTCCCCACACTGATCCCACCGGCCAGCGCTCTTCCCCACGGCCCCGTGTCGGTCCCCACAGCCCCGAGTCGGTCCCCTCAGCCCAGAGTCGGGTCCCACCGCCCTGTGCCAGTCCCTACACTGATCCCACTGCTCCGCTCCCTCTCCCCACAGCCCCGTGTCATTCCCCACAGACCCGTGTCAGTCCCCACAGCCCCGTGTCAGTCCCTACACTGATCCCACTGCCCCGCTCTCTCTCACCACAGCCCCGTGTCAGTTCCCACAGCCCCGTGTCAATCCCCACAGCCCCATGTCAGTCCCCACAGCCCCGTGTCAGTCCCCATACTGATCCCACTCCACCGCTCTCTCTCCCACACTGCCCCACACTTTCTCCCTTCCCACAACTCCGTACAAGTCCCCACACTGATCCCACAGCCCTGCTCTCTCCCCACAGCCCCTGTCAGTCCCCACACTGATCCCACTGCCCCGCTCTCTCTCCCTCCCTACAACTCCGTATCATTCCTCACAGTGACCCGCTCTCTCCCCACTACCTCATGAGTCACTACACTGAACCCACTCTCTCCCCCACACTGATCCCACTGCCCCCCTCTCTCCCCCAGCCTTGTTCAGTCCCCACAGCCCCGTGTCAGTCCCCACAGCCCCGTGTCAGTCCCTACACTGATTCCACTGCCCCGCTCTCTCTCCCCCCCACAGGCCCGTGTCAGTCCCCACACTGATCGCATAGCCCTGCTCTCTCACCCCAGCCCCGTGTCATTCCTCACACTGACCCCACTGCCCACGTTCTTCCTCCCCACAACCCCTTATCAGTTCCCACACGGATCCCACTGCCCATCTCTCTCCCCACATTCCCGTGTAATCCCCCACACTGATATCACTGCCCCAGTGTCTCCTCACAGCCCCGTAGCAGTACCCACACTGATCCCACTGCCCCTACTCTCTCTACCCATATCCCTGTAGCAGCCCCCACACTGATCCCACTGTCCCTCTCTCTCTCTCCCCATATTCCCGTGTCAGTCCCCACACTGATCTCACTGCCCCACTCTCTCCTCACAGCCCTGTAGCAGCCCCCACACTGATCCCATTGCCCTGTGTCAGTTCCCACTACCCGCTCTCTCAGCCCTGTGTAGGTCCCCACATTGTTCTCACAGCCCTGTTCACTTACCTCTGCCCCATGTCAGTCCACACATTGACCCCACTGTCCTGCTCTCTCCTCACAGCCCCATGTCAGTCCGCACACTGATCCCACTGCCCCGCTCTCTCCCCACAGACCCGTGTCAGTCGCCACACTGAATGCACTGCCCCACACTCTCTCCCCACTGTCCCGTGGCAGATCCCACACTGATCCCACTGCCCAGCTCTCTCCCAACAGCCCCGTGTCAGTCACCACACTGATCCAACTGCCTAGTTCTGTCCCCACAATCCCGTTTATGTCCCCACACTGATCCCATTACCCAACTCTCTCTCCTTCCACATAACCACTCATCAGTCCCCACACTGAACTCACAGACCAACTTTCTCCCCACAGCACCGTGACAATCCCCACACTGACCGCAGTCTGCCATTCACACTGACCCCATTCTCTCTCCCTACCGACAACCCCGTATCAGTCCCCACACTTATCCCACTGCCCCTCTCTCTCCCCACATTCCGGTGTCAGTCCCCACACTGATCCCACTGCGCCGCTCTCTCCCCGCAGCCCCATGACAGTCCCATGACAATCCCCACACTCTCCCCACACTGATCTCATCGCCCCACTCTCCGCCCCTCAGCCCCTTGTCGGTCCCCATACTGATCCCAATGCCCCATGTCAGTCCCCACTGCCCCGCTCTCTCCCCACGACCCCAGTGTCTCCTCACAGCCATGTGTCAGTCCCCATACTGATCCCACTGCCCCATCCTCTCCCCAGAGTCCCGTGTCAGTCACCACACTGATCCCACTTCCCCACTCTCTCTCCACTGCACCGGTCTCCCCACAACCCCACACTGATCCCACAACCCCGTGACACTCCTCGCACTGACCCCACTCTCTCCCAACAGCCCCGTGTCAGACGCCACACTGATCCCACAGCCCAGCTCTCTCCCAACAGCCCTGTGTCAGTCCCCACACACCCGTGTCAGGCCCCACACTGACCACACCGTCCCACTCTCTCCCCACAGCTGTACGTCTGTCCCAACATTGATCCCACTGCCCTCAACTCTCTCCCCAAGCCCCATGTCAGCCCCAACACTGATCTCACTGCCGCGCTCTCTCCCCACAGCCCCGCGTCAGACCGCACACTGATCCCACTGTCCACTCTCTCATTTCCCACAACCCCTTATCAGTCCCCACACTGATCCCACTGTCCCTCTCGCTCCCAACATTCCCGTCTCAGTCCCCACACTGATCCCACGGCCTTGCACTCTCCCCACAGTCCCATGACAGTCCTATGACAATCCCCACACTCTCCCCTCACTGATCTCACCACCCCACTCTCCCTCCACTAAGCCCCTTGTCGGGCTGCACACTGATCCCAATGCCACGTGTCAGTCCCCACTGCCCCGCTCTCTCCCCACTGCCCCAGTGTCTCCTCACAGCCCCGTGTCAGTCCCCACACTGATCCCACTGCCCCGCTCTCTCCCCACAGCCCCGTCAATCCCCACAGCCCCATGTCATCCCCACAGCCCCGTATCATTCCCACACTGATCCCACAGCCCCCCTCTCTTACCACAACCCTGCTCTCTTCCCACAGCCCGCCTCTCTCCCCACAGCCCCCTCTCTCCCCACAGCCCCCCCTCTCCCCACAGACCCGTGTCAGTCCCCACACTGATTCCACTGCCCTGATCTCCCCACAGCGCCATGACAATCCCAACACTGATCCCACTGCCCCACTCTCTGCCCAGAGGTCCGTGTAAGTCCCCACACTGATCCCACAGCCACCCTCTCTCCCCACTGCCCCCTCTCTTCCCACAGCCCCCCCTCTCTCCCCACAGCCCCCCCTCTCTCCCCACAGCCCCCCTCTCTCCTCACGACTCCAACACTTATCCCACTGCCCCGCTCTCTCCCCACAGACACGTGTCAGTCCCCACAGCTCCATGTCCATCCCCACACGCCCGTATCAGTCCTCACACGCCCGTGTCAGTCCTCACATGGATCCCACTGCCCTGCTCTCTCACCTCAGCCCCGTGTCACTACCCACACTGATCCCACTGCCCCACTCTCTGCCCAGAGCTCCGTGTCAGTCCCTACACTGATCCCACTGCCCCGCACTCTCCCTACAGTCCTGTGTCAGGCCCCACACTGATCTCACTGCCCCGCACAATCCCCACAGCCCCGTATCAGACCCTTCAGTCCTGTGTCATCCCGAGACTGACAACAATGTCCCAGTCACTCCCCAAGCCCCGTGTCAGTTCCAACAGTAATCCAACTGCCCCACTTTCTCCCCAAGCCCCGTGTCAGTCCCAACAGTAATCCAACTGCCCCACTCTCTACACATTGCCACCTGTCAGTCCCCACACTGACCCAACTCTCCCCCACACTGATCCCACAGCCCACTATCTCACTCCCCACAACCCCTTATCAGTACCCACACTGATCCCACTGCCCCTTCGCTCCCAACATTCCCGTGTCATTCCCCACACTGATCCCACTGCCCTGCTCTCTCCCCACAGCCCAATGACAGTCCCATGACAATCCCCACACTCATCCTACACTGATCTCACTGCCCCACTCTCCATCCCATAACCCTTGTCGGTCCCCACACTGATCCCACTGCCACGTGCACTCCCCACTGCCCCACTCTCTCCCCGCAAACCCGCTCTCTCCCCATAGCTCCGTGTCAGACCCCACACTGATCCCAGAAGCCATTCTCTCCCTAATGCTCCATGTCAGTCCCCACATTGATCCCACAGCCCCGCTCTCTCCCCACTGCCCTGCTCTCTTCTTCCCGCTGCCCCACTCTCTCCCCGCTGCCCCATTCTCTCCCCACAGCTCTGTAGCAGTCCCAACACTGATCCCACTGCCCCACTCTCTCCCCATAGCTCTGTGTCAGTTCCCACACTGAACCCACTCGCTCCCCCACACTGGTCACTCTCTCATCCACACTGAACGCACTGCCCCACATTCTCTCCCTACAGTCCCGTGTCAGGCCCCACACTGATCCCACAGCCCTGCTTACACCCCACAGCCCCGTGTCAGTCCCCACACTGATCCCACAGCCCTGCTTACACCCCACAGCCCCGTGTCAGTCCCCACAGCCCCGTGTCAGTCCCCACAGCCCCGTGTCAGTCCCCACAGCCCCGTGTCAGTCCCCACAGCCCCGTGTCAGTCCCCACAGCCCCGTGTCAGTCCCCACAGCCCCGTGTCAGTCCCCACAGCCCCGTGTCAGTCCCCACAGCCCCGTGTCAGTCCCCACAGCCCCGTGTCAGTCCCCACAGCCCCGTGTCAGTCCCCACAGCCCCGTGTCAGTCCCCACAGCCCCGTGTCAGTCCCCACAGCCCCGTGTCAGTCCCCACAGCCCCGTGTCAGTCCCCACAGCCCCGTGTCAGTCCCCACAGCCCCGTGTCAGTCCCCACAGCCCCGTGTCAGTCCCCACAGCCCCGTGTCAGTCCCCACAGCCCCGTGTCAGTCCCCACAGCCCCGTGTCAGTCCCCACAGCCCCGTGTCAGTCCCCACAGCCCCGTGTCAGTCCCCACAGCCCCGTGTCAGTCCCCACAGCCCCGTGTCAGTCCCCACAGCCCCGTGTCAGTCCCCACAGCCCCGTGTCAGTCCCCACAGCCCCGTGTCAGTCCCCACAGCCCCGTGTCAGTCCCCACAGCCCCGTGTCAGTCCCCACAGCCCCGTGTCAGTCCCCACAGCCCCGTGTCAGTCCCCACAGCCCCGTGTCAGTCCCCACAGCCCCGTGTCAGTCCCCACAGCCCCGTGTCAGTCCCCACAGCCCCGTGTCAGTCCCCACAGCCCCGTGTCAGTCCCCACAGCCCCGTGTCAGTCCCCACAGCCCCGTGTCAGTCCCCACAGCCCCGTGTCAGTCCCCACAGCCCCGTGTCAGTCCCCACAGCCCCGTTTCAGTCCCCACAGCCCCGTTTCAGTCCCCACAGCCCCGTTTCAGTCCCCACAGCCCCGTTTCAGTCCCCACAGCCCCGTTTCAGTCCCCACAGCCCCGTTTCAGTCCCCACAGCCCCGTTTCAGTCCCCACAGCCCCGTTTCAGTCCCCACAGCCCCGTTTCAGTCCCCACAGCCCCGTTTCAGTCCCCACAGCCCCGTTTCAGTCCCCACAGCCCCGTTTCAGTCCCCACAGCCCCGTTTCAGTCCCCACAGCCCCGTTTCAGTCCCCACAGCCCCGTTTCAGTCCCCACAGCCCCGTTTCAGTCCCCACAGCCCCGTTTCAGTCCCCACAGCCCCGTTTCAGTCCCCACAGCCCCGTTTCAGTCCCCACAGCCCCGTTTCAGTCCCCACAGCCCCGTTTCAGTCCCCACAGCCCCGTTTCAGTCCCCACAGCCCCGTTTCAGTCCCCACAGCCCCGTTTCAGTCCCCACAGCCCCGTTTCAGTCCCCACAGCCCCGTTTCAGTCCCCACAGCCCCGTTTCAGTCCCCACAGCCCCGTTTCAGTCCCCACAGCCCCGTTTCAGTCCCCACAGCCCCGTTTCAGTCCCCACAGCCCCGTTTCAGTCCCCACAGCCCCGTTTCAGTCCCCACAGCCCCGTTTCAGTCCCCACAGCCCCGTTTCAGTCCCCACAGCCCCGTTTCAGTCCCCACAGCCCCGTTTCAGTCCCCACAGCCCCGTTTCAGTCCCCACAGCCCCGTTTCAGTCCCCACAGCCCCGTTTCAGTCCCCACAGCCCCGTTTCAGTCCCCACAGCCCCGTTTCAGTCCCCACAGCCCCGTTTCAGTCCCCACAGCCCCGTTTCAGTCCCCACAGCCCCGTTTCAGTCCCCACAGCCCCGTTTCAGTCCCCACAGCCCCGTTTCAGTCCCCACAGCCCCGTTTCAGTCCCCACAGCCCCGTTTCAGTCCCCACAGCCCCGTTTCAGTCCCCACAGCCCCGTTTCAGTCCCCACAGCCCCGTTTCAGTCCCCACAGCCCCGTTTCAGTCCCCACAGCCCCGTTTCAGTCCCCACAGCCCCGTTTCAGTCCCCACAGCCCCGTTTCAGTCCCCACAGCCCCGTTTCAGTCCCCACAGCCCCGTTTCAGTCCCCACAGCCCCGTTTCAGTCCCCACAGCCCCGTTTCAGTCCCCACACTGATCCCACAGCCCTGCTTACACCCCACAGCCCCGTTTCAGTCCCCACAGCCCCGTGTCAGTCCCCACACTGATCCCACAGCCCTGCTTACACCCCACAGCCCCGTGTCAGTCCCCACAGCCCCGTGTCAGTCCCCACAGCCCCGTGTCAGTCCCCACAGCCCCGTGTCAGTCCCCACAGCCCCGTGTCAGTCCCCACAGCCCCGTGTCAGTCCCCACAGCCCCGTGTCAGTCCCCACAGCCCCGTGTCAGTCCCCACAGCCCCGTGTCAGTCCCCACAGCCCCGTGTCAGTCCCCACAGCCCCGTGTCAGTCCCCACAGCCCCGTGTCAGTCCCCACAGCCCCGTGTCAGTCCCCACAGCCCCGTGTCAGTCCCCACAGCCCCGTGTCAGTCCCCACAGCCCCGTGTCAGTCCCCACAGCCCCGTGTCAGTCCCCACAGCCCCGTGTCAGTCCCCACAGCCCCGTGTCAGTCCCCACAGCCCCGTGTCAGTCCCCACAGCCCCGTGTCAGTCCCCACAGCCCCGTGTCAGTCCCCACAGCCCCGTGTCAGTCCCCACAGCCCCGTGTCAGTCCCCACAGCCCCGTGTCAGTCCCCACAGCCCCGTGTCAGTCCCCACAGCCCCGTGTCAGTCCCCACAGCCCCGTGTCAGTCCCCACAGCCCCGTGTCAGTCCCCACAGCCCCGTGTCAGTCCCCACAGCCCCGTGTCAGTCCCCACAGCCCCGTGTCAGTCCCCACAGCCCCGTGTCAGTCCCCACAGCCCCGTGTCAGTCCCCACAGCCCCGTGTCAGTCCCCACACGCCCGTGTCAGTCCTCACATGGATCCCACTGCCCTGCTCTCTCACCTCAGCCCCGTGTCACTACCCACACTGATCCCACTGCCCCACTCTCTGCCCAGAGCTCCGTGTCAGTCCCTACACTGATCCCACTGCCCCGCACTCTCCCTACAGTCCTGTGTCAGGCCCCACACTGATCTCACTGCCCCGCACAATCCCCACAGCCCCGTATGAGACCCTTCAGTCCTGTGTCATCCCGAGACTGACAACAATGTCCCAGTCACTCCCCAAGCCCCGTGTCAGTTCCAACAGTAATCCAACTGCCCCACTTTCTCCCCAAGCCCCGTGTCAGTCCCAACAGTAATCCAACTGCCCCACTCTCTACACATTGCCACCTGTCAGTCCCCACACTGACCCAACTCTCCCCCACACTGATCCCACAGCCCACTATCTCACTCCCCACAACCCCTTATCAGTACCCACACTGATCCCACTGCCCCTTCGCTCCCAACATTCCCGTGTCATTCCCCACACTGATCCCACTGCCCTGCTCTCTCCCCACAGCCCAATGACAGTCCCATGACAATCCCCACACTCATCCTACACTGATCTCACTGCCCCACTCTCCATCCCATAACCCTTGTCGGTCCCCACACTGATCCCACTGCCACGTGCACTCCCCACTGCCCCACTCTCTCCCCGCAAACCCGCTCTCTCCCCATAGCTCCGTGTCAGACCCCACACTGATCCCAGAAGCCATTCTCTCCCTAATGCTCCATGTCAGTCCCCACATTGATCCCACAGCCCCGCTCTCTCCCCACTGCCCTGCTCTCTTCTTCCCGCTGCCCCACTCTCTCCCCGCTGCCCCATTCTCTCCCCACAGCTCTGTAGCAGTCCCAACACTGATCCCACTGCCCCACTCTCTCCCCATAGCTCTGTGTCAGTTCCCACACTGAACCCACTCGCTCCCCCACACTGGTCACTCTCTCATCCACACTGAACGCACTGCCCCACATTCTCTCCCTACAGTCCCGTGTCAGGCCCCACACTGATCCCACAGCCCTGCTTACACCCCACAGCCCCGTGTCAGTCCCCACACTGATCCCACAGCCCTGCTTACACCCCACAGCCCCGTGTCAGTCCCCACACTGATCCCACAGCCAACCCTCTCTCCCCACAGCCCACCTCTCTCCCCACAGCCCGCCTCTCTCCCCACAGTCCCCCTCTCTCCCCACAGTCCCCCTCTCTCCCCACAGACCCGTGTCAGACCCCACACTGATCCCACTGCCCCAATCTCCCACAGCACCATGACAATCCCAAAACAGATCCCACTGCCCCACTCTCTCTCCGCAGCCCCGTATCAGTCCCCACACTGATGCCACTGCCCCGCACTCTCCCCACAGTCCTGTGTAAGCCCCCACACTGATCTCACTGCCCTGCTCAATCCCTACAGCCCTATGTCAGTCATCAGTGATCCCACTGCTCCACTCTCTCCCCACAGCCCCGTGTCAGTCCCTTCAGTCCTGTCAGTCCCTTGACAGACAACACTGCCCCACTCACTCCCCAAGCCCCGTGTCAGTCGCAACAGTAATCCGACTGCCCCATTCTCTCCCCAAGCCCTGTGTCAGTCCCAACAGTAATCCAACTGCCCACTCTCTACACACTGCCACGTGTAAGTCCCCACAGTGACCCAACTCTCCCCCACACTGATCCCACAGTCCACTCTCTCACTCCACACAATCCGTTATCAGTCACCACACTGATCCCACTGCCTATTCGCTCCCTACATTCCCGTGTCAGTCCCCACACTGATCCCACTGCCCCCACTCTCTCTCCCCACAGCCCCATGTCAGTCCCCACACTGATCCAACTGCCCACTCTCTACCCACAGCACCGTTGCAGTCTCCACATTAATCCCACTGCCCCACTCTCTCTTCCCACACTCCGTGTCAGACCCGACACTGATCCCACTGCCCAGCACTCTCCCCACTGCCACACACTCTCCCCATACCTCTGTGTCACTCCCCACACTGATCCAACTGCCCACTCTCACCCCACAGCACCGTAGCAGTCTCTACATTGATCCCACTGCCCCACTCTCTCTCCCCACACCCCGTGTAAGTCCCCCACACTGAACCCACATGCTCCCACACACTGAACTCACTGGTCCACACTCTCATCCACACTGAACGCACTGCACCACACTCTCTCCCCACAGCCCCGCGTCAATCCCCACACTGATTCCTTAGCCCCTTTCTCCCCACAGCCCCCTGGCTCCCCACAGCCCTCCTCTCTACCCACAGCCCCCCTCTCTCCCCACAGCCCCCCTCTCTCCCCACAGCCCCCTCTCTCCCCACAGACCCGTGTCAGTCCCCACACTGATCCCACTGCCATGATCTCCCCACAGCGCCATGACAATCCCAACACTGATCCCACTACCCCGCTTTCTCTCCCTCCCCACAATCCCGTATCATTTCTCACAGTGACCGGCTCTCTCCCCACTACCTCGTGAGTCCCTACACTGAACCCACTCTCTCCCCCACACTGATCCCACTCTCCCCCAGCCTTGTTGTCCCCAGAACCCCGTGTCAGGCCCACACTGACCCCACTGTCCACGCTCTCCCTCCCCACAACCCCTTATCAGTTCCCATACTGATCCCACAGCCCATCTCTCTCCCCACATTCCCGTGTCAGTCCCCACACTGATCCCACTGCCCCTCTCTCTCTCTCCCCACATTCGCGTGTCAGTCCCCACACTGATCCTACTCCCCCACTCTCTCCCCACAGCTCCGTGTCAGTCCCCACACTGATCCCACAGCCAACCCTCTCTCCCCACAGCCCACCTCTCTCCTCACAGCCCCCTCTCTCCCCACAGCCCCCCACTCTCCCCACAGACACCCTCTCTCTACACAGCTCCCCTCTCTCCCCACAGACTCTTGTCAGACCCCACACACTGCCCCGATCTCCCCACAGCGCCATGACAATCCCAAAACTGATCCCACTGCCCCACTCTCTCTCCACAGCCTCGTGTCATTCCCAACAGGCCCGTGTCATTGCGCATACTGATCCCACTACCCCACTCTCTCCGCAGCCCCGTATCAGTCCCTACACTGATCCCACTGCCCTGCTTACTCCCCACAGCCCCGTGTCAGTCCCCACACTGATGCCACTGCCCCGCTCACTCCCCACAGCCCCCTTGCAGTCCCAACACCAACCCCACTCTCTTCCCCACACTGACCCCACTGCCCCACTCTGTCTCACTCCACAGCCCATTATCAGTCCCCACTCTGATCCCACTGCTCCACTCTCTCCCCACAGCCCTGTGGCAGTCTCCACACTGATCCCACTGCCCCACTCTCCCCCACAGCCCCGTGTCAGTCCCCACGCTGATTCCACCTTCCCGCTTTCTACCCACAGCCCCGTGTCTGTCCCCACACTGATCCTTCTGCCCCACTATCTCTCCCCACAGCCCTGTGTCGGTCCCCACACTGATCTCACAACCCTGCTCACTGACCTCCGCCCCATGTCAGTCCTCACATTGACCCCACTGCCCCGCTCCCTCCCCACAGCCCCGTGTCAGTCACCACACTGATCCCACTGCACCGCTCTCTCCTACAGCCCCGTGTCAGTCCCCACAGCCCTGTTTCAGTCCCTACAGCCCTGTTTCAGTCCCTACAGCCCTGTTTCAGTCCCCACACTGACCCCACACTCTCCCCACAGCCATGTGTCAGTCTCCTCACTGATTCAATTGCCTCACTCTCTCCCCACAGCCCCGTGATAGTCGCCACACTGACCCCACTCTCTCACCCACACTGACCCCACTCTCTCACCCACACTGACCCCACTCTCTCACCCACACTGACCCCACTCTCTCACCCACACTGACCCCACTCTCTCCCCCACACTGACCCCACTCTCTCCCCAACACATCTCACTCTCTCCCCAACACTGAACCCACAGCCCCGCTCTCTCCCCCACAGCCCCGTGTCAGTCCACACAGCCGTTTCAGTCCCTACAGCCCTATTTCAGTCCCTACAGCCCTGTTTCAGTCCCTACAGCCCTGTTTCAGTCCCCACACTGACCCCACTCTCTCACCCACACTGACCCCACTCTCTCACCCACACTGACCCCACTCTCTCACCCACACTGACCCCACGCTCTCACCCACACTGACCCCACGCTCTCACCCACACTGACCCCACGCTCTCACCCACACTGACCCCACGCTCTCACCCACACTGACCCCACGCTCTCACCCACACTGACCCCACGCTCTCACCCACACTGACCCCACGCTCTCACCCACACTGACCCCACGCTCTCACCCACACTGACCCCACGCTCTCACCCACACTGACCCCACGCTCTCACCCACACTGACCCCACGCTCTCACCCACACTGACCCCACTCTCTCACCCACACTGACCCCACTCTCTCACCCACACTGACCCCACTCTCTCCCCAACACTGACCTCACTCTCTCCCCAACACTGACCTCACTCTCTCCCCAACACTGAACCCACAGCCCCACTCTCTCCCCCACAGCCCCGTGTCAGTCCGCACAGCCGTTTCAGTCCCTACAGCCCTGTTTCAGTCCCTACAGCCCTGTTTCAGTCCCCACACTGACCCCACTCTCTCACCCACACTGACCCCACTCTCTCCCCCACACTGACCCCACTCTCTCTCACACTGATCCCACTCTCTCCCCCACACTGACCCCACTCTCTCTCCCCCACACTGACCCCACTCTCTCTCCCCCACACTGACCCCACTCTCTCTCCCCCACACTGACCCCACTCTCTCTCCCCCACACTGATCTCACTCTCTCCCCAACACTGAACCCACAGCCCCACTCTCTCCCCACAGTCCCGTGTCAGTCCCCAAACTGATCCAACTGCCCCACTCTCTCCCCACAGCCCCGTATTAGTCTCAACACTGATCCCACTGCCCCACTCTCTCTCCCACAGCCCCGTGTCTGTCCCTACACTGATCCCACTGCTCCGCTCTTTCTGCCACAGGCCTTCATCAGTCCCCACACTGATCTCACAGCCCTGCTCACTCAACTCCGCCGCATGTCAGTCGATACATTGACTCCACTGCCCCGCTCTCTCCCCACAGTCCCGCTCTCTCCCCACAGCCCCGCTCTCTCCCCACAGCCCCGCTCTCTCCCCACAGCCCCGCTCTCTCCCCACAGCCCCGCTCTCTCCCCACAGCCCCGCTCTCTCCCCACAGCCCCGCTCTCTCCCCACAGCCCCGCTCTCTCCCCACAGACCCGCTCTCTCCCCACAGCCCCGTGTCAGTCCCCACACTGATCCCACTGCCCCATGTCAGTCCCCACAGCCCCGTGTCAGTCCCCACATTGATCCCAATGACCCGCTCTCTCCCCACAACCCTGTGTCAGTCCCCACGTTGATCCCACCTTCCCGCTTTCTACCCACAGCACTGTGTCCATCCCAACACTGATCCCACTGCCCCACTATCTCTCCCCACAGCCCTGTGTCAGTCCCCACACTGATCCCACAGCCAACCCTCTCTCCCCACAGCCCGCCTCTCTCCCCACAGCCCGCCTCTCTCCCCACAGTCCCCCTCTCTCCCCACAGACCCGTGTCAAACCCCACACTGATCCCACTGCCCCGATCTCCCACAGCACCATGACAATCCCAAAACTGATCCCACTGCCCCGCTCTCTCCCCACAGCCCCGTGACAGTCCTTTTTTTAAAATTTTTTATTTTTCACACTATAAACCACATTGATCAACATACATACATTTTTCTTTTCAAATATATACAGTGTCGTTTTCTTCCCCCCACCTCCCTCTTCCCATCCCACCCTCCCTACCTCCCCTCCCATTCATTTAAAGTTCAGAATCTAAGATACATTAAACCCGTCAAACAATGTTGTCACTCAATAAAAATAAACAAGAAATTCCACTGAGTCAATTCTTTTCATTTCCTTCTCCTTCTGTCACTTTAGGTGGTAGATGTCCCCGGTAGGTTTTCTCTATTGTATTTCATGTATGGCTCCCATATTTGTTCAAATATTGTAATATTATTTCTTAAATTATATGTTATTTTTTCTAATGGAATACATTTATTCATTTCTATATACCATTGTTGTATTCTCAAGTTATCTTCTAATTTCCAGGCTGACATAATACATTTTTTTTGCTACAGCTAGGGCTATCCTAACAAATCTTTTCTGTGCACCATCCAAATCAATTCCAAATTCTTTGTTTTTTATGTTACTTAGGAAGAAGATCTCTGGGTTTTTTGGTATATTGCTTTTTGTGATTTTATTTAATATCTGGTTTAGATCTTCCCAAATTTTTTCATTTTCTCACATGTCCAGATTGCATGAATTGTTGTTCCCATTTCCTTTTTACAGCAAAAACATCTGTCAGATACTGTTGGGTCCCATTTATTTAGCTTTTGAGGTGTAATGTATAGCCTGTGTATCCAGTTATATTGTATCATACGTAACCTCGTGTTTATTGTATTTCTCATAGTTCCAGAGCATAACTTCTCCCATGTTTCCTTCTTTATCTTTATATTTAAATCTTGTTTCCATTTTTGTTTAGTTTTACCATTTGTTTCCTCGTTCTCCTTTTCTTGTAGTTTAATATACATGTTTGTTACAAATTTTTTGATTATCATTGTGTCTGTAATCACATATTCAAAATTACTTCCCTCTGGTAACCTCAGACTGCTTCCCAATTTGTCCTTCAACTAGGATTTCAGTTGGTAGTATGCCAATACTGTATCGTGAGTTATATTTATCCTTCATTTGTTCAAAGGATAATAATTTATTTCCTGAAAAGCAATTTTCTATTCTTTTGATCCCTTTTTTCTCCCATTCTCTAAAGGAAAGGTTATCTATTGTAAAAGGGATTAGCTGATTTTGCGTCAGTATTAGTTTTGGTAATTGGTAATTTGTTTTATTTCTTTCTACATGAATCTTCTTCCAAATATTGAGCAGATGATGTAATACTGTAGAATTCCTACGTTGTACCAATTTTTCATCCCATTTATATAATATATGTTCAGGTATCTTCTCCCCTATTTTATCTAGTTCTAATCTAGTCCAATCTGGCTTTTCCCTTGTTTGATAAAAATCTGATAGGTATCCTAATTGTGCGGCTCTATAATAATTTTTAAAGTTTGGCAGTTGTAAGCCTCCTTGTTTATACCATTCTGTTAATTTATCTAGTGCTATCCTCGGTTTCCCCCCTTTCCATAAAAATTTCCTTATTATTTTCTTTAACTCCTTGAAGAATTTCTCCGTCAAGTGTATTGGCAATGCCTGGAGGGGAGTCACGTGATGGAGTAGTGGCCGGACGGTGAACTCCAGCCCTCTCCAGAAAAGTCGGGAAAAACGAGAGAAAATACAAAGGCACAGAAATACAAGTTAAAGAAAAGTGAATATAAAGGTGGAAAGAAGATGGAGACAAAAGGAGAAAAATCAAAATCAACGGAAAGAAGAGAGGAAGAGAAGACAACGGAGGAAAAAGGTGAAGGCCTTACCTGTCCGAAGAGGCCCGCTGTGGAGAGAAGACCCCACTACCTCAGGTCGGTAGAAAGAGAACTACAACAATGGCTCACAGAGCCGAGTAAAAGTGCGCAACCGCGCATGCGCGACTCCTCGCGCATGCGCGATGCGCATACAAAAAAACACACCGACGGGAGGGGGGACCAGCTGGGGAGTCGATCTCCACAGCCGGCAACGACAGCTGCAGAACACCTGCAGCAAGAAGACACCACAGAAGACAATGGAAACAAGAAAGAAGAGGAGGAAAGGGCAGCAAAGAAACAACAGATGGTCAACCTAGAGGAAGAAGAAGAGGAAGAGGAAGAGTACAGGGAAATAGAAGAAGAAAAGATAGGCAAGGTAAAGGAGGTACTTGCTCTTGTTAGAGGATACATGGAGTCATTTAAAGAATGGCAAACACAGGAATTCAATGATTTAAGAAGAAGAATAAACAACACAGAAAAGAAAATAAATAAAATGGATATGACCTTAACAGAAATGGGGAAAAAAATGGACAAGATGGAAGAACGGGCAATAGCAGCAGAAATGGAGGTAGAAGACTTAAAAAAGAAATTGGAGGAATCTAATAAAAAAACTAAAGAGACACAAGAATTACTAGCCCAAAAAATAGATATAATGGAAAATTATAACAGAAGAAATAACATAAAGATAGTGGGCCTTAAGGAAGATGTAGAAGGCAAGAATATGAGGGAGTTTATAAAAGAATGGATCCCTAAGGCCCTAGGATGTCCAGAACTACAGCAAGAAATGGAAATAGAAAGGGCACATAGAGCATTGGCCCCTAAACCACAACCACAACAAAAACCAAGATCTATTGTAGTAAAATTCCTAAGATATACTACAAGAGAAAAGGTGCTGGAGAAGACAATGGAAAAAGTAAGAGAGGGCAACAAACCACTGGAGTATAAAGGGCAAAAAATCTTCATTTATCCAGATATAAGCTTTGAACTCCTAAAGAAGAGAAAAGAGTTCAATGCAGCAAAAGCGATTTTATGGAAGAAAGGATATAAATTTACACTGAAGCATCCTGCGGTATTGAAAATATTTATTCCAGGACAACAAAACAGACTATTCTCGGATCCAGAAGAAGCACGAAAATTTGCAGAACAATTACAAAAATAGACTGAGGGATGAAGACGGGTAATGAGAGCAAAAATTATCACGATTGATATGTATGTGGGTAAAGACAAAAATAGACTGAGGGATGAAGACGGGTAAGGAGGGTAAAAATGACCACGATTGATATGTATGCGGGTAAAGAGGTATAAGAGTGAATAGAGACAACGGGCATATGTGAAAGTATCTGTAATTAGAGGAAAACATAGAAAGTATAGACAAGAATTAATAAGGGAAGGTAATGGAATAGAGAGAATAAGGAGGGAACTAAAAGAGTGACCTTTGTGACATATAAAAAACGAAATCTTTTCTGGGGGGGGCTGGGTGGGGGGAAAAGAGCGGTCACTGCAAAATCAGTTGACGCTTGCGAGTGGATTCGCAAATCCAAATGGAGAGGGGAGATGTGGTTGTCCGACAAGGGATAAAGGGCAACTCAGGAGGGGAAGGGGAGATTGGGGATAAAGAAGATAGAAATAGGAGAATAAGGAAAATATTGGATGTTGTAGGAATGTTGTCTGGTAAAGAGTTGAAAATAAGAAAACAGAAATGGAAAAGGAGGAAAGGTAATGATGGAAAAACGGAAAGAGAAGATAAACAAAATATAAAATGGCTACGCTGAACTATATGACTCTAAATATTAATGGAATACATAACCAAATTAAAAGGAAGAAACTACTAAATTTACTGAAAAAGGAAAAAATAGATATAGCATTTGTCCAAGAAACACATTTAACTGAATTGGAGCACAAGAAATTAAAGAGAGATTGGGTAGGACATGTAACAACAGCATCGTATAATTCAAAAGCAAGAGGAGTGGCTATATTAATTAGCAAAAATGTGCCATTTAAAATAGAAGAGGAAATAATAGATCCAGCAGGGAGATATGTTATGATAAAATGTCAGATATATTCAGAGCTTTGGAATCTACTTAATATATATTCACCTAACGAAGAAGATCAAAAGTTTATGCAAGATATCTTTTTGAAGGTAGCTAATACGCAAGGGAACATACTAATAGGAGGGGATTTCAATCTGAATTTGGATCCAAATATGGATAAAACGGGGAAAAAAATTAACAGGAAGAACAAAGTAACCAAATTTATAATTAAATCAATGCAAGAAATGAAACTTGTGGACATATGGAGGAAACAAAACCCAAAAGAAAAGGAATACTCATACTACTCGACTAGACATAAAACATACTCAAGGATAGACCTATTCCTGTTATCAGCCCACATACAAGGGAGAGTTAGGAAAACGGAATATAAAGCTAGACTATTATCGGACCACTCACCCCTGTTATTGGCAATAGAGCTAGAAGACATCCCTCCAAGAATGTATAGATGGAGATTAAACCCCATGCTACTTAAAAGACAGGATTTTAGAGAATTTATTGAAAAACAATTAAAAATGTACTTTGAAGTAAATACGGAATCAGTGGAAGATAAGTTTATACTATGGGACGCAATGAAAGCATTCATTAGAGGGCAAATAATAAGTTATGCAACCAAGATGAAGAAGGACTATAATCAGGAAACAGAGCAGTTGGAAAGGGAAATAATAAACATAGAAAAAAAATTAGCAATAAAGGAAGATACAACCAAAAGAAGAGAATTGGCGATAAAAAAATAAAATATGAAACATTACAAACATATAAGGTGGAGAAGAATATAATGAAGACAAAACAGAAATATTATGAACTAGGGGAAAAAACACACAAAATCCTAGCATGGCAGCTTAAGACAGAGCAAACTAAGAAAACGGTATTGGCAACAAGGAAAAAAGACAAACAAATTACATATAATCCAAAAGAAATTAAGGAAAACTTCAGAGAATTCTATGAACAATTATACCGAACCGAAAACGAAGGGAAAGAAGGGAAAATAGATGAATTTTTGACTAAAATTGAACTACCAAAACTACAAATAGAGGAACAAAATAAATTAACAGAACCATTTGGAACAGTAGAAATACAAGAGATAATAAAAAATTTACCAAATAATAAGACACCAGGAGAGGATGGACTCCCAATAGAATTCTACAAAACATTTAAAGACCTAATAATACCGCCCCTCCTGGATGTAATCAACCAGATTGATGAGACACAAAACTTACCAGATTCATGTAAAACAGCAATAATTACAGTGATACTAAAACAAGGGAAAGATCCACTCTCACCAGCGTCATATAGACCAATATCTTTGCTAAACACAGATTATAAGATAATAGCTAAACTATTAGCGAACAGATTAGCAGAACAGGTACCGAAAATGGTAAATTTAGACCAAACTGGATTTATCAAAAAAAGACGCACAACAGACAATATTTATAAATTTATTAACTTAATTCATGCAGTAGAAGGAAATAAAGCACCGGCAGTAGCAGTTGCTTTAGACGCAGAGAAGGCCTTCGACAGAGTAGAATGGAATTACTTGTTCAAAGTATTGCAAAAATTCAGTTTACCGGAGAAGTATATTAATTGGATTAAAGCATTATATAAGGGACCGTTAGCGAAAGTGACAGTAAATGGACATGTAGCAAAGCAATTTAACTTAAGCAGGTCAACGCGGCAGGGATGCCCACTATCACCATTATTGTTTGCGCTAGCTATAGAACCACTAGCAGAATCGATAAGAAGAAATAATAATATAAAAGGAATAAAAATAAAAGACAGGGAATATAAAATCAGTCTGTTTGCGGATGATGTGATAGTGTACTTAACAGAACCAGAACTATCAATAAAAGAACTATATAAGAAATTGAAGGAATATGGAGAAGTGTCGGGATACAAGATAAACGTAAATAAAAGTGAAGCAATGCCTATGAATAACGCGGATTTCTCAAAATTTAAGGAGGAATCCCCATTCAGATGGCAAACGCAGGCAATAAGATACCTAGGTGTGCAAATAAACAAAAATCTAGGCCAATTATATAAACTCAATTACAATCCACTAATGAAAAAACTACAGGACGATTTAGAGCATTGGAAAGAGCTACCACTAACACTGATAGGAAGGATAAACTGTATTAAAATGAACATTTTTCCAAGGATACTATACTTATTTCAGGCATTGCCAATACAACTGACAGAAAAATTCTTCAAAGAGTTAAAGAAAATAATAAGGAGATTTTTATGGAGAGGGGGGAAACCGAGGATAGCACTAGACAAATTAACAGAATGGTATAAACAAGGAGGCTTACAATTGCCAAACTTCAAAAATTATTATAGAGCCGCACAATTAAGGTACCTATCAGATTTTTATCAAACAAGGGAAAAACCAGACTGGACGAGACTAGAATTAGATAAAATAGGGGAAAAGATACCTGAACACATATTATATAAATGGGACGAAAAATTGGTACAACATAGAACTTCTCCAGTATTACACCATCTCCTCAATATATGGAAGAAGATACATGTAGAAAGAAATAAAATAAATTACCAAATACCAAAACTAATATTGACGCAAAATAAGCTACTCCCTTTTACAATAGACAACCTTGCCTTTAGAAAATGGGAAAAAAAAGGGATTAAAAGAATAGAAAATTGTTTTTCAGGAAGTAGATTCTTATCCTTTGAACAAATGAGAGATAAGTACAATATAACGGGAGATACAGCGCTGGCATATTACCAACTGAGATCCTACTTGAAAGATAAATTAGGAAGCAACTTGAGTTTACCAGAGGGAAGTAACCTTGAATATGTGATTACAGATACAATGTTAATCAAAAGATTTATAAAAAATATGTATATTAAACTGCAAGAAAAGGAAAATGAGGAAACAAATGGTAAAACTAAACAAAAATGGGAACAAGATTTAAATATAAAGATAAAAAAGGAAACATGGGAGAAGTTATGCTCTGGAACGATGAGAAATACAATAAATACGAGGCTGCGTATGATACAATATAATTGGTTACACAGACTATACATTACACCGCAAAAGTTAAATAAATGGGACCCAACAGTATCTGATAGATGTTTTCGATGTAAAAAAGAAAGGGGAACAACAATTCATGCAATCTGGACATGTGAGAGAGTAGAAAAATTTTGGGATGATCTCAATCAGATATTAAATAAAATAACAGAAAACAATATACCAAAGAATCCAGAGATCTTTCTCCTAAGTAACATAAAAAATAAAGAATTTGGAATTGACTTGGAGGATGCACAAAAAAGATTTGTTAAGATAGCCCTAGCTGTAGCAAAAAAATGTATTATGTCAACCTGGAAATTGGAAGATAATTTGAAAATACAACAATGGTATATAGAAATGAATAAATGTATTCCATTAGAAAAAATAACATATAGTTTAAGAAATAATATTGAAATATTCGAACAAGTATGGGAGCCTTACATTAAATACAATAGCGAAAACCTACCGGGAACAAACATTACCTAAGTTGATGGAAGGAGAAGAAAAAAATGGACTCAGTAGAATTTCTGGTGTATTTTTGTTGAATGACAACATTGTCTAACTGAATTAATGCAACCTAGATTGTATAACTAAAATGGATGAGAGGGGGAGGGATGGGGGGGTGGCTTGGGAGGAGGGAGGGGGGAGGGAGAAAAAGTCACTGTAAATGTGTGGAAAAGAAAAAGTGTATATCATGGCTATTGTGATTTATGGTGTGAAAAATAAAAAATTAAAAAAAAAAAAAAAAAAAAGTGTATTGGCAATGCCTGAAATAGGTATTGTATCCTTGGGAAAATGTTCATTTTAATACAGTTTATTCTTCCTATTAATGTTAGTGGTAAGTCTTTCCAATGCTCTAAGTCGTCCTGTAATTTTTTCATTAGTGGATAATAATTCAGTTTATATAGATGGCTGAGGTTTTTATTTATTTGTACACCTAGGTATCGCATTGCTTGCGTTTGCCATCTGAATTGTGATTCTTTCTTAAATTTTGAGAAATCCGCATTATTCATTGGCATTGCTTCACTTTTATTTGCGTTTATCTTGTATCCCAACACTTCTCCATATTCCTTCAATTTCTTATGTAATTCTTTTATTGATATTTCTGGTTCTGTTAAGTATACTATAACGTCATCTGCAAATAAATTGATTTTATATTCCTTGTCTTTTATTTTTATCCCTTTTATTTTATTTTATTTTCTGTTCTTATCACTTCTGCTAGTGGTTCTATCGCTAACGCGAACAATAAGGGCGATAGTGGGCATCCCTGCCTTGTTGATCTGCTGAAGTTAAATTGCTTTGATATATATCCATTTACTGTTACTTTTGGCAATGGCCCCTTATATAATGCTTTAATCCAATTAATATATTTCTCCGGTAAACTGAATTTTTGTAGTACTTTGAATAAATAATTCCATTCTACTCTGTCAAAGGCTTTCTCTGCGTCTAAAGCCACCGCTACTGTTGGAGCTTTATTTCCTTCTACTGCATGAATTAAGTTAATAAATTTACAAATATTGTCTGTTGTTCGTCTTTTTTTAATAAATCCAGTTTGGTCTAGATTTACTATTTTTGGTACATAGTCGGCTAATCTGTTTGCTAATAGTTTAGCTATTATCTTATAATCTGTGTTAAGTAAAGATATTGGTCTATATGACGCTGGTGCGAGTGGATCTTTCCCTGTCTTTGGTATTACTGTAATTATTGCTGTTTTCCATGAATCTGGTAAGCTTTGTGTTTTATCAATCTGGTTGATTACTTCCTGGAGGGGAGGAATTAATAAATCTTTAAATGTTTTATTGAATTCTATTGGGAATCCATCCTCTCCTGGTGTTTTATTATTCGGTAGTTTTTTTTATTATCTCTTGTATTTCTACTATTTCAAATGGTTCTGTTAATTTATTTTGTTCCTCTATTTGTAATTTCGGTAATTCAATTCTAGTTAAAAATTCATCTATTTTGTCTTCTTTCCCTTCGTTTTCAGTTTGGTATAATTGTTCGTAGAATTCTCTGAAGCTTTTATTGATCTCCGTTGGATTATATGTGATTTGTTTGTCTTTTTTCCTTGATGCCAATACCATTCTCTTAGTTTGTTCTGTCTTAAGCTGCCATGCTAGAATTTTGTGCGTTTTTTCTCCTAGTTCATAATATTTCTGTTTTGTCTTCATTAGTTTCTTCTCCATCTTATGTTTGTAGTGTTTCATATTTTATTTTTTTATCTGCCAATTCTCTTCTTTTCGTTGTGTCTTCCTTCATTGCTAATTCTTTTTCTATATTTGCTATTTCCCTTTCCAACTGCTCTGTTTCCTGATTGTAGTCCTTCTTCATCTTGGTTACATAACTTATTATTTGTCCTCTAATGAATGCTTTCATTGCGTCCCATAGTATAAACTTATCTTTCACTGATTCCGTATTTATTTCAAAGTACATTTTAATTTGTCTTTCAATGAATTCTCTAAAATCCTGCCTTTTAAGTATGATGGAGTTTAATCTCCATCTATACATTCCCAAGATCGTGTTATATGGCGAGCTCTCCACTGGCCACCGTGACAGAGGTGCACCAAAGAAAAGGTACAAGGACTGCCTAAAGAAATCTCTTGGTGCCTGCCACATTGACCACCGCCAGTGGGCTGATATCGCCTCAAACCGTGCATCTTTTCGCCTCACAGTTTGGTGGGCAGCAACCTCCTTTGAAGAAGACCGTAGAGCCCACCTCACTGACAAAAGGCAAAGGAAGAAAAACCCAACACCCAACCCCAACCAACCAATTTTCCCCTGCAGCCATTGCAACCGTGTCTGCCTGTCCCGCATCGGACTTGTCAGCCACAAACGAGCCTGCAGCTGAAGTGGACTTTTACCCCCTCCAAAAATCTTCGTCCGCGAAGCCAAGCCAAAGAAGAGACATTCTTGGAGGGATGTCCTCTTAACTCTATTGTCAATATCAGGGGTGAGTGGTCCAATAATATTCTAGCTTTATATTCTGTTTTTCTTACTCTGTCTTGCATACGAGCTGATAACAGGAATAGGTCTATTCTTGAATATGTTTTATGTCTACCCGAATAATATGAATATTCCTTTTCCTTTGGGTGTTGTTTCCTCCATATATCCAAAAGTTGCATTTCTTGCATCGATTTAATTATAAATTTGGTTACTTAGTTCTTTCTGTTAATTTTTTCCCCAGTTTTATCCATGTTTGAATCCAAATTAAGGTTGAAATCCCCTCCTATTAGTATGTTCCCTTGCGTGTCTGCGATCTTCAAAAAAATATCTTGCGTAAATTTTTGATCTTCTTCATTAGGTGAATATACATTGAGTAAATTCCAAAACTCCGAATATATCTGACATTTTATCATTACATATCTCCCTGCTGGATCTATTATTTCCTCTTCTATTTTAATTGGTACATTTTTACTGATTAATATAGCTACTCCTCTAGCTTTTGAATTATATGACGTTGCTGTTACATGTCCTACCCAATCTCTCTTTAATTTCTTGTGCTCCATTTCAGTTAAATGTGTTTCTTGCACGAATGCTATATCAATTTTTTCTTTTTTCAGTAAATTTAGCAGTTTCTTCCTTTTGATTTGGTTATGTATTCCATTAATATTTAAAGTCATATAGTTCAACGTAGCCATTTCATACTTTGTTTATCTTTCCTTTCCGTTTCCTCATCATCACCTTTCCTTCTTATCCATTTCTGCTTTCTTGTTTTGAACACTTCATAAGACAACATTTCTAAAACATCAAACATTTCCCTTATTCTCCTATCTAAAATTTCTTTAACCCCACTATCCCCTCCCCTTCCTGAGTTGCCCTTTATCCCTTGTCGGGCAACCACATCTCCCCTCTCCATTTGGATTTGCGAATTCACTCGCAAGCGTCAACTGATTTCGCAGTGACCATATCTCCTCCCCACCCAGACCCCCCAGAAAAGATTTTAATTTTCATATTTCACAAAGGTCACTCTCTTAATTCCCTCCTTACTTCTTCTCTTCCCTTTCTTTCCCTTATTAATTCTTATCTATACTCTATATATTTTCCTTTAAATACGGATACACTCATGTACACACATATATACATACACACACATATATATATATATATATATTTTTTTTTTCTTTGGCTTGGCTTCGCGGACGAAGATTTATGGAGGGGGTAAAAAGTCCACGTCAGCTGCAGGCTCGTTTGTGGCTGACAAGTCCGATGCGGGACAGGCAGACACGATTGCAGCGGTTGCAGGGGAAAATTGGTTTTCTAGGGTTGGGTGTTGGGTTTTTCCTCCTTTGCCTTTTGTCAGTGAGGTGGGCTCTGCGGTCTTCTTCAAAGGAGGTTGCTGCCCGCCAAACTGTGAGGCGCCAAGATGCACGGTTTGAGGCGTTATCAGCCCACTGGCGGTGGTCAATGTGGCAGGCACCAAGAGATTTCTTTAGGCAGTCCTTGTACCTTTTCTTTGGTGCACCTCTGTCACGGTGGCCAGTGGAGAGCTCGCCATATAACACGATCTTGGGAAGGCGATGGTCCTCCATTCTGGAGACGTGACCCATCCAGCGCAGCTGATCTTCAGCAGCATGGACTCGATGCTGTCGACCTCTGCCATCTCGAGTATATATATATATATATTTATATATACCCATATACACCATATATACCCATATACACACATACATATAGTTCGTGGTCATTTTTACTCTCGTTACATGTCTTCATCTCTCTGTCTGTTTTCTAGTTGTTCTGCAAATTTTCGTGCTTCCTCCGGATCCGAGAATAGTCTGTTTTGCTGCCCTGGAGTACCGCTTTAAGTACCGCTGGGTACTTTAGCATAAATTTATATCTTTTTTTTTCCATAGA